>NW_027526445.1:138215413-139415413 GCF_048455015.1 Haemaphysalis longicornis
CACAACTCATTCGTCCGCGCATTAGCCAACGTTGAAACACGAGTACAAAGTTCTAGTTTGTTCCCACCCATTCGTGTTTATTGCGGCTCGACGGAATGTGCGCTTGTAAATGACATGGTGTGTTTTGACGTATATGAAGCCAGTTTTAACGCGTCTGGCTTCGAAAACCAGGGTGCACGTCGCTTAATTTGAGCCCATTCTAGGTTATAAGCGCGCTGATGTTTTCGGCGTGTAATCCGCTAGAGCTATGCTCTTTCACGTGTACAATGTCTGGTTGATAGTAGTGTATGAATTAATGCAATAGCGAACCGGGTTGGTCGATGATTAATCGTCAAATGATACACAAAATTGCCGGCGGCAATTTTGTGTATCATTTCTTGAGTATATCATCATTTCTTTCTTTCTTGAGTATATCATCATCATCATTCTTTTGTGTATCATTTCTTGTGTATCATATCTTGCAGGCGGCAATTCTTGCCGGCGGCAAGAATAAAAAAAAATGTGTGTGTGTGTGGGGGGGGGGGGGGGGGGGATTCCGGGATATACACCAGTTTTATGAGAGAGTTTCTTGTAAGCAACGCAAGGAAATTGAGCTTATAAGAAAATTGCGTAAATTCGGGTTTCGATGGAATTGAATGGAATCCGAATCGATGGATGGTATCAAATCCAGAATGATTAACGAGCGGGCACCCTCACCACCCTGGTGTCTTCATGGTTCTAGACGATTAAAGGTACATCCGGGGAAGGCGACACGGCCTTCGACTTAAAATCTGTTCACCGCACGGGCCTATACGTCAACGTGCGGCTCAGGAGGTATTGGAATTCTCTGAGTACGCCTAGATCTCATTTGGTTGCGCACTGTCGCCCGTGCGCATACATGCCCCGTGTCTACAACATAAAACCATTATGTGGGAACGCAACAATCAGTTTCCCCGTGATTTAATTAAGGCGGCGAATATAAACAAGCTCGGGAGAAAATTCATTAGTCGAGCCTGTACCGGTCCTCCCTGTCTCGCATGCGTAATCATGCGAACGGCAGAAACAAGATTGCATTCAACTTTTGAATACAAACACGCCTGCTTACTGCGGCCACTAAAGAGTTGATGATTCGATTAAGCGATCGACATCAATAATTACCACATCATTCTATGCCCCCCTGGGTGCAAAACCTCACTGTAAATGTGGCCTTCGCGTAAATCTTAGCGCCTATTTAAAACTGTCGGCTGAAGTTTGATCACCCTGTATGAGGAAAAGTAGGACAGCAGATGCCCTAGATTCACACGAATAAACGTGGGCTTAACTAAACATTACTCCACTTCTGAAGCGCGACCAGCTTCGGGCTACCTTTCCATTTTTATTTTACTCGCTTTCACGCTCCTGCACTCGTTAAGTCCGGGACGACCTTCTTTGACAACTCCTGCTTTGTCGACAGCGTTTATTTTAGTGCTGCACCCTTGAAACGACCGCTGATCGGGAACACAAAATGCAAGTCTGGTTCATTAGAAAGACGCTTTGTCCCAATCAGTCACAATGACAGCAATTTTATCCCGAACTTCAAGCAAATAATGAGATATTGAGGAAAAGAGATGAAGCCGTGCCGACATAGAGTTTCTTAGTATACCAGAGAAAAAAAAAACTGCGCCTGGGAATCCATGTCGGCGTCAGGGGTTATGGCCTTATGCCATGGCCTTATGGGAAGGCCACAGCTGCTGGCTTGGCATGTCTATCGGATTCGTAAGCGTCTTCTTGGGTTTGCTTTCTTCTCTGTGCATCGCTATGTCAGCGAGGTAACAGAAACTGCCGAAACTCGCTTCGCTTCGCTTGGAAACTCGAAATTCGCTCCATTAGTTCATGCTAAGACAGCTGTGCTTCATTATAGGCAAGGCGGAGGACTAGTGCCGGCGAGCGACCATCAGTACTTATTTACATAAGTACAAACATACAATTTCTAGACGTTAATGGGTCGTGAGGAGAGTGTGCTTCCCGGTTCCTTTTTGGAGTATCATATATGTTAACAGCGCCCCGACATCTTGACTCAGCGGGTAATTTGCCGCTGCGAAAGTCGTCCCGCACGGTCGGTTACGAAATGACGAACGAAAACACCGCGAAGGCGAGCTGCTCCGTTCTCATAGGTGCGCGCATAAAACATTTGAGAGCTTTTAAACGATTTATTATTTGAACTGTTTGCAGAATAAGAGCATTTAAGGAGTTTTTCCCAAAATATTACATTATTCTTAACTACCAGCTTGGTCTGCAGAATAGTCGCCATAAACGTTCTGGCAGACTCTCAGGAAAAAGTACACGTTTTATATTTTATGTCTTTAGCTTTTAAACAGCGTGTTTTAATTTATAATCGTATAATTACACTCTTATTTGCGTTTTTGCGACATTGTATTTTAATTTACGGCCACTAAAACGTTTCAATCCAAGCCAATGATGAAACTAAAGCGAACGCACGGTATAAGGGCGGCCCATGACGACACGGGCGGGCTTGATGTGAGCCGCATAGACGCTAGCGCCAGATTCTTCTCTAGTGTATGTAGTAAGAAACTCTATGCGAGCCGACTCCCGTAACGCTTTCTCGCCAGGTTGGTATGGCGTCACAGGATCTCGGTTGTGCTATTGGAGGGCACCGACCAAAGGCACGACCAAGAAACGACTGGGCGATTGTATAGTGGTGCCTCTAGCCCCGTTCCGTCATACCACTTCAATGAGCACTTAACACTAACTGTTTCAGTGTTCCCTGCGTTGCGTCAGTGCTGTTGTCTTGAAGCGGTAAATTTGAATTCCTTTTTTTTTTTCTTATTTCCTTTTTATGGTAGAAAACGCCCTTCAGGGCCAGAATGGAGTTGACTAAGTTGAATAAATTAAACAAGGTTGTATTTTGCCTTCACAGCCCCTTTAAAGTTTGCCCTACAAACCGTTTACCCACGCAAACTTAACCACACAGGCTCTGAACGAGAGTTCCAACTCGGCAGACGTTAATTAGTAGATTGCCTGGCAAATCTAGAAGTCCTACTATATGGTTCCGTAGAAGAAAGCAAGAAACGTTGCCGCTGCTATCTGCAGTTGTGGGGCTAGAGAGAGAGGGGTGGTAAAAGGGAGTTGTCGGAGAGAAAAAGCGGGAGGTTTAATCAGCACGATGGCCCACAGCTCGCCTGGCACCGGAAGAGGGCGCCGGGATGTTTTCACGCCATTTGGGAAACTAGGCCGAGGTCGGGTCAGGTCGACCAGAGAAGCACCGCCTGCTTTCTCTTCATATATGGTGCCGCCTTCTGCACTGTCGTCATCGTCGTCGTCGTCGTCTTCCTCGCGTCTCTATATTACGCGGGGCGAACAACGCTGCCATCCGTCCTTTTATTTCATTTTTTTTCGGAAGATAGGTCTCGGGGAGGGTCTTTGCGATGGCTCCTGGAGAGGCGGTGCACTCGACGACGTCGAACACTGGCCATCACCAGCGACGGTACACGCTCGCTGCGATCGATTATGCTGCTACCGCCGTATGCGAGCTCCGGTGCGTCGTTGTCATTTGGGCTTCGCTCGGAGACTTTCGAAATCGATCGTTGTCTGGTCGATTCGCGTCTATTTCAGCGGTGAGCACCGGTGGGCGACGGTCGGTTGGCGTAGCTGGGGTGCGCCCGGTCAGGAGCTGCGCGCATCATTTCTCTATTGATCGCAGTAGTGAGGACGTACCTTGCTTGGCTGGCTAGTACGAGGGAAGACAACGGTGATCTCGAATTTGTTTCGTGCTTAACGTTTTTTGAGATATAGTGCTGCAATGGGGATACGGTTTGGAGATATGACTGCGAGGGAGTTTTATAGCGTGTAAAACATATTTAAATTAATGACTAAACATTGAGCTCACCTATAGTCACAGGGACTTTAACCTTCGAACAGCGCCGGCTTGTAAAGCACTTTAATAAGATAGCGTTGATGACTCGGTAAGCCGGAAATGCGGCGCGGATTACAACTGATAGGATACAAACGGGGACCCGCCGTTGTGGCTCAGTGGCTAAGGCGTTGAGCTGCATGCTGAGCACAAGGACGCGGGCTCGATTCCCGGCCGCGGCGGCCGCTTTTCTGATGGGGGCGAAAAGCAAAAACGCCCGTGTGTACGAGATTTCGGCGCACGTTAAAGATCCCCAAGTGGTCCAAATTAATCTGGAGCCCCCCCACTACGGCGCGCCTCATAGCCTGCGTTGCGTCGGCGCGTTAAACCCTACAATCACTCAATCGAATACAAAAGGGTAGACCGCCGAAATAAATACAAGT
This sequence comes from Haemaphysalis longicornis, assembly GCF_048455015.1. Classification (NCBI taxonomy): domain Eukaryota; kingdom Metazoa; phylum Arthropoda; class Arachnida; order Ixodida; family Ixodidae; genus Haemaphysalis; species Haemaphysalis longicornis. Next base: position 138,219,686 of record NW_027526445.1, read on the forward strand.
CAGGTAGTTAGAAAATCGGGTAAATTTGAGTGGACAGGAATCGAACCCAGGGCCTTCGGAGTGCGAAGTTGAACACGCCTTTCCAACGCTAGGACAGTTCCATGGCCATAGATGACTAAATGCAGACCCAGTGAATACGTTGTGGCCTTCGACTTCGGAACGTGCGTTGGAGAGGTGTGCTGAGGCATAAATGAGTAGTTTGAGCATGCTAAGTATAGCTATTAGGGAATTGGCGAAGTGCGCTTCCGCTAAGTGTCCTAGCTCTTTGCTTGGTAATGTGAACGCGGATATGTGCCGGTCTTAACGTTGCACTTTGGGCGCAAACTTCGTCAACGGCCACCCGCAGCGTCGGCGACGGGTTCGACTGTGCTTGCCATATCGTGCGGCTCGGCTTTGGTCCTATACCTGACGTTAAGCCTGCGTGGAGGCTTAGCAAGAGTGAGGCTGTCACTCGTGATAGCGAAGAGAAGAAAAGAAACCATGCATCCCGCCGCCTAACGACGATGATGGTTCAACGCGAAGCAGCTTTCTCGTGAGGGATCACTTGGCTGTCTGAGATAATTTGCCAATGCGCATGCGCTATTTCAGTTCACCGAGCTTACCCGTTAAGCCCCTACAGTTCCACTTGAGAACACAAGACAGTTGTATAGGCCCTACGGTGCTAGTCATCGCGATATATGAGCCGCGAGCACCGAAGCCAAATGGTGTGCATAGTTTTCCATACCGCTTCGACTATATCTTAATGGAGCAATCGGGCAGACGCTGGCTTCCAACACGAGGGTCATCGGAAGTGTATTTTCTTTCGCCTCATCCATCATCATTCATCATTATCGTCAGAGAAAGTTGGCTTTCCTGCACGGCGAATTGGCGCACAACGGCATAAGGGAGAACACTGAAGCTTCGTTTTAAAAGGCATACAGGTGGTAAATGGGGGTGGTTGTTGTGAGAGGATGCGTGATTTGAACACGCGCAACGCGGACGTTTGCAATCACTCCGATGCCTCAGTCAGAGGCGCAGCAGTCACTCGATATCCAGGGCGTTATAACGGTGCCCACAATACCGGCTTGTCAGTTCAGCAATTAAACGCCAACGCTTTTGCACTCGATACATCCTAAGGAGCGTCGTTCGTAATTTTTTTTTTTTGCGAGGTGCATTACGTGTCTTCGTAATTTGTTTCTCGTTTGTGAGGAATACGTATCGTGAGGCAATGGAACATTAATTGACTCGACAGACGTCTTTAAGGAACGTTTCGTTGCTTTTTTCGTGCCTATTTTCCGCGTCTTCGATGGAAAGTCGCCTGATATTTCAGTTGGCCTAACCTGTTTTCGTCTGTCGTGTACCGGATTGTATGTACCTTCGATTTGTCCTTATCTACTGCCCAGAACCGCTCCGGTGGAGCTGTGCAATTTTTAACAGCGAAGCTGTTTGTGGTCGAGGCTTTCATGGGACGAAATGTGGTCACGGGGTCGCAGCGATGTGGAGAGGGCATAGCCAAGCGAGGGGTAGAGCAACTGCCAAGCGCATATGCAGCAATTAAGTTGAAGGAAAGGTTGAACGAGGCGCTTATACAGGCAATGAATATCTTAACTGCTAAACCCGGTGGCGACGTTTATACTTGTCGATATTGTTCAACAAAAAGAAAACGTTAAGCACATTTGATGCAAGATATAAATACGTAAGTGGTATTTGCATTATTTTCTTAATTAAAAACACATGCCGCTTGACTCTTGCACTAGTAAATAAAAAAATACCTCGTGCAAAAGAAGCGATCGCGGCGCCCCCTCGCCGCGGTGCTCCAAATTTGAAAAGTAACACAAGGTTCCTGTAGATGGCGCGAGCAGTAGAACACGGGAAAAATAAATTGACGGGCGTGAACGGGAATCGATCTGCTGGTGTTGAGAAGTTCTGTGAAACTTGGACTTGCGATTCCGGAACGCCAGGAAGCTGCGCTTTTAACAGTAGCATTCCCAGCGTTAAGTCAGTGAAGCTCGGGTAATTTTTTGATGTTGTTGTTGTTGTTGTTGTTGTTGTTGTTGCTATTGTTGTTGTTGTTGTTGTTGTTGTTGTTGTTGTTGTTGTTGTTGTTGTTGTTCATAAACTTTTTGCTGCGAGTGATAGTCTTGGAATGCTCACCAACTGTTCGGGATCAGGGGCGGATTCAGGATTTTTTCTGAGGGGGAGGGGCTTCAGCTTTCATCAGCGATAATGATTATTATGGCGGCGGTAGTGGTTCTGATGATGAGGAGGAGGAGAATAGTAGCTTTCTTTATTCACCGAAATTTCGAAAAATCACAAATAGAAGATATTAAAGAAATCACCAACTAGGCTTTTTTACGACCAAAGGGGTGATCTTATTCGGGGTATAAATTCAAAAATTAAGGGGCGGAAAAGGTCAGGACATCCGGACCCCCCTCTGGATCCACCAATGCTCGGGACTACTGTGAACTGGCAACTAAGAGAGACCACCACGTGGTGTGCGCAGAAAAGCGTTCTCGTCGCTCTGCAATTGCAGCCACAGAGGCAACCGTGACCCCGTTTCGACAAACTACGTCCAGTCCGAGAAGGACGCTCGCATCCCACGTTTATGCGGTCTCCGCGAGCATGGAAACGGCGGGGCCCACCACCAGCCGTGGCAGTGGAATTTCACCCGTTGACGCCGATGCGACCCGCGCCGCCGTCCTCCGGCGCGGTTTCGGCTTTTTCCGCCCGCCGCGCGTTTCTCCATTCGCTCTCTCTCCCGTTTCGATATCGTATATGCGGGTGGCGTTCGAGCGCTCGGTTTGCATACGCCGTTTGCGAGGTGCCGTGCAACGCATACGTGCCGCTCTCACGCCGACAAGGACGCCGTTGTGGAATCCCCGGAAGACTTTTAACGAAAGTGGAGGCGGTGTAAACGAGCCTTCCTTATCGCACATCTGTTGCTCGCCGCACGCTCGAGCGCTTTCGTTTTTGTTTTATTTAGATTGCAGCGGTGGTGGAATTTTGTTTTGCAGCCCTCGGGTGTATACGCGCGAGCTGTGTTGGGCAATGTTATTCGGTCCGTCTCGTTTCTTTCTTTCATTGTTTATTTATTTTACCGGAATACAGTTACCGGAAAGGGAACCAAACGGCGTAAAAACAGACAGAGGGTGCGTTCAAATTCCCTCTTTAGACGGCTTCGTTGCCGTCTTCGCGTACAGCACGCCATGTTAAGCACCGTTCCAATCCGAACGAAGAAGCAGTCAACGAAGACTGCTTCGAGGTGACGGCATCAAAGTCAGCAACGATTCAGGCTACCTTACCTTCCTGTCTAATCTAATAAGTGACGCCAGCGCCACCTTTTTGCGTATTAATGCTCGAACAAAAGCACTTGTTTTATTTATTGAAATTTTCCGTATAATGTACTAGTGGTGAAGATTACCTTTTTTTTAGTTTTTAAATTACGTAATGTTCGTAATAATAACGGTAATATTATTTACGAAACTTTCGGCTTGCGTTTCTCAACATGTTTGCTACGAGGCTCTCGTCTGCGTTGGTGTTGCGTTTGGGACCGCGGCGCCGTTCCAAATTTATTCCTTTAGATGGTTTAGACGTCTAGTTAGACTGCTTCGTAAGCTGTCTGCCAAGCTGTCCGCGAATTGGAACGCTGCCCTAGGGTGGACGTGGTGAGAGGATTACGGCAGAGCCTAGGGCCGACTCCATCCTAAAGCCCGTACGCTACTGTGCATTCATCGTCTTTTAGCCGCTTCCTTCTTGTTTCTCACACCAACTCCCATTTCTACATGGGCACGGCCACCTTTTCAAGAACGTCTAGAGATGTTGCTCTAGATCTTTAGATTTCAGTGACTGGCTTCACTGCAAATGTCGTCGAAAGATTATAATCGTCTGCCGCTCCTGCCACGCAAATGCCATTCTTCTTTTCCCCGACCACCTGTCAAGCTCTTCCCCTGCCGTCTCGGTTCTCCCACGGTAAACACGGTTATGGTTTGCAAAAGTGAATTCAATTTTCCCGCGGTCCCTTGCTCTCACGCCATCTGTTGTAACCTTTCGTTACTGTTTCACTTTGAATGCCGCTGCGAGTCCTCTTTGTATCTTGGGGTCAAAATATTGTTTTCAATGCGTATTATCTTGTTTGCTATCGCAAAATAAAGCACATATCAATTTTCAACTAAGGGAGCAGTGCACGCATCACTTGTGTATTGATGTTTCGCCTCAAACACGCCTAATCTTTTCTTTTTGTCCAACAATACAGTCGAGTCCACTTATAACAATATCCAAGTGCCAAGAAAATCCCATCGTTATAACCGATAATTGTTATAAGCGGGTTGAGAAATAAAAAGGCGGAACAGAGCTCAGAACATTTTATTCGCATGCCAGCAAGGTCGTTCTACTACTAATTTGCGGAAAAGAAGCCACAGTCGGTCACCTTTGTTTGCCGCGTGTGAAGCTAGCGCAAATCTTTTCGAAGAGCATCTATAGGTGCTTCACCCAGCTGAGGTAAATGTCCTTGGCGGAAACAAAGTCCCCTAGGGACTGTGTCACGCATTGGGCCTCATACGAAGACACTACCTGAGTAGGCTGCGCAACCGCGTCATTAGAGTCGTCACTGTTGCACTTTTGGTGCACATTATAACCGGATTCAATCGTTATATCCGATATCGTGGCACTGGAGCATTGTAATAAGCGGTTTATTTCACCATAGGAAGAATACAAAAGTTGACGGTGCCATAGCTGTTCATCGTTATATCCGATATATTGTTATAAACGGTATCGTTATAAGTTGACTCGGCTGTATTCAGAAGTGTGAACCGTGCTACTAGATTCAAGGGTTTGAAAACGCGTTGCCTATATAAAGCTCCCCTTTCAGAATACTTCTAACTTTTGGCCGAGTAGCTGAATCGAAGGATGCAGTGACAGGGTACACCCAAAATTATTGGGTTCAAGTAGACCAAGAAAGATTGATTGATCGTGGGGTCTAAGGGGGTCTCGCCTGTTAACATTCCTATCGGAGTTACTGCTTCATGATCCACGGGCTTAAAAACCCTTGTGTACGAATACGAAAAGTTCTACAAATACCTACAAATGTGACCTAGTCTGCTTACTTTAGAGATACGTCAGTTGTGTACTGAAATAAAAAAAAAATATCTTGCTTGCTAGAGAGCTAGCGGCATCTAGTGAAAACTAGATAAACTAAAATGTGTTTCTTGTTTATTTTTCGTTTATTTAAAAGAACGATATACGTCTAAAAAGCAAACATATGCCGTTAGGAACATTTCATTGAATTTGTGAAACCTTTCTATCGGTACACGATGCTTTTGAAGCCTGTGAGTCATGAATTACTAAGTCCCATTAAAATGTCATCAGGTTAGCCCCCTTAACGCGCCGAAGCTGGACACTTGGGCTATAAGGCGCGTCGTAGTGGAGGGCTCCGGACTAATCTTTGGCCACGTGGGTATCTTTAGCGTGTGCCGACATCTCGACACTGGGGCGTTTTCGCTTTTCGCCTCCATCACAAAAGCAGCCACCGCGGCCGGCATCGAACCCGCCTCCTTGGGCTTAGCAGCACAACGCAGACGAAGAAAGTCTATATTCGTTAATAAATTGAAGCACATTTGGGTTGGTTCGTGTGGGGTTTGAATCCGGGGCGCAGAAGGAGGAGGCAAGCGCGTTACGAATGCGCTGACGCGGGGCCGTGCCGGAGGAGCAGCAAAATTAACCGGGTGAACGTGAGTGCGCGTGAGTAAAATAGGTTTAGGCGGAGGAGAACTGACTGTGCGGACGCTTCCGCGTGAGTCGCAGCCAGTCGACTGCCCAAGTAAGTCGCGTCAAAAGACTGAGAAAGGAAGGCAAAGGAAGACACGCGAACACGATCAGCGTTGTCGTAAAGAGGTCTCTGACAACCGCTAGGCTTTCGGCTTCGAAGCATGTGCGCAGAGTTATGTTTCCCAGGAATTTTCCCCCCGCGATATCTTCTGGTCGGTTCAGTTGTGATTAGCCGCAGGCATTTCGGAGGGTGTCGAACATAGTAATAATATGGAGACCGTGAAGAAATGACTCCTAATGCTTCTAGTACTAAAAGTTTGCTTGCTCTCAAACTCAGACCAGGGGCGGTATTTTCATGTTTTGTCCGTTTCGTGTCCGTTTCAAAAGTGTCCGTTTCGAGCAAGCCCTCATTGCCTAAAAGCGAACGCCCGGATGTGACGCCATGCAAGCACGGCGGAGCTATGAGCCGCGGCTTCTCGGAGCAGACGATTGGGAGTAGACGATTTTTCGTCGCCTTGTTGTTGGTTCACTGGTGCAATAATAAACACATAAAAGACAGTTTAAAATAGGCTTATTCGTTTATAATATGTGCTTACAAAAAAAGTTGCGCAAAAGTCAACCCAAAGCCCAAATACAACTGGAAGTACCTCACAATAAAACGGTTGCAAAATTGACGTTCTCAAAACGGACAAACACGAGAATATCGCCCAGTAAAGCTGTAAGTCGCGTCGCTCTGTCTGTGCCGCGAAGCGTGCAAGCCGTTTACGGCCGTATATAACGCTTACGGACGTTCAAAACACGACACAGACGGCCTTACCTATGTGTTTTTCCGCTGCCGCGTTCACCTTTCGCAAGCCGCAATTTGTCCCGTGCGCAGCGTGACGCAACCTAAGGCGTTCTTCACAGAGCTTTACGCGCAGCTCGATGCTTGTTAGCTTGCCGTGCGCGTAGTGCTGCCTCTTTATTCATAGCGCAGCGCGCAGAAAACGTTTCGCTATACAACAGCGTTCGTGGTGCGTATAGGCGCCGATCGAGATTCAATCCCACGCTGGCTCAACATTGTGCAAGCGCTTCTCTTACTCTATTTTTTATCGGAGTGCCCAGTTCCGTCAGATATTGTGGCTGGAGGCATCGGGGAAAGCCCCGACTTATACGCGAGCGCCGATCTCAAGCTCTAGAGGCAATGTTTTTAAAGACGATAGTCTTTCTTGGGCTACTTAAACCCAGAAATTTTGGTCTGTCTGTCTGTCTGTCTGTCTGTCTGTAACTCGATTCAGCCACCCGGCCAAAGTAAAATGCTTACTGCGCAATAGTCTTATATACTCACAGACAAATGCAAACGTCTAAGCCCAGTTTATATGTTCATACTTGTCAACATTGTTGAACAAGAACGAGACATTACGCAAATATAAGACAGAAAATTAGTACACAAGAGATATTTACAATGTTCCTTTATTAAAGAATTCATGGATGCTCGATTTTTCGATAGCAAATGATAATCTACCTCTGCAGAAAACCGCCGCCTCCTGGCGGCATATGAAAAATCACGCGGCAACAGCAATAAAAGGTTCCACTACCTAGGTTCCACGTTCTGCTTGGAACGCACGTGGAGCACGGCCACGCGGTTCTATAAACATTGTAGTCGGCCGCCTCCATTCACGCGCGTCTCCGCCATACTGCAGTTCTGGCATCGAGGAACCCGGCCTGTAACAGTGGAACGCGGTAAATTCAAATCGCCTTGCGCAAATTTTAGTGTGTTTGCCTTGGGATGAGCGCGACGGTACAGGAACAGCATGAGAGGTGAGCGGGAAAGCTTCCTTGGCAAATGTCTACAAAGACTATCGTCTTTTGACGACATTTGCAACGAAAGAAGCAGGTACGCGGCCATTTCTTAACAGTTGTGATCGCACCCATTGGCGTTGCGTAGGCAGCGGGAGGCCTTGCGTTCACAAACCCAACGGAGGCAGCCTCCTTGCACGTGGTGGTCAGCGCTCCACCCTCACCTTCCTGGCGGCGGTGGGAGAGGGATTTGACACCAGTTGTTAACAGCTGTGGGTCCCGCGTCCTTGGCCTGGTATGATCCCGAGGCTTGCCCTGTGACCGGGGGAGGTCGGCTTTCTTGGTGGAACGCCAAAAGCTGTCTTAGTGGGGCCAATGGCGTTCTGCCAAAAAAAACTAATGCACTTCCTCATCAACCGGTTGGTCGACCGAAAAGCTATGGTACGATCTCTGCATGACACTGCAGATGTGATAAGTTGAAAAAATTACCATAAAATCACTAAAACAGTTTTATTTTTTGTTTCTTTCAACCATAGGCAACGTTGAAAAAAAAAAAAAAACAGAGCTTCGTCAGAGCAAATTTGTTGTTATGCGACCAATATGCAGTCAGGGAAGCGCTCTCTGAAATCAGTCATTTGACGTGACACCAAAAGCAGATTTTGAAAGCGGGAGCTCTGCTGGGACTTCCGTGATGCAGCATGAAACAATTATATTCTTTTCAGTATAAACGGAAAAAAATTCGTCGGGCACTGTGATTTGAAGGATAAAGCCAGCGGTTATCGAAGACTTCTTCGCTTGTGCGTCGTGTTTGCGGTGCCATCACGTTCACCTGTAATGCGGCGCGCATTCTGATCATTCTTGTTCCATCCCGGCATTGTACACGGTTAGTGCAGTAGTTACCGCACTTGGCTGCGGCTCTTGGCGACCCGTGTTCAAATTAAATTCGAACCCAAATAAGTTTATACGTATATTTGATATACATATTTTCTTTTTACAGCGGCCGTAATTAGGTTTCATCCGTGTAGTTACCAGCACTACAGGCGCTGTTCCTGTTTGATGAGGCATGTACGGTTTCCGCGTTAAGAGGTATGCAGTCTTTTTTATATATCTGTGCGGAATCGTCTTTTTTCAATTTTCCTATTTTTTCTGACTTCAAGCCCCTCAAAATTCTATGAAAACTTATATCCCCACATAACAGACGGCGCTTGCATGAAACCCGGCTTCCACTTCGTCGAAACGGTTACTTGAAAAAAACAAAAAAAGGAGCGGTTCTCGATAAGACAGTAGACGCATCGATCACGAAGAATGAGTTCAATGATTTCCCTTTATCTCATAAACCGCGTAAGGTATACATTTAGGAACACATTCAGATGAGTTTATCAGTGCGGGAAAAAAATCGTCGCAAGGGTTCGTTCTTCGTTTCTGATTTGGGTCTCAAGGTTTGACGACCGATTGGACGCACTTTCGGCGAAGGTTGAACGCACTTTTATATTTCGCGCTTCTCTCTACTTTCTCTCGGAAGGGATGGCAAGTTTACCTGTACGAGTTGATACAAATCGTTAGCAGCAGACTTTACGTCATACCCGGAAAGGACGTCACAATAGGAAGTGATGTCATCGGGTATTTCGCCATCGGCACTATAGTGTATACGTTTCTGTTCTGACGTACAGCCCCTTCCTGTGTCGTCACAGCCCGTGTGAACAGTACTGGGCAGTGAAAACGGCAGTGCGTGTGTAAATTAGTGGGTTCCGCGACCTAAGAAACAAGGAGAAAAGTTCCGCGTCAAATCGCTCTGATTGCGTATTCAGCCGTTTGATGAAACTGCCCAACAACTTTGCTGGCCGTATTAATCTTTTGGTCGCAGGACTGCCTGTTCCTTCATTTGTTCGTTCGGCCTGAAGTGTTTTTAAACAGGTCCCTGGATGTGTCTCTCCGGTGTCTGTCGCTCCGCGCATTGCCAACTTGGTCGAGATTCCCAAATCAAGCGTTGGACGGAAGCCCGTCTCATTAGGAACGCACGAACGTGAAACCGCGTGACAACAATTAAAAACTGACACCGACCATGTATGTTTATAAAAACCAAAAAAAGACGTTTTGACTCCCGTACGGGAGTTTTCTTCACTATCTGGCTACAATTGAAAACTGATACCGACAATGAAGGTTTATAAAAACCAAGAAGACGTGATAATTGTTAACAGTCTGGCAACAACTAAAGATCATGCACCCCTCCGTTTAACGACGACGATGGCCAAACGCAAAGCCTTCTCGTGGTGGATTCTTGGGTTGGCAAATCCCACACTGGGCGTACGTGGCACTCTGGAGGTACGAACCCTCTCTTCTTCAATACCCACAGCAACTCTCGACTGTGCACTCCGTAGGCCTAACGTTTGCATTCGAAGTGTATACGACGCGAATCGGTACATGCTGCTCGGCGTTCGCTTCGACCATGTCGAAATTGAACAATCGGATAGACGCCGGCTTCGCAAAGCGAGGTACCCAGGCTCGATTCCGGCCACGGGATGAGTAGTAGAAAGCATTTGAGCAAAAGAAAAAGGAAGAGGGTGATTGAAGCGTCCCTACTCCGGGATGCCTCTTGACCGGGCCGGCGCGATGGCCCGAGAAACGTTTTTTAGCGTAAGCTACACTGGCCCAGGTTGAGAAGTTTCGCGTGGACCGTGAAGGGCCGTGCTGCGCAAGAGCGAGAAGCATTGGCATGGATTGGATTGAATTGGATTGGGTTAAATTGGATTGCATTGGAAATCCAATCCAATTGGAGTGTGTAGTGTAGTGTAGTGTGCAGTGTGTACGGGTGTGTAGAGAATTGGGTCTGCACATTCGCCGGTCTGCGCATTCCAGAGTGACGTCATAGCCGCGGCAGACGCACTGGCGCCGGCGCGTGCCCAGCTTCGCGCCTCCGTTGCGCATTAGCCAAGTCTGACGCTGCGCCGGAGCCGCTTGATAGCCGTTTCGCGTGGCTCCTGGAGAGCCGTGCTAGGGTGGCTAGCCACCATATCCATGCTGCGCATGCGCGAGGAGCAGTGGCTGGACTAGACTGGACTTGGCTGGAGCGGACTGGATTGCATTGGATTGGATTGGATTCGAAATCGTTTTAGCAGCACTAAGCTTGATAATCAGCTAATCCCAGTCAACCAGGAGAGCTAAGAATAACTAGCTGAACCTTAGCTCACGCTACGTATACCCTGGCATAGCCGAGCTAGGCCACTGCTAATTTTTTTCCCCTTACACTCCTCCCACGATCATTCATCATCACCGCGAGATAAAGTTGGCTTTTCTGCGAGGCGTATTGCCGTACCACGGCATCAGTGGGGACACTCAAGTTTCGATTTTAAAACTGACACCGACCATTCACGGGGGCGTAAGTTTTTAGCTGCTGTCTTGGTCGAGTCTCTACGCGCACTATAGTGGCCCACAAAAAGTTTTTTTCGTTTCGACGGAGACGGATTGTTGAAACTGCTACCGTCGGTGATTGCCGCTGCGTGGGTGTATTTTTCCGCGCGGCATGCCGACAACAGCGTGGGACGACGCGCTTGCCGTAGCCTGAGCAGCAATTGTTTTTTGCGCGCTCGAATTACGCCGGCCTGCTCACTCGCCCCCGTCGGAGATCTTCCAAGAGTTTCCACTATAGCCTCGTGTTACGCTAACGAGGACACTGTTTTGCGAGCGTCCTCCGCTACGATGCAGATCGGCGATTGCGTGTGGGCGGAGATGCGGACGTCAATTACGCGCTGGGACGGGCATGAATGTGAGCGAATTGTTTTGAAGTAAACGATATTATTGGAGTTATTTTCAGAATGGTCGATGTTACCCCAGTGAAAATAAACAAACAAAATGTAGCTCGGAGCGTTTGAAAGAGAGAGAGAGAGAGAGAGAGAGAGAGAGAGAGAGAGAGAGAGAGAGAGAGAGAGAGAGAGAGAGAGAGAGAGAGAGAGAGAGAGAGAGAGAGAGAGAGAGAGAGAGAGAGAGAGAGAGAGCTTTATTCGCCCTGGGCTCCCTCTGGCCGCGTTACTCGGAAAGGAGATTTTGGCTCCCGGCGGCGGCTTCGCCCGTCTGGACAAGGCGTGATTGCATTAGGCGATGAGAACTGGTCAGCAGGGTCTCCCAGTGCCTTTTGTGTTTATGTCCATGGAGCGTGGGTGGATCTTGTTCCGTGATCTCTTCCGTGGTTAGGTGTACTTCATGTATAGTTGTTGACTCGGCGCTATAGCTTCTCTCTTTTCCGCCTTCTATTGTGATGAATTTCTGCTGACGCATGCTGCAGCAAACAGGCCTCCGTACAACCAGAGCGGCAACGACAACACTACTGTCGTGTTCCGCGTTGTCCAGCTGCTACCATCCGTTGGGCTCGTCGACGTATGTTGCAGGTGGAACGTGCGGTCTTTTCATCTCTTGTTTACGATTGTGCGGGCTCAATTACCCGCAGGAAATCGGTTTTCTTCTCCCGCCCCGATCCGATAAGCGACCCGCGGGCAGCCCCGGTCAAGGACGGGAGCTTCAGGTATAGACCGGGCTTGAGGTCACGTTCGCCGCCCCTGTGTATGCGTATAGCGTCTATCGACCACTGTTTTCTGCCGGCCACGAGGCCCTGGATGAGTCGGGTGCACGTTTGCGCTCGATGGCTCTTTAACGTTGGGACTACACTGGTGTCCTCTCTCGAGCACTGCGTACGCTTGCATGCGAGACATGGTTACATATTCGCCTGCTCCACCCGCGACTAGATGGGGCTGTTCTTAGCCTGCACCTGCAGCGGTGAAGAGGTTCCACCGATGCACAGCTATTGTTACCTTGGCATCACTTTCAACACCACTGGCGACAAGTATGCTACACACGAGGCTTTACTGAAAGAATAGTCGAGACGCACCAGCTGTATCCTGCGCAGACGGTGCTTATGGGGGTGCAACCGATACCTTTTGGTCCGTGACCTGTGGAAGTCGGTGCACGTCCCATGTCTCACCTTTGCGAACGCTGTGGTGTGTGTGTCGGCGCCAACACGGGGGTGGCTCGAGCGTGGTCAGCGAGAGGTGGGTCGCCTTGCCTTGGGCTGCCATGGCCGAGTGGCTGTGGAGGCCATACAGGGTGACTTGGGATGGTCAACGTTTGAGGCTCGCGAGGCCACCAGCAAAATTGCATTCGAAGAGCGACTCCGAGTCATGAACGACGAACGCTGGGCGCGGCGATTGTTCCGCTACATGGCATTCAAGGGTGTACGCACACAGTGGTGCAACCGCCTCTACAACCTCCGTCGAAAATTCGGCTTCACTACCAACCCGATCGAGGTGGGCCCGCCGCACAAGATCACGGAGAAGGTGCGCTCCAGAGTGAAAGAGGAGGGACGCGCTCACTGGCGGACCGCAATGCACCAAAAGTCTACCCTGGAACTGTACCGCAACCACAGGCAAGATATAGGCCGGATGCGTGTCTACGACAACAGCAGCGGCAGCACACTCCTCTTCGAGGCCCGTGCGGGGGCACTGCGCACGCTGCTGTACTGCCGGCACTACGACAGCACACCAGAGGTTCAAGCAGCAAAGTGCAGGGCATGCGGCGACCACGAGGAAAGCATGGAGCACCTGGTGCTGCACTGCCACAAGCTGCGCCCACCCGCCAGAATCAACGCCACTATACAACAGGCGCTAGGGTTCGAGGACGGCGTCGACAGTGCCATGGACGTACACACGACGAAAGAGCGACTGAAACTCTGGCAGCGATCGGTTCGGCTGGGTGCGGCTGTGGTGACGGTGCAGTGAACGCACGAGTGAACTGCAGTGAATGGTGACAGTGCAGTGGACGTACATACGCATGCAGTGCGTCCACCATATGCACAAGACTGCAGGAAAACTGCTACCCTTAGTTTTCTCGCTGGTGGGGACGGTGCAATGACTTTAGGCATTCAGCCGGTTTTTTTTTTTCTTTTTATATGTATTTTGTTGACTTTTTCACCTGGCTTGGACATTTCGGTGTCCGCCCGATACAAAGGGTTTCTGGCCACAACGATCATCATCACTAATGTCGCCTCTCGAGAATCGCCTGTTGTTCCATGCGAGACATGGTTACACCCGCGACGAGATGGGGCTGTTCTGAGAGTGCACTGGTATCCCCCTCTCGAGAATTGCTTGCTCTTCTATGCGAGCCATGGTTACATATTCGCTTGCTGCACCCGCGACGAGATGGGGCTGTTCTGAGACTGCACTGGTGTCCCCTCTCGAGCATTGCCGATTCACGTTAGCAACAAGCGGGGCGAAACGCCATCAGCCTGGGCCCTTGTCCCGGCCGAAACGCCTTCTAAATAATCCCTTAGGCATTTCGCAGTATAGGACATCCCCGGCACATATTTTCTTTCACTCCTCGAAGGTCGCTCTGCGGAGTTTGTGCTATTGACCCAGTGGCTGTCCTCGTGTGCGCGAATGAACTCGGCTGTGCACGTTGTCATCTAATGGTCTGGCTGCGTTGTGCTCCTATGGATCGATCCGGCAGGGTAAGATTCCGTGTCTGGCGTGCGTTCGATATCCGCCGAGCGTCTAGGCGCGCCAGCGTAAGGCGAACGCACTTCATTATTTGTGGAGCGTCTGGAAGGCTCTGCTGTCGAGAGGCTGCCGCAACGGGGAAAAGAACTCCAAATAAAAGAAAAAATTCCCCCGCATTTCCCCGAGGGGGAGAATGTGAAAGTGCGAATGCACGGTTGTCGGCCCGCTTGCGGCGCTTGCGCTCGGCCCCCGCAGCCCACCGCCTCGCCGCCTTCTCTTCCATCTCTTCCATCGGGTTTGTAGTATCACGTGTACACCACGCAGTTATCAAGCCGCTATAACGCCGCTGAGTCGCCAACGCACGCCGCTGACGACGTAGTTTGAATGCGTTAAAGATATAAGGCGCGTTACTCACTATGATATCAGCGTGGCGTCCGTGGCTTAGTCGGTAGCGCGTCGCGCTGCGGCCGCAAAGTCCTCGGATCGAAACCTGGCGCCGGATGCTGTTTCTTTTTTAAATATAGAGGAGCACTGCGGACGCCGACGCCGCCGCCGCCGCCGGCGGTGGATGGTTTGGGGTCGCTTATAAAGTGTTTTCACACTTAAAAGTGAGCCGGTATCCAGTCGCCGAGTTCACGGGAGCGCGTGCACCCCTGATTTATGCGGTAGCATTGCTAGGTGAACAAAGGTCGGAAATCGAGTTCGTTGCGCTTAGGCTGGGAACACACGTATTCACAAGAGGTAAGCACCTGCAGAGAACCATGGAAGGCGACGGCCGCTCGCGCGTGGTACAGCTGCTCCATAACATTTATTGTGGATGACGCAGAGGCGTGGCTATACGCGACCACTCGAGCCGAATTCTAGTGCACGCTATTTCTGCTATCTTTGGCTTGATGATAGGCTCAGATGCCCTTGTCAGTGCGCAGTCATGGCGCGGTTTCAGGCTTCCAGCGTCCATGACCTGTTTTGTAATTTTTGATACTCCACGGCTAGCCATGATCGTCACTTTCTGACGTCATAGGTCCACGGCACTCGGCTTCCGCGTTGACCTCGGTGTCCGTTTCTCCGTGACTCCGGCCTGAACGAAACTCTTTGAACGTTTGCCTCAACTTTACCCCTGCGGGTTTGCTGTGTGTGCGTTCCTGCGTCTGCCAGGTTTTTTGTGCTTATCTGCGTTTGTTGGTCTTCCTTTTTGTTTTTGTGTCTTCGCTTCTTTCGCCCGTTTTAGCCTTTTTTCTTGTTGACATGGAGGCAGAAGCCAAGCTGGCTACAGGCCGACTTCTCCTTACCATTGACAGTATCCCTCCTCCTCCTCCTCCTCCTCCTCCTCCTCCTCCTCCTCCTCCTCCTCCCTCCTCCTCCTCCTCCCTCCTCCTCAAGTGCTTCCGTCCGCGACGTGCGCTGTAAGTTGTCGCTCAGAGAGAGAGGGCGGAGGACATTTATTTCCCAGCCACAGACGTACTATGGGGTCCAGATAAGCGAGAAGGCGAAGGGCCATCGCTGTCTTTGTATATACTCGGTTACAACTCAAGAACGGCACCACCTCATGTAGTGTATCACTCCGCCAAAGCGCCGGACCCGTGACGTCAGTGCGCGCGCGTTTTGAAAGGGGTTTGCTATGAATGCGTGATATCGTCTGCCTTGTCTCGCGCAGTTTGTTTGTCCTCACTGGAGTCGTTTATAAGCATATTAATTCCAAAAAACCACGGGAACGGCGCACGCCATGTTCAAAATATTCCCAGTATACGCCCTACTTGCGCCGCTCGGAGAAACATCCGGCTACGGTGATAAGGCACAGCGGCAACGTCCGGTGCCGTTCTTAAGTTGTCACCGAGTATCGTAGGCCACAATTTCCCGGGAAATCTTCTGTACATGAAGGCAGAGAGCGTCTTCGGTGGCCCGAACGCCTGTTCCGGGCGGGGGAGCCAGCCAAGTCTTTCATGAGGTTGTGCGGGTCAGGGAGGTGGCAAGGTTCGAGAGGTGGCAGTACCAGTAGAAGTGAGGCATGGAGGGGTATGCGCCGCAAAAAGGGCGCTTTGAACGATTGCCGCATTTGCACGACTCTAACGCGCAGTAAAATTTACCCATCAAAATGAAAGATAAAAACATAAACAATCTGACGCCGATCTTTCGACGCAGATCTAAAAGACATGATACCACGTACCTGGCAGAAGAGATTTTGTTTGACGCACGCAAATGTGGCAGCGAAAAATTCCCTGTGCTTCATAAACTCGCTTATCCGGCTCTTATTTGCATTAAAACTAAAGCGTAAAACACTGGCAAACATTAACAGCCGTTTTTGGTTTTGAACCAGATTGTAATACGCACCTAGATTTTAAGGCTACATTAAAAAAAAAGAAAAGAAAGGTGCGTGTTAGAATCCCGCAGATACGGGAATGCGGTACGCGAAGGAGCGATGCCATTCGGGCTACAGGACGTTACTACATCCGGGGTTTATATTCCCGGGTCTGGCGGTCGTAATCCCCACAGCGAGAAAATGCGAGCAACGCTGCAGCAGACAACTTTCGGTGAACAACCGTGAACGAATCGTCGGTCGTGGGACAAACTGATGTGGACCAAACTGATCGCTGCGACCAACGTCGCAGCGATCAGCGAATATTGAGTGCGCTGATTCATAAAATGTTACCTTTGAGTTTGGTTGCCTTCTAATGTCATGTGTACAATAATATTCTTATTAGTGCACACATTACTTATTCTCATTAGTGTACACATTAGTGTACATTACTATACCGCAATGTAATGCGAAAAAATCTTAGCGTGCTAACAGCACATTCTCAACTGCCAAGCGGTACGCACGTCTGTGAAGGGTGTTTGAAACCGCCTTTACTTCTCACATTACAAACGTTCCCACGATCGTCGTTCACGGTGAAAAAAAAATAATGAAAAGGTGTCGCTGCGATTTGGAACCTACAAGCGGGTTTCCTTCCTTCGGATCCTTCAGGGTCCCACCTAATTCTATCGCATTTTTGCAAAAATTTATTTTGCAATTTTTTAAGCATTCAGACGCACACAACCACCCGCTTGTCTTTTTACTGCCGTAACTATAATGCGTCTGCCTTTGGAACTGCCGTACGGAGAAACATATTTCTAGAGAGGACGAGGATGCGGACCGTATAGCAATATTTGCTTTATTATACAGACCCCGCAACACTTTGTCAACTTTTTTTTCTAAATCTTAAATGCATTCAGAACGTAGCCAACAGACACATCCAGTAGAATAGGGAGTTGCAAAGTACCTCTGCCAGAAAGGCCCACCAGATAACTTAAAAACTTGCTCGAAAGAATTTTTCATCTTTCCTGGTCTTGGAGTTCTTCGAGCGCTGAAATCAGGTTATTACAGCAATGTAGCGGCTATTAACCGCTTGCGTTTTGTTGCAGCCATAAACTCATTCGATAGCCACTTTAAAAAAGAAAGCTACAAAGGCAACGCACAAACGGAAGGGGGATAGTTCTGCTACGACGCGCAAACCACGCAGTGCCGCTCTATGCTCGTGACAACTGTAGCTTTTACAATGGTTCCAGACGCGAATGAAATAGTTTAGTTTGTACAGGGATGGACAAATTAAATGCGAACACGAAAATATAATTACTGACGTTCGGGTTTTTAGCGACGCTTCTCAAAGTTGTACGTGATTTTCTAGTTTTATTTGAATTGGAAACGTTGTTTCTACGAAAATTTAATTTCACCGTGGCCTGTTTATTTTGTACTGTCCAAGTGAATTCTGAGTTGATGTTACCCCATTGTTTTTATTGCGTTGTATTGCATTGTATGTGCGTGTACATTCTATTTGTTCTGCCCGTCCTGGTTGGACCATTTACTTGGTCTGCAGTATTGTGTAAATAAATAAATAAATAAATAAATAAATAAATAAATAAATAAATAAATAAATAAATAAATAAATAAATAAATAAATAAATAAATAAATAAATAAATAAATAAATAAATAAATAAATAAATAAATAAATAAATAAATAAATAAATAAATAAATAAATAAATAAATAAATAAATAAATAAATAAATAAATAAATAAATAAATAAATAAATAAATAAATAGAACACACAAACGACGTGATTTATTTCGATACAAGACCAATCGACGCGAAGCTGAATTACAAAAACAGACTTGGGAGATGTGGCTTTCCAAATATACCAATTGCGCGTCATTATTGGCCCTCCACGAAGAGTATTTTGCAATTTCGTGTGTTCTGGATCATTATGTTCTGTTCGCATTTAGTCTATCCATGACTGTGCGTTTACTTTCCATATTGTTTTTACGGACATTATTATACTCTTATTTAACGAAGAGGTTTGCGTATAAGAAAAGGCTGTTGCTATGTGAAAATTACCATTGGCAGCTGCCTAATATTTTTACTGTTTACCTCGTCGTTCTCTAGTAGACGATTTCGTTGGCTTGGGGCATCTGGGCCGCCACTGTGATGCCCCCAATTTCTACGCTAAATAAGTACTTTTTATTTCCATTTCATGTAATTCCACCCCGTTTCTTTAGTTCATAACGGCATTTTGAAGGTGCTGTAATGAAGCCAAATGAGAGTTACCTGAGCAAAGCTGATGTGCACAATGTCGAATCCTTTGTATAAGTACGCACCGAATGTAAAGGACTGGCATCCGATAAGTGACCTCCTCACTCACTTCACCCCGTTAGAACTCGTGAGGCGGCCTTTTTGAAAGAACGGGCACGTTGCCGGATTTGTTACGCGGCACAAAACTGGTAATGGCAAAAAAAATTGCACACAAGAAAAATGTAGCAACGTAATCTCGTTAGAATCGCAGGAACGCGGCGTTTCACAAGTAATTAACTGTCGGTTTATACCAAGCTAAAAACTTACATATCTTATTTGATAAAGTAACGGGAATATTTTAATTCACTTGGAGATTTCATGTTTTATTTTCTTTTTCGCGCCAGTTTATAGGCTGAAATTTTAAAGCTCCTTCTTCCCCCTACGGAATGCAGCTTATCAGATGAAAATTCCAAACGAGTTGTGACGTTGCATCCGGTTCCGTGTTGCGTTGTGTAATGAAGCTCTTACCGGCGCCTTGACGCTTAGCTTTCTCAAATTATATTTGTCGCCGCAAAGCGCAGTTTGCACAGCGCCGACTAGTATGCGCGGCTCAACACGGTAAAGAACGAATAAGCTATATAGTATGCGCTCGAAAACCCGCCTGCAGAGCCGAGGGGCGATTAGAAATGGGTTCGGCGCAAAAAAAAAAAAAAAAGCGAGAAAACACTCGCGCGGCACTAACGTGAAGAATGGAAAAAAATAATACATAAAAAATAAAAAAACACGCTTCGTCTTTTGGAATCCGATTAACAAAAAGCTCGATTTTCAGCGTTACGAGCTCCGGAAATCTCCCGTTCACGGCTGAAAGCATGCACGCACGCTGCGGGCACGTTTTCTTTTCTTCGTTACAAAACTGCGAAGCGCGGAGGCGCAAAAAAAAAAAAAAAAGCGGGAATTTTAATCGCGCCAGCCGGGGTCAGTTTCCGATCGGAGGGGCGTTCGCGGGTCGAGATTAAAAGTTCGCGCCCTGTGATTATGTAATTTGTCCCCCTACGACTAGCGCGACGAAGCGGGCAAGGAGGAGTCCTCCGCAAGAGGCCGCTGCTCTTCCGTCTTGCCTCGCTCTCGGACTCCCTGCGTATTTCGTCTGAGTGGATTGAAACGCTAGGCGCGTTCTTTTCGTCCCACGCCTGAGTATATAACCGGCGCGGATTGCCCGAGTTCCTCGTAATCATTAGTCGACGGGGACATCGACGCGAGCGGCGTCTTATTCGGTTTAATTGCTGTGCAGAGCTGCTCATTTGCAGCGGGGTGTCA
Source organism: Haemaphysalis longicornis (assembly GCF_048455015.1). Classification (NCBI taxonomy): domain Eukaryota; kingdom Metazoa; phylum Arthropoda; class Arachnida; order Ixodida; family Ixodidae; genus Haemaphysalis; species Haemaphysalis longicornis. Next base: position 138,239,549 of record NW_027526445.1, read on the forward strand.
TAGCGGCGACGTCGTTTTAGTACGGGTGGCGTATAGAGAGGGAGCAAACGTGTGCAGTGCGAAAAGCACTGGATGGGGAGGAGTCGGGTCGCGGTGAGCTGTTGAATCCTTCCAAGAGAGAGAGAGAGCAAACATCTTTATTTAGTCCGGCAGCTGGGACGCAGCCTAGTCGTCGTGTCGGGCCGCCACTCGTCGTCGGCTCCCTACTCATGCATTGCCTCCAGTGGAGGCAGCAGTTTCGGGGCGCTGGCGTTCGAGGGCCCCCAACACCTGCTGGACGGCCGTATGTTGTATTTCGTAGTCCTTGTCTCTGGTCGCACTTGCGAGAAGCGGCGGGAGCGTTTTGGCTGTGTTGGCTTCACTGGGGTGTAGTCTACAGTCCCACAGAATGTGAGATGCTGTGGCTCTGTCCTTCTTACACAACACACACACGTCGCTTGGGAACACTTCTGGACACATGTGTTTGGCTATCACCGGAGTCATTAGCGCATTAGTTTGTAGTTGTCTGTACACGACCGCTTCTCGTTTCGTCAGACGAGGGTGCGGTGGTGGGAAGGTCCGGCGGTTAGCTCGATACCACTCAAGGATGTCCCTATAGGTGGTGAGTGGCGACGCTTCGTCGAGCTCTTGCTCTGCAAGTTGGAGGCTGGAGCTTGCGCCGCGTCCGGTGAGCGCGTGCGCTGCTCGGTCCGCCTCCTCGTTGCGGTTGCTGCCCGTACCCAACGGGCCGGCGTGCGCCGGGAACCACCTAATAGTCATCGTCATTTCTTTGGGAGGTAGGGCCCCGCACACCCTCACTGCACTGTGGGAGACACGATTTGTGGCGTAGTTCACGATCGCTGTCCTCGAGTCGCTGATCACAGTGGTACACTTCGGACTTGTGAGTGCCAGAGCGATCGCCATTTCCTCGGCGTGATGCACACTCTTGGCTTTGACGCTGCCTGCGGTGTATAGTTCGCCGGTGTTGGCGGCTATAACAGCTGCCGCATACGTGTTCGGCTGATTTGGGTACTTGGCCACATCTACGTAGTATGCTCCCGAGTCGTTGGCGTGCGATGCCGTGAGTGCCTTCGCTCTTGCGAGCCTTCTCTCTTGGTTGTGTTCGGGGTGCATGTGGCGGGGGATCGGCGATACGTGGAGTCTGCGGAGCAGGTCCTGTGGGAGTGATACATGTTCCTTGTCGTCTTGTAGTGCTTGATTTTGGTAGCCGAGCCGTTGCAGTATGTAGCGTCCCGTTCTTGTTAGCGATAATCTTGTAAGCTGCGCTGTATGCTGGGCTTCTGCTATTTCATCTATAGTGTTATGTATGCCTAGCTCAAGGAGCTTGTCCGTGCTAGTGTGTGGATATAGCCCCAATGCTGCCTTGTACGTCTTGCGGATGATTGCGTCGAGCCTCTGGCGCTCGGCTGATTTCCAATTGTGGAAGGCCGCGATGTATGCAATATGGCTGATTGCAAAGGATTGGACAAGGCGGAGGAGGCTTGCTTCCCTCATGCCTGCGTATCGGGTGGACACCCTTCGGATGAGTCTGGTGGCTGCCGATACCTTTGTTTCCAGTTTGCTGATGGTGGAGCCGTTCCTTCTGTTCCCGTCCAGATGAAGCCCGAGGACACGCAGGGTCTTGACATGTGGAATTGCAGTCCCGTCTCTTGTTCGAAGGGTGATGCTTGTGGTCGTAGATGTACTGGCGCATTTCTCTCGTGGTGGTAGGATGAGGAGTTCAGATTTTGAGGGAGAGCATGTTAGACCGGTACCTCTCAGCCGATTTTCTATCACGTCAATTGCCTGTTGTAAGGTGGCTTCTATGTGGCCATCGCTGCCCCCCGTCACCCACAGGGTGATGTCGTCGGCGTATATTGTGTGCCTGACGTCGGGGAGTTTAGCAAGCCTGTTTGCCACGTCAATCATTACCAGGTTGAACAGCATGGGTGAGATTACCGACCCCTGCGGTGTTCCGACGCTGCCCAACGACTTTGTGGGGAGCTGGATATCCCCCGCCTGAATTGTTGTTGTTCGGTTCGACAGGAAGTCTTTGACGTAGCAGAAGGTCCGGTGTCCCATATTAAGGTGAGATATTTGTTCCAGGATTGCCGAATGGCGGATTCGATCGAACGCACTTTGGAGGTCCAGGCCTAGGACTGCTCTGTTGTCGAGGGTGTTGGTTGATTGGTCTATGACTTCGTGTTTAAGTAGCAGCATAGCATCTTGTGTGCTTAGTTTCGCTCGGAAACCCAGAATTGTGTTTGGGTACAATCCTTCGTTCTCTAGGTATAATTGCCATCGGTTAAGCAGCACATGCTCCAGAACTTTGCCTATGCACGATGTGAGTGAGATGGGACGCAGATTGTCGATGTTAGGAGGCTTTCCAGGTTTAGGAATAAGGACTGTTTTCGCTTCCTTCCATCTTTTGGGCAATCGGCCACTGCTCCAGCATTTGTTGTAGAAGCGTGTTAGTGCGGAGATGGCATTATCGCTTAGGTTGCGGAGAGCTTTGTTCGTGACCTTGTCGGGTCCGGCTGCTGAATTGCTGTTGATCGTTTGCAATACTGCCCTTACTTCCCAATCCTCGATGTCTCTATCGAGGAGGTCGTTGCTTGCTCCCGTGTAGTCTGGGAGAGGTTCGGGGGGAGTAGCGGGCAAGTATTTGTCGTTTAGACGTCGGCAGACCTCGGCTTCGCCAAGTTCTTTCTGAGCTCGGTGTATGATGCGGGCAAGTACATGGTGTTGCGTCCCTTTGCTCTTGGTCTCATCTAACAGATGGCGTAACAAGTGCCAAGTTCGACTTTTGTGCAGCTGTCCGTCAGCTTCATTGCACACTGCGTTCCATTGTTGGCGACAGAGGACTGCGCAGTGTTTCTCAATCTCGCGGTTGAGTATCGCGACCTTCCTACGAAGCTTTCGGTTGTGCCGCTGTTTCTTCCATCTATTGTGTAACGAGTTCTTTGCTTCCAGCAGGTGAGCAAGTCGGCTGTCAGCTTGAGGGAGGGAGTCGTCGAGTTCGACGTCTGTGGTGGCTGTTCGAACCGCTTCTTTTAAAGCTTGCATCCATTCTTCGATGTCGTCCATCTGGGTCGGGGAGTTCTCCAGTGCTTTACGATAGGCTGTCCAGTCCGTTATGCTTTGTTTTTTGGGAGTGCGCCCCATGGTCCTTAGCGGTACTGTGATCTCTATGATGCAATGGTCGCTGCCCAGCGTTTCGCCGGTATTGCGCCACCGTATCCCAGCGTTGCTGCGTGTCGCCTTACAGAAAGTAAGGTCCGGGTTCGTGTCCCGTTGTACGGATGAGCCGATTCGGGTGTACCTTGCAGGATCGTTGATCAGCTGGTAGCCGGCGTCCATGGTGTCCTCGAGCAGGTTGCGTCCCTTGGCACTTGTCTTCGGGTAGCCCCAGTCGGTGTGAGGCGCATTGAAGTCGCCGCATAGCACCGCGGTGTTGTCTCGGGCTAGTTGGCTCGTTTTGTGCATTAGGGTTCTGAATTTTTGCTGGTAGTGCTTGGGGTTGCTGTATATGTTTACTACGAAAGTGCTCTCTTTCTTCTTCTTCCCGGTGACAAGTTCCACTACACAGTGTTCGATGGCGCTGTTATGTAGAAGTGTATGTTCGATGTAGGTGATACCCTTCTTCACCAGGGTGCATACTCCCTGACCGGCGCCTTTACCGATGGCTCGCGCACTGGGTGGGCTGGCGTGGGAGCGATACCCCGGAAAAGTCGGAGGGATCTCACTATGCGTTTCTTGGAGTAGGATAACATCTGGTGATCGTGGGAGCTGTTTGATGTATTGTTGTAGGGCTGCTCGTCTGCGCTGGAAACCGTTTGCGTTCCATTGCCAGACAACTAGTTCTCGGTTAGGGGCTAATGCTGCTCTGGCCATGTTGGGCGTTGGTTGGGTTGCGGGTGGTGCGTTCCGGAGCCTAGTTTAGCGATGGCTGCTTGCATCTGTACGAGTGTTTCTTGCATTGCCTGAATGCTGTGTTGCGTGGCTTGACACATCCTTCCAAGGAAATCTATTGTTTTAAGAAATTGGCGAATAACCACCGCCTTGAAGGTTGTTTGGTTTTGTGAGCACGCTGCACTCGTGAAACACACTATGCGGTCTGTAAACGGAGCTCTTCGTGAGTCAAGCAGCGCACAAATATTTCCGGAACCTACTGCAAAAGGATTGTAAGTTGAGATGGTTACGCTGGTTGCGCTATTTTCAACAGCCGAGGTGTTCAGCTCTGGCCTTGACTGCAGTCTCTCGCTGTGTCGTGTCACGCTCCCTGCGGAGCAGGTTTTCCGCCCTGAAGAAAACTTGTTCCCCGTATAGAAAAAAATTAATAAAAAGTAAAGGTAGGTCTTAGGACCTTCGTATTTTGGTATAAGAGGACTCATATTCCCCCTGTGAAAATTGCTTACCAGCAGTGCATTTGTGCTCAGAGGTGAGGCCGACTTATAAGGAGGTTCGGTCGTTGAAAGCGAGCTTCCCCACATTGCCTGTTACGCAGTGAAACATGGTCGTCTGCGGAGGCAGTATTGTTGCAGAAAACGGCTCTAACTCTCGTGTTATCGAAAGTGACCCCCCAAAAAAATTTTATGCCAATTAACTAATAAGAATAGTCTGCCATTACGCTGAGTTCCATTTAGTTGTCCTAATTATGTAGTTCACAGCGAGGTTGTGAACATCACAGAGTCACCGTCTGTTGTCGATACATCGCCATCTACGGAGGGGGTATGGTTACAGAAAACGGCTGTAACTGTTCCTTTACCGAAATTTTCTGGAGACAAATCGTATGACAATTAGCCGCTAAGACGACTCTAACATTACGCACAAGAAAGAAGCCGAAGCTAAATGGAATCTTCGTAAAGACTACCCAGAGCTCCGCTGTTCCGGCAGGTTTCACACTGGGTGAAACTGCGTATAGTTTTTTTTTTTCTTCTTTTTTGTAGCGAAAGCTACAATGGCCGTATTCTCGCCGTTTCGCTGCGACCGGTGGCCGCACCGCGAGCTGGGCGGTTCCCTAGCTGGCAGCGGTTTCTAGGGAACCTGCTGCGGCTAGGGAACCTAGCGATTCCCTGTCCGCCGCAGCTGGCAGCGCTGCTCGCTGCGCCCAAACAAACAAACAAATAAACAAAGAAGTAGAGAAAAAAATTAAACATACCAAAAATGAAAATTAAAAAATAAAAATAAGAAAAATCGTATGTATAGAAGGGGCGGCTCGGTGGGATTCGTCGTCAGGCTTCGTCGTCGGAACGAAATCAAAAGGAAGCAGGGAGCCGCCGAGACGGAGGAAGAACGAGCCGCACGCCTCGACAAGCGTCGTAAGCGTACAGAGAACCAAGCTAAACAATAGCATTAACCGTACCTCCCGCTACGCACTTCCAGGCATAACTGAGTTATGCTACAGCCAAATTTTTTCTTCTCTTATTCTGCAAAGCTCGAGGCCTCCCCCGACGGGTTAAATAATGGATTGCATCGATTAATCTGCAGAGCGCAGCCACGAATAAGGCTTCGGCTAATTAACTTCATTGTCGAGCGCCAGTCATTATTTAATTAGGAATATTTTGCACGTTGAACATGAGCGCAAATTTCGCTGTTCCAGGAGTTGCTGTACGTGCGTTTAAAGTTGTTTACTTCATTTGGGGCACTAAGTGGCGGTCACTTTCAGCAGGAAAGATTTTGGCTCTACTTTGGGTCTTTTCTGTACGCGATAAATGGACATGCGTATATGGCGCAAAGAACGGAGGAGGGAAAAAAAAAAGGAAAATGTAATAGTAAGAAAACGCAAAAGCCATTTACGTTTATTGTAACAACGCTGAGCTCGACCTCTGATAAGTAATGTTCTGCGAGTAATTTTCGCCGTCAGCAACTTTTTTTTGTCTTGCATGCGCTGCGGACATTAACGAACGGGCAACGGACGAGGCCACTGACTGGGCCTATCATGCAGTAACGACCACCGGTATCGCAAGCGGTGAAGCACTCTTACGCAGCTCTCGGCGTCGGCTTTTACAACGATGCGTGCACCTTTTGCTTTCCCAGAAGAAGAAAAACAAATTCAATGAAACAACCCGGAGATTATGATACTTTGTACAGTGCGCCCAGTGCACACTGAAGGCTTTCGGTTTTTAATTTGATTTCTCGTTTTTTCTCTCTCTCTCTCTCTTTTGATACTTTCGTCAACTTCTGTCCCTCCCTCTTTCTCTCTGGGTGTCCAGCCCTCCAAGATGAAGTTATGCGTATCCTACTGACTATATTCAGAGCCCATGTGGGGTGCTTGTATGTGGGTGTAATAAGGGCGGACATAAAATGTAAATGCCGGGCTTTACAGAACGTGCCGTAGCCACTCCAGGCCATGAGCAAGCGCCTGCGCCGTGTCTGTTGTCTGTGTTCTTTGCAGATCCATGAAAGTGTCTTCTTTCTGTTGCAAAGAGCGAGACTTCCATAAATAAATTAGGTCTCCCAGGGAAGGGGTCTCGCATAAGACGCGGGCACTTTTCGCAGTTTAATCAGCCGCACTATTCACTACTAGAGGGGAATGTAACTATGTTTTGCATCATCGTATTCGTTCTGGACGAGGGAGCAAAATTAGAAAGAACGGAAGCACTGAAACGTGCTCGAGCGCGTTGGCTAACTTCGCGCAGGTTTTAGAAGGCGCCTTTTCGCTTTCGGCGTTCTCCCTTGTCTCATGGACGGAAGATTTCGAAGATGGGTGTACATACATACATACACACACACACACACACATATATATATATATATATATATATATATATATATATATATATATATATATATATATATATATATATATATATATATATATATATATATATATATATAGCGAATCAGAAAATGGGAAATGAGGGGCTCCGTGAAATAAGACAGAAAATAAGGGTTGGCAGTCAAGGAAACCTCGGAAAGCAAAGGGGAGGTTGTGGTGGGTTATAGAAAGAGATGAAGAATTTTTTTAGTCGAAAAGAAAGTGGTGAAAAAATGCCCGCCGGGTGGGATCCGAACCCACGACCTCCAGAATACCGGTCTGGTGCGATAACCACTACGCTACCGGCGGGGCTGTTTCCCCAGCACTTTCTCGGGCACAACCTCCCCTTTGCTTTCCGAGGTTTCCTTGACTGCCAAACCCTTATTTTCTGTCCTATATATATATATATATATATATATATATATATATATATATATATATATATATATATATATATATATATATATATATATATATATATATATATATATATATATATATATATATATATATATATATATATATATATATATATATATATATATATATATATATATATATATATATATATATATATATATATATATATATATATATATTGTGGCAACGTACTGTACAGACACACACGCAAAAGAAGGAGTATATATATACAAAGCGAGTATGCCGTACTGTATTTAAACGGCTCTCCTTTCGGACAGCGGTAATGGTGATGACGAGTTATGGCGTCTTTTCGACTAACGCAGAGCGCGCCTTTCGTTCCTGCAGTCCCCTCGGCGTTTTCCACTAACACGCGCCGGCGATCTTTTTATGCGCACGTCGACCGTCCTCTGGATCCATTTACGACGAGGGCCGAGCTAGCGAGCGAGCGCGCGCTCTCCGAAAGTGACGCCCATTTTCATGCACGCCGGACGAGAAAGCCTTCACGTGCGAGGTGTAATCTACATCAGTCCGTGCCTCGCCCGTTCTTCTGCAGACTTCTCCTCCTTCTCCTCCTTCTTCCGAGACGCCTGGTTCTCCTGTCTTGTTATTCAATGCTGCATCTTTTTATGGTCGTACGACAGGCCCCCCCCCCCCCCCCCCCCTCTCTCTCTCTCTCTCTCTCTCTCTCTCTCTCTCTCTCTCTCTCTCTCTCTCTCTCTCTCTCTCTCTCTCTCTCTCTCTCTCTCTCTCTCTCTCTCTCTCTCGATCTCGATCTGTTTCCCCAGTGCTTTCGCGCACGTGTGAGCCCCGATTTGCACGGGCGAGGGCGTAGCTGATCGGTGGAGGTGGTGTCATAATTGTGCATAATGTAGAGCCCCTTCTGCGCGATCGGTAAGCGGCTATCAATGGCAGATGCGACGTGCCCTGAAATTCCTGCTCTTCTCAGCGCCCTGGACTGTACCGCCGAGATGCGACGTTTGGTGCGCCTGTCGGAGAGACTATGCGTACGCGCGTGTGTTAACATGTATTCCCTCCTTTTATACGTTTCGCTTTTGTAGACTAGACAGCCGGGTTCGGAGACCGCCATTCTTAGTGTCTGTCCATTCACTGTCTCCTTATTTTGCTCTTTTGAAGGAGCCATGAAGACAGAATAAAGATTTGGTTCGTTAAAAAGTCTGCACAATAATAACAACAGCGAGAAAAAGAATGTCAATTGTACCGTACATTTCTAACAGCTCAGCTGTAAATGTTAAGGAAGGCAGGTGAAGACGTGGCGGCCCGCCAGCTTCTTTCTCGCCCGTTGTTCATGACGTCATGGAGATTTGTTTGGGCGATTGTCGGCCGCCGACTAAAGCTACCGCCGAGGAACGTGACTGTCCGATTGTAGCTGTGCCTCTAGTGCCTTTTGATCGTACCACGTGAGGACAAACGCGCACTTAAACAAATTACAACTTTGTTTTTAGTGTTACCCTTAGAACTTCACTGCTGACATCGCTGAATTTGATTTTTTTTAGAAATTTTCTGTTTGGTAAAAAAATATTCATGTCTGTTAAAAGTGTCTGGGTTGCAGAGTGTTACCGAGGGCTAGTTTTTTCAAGTTAAACGAGGCTGTGATTGGCCCTCGCGGCTCCTACGAAGTCTTCGCATCAATTGCGTTATGCAGTAATAAGGCTCGTAGTGTGTATGCTTTATTGCTTTGTTAGTGACTGCCATACAGCGGGAGGTTGCAACCGATAGGCGTTATCAGCACGCCTTCATGCAAAAATCTTAATCCCGAACTCTTCCTCCAGACGATTTTGATTCTCCTTGGTGCATCTTTCCATATTAAACAAATCCTGATTTATTTGGATTGGCTTTTTTTGGAACTCTTAAGCTTCGATGTGCACCGGGCACCTCTGCTGCTTTTATTTCATTAGGAGGGTTTTAGATAACGGCATCGACTTTGCAACTAGCTATCGCTCGCGACGTTGCAGCACAAATTAAACTGCGTGTGTGTAATCGCCAACAAATGCGAATACGCGGCAGTACAACACCACATGGGATGTTCGATGCGTCAGGCTGACCTCATGATAAAAATTATAGCTGTTTAACGCGCCAAAGCTGCACATCGGCCGTTTGGCGCGCGGTAATGGGGGGCTCCGGATTAACTCTCTTTACCTCAGGATATTTAAAGGGGCCCTGAAAGGCATTTTGAGCACACTAAATGAAGTAGCGCAATCGTTAGATTGGGTCGTCAAGGTCATCTGGGCCAAGTATTACTCTTTTACGCGCAGCGGAAAGCTCTCACTTTTGTTGCAAAGTTCGTCGCTTTTTTCTCACCCTTTCCTTCGTGTTTTTGGACGCCGCCATCTTCACATGTCTACATCATCGATTCCCAGATGTTCGTCATGAGCTAGACATCCTGCTATTGGGCGGCTTTTTCACGCACTTCCGGCAAAGAGATGAGTCGTCTGCTCAGCGTCGGCTCGCCGGCTGATCTGCCAGGGGAGTGTCGGAGTGCTTGAACATTTTACGACAAACGAAACAAGTGTAAACAAACGCTTAACCGTTCGTATTGAATGCAACACGGCCATAACACGACATGGATATTCTCTTACCGGAGTACGTTCCATAAAGAAAGCGTTGAAGCCCCGTGGCACTTCTTTCCTGCAATCGCAGAGAACGCCCGGAGCCGAATGCCCGGGTTTGACGGATACATTTTTTTCCACTTCAAAACAATCCAGAGATGCGTTTCGAACGAACACAACGTCACAACATGCGTTGCAAGTCTGAACCGCGATTGACAGACGATGGGTTGCCTCCTCCTGCCCGTCGTAAATTCGGCACTCACCTCGCGCGCGGTTTGCGGGGACGAACAGCAAGTCACTTAACTCTGACGCGCAAGCCGAGATGGCTTTTATCCACGCACACTGCACATACCCCATGCGGGGTTGAGTCGTACGTCGCTCGAGAAAGATAATCCAGACCATGGGAAGCACTATCCACCCGCAGAAGCACAACGTCGCATTTCATCGCGAAACAAAGGCGTCCACAACACACACACTATCGCCTCCTGTAATGCCAAACGCATCTCACACTTCCTAATGAGAGTGAGTGGTACGCCTGCAGTGCCCACATGTATCGAGGTGGGGCCCCGAGCTGAACCGGGATCACGCAACCGTAACTGACTTCTGGGGCGGTTTGTGCCTTGTTGCCAAGGCAACCGATGTTTGAGATCGTCAAAGAAAGGCGCTCGCTCCAGCGCTAGAAAGCTCAGAGCCGCGCCGGAGCATGTTTTGCCAACGTTGCCGCTCTCCACCACGCGTCGCCCCAAGCTGAACTGGTCACATGATTGAAGCGTTTTGTGCACGGGTTCTGTATAGGATTAAAATGTCTTTTTCACATGGCGCGGGCAGGAATTACCACCACCGCAAAATAAGACCCGGCACCAGCGGGGCCACATCTGATACGGCGCTTTTTGGATAAACAGTGCGCGGTGCATGAAAGGGACCGAGCGCACGATCCACCCCGAGCGGCTGCGAGTTCGCCGCCGATTAAAAGGTGTTTAAAGAGCTCAGCTGGGCATTGCAGCAACGCACACCGCGAAAGGGCAAGGCCAGGCCGCCGCACACATGCGGCCAGATTTTTCGTTCGCTTGTCCATCCTTGAGCGGAGTGCGGAATTCATGGTGTCAACAAAACTTGCCCGTAGCAGACGGCAGTCGGAGGAGCGTAATGCGGAAGTACGTCACCGCTGACTAGCGCAGCATCACGGGAGGGAGTGCTCGCGCGCTGTCAACAGTTGAAAAGAGGAAGAAACGCGGCGCGACGATAATGCGCGGTTTTTAATTTACGATTTCTCAGCTAATACTCATCGCTTTAACAAAATTCTTGCGGGAGGAGATTGCTAATACATTGTCTTATTTGGTTACACGTACATCCATGCATCGGCGGAAGGGGTTTCAGGACCCCTTTAACGTTCGCCGACATGTCGACACACAGCGCGTTTTCGCTTTTCGCCTCCATCTGAAAAGCGTCCACCGTGGCCCGGGGTGGAACCGCGTCTTTGGGCTCAGCAGCGCAGCGCCTTAGCCACTGAGCCACCCGCGGCGGATGCATCTGCGCATGTTGTAAATTCTTGAACATGTGGAGAAGGAGAAGGCGCCCCAGGTTGTTTCTCACGGTAGTTCGGCGGGGCGTTCGCCTGTGCACGACTGCTACCCGTTTGCTTCGCTTAACCGGCATGAATAAAAATTGAATGATTTTTTCTAAGCTGAGGTTCCCTCAGGCTGCTTCGAAAGTCGGAGCTTCGTATGTCATGTTGAAACGAGAGCAAAGCTGTAGCTTCCTATATGGGACCGTCGTTTTGACTGAAGGGGACGAGCTTTCTTTTTAATTTGGTTATTTTTTTTTATTTCCTTCCTTATTCTTTTTTCTCTTTCTTGATTTTTATCTCCGTCATTCTTTATTTATCCCCCTCCTTTTTTCTTTCGCACTTCCTTCCTCCCCTTCTTCTTTTCTTAGTTCGGCCTCATTTCTTTCTTCTTTCTTTCTTTCTTTCTTTCTTTCTTTATGTCCTTCTGTCTTTCTTTCTTCCTGCCTTTATTTCCTTCCTTCCTTTCCTTCTTTCATTCCTTCATTCGTTTCTTTCCTTTATCTTTATTAATTTCGTCCTTCCTTCCTCCCCCTTCTTTCTTTCTTTTTCCCGCTCCGCGCCCTTTACGTCTGCAGCGTTACGTATCGATCCGGCGCACGCTGACACCCTTCCCCGCGGGACGACAAATTTCCGCGCGGGGAAATTTATCCTGCCTTTGGCAGCCGTCTTACGCCCCGCCATAAGTCATACTGCCCTTCGTTCGACTCCCAAAAGGAGAACCGAAAAACTTCCGTACACTTGTGACACAAAAATACAAAGTATCAAAGCAGGGGTGTGGTGAGACGCCTGTGAAGTAGCGGTGGTTTGGGAACACGCAATGCGGCGTGCATACGCAAATGAGACTTCCAGTTGGCCTCTTTTCAGCCGCATCCTCCGTCGTGAAGATTTACTCTCGTCCAGTAAGAAGGATGATGGAAAGCCGGAGGAAGGAACAATGGAAACAATGGTGGCACTAGGTGAGGGTGATGGGAGAGGAACGTCGTGGATTATCGGGAGCAGCTCGACTTGAGAGGGAAAAATTGCACCCACTCGTGCGTGGGATCCGGAGTGCCGACAGCGGGCGCAATACTAGAGGAGAGGAAGGGGAATAGCTGCAGAGGGATAGGGTAAGACGTACACGGTAGACGGGAAAACTCGGTGCAGGCACAAGGTGGGAAAATTCTGAGACGGGGAACGGATCGGGATGACTGAGGATGTGGATTTTAATGACTTAAAAATGGATTATGACGACCTAGGATATAGAATTATGTTACTCACGGTATGGATTCGCAGAGGGGAGGGTTGGGCGAATTTATAATCCATCATCAACTACACAGCGCGGCAATAACACAAGGACGAAATAAAAAAACGACGAATATTAGGACGAACCAACCGTCGCGGTGCCTTTCTTTCGTCCTGTGTGTGTGTGTGTGTGTGTGTGTGTGTGTGTGTGTGTGTGTGTGTGTGTGTGTGTGTGTGTGTGTGTGTGTGCGTGTGTGCGTGCGTGTGTGTGTGTGCATGCGTGCGTGCGTGTGTGTGTGTGTGTGTGTGTGCGTGTGCGTGCGTGTGTGCGTGCGTGTGTGTGTGTGTGTGTGTGTGTGTGTGTGTGTGTGTGTGTGTGTGTGTGTGTGTGTGTGTGTGTGTGTGCGTGTGCGTGTGTGTAGTTGATCACAATATGTGTTCGGATGACTCGGGATATGGACTTGAATATCTGAGGATATCAATTTGGTTGGCCCAGGAAATGGATTCGGATGACTGAAGATGCGGGTTGGGACGACTTAGGGTATGGATTTGGTTGTCCCTAGATATTGATTTGGATGTCTCAGGATATGGAATCGGATGACTTGGGTTATTGAGTGGTCGAAAGGCTCTCTAATCTATGGTAGACGCTTTCGCCCTGCTGTATAGACGCAGGTTATGGACTGGTCGAAAGGCTCTCTTATGGTAGACGATTTCGCCCTGCAGTAGACGTGAAATCATAATGACGACGATAATGACCACAAAACGGACAGAAGCGCCCAGTGTTACCCCGTCGTGTGCTGTAATTCGAGTCCTCCTGCCTGGAAGGTGTTCGTTCAGCAAGCGCTCCGCAGAAGTCGCCGCGGTTCCAGTTCCATTGCCGTTCCGCCCCATCGATCCCACCACGGGGCTTCCACAGTTCGGCGCATCGGTTTTGCAAAGCCTCGGCGGAAGGGCGCGGCTAACGAATATGGATGGCCGGCCACGGGTGAACCCTCGCTGCCTCGCCGTTTATTTCCGGCGCTGTACCATAAGCTCACTGGTCGTCTTCTGTAAGAGCGCATTTCGGATCGTTCCGTGTGCGCGTTTGCGGTTCGAGGAAAACTTTCTTCCTCTCCGTTCTTTTTTTTTTTTTTTTTTCCCCGCAGGAACTCGATTACTGCACGGAAGTGCCGCAGGTGTGCAGCTGCCGCGAGGTTTTGTCCTCCGTGCATGTGCATGCTTTTTAAGTAAAAGCTTATCCAGAAAAGATGCGTTAATAGTTTTACCAGACGCATATGGGATTATTTTGCTGGGATTTTCCATCTACATTTACCGAACACTGTACGCCACATCGTTTTCTTTTTCAACGCTCTGGTTACTCTTCGATAGACCCACCGCGGTGGCGATGTCTGTGGAGCACCAGGGCGCGGGTTCAATCCCGGCCTCTGTGGCCGTTTTTCTGACGGAGGCGAAAAACGAAAACGGCTGTGTGTTTGAGATTTAGGTGCACGTTAAACATCCCCCACCCACCCACCCAACTTTTCACGCATGCATGGGTGCACTCGTTCACTCACTCACTCACTCACTCACTCACTCACTCAGACAGACAGACGGACGGACGGACGGACGGACGGACGGACAGACAGACAGACAGACAGACAGACAGACAGACAGACAGACAGACAGACAGACAGACAGACAGACAGACAGACAGACGGACGGACGGACGGACGGACGGACGGACGGACGGACGGACGGACGGACAGACAGACAGACAGACAGACAGACAGACAGACAGACAGACAGACAGACAGACAGACAGACAGACAGACAGACAGACGGACAGACGGACAGACGGACAGACAGACAGACAGACAGACAGACAGACAGACGGACAGACGGACAGACGGACAGACAGACGGACAGACGGACAGACGGACAGACAGACAGACAGACAGACAGACAGACAGACAGACGGACAGACGGACAGACAGACAGACGGACGGACAGACAGACGGACGGACAGACAGACGGACGGACAGACAGACGGACGGACGGACAGACAGACAGACAGACAGACAGACAGACAGACAGACGGACGGACGGACGGACGGACGGACGGACGGACAGACAGACAGACAGACAGACAGACAGACAGACAGACAGACAGACAGACGGACGGACGGACGGACGGACGGACGGACGGACGGACGGACGGACGGACGGACGGACGGAAAGACACTACAAGAAAGAAAACCCGCGATGAAAAGACTTGAATGCTTAATCAGGCCTTCTTACGTAACTGGGCGCTCGCTGGGAAAGTCTTGTTGCCCTTGTCCAACACCTTCCATCTAGCTAGCACGAGCGAGCTCCTACGTCGCCACTTTGTCGGTTTATTCGTGTAGTAAAATCTTAACTAATTTAACCGCGTAGCTAACGAAGATTTATTTTCTCTAATTTGTGGTCACTGTAAATTGAAAACACGGACTGCAGTCTCCATTCTTCCGTAATGACGCCACGCGTGGGTGCTTCCGTATTGTCTCGAAGGCGTTTGACCACCACGTCGCGTAAACAGGAGCGAGAACTAATGAGTTCCGGAAAGCCCCTCGGGGGGAGGTTGTTCGTGTAGCAAGCATCGCACGACGTTGGTTTCCGTCGCTGTGGTGCCAACGTGCAGGCACGCATACGCGTTGCTTTCCGCAAGCTCCACGGCATTCCCTCCGCGTTGCAAAAACACGCGGACCTTGCGAAGCAGGGAACTTTGCGTGAACGTGCTAGCGTATACGGGAGGGCTCATTTATATGCGAACCGTCGGGAGAACATGCGTTGCTCTCCGCCACGGGCAGTCCACGCCCCTTTTTGCTACGTGTTTGCGCGACGATTCAAGGCGAAGCCAGCTGTTGCGTGTACGTGTCCTCAAGCGCTGGCCCTTGTATGTTTGTGAATGCGTGCTCGCTGGTTACGCGATTGCCACGCCCGCTGCGGTCTGATCACTACACGTGTACGTAGTTGTTTCGTATGCGCGAGAACCAGGCTAAGAACTTGGCCGTTCGAAGACGCTGTATTTCCTGCCTCGCCCTGGTGTAATTTTATTTTTTTCTGCTCCGGAATTACCTACCCGTCTCCACACTTCTTCCGCAAGAATTAGAGGGCGTACATTGTCTGTTCTTTTTTTTTTTTTTCAGTGCGTAGGATTTCTATGTGAATTCAAACGACGAAACGCGTCTGTGCATGTGTAACGCTTGACTGGTTGCTAAAATTTGTGAAAAGTGCTCCCGGAAGAAAAAAAAGGACCTTGACAGAAGAGAGAGCGGGAAGAATGTGATCAGCCGACTTCAAAAAGGCGCTACGTATACGGATGCATGGGATCTTATAAAGGCTTAATAGAAGGTGCGAGGGTCATCGAACGTTGATATCTGACGTCTGATATTGACCGTAGGAAAATGTCTTCCCAGCAACGCATGTGTGTACAGTGGGGAAGCCGACTGCAAATGAATTTGGCGTGTAGTGCTTCATAGGTATACATAAATGACCCCACTTAGGAATTAAGGGAAAGGCCCTGCGGTCTTCCCATATTAATGTCATGGTGTTCATACTTCCGCCGAAAATATGCCTTCCCATTCATTCATTTCGCTATGCCAACTTTAGGGGCTTGGTGTGTAGCAGGGCGGCTTACTTATTCAAAAATGCCCACTTGGGGGTATCTGGAACGGTTTTTATTTTCTCCTCCGACCTTTTATCTTATCTCCCCCCCCCCTCCCCCCCCCACCCGGGCCGAATTTCGCTGTCCTGGAGCCGTCTTGTAACCTGAACGAACGGACTTTGCCTGTTCTAGAAGTATAGTCCTTGTGAAAATTTTCTGGGCCGAACCTAAGCCTTCTGGACCGCAAATAATTCACAAAATAAGCTTAACCTTTAGCTGTGGCAAATCATTTTATTACAGTAAGAAAAAAAAAGGGTGTTTTCTCTAGCTTTTGGCATAAAGCGTTTCAGCCTCGCTCGAAATGTGAGGTTGTACATTGAAATTTTGCGGCCTGTGCACTATAGGCGTGACCTTGAAAATGTTGACAATGCCTGTACTGCACGTATTTGGTGTGGCGCCTTCGTTCGCTTTTTAGCGCAGCTTGCGGATGAAAGCCACGTCGAGCGCAAGCGATTGGTCCCTCTTCTTTTATCTCCGAACTGCAAGCTTAACGGAGGTGCACACGAATGCGAGTTGCAACGGTACATCTCGTCGAACCGCGGCTTCACGGTCCGGCGCTTATGTCCACCTCGTTTCCGTCAGTTCTGCGCCGCTGGCCTCTTCATTCGCGGTCAGGCGAACAGAGTCCCACCCCTCAACGAGGCCTGTGCGACTCGTCACGCAAAAAAGGTTGGCCCCGAATTCTCTATTTTAAAGCGAAGCTTTATGTGTCTTAATTACTGGTGGCGCCTGTAGTCCACCTCAAAACCCACTGCAGGAAAGGCAACTTCCGCCTGTAAAGCGTACTATGCCTCAAATGTACTGTTTCACAGGTGAAGCCTGCTTTAGGTTTCGGTTTTTAAAGCGAAGCTTTCTATGGCGTCTGTAGTCGAACTAAAGTCGAAACCGCCGGCGAGTCAAAGTCGGAACCCAGACGACAACAGAGGAATCCCCGGCCTCAAAGCTTCGCGTTCAACCGTCACCGTCGTTGTCGTTAGAAGTAGGGGTGCATGCCTTTTTAGCGGCCGAAACCGGACAAAGTTGTGACGTAGCAATTCAATGACGAGCGCGTAAAGAGGAGCGCCATAGACGACGTCCGCCCAGCGCCTGCTTTCCAGGAACGACGAGACGTGTACGCAATGAATTAATTTCGTACTCTAGGACAGCATAAAACCCTACGCTAATACGCTGTACTACGGGCCGCACACGCAGCCTGTTGCTCCGTGACCGAACGGCGGTCTACTTCCGGGCCTTGTACTCTCGTTCCAGGTGCCGCAGCCTGTCCATCTGTCGTCACGCGTCGGGGGACAGCCTATGAAATCGGTTCGTGCGTGACGCCGTCCTGGGCTCGTAATGGGACCGAAACTCTATGGGGACAGATGCGTGGCGTTGTAGGCAACGGGAGGAGGAGGAGGAGGAAGAGGAGGATAATGGAAAGAGAGGGTGGGGACATCTTCACGGTTCGTTCGTTTGCTCTGCGGTCCGCGCTTTGTTTTGCCGATTGTCTGGCCGTTCGACCGCGCACTGTTGTGGCGGCGACTTTCAACAATGGGGACGATACGAACGAGTGCGTGACCGTAATCTTTTCGTCGGTACTACGCCGGTATTGCGCCGGGTTCGCCCTTTGTGTTGCCCGGCTCCGTTCGATAGGTTCTTCCAAGTTCCTTGTATGTCGTAACATTGTGTACGCTAGCTTACGCGTCCTTGCGAAGTAATCGTTGAGCAGTACGAAGATTGCATTCTCAAAACGATCAGAACACAAAGCATGCCTCTAATCTTATTAATGCCGTTGTCGTCGTTCCTGGTGGAGGCAGGGGTTCCGAAGGGCAGTGCTTTCCCGTGTCAGTCCATCGGAATTACCTTCCTGAGACAGCAATGCGTTGAGTTGTGAGAGTACTGACATAACCTTAAGCATGTTTGGTTTAAACTAGACGGCATAGGTAGCGATGACGTCAAGTCCAAAATAAATATGCATTCTCGTACTGATACGGCATTTCAGTGTCAATTCTACCCCACTCCTGTCTAATGATTGAACCCGCGGTCCTTATAGTGTTAGATAAAACGGCAGCACTCCCCGGCTTAATTTTAGGATTAGAAAACAAAGCTTACCGATAAGGAACTACTGCCGCTTTGAATCACGCGATAACAAAGGGTCGGACAATGCTGTAGTTATCGGTCGTCCAGCGCTTTTTCCAATACGCGTGAAACATGTGCGCGGACACCTATAGGGGCAATACATTAACGCGGCAGTGTCCGGCGGCCACGCTTGCCTGTTCTTTGTTTAACGAAAAACAGGCTCAACTTGCACTAGTGGTTCAAGGCTCGAGAAACAGCAGAGCTGGGGGTCGACTTAGCGTCTCCTCACACTGCCAGCGGATCCCAAGAAAGAGTGAGCAGTGCAAAGCCGTTTTGCACTGCACTGTAAAGCAGAGACCGTTAAAGTATGTACAGCTAGTGTCTTATGGAGTGGTAGTCGTCGTCATCTATTTCATCGTCGTCTTCCGGCGGCACAACCGCGTAGGGCAAATCCTCTTGTAGCGCGTCCTCGCCCCGGTAGACCTCCACTTCTTCGTCAGTTAATCCGGTGGCCATCTCCACAAGTGGATTGTGAAGGGATGGCTGGACAGATTCGTAGTCATCGTCTTCAGCGCGCCGGAGCGGTGGCGCGCCGCGCCAAAGACGCGGCTAAGCTTGATGGTAAACGCGAAGCTTGTTGGTAAACACGCAATGTACAACACCAACTGGGGCGTTCGTTGCATGTTGACTTCCACTACCGCCGGGCGAACTTCGGGGTCTGCAAGACGAGCGCGTGCCCGCATAACCACCTGCTCTTGTGCCGAACGAATTACCCGTGGCCTACCCTCAGACCTGCGAACGTAAATTCAAGTTGTCATCATCATAATCATCAGTGCTCGTTAAGATAGTCCTTCCTGTGGGTCGTTCGTATCAAACATTGCGCGCTTGACCCTGTTGCTTCAAGCTTGAATGACATTCGTTGGAGACTCGATAACAGTAGCTATTAACTATTTATACCCCCCCCCCCCCCCCAAAAAAAAAAAATCCTGCCCTTCCACGATAGTAAATAAACTTCACACCAAAGGAACCGCCTGTAAATTTCTACTGATCGTACGTCAGCGGACACCAGCGTAGTCATATCGGTCGATTTTTCAAATTAAACCGGAAATTACTAACTTTTGCCATAAGTACTGTGCCTTCTCTGTTGCGCAAAACTTTGCGTTCACGAGTGTGTACGCGCAAATGAACTAACGCGGGGAACTGAATTTCTTCGTCGTAATATTTTTATCGCCCGACCGATTTTAATGTATGCGATTTCGGAATTCTGCGTGGCCCGGCATGCCGCTGTGACTTGTTGTCGTCTATACACGTACCGACACGCAGGGCCTCATTTTATAGGCGCGTTCTCTTGCGCTTCAGGAGTGCAGCAACGTTACGTAACGACTGTAGCTGGCTCGTGTTACTATTGCGTTCCGCCGAGTTCGGGTGCGACACACTGTAGCGATCGTTCCTCGCTTTGTCGTAATCGCCTTTTCTCGTTGAATGGCACTTCAGCACGTGCCGTAAAAGCCCGTTCAACGCAAATCGCTTTCACGGAATCGCCGCTTAAACGAAACAGAAGCCTCGACCTTATCCGGTTTTTGGGTAACGAGCCGCGGCAGAAATACCGTAAGAGGGATCTCTGATGTAACAAGAAGATTTGGTCTGTTTATATAACGTCGTTCCCGGTGTGAAACGGGTGTTTTTAATGATCGGTCTCCAACACCCAAGTCAGCTCCGGGGATTATTGTGGGTTAGTAACGGTAGATGATAACGTAAAAAAAAACAATTAAAAATTAACTGGCCGCGGAGACACGGGGTATAGCGGTCGGCGAAAGGGTGGAATTTGGGCTGAAGACGGATCTTTCGCAGTGTTCCGGAGTAGTGCGAGTGAGAACTCCGCCAAATTGCCTGGGAGGCGGTTTTGGGAGGAGGTTCATGTGTCCTTCCCAATTCCTTCAACTCTAGGCTTCCCATAGGGCCACGGAAAGATGTTTCACACAGGACTGGCCACAGGTGATAGCGACAACTGTTGCCGTGTCATCAAGATTCAATTCAATTCAATTCAATTCAATTTGATCTATTCAACATCTCAACGATGTTTGGAGCACAGGCAAAAACCCTATGAAGGCTTGACAGGGCCTGCGCCCCAATTCATGGCAAACAGCTCGGTCAGAAGAACAACACTACACTGTGTTGCGAAAACAAGGATAACGGCACGGTCCATCTCGACCACAAACAACACTAGTATACATACATACATACATACATACAGTGCCAAAACAGATGTCAGGGTGCAACTATGAAGCAGGCACTATGAAGCAGATGAAGCAACTACTCCTGCTTGTATATGGGTGCTTGATGAACTCGCCCTGCCCCTTGACTGCGTGGTCTAACCTGCTTAAACTTAATCATTCCTTAAACTCGATCTCTGCTGACGTGTTTTGTTTTCATTCCATTTGACGACAGTGAAGAAAGAGGGAGGGCGGGGAGAGGTATTGCCAGTTGGGATCTTTCTACGAGCTCCAAACACTGTATAAAAAAGTGTCCGCTCCGTTCATGGATGCATCAGTTGCTGTAGCCGCATTAGACGGCATCGCCAACCGCTGAATAATCGCGTTACGTTGGAGTCACCGTATGATAGAATATTTTTCATCTGAGCAAACCTTTGTTCAAGTATTCACTATATCGAGCGCCTATATACGGCAAGAAAAGGGGCGCACTCAAAACAGTAGAAATTCGAGTTGAACTGCGCGGGATTTTCATCACATCACGGTTTTAATCAAGCGTCGTCCCAGTCTTGCGACAGCAAAGGGAGGGAGAGGGAGGGGGAGGGAGACTGTTTAATGAGCTGGCGAGGTCGGCCGCTTGGCTGGCTGCCTAATTGCGACGCCAATTGGAGAGCAAGCGTTATGAAATGCCCACACACATGATAGACCGATATGAACTCAAAGCATCGCGGAGAGCGCACACAAACGCACTCGCGGCCGAAACAGTCATATAACCGCGTATGGGGTACGTAAGGCCATTCTGGGAAGAACCGTCGTATGTTTCGTAGTCATTCAGAGGTCAAGAAAATTGTCGCCGCTGCGAAGATTATGCAAAACGCGCGCGATCCGATATATTTTCATAGCGCAAAAGTTAAAATTCAGGGGAGTTTAACTTGCGCGCAAGACTTGAAAGGCGAAGCTGGTGTAGGTGAGCATTGGCGGACACAAAGTTGAGTTTTAGTGTCGTTGTGGTGTCGTGGTTGACGTCGGCGGCGTAGCGTTTCAATGACCTTATGCTGAGCAAGGCCGGAGTGAGCTCGTCGTTTGGCCCACGTTTTCGTACGCCACTTTGCAAGCGCGAGTTGTCGTCTCTGTACGGATGCTTTGCGCGCCCAGCCTCTCGAAGCAAGAGCGGCCTCTTCTCCCTCGGCCGTGTGAACTACCCGCGGCCGGGCCATGAGGATCAGTGGTCACCTATTGCAGCTTCGACATTCAAGTGTACGGTACAGAGCGCATGCGCACGATGACATGAGGACGAACGGACGAGGGGCGTACGCTATGACGTGTCTTTCTCCGAGCAAGTGTTTCCACGATACGGCGAACGCTGGAGCGTTTTTGTGGTCAACGTTGGCCAATCTCCACAAGTGGGTATGCTCGGCCTGACGAACGTGCGCTCGAGGCACGCGTGCACGAGCGCTCGGAATTTTCTAGGTTTTTTTTTTAAGACGATAGTCTTTATTGGGCTACTTAAACCCAGAAATTTTGTTCTGACTATGTCTGTCTGTCTGTGTGTCCGTCTGTCTGTCTGTGACTCGATTCAGCCACCCGGCCAAAGTAAAACAATGCCTGCGCAATAGTCTTATATAGTCACAGCTAAATCTACCCGTCTATGTCCGGTGTAATGTTCATACTTGTCAACATTGTTGAAGAAGAACAAGACATTACGCAAATATGAGACAACAAATTAATACAGAAGTTTGCAGTGTTCCTTTACAAAAAGTCATAAATGCTTGATTTTTGCGAAATTAAGTACTTCATCAACTGCAGAAAAAAAAATTCTCTCCGCCGTCGCCTGCTGTCGCCCGCGCCACTATAGCTTCTAGCGTCATTTTAAGGAATCAACCGGCAACAGTTACGAAAGGTTCCACTAGATAGGTTCCACGTTCTGTTTGCAACGCACGTGGAGTAGGGAAAGGCGGTTCTATAAACGTTGAAGTAGGGCGCCTCAATTCACGCGCGTCTTGGCCGTACGGCAGTGTTGGCATCGAGACAATCGGTTTGGAGCAGTGGAACGCGGTAAATTTAAAATGATTTAAGCAAACATTTGGCGTCTTTACCTTGGGAGGAGCGCGACGCAAGAGGAACAACATGAGAGGTGAGCGGTAAAGCGAAGGGAGGCATTTACTTGGCAAAAGTCGATAAAGACTATCGTCTTTTGTCGACATTTGCAACGAAAGGAGCAGATACGCGGCCAATTTTTTAAACTGTGGTCACCATACACAAACTATGCGCTCAACAGCGAAGCTGTTGAGTGAAGCTGTTGCCTCGGGGGAAGCGAACGTGCCGGCACGTGAACAGAATAGGGTCATCCCAGCCACGCAGAAGTGATTCTGGGAAAGCGGCGCCGGGGTTACAGATTTTCTTGTTTGAATACTTCGCAGCAATAGACAGTGAAACTATAAAGCGAGGAAAGAGACGCAAACACGGTGTAGCCGAAAAAAACACTGGTAAAACTGACAAAACTGGATTTTTTTATTATAGCGGCAGAATATGCTAACATACTTTAAGAACGTCCTCACGAAGTGGCACACTCAAATGCGCACGCCAAGTCATTTATAAATAGCACCAAAGGCGCCCCCATGTGGCTCTGCGGTGTCACTGCAAGTTTTGTGTGACGCACAGTGGTATTTAGATCCTTAATTTTCCTTTCAAAATGCGGAATAACGTTTATTTTTATAATAACTTACAAATATGGCCCGTAGCTACTCGAATTTTTCTGTAGTTCGGTACATGCCACGAAGGCGCTGCGTTAGTTGAAACTGCATTGCCTATGCATTGCGATTTCTTTATGTCAATCAGATCGTCTATTTTTCCGTTTTCCCGCGAATAATTGGTTTCTTTTTCGGCAGATTAGAGAGCGTTTTTATGACTGAAGTGCCCTGTGCTACTAGTATTGCCTCGCTTTTTTTCTCAGAATCCACGCAAGAAGCGACAGTTTGAAAAAAAAATGAAACAAAAACTTTAAAGCGGGATTACTCGAAACACCATTTGCACTTAGAAAGGGAACATTTTCTCTTCAACTATTTACGTTTCTGAAACAGTTTTTTGTGAGTTACGTAGCAATGGTATATGCACATTCTGAAACATAATGAATATGTTCTCACCAAAATTTGTTTTTTTATTCACACTTTTTTTCTGTTGAACATGACTGAAATCTGAGTTTGTGGTATGTAAATATATTTTAGGAATGAGCCGTTAGTGCCACCATTATTCTTTTGCTTCAGAAGGAAGCCTTGGCCATTTAGCACATATGAAGTGTGTTTCAGACCTGTGTATGTAAAAACATTTCTGAAAATGTTCCTTAACCGGAGAAAAAAAGCTCAAAACTGTAGATTTTTATTTCAAAAAAAACTAATAAAGATTTCTGTATGAAATTATGCACACGGTTAGGCATTTATTAGTAAAGATAACCTCCAAAATGTCAGATCTATTACTAGAAAAGAAGCGAAGATAACCGCAGATGAATTTGGACACCTACGACCACTATCCCCCCCCCCCCCCCCCCCCCCTAAAATAATTCGCGATGTAAGAATGCTTACACTGCCCCTGAAAATTGTCTTTCAAACGGCGCATTTGTGTTTAAAGGTGAAACCGACTTTAAGAAGATCGGCGTAAGCTTGGTCTGTGTAAGCTGGCTTTGCCACATTGGGTGTTGCACAATGACGCAAGGCTACTTACGGAGGGAGTGGTGTTACAGCCTCACTTTATACTCCTTGCACCAGTCTATTCGAAAAACCACAAAAAAAAACTACTGGCACTGGAAAACTCGTTTGGTCACTCAACGGCATTAAATCGAAAATTGTTGCATTCGCGTTCACAGCGCATAATAAGTGCCTAGTTATTTCCTCTAATTATTTTTGTGCGGATTCTATTTCATGATTGATGCGTTTTTTTTTAAGTGCACGAGGAAAGTAGCGGGTGACTCGAAACGAACGGCCAATCTGCCGGTGGTCTCAACGCTGCTGTGATTTTTCCTTACCCCTCTCTAGCAGAAAGCTCCACCCATCCTCTTAGGATGTGGATTTTCCCTTGAGAGCTAAAGGACGAAGTAGCTTCGTTAAGGACCGCGAAGAAGATGTCAGTCCTTGTTATTTTCGGGGTTTGTCGCTCCAGGAGGAAAGGGAAAACAAATAACTGGATGACGCAGCCACGAAAGCAAGTTCTCTAACGTGCCTTGTACGGCAGAGTTCGCGCTCTGCCCGACGTCGTCTAAGGGAAAGAGGGCCAAAGTGAAAACAGCCTCTCTCTCTCTCTCTCTCTCTCTCTCTCTCTCTCTCTCTCTCTCTCTCTCTCTCTCTCTCTCTCTCTCTCTGTGCGTGTGTGTTAGAGAGAGGAAAGGAGATAGAGAAAGCGACTGTTTTTTCTCATACCGTGGCCAGCTGTAAAGCGAAATGTACGGTGATAAGACGTATAAGCCGTAAGAGGTAATACGAGACGTGTAATAAAGGTATAGACGTATGATAGAGCTACATATAGGTGAAATGAATGAGAGACGTCGAGAAATGTACAGAGCTGATTTGTGCCGCTTTCCGGTGCCCCGTGTACCGATCGGCAAAACAGCGACGCCTGACTTGAGGGAGCGGTTGTCGCTATCTCCCCAACGCACATACGCTCTTTTGTTTCTCCCACAATTCCGCACGGTATCCCACTTTGCATATTCGAAGCGGCCGCGGGCCGCTTTAGCCGCTACTTTAGAATGGCGTGACGGAGGATTCGCTGTCAAGCTTTACGCGAGGTTCGAAAGAACAGAAAAATTGAAATGGAGATTTCTTTTCCCGAGGGTCTGTCTGGCTGGATGGGTTTCTGCTCTTTTCCCCGAGGCGTCTCGCTGGGATCGGAGAGGCCCAGTTTTTGCCACTTTTATTTCTCCAAGTCAGCCCCGGTGGGCTCACAAATGCGTTGCTTTGGCAGCGTTCTAAATATTCATGAAGCAGTTGAGACGTGGATCGATGTGAGTCGTGGCAAAATTGAAAGCTAAAAAAAGAAATACACGTGCCGGATAAATCGTCGAAAATGATAAAAGGATTAGTGTTAGATAACCAGTTAATGCGTTTATAACTCAACGCGGTGTTTTAACGCGCAGGAGGCGCATTGACTATGGCGCATAACTTTCGAATAGCCTGAGGTATTTGCTGGTCAAATGAAACGCGAACACGAAAATATACACCTGAACACACAAATAGCGCAATTTCTTTTTATGCAAGCCATATTAATGAAGCGTGGCTTAGTTACAAAAGTTGGGAAATGTGAATTTCCAAATATACCAAGCGCGTGCCATTATATGAACTCTACGAGCAGTATTTTTCAAATTTTGCACGTTCTGGTTTATATTTTCGTGTTCGCGTTTCATTTCACGCCGATAGTACACTGTTTGGACCCTCTGTGGAGCCCAGTTTTGCGTAAATCCGCTGTATCAATAGGCAGCCTCGGTAATTCACTCACTATAATAATTTTTGGATAAACACTGTTCTACGGGTGTGCGTTTTGGAACAATGGTTTGTGGCGGGAATGTTCGAAGTTGGTGTCGAAACTGACGCGGGGGAAATCCCTGTTTCACAATCCCCTCAGTCGAGCTCTGGCTAGGCAGCTCGGACTTCCAGACTCAGAAGAGTATTGCGGAACGAGGTGCCGGTCACCCAATGCACTTAACCAGACTTTTGAAATGAAGTCTCTCTCTCTCTCTCTCTCTCTCTCTCTCTCTCTCTCTCTCTCTCTCTCTCTCTCTCTCTTCATTTGTACACCCAAGAGCAGAAGTTTACGGACCAAGAAAGCAGCAATTTTGAGTTATTTATCTGCCGCAAGGCAGCCCAGAGTACTATGTGCGGTAGTTTTCATTAGTTCATTAGTTCAGTACTTGTACGACATCTTGCACGCATTCGACAGTTTGTCAGGCTGCTATAGGAAGAGAAATGACCTAAAATTGCCACTTACCTGGTCCGTAAACTTTTGATCGTGGCTGTAAGTTGGAAGAAAATCGCATAGCGGGAAGTGCTACGTATGTCCAAACCTCTATACTAATTGTTGGCGGTGTCTTGCGAACTCTGGACCGTGCGAGCCACCCTGGTAGTTTGATTTATTCAATAGCCCCGCGCCAGTAGGTGTTCGTTGTAGCCCCAGTGGTGCACTAGAGCAGCGAAGCAAACACCGTTTGTGCGGTGCTCAGCCAAGCAGCTGCCCCTTGTTTCACACCCGCGTGTTTTCATCCCCGCAGCGCTGCCGTCCAAGTCGGAGGACTTGCTCGAGGCGTACCGGGCGTCGTGCCAAAAGCACGGAGTGGAGCCGCTCTCCAGGCTAGTCCAGCAGCTACAGGTGAGTCGTCGCCGGCCCTGCGTAGTACGCGCCGCGTTCTTTTCAGCGACGAACGTGTTACAGGTGCGTCGGTTGTTGTCGTGCGTGACGTCGTCGCTGTCGGCCGTGCAGAGAGGAAGCCAAAAACCCTCTCCTCTACATAACAAGGACACTCGAAGAAACGTGTAACGTTTGGGTCTGTCTCCTAGCGAAACGTCAAAACCATTTGTTCAAGAGGGTCGTTACTTTTCAGGTGCGGAGCGCCTTAGGACCGCACAATGTCCGTCCGCGTCCGTGCGCATAGCATTTGCAATCGCAAAAAAAATCACACAGGCACCGGCAAGCCTGTGTCTGGTGGACCACACAGAGTTAGTGTCAGTCGTCTTACCCATTGGGCTACGACCGTGAGTTTGTAACCCGAGAGTCAAACGGCTAACTTCCTCGCCTGTAACGGTGCGGACTACCTTAAGACCTCCCAATGTCCATCGCCGTCCATCCGTGCGCACACCACCATCAAGCGAGAATCAAGCGAAATTCGATTTGAGCCGCGAGTTGCAGTTTTATTTAGGGAATAATCAAGGTGCAACTCAGGGCTCAAATCGAATGGCGGTCGGGACGCAAATCGGGTGTCACTCGGGGCGCAACTTGGATTGCATTTCGATTCCCCGTACTCCGCACCCTCGCCATTATCCACGGAGTGGAGATGCTGCCATTTTTTTAACCTTGACTTCAGCCGTACCCTAAACGGCTGAATTTAGCTCCTCTCAAAAAAACAAAAAAAAAAAAACCCAAAACCCCTGTTTTCGCGAAACTCCTGACCGCAAGACGCAGTCGGCTTTATTCTCATACTTATGAGCACGCTCTTTATTATAGTCACCGTGCTCGATATTTTTTCGCAAACGTTAAATGTTCTATTTGACCTGTTTTCTTTTATGGTATGTGCAGCCGAAATAGAGCGAAGACCCACATCCGGGCGGATTACAACCGCTTTTCTAGCGCAGCTTGCGAAACACCGTGTACATCTCATGCAGTTCAGGTGGTTGATTCGGCCGCAAGTCTAGAAAAACACATACACACGGACGCACGAAGTACATCCTCCGCCGCCGCAGTGTATACGGCGGCCGGCATGCATATTGTGTGCTGAACCGTGGAACACTGGAAGGTAAACGGATTTCTTCTCGGTATTCAAAAAGCGACGGGGCAGTGGGAAATGAAACGACGCCTTTTTCTTGGCGCCAAGCGTCGCACCGTTGTGTTCGCGAGGCCTGTTTGGAAACGCGCATTCCTATATACGGTGACCGCACCCGAAGGAATACGATAAATTTCGGATTCTGAGACGTACACACCTTTGAGCCGCGCTGAATCCTACGAGGGCTATTTTCGGGTCGAACTTTGCGAGGCGAAAACACGGCGCGAATCGAAAGCCGCGCGGTATTGGTTCTGGCCGCCCTGTTTCTGTGGCCCCGCTCGGCGTCCTCCGGGATGCCGAGAAAGGTTGAGGCCGCGGGGGCGGAGGAAATTTCGTGCCTGGAGATTCTGTTCCACACGGACGCCCCTGTATAGCGCGCGGACAGCGGACCCGAGATTGCTTCGGCGAGGTTTTCAAATTGCTTGTGACACTCGAGAGAATTCCGCCCAAACAAAACGAAAAAATAAACACGGTAGGATGGCATTTGTGAAGGTCGTGCGGGAAAAGCCAGGAACGGTTTAAGGGGAAAATGAATAGAATCGCAAGTCGACAACGTAAGCGCTGGACACATGTACGATTTGTACACGCGATTCGCATGCGACTGATCGTTACGACTGTCACCACGACTAGTCGTACGTGTGAATTTGAGACACATGACCCGATGCGTGCATGCGATGCGCCGTCGGCGTCGCTCCGCCCACCGTTTTTGCTCCATGGTCAACTACGACTATCGCTGAGCTGAATTTGTAGATTCCGCGCGTTTAATCGCAAAAAATGGATAAAGCAGGCAATCGTGAAGCGTTTCCTGCCTTCGGAAACAGTTCGCTCACACGCCGGCCGCGCCTGCCAGCTCGGACACTCAGCGGCTCGAACCGGCGCAGACCACGGTAGCAACCGCTTGTCGCTTCTCTTCTGAATCAATCTGATCGTAAAAATGAAGTTCCACATGCGAGAAAGTAGGTGTTAGTGTGGTGAAAAATTGTGCTTGGGATTGTTATCAGGGCTTATTTTAAAAGCGGCGATCAGATATCTGCCGCGATGCAAGCGTATACGCTGACCGGCCCCCGCGGCGCGCGGCGGGCGGTGCGCCGACCGGTCGAGAGATGGCAATACCTGCGCGGAAGCATCGAAACAGGCTACGCAGATGTTCAACTACGACGATCGCTGAGCTGAATTTGTAGATTCCGCGCGTTTGTTCGCAAGAAATTGATAAAGCAGGCAATCGCGAAGTGTTTTCTGCCTTCGGAAACAGTCCGCGCACACGCCGGTCGCGCCTGCCAGCTCGGCACACTCAGCGGCTCGAACCGGCGCAGACCACGGTAGCAACCGCGCTTGTCGCTGCTCTTCTGAATCAATCTGATCGCTAAAAAGAAGTAGCTTATGCGAGAAAAGGGATGACAGTGTGGTGAAAAGTTGTGTTACGGATTGTCATTCGCAGTTACACAGATAGCGGCAATCAAATATCCGCCAGGATGCTAAGCCTAAAGTTTCCAACACCCGAGCCGACCAGAGCAACGCACGCCGGTTGCGGGAGGTTGGGGCTCAGCGGGCTCTCATTGGCTGTGGCCTCACGACGATGGCGACGATGGCACGACTGCATCTGGCTTGCCAGACGCACGTCGTGAGCCTCCTCCGACCAGCGATCGACGCCAAAACGGGTCCTAACGATCAATCGTAACTATCAGTCGCATGCGAATCGCGTGCACTAGTCGTACATGTGTCCAGCGCTTTAAGCTCAAAAAATGCCGGGTTTGTTGGCAATGCTAAACCATGTTCTGCACAGAGCATGGAAAGAAAAGTTAGGCTCTCCATTTGGACGGTTCCTCTTTCGTTCCTTTGTGTAAAATTTTGTTTAATGCGATTACTATTTATATAAACCGAGCTGCCGGCTTCTGCGATGCCTGTCTGTCCAGAAGGATTTTCGCGTGATTTAGGGGGTTAACATCGACGTAGAAAATTTCGGTAGATATACTTAATACTGTAAGAAGTGCGAAAACCTTGTAGAGCGGCAGCAATGTCTTCGAGTAATGTATCGACGTTCACTAACCTACTTTCTACCGGTATTGTGGGCACCGCCATGACAGCTGCCATCGTAGGCTGGCGACCCATTTTTCAGCTCCCTTAGTCAGAATGCTTTCGCATTCAAAGCACGAAAGCAGACTTGAGGGCCCTCCGGTAGTTTTGCGGCCCGCAATGATGGAGCTTCGTCTTCGTGAGTGTGTAGACACCGCCCGGGATGTCTTTCTTACTTTGGTCTTTTTTTATATATATTGGGGAGCACGAGTACTGTGAATGCCCCCCAAGGAAGGGAGTAAAGAGAATTTATTATAACCCACATGTCAAGGCGCAGCGGCTATAGTGATAACAGCGCTGCCCTAAGTACAGAAAATTATCCAATCAGTTTTCATGTAACGTGGTCATTCTACACACTGCGCAAAAATGTTTGGCGTGGGCAACAAGCTACTGCGAATGAAATCACATAAAGTCCACCAGAGTTCAAATAAAGAGTTCATAAACTATACTGAACTCAGTACGGCACTAGGGAAACGCTCAGGATGTTGCTCCTGACCACTATAAAGCGCGTAGACCAACGCAAAAGGAAGGCTTCTTCCCCTAGAGCTGCCAACTCATGCTCCAAATGACTCATGAGAATCGACCGGACACGCCACAGCAGAGGGTACATTGCCCGTTGCGGCCGGGCTCGAAGACATGCAGCACCACGATTTCTCCACAAAACGAAAGCACCAGCGCACATCAGAAAATTCACCAACACATCATTTGAACGAGTCTTCATTCGAAGTGTGAGTCCGAACATCCGGCTTAATACAGTCCAAAACGTTGCCGCTACACGACAGTGAAACAAGGCATGTTCTAACGTTTCAGTGTGGCCGCAGTGTGGACACCGTGCGGAACGCACTACGCCGAATCTCGCCAGACGGTCACACGTCGGGAGAACTTCCCAGCCACGTAGCCATCCAAAATCCCGAACATCAGCCGGAAGTGCCGCCGAAGTCAGCTGATGCCACCGACACCGCGTGACCTTCCTATCTGTTGGTTGTCTAATTGGGTTATTGCCAATTTTTCGCACAGTTCACTTGCCGTACTTTCCCTAAAACTTAGGCTTGGCAAGGAAGACTGGAGATTTCGCAATGTTTTTATAACGTACGCGTAAAATGGCGGCGGCTGCCCAGCTGAAGGACCGGCGATGTGCGCGTCATAAAATAATGACCGGGAAGTTCCCAGAAAGTACTGGAGCAGCGCCTTTCCTGGGTACTCGTCTGAGTCCACAAGGTCGATCACTGCCCGTACCGCCAGCGCGCTGCTCATAGTTTGCAAACAAGGCAGACTAAAACCACCCATTGACTTGGGCAGCCTCAGCAGCGCTCGTGACACTGTTTCCGTCTTGCCCGCCCAGAAGAACGATCCAAACTTCGTTGCGAACTGTCGGGTGAAATGGCGCGGCGGTTTTGCTACGCGTGCTACATAAAAAAGCGCTGCCGAGACGGACGACTTAATTATGTAGCTTCGCTCTGCAAGGGAAAGCCTGAACTTTCCTGCAACTGCAAGACGTTGCTCCGCAGTCTCAAGGAGGCGCTTCCACGTACTACGCGCCACTTCACCCGAGGCATGAAAAACCACACCTAGTACTCGAACACCCGTCACCCATTCTACGTCGCCCGCCAAGCCAGACGCAAATGTGCCGAAGCGCACCGCCATACTTTTTCCCCTGTTCAGTCGAGCTCCAGACAGCTCACCGTACTCCTGAAATAGCCGCATAAACGCTCGGTAGCTGTCCTCGTCCCGAATGAACAGGGACACGTCGTCCGCATACGCGGACACTTTAACTTGGCCTATGCCTGGCAACGGAAAGCCGCGGATGGCAGTGCTTGCATCAACACGGCGCAGCAGTGGGTCGAGACAAATGACAAAAAGCAAAGGTGACAAAGGGCAGCCCTGCCTTATCCCACGGGTGACAGAGAATGGACTACTTAAAAGCCCGTTGACAAGGATTCGGACGCTGACGTCCGCGCGCGTCACTCACGCGCGCGGACGTTACGCGTTACTCATAAGGGAAGTGTTGGGAGTGATCTCTGCGCTGCGCCATTGCCAGGGAGGCTGCTGTTTCTAGGCCGCAAACAAGTGCGCAGTAACATAAAATAATGAAGAAGTCACGTGTTAGCCCATTAGCTACCCTTGATTAATGAACACTCAATCCAGTGTCTCTTTATAGGCCTGTTCAGAGGTTGCGGCGTCCTCTCTTGACTATATTCGGTATCAACGGCAGGCCGCCACAGCCCCTTTGGAGAATCGCTGCTTCGCAATTCACAGGTTTCGCGTTGAGTGGGACCGCTTTAATTTTTCACGTTGAAAAGTTAAACCAGTACGTTCCGTGTGGCGATTGGGCGTGACGGCACGTGAGTCGTACAGCCGCGCAGAATTCAGATTCTGAGTAAGCGATGGCAAGTGTCCTCAGTCTGCCTATTGAACTATTTCGCGCCTTGAGTGCCCTGATGACTTGACAAAAACTTGACTGCCTTCAAGAACTTTTTTCGTTCTTTCACAGTCACTCTAGATAGCAAGGATCTTTTTTTTTTCAATAAACTAGAACGCGGTTCTCGTACCGTGTAAGTCATTTGAATGTACCAAGGCTTCACATTGGGCTAGTCGGGTGCACATATTAACAATTCAAATACAGCGCAAAGACGAGGACGGAAGAAGTGACGTACTAGAGCTCTGTTTGTCACTACCTTTAAATAAATTAGGTAAGGTAGAAGTAATTATACACTAATTGAGTTATTCCCGGCCCAATGGTACTCCTTTTAACGACACTTTTCCCCATAAATTTGCGTCTACTAACGGCTGATGTCGCCGAAAAGAATACTACGTTAATTTCACTGCCCCCCCCCCCCCCCCATAAAAAAATTTTAAAAATATCCAGTGTAGTCATTTTTAACAATCGCTCGTCAAATGTGTTACATAATTCAGCTGCATTTGCGGTCTCTGTAGAATAATCGTCATATTCTCAAAAGGAATTCGCTAGTCTGACATGTCAAGCGACCCGGACTCTACCGGGCCGCCTCGTGCACTGATTAATTAAACAGCGCTTCCGCCGCACTGTTTAAAACGCTGACACAGGGTCTGGCGGCGCCTTCTTCTTCGAAGCCGGCACGTGGGAGCTGTTCGTGACACGTGGGGCTTAAATATTGCTCATTCATGACTCCCGTTAACCTTCCGCGTCCGGTTCGGAAAACTTCGTCATGTAGTAATGTTTGCTCTGCCCACGGACTTTCCCGTTACGGACTTTCTGCCCGCGCGCCTGCCGACGAGGGTTTTGTGGGGCTTTGCTTGGTGGGAAACTTATGCTTAGTTGCAGCGCCTCGGTTACAACCACCTTGTGTATACGAACAGCCGTTTGCTCAAACGCCCACGCCTTGTCCGGGCCGTGTTTTCTCGGGAAGCTTGCTTCGTCGTATACAAGCTGCCCGTTTTCTGCATGTATTTCGCGCGAGAGACAACGTTGAAACTGGTAATACGAACGGGAGGAACTAGAACAGTTCCGCCTGCCATTTTTGGGTTCCTGCGATTTGCATATTATGAGAAGCGGAGTGGTAAAGTTTAAGGGAGAATACCCTACTTCGTTTGTGTGTGTTTGTGTGCGTGTGGGAGAAGGGGGGTGGGGGGGTGGTTACTTGTTTGTTTGAAAAACCGTACACTGCGAAGGACTCAGCAAAGTGTATCGTCCTTGTTAAATCTTTTAGGGGTAAAGCCCCTTAGGGGCTGGGGCTTTTGGCGTCTCCTGTCGTCGTCGTAATCGTCGTCTCACGTAGTCACGGTACTAAAACACCGGAAACTCGTTTACGCCTCGCGCTAGAACGTAACGCGTTCTAAAAAAATACCGGGACACTCGTTTGCGCCTCGCGCTATCTTCGTGCCTCTAAGACAAGAGAATTTTACAGCAAAGCTGTATACCGTGCTCTACCCCCGCTACGGTTTCAGCTCCGTACGCAAAAACGCGAAGGCGCCAAGAATACACTTACACACTGCATGCTTCGCCCTTCTCCAGGTTTCACGTTAGTGGAGATGGCCCGGGATTTTTTTTTTTTTTAATGGTTTACCCGTCTTTGTCTTTTCTCATTGGCGCTGACTTGGCTACTGGTCTGTGATTTATCGTTTTACAACAGGCATATTTTGCGCGGCGTTCGAGAAACGGATACGCGCCGCGGTTGAGAATGAATTCTGGAGCTTTTTACGATAAAATGTGAAGACGCGCGGTCAGTGCCTGACTACAATTGATAATCGCATTCTCTTGTTTGTTTGGCTTTTAGTGTACGCGTTGATAGTTAGTAAGTTATCACGCAAAACGTGTGAATTTTCGGCTTCCACATTTCTCCTGGTAAAGTTAATTATAGCGTCGTTGTGCGAGCTTGCGAACGCGCGCGCGATCGCCTCTTTTGTCGTCTGCTCTTGTCAACCATTGGGTATACCGGCCAGGAGGAGGAGGCCGGGCTGTGGACATCGGAAGGCGGCCCTTCCTTCGTAACAGTTGCCGGGACGATATATGGTCCTCTGTCGGCCGTAAAACAATAGCTTCGCTCCCCTAACATTTTTTTTTTGCGCAGCAATGGGCCTCTCTTAAGCTTTTCTTTCCTGCTGCATCATACAGCAATCGCCGAGGGGCGAACTCGACCATGGTGAACTGCCGTAAAAGCAAACGAACATGCTAGCTTATGTTCTGCACGTATATATGTTGTATACGCCGGCAACCCTTCAGCCACTTCGCTGGTAATTGCCGCAAGCAGTGCCCACTTCAGCGTCTTGTTTTGGTGCAGTCATCACCGCTGGCGTCCCACAGGGCTGGGAAGCTGCTTTACTGCGGCGATAAAACACAGGTTCGCGTCGTCGGGCATAAAGGGCGCCGTACGTACATCTTGCCTTGCTATCCTCAGCGTAACGATCTCAGGTTCGATGTTTCTGGCGCCGAAATCGCCGTACGGAAACGACGGAGCTTGGCGCGAAGAGTATAACGAAAATATAAACTAAGCACGTCTGTAGCGGAGGTATTGACCGTCTGTAATTCCCAGCGCAGCTCCATGGTTGCCAGTTAGTGTGCAGCGCCGTAAGCGCTGTATCTGGCGCCGCGGTCGTGGAGAGAAAAGAAGCTTCGCGTTTTCAGTCCACGTCGTCCGCGGTTCGTCGGCTGAAGTCGCAAATCCGTGACGTCCGACACGCTTTTCGCGGACGGAATGAATGATTCCATCTGTCGTGTGCACAACACTTAGCGACGTCACACGCGTGCGTTGTTGTTCTAGGATAAATTTCAGCAAACTTTGTGTCGTAAAGTTGCCCTAAATTAAAATAAACTTAAAATAAAACGGGTATGCAGTTCAAACTACCGACATGATGCGAAGCTTATACTGCAAAAGCGTCTGACGGTTTTTGTAATGGCACCGTTCCTAATTAGTGTACTTTCCGCGACTGCGCGGTTTTGCAAATGTTACCCTAATAATTTTCCGTCGATATCTCTCCCGAAACTTCACTGCCTGCATGGGGCGTCGTTAATAGAAATTCTTGCTCAAGTTCTCACTAAGGAGGAGTGCTGTCGAAAATGTAGGCGGCATTCCATTACGGCACGTCCCGGTTGCAGGCGACGACGGTGTATTTGTTCTCGCTGACGTCAGTCAGAAAGGGGCTGTTACTAGGGGTGGTCGTTTCTGCGCTATTTCCGAAAGAAGGAGGGGGGGGGAGGGGGGGGGAGGGGAGGGGGCGGTGGAATGAGTGTTTAGCGCCGCGCAATTTAAGCTTTTCGGCCATGTGGAAACCAATTCATGTGTCGGAAAACTCGGGCTCTGAAGGATTAGTGTTTTTTATTCCTGTGCTTGTATTTTTTAGTGGTTTTCCTTAGCCTAATCATGGTCAGGGGAAAGACAGCGCAGCTGGCACACTGGCAAAAAGGAGAAGACTGGACACACACGTGTATTTCATCTCAATACACCGTAGTGTATTGTAGTTGGGGTGCGACTTCAAAGTTGTTCGGGCTAGTCTTCCATGCAATAAAGAAAAAAAAATCATTTCAATACACCGTTTAGAGATCGTGTGTGTTTCCAGTCGCCTTTTTGTCCGGGGGCCAGCTGCGCTGTCTTTCCCCTGATCACGATCAACCAACATGGCCGCATAGCCACTTTAGTGCGTTTCATTTCTTTGGCTTAATTATGTAATAGCTAATATTGTTATGCATTTTATTATGGCAGATTAAGGTCAGCCATTTCCGAGTGCTGAGTGTATCGTAAAGCCGTTTTTGGGGTCACGGTTCTTCTTCGTTCGACGAGGGCCGCAGATTAACTGATGATGAGATTGAACTACACGTTATAAGTATACTGTGGGAGCACGTAATGCGGTCTTAAACAACGCAAATCCCGCGCCATCTCCAATAACGTGAAACCTGGGATGGTGCGAAGCATGCAGTGTGTAAGTGTATTCTTGACACCTTGGCGTTTTTTGTCAACGGAGATAAAACCGTTGGGTGGTAGAGGTATACAGCTGTGCTGTAAAAGTCTCGTGTCTTTGAAGCACAAAGCTCTCTAGAGCGAGGCGTAAACGAGTGCACCGGTGTTTTAGTACCGTGACTACATGACACGAATGACGACTGCGGTGACGACGATGACAGGAGATGCCAACAGCCCCAGCCCCTAAGAGGCTTCGCCCCTAAAATAATTATCTTAATCCTTTCGGCCCTGGCGTCCTATATTTAGGACACGAACGAAAAGACATCTAGCAATTAAAGAACAAAAGCTGTAACAGCTAGCTTTCTGCTAAAGTATTCTTCAGGAATGCTCCTTCGATGTATCAAGATTGTTTGTTGCCTGCTAAAGCCGAGCTATATAAAAAGGAAGGCATTGCATTGAAGGCCAAACTGACGCCTGGGTGACCCCAACGACCGAATTCCTGGATTGATTACATGGCTGTAAATCTCAAAATGCATGCATTACCAGCCATATTTTTACGTGAGTTGATTGCTTTGATTGTTTGGAAAAACAAAAAAAATTTCTGCCAATAAATTTAAATTTAATTGCATGATGACGAAACTAGATTTGAAATTTGTAAGTAGTTGCATCACAAGGTCAGTTTTCATTTGTAAACCTATTGAACCCAAATATACTAAGAAGCGAAACAAAAACACTTTTTTGGTAGAAAGAAAAAAATGAGGGTTAAAAGGGTAAATAAACTTGCCGCCCTTTGAGTTATTGCCAGCAGTCACTGAAACGAAGTGAGAGCACACAAAGGAACAGGGTAATTGTTCATGATAACCGGAATGCCATTCACTGTTTGATGTAACGCCGGCGATGGAAATGAAGGACTTATTAGGAAAAGTGCGCCGCGTCGGGTAAGGTTATCATAAACAAGATAATGCGCCTTCCCATTGTCAGATACCGTGAAATTACGGCTATCTTTGTTGACCGCGCGGGTGACCGATTTACGCCCGCCGTTATCACGATCTGAATAAAGTGAAACCCGACCGGGAGAATACGAATTTGAAAACAGGCGTTCCAGATTTTATTCCTCTCGGCTAAACACTGGAGTGACTCGGGTGTATTGGCGACGTGAGGTTGACCGTAATTGATCAGTAACAGAACCCTCTTCATATCCATTATTTCCTTATCGGCTTTTTATCTGCTGCTGCGCTGACTCGGCGTTGAGCGCGTGTACTGAAGTGCTTTCCCGCGTACGAGCGAATGCCCCGAGTTATTTTTGCCGCGTTCTAGTGTTTACCAGAGTCTCACTAGCGCGCCTATCGATAATATAGGTGCTAAAATTAGTGTCTATTTTGGGATTTTCTTAGCGCGAACCTATGATGAAAGTTGCGCAATAGGTCACGAAAGGCTGAATGCTGAAGGGCGTGGTCTGGCGCACTTTCCTGCTCCACGCGACGCCAACGATGATACCACGCTATGTTTCGGCTGTGCCAAAATGTAGGACAAAATGAAAAGCACTGATTCAGCCAGACGTTTACGTTAAATTCGTTTAGAGGCAAAACCCCTTAGGGGCTCGGGCTGTCGGCGTCTCATGTCCCCATCGTAGTATCATGTAGTCACGGTATAAAAGAACACACCTAGAAACTCGTTTTTGAACGCCTCGCGCTGGAACGCTTCGTGCTTCAAAGACACAAGAGTTGCAGCAAAGCTGTTTATCTCTACCCCCTAACGGTGTCATTTCTGCGGGAAAAAACGCCAAGGGGCCAAGAATGGACGGATACACTGCATGCTTCGCCCCTCCCCAGGCTTCACGTTAGTGGAGATGGGCCGGGAAGTTTTTGTGTGTTTGTTTTGTTACTAAAGGCGCGTCTTTAGTAATTTGATGAGAATGGCGGTGGACCTGCCGTTGCCCCCACCCTCCTTTTTACGTTCCCTAAAGCCTCGCTCGAGATCGATATACGTCACACCCCCACCGCTTCGTCTTCTATAAACCCTTGTACGTCATCTATAAACCCATAGCCAGTCTCTCCTTCCCTTATTTCTAACTCTTCTGCAACATTTTTTTTTTCACGCAATCACGTTTTTTTTTTCTCCGTACACTGGACGGACGGATTCTCCTTTCGTCTAGGTACATAAAGCTTAAGCTTCGCTTTAAAATACCTTCAATAACATTTTGGTTCGCTGTGGCTACCCTGTTCCTCTCAGAGTAACCCATGTGGGGCATTCCAAGGGTGACCGCGGTAGCCCTGACGAAGACGTCGACCTTCGGCGAAGCTGAGGCTGCTGGCTTGTACAAAAAACTCTTTGTTCCTGTTTGCCGCAGCCGTCTTGCAAGCTCCGTAATTCTCCATGCGTGCGTGTGAGTGTCTGCATGTGCGTCGCCTTGTCGCTTGCTTATCCAGAACAAAATGTAGGCTTGCTTGCCGCACTATGCTTACGCGAGCTTCGCGTGTTTTCAAAGTAGTCCCGTCTGCCACCGTCACTGAATGCGTGCCGTCCTCTGCATTGGCTTCTGCTGCACGCGTTACTTTAGCAGTGCGAAACGACGTCGGAAAGCTGGAAATGAAAGTAAACCGGAGTTGTGCAAATGAGAGCTGTCTGCTGCGAGCTTCACCAAAAGATCGCTTCCCTCTGGGCAAACAACACAATCTGTGACTGGAAAGTAGGCATTGCCCCCCGGCTTCATTGTGATCCCAAGCGACTAATTGGCTGCCTAGGTCTCACGTTAGTGAACGCCTGTTTCTGCATTTGCTCGGCCAGTCAGAAAGTGTTTTTTTTTTTTTTTTTTGCCTAGCTTATTCGTGTACGACACCTTCGGAAAGGTTTTTTTTTTTTTTTATCTCTACGACGTTGGAACCGGTCCGCGCGTGCGCTTTAGGGACGGCGACAGACCCATTAGCGGGTAGTTTGTACAGACTATTCCTTTTTCTGCCGGCAACGGCATCCCATTTCGGCTCCTTCTTCTTCGACGAGGGCAAATAAGCCTGGCGGCTGACGCGAACGATGCTTGTCCCCTGCGGCAGTCACTGTCTCTTATCAAGAAATCCCAGCGCGACTTCTCAAGAAATACCCAGCAAAGAGTATAGCTGTCTGCTTTACTTCTTAATGCCTCGGGGGAAGGAACGGCGTGTGATTCTACGAACGTCGTCGCCTGTTGTTGGCCGGATGGAAGAAGGACGAAAACGAAAAAAAGAAAGGATAGAAACTCTCTATTGCTGAATTTATATGTAATGTATAGTATTGGTGGTTGAAGTATCTTCGTCGTAGTTTCGTATCGGACCTGTGTGGCTTAAACTTGCCGAACGAAGTTTTTTGTTGTTGTTGTTGTTGTGTTTGACACCGCTCGCGCAAGCTTGAAGTAGCATTTTTTTTTATTTTTTACTTTTGTTTTTATCACGGTTATCTTGAACGTTGTTTCTTTTTTTTTAATCCAGGCTGCGTCTTTTTAAGTAGTGATGATGGTTGAGTGTTAATAGCGCAAGGCAAACTGGGGCAAAGAGCGCCAAAACAGTGGTTATATATGAGAGCTGAAAACGAAAACACTAAAATCGGTCTCCAAGAACACAAGTAAAATCAGTAAATATTTTTCCGTAGTTCTGTTGTTGTTGGGTTCGGCACCGCTTTTCCTCTTGCCTGTTTTTGTTCTGGTGGTATGGTCGGTCCGTCCTCGCCAGTTACTTAACAAACGACGATAACAGCTGCCTTCAAAACTCATAGCCAATCCACCGGTTCTCATTAGAGCTTGACATCGACATATATCCGCTAACGAATCTGACATGCCCCCTCCGGGGGATTGGCCAGTGACGATGACAGGTCAGGTGCTGTCAGAGGCTCGCTGCCAATTGACCGACTGCCGTTGACTGCGACGTCAACGTGCCCACCAACACACATAATTTCGCACATAACACACGTCAGGAGACTTTAGTGTCTCTCTTAATTATTTTTTCATGTGAAGTTAAAACGCGACGGTTGAAACATGAAGCTTTCTTTCACTCGTGCAACCTCCTAGTGAAGGTCAAGTTCCAAAATCGGATAGACGCTGGCTTCACTACGCGGAGGACTTAGGTTCGATTCCCACCACGAGCTTTTTTTTTTTTTCTTCTATTGAGACACCTTGATGTGCCTTTGGGAAAACCCATCGTGTAAGTTCGCTTTCCTGCAGCGCATTTTGGGCATTACCGTTTGGATTTTTGATTTCGACTTTTGACACCGGGTTTTCGACCAGAGAGAGCTTCGCGTTTCAGCCATCTTTCACTTCACCTATGCACGATCGTGCTTCGTCACAAAAATTGGCTTTCCTGCAGTGCGCTTTGAGGCAACGTCCCCATCAGAGAGCATTAGAAAGCTTCGCTTTAAAACAACGCAGATCTGTGCAACATTTGTGCGCACGCGAGGCAAGCGAAGCTGCTGGTAATTAAACCGTAGCCCTCCACAATTCATGACGCGCGATGGCACTGCGGGTGTATTTGCGGCGGGTAATAAGTCTCGGATGTGTGGTGTTTTTGTGCGTCACGACTTCGCGCTTAATTAGGCGGGAAAACGCGAGCTTGCTTTGGAGCCGCTAATTTTCTCCATCGGCAGCAGCCATTCCTCCTTTCCCCCGGGGCGGCATTTCTCCGCCGACTAACTCAATCTCCTCGGCAAGCCGTCCTGCTTTCCGGCTCATTAGTTCGAGCCACACGGCTAATCCAATCCTGCACTCGCGGGAACGTCGCCTAAAGCGACCCTGCCACGGTGAGATGAACGTCGTCTTTTATTCGCCGGCGTCGATCGTCTGCTCACCAAGTGAATGACGTCCGTGCCTTGGCTGCTACTGCGCATGCGCGGACGGTACATGTCACAGCGACGAAACAACTCGATTAATTTCCCCGTCCGTCTTAATCGTTTCTCTTTCTAAACGTCCACCCCCCCCCCCTCCCCCCTAATATTTTTTAGCATTTTTTTTCGCGTCACAGCACCAACAGTGTAGCGCACTGCGTCTGCGCAAAAATGCGTAATTGGCTAAGGTAACACACCTAATGTTTTTTGTTAAGGGACGGGCGTAGAGAAAACCGAGTGTGGAGGCCACCGTTGGTTGGTTGGTTGGAGCCTTAAAAGAACGGCACGCGCCTTGTGGTCTCATTGTTGCAGAAGCTTACGGATTTAAAACTAAGGGAAAATAGAAGTGGGATAATAGTGGGTAAAGTGATGCTAACAATTTGAGAACCTAAAAAACAGAAAAATTCGATGCTGATGTAACAACAGGTATTTTAATAAACGATTAGGAAAAAAAATTGGTTGATGCGATTGACTAACAAGCTGGGTAAGCGGCCTGTTTCGGCAATAAAGGAGTGAAGAGCGCGACAAGCATCCCCGTTGCACCAACCAAGCACCGTTCTGAGATTCCACTTCTTTTTTCTCTAATACTTCATCTTCTTTTTATACACCCCCCCCCCCCCTTCCCCCCTCTGGAAGATGCAGGTCTTATGAGCAGAACTTGTAGATTCCACACCCCCCAAGTTTGTAGGCCCACTGGTCATTCATGTCCGCTCCCCTCAAAATGTCGTTACCGATAAAAACGTGACCGACTTGATTGCTACCTTCCCACTCCGACAACACGAGCCTCGCATTCTCCTTTCCTTGAATAGTAACGCTTTAGGAGTAAGCCTTAGCCGAGCTTGCATCGCTGTCGACGTATCCCACAGGAGACCGATCACAGGACACTGTGAAGTGGACACCCACAGGAGGAGACCGCGGCTCTTGCACTCATCGAGTTTCGCCAGAAGCTGGTCCTGGATGTCAGATTCATCGTCTGACCAGAAAACTTCATTTCGAAGCTCATTTTCGGAGTCGGCAGCGCTGTCGTGGTCGCTGCTCCGGCAGAAGTACACTGCTGTCGCCTCCCACTCCACCTTATTTGACGGCTTCTTGCTCGCCTTGGCGTTGAAGCGAACTTTATCCGAAACGGTGAACACGTCCGAAATGTTCCCCACCGCCTTCCTGGGAGACTTGTCAACATTGTTGGCACGGAAAAGGGCGAATTTCGCGAAGCCATACTTGGACTTTACAGTTTCTATCGCACCGTCTTTGTTGAGATGCTGTGTTGCCGTGTCGTAGTCAACTCCTCCGGCGTCATTCATGCTAGGGAGCGAAATATGAGGCGACGACGAGAGCTTGTCGGTGGAGGCACGGGTCACGCGGGTGGCTCGGAACCTGGCTCTGCAATCCTTCGGTCCGATCTTGGCGTCGAAGGTGACGCAGTGGCCCACCCGCAGCCCGAACGATAGTAGGCTCCTGTGCTTGGCGTTCTCAAAAGACTGCGCATCAAAGTATACGCTAGTCTTGATGGGATACGTGATGGCAATGCATCGGTAGACGCAAAATATGCAATATAGGGTGCCCTTTACACCAGTCGGGCTGGTGACACCCTCCTCGTCTCTATCCCGTTCCAACGTTGAAGTAATAAAGCGCTGTACGCTTACGCTGAACGACGAAGTCCCACGGAGGCCTCTCTTCCGCAAGTACACGTTTCTCTCGTCGCGGATGGCGAACACTTCCGGGAACTGCTGCAGGAACCGCTTGAGAGACTTGATGGAGCAGCCGCACCTCGTCTTGAGGTCAGACGGAAGCTGAGAGAGATGACCGGTCAGCCTCTGGAGCGAGATGCCTTGCTTCGACTCTACTCGCTCCTTCAGAAACTTCGTCAGCTCGACGCGGCGGGCGAAGAGAAAACAGAGGGTGGAGGCCACCGTTCCGAGGTTCCACTTCTTCTTTCTCTACTGCTTCGTCTTCTTTTTCCACCGTTGTAGTAGTGTAAATGCACAGCAGACCGAGGGCGGCGCATACCCATGGCCCATCAGACCTGGAATTGGCCGCAGAGAGAAAAACGGATCACGGGGCCGCTGGTAAAAAAAAAAAAAAAAAAAAAAAAAGGCGGACCATCGGAACTAGAGTCCCTGTAACCCAACCAAGAAGCCGAGAAGTTCTTTGGACACACGTTTCAAAATAAAGCTTCTCTCTCTCTCTCTCTCTCTCTCTCTCTCTCTCTCTCTCTCTCTCTCTCTCTCTCTCTCTCTCTCTCTCTCTCTCTCTCTCTCTCTCTCTCTCTCTCTCTCTCTCTCTCTCTCTCTCTCTCTCTCTCCACTAACGTGCAACCTGGGTATGGGCGAAGCATGTAGTGTATAAGTTTATGATGCGGTTTCGAAGTTATGAAGTGCATAATATGGTATCGGTGCTGAGCGCTCGGCGTCTTAAGCCTTGGCGTTTTCGCCAACGGAGATAAATCCTTTGGGGGAGGGGTAGACGTATACAGCGTTGCTGCCAAAGTCTGGTGTCTTTGAAGCACGAAGAGTTCTAGCTCGAGGCGTCGTTGGAAAATGAGTTTCCCAGTGTTTTAGTACCGTGACCACACGAAACGCCGACAGCCCGAGCCCCTAAGGTGCTTCGCCCCTGAAAAGCGCGACGTACCGCCGAGCGGAGCCAATGGCTGCGCGAATCTCGAACCTGCAAGGGCCTGGTCCTGTTTCCCTAGGTGCTCTTGCGACGTCATAGCTTCCACAGTGCTTTGGAGGCGTGATGACAGAGTGAAAGCTGCAGGCCTTAATGCTGGTCATTTTTAATGAACAATAACTCGGCTTGTAAACGCTTGTAAACCATTTTCGCGACAGGGCGTTCCTTGGATAGTACTCCAGCGGTTGCACACGTAAAATCGCAGCCTTTGGAACCCAGTTTAGGGCCCCTTTAAAATGAAAGGAAGGGGCATAGGAATGCTTGCGTAGACGTAGACGATTTTGCTTCCAGAAAAATGTCGCTACAAACCACGACGGAAAAAAGGAAAGAACGATGAGACAGATGCGCATCTGTCTCGTCGTTCTTCCTTTTTTCCGTCGTGGTTTGTAGCGCCATTTTTCTGGAAGCAAAG
This sequence comes from Haemaphysalis longicornis, assembly GCF_048455015.1. Lineage (NCBI taxonomy): Eukaryota > Metazoa > Arthropoda > Arachnida > Ixodida > Ixodidae > Haemaphysalis > Haemaphysalis longicornis. The sequence goes on from NW_027526445.1 coordinate 138,283,897, forward strand.
TACACCAACTGGCCCAACAGCACATTTTACTGTAGACGATTCTCGGAATTTCTGCACGTTGCAGGCACAGTAGAAAATTTCCTGCCAACAGTTTTCTGCGGAGCGTTGGGTTTAGGCGAACACAGCGGGTTCGCCTAACCTAACGTGTTTGACTGGGAAAATACGTGCGGTTGTAGATTATTTCCACCTGTCCACAGTTTTTTCTCTCTCCCTCTACGTTTGTCTGTGTTTATATACGTGTAAATGCGCGCTGCGCCAAGGCGCTCCGGGTAGCATTTTCTCACTGTCACGACTCACGCTTGCCCTGTTCGTGAGGACCTTGAACATGCACTTCGTGTATGCCTCGTTTTTAACACTTCACACCTAACTATGAAGACAACTTTGCGACTGCGTGGTGATGCACCGCTAAAGCTTGGCGACGTGATCGGTCCATGGCACTCAACTGCCGCGGCAACACGGAATACAAGGACCTTGGTGTCCATTTCTCCGCGACTCCGGCCTGAACAAAACTCTGTGAACAACTGCGTGTGCTGCGTGTGCGTTCCTGCGTCTGTCGATTTCTGTGCGTTTATCGGCGTTTGTTAGTTGTTTGTGTGCGTTTTTGTGTCTTTCGCCCATTTTCGTGCTTCTCACGTCCATATGGAGTAGCCAAGCCAAGCTCGCTGCCGGCTGACCTCCTTATCGTCAAAGGCATCCCTCCCTCCCTTTTCCCGCTACTTTTAGGGGATACGGAACCCATTGTGTCCACGGACACAAAACGATGTCCCTTGTTATCCTTACATGTCCTTGCGTAAACTATCCGGTAGTTAGTGTTTATCTTGCACCGTGGCTGATGATGCCCGTCGCGCGCTCTTCCGGGGTCCCCTGTCCTCCTCGCTCTCAAAGAGCAGCGCCCACGGTCTAAAAGGGGCCAATTGTTCGCGTCCTGGTGCTATCCTAGCTTCCTAACGCGGCAGCCGCTGCGCCATCTACATCGACCGCCTCCCCCGCCGCCCTCCCGCAAGAGCCACGCAAGGAAGTCCGCGCGAGTCCGACCTGGGGTCGTTGTATACTCCGACTTACGAAGACCTTGTGTCCTTGCATCACCTCACGTTGCAGTGAAGTCCGTCGGCAACTTCGCCACCAAGGACGCAGATGTTCAGATTTTACCCTTGTAGGTACCCGAATGACCGTCTTCGGTGAACACCTGGAGTTTGGTGAGGGAAGAGGTTTGTGGGCGGGCCTTCTCACCTCGGTGGGGTTGCTTCTTCCTCCGCTTCCGCGCCTCGGCCTCCGGATTGGATCGATGGCCCGGAGTGCGGGGGGAGAGGAGGCCGGCGGGAAGGAAGGTCGCGAACGAGGGCGATGCGACCGTGGGGAATAAGGAACCTTGCGCCGGTCGCCTGGCCACCTTGACCGATTCGATTTTTCCGGCCATCGTTTGCTTCGGCGTCTCCTGTGGCGGTGTGCTTCTTTTCGTGCGGCCGTTGTCGCCCCCTCTCTCTCTCTTGATTACCTGTTTCCGCTGGTCATCTTGCTCTCTGGCTCTCCCTATCTCTTTCTCTAGCGCTCCTGCGCGACTAGCTAGTTTCCACCGACGCAACACAAAAGCCGCCGGCTCTCTTGGTTAACGTCACTGGAGCGCGTAGAGTTTCTTTTCTTCTTTTAACTCCTTACTTTTTCTTGTCGTTCGTTCGAGTGAACGTATCGTGCCTCGCTTGTTGCGAAGAAAGTTTCCGAGAGACAAATTTGCCTTGGGCGGGCTGGGCAGCTTGACAAAGGCCGAAGAGTGCGTGCACAGAGCAGCTTTGGGGTTTCGTTATAGGGGCACAACAAACTTGCGCGGGCATCTTCAATGCTCTAGTTGTAAGTCGACTTCACGGACGACGAATCTTCTTGGCCCGCCGTCCATGATAAGAAGCTTTCCGCCGCTGAATAATGTCCTTCGCCTTTTTTTACCCTTACATATTTCTCAATCAGGATGAAGTAATTATGTTTTGACGTCTCGATAAAATGCAGATAGCGAAGTTGCGATAAACGCACGTGAGAGGTGTATTTCAAGCCACCGTGTACGGTCAGCAATGAGCTTTGTTGCGAGCGCTTATTTTAAAGACGATAGTCTTTCTTGGGCTACTTAAACCCAGAAATTTTGGTCTGTCTGTATGTCTGTCTGTCTGCTGTCTGTCTGTCTGCCTGTATGTCTGTCTGTCCGTCTGTCTGTCTGTGACTCGATTCAGCCACCCGGCCAAAGTAAAACAATACCTGCGCAATAGTCTTATATAGTCACAGCTAAATCTAAGCTTGTCTTGTTGACAAGCTAATGCTTGTCAACATTGTTGAAGAAGAACAAGACATTACGCATATATAAGACAACAAATAAATACAGAAGTGATATTTGCAGTGTTCCTTTATAAAAAATCATACATGCTGGTTTTGGCGAAACTAAATACTTTATCAACTGCAGAAAAAAAATTCACTCCGCCGTCGCCTGCTGTCGCCCGCGCCACTATAGCTTCTGGCGCCATTTTAAGAAATCAACCGGCAACAGTTACGAAAGGTTCCACTAAATAGGTTCCACTTGATAGATTCCACATTCTGCTTTCAACGCACGTGGAGTAGGGAAACCCGGTTCTATAAACGTTGAAGTAGGGCGCCTCGATTCACGCGCGTCTTCGCCGTATACGGCAGCGTTGGCATCGAGACACCCGGTTTGGAGCAGTGGAACGCGGGAAATTTAAAATTATTTAAGCAAACCTTTGGCGTCTTTACCTTGGGAGGAGCGCGATGCAAGAGGAACAACATGAGAGGTGAGCGGGAAAGCGAAGGGAGGCATTTACTTGGCAAAGGTCGATGAAGACTATCGTCTTTTGACGACATTTGCAACGAAAGGAGCAGATACGTGGCCAATTTTTTATTCATTCATTCATTCATTCATTCATTCATTCATTCATTCATTCATTCATTCATTCATTCATTCATTCATTCGTCCATCCATTTTAGCGAGCAGATACGCATCCAATTTTTTTAGCAGTATTCGACGTTTGAGCGGGTAAAGTCATACGCTTTGGTGCGTAGAGTTCGCGCGAGTGTGCCGTGGAGAAAAGAGGTATAGTTCATGGAGACGTTTAGGCTTCCAGTAATGGTTAGACTATGAAGGGAAACCCGTATGTATATTTGCTTTCTTCACTCGTCTTTTATGAAAACAAGCCGAAATATAATTCAAAACCTTCGGGAACATTTCGCAATTTGTGCTTCCTCCAGGAAGTCTAGTAATAGCTTTGCTGCAATTGAAAACGACGCCGCGCTTTGGCACCTATCTGGTCACACGGCGCCTTCGGCATATCCCTTTGCGGCCGGCGACATGTTTAGCTGCGCCGCCGGTAAGGCAGTCCGAAGCGGATGCATTGGGCGTTTTACGTTTCGTAGTGGACCAGTGTAACGTGAAAACGAAAACATGAGCATGAACACACAAATATCACGATTTCTTCCCATGCAGCTAGGTCAAAGTGACGCGTGTCTTAATTACAGTAACAAAATTGGGAATTGTGGCTTTCTAGATGTACCAAAAGCGCGCAATTATTTGACATCCACGAACACTATTTTTTAACTACGTGTGTTCTGGTTGATATTTTCGTGTTCGCATTTCATTTGTCCGTTACTTGCGAAGCAACTGTCGTTCGACCGCAGCAGTGCTGTCACGTGGGCCACGCACGACACGTATTCCCTAGTATAGTCCCCTTCGCCGCCGTGGTCATAGATGATGATGATGATGCCCTCGAAGTTTTTGACATCTACCCACAAGGGGGGATTTGCCAGAACTAAATACCTTCAGGAAAAAGAGCGGGGTTTTGTTGTTACAGGTTCTGTTCTTACTGCTGTTATTGTTCTTGATTGATTGTGGGGATTAGCGCTCCGTATATATATATATATATATATATATATATATATATATATATACATCGAAACATCGACGAGTCCTTGTTGCTGCTGCTAAGGCCGGTACATTGTTAAATCATGTCATGATGTCATCCCAGTATTTCTGGCTCTCGGCCGCATGGAATCGCAGCTGTCCCTCACGACACCCTTATAATACCGACAGCTGCATCGCACCTGCCGGTAGGGGCGTCGTGAACTACCGTCACTGCGTGTAAGAGAGCAGCCTATATATAGTGAAAAACATCCGTACTGACAGAATTCACGTTTCGCCTGCGCTCAACGCCAGGAGCGAAACATCGTCCGTGCACATCGGCTAGAGGACGCTCGGCGCTGCAGAATAATTCAAACCGCCTGGAGTTGTTTCGAGTGCGCATAAATTGTGTGCAGACAGAGCGTAGAACACATGATGCATGGAAAATTATCCCTACGGCGTGTATATAAATTATAATCTAGTTTGCATTGCTTTCTTAGAAAGAGCAGTGTAGTTGAGCAGCGCACAATCACACGCACACGCTCACACATGGGGGCGACCGGAAGTTGCTGCTCCGTGTGAAAGTCTGTACACACGTGTGTGGTGCGTGGGTGCACGACCCTCTCTTATACGCGAGTGCGGCCCGCGCCACATGCGAAATAATGTCGCAAGCTTTGGGTTGCACGAGACACCCCCAGCTGAGAAATCAGCGCTGAAAGCTCCCTCATTTGACAGGCCGCTGATTAATGGTGGCTGTCGCGGAACGTTCAGTTTCTGTCACTGCCGCGCGCGCGAAATAGCGGCGTTGTGAAAGCGGACACAGCCGCTGCTGCAGCATGAGGAAACCCGAACTCGAAATTGGGCGGGGGACTGTGTGTCACGGGGACGGGGGGTCGTATGTTTGGTGACAATTACCATTGCGTTTGTGCGACCTGCCGCGTGCATTGAAGCGCACCATGCCATCCGTCTTTCGCTGGGGTGTTTTGTTTCTGGTTCATATATAGCCCAATGGGATGGCCTCATCATACAGCTGTATATCTGTATATGCAGCGGGATATCGATTCTTGGACTGGAAGAGGTGTGTGTGTGTGTGGTGGGGGGGGTGCGGGAAGGGGAGGGTATTCAGTGTGCTATTTTTCTATTTAGAGTTCTGTTAGAGACTTGCGCCTGCTGGTGAGGCATGTGTTCACAACACCAAGTATGTCGATTCGTTTTGGGGGGTTTTCTTCTAAGTAACTGCGGAATTCCACTTTATTCGCGCATTGGAGGTGGGCTAGTTATGAATTCGTACCGCATAAACGCGCTGTATTTCAAGGGAAACTATTTCATAAGCGAATATGTCTACTTAGGGAATGTAGTGACCCCGGATCCCAACCATGAGGCCGAAATAATTGAAGGATAAGAATGGGGTGGAGTGCATTCGGCAGGCATTCTCAAACAATGAATGGCAGCCTACCCTTGTGCCTGAAGAAGAAAATGTATGCCAGCTGCATCTTACCGGTACTCACCTACGGAGCAGAAACTTGGAAACTCACTAACAGGGTTCAACTGAATTTGAGAACGACTCAGCGGGCAATGGAACGGAAGATGATAGGTGCAACATTAAGGGACATGAAGAGAGCGGAGTGTGTCAGGTAACAAACGCGCGTTAAGGACGTTTTGGTAGACATTAAAGGGGAGAAATGGGTGTGGGCTGGGCATGTAATGCGAAGAAAGATACCCGTTGGTCATTAAGGGTAACAGAGTGGATCCCTAGAGATGACAAGCGTTGCAGAGCAGAGAGAGAGAGAGAGAGGAGAGAGAGAGAGAGAGAGAGAGAGAGAGAGAGAGAGAGAGAGAGAGAGAGAGAGAGAGAGAGAGAGAGAGAGAGAGAGAGAGAGAGAGAGAACAACTTTATTTAGCCGCACAAAATTGCGGTGACTACAGGGGGCGGCAGGAAGTTAGGTGGGCAGATGAGATCAAGATGTTTGCGGGGATCAATTGGTCGCAGTTAGCACAGGACTGGGACAATCGGATATTAATAGGAGAGGCCTTTGCCCTGCAGTGGGCGTAGACGGGCTGATGATAATTATTCTTATTATTATGATTCCATTTTATGCATTTGCGTCGCATTCGGGTATACCGCTTGGGGTTCCTGCAGTGTACGCACACACAGGCAGCCATGCAAACCACAGAAGCATGTGAAACGAGGGGACTCCCTGCGCAAACATACTGGGGAGGTTAATATCCTTAGTCCCACGGGAATTCGAATGTTGATGTTGAAGAATAGAGGCGCGGGTTCCGGGACGTGAGCCATCCCTTTAATGGCGAAATGAGACCGGTATCGTACAATAATGATGATATTACGTGGCAACTGCCAATAGCCACCAATTCTCCTCTGGTGTTTTCAACAGTTTTAAAGCTCTTAATTATGCCGCATTATGGTAAGATTGCTTTTTCGTGATAATTGAATAAGGAAATTAACGTCGAGGAAAAAAACAAAGATCCTTCGTCTAACAATAAACATGGTTTAAACACGAAGCTTTCTTCCTCCGCAAACCGGGTCAAATCGAAGTACAATCTCGTTTGCTGTCGCCTGCCTATGACGGCAACCGGCAATATGCACTCACTGGTAGTAGCGACGCAATGGCTGTGTGCACCTGCGTCTAGCGCGGAAAGACCTTGCGCCAAATCAAGTTTTTCCGCGGCCTTAAAGGGCCCCTGAGATGGGGGTTTTTGGGGGGTCGATGGTATCGGAGCGCAACGGCTATTTCTTGAACTAATCGTGACGTGTTTGTGCGCTCTTGATTTAGTCAATTTTTTACGAGCGTAAAAACATCAGAAAGCTACAAAAAACATCTTTTGTGTGTGGGTGCTTTTACACAGTCACACATATTTGTTTTATACCGGAGTGTAAAGCACTTACACACCGGGCCAAACCGGGCTTGACGCTCCTCCGTTCTCGGCGGAAGGATACAGTGAGCGCAGGAGCAACGACGCTTGCAGCCAGCGTGATCGCTCAGCGCTCCGTGTCTCAGTTTTCTTTGCATTTGCTTTCTTGGACGCTGTACCCGAAAGGATTCTTTGCACCATCTGTGTTTCGAGCGTAGCCTCGACGTTGTTTCAGAGGTGGTAACGAACGGCGCGCCAAGGGAGCGCCGCGCCGACGACGAAGGAGGAGCTCCGCACGCAGCGCTTGGACGACGCCGGGCACTGCTCGTGATCACGAGGCGCACGCTCAAGTGCGCTCACGCGGGCTGAATAAATCAGTTCAAGCCCAAACGCTGTCGCAGCTGATTCTCTGCGGCGGTCGCGACAAGGGCAAGAGCATGCTCATCCCGTAACGACAACTGCCAAAGAGTTTCATTTCATTGCTTCCCATCAAGTCATGATCGCAGGAAAGTGTGGTTTGCTGCACCGGCCTTCTGAATGAACCTGTTGCCTAGTGTCCTTAGCGCGCTTTACCGTTTACCGTGTTAAATGAAGCAAGAGTAGCCGTTTGCCGCTGAAAACGAAAGGATTGCACTCTGCGGTTTCTGCATTCCGGCTTACCGGCTCTGCCGAGTAGCGACATCTGGCGAATTTGTCGCAAAGTAAATGACACAAACGTTTGTTGCCCAGAACTGTTCGCTTACGCTTGAAATGGCTTGAATCTTAGACGTCTTAGATTGAACTCTCACAATACAATATTTTTTTTTAAAAGAGCCGTATACTTCTACTGTAGAGCTTAAAAAATCGAAAACATGACGTTGACGCCGCCATCTAGTGGGAAGAATTAGGACCAAGTATTGCATTAACCAGAATTCACGCCACCGCTAAATATTTCGATATAAAATGAGTAAGATATATTGTAATGATTCCGCAGTTACCTATATTACCTTGCCCAAGACGATTTTGAAAGCATAAAAGAGCTATGCTAGTTCATAAAGGCATCTGAACCATTGGAAGCGTGGGAAGCTGGAGTAGGGGCGGAAATTTTGCTCGCTCATTCTAAAAAAAAATTGTCATTTATCGTGCTCCTGATCATCATTTAGCAAGAATGTAGTAAGCAACATCAACTAAAATTGCTTGCATGAAGCGCAGAGCACAGCGCATTTGCTGTGCCGTAAAGTTCCGGAAGAACGCCCACCCAAATTTAAGTACATGTGATATCAAGTGAAAAATACGAGATTGGCGAAATTTCGGGTCAAGCGCGGAAAGGACGAATAAGTGACCGCATCTACACATGAAGAGATGATTCGGGTTTGTTTTGTTCACTCATCGGCGCTAAAGCCATGGATTTTACGGGGTGGGCGCGCGTCTTTCAGTAAATTGAATATTTCACCCGTAAAAGGGGGTGGGCGATGTTTCGGGGGAGGGCGTTCACTCGGAACTTTCCGGTAATCTAATCAAAACGCGAGCGTACATTTCGCCGGCGCAGGGGGCTCGCTACTACAGTCGGTAGAAATTCTAGCCTCTGTATCGCTATGTAGCGACGGTAAAAATAAGTTACCGTTCACGAAAACTCTCGCGCATGCAAGGTCGACTTCCGCAATCACCAGTATCTCCTGCTCAAAGTCCGTAAAGACTGAAAACGTAGCTTAAAAAAAAAAAAAAAAAAAAAGGACGTCGTCGTCTCATGTGCGACCCACTCGCTGAAGTAACCATGGTAACGACGACGCTCTAAACCAAACCGCCGCCGTCAAAAACCGCGGACATTCCGGCGGCCAACCATGAAATGAGTGCTTCGCCTCGGACGAGGTCGGACTATGTCGTCATCGCAAGCCGCCGAGCCAACAAATAGTTCTGTCTCGTCGGGGTAATAACTTTTGTTAGCGTGAGCGAATATGCTTACTATTTTTGGACTTGTTTCTACAAGAACTATAGAGTAGATTTCTGACACAAACAAAAACACTTTGAAATCCATCTCAGGCCCCCTTTAATGACGACGACGGTGATGATGATGATGATGATGATGATGATGATGGCCTTAAAGTGTATGGCACATAGTTACTCGGAGGCATTGATCAGGGGCGATCGGCTGCGCACCTGCGCTTGTCGTGCCTTTGTGGAAACCTATTGTGTAAGTTGGCTTTCCTGCAGTGCATTCTGCCGCTGGCCAGACCCCATCAGCGAAGCATTGAAAGCTTCGCTTTAAAAATCGTCCGCGCTAAGTAGGAGGGAATCGGGCCCACGACCGCCTCGACACGCGTGCAGCGCTCTACCGTGTGAGCTGCCGCGGCCAAGGATTCACTCTCTATACTTCAGGATATATGGGCGGGAGGAGGGTTTCAATAGACACGTTTCTATGAACATGAACGTTTATGGGAACGTTTATATAGAAACGGTCGCGCCGCGGTGGCTCAGTGGCTAAGGCGTCGTGCTGCTGAGCACGAGGACGCGGGATCGATTCGCGGTCGCGACGGCCGCTCTGATGGAAGCGAAAAGCAAAAACGCGCGTGTGCACGAGATTTCGGCGCACGTTAAAGTCCCTTGGTGGTGAGAATTAATCCGTAGCCCTCCAATACGGCGCGCCTTTGCGTTGGCGCGTTAGATGTCACAATCAATACATATAGAAACGTGATATACGGAAGTCTTTATGACACGTTCATAGAAGTAGTTGACCAATCTCTGATCTTGCCGAGACGTAAATCCACAAGTGTAAAATGCCGCTGCGAACAGTGGTTGTGTGGTAGTAGTGAAAAAATTAAACTTTACCCTTGTTGCCTATCGTGCTGCACGAGCAGTTCAAGCCTACATTGTGACATTGCAGACATGATTTCGTGTTTCTTCTTCAGTTTGTTTGAAAAAGTCAGTTATGTCTGCTGAGTTACTCACCAGCGCGGTGCAGCTTTTTTTTTTTTTTTTTTAGAAAAAAGTCGTCTGTTTTTACTTTGCTACCCACCAGCGCACGGCCCTCTCCGCCCACCCTTATTCAAGCGTTGGTCATTACAGTGTAATCCGTTTTTGTGCATGGGCAGCATCGAAATCCCTGCAGTTACATGCTGTTTCCACGTGTAGATACTTATCTTCTAGGACGCCTCCTCACTTCGTGTATCGGTCGTTAGCCTCCCCTTTGTTTAGCACGCTAATTAGGTCTCCCTTTCTTTTCTACGCACTGTCGTGTAGCGTCTTCCCTCCATTCAAAGACGACGTAGCCGTTTCGGTTCATTACTCTTGCTGTGTCGTCGTTTCGGTCTCTTGCTCCGCGATCTAAGCGAAGCGTACAAAAATTTTCGCCTTTTCTCGCTGCCGCTATTTTCGGTGACTTCCTGTCAGCAATTTTATAAAGGCAGTCAGACTCCCTTTGTTCTCGCTTCCTTTCCGTTCACTCCACTCTTTTCTTCACCCGATCCTCAATGAACTAGTTATTCACGTCGCAGTGCGTATGAACGCAGTGAGCTACGTTGGGGGCTGCGTCCGACCTATCGATCAGGGCGCCGACCTTCAATGCCTGACTCCCTTAACGAGCGAGTTAAGAATTCCGCATTTCTCGCTGTTCTCTTCTTTTCTTTTTTAGTTCTCTTCGCTATTCACTGCTATACGCCCCTTGTATACGCTCGTTACGCACACGCGGCACATCCCTTTGTTTCGAACCTCGTCGGCCGTTAACGGGTTGCCCGCTCTCGCATTGTGCACGGAAACGATATTGCGTTGCATAATACGGCCGGGCCAAGCGATATATCCCCGCATCTTGGCTTAAAAGAACAAAGATACCACCGTTGCACGTTGCTTTTTTTTTTTTTTTTTCACGCATATACCTTTACTCGAGTTCTGGCGCTATAGTGTCTGCGCGTTGAGAGCGTGCCGTCATGGGCAGCGGAGAAGCGTTTTCTATATATTTTTACTGCGAAGCAGTATACCTCTAACCAGCCAAGAAAATTTTCGTGTCCGCGTCAGCAGAAAGCTCCCAGACTACTATTGTCTACACAAAAAGCATCCGGGTTACTACTGGCTACTGGCTACACCGAGGCTACACAAACTACTGACACCGCGAAGGATAGAACCTGGGTCTGAAGGCAAGCGAAGCGAGAGCCCGCTGTCTTGCCAACTAAGCTATGCCCATACGTGGAGACGGGGGAGACATACGGTGGTTTGGATTCAGCGTCTGGGGAGGGGGAGGGGGGAGGGCGCTTTTTGGAGGCGACACATGAAACAAGAAGGAAGGGGGAGTCAGTCAGAGAGATGACGCCATAGCCGCGCGGGCCGCCCTTCTCCTCACCTTTCGAAATACGCTTTTCTCCGCTTTATTTCTGCCGACACTTCTGCGTTTGGGACGCCGCTCCGGCGAATCTCAGGTAACGGCTGGCAGAGTCTCTGGTTTCACTCTTTGTAGAGCCACGTGTGCGATTCCAAGTGACACCCGCCGCGGTGGCTCAGTGGCCAAGGCGTTGCGCTGCTGAGCACGAAGTCGCGGGTTCGATTCCCGGCCGCGGCGGCCGCTTTTCCGATGGAGGCGAAAAGCAAAAACGCCCGTGTGTACGAGATATCGACGCACGTTAAAGATCCCCAGGTGGTCAGAATTAATCCGGCGCCCTCCACTACGACGCGCCTCATCGCCTGCGTCGCGTCAGTGCGTTAATCAATCAATTCCAAGTGACGCCGCATATATATATAGGTAATCGTCATGGGAGTCGTTTACAGCTTCCCAGTCCAACCACCTTCACAGCGTGGATTGGAGCCAATTTTTTTTTATTTTATTTTCTTTTTTAAACGGGGAGCATGACCTATGAAGCTTGAAAATTGATTGCGGCCGCAAAAATTATAATATAGCCGTTAAAAGTCTACTTACAATGAGATAAAAAAAGCCTCTCTTTAAAATCCCTGCTGCTTATTGTGTCAAAATATATTGCCAAAACGGCGCAATCGGATAGACGTCGGCTTCATAACGCGGGGACCTACGTGCGATTTTTTCATTTGGGGCACTTGATGTGCCTTCGCTTATCATCATCGTCGTCGTCGTCGTTTTGTGAAACGCGTTGCTGTACGTTTTTCTCGCACGAACGACGCCATCAGCAAGGCATAGAAAGCTTCGCTTTAAAAGTTGTAGTTGTCGTATCGAACGTTAGGGCAAGGTGCGTGCCCGACCCTGAAGGTCAAGCTGGCGTGACATGTTCACGGACAGTGACCCAGGCACCAGTGAAGGAGAGGTTTTCCCTTTTATTTGGCTCGTCAGCCGTCTTAATGATTGGCTGCGCACAAGCCGGGTCGATGGACACGTAAAGTCGGTTTTCTTCGTTGATCGTTTGGGGGGGGGGGGGGGGGAAGGGAAGGGGGGGGGGCGTTTACAGTGCTCCTGTCCCCAAAATATATAAAAAAGACCAAAACGAGAAAAATTCCGGGCCATCTCCATTAACCTGGGGAGGGGCGAAGCATGCAGTGTATAAGTATTCTTGGCGCCTTGGCGTTTTTGCCTACGGAGATGAAATCGTTGGGGGGGTAGAGGTATACAGCTTTTCTGTAGAAGCCTCGTCTCTTTGAAGCACGAGGCGGTTTAGCGCGAGGCGTTGAAAAACGACTGTCCCGGTGTTTTTTTAATACCTGTTTCGAAGCATTCAAGCGCAAGGCGGGAACGAATATCCCGGTGTTTTTTTTTTTTTTAGTACGTGTTACATTCAAGCGCGAGGCGTAAATGAGTGTCCCGGTGTTTTAGTACCGTGACTACGGGAAACGACGGTGTAGACGACGGCGCCGACATAAGACGCCGACAGCCCGAGCCCCTAAGGGGCTTCGACCCTAAATATAAGTTCCACTTCAAACGAGAAATCGTGCGGTCGCAACGTATAGTAAAGTTTTTCCGACGGATGAGACGTCGAGACGAATCGAGAAGACACGCCTCCCAGATCCCACGCGTTCGATCGAGGCTCCGGCGAGCTAGACACGCCATCTGACGATTAACGCGACCGCTGCTCCTATGGAATCGAGTTCGTCCCTCCCAATTGTGTCTTGCGGTGTCACGAACGGTATATCGTATAAATATGAACGGGATCGTTCGTGGCACAGAAGCGAGTCTGCTCTTTTGCACGTCGCTGCACTCGGCGTGAAATGTTCAAGGCGCAGACGATTAGCCGCACTTTTGGGGTTATTCGTTTTATTGGTGCTTCAAAGCGAACAAGTATAGAGGCGCGACTAGACTGACGGCGAAGTTGTTGATGCCTCGGTGGAGCCTTCACTTTGTGTCCCCCCCCCCCCCTCTCTCTTCTCTCTCTCTCTCTCTCTCTCTCTCTCTCTCTCTCTCTCTCTCTCTCTCTCTCTCTCTCTCTCTGTGTGTGTGTGTAAAAGAAACACAATAATTATCGGTGTAGTCATCGTCGAAGCACTGCACTCGCGAAAGATTGAAATAGAAACCGTCATAAATTTCCTTGTCCGATTCGTCAGCGGGGAGACCGTTAGCAGCGTCGCATGGCGGTTAGGGCGGATAATCGGCCGTTGTGCGAGCGAAATGAAGAACGCAGCGAACGGCCCATTGCCACACAACTTTAGTTGACACTATGGCCTTGGAAGGGTACGAAGGGACGAAGTTTTCAGTAGGTGTACACGATTGGTCGTATACGTACGGGCGTTGCCACTGTAGGTCTGCTCGTTGTTTTCTAAGGCGAAAGCTTGTTTCAAGCACGCGCGTTGTTAGTTTCAGAAAATAAATGGTACCAAAAAAGTTGAAGCTGCGGGAGCTGGGCCGCGTGAGTCGAGGATGGCGTACCAGGGGCGGTATTCCCGTGTTTTGTCCCTTTTGTGTCCCTTTCAGAAGTGTCCCTTTTGACCGAGCCCTGATTGGCTAAAAGCGGACACCCGGATGTGACGCCATGCAAGCACGGCGGAGCTATGAGCCCTGGCTACTCGGAGCAGACGATTTGGAGCAGACGATTTTTCGTCGCCTTATTGTGGGTTCGCTCGCGGAACGATAAACACATAAAAGATACTCTGATACGGGTGCAGTTCTTTAAAATACGTTTGCAAGAACAGTTACGGTGTTTGAATCAAAGGCCCGGTGCTTAACCGGAAGTACGTCACGATGAAAGGGACGCAAAAGTGACGTTTTCAAAAGGAACAGTTACGAGAATACCGCCCCAGGACAGCGAAAGATCGTGCGGGAGGAGGGTGAAAGAAAGGCCCTGAGAAAGGGCGACGCAGCGCACGCTGGAAAGGGAAAGGTTTATTCTAAAGGAGGGTAGGTCGCTGCCGCACATGCAATGCGAGGCGCCTTGAGAGGTGGAGTTACCGGCGGGGGCAAGCAGGAGGCTTCTGGCGATGTCGATCGAGCGGAACGGGCTTCGGAGGGCGCTGTCGCAGCGGGCAGATCGAGTGGCGACGGGCGCGGCCGCAAAGTACACCAGAAAGTTCGACAGCACGTCAACCCGAAGTCTAGAAAGGTTTCCCCCTTCCGATTCTTAGAAAGTTCTAAGCATCCCCCGTAATTATTGGGCTTGAATTGTAATTTCCGCCGCTTACGCAGAATGCATACCCAAAACAAACGAAAATTGTTCCTAATACCCATGATGAATCGAAAAAAGTTAGTGGTAGTTGAAATAAAACGTTAAAATTCAATTGGCTGATGAACGAAAAAATATGGTGGGTGTTGACTGCCTTTCTTTAATTAAGTAAATGTCGAAAGTCTCCAAACATGCCTGTTGTGACAAATTTGCGACGTATATTAGTGTATAAACTGGAGCAACCCATTTAACGCATAGATTGCTTGTAACTATACGGTAAATAACCCATCAGCTGCCACGTAACAATATCGTCAACAAGGGCGCTTACGTGCACCGACCCGAAGTACAAACTACACCCACAACGGCCTAATAATTAACTAGTTAATTTAAGCTATGATTAGTCGGCGTCACATTCCTGCGATTCACTAAGAATTACTTTTTTTTTTGCACCTTTCGTTGCTATCTTGAATCGGTCTCATGGTTTCCGGGAGGCTGTGGCTCGAGATGGAGCTTGGACGTAATCAACAATGGCAGGGATAATGAACCTAAAGGTGGCAGGCTTATGATAACTAGTGTATGCTTAAACGACTGCCGCTCGTAAAAAAATTAGATAATTGCACATTCTTCTCTTCTGTCGCTTAATTAACTTGCGTAATGATATGTTGCGCCAGCCTGAAATTACCACCTAACACCTTTTTTTCTATTTAACAATTATTCCATCTTGCCAGTCCTTGGATAGCCTGGTTGCCTGATTAAGCAAACAAAATTGACGACGAAGAGCCCATCATATGAACTCCAGCCGGCCCCGTCTGCGCCGTAAGACCGTCAATATTTTTACCCGTGGCACAGCTTCCGTCTCCGGCATTTTTTAATTTTTGTCAGTAAGGAGATTGGCTTTCCTTAAATTAAATACCTCGGCAAGACAGCTGGTGTGTTCGGGCTGTTGCGTAGTGGCTTACGAAAGTCGCAATGACGTAACCGCAATGAAATTGCGAAGCACCTCCGTTGAAGGGGTTGGTCAAACAGCTTTCTTTCTTCACCCGGGCTTCGGAGATGTCGACGCGCGTGTGCTAAAAAAAGAAGCAAAATCTCATTTCGGCTTTCAAGTGGCCGTGAGGGCGCTGTAAAGAAGTATACCTCTGGTAACTCAGTTCCATTCTAGACACGAAAGACTTGTTTTAGCCGAAAGAAGGGAAGGAATACTGAAGAACTTTCAAATGTAGCCCTACTCTTACGTATTATGGGCATGATACTCCGTGATATGCACGAGCACGAAATGTGATGGGACACCCGCCGCCGTGGCTCAGTGGCTAAGGCGTTGCGCTGTTGAGCACGACGTCGCGTGTTCGATTCCCGGCAGCGGCGGCCGCTTTTCTGATGGAGGCGAACAGCAAAAACGCCCGTGTGTTCGAGATTTAGGCACACGTTAAAGATCCAGGTGGTCGAAATTAACCCGGAACCCTGCACTACGGCGCGCCTCATCGCCTACGTTGCGTCGGCGCGTTAAACCCCACAATCAATCAAATCAAATGTGATGGGACCAAACGGAACTTGAGGGCCCCACTGCGCCTAGTCATGGGCTTCTTGGCGGTGGCTTTGCCTCGGCGGCCGCCAATCAGTCAATCAAGATTCTGTGACGTCATAGCGAAATTGCAGTAAAATGGGGACGCCACTGCTTCGTGATATTTTTGTTTGTAGTTTGCCACAAAGCTGGTATCATTGCTATCCAGACAAAGCAGTGTTTTTAAACGTCTGGAACGCCTCGCCTGGCGCGTGCACGTGAGACGAAGCGTTGTGGTTGGGTACCTTGCCCTGTCGCGTATTTCCAAACGCTTCGCTTCACAGAGCACCCACGTGACATGTCTGTTCGCGCGATGAAGAACGGTAATTCAACGTGGTTATTGGTAGCGCCCCAAGCCTATAGCGACCTAAAACATACCAAATCCTCATTATTAACAAAACGACGCGTAGATTTCTGTTTAAAAAAAAATGAAACGTAGAAATAAAATCGTCAATGAAAAAAAAAAAAAAAAACTTGAGATAGACGCGCTGGGGCTCGAACCCAAGCCGTCAGCGCCAATACCCAGTGCTCTACGTCAAGGCTACCAAGCCAGAACGGGTGGTTCGTTTTAGCAGGCGCTCAAAAGAATAGCGCGCGCAGTGACATCACACATGTCACGTGGGTGCTCTGTGCAGCGAAGCGTTTGGAAACACGCTGCCCTGTCTGCCTAGTCTGCCTTGCCTGCCTTTCATCATCATCATCATCATCGTCACCAACACCACCACCAGCAGCAGCCTATCTACGCCCACTGCAGGGCAAAGGCCTCCCCCATTAATCTCCAACTACCCCAGTCCTGCGCTAACTGCGACCAACTTATCCCCGCAAACTTCTCGATCTCATCTGCCCACTTAACTTTCTGCCGTCCCCTGCCCCGCTTGCCTTCTCTAGGGATCCACTCTGTTACCCTTAAATAACGACCAACGGTTATCTTGCCTTCGCATTACATGCCCTGCCCACGTCCATTTCTTCTTAATCTAGTAGCATGTCCTTAACACGCGTTTGTTCCCTGACCCACTCCGCTCTCTTCCTGTCCCTTAATGTTTCACCTATCCTCTTCCGCTCCATTTCCCGCTGAGTCGTTCTCAATGTAAGTTGAGCCTTCTTAGTGAGCCTCCAAGTCTCTGCCCCGTAGGTGAGTACAGGTAAGATGCAGCTGTCATACACTTTCTTCTTCAGGGGCAATGGTAGGCTGCCATTCATTATCTGAGAATGCCTGCCGAATGCACTCCACCCCATTCTTATCCTTCGAATTATCTCTGCCTCATGGTTGGGCAGAGGCATCTCTGCATTTACTATCCCGTTTGTTATTGTAATTACTATCTGTAAATAAACCCCCTTCGTGGCCACGTCGCAGTATATTGGAGCGGAAACGGACCATTGCCGCTGGCGCAGGCGAGCGACCAGATAACGTCAAGATGAAAACCAACGAGGACAACCGCCCGTTACCGCAGCTTTCAGGGGCCAATGGGGCTGCTTCACAGAATGCAGAATGCACAAATGCACACAGAATGCAGAATGACACCTTACCGTGATGGCACGTGAGTAGAACAGCTGCACATCAGCCGCGCACAATGCTCATTCTAGGGAAGCCTCGGCGTGTGCCAGTCTGGCTTAACACGAAGAAACGAGAGCGAAGTAAGAGGCGCAAACAGGGTGTAGCGGAAAAGAAGCCGGTCGGACTACTTCGCTCCAAAACACAAATGAAAGCGGCGAAAATGAGTCATATATATCAACAAAGAAGTTGTTAATGAATAGCACCGTGCTTTCGCCTTCAAAGCACGTAAGCAGACTTAAGTGCCTTGAGGATTTTTTTTTTCTTGCGGATACCGGTTGACGACGCTTGACCTCAAAGCGGGACTTTAGGCCTAATGTGAGGCCCTGGCATGCCCGCTTCACATTCTTCCTCTTCAGTGCATCAACACTTGCGCAAGCGACCTGTAAACAGGAAAATACGGGCCGCTTCGCTAATAGAGCTTCGCGAAGCAGGCTTCAGGATGCAGGCTGACACGCAATTCGCGTGTGATTCTTTTTTTCGCTGTTATGGTTCCTACCAGCTCACTAATCATTGTGTGGCATATTAGGTGGTCCATCGCAGCATAAATAATTGCTTACAGCCTCGTTTATTTGTGTCAGTTTCGGTTTCGATTAAACAAACACCGAGGCGGCCGCCATGACAGAAAAGCCACTTGACGTCACTGTTCCCGTGGCACCACAGCCGATCTGGGCGCGCGCGCGCGCGTCCAGACGGTCATGGCCGCAAGCGCCGGGCAGCATAACGTCAGTCCTGAAATTGTGACGAAATGCACAGGCGAAGCAGCGAGCGCCAACGGGAGCCAGCGCTTTGGCTGCGTTACGGGAGCCCTGACGTCGACAGTTTGGGGCGGGATGGCGTCATGCTGATGCCAATGTCGAAAGGGTATGAATTATGAGCTCTCTGCGGCGTGCAAAGATTAAAATTGATTTAAAGTACCTTATGCTGAACGGTTACTGCCGAAATTTCCTGGGAATTGTCTCCTATACACAGGAAGCTTTTTAACAGCTGAGATGTTGTAGCCGGCCGTAATGTGTAGTGTGTAACGCGTTAAAAATAGCATAAAAATTTTGAGAGCTCGTGAGTGTGTGCCTCGCGGCGACCGCCGAGCGTCCCCGGCTCACGTAGTGGCTTTAGTAAAACAAAAAACTGGCGAAAACCTCGAACAGCGCCTCGCGTTGCCTAGCAACTAACAATGCCACGTGCATTATTGGGCGAGTTGGTTATCCATCATTACTAAACAGCGCAACAAAAACACGGACTATAGCTGAGGTACACAGGACGAGCGCTGACTTCCAACTGATCTTTTATTGAAAAAAACACATATTTATACCCCACACACCTACACACACATGCCATAAATGCACCCAACAAAACAAGCGGTGCTATGACGCGCCACACACGCTCTAAAAATTTCCATTAGAACACACGCACTTGAAATGATAAAAAGCCCTCTCAAGCCATGTGTTGCGCCCCCAGATTACTTTCTATGTTGCGTTCCTTCCCCCTTGTAAAAAATCAAGTTCCTTGGCTGACAGAGCAACCGAAGGTACGCTGACGCAATTTTCCCCTAACCTAGCAATTTTCGCTACCTCCACTATCTCCCTTGTCATCTGGTCACTATGGCGCTGAATGACTTCGCATTTTTCGAACATGGGAATGCACTTTCCGGTGGTGCCTTTGCAATCTCGGCAGTGAATGCCTAACTGCCCTTTGACACTTGTTCGTACGTTGTTGCTATGCTCCCGGAGCCTTGTATTACGAAAGGCTCAATCCAGGCCCAGCGGTTTGCCACTCAAGCGTGTAGAACGATTCTTCAAGGAGGAGAACCTATGTTTGCTGCCTGCAGACAAGGAAGGAGGGTTCATGGTGTTCCCAGAAGAAAGCTTCAAGCGAGAGGCCATTGAGGCTGTCACCGGAGCCTTCAGCCGTCACGATAACGTTTCACTGAACAAGGTAAAATCGGCAGCAAAAAAACTTTGTACTGATTTAAACTTAACGGTTCTAGCGCAGAACATTGAAAAGAGTGCCTCGTGCTCCCTTGAGTTGTTTTTCGCTGCCAAAACGCACAAACTTGATTGTCCGCTAAGGGTAATCATTTCGGAACATGGAACATGGCAGAAGTGTTTGTCCATGTACCTTCAAAAAGGGCTAGGGCTGTTGATGTTAGACGACCCTTTCTTGATCAGGAACTCTGAAGATGTAATTACTTTCCTAGCAACTGGCAGCACCCCAGTGGTTTCAGCCTTCTCAATAGACATTAGGGACCTATATTACTCCTTGCCACATGAAGGGTTGATGACCTGTGTTGAAGAAGGAATTGATAACTATGGAGTGGTAGCATTTCAAAATGAAGTAGGAGTGTCAGCCAGAGGTTTTCTTAGCCTGTTGTCTATGTATTTAGTTTCTACGTTTGCGAAGTGGGATGGCAATGTGTACAGGTGCCCCAAAAATAATACGGAGCACGGGAGCGGTGGCCGGAGCGGGCAAAACTGCATGCCAGCGCGATCTATCCGTAGATGCGCCGCAGATAGCGAGAGTGCGCGGGCACATCCGGCTGTCCCCTCTCGATGTTCTGATGCTCGCCTTATCGCCGGCTCAAGCGAAGCCGCTCTGCTGCAATCTCTGCTCACCAGGGGCGCTTTCGGAGCTTCATGAAGGCCTGTTTACGCAGAGCCAGCGAAGAAAGCTTCGTCTTGAGCGGGGTCCTCTTTCTGCTTCGTCATGAATGACACCGATTAAACTATGGGTGCCTGCCGTGCCTCGCGATCCGCTTGATTTTGAATCACGTGACAAGAACAATGCTTGGCTCAAGCTAACGCAAAAAGACGAGCAAGAAAAATTCATGCGCGTATCGGCTGCATTGCTTTGATGGTTCCAATCAGTGCACAAGAGAATTGAGAAAGTGAGCGGAGTGGAGGCCAGTTGCTTCAAAACAAATTGGCTTTATTACATAAAGTTAAATAAACTACAAGAAATGGGAATATAGTCAACCTAAAGCGGGCTCTGCGGCAATATCTTGCACTCATGAAAAAATCATTCAAAGGTACTGACAATGAAACAAATAGTTAAAACAGACTTCTTCGACCTACACAAGAGTTCAATAACGGGTGAAGTTGCCACCCACATTGATTACTTCTGCAATGCGCCGAGGCAACGAATCATACAGAGTAATAACGTATCCGGGCAACTCCCGAAGTTTCCCATTCCTCTCTTACTGCCTCCCAAAGGTGACTAGTTCTGAAGACATCTGAATTTCTGATGTGAATAACACGTGCAAGCTTTCACTTCAAGGTTGTAAAAGCGTTTTAAATACATTCGCATATGTGGCTTTGGCGTGCGGTTCAGAAGCTGGGCACCTTGATCGTTTGTCTGCGCCTGCGTGGTCGGTCCTGCATTTACAGGAAGTTTTGCGTGCGCTAAACTAGTATATTTTATGCACGCAGTCTGCTTCGCCGACAATGCAATCTCACTTTCACTGTCCGGCAGTGTGCGTGCCCTAGGCGTGTTCCTTGGCCGCGTTCGTTCGGTTACCGCGTCAACGTTCATGGTATCATCTAGATAATCCAAGATGAGAACGATTGCCACCCATGTTGATCAAGATCACAACACGCCCACATGCACATATATATCAACGGGTATTGTAACACTTTCCAGTGCAAGAAAAGAAGATGCCGCCTCGAGTACCACTAAGCGCCAGGCGGGAAATCGTCCTTCTTTCCGTTCGAGGAGTTCCGCAACGTGAGATCTGTCGTCGTACTGGGAGGTCTATGACTGCTGTGAGTAGAATTATTCAAGCCTACCGGGACGAAGACGGTCGCCTTGCCGATGCTCCACGTTCAGGCCGCCAGCGCTGCACTTCCGACGGGCTGGACCGTCTCATCGTTGCTGCAGCCTTCGAAGATCCTTTTCAAAGTGCGAGGGAAATCCGCGATGCCCTGAACCTCAACGTCAGTCTGAGCACAATTAGAAACCGTCTGAAAGACGCAGCTCTAAACGGATGTGTGGCGGCGCAAAAGCCGCGTACTTGTAGCGCCACCATCATCATCTTCTTAAGCGCCACCATCATCATCACCAGACTGGCTAGCTGGCACGGAACACACTGGGCACCCGGCACACCTCGGGAACGGCACCCGCGTTCTACGCGCCTCGTCGTCTTCATGGCACAGTCAACGCAACCACAATAAACGTGGGCTCGGCCGCACCGCCTCATCGGCCGCCTACAATTTGGTGACCCGGAAAGCGGCTTCGCCATGGCTTCTGAACGCTGCTTCCCCAGACACAACGCGGACGACGGCACGCGAAGAACGTTCCCCGCCCTACCCGACCTTCCCTTGCTGATTCCGTTTGACGCCATCTCAAACCACGCTGCATGGTTCGTCATCTTGGAGAGCCATTTTTACGTAAATGACATCTGCTCCCCGGAAATCAGGTACCTCTTGACACTACAGAAGCTACCTGCTGACCTCATTGAGCAGATCCAGCTGCCGACCCCAGATCCCAGTACGTATGACAACTTAAAAGACACTGTCCTCAACCACTACGGCATGAAAACCCGGCAGATGACAATCCCGACAGAACCTGGTGCCGTTACCACCATCAGTCCTCCTCCGACACCGCCCTCGGCCCAGGTACCCGAACCCTCACTAGGTGACGGGTCTGCGATCATGGGCGCGTATCTCGAGCTCCCCCAGCAGCACCTTCCACGAGAGGACTGGAGGCCAACGACATCACGGGCGCCCACCAACCACCGCATGCTTTGTCCACTACTACCACACCACAAGAAGGCGCCGGTGATCCGCAGAGCACCGAGGCGGCGACCTCCATCACTCCACGGTTGACGCCACCCCCATCTAAGCCCACTGTGAGCCCTTCCCTGGCACCACTCCACAACGTGTGCTCCGCAACGCAGCCACCTGAATGGCATACATGACAGGTACAGTGCGCCACCGACGAGACTACCATCGACGCACCAACCATCTGCCGTCGTGACATTACGTGTGCCGTCTTGGTGGATGCGCAGGAGCAGCGTGACTCCTCCAAGGAAGCACCTGGGCTAGTAGGCTCACAACGAGCAAAGATGGACACCCTCCAACTACCTGTGACCAAAACGATGACGGGGCAGTCAGACCAGAACAAAGAAGACCGCAGTCGGCCTCCGAACCACCCACCACGTGCACTCTTGCCTGTTGTTTCGCTTGCGGAAGCCGCGTCTTCTGCTTCGAGCCGTCAACGCCGCATTAGACCACACAAACATCATGCACCTTGCGACCGACTTGTCGCTCCCCATCAATTCGCTCCTTTCATGACAGTGCGGGAGTCAGACGATCAGCGGAGACAACTTTTTGCGCGCCCCCTTCGACAGCAACGCGTTCGAGTGCCCAGAGCATTCACCACCCTTCTGGGTGCCTCATGGGCCTTCGCACATAAGCAACGTCGCTTCGAGCTATCACGACGGTCAATGGCCCATGGTTCGCTCATCCGTAGACGAACGCGGCGGCGACTGCGTCACTCCCTCCGCACATGCTGCCGTGGTCTGTGAAACAGCAGAGCTGGCAGCAGAACGGAGCCGCCCTACACCCGCAAGCCATCTGCACCCGTTTGTCTGGACAACCTTGTAGCCCGGAGAGTGCACTCGAGCCTTGTGGGACATCACTCTCTCCTCTGGGCGCTGCTAGCAGCTTCCGCCCCGCAGGACGCTCGTTTCCGCCTACGGCCTCTGCGCCACTGCCAGGCAAGGCCCCCCGAGGGAAATTCACACACCGTACGCTACCTCGCCGACGACCAGGACCGGGCCGTTAGTCGACCCAAGCCACTTGACCACGGACTGCCCATGGACTCTCCCTGACAACGGACAAATTGTACATACCTGTACATAGTGCATAGTGCATTTTCGTGCATTGTCATTTAAATTTGTCACTTTATCGCGCTTCACGCTAGGGGGGAGCCCTGTAGCGCCACCATCATCATCTTCTTAAGCGCCACCATCATCATCACCAGACTGGCCAGCTGGCACGGAACACACTCGGCACCCGCGTTCTACGCGCCTCGTCGTGTTCATGGCACAGCCACAATAAACGTGGGCTCGGCCGCACCGCCTCATCGGCCGCCTCCATACTTAACGGCAGGACAGAACGAACAACGCCTCGCATTTGCTCGTGCTCACGAGCAGTGGACTGTGGACGACTGGCGAGAGGTTGTCTTCACCGACGAATCAACCTTCTCCACGAGATGGTACCAACAACGGCGTGTATGGCGTTCAGCAAGTTGCAGGTACCCCGCAAACTTATTCATTTGTATAAAGCGAGAGGGATGCTTTTAAAAAGCTCTTTCATTTGCACGCCTGTTATGTAGTAGAGACGTTCAATTTCTTGCGTGTTTTTATGTAGTTGTTAAGCCACAAAGTGATTATTTCTCTCTATTATTTCTTGAAATGACATCAGTGAAACTTTTGAGTTAATCGTCCTTTTGAATTATATACTTTGTGGGAACGGGTGGGAACTTCAACTTCAACGGGTCTCAGTACCACTAAATATTGTTCCCTCATCAGCTACCTGGCGGCCTTTATGACGCAAGTCTTCAGCAGCGGTCGTTGTTGCGTGAACGCCTGGGGAGCTGTCAGCGCAGAAGGCCTCGATCCACTGGTCCGACTGCCACCGAACTTCAACGCTGGCAGCTACTGCGACCTGCTTGAACAACATCTGCTCCCCTATGTGCTGGACGGGCCTTTTAAAGATGGCATTTTTTTGCTTCAGCAAGATTACAGCCCCGTCCACACTGCGCGTAAGGTTCTAGAAGAACGAGATGTTCGGTTGCTGGACTGGACACCTAAAGGCGCTGATTTGAATATAATTGAAAATGTCTGGGGATACCTCAAGAGCCGAATTTCTCGATGCAATCATGCCACAACTGCAGACGGCCTTTGGGAGGCAGTAAGAGAGGAATGGAAAACTATTCGAGAGTTCCCCGGATACGTTGATACTCTGTATGAGTCATTGCCTCGGCGCATTGCAGAAGTAATCAATGTGGGTGGCAACTTCACCCGTTATTGAACTCTTGTGTAGGTCGAAGAAGTCTGTTTTAACTATTTGTTTCATTGTCAGTACCTTTGAATGATTTTTTCATGAGTGCAAGATATTGCCGCAGAGCCCGCTTTAGGTTGACTATATTCCCATTTCTTGTAGTTTATTTAACTTTATGTAATAAAGCCAATTTGTTTTGAAGCAACTGGCCTCCACTCCGCTCACTTTCTCAATTCTCTTGTGCACTGATTGGAACCATCAAAGCAATGCAGCCGATACGCGCATGAATTTTTCTTGCTCGTCTTTTTGCGTTAGCTTGAGCCAAGCATTGTTCTTGTCACGTGATTCAAAATCAAGCGGATCGCGAGGCACGGCAGGCACCCATAGTTTAATCGGTGTCATTCATGACGAAGCAGAAAGAGGACCCCGCTCAAGACGAAGCTTTCTTCGCTGGCTCTGCGTAAACAGGCCTTCATGAAGCTCCGAAAGCGCCCCTGGTGAGCAGAGATTGCAGCAGAGCGGCTTCGCTTGAGCCGGCGATAAGGCGAGCATCAGAACATCGAGAGGGGACAGCCGGATGTGCCCGCGCACTCTCGCTATCTGCGGCGCATCTACGGATAGATCGCGCTGGCATGCAGTTTTGCCCGCTCCGGCCACCGCTCCCGTGCTCCGTATTATTTTTGGGGCACCTGTACACATTGCCATCCCACTTCGCAAACGTAGAAACTAAATACATAGACAACAGGCTAAGAAAACCTCTGGCTGACACTCCTACTTCATTTTGAAATGCTACCACTCCATAGTTATCAATTCCTTCTTCAACACAGGTCATCAACCCTTCATGTGGCAAGGAGTAATATAGGTCCCTAATGTCTATTGAGAAGGCTGAAACCACTGGGGTGCTGCCAGTTGCTAGGAAAGTAATTACATCTTCAGAGTTCCTGATCAAGAAAGGGTCGTCTAACATCAACAGCCCTAGCCCTTTTTGAAGGTACATGGACAAACACTTCTGCCATGTTCCATGTTCCGAAATGATTACCCTTAGCGGACAATCAAGTTTGTGCGTTTTGGCAGCGAAAAACAACTCAAGGGAGCACGAGGCACTCTTTTCAATGTTCTGCGCTAGAACCGTTAAGTTTAAATCAGTACAAAGTTTTTTTGCTGCCGATTTTACCTTGTTCAGTGAAACGTTATCGTGACGGCTGAAGGCTCCGGTGACAGCCTCAATGGCCTCTCGCTTGAAGCTTTCTTCTGGGAACACCATGAACCCTCCTTCCTTGTCTGCAGGCAGCAAACATAGGTTCTCCTCCTTGAAGAATCGTTCTACACGCTTGAGTGGCAAACCGCTGGGCCTGGATTGAGCCTTTCGTAATACAAGGCTCCGGGAGCATAGCAACAACGTACGAACAAGTGTCAAAGGGCAGTTAGGCATTCACTGCCGAGATTGCAAAGGCACCACCGGAAAGTGCATTCCCATGTTCGAAAAATGCGAAGTCATTCAGCGCCATAGTGACCAGATGACAAGGGAGATAGTGGAGGTAGCGAAAATTGCTAGGTTAGGGGAAAATTGCGTCAGCGTACCTTCGGTTGCTCTGTCAGCCAAGGAACTTGATTTTTTACAAGGGGGAAGGAACGCAACATAGAAAGTAATCTGGGGGCGCAACACATGGCTTGAGAGGGCTTTTTATCATTTCAAGTGCGTGTGTTCTAATGGAAATTTTTAGAGCGTGTGTGGCGCGTCATAGCACCGCTTGTTTTGTTGGGTGCATTTATGGCATGTGTGTGTAGGTGTGTGGGGTATAAATATGTTTTTTTTTCAATAAAAGATCAGTTGGAAGTCAGCGCTCGTCCTGTGTACCTCAGCTATAGTCCGTGTTTTTGTTGCGCTGTTTAGTAATGACAATGCCACAGCTGGAGCAACGTTTGCTCCACGGAAATTCGACACGACTTCAGGAACGCCGCGCATGCGTCGTGCACGGAAGCGCCGCCGCTGCGCGCCACCTGTTGTCAGGTGCTACCGCTCATGCAATGCTTGGCATCGGAGGAACGCTGCGGTAGCGACGGACATGACGACGACTACTATACTAGCACAGTGCAAAGCGACGACGGAACATGTAAATAAACAAGTTCAAGCCTGTACAAATGCGTAGTGATCTCTCCTTCATTGCTGACGCAGAAGCTTAATGCGAAATCCTGCAGCTTCGCTATGGTTCAAGCCTTGAGCGACTTATAGTGCAAGCGTCGCCACTTTATTACTTAGTTATCTCACATTTGAAATTTCGTGTCAGTACTCCTTTAACGAAGTGCTCCCGAAACCGTCAGGCATATAGGCTATGTTGTCGCACTAAAACGAAACGGGACAAAGTGCGAATTCCTACGCCGATCTCGATCTCGTTACGCCAAGCCGGAACGCCAGATTGCCGCTTTCGACGCACCTATCCTTCCACTACAGGTACGAGCGTGTTTGCGTCGGAGGAGTTATCTCGATCTCTGCGAGTCTTACGAGTTCGTCCTTGGACCCGACGTGCACTGTTTTTCGTGAGCAATGAAAAAAAAAAAAAAATAACACCAAACCGACTCGTAGACGCGTTGGGAATGCGGCGGCTGCCCGACCACGTAACGAGGTGCCAGTCGCTTACGAACGATACGAAACGCCAAAGGCGCCTCGCGAAAGCGACACAAAAGCGAAGGAGGTACCGTATTTACCCGATTCTAACGCGCACTTTTTTCCCGAAAAAATAGGCCGAAAAATCGCATGCGCGTTAGAATCGGATACAAAACCAAAACTGCCGAAACAGCGAAATTTCGTCCCACCCATCGCCATCGCCATCTCAAGATGGTGCCAAAGCTTTTAGCAACGATTTTTCGGACGCAGCAAGCCTAGGCGCCTAGGCTTTTCTATCGGAGTTCACACAAATCGTCAAATCGTTTCACTTGCGCGCTTGATAACAGCAATGGCAGCAGCGGCTCCCACGCGTTCAAAACGAGCGGTCGGCTGAAGCGTGCACCTCTGGAGAAGCTCTCGGGATGGCCGTGCAAACCGTGGGCCACGATCCCATAGACCATGGTTGAACGTTCGCTCAGAAGTGTGGCATCGCGAACGCGCTTGAAGGCACCGAAGCCGGGATGTTGTGGTCAGCGGAGAGCGACGAGGAGTGAGATGAGTGAGATTACTGCGGGAAATAAATTGCCCGTTTCTCTCGAATTCATTTGTCTGGGTCACAAAGTCCCGTGCGCGTTACAATTGGAGGTGCAAGTTTTTTCCTTTTTTTTTTGCCAGGAAAATCGCGTGCGCGTTAGAATCGGGTAAATACGGTATGTATCTCGTCGCGCGAGACGGAAGCGCTGGCTTCCATGGAGCCCCGCCAAGTCCTGTTTGTTCCCGTAGGCGTTGGAGAATTGGCGAAGGGGTTGGAAAGTTGGAAAAAGCAGCCGCGGACGCCATTAGGAAGCGTCCGGGAGGAAATTTTCCAATTAACTTTGGCGCTGGGCGCGATGTGAAAAGAAATCGAGGTGACGACGGAGACTCGAGCGACGTTGGAAGTGTTGCGTGTATTTCTACGGGCGCTGACTTTTCGAGGGGACGCGAAGTCGACTAGAATTTGTTGGTTTGTGAGGAATCAGTTTCGGAAATCTGTTTTTCGTGATGCAAAAAATAAATAATAAAAAGCTGGTGTATTTCGAGTGGCTGGCCATTTCCTGTTCCGGTTTCCGCGCCCTTCCGTTTTCAAATGGGCACGCAGGAAGGCTTCGCGTCTGTTTGTTCTGGAACAAACTTCAGGGCTTCTCTTCAGGCCTTCTCCGGGTTACCCGAGCAATCTACATTTCCGTTGCGAGCCCTGTTTGGGTTAGAAGTTCTGTACAAGTTGGGGACTGTATCTGATAACAAAATAAAAAGCTAACATCTTTAGAGAAAAAATCCCGGGCCATCTCCACTGACGTGAAACCTGGGTAGCAGCGAAGCATGCTGTGTATAAGTGTATTATTGGCACCTTGGTGTTTTTGCCAACGGAGATGAAACATTTGGGGGGTAGACGTATACAACTTTGCTGTAAAAGTCTCTCGTCTTTGAAGCACGAAGCGTTCTAGCGGGAGGCGTAAACGAATGTCCCGGTGTTTTAGTGCCGTAACTACTTGAGACGACGGTGACGACGACGACATGAGACGCCAGCAGCCCCAGTCTTCGCCCTTAAAATACATCAGTCCTACCACTCTGTGGAGACAGAGGAGCAGCGAAGCTGTGCTGTGCTCAACCGACGCTGTCCTCAACCGAAGCTGTCCTCAACCGACGCATCTATGCGCGAAACAAAACACGTATCTTTATAATTACCGATGGACCATACTTCCTAGTTAAGTAGCTGAATTTATTCAGAAGGACTGGAGTTTTATTCTAGCGGACGAACATGGGGCTGTCCGTTCTCCTCCAGTAAAAAGCTATGTATTGACAGCAAACGCGAATTCCACAGTACCTACAACTCCCCTCTGAACTACTTAATCTTAAAACGAAGACGAAACTCGGCGTAATGTTAAAGTCTTCTTATCGGCTTATTGTCGTATAATTGGTTTCGGGACGGGACAGTTCCGATGAAACACTTTACAGCAGCATTCTGTGACCACACTCCATCCGTTGGCGGCTGTATACACCAGACGGGAATTGTATAACGTTTACAACTTCACTGGGAACTAACTAATTGTTACGAGTAAATGAAACTCTGTATTTTGATGGGGTCGTCCTAGGAGCCAGTTTCAGTACGATTTTTTTTTTCTGAGATACCTTTTTTTGTATGTTGATAGTATACCCGATGGCATAAATACTACGTTACAGGTATAGGTTAACCCCTACTGTTTCGCGAAGAACCGCGAGGGAGCCGGTGGTGGGGTCATTTAGATCTACAGAGCTTTCGCGACAAACAGGAGACAAGTTTTGTTCGGGTTGACGGCTGGACTGACGGACATTCGGCCACTGATGGAGGGTTCCTATAAACAGCTTCGTTGTAAAAATAATCTCTGAAAGGTACTCCGAGACTTCCTGAAGGGAGCCACTTGTTGGTTCAATCAAGATAACAGTAGACGACTTGAGGATAACCATTTTTTCCTTCTCGACTGAAGCGCTGGCATTTGCTTGGAGTAGTCCATTGGCGACCCTTTGAAGACCAAGTGGCCTGTATGAGCACGGTTATAAGGGGAGCATCTGGACGTATTGCCCCCACCACCAATATACCATCACCTCTCGTTCTTTCCTCTGGCTTCAAGGATCAGAGCCAAACTGTTTCCCCTCAAGTTGCTGCGAGAATAAGAGCATCCTCATCGTTGACATTATCCTCATCATCATCGCCACGATGAAGGCCCCTCCCATTGGCTCCCAACTGCTCCCATCCTGCGCTGACTGTGTCAGGGAGAGAAGTACATGCGCGTTTATGTTTCCATTGTTAGTTACGAGAACGGCTTCCGTTGATCGATTTCTCTCGCGTGTTTTCCACAGTAATTTGTTTCCGGTGCGTCGGTGCTGCCCGATCCATTACATTCCTCCCTCCTCTCCTCTTGTTCCGTGTACTAGCTTTCCCGTTCAGCGAGTCTCCGCTCTTCATTCACCGGCATCTCGTTATCCGCGGTAATTAGGGCAGGAAAGCGGCTGTCGGGTGAAAGCGTAATGAGACTAACTGGCGAGGAAGAGACAGCCATAGAGCGCGCCCTGCGCTGTTACGCGGGGTGCAGCGCCTGTGAGGACGTTAACCACGCGTCGATCGCTCGCTTCTACCATCGCGCGGTCATTGCGGAGAAGCCTCATCTTCTGCTGCATCTTGGTGTTTCAGTATGGCAAAGTTTTCGCAGGAGTAAAAAGAATAGTATACGCCCAGAACTAAGCCGGCGTGTGCAAAAGGCGCATCATTGTTCCTTCCCCAGCTGCTTTTTCTCCTCGCCTTTTCCCCACTCTTTTATTTTCTTTCTCTCTGGGTCTCAGTGTCGACATTTGACATTCTGCCTTCGGCAGATGCACGCGCTCTCAAAATCACGGATGCGCGGCCACGCTACGTTGCACATACTTACTGCAAGGTAAATAATGAATGCGTTCGCCGCTTGCCGTAATCCGTAATGAGGACGCCCCTTCGCTAATAGTGGACTCTACTCATTAATCTCAGCCGAGAGTGGCTTTCATTAACGCGCTTATTTTTATGCTTTTCTTTTTCGCCCGGTTACTCGATTACTTTTGCCTCCTATAATCATGAACGGATTATCTCGCACTTTGTTTAATCGCCGTGTTACGTAATGAATGAACGAGTATGCATGTGTATGTGTGTACGTGCGTGCGTGTATGTCTTTCTTTCATGCTTTGTTTCCTCATTTCTTTCTTTTCTTTTCTTTTCT
Source organism: Haemaphysalis longicornis (assembly GCF_048455015.1). Taxonomy (NCBI): domain Eukaryota; kingdom Metazoa; phylum Arthropoda; class Arachnida; order Ixodida; family Ixodidae; genus Haemaphysalis; species Haemaphysalis longicornis. The sequence continues at coordinate 138,314,651 of NW_027526445.1, forward strand.
TTTCTTTTTTTTCTTTCTTTCTTTCGTTTTTTCGTACTCGAATGTTTTTCGGATATGTGTCATGATTTGCGAAAGTTACCGAACGCCTGTTGAGAACTGCGGACATTTCGGCCTAACGTGTAATGTACGCTGCGCTACCGTTACCGTCGTTCCGTAGAACCAGTGCGCATGCATGCGCCGGTGTTGTGGTCCTTCCGTCGAGCGAGGCCAAAACATCTTCGATCACTTTCGGAACAGAACGGTAACAGCGTTTCCGAGGCGCCGTTCCCTACACACCGTGTACCGACTAGCGTACGGCCGCCTTGGTAGCATTGCGAAGCATAAAGCCCGATATATATATATATATATATATATATATATATATATATATATATATATATATATATATATATATATATATATATATATATATATATATATATATATATATATATATATAATATGTGTGCGTGTGTGTATTGTAAGCGCTAGTTAGTGCCACGACGCCAGAAGAATACGCATTGGGACAATCTCCCTGTCGTCATCATCATCATCATCATCATCACCAGCCTATCTACGCCCACTGCAGGGCAAAGGCCTCTGCCATTATTCTCCAATTACCTCGGTCCTGTGCCAACTTGTAGTTGTACACAACTCCCTGTAGTTGTACACAAACACTACGTGTCAAATACTAGCAGAAGGGTATGCGCCACTGGACTGGTACGTTGCAGGCTTAATAGTCCGCACGCAATCATGCTTCATAATCGTCATATCAGTTGACTATCATTATCAACGTCCGTCTTGTTTCCTCTCTGGGGCTCGCTCCCTGTCACGCAGGACAAAGGCTCGCTGATGAAGACGCCCTCCAAGACTCCTGGTGCGTTGCGTGCCTTAATATATATATATATATATATATATATATATATATATATATATAGGACAGAAAATAAGGGTTAGCAGCCAAGAAAGCCTCGGAAAGCAAAGGGGAGGTTGTGGTGGGTCATAGAAAGAGATGAAGAATTTTTTGAGTCGAAAAGAAAGTGGTGAAAAAATGCCCGCCGGGTGGGATCCGAACCCACGACCTCCAGAATACCGGTCTGGTGCGATAACCACTACGCTACCGGCGGGGCTGTTTCCCCAGCACTTTCTCGGGTATTTATGTTAAGGTATTTTTGTTTCCTGCACTTGGGGGTGGTAGCCAGCGGCACTCGGACTACTCGGGGTGAAGGGGACCTTCTTTTTAACCCCCGGGCCGTGACTCGAGTGTCTACGACATGTCGAGAGTGGCGACCAGCGTTGAACCCTCTTAAGCTCCCTTTGGCACCAAGACTGCCAGAACAGAGGCCCTCGCTAAGCATGTAGCGGATCAGAAAATGGGAAATGAGGGGCTCCGTGAAATAAGACAGAAAATAAGGGTTAGCAGCCAAGAAAGCCTCGGAAAGCAAAGGGGAGGTTGTGGTGGGTCATAGAAAGAGATGAAGAATTTTTTGAGTCGAAAAGAAAGTGGTGAAAAAATGCCCGCCGGGTGGGATCCGAACCCACGACCTCCAGAATACGACCTCCAGATATATATATATATATATATATATATATATATATATATATATATATATATATATATATATATATATATATATATATATATATATATATCGGAATAAAACTTGGAAGATGGTAGGGAACACAAGAAAAGAGAACTTCGAACAATGTAGCGACCACAAGTGTCCCGGTGTCTTAGTACCGTGACCACATGAAATGACGACGACGACAGGAGCCCAAGCCTCTGAGGGGCTTCGCACCTAAAAGAACACCGTTTATAGTCGTCGCCCAGCATCGAAAACGTAACGGCAGGAGCTAAATATGGCAGACAAAATTCCGCACTCGCAAAAGTCCTTAAGGTTGCTGGCAAGCGCCTGCAGGTGCAAGGCGTTTTAACATCGTAGTTGCGAAAGGGGTCCAGCTTTTCTGCGCGTTCTTTCCGGAGGGAGAAGGAGAGAAGAAAGGAGAGGAGGAAAGGAGGAAACGACGACCGTCGTGAACAAGCTATCTGGCCACCGAGGAGATCGTGAATACCAAACAGGTGAGCTAGCCGCAAAGAAAAGCGAAGACTTAAAGGCCAATTACGTTGTGCTACTTTCGCCTCGGGGGGCATCCTTGTTTTTCTTTTTTATTATTATTTCTAGAAAATTCGCTGTATCCGCAAGGAAGAAGGGCGATCGATATGAAGGCTGGAAGCTGCTATCCCTCGCAGGGCTCTTTTTTTCCCTCCTTTTCTTGAGACGGTCGGATGAGCGGAGATAAATTGCCCCATCCTTTAGAACTATAGGGCAAATCATTTTAGCCCCAGAAAGACGCGAAGGCAGAAAAGTATATATACATTGTTCTGCAAAGTTGAGAAATTCACCGACAAGTCAAGTATAAAGTAGCCGCATGTAGCAAAGTAGATGCTTGTGGGCCCTTTAAACACCGACCGCAAAAAAGAAGCTATAAAACACTGAGAAAGCTAATTTTCTTCCACCGAGCATCCTGACTTCCCATCTTCTTTACTTCTTTTATGGCAGTTTAATCTTTTTATTTTTTAGGGTCGTGTCTTCGAGGCTAGAACCGACGTCGCGTAAGTGGAAGAAAATGCGGAACGATGTGGTGAAAGTTGTATTTTCAAGGGGCGGTCCCATTAAGGGACGCGAAAACTGCGAATCGTGCAAAACAACGAAAAGAAGATGTCGAGACAGATGGTGACAGGAGGACGACGAACGCGGACAATTCATTTAGAACCTCTCTACGCCAGATCTTTATTGCTTTGTGTTTTCGTCGAAATGCGAAGCGAAATCGTTTGCTAGGCCTTCCCTATACGTACCTTTTTCCCCGGTTTGATCTAACCTTACTAATGTAGGACGTACCGTACACAGGAGTCGGTGGTTTTCCTTTTCTTTTTTTTTTTTTTTTTACAAGTGAGAGCAGCATGAGGACACTACAAGAAAAACTGGGATGTTGAGGGTGCGGGTCCTAGCTACCGGCAGGCGTATTCGGCAAACCTGGCCGCTTAGGCGCACCGCACTAACGCCATCTGTTGGTTCGCTTAGAACACTCCTATTCCTTTGAGCAACTGCTACTTCGGCTACGCTGGTCGGCGTGCGTGGCGTAGGGGTAGAGTCGCGCTTTTTTTTTTTTTTTTTTTGCAAAGAGCAGATTTTGCGGCAGCTAATTTTCTCTTAGGCCGATTGTATGCATTGCTTGTGTGAATAAGGATTATTCGGCATTCTTTAAACCGGTTTAGCCTGCGCCAATATATTCTGGTCTTCTTATTGTACGATGTAAGGAAGATGCTCACGTGAAGGGCATCTAGGCGGCCAGGTTTGTCAAATGCGCGGCCGGCGACATCGCGTAACGGCCAGTTAAGACAATTCGGCTGCTATCATCATCATCATAGTTCAAACTCTCTAGAAAGGAGCACAGGATGCATTTTGTGGGTGCCTGCTTGCGAGAGCGCAAAACAACCCGGTGTAAACGCAAGTGGCAAGTGTATACGACGCGGTGCTGGCTTCCGGCGTGATGATCCGCGTTTTTTGGTCCAGCGTAAAACCATATTAGTATTCTAAGTGCGCAGCCCTTAAGGGGCCCGCATTATCGCCGTAGCTCGTCTGGGTAAGGGCATCTAGCCGCCCTGCGCTGCGCCGTTGTCACGGACGCGCCTTTGCTAGGCCGCAAATAGGTACACAATCATATAAAATTAGGAAAATTTATGAATTAGCGCATTAACTAGCCCAAATTAGTCAAAAATCAATCCAGTGTTTATTAGGCCTCTTCGGGGGCTGCGGCGCCCTCTCTTGACTACTTTCGGTATCAACGCCAGGCGGTTACCTAAACTAGTCAAAAGATGGCGCCACAGCCCCTCTTCCGAATCGCTGCTCCCCATTTGACGTTGAGTGAGACTGCTTCAATTTTTTTGTTCTTAACCACCCTCGGAGTTATAGTACATGTATGCTGGGACGCGACAATACTAGGATTGTTCATCTGTTAGGTTGTCCAATTTTCTACGAGTGGTTTAGCAGGTGATGCTGAAAGATAAAAATGTCAGTAAAGTTGGTTTTTTTTAGTGAAACTAGCACCTGGGAAAGCGAAGAAAAATCACTCCCCTTCTGAGGGTGTGGACATGTTGTGGCACATTGCCATGAATATTTCAAACTTGAATTGTTTAACGAAATCCCCCTCCGATTTATTCCGTAACCTTAATGATTGATTTGATTTATTGTAGGGTTTAACGCGCCGACGCAACGCAGGCGTCGAGGCGCGCCGTTGTGGAGGGCTCCGGTGTAATTTTTGACCACCTCGGGATCTTTAACGTGCGCTGAAATGTCGATAACGCCGGCGTTATTGCTTTTCGCCTCGATCAGAAAAGCGGCCGCTGCGGCCGGGAATTGAACACGCGACCTCGTGCTCAGCAGCGCAACGTCTTAGCCACTGAGCCACCGCGGCGGGTAACTTCAATGCACGTTGTTCTCAGCTGGTGTTTCTCTGCCTGTAGAAATCAACCTCATAAAACAAGTGAAAGGTCGATCTGTTGTTAATTTGTTACGGGTGCGCAAGCGCGGATATTCATCTTTGCGAAACACGCTGAAACACGCACACAACACACACGTTCAGGGAGAGAGAGAGAGAGAGAGTAGTAGTAGTAGTAGTAGTAGTAGTAGTAGTAGTAGTAGTAGTAGTAGTAGTAGTAGTAGTAGTAGTAGTAGTAGTAAAACAGAACCTTTACGGCAGTCGAGGGGAGAGAGGGAATGGCGGCACATTGAGAGAGAGAAGGAGAGATAGAGAGAAAGAAAGAGAGGAGCCACGGCGCCCGCTATCAGCTGTCGATGCGCAGTTGCTGATCGCGGAGGCCGTGTACACACGCACACAGAAACACCCGCGCTCTGCGACCGCCCTACCACTGACGTCACATTCTTACTGCGCCGGCGCAGATTCTCGCAAGTGGTTGACCAGGTCACTTGGGAGGGGGAGGGGGGGGGGGGTGCAGTTCAACCCGGCCCTCGCGGATCATGCGTTTTCTGTCTTCTCCGCTCACCCATCGTTAATTCTCCGCTGCTCGGTGCTCGCCTCACCGGGTCTTCCAACTCGTATGAAAGAGCCTTTCACGGTTCGAGCCTCTTGATTTTGTTTCTTTCTCTGTTAGTGGTGTTTTCTTCTTTTTTTTAGATGCAGAGCATCTGATTCACTCGCCTTGTCCCTCCGGCGTCGTCGTCGTCGTTGTCGTCGGCGTTGTCCACCCCTCCCCCATTCTCCTCGCCGCGCCAGCTGCGGTCTCCGCCGCTCACCCCCTCTCCTCTCCGATAGCGAACACTCTCTCGCGAGGGACATTGGATTGGATTCGATTGGATTGGATTTGGATTGCATTGGATTAAAGTGGATTGTGTTGGATTGTGTTGCGTCATATCCGCGGCACGTAGCGTCATAGCCGCGGCAGACGCGCTGGGGCCGGCGCATGTGCAGTACTCTCTCTTCTGCGGTTTCCTCTCCTTCGGGCGCGCTGCGCATATAACCGGTGTGCCGTTCTCCGGCGAAGCAACATCCACGCTTGGCTCAAACACATAGAGTCCACGCCGCTTTACAAGCACGCCAACGTCGTTATCGACTGGGACCGGCTTACGCAGTCCCCTCAACGTTATGCGCGCTATAAAACTCGGTCTCTTCGGCGGTCCGTCTATGCGTCGCATCTACACAGGGGTTCCCGCGAGGGGAGGTGGGAGTTTTTCCTCTTCATATACCGCTTAGCGCCGCAGTGAAGTTGCTAGCTTCTTTGTTTATTCTCGGGGCGAGTTTCCGCGTTTAACGGCGGCCTGCTCCTAACGGTATACGTGTTTTAAACTTCTAATCTGGGCCAACAAACATCGCCCCTAATGTCATACACACCCACGTGCTCGAGAACGCGAAGAGCGAACGTGCACCTTCCTCTACTAAGTCGCTTCCTCGGCGTGCACGCATGAAACGGCGCTGCCTACGCTCTTTTCGCTCGCGGCTGAGCACAGCCACTCGCAGTATAAGAGCACAAAGCCCTCCGTTTCCTCCGCTGGACGAAGCAGGCGTCGCTGACCCTGGAAAAACCGCCTCCCCAATCAGCCGAAATCGAACATGCACCATCGATGGGAACCGAAGGTGAGGTCGACGGAGAAGAAAGAGGGTGAGGAATCGTGGGAGGTGCGGCCCTGCTGTCTCGTAGGTGTCGGCGAGCTCGCCGCGATCCGTAGTCAGATTTTATGCGCCGCCGCAACAGCGCTGCGCCCACTTCCGGCCCTGCAGAACCTAAGCCCCGGATCCTCGCCCCGTCTGACTCGTGTCCGTGTTTGCCCGTATTAGTATACACCACGCATGGCTGCGATACGCCTTGCGTGTTCAATTGCCCCTATACTGCATGCGTAAGCGGTTGTCTACCGTGCGAGCTGGATATGTTTTCGCTTGGCTTATTTTCTTCCTACTACGCCTTTTTGTCCGTCTTCTTTTATTTCCCCAAGCAATCGACGCTGTGCGGTGTCGAAAGTAGTCGAATTAAAAATGCAGGCGCATATACCAACATAGTTTCCGGCAGGTACTCCAGAGGGGTGTTCCTTCCAGAATTCCGGGGGTTGTAGGCTGGGGATTATATTCAGACCGGTCTCGGGAATGTTGCAGAAAGGAAACCGCGCGGGAATAAGCTTGTTGCTTTAGTGGGAGCTGCGCCGTCGCGGCTGGCAATATGCCCTTTTTGCGGGTGCAGTAAGATGAACAAGAAGCGGCACGTGACGGAGCTTTCGCTGTTGCCCGGATGATCAGCCGCCACGTGCCGCCTAGCAGCAGCATCCTTCCGGGTTCCGCGTGGCCGCCATAATCATCGGCCCAGTTGAAACCCGGCAAACCACTGTCTGGAGAACCGTATTTTCCTACGAGCTCCGCGGAAGGGGTTGTTTGGCAAGGGGTGGAATTTTGTAGCCTTGCACTTTGGTCAGCGATCGCTTGATTACTGTATTCCCGTAATAACACGCCTTTGACAGACGGCTGGGCGTTATCGCGGTAAAACATCTTCGAGTGTCCCTATTTCCGCCTGGATATGCATTTCAAGAATGTCTTTGGGCGCGAGAAACGCGTATACGATGCATCGATTCTATTACGTTACTGTGCCAGACGCCAGAGTGCCTCGAAAACTTTTCGAAAAAGAGCTGACGTACTTTTCAGAGGGGAAAAAGTGGAGCTGTGTATTTGAAGCTGTCAGTCGATGAGATGTGATTACGAGTTTCTTCGATTGTGCGAAAGATTTTACTTGAACTAAATTCCCTGCAGCGGGCACCAGCCCGTCCCCGCTTTTTCGTTCTCGAGCGTCTGATTCGACGCTGTTGGCATTTGACCATAGCGTCCGTACTGCTGTGCTTCGATCATTCCTTCGATCATACTTATATCGTGCCTTATCGCCAAATCTTACCGTGTGAACTCATCGTTGTTGCAAGCAGACCAAATGCTATATTTCATTCATTCATTCATTCATTCATTCATTCATTCATTCATTCATTCATTCATTCATTCATTCGTTTTTGTGTAGGTTGACCCTTGTTGTCACAGTCGTCGCGTCAACGCGTTAACACGGGCAGCGCAAAAGTAAACTTCTTTGCTATTCCTAAGCCGTAACTGTTAGATGTTTTGTACCTCCAGAAGCGTTTTTTTTATGTAACTGATCACGCGCTTAATCTCTGGGCTCAGCATACATCGCATTTACCAGCCGTGGGCATTCCACACATCCGTCAAACGTATCTGTTCACCGTGGTTTTTAGTCTCTTTGATGTGGCTGTCTTTTCCTTATCACCATCGAGGAAGCACTTGAACTGCATATATGTTTGCATATCAAGATCATATGTATGAAGAACGACATGTTGAGTCATAGCTGAGCTTTCACGTATTCGTTTAAAAGATACCGCTGATTGCCTCCCCTCTCTTGGCTTAGTTTCGCGTGATATATCTCTCTTCTTCTTTCTTTCTTTCTTTCTTTCTTCTTTTTCTGTCTCTTAAAAACTCTTTTTGACTTCGGTCCCGTTTGTTTATTTTTAATTGGCGTCACCCGTGATACGTATGTGGTACGGGTTGGGCTTTTATTTTACTTTACAGCCCTTTAGTTTGTCTGTCTGTCTTTTCCTTACCATTTTAAAGCGAAGCTTTCTATGCCTAAGTGATGGCGACCGTCCCGTCACGAAACCATGATGACGATGATGATCATGATAATCATAAGCAGAGGCACATCAACCGCCTCAATAAGAAAACGCTTCCCATGGTCCGAATCGTACCTCGATCACTCGCGTTATGAAGCCGACGTCTATCTGATTGAGCAGGTTCGACAGGGTCGGAGCAGCTTCGCGGTTTAGCCATCTTTCTCGGGTTCTGATTTCTTTAATTTTATGTCTCCCTTTCTGACTTTCCTGCTTCCTTTTCTTTTCACTCCTCTAAGCCTTCGTTCATATGTCGCGCCGCAAAATATCGACGCAACAGAAAGATCCCTGACCATCTCTACTAACGTGGAACCTTGGAAGGGGCGACGCGTGCAGTGTGTGCTGGTGTTCCTCACAGCAAAATCGCTGCTAAAGGGCAATGAGAGACAGGAGACGGTTTTGTTTAAACTATATACATATTGATAGACGACGGTTGGCGGGGCCCTTTATTCCAACACTCGGGACGAGGAAAAGGACTAAGCGGTGATGATGAGCCGCGGCGGCCGCTTTTCTGATGGAGGCGAAAAGCAAAAACGCCCGTGTGTACGAGATTTCGGCGCACGTTAAAGATCCCCAGGTGGTCAAAATTAATCCGGAGCCGTCCACTACGGCGCGCCTCATCGCCTGCGTTGCGTCGGCGTGTTAAACCCTACAATCAATCAATCAACAGGTGATGATGATGCCCGGAGCCCATCGGGGCTAGCACTCATGATTGTGGGGGACTATGGAGAAGCGCCGGTAACATAACCCAAAGTACTGGGAGCGTAGTCACAGGGTCTCACATAAAGTGCGTTTATTATATATGCAATCAGCAGTCGCGTAGCTAATCCCTGTCAAAATTCATAATGTTTTTCTTGGGCTCTTCTCCCCCGTCCTTGTGCTGTTGGTTTTGATGACGGTCCCGCGCTTCCAAGTCGTAGATCGGACAGTGTTCAGGTCGAGGTATATAAAAGACTCGTGTCTTTGAAGCTCGAAGCGTTCTGTAGTGCGAGGCATTAGAAAGCGAGTGTCCCGGCGTTTAGTATCGTGACTACGTGAGACGCCGACAGCCCGAGCCCCTAAGGGTCTTCGCCCTTAAAGAAAGAAAAAGGAAACGTCGTCCTCCTCCTCCTTATTTTCGCCTCTCCTCTTCTTTCCTGAGCCGTGAAACGCGCCCAGCGGTGAAGCGCGTTATATGACGGCCGACGCGTCTCGATCTGCGTCACTTTCCGCGAAGTCCCCCTCCTCCTGCCGTTGTTGTTGTTGTTCGGGGCTGCCGCCGTGCAGACATTGCGGCACACACGAAAGACGTACGGCCGCTGCGTGCTAATTAAGACGCAGCTCGTAACAAGGCTCGGCCCGGGAAGCAGCCCGGGTACCGCGGCAAGCTCCCTCGTCGCCCCGGGCGCGTGCCTCGCGAACGCGAACAGCGCGCCAACCGTGACGAGGTGTATACGCGTAACGTACGCCAACCAGCGTCGCCCCCTAATTGCCTTCGTTGTGTCCGCGCATGCAGGTGACGCAGTGAGCATAAACCCCCGTGAGCTTAGAGTCTTTCGTCCGCCTTTTCGGATGCGTGGACGCGCCGTTTGCGCGGGTTATTAACGCAAAACTTTACTACTTTCGTCCAGAGGTTTCGCCGCGGATGCGCAAGTTCACCTTTTGACCGCAGACACACACCCTGCGACACACCCCTCGAAGCGCATCGCGTGATTCGCCGGGCCCGGCCGCTTTCGGCGCTGCGCACAAGGCCCCGTTTTCAGTCGTTCTGCTCAGCTAGCGTCGGCGGCTGCCGCGGTTGCGGGCGCTCAGCTGATCGACAGCCTACCAAACCCGCAGCCTCCAACGCATGCGGCGCTGTAACTCTTCTTGCGCCGCGTTCACCGTAAAGAGAAACGCCGCGTTCGCCGCGAAAGGCCGGGCCTCCTACTGTGAGCGTTGCACGGGACGGAACGTCTTTGAGCCGTGGTCGGCAATACAGCTACATCCAAGGTTAACCAAGCGAAACCAGGACTCAATTGCTTTTGCTTTGCATATTCAAGGTTAGCTGAGCCTAGACGCAGATATTTTTTCCCAACGGGCGTTCACACGGCTACTGCGTGGACAATACAGTAAACGTTGGTTATAACGAAATCGCTGTGTTCCGATTTGCCTAGAATTGGGCGAGATTTGCCTAGAATTGGGCGAGTGGCTCACATTGACTGGGAATTTCAGCTTGAACGTAAAAACAACGGACGGTAGCTAAGAAAACGCGGGCACAATGCTGTGTCCGCAAGGCGGCGCGACGTACTGTACCTATATCGGCCCTTTCTGTGTAGAACACACGCTGCGGCCCAACTTTTCGCGCCCCGCCGTCCGGTTATGTTTATCCTGCGGTGATGCATGCGGTTGTCAGCGACGGGCTATCTATCTCCTCGCCGACGCGCATGAATTTATCATCGACGCCTGTCGGATCCCACCGCGGGGCCGATACGCTCCCAGGAGCGAGGGGGCGCAGTTGCGTGCATAATTGAGCGGCCGGCAGAAAACTTCTTATAGTTGGGCGAGATCCCGCGAGAGCCTTATTCGCCGAACTCGCTAATGCTCCGTCTATCCGCCCGCACAACTTTCTTCTTCCACGCCTTTCTTTTTCTTTTCTGTCACGTCGTAGCGCGTGCCTTCCGGAGAAAAATGGTCCCTAGCTGCCTGCCTGACCCGCGGTTCCTTCCGCGTCGCTCGGCGGCGCAAACGGAAACCGAAAGGTAGCTGCAAGAGCAGACTGCGGTGCTGCATGCGCTGTAGTTTCTTTCCGGAAGTTCCCGTTCCGTGCTAAAAGCATTTTACTGAAAAAATAAAAAAAAAAAACGTCCTCTGCTGTACTTTAGCCTGCTTACGTGCTTTGAAGGCTTAAGCCTGGCGGTACTTGTCAACGCTTTCTTTGCGTTGCGCTGCTGAGCACGAGGTCGCGGGTTCGATTCCCGGCCACGGCGGCCGCTTTTCTGATAGAGGCAAAAACGCCCGTGTGTACGAGATTTAGGCGCGCGTTAAAGATCTCAGGTGGTCAAAATTAATCCGGAGCCCTCCACTTCGGGGTGCCTCATCGCCTGCGTTGCTTCGGCGCGTTAAACCCTACAATCAATCAACCAATCAACGCCTTCTTTACTGCTCCGTCACATTTTCGTCTCTTCTTTCTCTTCCGTTTCTTCGGTTTTTTTGGCGCGAAAAACTTCGAATGGCAAACTAACGACACTTAGCGCCACAGCTTCGCCAGGATCAGAGTTGTGCGCGGCTACCTGTCCCACGTACGTGCCGTCATATTTGTCGGTCACGCGATATGACGTCGACGCTGCACGCACTATAGGCTTACTCTTACAGTCTGTGTTGGTACCGGTATCTGTAGGCTGATACCACCATCCTTTCGGTTCACGGCAATCAGATCACTAAGGAAGTCATTGAGGCATATCACATTAGATAGAGAGGAGCCGTCGATAACACTGCATGAAAAAGAATTTTGGTTTTTAGGTTGGTCCGTGCATTAATGATCAGTTTGTGGTAACCTAGCTGTGCGCCATGATGTGAGAGCAGGTGGGTTTGGTGGGAGTACTAATGGTTGTGTTGGGGTTCCAATAAAAATTAGTTTTGGGTACAGCGTCGTCCTGTCGTCTTCTTACCCTCGTGTCTTATCTACTACGCTGCCGTTCAGGATCCTTGACCAGTACCGATTCGCCCCAATGTCAATCCTTTTACTCGTGTCGCACCGCTTGTCACCTGGGTCCTACAGCGGAGAGAGAGAGGGAGAGAGAGAGAGAGAGGGAGCATTACTGTTTATTCGTGGCAAGAGGCGGGCTTGTTTTCGAGCTTCATGAAGGCGTCCTCAGTCCAACATGCCTTGAGCGCGGGCGACACCGACAGCTCTGTGGGCCAGCGGGCCCAATTACCATACGTACTGGAATGTGTCTTTCACTCTTCGCAGCGCCGGCCATTCGCTATACCAGACAACAACGCCGCTTTATAGCACAACGGGCAGTTAAGTACTGTACTGTTAAATAAATAAATATAAAGACATATATCAACATTAAAGGTGATCCCGAAGGCGCCTGGTCCGCGGTTGATCGTAATTGAGTCACTCGAAACAAACATAAAAACAATCACGCACGCAAACGCCCTGAAACAACTCACCTCGGCCAAGATTTTGCTTCAGTGCGAAAGCATTAAATGACCCATTCACTGGAACAGGCAGCGGTGTCTGTAGCAGCGAAACGGCTCCTAAATTCCCATGGCTGCGACGCGTTCAGCGCTGCAGCCGGCTACTTCTCTCCCAGGTTTTCTGCGCCAGTACACTAGCCAAACGAATTGCGTTAAACGGCTGCAACGGAGTCACTAAGCGCGCGGCGTCTTCTCGCCGTACTCCATGGCTTGGGCGTAGTGGGTGGCGGGCGGGCCACCGAACCGTTCAGTCGGGCAGTGCTGGAGTTCGCCTGGTCAGTATTGCGGAAAAGAATAGCGACAATCAAGCGTGCACAAGCAGGGTTCGTGCGGCTCCCGGCAACCAAATAAAATCAAAGTTTATTAGTTACATGATAGTGCACAAATACATTGGAGTGGTACAGAAAGAGGTACCGAAGTGAAGCACTGCCGAGGGGACCTCTTATTATTGAATGTATGACAAGTGATTAAGGTTAGCGGTTTAGTCATTATTGCAGGCGTACAATTTACAAACAAATGTTCCAAATCGGCAGACATACATCCAAACAATTATAGCTTATACACTATTACGAACCAGCGTTTAATTTATTGTTCAGGTTATCAGCAGACAAAATAAAAGAAAAAAAGAAAGGAAGAAAATATAGAAAGTAATAAATACAAAAGCAAAGTAAAGGAAAAAAATTAAAAGAAAGAAAAAGAAAATATAGAAAGGAAGCAAAAAAAGTAAAGGAAGAAAAAAAGGAAAAGGAAAAAGAACGTTCGGTGCAATAATGAATACTTTATCGCACACAAATACCAATGTGAAAAACACATGACTATACAAATTACCAATGCTCAATTACTTCATCAACAAAATGACCACAATAACAAAAACGACCGCAAAAAACATTTTAAGCAGAATTAGTATAACGACATTTACTTAACGCAATATCGGTTAGAAATAAAGGAAGGTAACTACAGTAAACAGGAAATAATTGAAAAAAAAATGCCAGGTAGTTTTCAGCAGTTATTTCCACAATACGAACGAAGTAGACGCCTAAAAGTAGGAAATGATGCGGTTGATTTGATTGATACAGGTAATTCATTCCAAAATTTGATTGCACTGAATTCGACAGTTAGTTTTCCATAGTTGGTGCGTATTTTGGGGAGCAACAAGTTGTTTTGAAGCGCAAAACGTGTTTTGTAGGGGTTCGAGAGGGACGTCCTGCCTAGAGTATATATGAAACTGGGGTTGTTTATAACATGATGGGCCGTAATTCCTAGATTGTATTTTAAAAGACTGAATAATGGTAGAAAATTAAGTTGTTTAAAAAGTGGGGTAACGTGAGCGTTATAGGGGCTGTGCGTAATGATACGCACAGCCACTGTAACGCTTTGAAAACACTTGAATTCGAAAAGCTCGTTTTCAAGGCCCTGGAAGTCGTGGAATTTTGGCAGACCTGTGAAAATGGTTGAATTTCTTGATCTCTTTTTTTTATTTATTTCAATAAGCATAAAAGCAACTTGAGGCTACGCGATCGGACTGGGTAAGTGTTTGCTGCTTGGTTGTTCTTTTTAGCGAATGAATGTTTCCATTTTGTAACACGATCAAAGTGCTTATCCGTATAACTCTTGACAATTACGAGATATCCTGGAAGAAGAAAACGTCTCTGCAGATATCTTTTCAACAAGGGTACCTGTTTGAACACAACTACCCGTGTTGAAATGTTGGCTGCAGCACCGTTGCCATTTTTCGATGATTTCTCATCACTCCAAGCTGCAATCTTTCTTTTAAAAGTCGGGCTTATTTAGATTTCCAGCAGACAGTGTGGTACTCGAAAATGCCCACACCCAGGGCCTTGACAGTCCTTAAAAACCCCTATTTTTTTGTCGCATAAACCATCATGTCATAAGGTAGCGAATTGGGCGAGTTTGATAATGCTCATGATGGTAATCGCAAGCGGAAACACGGGGCAAGAAGATTGGGCGCGGCACAGGCACTGTTTAACAATAGCCACGGCCGCTCGATGGAAACTAGTTTCCATCGAGCGGCCGTGCAATAGCACTACCAATTGTTACAACTACCACTAAAAGATTCTGAGGTTGCTTCCCTAGACAAGTAATGTGTATGAGTGTTTGTATAAGATAAGTTTTTAGTACCGTTTGTTTGTTCTCCGATCCCAATTTTAACACGAAAGTGTTTTATGCCTGGATGCACCAAGATTTCGCTGACGTCATATCCGTCACGGAAGTGACGCCAGTACAACGGAGCAAGCGGCCTGTAAAGGGTGCACCCCTGCACACAGGGTCTTCTTGCGGGGAAGCAACCTTTAGTACTAAATAGCGCGCTTGGGGTTGTTCGTTTTCGGGTTTATATTTTAACACGAAAGTGTTTTATGCCGGGCTGCACCAATACTTCACTGGCGTCATATCCGTCACGGAAACGACGCCAGTACACCTTTGCCGAAGCGACCCTCCAGCAGGGCGTCGCCCGCCAAGCACAACCACAAGACAGCCGCCGACCCGCCAATCATGCTCAGCTGCAGATTTCGCTGCACATTTCACTTTCGTGTTTTACCGATTCCTATGACAGAGGAATCAACCACAGTTTTTGCCTAAATAACCTGCGTTTCTTTAATGAAAATTCAGTTGTTAGGCAGGGCTTACCGCTCTTCCTGTCCCGTATTTTCGTTTGCGCTGACCATGGTGAACACCAGCATAAACCCTGACGATTAAACGTTTAGTTGTGCGTTCTCTGCGCAACAACACTAACTACCGCAAGGGTCCCCAACCCAAACTTGGCTTCAACCTCGCGCGTATTCCCACAGCGCCCCTTCACGTGAAGGTCATGCAAGGGGCGTGTCTGTAGCGGCACGTAATCACTGCCGCCGGGCTGCCACTTGACCCTTCCCTTGCCTGCAGGTATATACGTGCGTGCGTTGTTGATTTTTTGTGCGGCCATCGCCGCGTGCATGCGTTGCTCTATATACGTGACAACGACGCCGTGTATAGTGGCGGGCTCGCGCGGACTAAGTCAAGGTCGCTTCTTCAGGCGGGGATTGCCGTCACGGTTATTTGTCCTTCAATGCGCGCTGTTGACGTCGCTTGTTCTTCTTTAACCGGTGTTCCTATTTCGGAGTCACGCACCGCGGGGAGTAGCGCGCGGCAAAATAACGCGTGAAAGAGGAGCTCTTCTTTTTTTCACGGAGCTTCCCATGTCTGGGCACCACGTGTCAACAGAACAAAACTGCCGCAGGCCATTACTTGCCTTAAAGGGGCCAAGAAGACAAAATAACAGTTTGTTTGAGTTGGAAGAACTAGCATTTAGTAAGTCATTCGGCTCCATTCCAGACACGAAATATAGTATTTTAAACGAGAAAACGAAATAAATATTATGAAATTTTCAAATTTCGCGCTACACGACCGTGACGTGGGTAACGTGGGCAATCACTAAAAACGTAGTTGCCGGTGTGCAAACTGCAAGTTAGCATACAAGTAATAGGATAGACGTCAACTGCACGCCCTCCTATACGATCATCCATTCATGCATCTCCTGGCAGAGGCTTCAGTCGTGGTCCCCAATCGCACAAGATTCTGTGACGTCACACAAAAATCGTTGGAAGGTGGCTGGAGAGTAACAACCGCTTCGCATGTTTTCCTATATATCTGAATTATTTGTTTGAAGTTTGCAATAAACTTCGCACATCGTTACCGATAAAAAGCAGTCTTCTATTTAACCGAACTTGTAGTTTCACGTACCCAGCCATAGCTATAAGGAGAGAAGGGGGGCATTGGCCGGGAATTGACAAAAAGCTGAGGTCGCCCCGCCATGAATGTCAGCTTGTTTCCATGCTCGCCGTCGCGGGTGCCCGCCGCTTAGTGCGAGATCGTTCAGTTTCGTATTCCGAACGCCTGGCGACTTGCTCAGGGGAAGTGAACGGCCATTTTTCTTTATCGGCGTGACTTCAAAGAAGAGCGGCAGTTTCATGTATCAAGAAGCGCTCGTTGCGCAAGCATTCACCGAAATGCGCGGTGGACGATCCTCCCTTTCCTGTACAACTGTGTTCCCCATTCCCCACACCCCCCACACCAGCACGCGTTCCGGCGTCCACCCTTAGGTGATACAAACTGCGCCTGCTGGGGGTCTTTCCTTTCCTTGTTAACAATAAATTAATTAATTCATTCATTCGTGTGTTTTCGCTCTCATAAGGCGAAAAGAACGCCAAAGGAGGACTTTCCGCGAGAAGACCAACTTTACGAAAATTCCATTCTTTTAACGCGAAACTGTTTTATGGCTTGGCACACCAAGATCTCTCCGCGTCATATCTGTCACGAAAATGACATCGCCAGAAAAAGTTTCATTGACGCAGCTCCGCCCGGATTCGAGCCACGAACTCTCTCGCCGCAAGGGGAGGCGCACAGCGCTAATCGAACTGTGCTGCAAATTCAAGCGCATGTGGGGCTACGAACGCGCCTTATATCTTTCCTACTACTCTCTTAATTCAGATGGTGCTGCCGTCTAGGAGAGGCGAAGCCAAGTAGTTTGTCATGACGCTAATGAGCGCCGATAGTTGGCGCCTCGATGCCAGCGTCTTCGTGTACGCGGGACGCGGGCGAATGGAGGCACCCTCCGCCAGCTTTCGGTTTCGGTTCCGTTTCGTTCGCACGGTTTCCAACGGCTGTGTGGTTTCAGTCGGATTTGCGCAATGTTCCGGCGCGCGCAATACAGTGTCTAACGTTGGTGCGTCTAACGGTGCCATCCCGACGTAATATAAATAGCAGCGATGCGCAGGTTCATGTGGACGCACAATAAATTCTCCTGTGAAGGCGCATTTCCTTTCGTGTTTCACCGATTCCTATGAAAGAGGCATCAACCACATTTTTTGAATAGAGCTCGGGCTTCGCTTCAAAGTGTCTAGACCGTCTTCCTTAAGTACTTTCTTTTCCGTTATACCTTGACGCTGTGAATACGTCGGCGCTAGCGCCCGTTTTCTTTGAAGGCGTGGGAGGTGCAGCAAGCGCGCGTCGTCCTCTGAGACTCGCATTTGTGCCGTGGGCCGTCACGTGACGAAAAGTGTCACCTCCACGTGGTGGGCGCCAACACCGGACGCCGAGCTGACACCTTCTAGCGTCACCTTCAGCGACAGCACGCAGGTGGACCTTCTCACGCGTGATAACTTTGTTGGCACCCCGACGAGATTCCGCGCAATCCGTCGCGTTTTTTTTTTTTTTTTCGTTTCCCGTGGCAACCTGTTTAACTTATAGCCGCGGCGCCTGCGTAAACAAGTGGATACTATTCGCGCCACTATTTCCGTCCTAGATTGCGACGTCTGAGCGCGTGGCTCGTCGCGCTGAGAGGCATTCCCGCCAGCTGATTACGTCACGCGGCGTGTGTATTGCGTTCCGTCTACGTCGCCTAGATTTTCGACCTGTTTGGACTCCCGCCGGTATGGGGGGCTTTAGTGGCCAACGTATGCGACGTTATTCGCCTTCTCTTGGGCACAGTAGTGTCACAAATAAATGAACGACCGTACGCATTTCTACTCTCGGTAAGGAACACCGGTCAGAGAGAATCGTCTGCGGCGTTCTTTTTTCGTTGCGCGAGCAATATATGGCGTATATCGGCTAAATTTTGGCGCCGGTCTGTTCAGTTTTGCTTCGCTCAGTCAGCAGAGCGAGCGGTAGAAGCTAGAGCTCAAGACAACAGGGTGGAGAGAGCTGCTTTCGCAACGCTAGTGACGTTGCCATGGAAACGGCAAGTAGAAGCGTGGCTGTCACTCTGCTTAAGCCTCGACGCGGGTCCTAGACTCCCGCCACGTCGCAGAATGGAGAGTGCAGCCAGTGCGGACGGCAGAAGATTGAGGTGTGGGAATGGCGGACATGCAAGGCCGATAAAAGCGCACTGCAAAAAGAGCGACAGGGCAGATGGTGCCGCTCCTAAAGCGAGCAAATTTAAAGTGGCCCTGAAACACTCAACATTAATGCGTTCACTCTTTCCTTCGATGTCTGAAAACACTGCGAAAGTTACATTTATTGCCAGCACGGAGCGGCACTGCGTGATTTGTTCGTCGCAGCAGAACTATCCACCTTCCGTTTCTGCTTTGCTTTTGTGGCTTTCTTTCTAAAGTGGCCACATAATGGGTTTATCGCTGCAACAGACAGAATCGGCCAATAGACACTACATTGCTGTAATGACGCAATTCGAGTGCTCAAAGAACGGCAAGACTCAGAAAAGAGAGAAAAATCTTTTGAGCAGGTTTCCAAGTTTATAGTCTGATAGGCATAATGTGGTAATTTTTCGTTAAGGTACTTTGTGGTCCCCTATTTTAAGCACTGGATGTGTTTGTTCACCACGTTCTGGAAGCATTTAAGATTTAGACAAAAAGTTTAAAAAAAATCGTTGCAGGGCAGAGCGACGAAGCGCGGTTGGCACAGCGTACGAGGACTTTCGAGGAACGCCTCGTTGCGTATATATCTCAATCCCGAAGAAGGCGTGCGCATTGAGCAGAGCCTCTCGATTTCGCGGAAGGAAGGGATAATACGCTCACAGCGGGAGGCTGTTTAACGTATCCGGCGCCGACGTAAACAAGCGGATACTTTTCGCCCCGCTATTTCCGTCCTAGATAGCGGCGTCTGAGCGCGTGGCTCGCGTCACGCGAAGGCAGGCTTTTCCCGCACGCCGATTACGTCACGCGGCGTATCTGTTGCGTTCCGTCAACGCTGCCTAAATTTGTGACATATTTTGATCCTTCCCAATGCGGAGTGTTCTACAGTGGCCTCACCGTAACGAGTCCCCTTAGGGCGTCTTCTCCACAGCGCTCCAGAATGACGAATCGAAGTGGTGTAGTGTGCAAATTCGACGAATGACGTGGCCGAGCACTCCATTCGAGTAAAATAGGGCATCTGCGCAGGGACATTGCGCAATGCAAAACACCATTGACACCTTGCGGGTTGTCCCTGCGAACACGAACCTTTCCTTTGTTTTTTGTTTTTTTTTTTAGTTTGACTTCTTCATTCGTCGAATTTGCGCACTTTGTCCCTTCAATAAGTCTTTATGGAAGGCTGTAGTGAAGGTAATCTAAGGGGACTTATAGAGAGCAACGTAAAGTTTCTTCGATTTGTCATTTTTAACTGCCCGGAACCGCTGTGTAGATTTCCGTATCGTCTTTTGCTTTTGTTTTTTTTTGCCTGTAGACTTTCCGCAGAAGTGTTCTAGACTGGGTTATGAAGGTTACGTGTATACAATCCTCTTCTCCCGCTCTTTGACGCTGTACTGCCGCAAACGAATGAGCAATGAAAAGCACAAGATCTAGACGCAGAATGCCAGTCAGCGCGACCTGTTAACAAAGTTTATTTTTTTAAGCAAAGCTTTCTACCTCTACCAGCCAACGGTTCTTTCGTGGCGTGCGGGACAAGAAAGCCCCACGCGGCTCCAGAGGGAAGGGTGGCTTTCACTCACGGAGCTAGTGTAGATGGCGCGGCGATTTACCCAGCGTTCCCCGCGCGCTCACGCCGTCGGGCGCATCGACGCGACCCGGCTTTGTCGTCTGCTTTAGCGACGGTCGTTTTGGGCCTGATTAGACGCAGCTTCGCGTCCATTGCGCGCTTCCTTCGCACGGATTGACTAAATTGTTAGACAGCACCTCCTGGGTATGGTGGCTAGAAGGATCCATATCCTGGGTAACCCGGACACGACGGAATTAAGTGGTCGTACGGCAAAGATACGTTAAAGATTGGTTTACAGGGCTGGAAAACAAAATGTAAAGACCGCATACAGACATCTGGCCGCTAGAGAAACACCACCTTTTGCGCACTGCTTGCTACGAATGGGACTCCGTTTTCTAAATTGGTGAACACCAATTCGGTTGTGTTTACTAAGTGTTACAAAAGGCGAAAGGAGCAACTGGTTCCGATAAATAGCGGTTATAAGGGTCCCCTCAGCTTTCTCGTACTTCTCAAACTTACTAAACTAACTAGTTTAAATCGGCATAAATGGGAATCACTAAGCTCACATGCCGCATTGTTTCGGTGTCTGCGCTTGTGTGGCGCGGTGATGTAGGCCCCGGCTAGCACATCGGGATGGCTAGGTTCCGCTGTCTCAACCTTCGAATGACGCTCCTCACCGCTTTCTATCTGCCGACGCACGTCCGGGCTACAGCGGCGGAGGCCGCCGCTCTAGCCCGGCCGTGGCCGACGCTTCTGCGTTCGGGACGGTGCCCCCACGAATTCCAAGTAACGGCTGGCAGAATCCATCGTTTCACTCTTTCTAGAGCCACGTGTGTGGTTTCAAGTGACGTCGCATGGGCAATTGTTGTGGGTGTCGTTTACAGCTTTGCTTTCGAACCACCTTCACAGCGTGTATTGGAGCCAATTTTAGTTCGTCCCGTCGTCGTAACCATACGCGATACTTCAGCGGGCATCTCGATTATATACCAGCGAACGAAAAGGGGCGATACAGTCACCTAAGGCCGTGACCCCTTCGAATCGTGATTTTTTTTTACCTTATTGCGCACGCGTTGAAACTCCGCGCAATCGATATCCTTGAGAACCAGTATGCTAGACGCACGGGGAGGTAGGACTACTTTCTAGGCTGTAACAAGCTCGCCGCCAAAAACCGGACTCGGAGTAAGAAACCATCGCTACCCATTGGTGGGTCTTGTAGGCTGTACATGTACAATGCACCGGGAGTCGTGTTAGAGAATTCGCAAAGTTGTACAGGAGGAACTGAATGACTGCAAGCAACATTCTTAATATATGTAGTAGGAGTTTTCCCGTGAAAACTTCAGAGCGGGGAAGAGCAGTGCCATACGCCTGGAACGATGGAATACTTCAGCGCGAAACTTCTGACCACACAGTGTGTTGCTTCAAGAACCGAGAGCAGTTAAGAGTATTTATTATTATTGTTATTATTGCGGGAGTTTGCCATTGAGAATAAGGTTTGGTCGTGTGTTGATACGGGTAGCGTGGTGAGCCATTTACATAGTACTGTTAATTAGTGACATTCGATAGAGCCTTTTAACGAAATAATTCACGATTTTTCTCACATCTCACTCTTTGGGACGTGTATTTGGCAAGTTATTGTGCTGAAACGAGGGGCAAGTTATTGTGCTGAAACGAGGGCTTGGCGGTGTCGTTATAGTTGTAAATCTCCCGCGGCGCTTTGTTGCTGAGCCTTAGGTTTTATTAACCCGAGTGGTTTTATCGTTAAACTAAGAAAAACAGCGCAAACGACGGGAAGAAGAAAGGCAAGACTAGATCAAGGCAAGACTAGGTAAGGCAAGATCGTCCCGTCGTTGGCGCTGTTTTTCTTAGTTTAACAATGTACCAACTGGCCCGTCAGCATACCCTTCTGGTTTTATCGATTCTTCGGTAAGCGATCAGCAGTATTGAAGTTGTCTTTCTACGGCGCGCGCCCCGGCCGCTTTGCTCGGGAAGAGTTCTACGGCTCGCTTAATGGTGTTCGGGTTCGTGTTTTCGATACGCACTGATGGTTGCTCGAGGATGCGCTAACTGGACTGCCGGGAGCAAGGCAATTGGCGGTAAACAGATCCGCTCCCCCTGGTATACAGGCGGGGCAGGGCGGAGCGGGCCTGCTGGTGAAATGTCATTTATATACAACGGGAATTCGTGACAGCTGTTGCCGACAGGTGTTCCTGTTTGTCTTTCGTTAGAGGCTGCTATGTACTGCGGAAAGGTTTATATGGCTGTAGTTTTAGCTCTTGTAGTCGCGCAAGGGAAGAAAAAGAAATTTTGAACACGCACTGCACAAAGCGTCCTAACATAACGGCCTGCTCTTCATGAGATCCCTTTTTTCTGGGTAGGACTTTGCAATAACACACACAACTCTTTGTGTGCGTGTGCGTGCGTGTGTGCGTGTGTGTGTGCGTGTGTGTGTGCGTGCGTGCGTGCGCCATTATTTATTTACTTACATTTGCTTATACATCCAAGTTTCTTTTTTTTTTTTTGAAGGGGGGAGGGAGGGGGGGCTCCGTGACTGCACATACCAAGGGAAATTGCGGTATTTAAAATTACAAGGCGATTGGGAGGCTTTAAAAGCTTTGTAAGCCACATTTATAATGTTGAGGATGCCTTTTCACGATAAGAGGAAACATTGAAGTCGAGAGACGAACCACCAGCCGTGTTCCTTAGGTGGCAACAACCGCAGTAAGGATACAGTGCTCTGCTATTTTAACTCCTATACTGCCGTGGTGGCTTCCTTTTCAACATCTTCAGAAGGTCCTCGTTTTTATTCCTTCTCCGGCGCGCATAATCCCTTCGAAAGCGAAATATTGCGCTCCAAGCTTGCCAATCAATCCTAACCGGAAAGCGGATAAATCGAATGGCAGAAACATTATTCGGCCGAGCGGCCGCTCCCAGCAGCCTGACTAAAGGGGCTCACGTTATCGAGTCACATCTGCATACGGAAAATTGCGGAGCAGATGGGAACGGTGCCAATTATCCGAGATTTGATGACATGGTTGGTGTGGCAGCGTAGAAACCGCCGAGGAGCGACGCACGCACACAAAGATCGACTTTGCCCGTGCAGTTGTGTGCAGCGCGTCGGCAGTTCCTGTACAAACTCTCGAACCCTCCATACATATACGCACCTGGTGGTTGCATCACGTGCGGTGTTGCTTACGTAAGTTGCAAAAGTGGGGTTTTTGCGCGCTCGATCTGCCCTTTGGCACGGCCCGTAGTGTTGTGCTGGGGAATGGTTTGTACAGGCCGGAATCTTAAACATGGGAAACAATCTCGCACATTCGGGCGTTTGTTTTCCGCCTCTGGCGGGGAAGAAAATTAAGCTTTGGAGGCAGCTGTTGGTGATAGAAATATCAGAGGGGACAGGCCGTGCGGAGCGTCGCTTAGGTCTTGCCGCCTGCGGGTGATCGTCGGGGAATTTTGTTTACAATTACACATGCTGTATAGCCAGAAATAAGCGTCGGAAAGCTGTGCACGTATTTCTTTTTTTTTTTTCTTTTTTCTCTTCAAGTTGCAGATTTTTGGGCTGCTTGGTAATTAATGCTTGTCTGTAATGTTCTGGTGTTTGGTATTGGTTTTGTATATTTAACACCACAAAGCAAATCCTTCCGACAAATTTATGTTTCCCGCCATTGAACTGAAAATCGGTTTAATAAGATTTTCGTTTTTGTTGTTTGAAATTTTTGTGTATTGGATGACTACATGTTCTGTTCTGTTATCTCACGAGACTGCATAACGTGTTGATGTTGTCATTGTCGTTCCTGCCGAGTAGCGGTTTGCTGGGCCTCTTCAAGCTGCTACTGCAGCTTCTAGTTCAGCAACCCCGCCAGAAATACCACTTAAATAGAACGAATTGAATTAAAAATTGAATTGAATAGTCGGACCGGCTGTAAAGGCTGCATCTCCGCAAGCACACGTGTACTGGGGAAAAGCCTGCGTAGCATTTTTCAGGGACCAGTACTCGCTTTCGGCGGCGCATCTTTCGTTATACCGGCTTAGAAAACGACGTAATGTGAAGCCCCGAGCGCGGGCATGTGAGGTTAGGGACCGGGCCACGCTGTGTTTCGGGGATACCGTATTTGCACGATACTAAGGCGCACGATTTCTTTTTTCGTGAAAATAGGCGCTCAAAAATACCTGCGCGTTATAATTGGACGCAATACTCAAAAACCTGAAATCCGAAGCCGGCAGCTCGAAACCGAAACGAATTCGGCTCTGTGAATGATGGAGGCTTCGTTTAAACGCAAAGTGATCTTCTTGACGGAAGCGGGAGGGAACCGGGCGGCGTCCTGTTTCATGAGGTGTCGCGGAGTCGTGTGTTCGCCATTGGCGGAGACAAAGGGACCACATTTGTACGTGCAAAGCTTCACGAAACAGCTTTAGCTTGCCACAGCGTGTGCCGATTGACGTTCAATTAAGTGTTTTGTTCAATTTTGAGGCGTCTGTTGATGGCATTATTTCGCGTGTGTGGTACAATCGGCCCCAAGTTATTTTTGTGGCTTCCTGGTGTTAATTTCTACTGCGCGTTACAACAGGGACTGCGTTAGAATCGTGCCAATACGGTAATATTAAGGGATGGAGCCTCTAAAAAGTAGGGTATGTGTGTGGTAACGGGCGGTAAACTAACAGACCGCGTAATAGCCTGCCTTATATTGTTTTCCAGCACTACATGTATACACTTCCAGATTTTCGTGACCTCACTTTGCTCTCATAATGAAGTGTTCAAAAGCTCTGTAGTGTTCTGCACTGTTCTCTCGCAGAGTTGGAACTTCACTAAAACTTAACGTTTTTATGTTCAGCATCACAGTCCAGAGGTGGTTGCTGACAGGCGCGTAGGAGTTCGAAGCCGTCAGATGATGATGATGATGATGATGATGATTAGTGGCTTTCCCTTTGAATCGGGGCGTCGGTTGTCAGCAACCGACTTGCCAGTTTTATTACGCCTACTCGCCCTACTCCCAGCTAACCTAATAGATTTGCATCCTCCCTCCCATATCCCTCTCTTCCCTGTTTAAAAACTCATCGCCCCCACCCTCGTTTTTTTCTCCCCTCGCTGTTCTAAATTCTCATCCGTATGATTATTCCGCTTGCGTACCCTCCCTTCCCTACTTTTCTTCCACCACCATTCCAGCCTCCTTTTCGTCATCTCTATGGCCTTGAAGTTGAGGTTCCCCCTCGCCCCAAATCCCAAAGCCTCCGCCAGCGTCGTTTCCCCCTCACCCCGCGGTGGTCGTATCTCTGTGCAGTTCCTGACAATATGGTCTATAGTTTCCCGATCACTGCTGCAGCACGCACATGTTTCATCCTGCTGCCTGTAGCTACCCGTGTATCCCCGGGTTCTCAGGCACCCCGCCCGTGCCTCGAAGAGCAATGCAGCTGTTTCTCGTATTACCATATAATCCCTCCTTCTTAATTTTCCGTTTCTCTGCCCTATAAGCCTCCAGGTTTTTTTTTTTTTTTTTTCGTTTCCATGCTCTGTGCCCACTTCGTCGTATCTGCTGCCTTTACCTGCTTTTTAACTGTTGTGTAAACACCACTTTCCCCTACCGAATTTCCGTACCGCTTGGTCAGCTGGTCAGCTGTCTTGGTCAGGTGTAACCTAAAGAGCGCCATCTTCTAGTGAATAATATTGTAACGCGAAAACCACGAATCCTCGTACAAGGTTGTCGTGCCAAGATGGTAATCAAGCGAAAATAAAGCACGCTGCATGCGCGAAATATACCCGTTATAAAACGATTCTACTACGTCCCTGAAGCAGCTGCACCCAAAAGAAAAAAAATTGCGAATACGCAAAGAAAAAAAATGGCCGCGTATCTTCTCCTTTCGTTGAAAATGTCTACAAAAGACGATAGTCGACTAGCGCCCATGGCGAGTAAATGCCTCCTTTCTTTTCCCGCTCGCCTGTCATGCTGTTCCTCTCCCGTCTCGTTCCTCCCAAGATAACACGCTAAAGTTTCACTCCAGTCAATTTAAGTTTACCGCGTTCCAGGGCTCCAAGTCGGGTGCCTCGATGCCAGCGCTGCCGTGTGGCGGAGACGCGCGTGAATCGAGTCACCCTACTGCTACGTTTTATAGATGCACGTTGCTACTCCACGAGCGTTCCAAACGGAACATGGAGCCAATCTAGTGGAACGTTTGATTTCTTAAATGCCACCAGGAGCGCGGGCAACAGCAGGCAGCGGCTTTCTGCCGTTGATGTAGTACTTCATTTGCTATCGCTGAAACCAAGTGCCCATACATTTTTAATAAAAGAACGCTGCAAATATCACTTATGCAATGATTTCCTGCCTTATGTTTGCGTAATGTCTTGTTCTTGTTCAACAATGTTAAAAAGTATGAACGTTGTCACCGGACTGAGACGTTTACATTTGGCTGAGGGTATATAAGACTATATTGCGCAGCATCTGTTTTCCTTTGGCGGGCTTGCTGAATCGAGTGACAGACAGGCACACAGACAAACAGACAGACAGACAGACCAAAATTTTCCCGTTCTAGTAGCCCAAGAAAGACTATCGTCTTTAAAAGTATGAAGATAGGAAGTAAAACAAATGCAGCCGCTCCCTCTCTTTTCCTTTTCTTTTTCTTTTCCCTGAAGCTTTATTAGGATCAGGGAAGCGTATCTTCCACGAAATCGAGCTGCAATTGTCGATGCGTGAAGTAGCAGCAGCAGCGGCCGCTGCAGCCACTGTATATAGGGGACACGCGTCGTACCCGGGGGATACAGCTTCTTTGTACACACTGCGGTCCGCATCTCGTCGATCTCCCGCGTTTAGCCGTCCCTGCGCAAACACACCCTCGTCTAGTGGACTGTTACTATTGACGCAAGAGCAGACCCTTTTTTTATTGCCTCGAGCAGGACCGGCCGAGGAGAGACTCGCCCGGTTAGATAACCAGCCGTCTGCTCTTCGCAGAAAGAAAGCACTTAACTATTATTCTCCGAAAGGCCCCCCGTTCCTTTATTTCGACGGTAATTGGCCGCTCGAGACCTCGGCCGTTTCCTTGCAGGAAACTGACGGTGCTCGTATACGTCGAAGACGAAGAATATCCTTTAGCCGCGCACGCACCGGAGCTAACATTCTCGTAAAGTGGAACTCCAGGGACAACGGCGTATGTTCGAGCATAATACCCTCAGGAGGTTCTCCCTCCTTTATTTTCCTCCTTATTTGCCCCTCTAGTTCCGATTCTGATGGTCCGGCTGCAAAAAGGGTGAATAAAACAAAAGTAGCGAGCTTTCTGTTTCGACCGCTTCAATTATTCGTGAGTGCCGGAAAACGACCTTCGTTTTTTTTTTTTTTTTTTTTTTTTTTTTTTTCATTTCTTGAAACTGACGTCAACACTAATACTTACATCTGGTAATCTTGCTCGTAGCAGGGCTGTTCAGAACACGCTGCTGGCGGCATATTTTGTGCTTTTGTTATTGATCCGTCTCTGCTTAGCCTATTTTGGCTTAGAATCGGAAGAAAGTGTTTCAGGGATCAGCGCTATATCCGCGCAAACAGCATATATTTGTCGTTTTAAAGGTTTCTTTCCTTGCCTTTTTTCTGGATCGCGCACTCCAACTTGGCAAAGGAAATGACATCCCCCAGCGTGTTTTGGTAACAAACGTCCGGATAAGAGGATTCAGTTCGCGGAATGTACGTACCTTAACTTTCAAGTACCGCCAGCAGTTTTGAGGGGATTTCCGTGGGATTATTTCAAATACGCCGCATTTTGTAAAGTGAGTGGAATAGAAACGGCTTTGGCACATTTGTTTGATTGCGCTCTGAAAACGTGGGCCCTGTCGAACTTTTTTTTAAAGATGCTTGAGACGGCAAATGGTGGTTAACCTTTCTCGGAGAAACTTAATTGGTTACCGCATTTATATATATATATATATATATATATATATATATATATCGCACCAGACTGGTATTCTGGAGGTCATGGGTTCGGATCCCACCTTGCGGGTATTTTTTTCCCCACTTTCTTTCCAAATTCTTTATCTCTTTCAAATAAAAATGGAATTTGAATTACCTACCACATCCTCCCCTTTGCTTTCCGAGGTTTTCTTGACTTTCAACCCTTATTTCTGTCTTATATATATATATATATATATATATATATATATATATATATATATATATATATATATATATATATATATATATGTATATATAAGAGAGAGAGAGAGAGAGAGAGAGAGAGAGAGAGAGAGAGAGAGAGAGAGAGAGAGAGAGAGAGAGAGAGAGAGAGAGAGAGAGAGAGAAACTTTAATCAGAGTTGAAGTGAGCCTATATTTGTGTTCGGGGCCTTCGGTCCAAGGCTCCGCTGGCATGGCCGGTTGTCTTCGCCCTTTGCTCTAGCAAAAGCTGCCTTTCTGGACAGGAGTTGGTCAGCGTACTCTCCCAGTGCTCGCGTGACGGGTTAGGGACGGGGGGAAGATCTGGGCTTACTTGGCATTCCCAAACAAATATGGTGCAGTGTGCCTGGGCCTTGGCTGTGATTACAGAGCGGATCATAAAAATAAAGAGTAGGATAGATGGCGTGTAGTCATGTTGGGTGTGGGTAGGTAGTAGTCTGTAGTTGTCTCAAGAGGATGACTTCCCATTTTTTCGTGGCCAGATCGGTCACTGCTGGATACAGTTGTCTCGCTAGTCGGCAGTGTCGAGTAATGTAGGGGTACGTGAGGAGTCGTCGCCAGGTCGGCTCCGACTCTTCTTGACGTTCCCGGTGGGCAAATTATTATCGGGCCAGGACGTCTTCCGTCTGCTTGCACGAGGACCAGAGTGTGCCGGGGTCCATATGATTTTGAATGGCGTCTGTGGGGGTCATGGGAAGACGAACCATTCAATCCGAGCAGTCTGAGCATACGAGTAAGCGATGGGCTGGTGGCTCGTTCACCACCGGCAGTTCGCCTTAAATCAAGCCATTAGCGAGCACAAAGCGAACGTGCGTTCGAAAACGTGCCCTCTCGATATACACGGCGAGGCTGTGCGAGACTGGCGAGGCATGCACGGCGATATTAATATTTAGGCAATATGAAGCGATGCGCGATGATGATTATGATGATGACGACGACGACGACGACGACGAGGTTGCATGTTCGGCAATCGGACAGTGGTGCTTTCGCATTTACTACTTCATAAAGAATGCTTAGGTGCCCTCGTATTTTTGTTTATTTTTTTGTTTTGTCACTTCGTATTTTGTGTACGTGTGCAGGTATGAGCGCTTTGTGAGCTGTAGAAAGAACAGGGATAGCAAAGCTTGCACGCCCACTAGCAAGCAGTAGCAACTCTATCGCACGTTTGCTATTGCGAGTTGGGAATGCGCCCTTTATTCTTAGTCCTAACCGAGTGACGTGCAAAACATAGTTGCTGCCACGTGCCACGTTTCGAACAAAGTTGCTGCGCCGTTAGAATTATGCCATTCAAAAGAAAGCGTAGAGCTTTGCCATTACTCTACACGAGATTTCTTTTTATAAACCTCTTTATTCTGTTTTACTGTTTTACTATTTTTGTAATTTTCGTCCTTACCGGCCACGAGGTAAACGCGCGCCCTCTATCCTTGAAAAGTGGAGCGTTACTTTAATGACGGCGCAGATGGCGAAAGCAGACGACACACGCGCACACCGCGACCTCGAGGTCGCCTGCGTACGGCGCTCTGGCGTCACGCCGTCTGCTACCACGGCTGGGAGCGGCCGCCATATTCGTTTTCCGCGCCGCTCGCTCTTTCCCGCTCTGAAGTTCAAGGCTGCGGCGGGCTTTCGCGGTAAAATGACTTCAGGCCTGCTACCTTTCATACAGCTGTATTACCTGCTGCAGAGGCATTAACTGAGCCTCGCAGTCGGCGGATGTTTCGGCCTACGCTTTGGCGCAGTCGTTGGGGCGGCGGGTGGCCTTGGTCGTTTGACGCGGAGGCAGTCCCCACTGGCGCATTAGTCACACTTTCCCGGGTTCTTACGCGATGTTGCGCGGCGTATACGAAAGCGAAAGTGGCTCGGCCGACAAAATCGCCTGATGCGACGCGATTCTGATCGCTGCCGCGAAGGCAACCGCCTCCGGCGCTGTTCTAACCGACGGAGGCAGAAAAGAGAAAGTAGCGTACGTCGACCTCCACGGTGTCAGCTCTTTGAGAGCGCTACAAGCTTTCTCAGTGAGAGCAATGGCATCCTCTCGAACTAACTAATGCATTTCCCCATAGCTCGGTTGGTCGAACGACAAGCTCTACCTGCATGACGCACGGCGCGTGCTTCAAACCGGGTTTCCATCGAAATCGCGAAAAGGGAACGGTGTTTCTAGATTAGACAATACGGGTACCGGTCATGAAGGAGGAGTACAGTAGTGCGTACCTTTACATCGTCAACCACGTTTCAGTGTACTATACGTTTAGATCGTTCGTGGATGCGTGTCACAAACTCGAGCGTACGGCGTCTAAAAGTATCGTATAAGTTTTTCATTTTATTGTACAGCGCCTAACTCTTCTTTAGTCGTCCGATTCATCCAGTTGGGTTCTATTCTGCCCGAGAAAGGGCTGGAGTTTTCTCGAACGAAGCGACAGTAACGCGATCACCCGCCGGCTCGCCGGCGAGAAAACAACAAAAATAAAACCTCCGTCGCTCCGAGTTCGTCGAAGCTTCCAGTACTTTCGAGGAGGTGCGCGTGGCCTTGCCAGCTCTAAAGAGCGTCGAAGATTCTAGAAGGGAGAAGAGTGAATTTATTCGCTGACGGCGGCGGGCGCGTAGTGTGTTGTGCTCTCCCTCTCCGCGCCGGCGCGCCGGCGCGCCTATAAAAAGAGAAGCCGCACGTAAACCCACCAGCTACGTTTGGACGTCGTGATTGACAACTGCACCTGCCAGTTTGTACATCACACCATCGGCGACCCGCGCCCTGGAGGACTCCAACGTGCTCCCGGGCCTCGAATGACCGTGATCGTCTCGGACGGCCTGGCCTACAGCGAAGCCACGCTTCCCAGGTAGCCGACTCGCCTCCGACAGCGGTGCATCGTCCGGCCCGGTCGGTGAATATGCTGGGACTCTGTCTCTCATATGCATCGAACTGTTCGTTTCTTTTTTTTTTGTTAACTGCTCCGATTCGTAACATTCATTTGTTAGCGCTCCTGTTTGTATCACTTTGTCTAATTGAACTGTTTCTTGTATTAGAATTCCAACTGGGTTGTCTGTCATTATCGATCTGTTACCTCGTGCTTGTGTATGTAACTTGCCTGTCTAAATATAAGTCTTTGTGTTGTTTTTCGTTCAAGGCTCTTGCTCATTCTTGCCGCTCTAGTCGGCGAAAGCCGCACATCAGACGGCCACCCCATTTGTCACCTGTGCCCTGTAGATTCGGTGGGGTTTGTTGGCTCTCTTGAGTCGACTCCCCATATCTTCTGACAGTGCACCCTAATTTAAGGAAACGGGTGACAATGCGGTTACTTATTGCGCGAAAAATCGCCGCATGGGTTCGTTCATCGTTTCCGATTTGGGTCTTTGAAGATCTGACGATCGATTGGAGGACGCACTTTCAGCGATGGTTGGACGCACGTGTAGCTCTCGCGCTTCTCTCAACTTTCTTTATGAATTGGTGGTAAATTTTTTTTTTACCGTATCAGAGTGGCTGCTTAAGTTGAAATGTGCGGTTCGGCGTAATGAGGCGGTGCGAGACGTGGGCATAGAGGGGGACAGAAAAAAAACAAAAAAAAACTGACGCAGTATTTTCACTTCGTGTTTTCGTGCGGCCACCGTGTTTTCATTTGTTTACACGCGATATGATCTGCTTATATACTTTAGACACCAAATCTCAACTTTTTTCGAAACGCGAGACACATGTGTATAGAATATTTGCTGACCATTTCCTAGGAAATGTATGAACCATCGAGCGACTTACTAAAGCTCACTCTTAAAAAAAAAAAAAAAGAAAAGGTCGTTGCACTTACTAACAGAACGCTTAATTATTTGACTAACTGTCCATGCATAAACTAGTAAAAAGCTACGTGTGACAGTGTGGATCGGCTGAGCGCGAAGCACTACATAGACACATTGAACACGCACATATCACCCTTACACAACAAATAAATTGAGCAAGAAAACCAGCGTGCTGCACGAGGAGAGCGAGTATAACTTCGTCACCTTAGAAATACATTTACTCTTCTTGCTTTTATAGCTAGTAGCGGAAATTTCTCTGATAGATAGTGGGCTTGTCGCAAAAATCAAATATTTCAGCGATAATTTTAGAACTATGCATTTTAATGGGAGCATACACAAGTGAGCATGTGGATTTGCAAAAACTTTTTAATCGTGATTTGGAGTGGGAAAAGTGCTGTAGTTATTATGTTCACTAATTCACATAATTTTGTTACTATCGGTGATTGTTAATATAAAAAAAGCAGCAGCTACTAAGTGCACGGTCTAGACTACGATAGCATTTAGGTTCCATACTTAGTGGCAGGACCTTACGTACCGTTCTGCGAGTAGTAAAGTTCGTAAGAAGTTAGAAAATACAACCCGTTACTACCTTTTTACCAGCATTTTTTGTTGAGAGTGCTTGTTCATGCATGAACATGGGCATGAACATGAGTTGCGCTTGCTCGTCTTCCTTGTCGTCTTTTGTAAGGGTATCACGGGGTTCCTCTAACGATGCGGTTTTACGAAGGCAGCGAGTCTGCTGCCGCACAAGCCCACCTGTAGGGTTTGGTGGCCCCATTTTGCTTCTGTATGTACTCCTTGATAATAAACAATGATTATTATTATTATTATTATTCCCCAGAGTGCCCTTACAATACCCCCGGTATTTTTCGCATCGTGCTCGCACCGCAGAGGCAGGGTCGCAGGTATGCTCTACAGCGTGACGTTAGGCCTAACATAAATATCGCTCTTTGCAGCGACGCTAGTGACGCCGCGCGGAATTCGTCCGAAGCCGGGAGACGGTGATCGGCGGACCGTTCGCTCCCGCGGAGGCGGCCGGCGGCATCTGTGTGGCCTCGCAGAAGCGAAAGGAAAATAGTAATCGCAAGTATAGTCATCGACAATGCCGTGTAAATAATCGGGAAATATAGGCTGAACGAGCGTTCATATTCGCTCAACTTTCTTGAAGCTATAGAAGCTGCGGGTAAATGAAAGAGTTAGGGGCCTCATCGGTGTCGGATGCGGAGAAAAACGTTAGTCTTTCGGACCCACCCGAGCGTGCGTGGCGCCTAAATTATTCTTTACTGAATTACGGCTGCCACATTTAATAGTTCTTTGCTCTGAGGGCGCCGATTTTGCTGGCTTTTTGTGTAACCTTGTGATGGTCTTTTTCGGATACTATTTACATTCACTGCCGCATACTGTGTCAACCCATCTTCGCTTATAAGAGGTTAAAATGGCTCAATTCCACTGCTCTCAAACATATATAAGCAGCAGAGGCTGTCCAATCCGCTTGCTTTTATTTTCAATAAAGAAACCAATGACAACTTTTCGCACGCGAAGGCGAGAAGCATATGTGGGGATGCGTTTATTGATTAATGACTGAATATATAAATAATTAAGTCCAAGCAGGATGTTTGAGCAATGACAATATAGTAAGTGGATCTGGTAGTTCAAATGCGAGCTCTTGAATGCATTTGGTAACCCCCGTCTTCATTTTGGTCATAAGCATTGACGCACTTAAAAATCTCACCGGCAGTCAAATCAACATGACGTAATTTAAGCCAAGAGATTTCTCTAAAATCATCACAAGCCAAACGCGCACCTGTCAAGTACTGCCTGTATTTTCATGTACGCTTCAATATCGCGCGTAGGCTTACATTTTTTTTTTTCATATATAATGCTGACACTTTCGTTTGTATACCACTTGATACGACGTAGTGTGAGCCTCGGCTTCGCGATTTTACTGCCCAAAGTCACAACTAGGTTTTACGAAACCCAAGCAAAACACCGCAATACGCACATATCGCCCGCGCATGGTGCGCATGGGCGTCTGCTTAGTATGTACTCACGGAATTAAATGAACACGCCTAAAGTAAAACGTGCACTGCGATGACGTGCACTGCGATAATATTCCAAAACTTAGCATTCCACATTGGTAGCAGGTTGTTTGCCCAATGAGGCGGGACTGTACGTTCTCAAACCACTTCAGTGCGGCCTGAGCCATGCATAGCGGATTGCGTCGCACGCAGCGCTTTTTACGCCGCAGCACACACCCTGAAACGAATCGAATGTTGCCTCGGAATCAGCAACGTATGCATGTGTTTATTTTTCAAGAAAGTTGTTGTTCCAAGCGGAGCTACGGTGTTTTATGTCGCTATTGATGCTGGCGCACATGCTGCTACGAAGGCCCGATCACCGTATCGTCCGCCATTGCCGTTTTCCGCCGCGCCACCTATGTGGGCTGGAACTACGTAGTTGTGTACGTCGAAGCTTTACATTAGGCCTAACGTCACGCTGTAGCCTGCAATCCTGGCGAATAATGGTTAACGTACGTTAACCATTACCCGCAGCTTGAAACACAGTAAGTTTGACGTTGTTTGGCAAGTTGTTGGGCTTAACGTGAGGGATAGATCTAATTCTCAGCCTGACAATGGCGTTAGCACGTATCAGCAAAGTTGTATCTGCCAGCGCTGCGTCTCCCCGGGATTTCTCGCTCCGTACGAATTCCAAAGCTCGTACACTGTTACCAACGTAGCACTTAGTCTTGTTTCATTGTTGCAAAGTCTGGACGGCTCTAACATGGCCTAACCACCGTCACAGCGTAGGCAGACCCCAAATCTCACGGGCTAATGCCCGAGCATTGCACAAAAAAAATCTGCGCAACGCGAGATTTCAATGCGCTTTACACGTACTGCTAAGGAGTTTCTTTTTTTTCTGACTGCATGTTTTGCAAGGCGGTTCAGCGCTCCGGTCTCAACCGCGGCGGTCATTTGCTTTAATTACATCTAAGCGCTATT
Source organism: Haemaphysalis longicornis (assembly GCF_048455015.1). Classification (NCBI taxonomy): domain Eukaryota; kingdom Metazoa; phylum Arthropoda; class Arachnida; order Ixodida; family Ixodidae; genus Haemaphysalis; species Haemaphysalis longicornis. The sequence goes on from NW_027526445.1 coordinate 138,349,375, forward strand.
TGCTCACGCATTTCGCGCTAACTGCCCGAGAAATCGGTCGAAGCGCCCGCAGGGGAAGCGGCGAATAAAGCCGACGTGCGACAAAGATGGATGTGGCTGGATTAATCAAGTGTAAGGCCAATGTATATATAATAGACCAACACGCAGATAGGAAAGCCAGCCTATTACTTTTCTGCGTTCATTCAGCGAGCCCCTTATTCCGAATTCCGCTAAGCATGCATATATAGTTAGCATGACGAAACCCGCGGTTATCACACCCAGGCGGCGCCCATTGGGCGTTGTTTGTCCACGAGTGTCGCAACGCGACGGGCCGGCTTCGCTGTATGTGCGGGGAGGTGACGGCACCGTTGCAGAATCCCTCGTCTGCTTCGCGTTTTGGAGAGCTGGGGCCGTTTCGACAGAGATTTGGCGCGACGTTGTCGCGAACGAGGCTTAGCCGGCTGGGAACGGAATAAGGGAATGGGCAAAGGACAGCGGGGACTTCTGGTGGCTCGCTTCGGAGCGTTTGCACTTGAAAGGAAGAAACGAAGAGAGCCGGAGACGAGCATTTAAAGAGGCGGCCGGCGACTGTAACAATGAGTGGAAGGCGAGAATGGGCGGAGGAAAGAAGGAAGGAGGAAATGAGGGGTGAAAGAAGGGGAAAACGAAAGACGGAGATGTAGAGAAGGAAAGAAGCGCCTGCTGCGAATTTTTTTCTCCCCTCCATTTCGCGCCCTTCTTGCAGGCAAGGTCGATGTTCGTTGTAGTCTGTGTGGTGTGTACTCAACAGTGCCAGATGCGGCACGTCGGGGAAAACGCAATTCCATTGGAGATATGAGCTTCCCCCTCTGCGCCCTAAGCACATATATATATATATATATATATATATATATATATATATATATATATATATATATATATATATATATATATATATATATATATATATATATATAGAGAGAGAGAGAGAGAGAGAGAGAGAGAGAGAGAGAAAGAGAGAGACTTGCCTTCGGCAGGTCTCCACCCGCGTTTGCTCCCGAATCCAAGACACGCTCATTCTCTATCCGTGAAGTGTTACTCCTCCTGTCGTAATTCTTTCCATGGCTCATTGGACGGACTTGTTTAAGTTTGTTTTGTTATGCTTACATATATTTCCTCGACCGTAATGTTGCGGGCGAAATTGACCACTCGGCCGACGGGGCTGTTTCTCATTATGAGTGCGCGTAATTTCGCCAATTACTCAACGGAGGAAGAAGGCCGGGGGAGAAAGCCAGCGAGAAGAAGTCCACGCTCGCTTGTTCTAGCTGTGGTATCGCCAGCGATTGCGGCAGGAGTTCGCCCTGTAAATAAATACCTTAGCTCTTCACGCAACAGGAGTCACGTTTGAGTCCGGTTGTGTGAAGCGCAAAGGTATTTGTTGAGCGAATGACATTGCACTCTGTATAGCCCGAAGCGGTTCGCAGATGGAGTCCCAGGTGGAGGGTGGAGGCAGTCTTGTCTGGAATAGTGCAGGTTAATTATTGTGTCGGAATGCCTGCGGATGGTCCTCTGCTCTGTTCGGCCAACTACTCACTTTCATCATCGTCATAACCACCAGCCTATCTACGCGTACTGCAGGGCAAAGGCCTCTCCCATTATTAATCTTCAATTACCCCGGTCCTGGGCTAACTGCGACCAATTTATCCCCGCAAACTTCTTGATCTCATCTGCCCATCTAACTTTCTGCCGCCCCCTGCAACGCTTGCCTTCTCTAGGGACCCGCTCTGTTACCCTTAATGACCAACGGTTATCTTGCCTTCGCATTACATGCCCTGCCCACGCCCGTTTCTTCTTCTTAATTTCTACTAATCTGTCCTTTAACACGCGTTTGTTCTCTGACCCACTCCGCTCTCTTCTTGTCCCTTAATGTTACACCTATCATCTTCCGTTCCAATGATCGCTGAGTCGTTCGCAATTTAAGTTAAACCCTCTTAGTGAGCCTCCAAGTTTCTGCCCCGTAGGTGAGTACCGGCAAGATGTTGCTGTCATACATTTTCTTCTTCAGGGCAATGATAGGCTGCCATTTCACTCACTTTCCGTGCCCTTAAAATATTTCCTGCGTGCTTGTGTGCGAAACCTTTGGGGAAGCTAAAATCGACTTTGCGGACGATGATGATGATCCTCTTCGAATTTGGGTCGTGAAAAATGCAATCTCTACTGCTCTTCTTCGTAAGCGATGCCACAGCTGCCGTTTGTCTCCTTTTTAACCGAGACTGGTATTTCCCTTGTGATTATGTGCTGAAGCTGACTACGGTTGTGGAGCTCCTGTATCTCCCCTGCTTTTATACTTCTCACAGACTCTAATCGCGTTTTGCTGATCTCCACCGTTAGGGCTTTTCTCTCAACGGCAGTAAACACCGGCGCTTAGGGAATGTCGGATGAATTTCGGGCTGAATGCGCACTTTTGCTTTCGATTAAGAAGTATTCGATTGTTTGCACAGCGTGCACCCGCCTGGATGGGCCTTTTGCGAGTATTTATTTGCTCATAAAAGTCTGTGTCCTCGAGCAATCAAATCGGGGCTCACAAATCAGCGCAATCCCTTTATTGTCATAGGATAAATTTTCCCTTTTTATCCCTCGTTTGTATGTTGTGTAAACCCCTCTTGACTATTTCGCTCTTGTCCTTATTGCCAACCTAACAATCGTCTTCTTTCGCTTTCCTTTTGACGCCTGCAGAGTCCATGCCGCCATCTGTCGGAAGCTGAGGGAGATGTCGGTTCTGTCGTCTGCTACAGAGCCGTTCATTGTTCCGTTCGTTCACTCGCCCATTCACCGTACTCCTGTCGTTCGTTCCGCCCATATTATGCATCTCCAGAGAAAGTGACAAGATAAATACGTTCGTACTGATTGAGCGAGGTTATAGCTCCATTCGATTCAGAAGGGGTGCACGGCAACGTTGCAGAGAAAGTTCTGTGGTGCCGGTGCAGTGCAGCAGCGTGGTTCCGTGGTGCCGTGCATCACGGCTGCACCGTCAGCAGCGCCCCTGCGTGTTTACAATCGAGCGAGGTGCAGGCATAGTCGTCTGCTAATCATCCTCGCCTGTCGTCCTCTACAACTGGATGTTTATGGCCATCTGGGTTGCGTCGTACGCATCAGCGGCGACGGCAAGTTCGTCCCGCGTACCTTCGAGTTCGACGGACATTTTCACGCGGTCGCCGCAACTGCCGGTAGCCGCCTGCCAACCCGCAACGCCCCAACACTCATGGCACCGAATCGCTGCACCTCCTCCGTAGCAGGTGCAGCGATTCTCTGCACCGCGGCGGCACCGCTGCTGCACCATGAGCAATCGAGCGACGCGGTGCACGGCACCATTCCTGCAGCGGCGAATCGAGCGCTTTGGTGCAGCGCACCGTGCAACGTTGCAGGCGTTGCAGGGAATCGCGTCTGAATCGAATGGAGCTTATATGCACCGCCATGCCCCTGGTCTCGCTCGGCAGACGACAAATATTCGCGACCAGTCCGCGCGCCGTGCGCTTTTGTAAGGGAACGCTAATGAACGGCGTGAGGATGGCGGAAAAAAAGAGTGGATGAAAAGACATCCCCGTGCAGCGTGACAGGAGCATAAACCAATTACGAGTCGGCCATTCCCGTCACTGTTCCTTTCTTCATTCTCCGTTTTCCTGTTCTTCTATCTTCTGCACGCCGAGGTAGCGTAAACAGAAGACATGTTTTCCTTTTTGCGGGCATTATTGTTACCCGTGCCCCGGCTTCGCATCAACAATGTCGCGCTGATGATGGTTTAGCTCGGCCGTGCTTGTGCAGGGTACACTGACTTTGTGTTCGACAATGTTTTGCTATTCCAATTTCCGAGTCGGCTGGACAGTCCGAGTAGACGTGCATTAGTTATGTAGTGTGGTACGTCTTGGGAGTACGTCTTAGCGCTGCGTTCTTCGGAGCCGTGGCTCGAACGCTGGCATAATAAAGGGGTCCCTGAGGGTAGTTCTGTTATAGGAAAAAGCAAGCATGCACACGCACACACACGCACGCACGCGCCACGCCTTCATTATTACACCAAAGACGCCGCTGTGGGTTCAGGCAGCTGCTGATTCTCATTATACTCGGTGACAACTTAAGAACGGCACCGGAAGTTGCCGCTGTGCCTTATCACCGTAGCCGGATGTTTCTCCGCGCAGCGCAAGTAGGGCGTTACTGGTAATATTTTAAACATGGCGTGAGCCGTTCCCGTGATTTTCTGGACTTAATATGCTTATAAACGACTCCAGTGATGACAAACAAACTGCGTGAGACAAGGCAGACGATATCACGCATTCACAGCAAACCCCTTTCAAAACGCGCGCGCACTGACGTCACTGGTCCGGCGCTTTGGCGGAGTGATACACTAGTGGTGCCGTTCTTGAGTTGTAATAGTGTTGTCATTAGGCATGCGACTTGCCTGGGCAGTCAATGTGAACCTGAAAAAAAAAGACATCATATTCCTATCTATCTATCTATCTATCTATCTATCTATCTATCTATCTATCTATCTATCTATCTATCTATCTATCTGTCTGTCTGTCTGTCTGTCTGTCTGTCTGTCTGTCTGTCTGTCTGTCTGTCCGTCCGTCCGTCCGTCCGTCCACCCACGCGCGCACGTACGCACGCACACATTCACGCACATGCGCGCGTGCCATATTGCTTTGTGTATGCGTGAAGGGTACCCGGGGATATCTTAGAACCTCTCAGGGCTTGTGAGTTAAAGGTGTTGTGCCACCAAATTTGTTGCTTGTGCATTCTTTGTTGCAAACGTTTTATATTTCATTAGAAAGCATGATACATGCTCTCACATGCACATATTCTGAGTAAAAAATTTATTATCGCACGATTCATGTGAACAGGATTCGGTTTCGGTTTCTGGGCGCCGATTCAAGCAGTGACGTCACAGCGTTGCGCCATAGCCTCCTTTAGTAGGTTATATAGGAGGCTATGGTTGCGCGGACGCTCTGCCACGCGTGTCTACCATGCGGCGCTGCGGTACGTTGCGACTTTACTGCGGCGTCTGCTCCCCCACATACGTGTTTCACCACGGAAGTAAACACGCCGACTCGTCACGTCAAGCCGCGACAGCTCCGACACGGATTCTTTGTCTGCATCCTCGGATGCAGACAAATGAAAACCATGGATATGCAAACCATAAAAATGCTAAAAAGAACGCAAAAAAAAAAAAAGTTACCCTGCCCGCGAATCGAACTCGCAACGTTGACCGGGCAGGCGCGACGCGCGAAACCACTGAGCCACCGAACAGCCGGCCTGCCAATGCGATATAGCAGGTGTACTAGATGGAGGCCCATCATTGGAGTCGCACGTCGGTGTTTACTAGCTAGTTTACAGAATTCCTGACTTGTAAACTCAAATTTCTTAAATAGCGCTTGCGCAGCAAGGTTTTGCGAAACCCCCGCAACAGCTTATCGCCATCAACTCTGCTATTTTGCGAAAGCGCTCGCAAAAATAAGTGTGCCCGGCTGCGACTGCGATTTTGCACTAAAGGGATAGTGCTTGCCGTACTTTGGTTTTACTTTTTACGTTAAAAACCTTTGCCGATACTGATCTCTTATTACCCAAATTACCCTACGTAACTCTTCTTCTGCACGAAACTATTTTCTGCAGGCGAGCCGATCGCACACGCATTCCGGGGTAGCGGCGTCGCCGAAGAGCACGGCCGAAGCGTCGAACGCCAAAATACGGATCGCATTAGCGCTAGTGTTGAGTTGTATGGGCTTCATGGAACTTACTGAGTTTATTACCCTCCAGAAACTAACAAAATAGAGCCGCGTTCATTGCGGCACGAATGTTGTCGGGGCGCAGTTTTCGCTTCTCGGTCGATTGACGACGCATCGTGCGACCAGTCAGGCGACCGGTTTTGTTGGCGTCTTCGGTCGGCGAGTCAGTCACACTACGGCGACTTTCCATCGGCCTACGTGTTTGTGTCGCCGTCGGCGTGGTGTGACAACACGGTCGACGCGGTCTGGCAATTCGGCAGTTGGCCGATGTTTTAACGACTCGTCGGCTCGTCAGCGTCGCGTCGTCGTCGCCGTCGTATCGGTATAGTGTGTCGATACGACCAAGCGACCAAACAAACTGTGGTAACTGGAGTTCCCGTTCACGTCGCTCGAGTCGCTAGCGTTGTATGACGTCACAAACTTTGCTGCGCTGGCAATTCACTGACGTCATGGTTAGTGGCGCTAGCGATGGGTCCCGATTTCCAGAAGAGCATTTAGGTAATTTTTAGAAGCGAATTAAAATATATATTAAGCGCTTGCTGTACCCAGCACTTCGTGTTGAGGGTCGTTGCATGCAGAGGAAGCCTACAGCAGGCTTTTTACAGACTTAAAATTTGGTGGCACAACACCTTTAAGTATACGTCTGCGACCTCGGAACTTCCCCCGCGGTTAATTTTAAACTCATTAGCTCCTCACAACTATCCCTACCCGAGGAGTCCGTGCAAACCTACAAATACATATCCCCCTTAATTACCGTCCACCAGATCGTTAGACATTCGCACGACTCAGACGTTTTGCCCATTCAGCTAAGCTTTTGGGACAAATGTGTAGGTTTGATTTCATCAGTCCTGTTGTGTTTTCGAGAAATACCGCGTGATGCTCATTAGTGTCTCGGCGTGCGTAATTGCAGTTCCCAGAATGGCGACGTTCAATCAGTGGCGATCGATGTCCACTCTTCTGAACCGAAGTAAGCGCGACCGGCGACTGTCGGCGTGAAACAGTAATTGGCCGAAAGCAAAAGAGTTGGTGCAAAGCAGCAAAACAATTGTCGCGAAACAGTGGTTCGCCGAAAGCAAAAGAGTTGGAGCGAGTTGGAGCAAAGCAGCAGAACAATGGACCTTTTTCCGGGAGCGCTCTGCGCATGTGCTACTCACGCACCCAGCGACCGATCCGCCATTACTGGGGGCTAAAAGTAAACAAAACGACGCCATATTGGAATAGCCATATTGGATTAGCCATTTAAGTGCTGCTCCGTTTCTGAGCCCTGAAAGCGCCCACAGGTTGGCGCTACGGCTGCCGTCGAAAAATTTCTTTGCCACAAAAACTATGCGTGGCGCCTGGTACGGCTTCTTCGACTGCGCAAGGCAGGCAGAAAAAAAAGGGGGGCGTGTTCTTTTATAATCCCCCATGTGTGGTTTGGGCGGCCGCCTCAAGTGGGCTACGCTCCTGGAAGGAGGTCCATTGGCGCGAAACAGTGGTTGGCCGAAAACAGAATAGTAGTTGGCGCAAAGCAGCAAAGTAAATGGTGCGAAACAGTAATTGGCCGAAAGCATTTATTTGGCGCAAAGCAGCAAAACTGTTGGCGGAAGACAGAATTCCCCAGGAATCGGTTGGAAATAAATCACTGTCTGTGAGGTCACGTGTGCCCTTGCAGCCCTCTAGGGGCCGTCCTTGCACAACACCGTGCGGGAGCCTGAACCCCATTGGTCTGTGAGGTGGTACGTGACTCCGCACCGTAACTTTATATCAGAAGTAGTGTTCCCACCATGGCAGCAGCTATAAGTTGGTGTCAGCAGTGGGAGTGCGACGGAGTTAGTGACCCACGAATAAAGAGACGAAGAGACGTCGAACCCATGGATGGTCGCTATATCAACGCTACGCTGCCCGCGTGAAAAGTGTCATGCGGAAGTCGGAAATCTTGGGTGCCAAATTTTTTTTCTTGCATTGCCATTACCAGCACTTCGCGCTGCATTTACTTCAAGGATCCCTCGATCGGTTTATTTCACCAGTTTTTCTGCGACAGCTTAACACACGAGATTGACACCGCTTTTCGTCTATCCCGGAAAAACCTGGCTTCTGGTATGCTTACCTGCCGTGATTGTGGCGCGTAAGTTGTTTCGCGTTAATCGCGACGTAATGCATACTACGCTATTACGTCCTGGTCGTTACCAGATGGGCTGTGAATATTACGGGAGGCTTGGCGTTTTTCAAAGATAGCTTGCGTGTATAGGTCACAGCAGCCTCCGCTGAGGCTGTATACAGCGTTTTAAAGCGAAGCTTTCTATGTCTTACTAAACGTGCAAGTCGCGTAGAAAACGCACTGCAGGAAAGCCAACTTTGTCTAACGATGATGATGAACGTGCTTAGTTGGAGAAAAAGAGGCCGGCGCCAACATTTTGTCCCGTATACATAAAAGGGGGCCACGCTCTCAACAGCGCAAAAAACCACGCTCTCAAAAACCCAGCAAAGGCTGGATTATATTCAGAAACTTACCAAAATGTACCCCAAATAAGAAATTAAACAGATTATATAGGGCGTCTAATTACACAAATTTTAAAATCGCTTTTGGAATTTTTCGCGGCCGTGTCACTGGTGCAAGCTTTGCGCGGCAAACGATGAATGGCGCTACGCGGCCAATTTAAAAACACTAAATATGGGTCAGCATGTGATCCCGGAGAACAGTCAAGTAAGAATGTTTGGCATAGCCTCGCAGAGGAGCGGCAGAGCCGATCTCACTATCGCTAAATTTCCGGAAATATTAGACGAGTCGGACCACATTTTGGACCGCCTGTAGAGGAGAAGGGCGGGAATGAAAGAAAAGACAAAGCTTAGGAAGGCGTTGATCATAAGTCAGATATCGTACAGCCGGCCGTACCTGAAACCTACGGGAACTGAAGAGGGTAGCATATCAGAGTAGCATAGGGCGCGGCTCTCAACTTCCCACTTTTCACGATCACCACAAGATAACACCTTTGAAGAAATTCGAAAGTTCCCCTACTAGAACCAAAAGGAACTTCTGCGAAGCAAAATAAGGACCGTTCATCATATGAAATACACACTCAACTTCAGATAAAAAAAAACCGGGTCATCTATACTAACGTGAAACCTGCTGGGGAGGGGGGAAGCGTGCGTGTTCCTGCCGCCTTGGCGTTTTTGCCCACGGAAATGAAACCGTTGGGTGTACAGGTATACAGCTCTGCTGTGAAAATCTCGTGTCTTTCAAGCACGAAGCGTTTCAGCGCGAGGCGTTGGAAAACGAGTGTCCCGGGGTGTTCTTTTAGTACGCGTTGCGTTCGAGCGCGAGGCGTTGGAAAACGAGTGTCCCGGTGTTTTAGTATCGTGACTACATTAGACGACGACGACGACGACAGGAGACGCCGAGAACCCGAGGGCCTAACGGGCTTCGCCTTTAAAAAAACGCTTCCCGTAGTCGGAATCGAACCTTGGTTTCTCGCGTTATGAAGCCGACGTCAATCCCATTGTTCCATTTTGACACGGTCGAAGCAGTTTAGTCTTGATTTGGAGAGGAGTGCATGTATGTGCGTGCAAAATTGGGCAAAAATTATGCACCCCTCCGTCTAGCGATGACGATGGTTGAGCGCGAAGATTTCTCCGTGTGAAATCAGATGTAGAAGGGTTAAAAATCAATGCCGCCACGATCGAAGTTCCAATGCGAGTCGAAGTCCAGACCATCTGCGAGTCAAATTCCAAGCTTCGCGTTCAACCGTCGTCGTCACTATGACGGAGGGGTGAATGTTTTTTTTTGTTTGTTTGTTTTTCCAGAGCGCTGCCACTTTATAGCGCTGTCGCTACTCACATATTCTGACCACCTTATATATTCATACTCTGACCAAAGGAACACTTACACTTTGTTGAGCATGCGTACTTTCCTGTCGCGCTCCGAATATGTATCCGCTTGCGCGCCCGTTAGCCGCGGCTACTGCCAACTCAAGAAAAGTGGTGCGTGAAACGGGCTGGAAGAATGGCTGGGGTCTTACACGGTGAAGGACTTATAGTTGGCGTCTGCTTGTCAACAAATAACGGAAACCTGCAACCCCGCAATGGCCCCTGCGGTGACGTATGCAGACGACTGGACATGTGCGAGAAGATGCTTCATTAGAGAGTTTTAGTATAGCGTTTTAGCTGTGGCGTTAACGTTTGCCTGCCGCAACCGCAAACGGATAACGCCTCGTTACGCAACGGTTAGCGTGCCCGCTAACGCTATGGGCGCGCTAAAGTGGTACTTTCCGCTATACTAAAACTCTTTATTATGTGTCTTCGAATTCATCTCTCCGTTAACACGGCCTGCCCGGGCGATGCAAATGAAGAGGCCGCCTCCACCCAAAGAACAAATGTCCCTCCGCTTTCGATCGACATTGCGAATGACCTTTAAGTGCAAGGCATGACGAATTAATTAATTTGTTTATTTGTTAATCAGTACCGCAATCCATAGCGGTGATTTGCAGGGTGGTACGAAACGTTTGTGAGAAAAGAACAACAGTGGCATAACCAATCAACACTTGATGCAAAAGATGGTATAGACACTTCAGTCAACAATTGTACTCGGGAAAAAGAAAACAGTTTGTCTTTGTTTTGGAAGGGGTTATTGTGAAACTGTCTGTATACCTTTGTTTAGTAGCATACCCGGGCGAGAAGGACATTGAATTGCAATGGACCCTCATCGCCCCTTTCCATTTGTTTCTGCCAACAAAACTAGCTTCACCCTCAGCGTTGGCATTTGGACAGTCTGCAGTGTCGTCGTTGTACACTTCACGTATGCTATTGCCTCCACGACCTCCGAAGCCGCGCACGTGTTGATCGCTCTTCAAGCAGGCCTTGGTCGGCTCCGGCGCGCTCTCTCGAGAAATCGTCAGCGCGGTACACAAGCCTTGCTCTAGTTCGATCGTCGAGTCGATTCCTCCTCCGTAGATTCTCGCTTGAAATTGACGTCACAGCTGGCGGATCGAGTTCGCCGTCGGCGAAAGTACCGCAATTCGAGCGCGCGCTTTTTCTTTTCCCGCGCATTCTCATTCTTGCTTCCGCAGCTCTTCTTTCGTCCGCTTTTTTTTTTAATTTTTCTCATGAATGCATCGCTTTGTCTCATTTCTCGCATTACTCACGCATTATAGAACTCGTCCACTCTCGTCATTTTTTTTTTTTTTTCGCGATCCTAACGTCATTTAAAACCTCGATTCGTCATTGGTATTCCCGAACTCGACACCATCTCCGGCGGCGGCTGTTAACGCCGCACACGTACGTGTTGGTGCGGGATCCCGAAAGGAGCGAGACTTCGAGAGCCGCGCTGGCTGCATTGAGCACGTTCTTCAACGTATCGATCGCTGGGTCGATCACCCGTTATTTATTTTGGTCTCTTCATCGACGAAGTGACGTTATGCGGGACAAAGGAACAAAAGAAACCAAGACTCTACAAACGAGTTGTGTGTGCGCATATATATATATATATATATATATATATATATATATATATATATATATATATATATATATATATATATATATATATATATATATATATATATATATATCATGTGTGTAGTGTGTGTGTGTGTGTGTGTGTGTGTGTGTGTGTGTGTGTGTGTGTGTGTGTGTAAAGAGTGACTAAAAGAGAATCGGGAGAGAAAAGAGACCATCTTCGTAATGTTTTTGTGCCGTTTTTGTATTGACCCACTTTCTACGGCTTTCTACGGAGGAGTTCTTCGTGCACGCCGAGTTGTCCCATCTCGATTTCCTTTTACTTTTCTTAAGTTATTGCCCCGTGCTTCGTTTTTTCCTTTTTGTTTTGTTAACGTGAAGAACGCCTTTGCCTTCCGGCGATGTGAACGGCGCTAATATATCCCTGGAGAAATTGGAACCGAAATTCCTAATGCGTTTTAGAAGAAAAAAAAAGGAAGAACAAGGAGGGAGACCGAGGAATTTGGAAAAAAGGGCGCGTAAAAAATGGTAGAGTTACTCGCGAACATTTTTGTTATTATAACTAATGCTATGGGCCCGTCGCTGTGCCATTCGGGAGTTTTATTCGACTTTTATGATCTGTTCCATTCGCACATTTACGTTCGTCCCAGTTTTCTGCCTCGCCGATTCATCTTTAGAGGTTCAGAACTTTTTAATAAATGTGTGTCGTGGAGTTTGGGGGCTTAATGGTGAGAATGCATTTGTCGACGTGGCAGTTGTTGGGCCGTTCAAGTGTGCAAAAAAGCGTCCCTTATACGGGTGCATAGAATGTTTCTGCTCTTAGGCGTCGCTCGCTCATATCGAAACGCATTTGTGGAGACTATACAGCGACGACGAATATACGTATACACCTCAGGGTGGAACTTTGGTGAGTTGGTGGTGCATATAGCAAACAGAATTTGCTTGAGAGTGCTTGCGGAACACAGCCCCCACACTCCCGTATTTCGCACTGATTCCATGCCCGATTTTTTTTTTCTCGTGATTTTGATACAATATCTCCTCCGTCCTTTAGGTTGGTTATCCGCAGTTATCCCATGCTTTTCTACAGCTCACGCTCTAATCACTCCTCCCCGCCAAGAAGCTCCGACAGGCAGCTTGGGAGTCGGTTAAGATGACCGCGCTCTTGGGGTGAATAAGTGCGAGTGCGATCGCCAATTCTTGAGCAATCTGCGTGGATGTCGTGGTAATTTAAGCACAGGTTATAAGGGCCGATTTGGAGGTGACGGTTGCAACCTTGTGCTGCCCGCCTGGATACGAGCTAGCGTCTGCATACGCGACGTCCAGACGGTTCCCATAGATGTTCTCGTGGGCTTGAGTCCGCTTGTCTTCTGCCCGGGTGGAGATCAGGGTGCAGGTTCTTCGGTATTGGGCGAACCCGCACAGCAGACCTCCAAGCCTCGGGGAGGACAAAAAGAGCAGGAGAATTGATGCTGGGTGCGCGAGTCGTATAGGTGTTTGAGTTCACAAGGATGGCTTGGTGGGCTAGTTGGTGTAGCATCATAAAGGGTTAATTAACAGCGCACAAACACGACGACACACAAGGAAGAGAAGACAGGACAAGCGCTGAACTACAACTGATTTTTTATTTCGCCATGAAAGACATATAAACCAAGACACATCCAATAACAAGGTGTTGGTCATATTTTTTGGGCCTTGTTATTGAATGTGTCTTGGTTTATATGTCTTTCATGGCGAAATAAAAAATCAGTTTTAGTTCAGCGCTTGTCCTGTCTTCTCTTCCTTGTGTGTCGTCGTGTTTGTGCGCTGTTAACCCTTTATGATGTTTGAGTAAACCAAGGCCCGCAGGTGTTTGAGTGAGCTGGACGCGTTGGCTGGCAAGGTTGGCTTCAATTAATTCTGTAACTGTATTATGAAGCCCCAGTTGAAGAAGCCGCTGAGTAGAGGTGTTCATAGGCAGGCCCAATGCTTGTTTGAATGTCTTGCGTATGAGCTTGTCAAGGGAGGCCCTCCTTGGTGAGGCTTAGGTATGGAGCAACGTAAGGTTTCTAGCGTGCAAGTCTGCATATGTACTCGCTGCTTTCGTTATGGATTCTCTGTTTTCGTTATATCATCCATTCTGTTCCTAGTTTTAGCCTACCTGCCCTGTTCGTGTCTGAGTGCATACATGTTGCATCGCTGCCAGCCTTGCATGCAAAGAAGAAAAAAAAATGTCGCGAATGAGGCAGTATTATTACAGAGAACGAAGGCACAGACTCCCGCTACCAACATTTATATGTGTCTGCGTGTGTATGTATGCCTGTGCGCGCGCTGCATGCGAATATAAAATAATCTGTCTCGATGACGTCGCCTTCGATCCAGATTAAGGCTTTAGTTGCGCTATACAATAAAGCGAAAAACCCTCTGTATGCAAATGGGAGCTGACACATTCCCGGGTGCGCTCGCCAAACTTGGTTACAAAGCGCTTCTGCGGATTATCGTGTCACTTCGGGTGCGCCCCAATTTCTCACGGCTTTAGAACCGGATTTTCTTGTCTCGTAATTATTCGATTTCGTGCGGTTGCCAAACCCAATCTGTCCGTATTTTTTGTTGTTGTTGTTGGTCGTACAATATTGCGAAAGTCGCTTTTAAGAAAGTTACGTGAGGTCCGACCCAAGAGCAGGAAAATACGGTGCAGAGGAGCGCTTCACAGTGCGATTTAGCCGTCTGGTGCACGTGCCACGTTGAAATTGCGAAGTTAGGTCTAGTTGTGGTGGTCGTCGATTTTAAAGTCCCGCCGAAAAAAAAAAAAGCTTTTGTTATGGCTTTGTTTTCGCGGGAAAAACAGAGCAAAATATGCACTAGGCATGGGACAACCAAAAAGTAGGATGATGGGGCAGTTGATTTGTTATAACAAAAGGTCGAGCTGTATCCTCCTCTTGGCAAACGACCTTGGAAACTCCTACACGCGACTCGGCTTTGATATCGCATCGGCGCAAAGCCCGACTTTACGCTATGGAAGTATTCTTGATCCACGGCAACATCCGCCGAGTGGACAAGGAACAGTTGCACTGCAGTGCAAGCTGTGAGGCTTCGTTGTGTGCGGTTTAATGGATCTCGACAAGAGGCCGCGCGTCGGAACTGTACCTGCAGATGGGCTCGAAGCTCCGCGAAAATGGCGCTGCAATCAGTGCGACGGATAAATACAGTCAAGATTGTTGGAAGCAGGCGCCAGCCTATGCAAAGAGCGGCAGCTTACGAGCGCCACTAGTGCATTTTCGCAGCTCATGATAGGCGTTCACGAAGCTGACGTTCTGTACTCGGCTGCTCCCGCGCATGCGCACACCCTCGCTGGCTGATCCATCATAAGCTGCTGCTGTGCATTGGGTGGCACCTCTTTCTTTGTGGTTGTTAGCACTTTTGATGACCCTACACCGTCGCTTATCTTAGGGAAGGGAGGGAAATACGAGGCGAATGACCGTGTACCTTCGAATGAATTCACTAAAACGAAACTTGATGTGTGGCGCAGTTGCGAGGAGCACTATGCATGGCTATAGACCTTCTAGCCACCATACGAGCACGGATCTGTGCACTTTAGTTTTCAATGCGGCACTACCTGCGCCAATGAGAGAGAGAGAGAGAGAGAGAGAGAGAGAGAGAGAGAGAGAGAGAGAGAGAGAGAGAGAGAGAGAGAGAGAGAGAGAGAGAGAGAGAGAGAGTTCAAAGGACTGCAGTTTTTTTCTAACGGACACGCGTAGGGCTGTTCATTTCCCTCGCGTACATTAGCTTGTATTTGAAGCGAACAATATTTCGCAAAGTGGAAAACTGTACTATGTTCCGATACGTAATTTTGAATAGTAAATAAAAACCAGTATAATATTAAACCCGTCTTAACGGCGGCAAACGTCTAATTAGTGTCGCATAATGACGGCGATGGGAGCAGTCGTAGGTGAGAGAGAGAGAGAGAGACCCTGAGCATTGAAAATGTTCAGGAAGAAAATAAATGAAATTAAGCTAGCGCTGCAAGAGGACACCATAGGCCCAGCTGCCGCCTTATCTTCTCCATATATATAATCAAATGCGACAGGCCTCGGAGTGGTATCGTCCGTATAATACTGCGCCAGTGATTGGTTTCAGTGCCTGGCGGGCACGAAGTGTGCTTGGACAATGTCGGCCTATCGCGCGGAGCGCAAAAAAAAGCGCCTCCGGCGGCATAATTGAATCGTCCGCGCGGCTCACGCGTTTCCCTGGCGGGTCCCGCCGCGCTTCCCGTCAGAGCTGCTGTGGCAGGCTTCCTTTCGCCGAAAAAAGTGTTTTCACAACGACGACGTCCTAAGTACCCAGAGCACTGAGCATATGAGATTTGCCGGAAGTGCTCGAGATGTAATATATATATATATATATATATATATATATATAGTTGATAGTGAAATGGTGGGCTCCGCACGCGGAGGATTGAACTTAGCTCTTACCGCAGTGTTTTTATATCTGTGTTTTGGAAAATATTGAATTCGTCCAGAGCGTTCATGAGGTTCTGGCCGGGACCACACATCACGCTCTCTTCGGACCTTCTGCAGCTGATTTATGATGGCTCGGGGCAGTGCGCTGCGTGAGCGAGAGCGGGGTTCCAGCGAAGGAATTGAAGCTCGAGCCACTTATTAAATGTAAACATGAGGGAATGGTGGGCTCAGACTGCGACAATCAACGGCACCCGCTTGAAATGACGACGATACGACTGCACTGCACTATTCCCTCTTGCCATCGGGAGAAGCGAAGAAATGTGCTTTGTAAGCTGTACTGATCAGCGCTCTGCCGTTGTCCTTTCTCCTGTTGTTTTTGTGTATGTTGCGCTGTTATTACTCCGTGAAGATTGTGATCACCTTCAAAAACACGTTTCTTTTCATTTTGTCTTTCGCAGGCGATTCCTGTCGTGGGCGACCGGACCCAAGACCTGAATTTAAAGGGTGAGTGTCAATGTTGACAGCCGATGCATGGTTGTATACTCGGTTTGACTGGAAATTGAAGCATTCGAAAGTAGTATGTTATATGCTCACTGATTTATGGTTGTGGAGCTCCTTGCTGTGAGCAACAGTGTGCCAGATAGTAGTTGACGTGGGCATGGAGAAACCAAAAAAAAATTGTTTTCCGGGCCTCTATTGTTGTGGGTCCTGCATTTCGGCGTCTGTCGGTTAGGTTGCACAGCCCCCTTTTTTAAAGGGCCATGAAGCAAAATACATGCTTGGTTCATTAAAAAGACAGCTTAATTGTTCATTAATGATGCCAAGTTTATTGCGAGCTTCAAACAAGTAATAGAAATACTAAAAAAAAGCAGAGGAAGTGCAGAGCTATAGGCTGCCCAACCTTTTTCCATCAAAGTCTCCAGACGTCACTGAACCTTGTCTGTGCAATGAGCAACTGCCAAGAAACATGGCCGGTCCATAGTATGTACCTGTTAGAGCCACTAGATAAGCTTATTTAGTCGCTCTAGTATCTGTAACACGGAATTTGAACGTTTTTCAATGTTTCTTGCATTTCTTGGTTAAATAAAATGTCTTTCATGGCCAGAATGGAGCTAAGTGAGTTACCTAAGGTAGGCCTTTCACATTGAACAATGCTCTTTTTCAGTGTGATGCGTTACTCTTAAACGCCTAGGAGCCGTCTGTAAAGGAGGGGTAGCTATCGCTGCCCCTGTACCACTGTTTTGACGCCCCTATTGCTGAAAAAAAGGGGAGAGAATTGGGCGGGGAAGGGAGGATTGGACAGATGTGTCCATACGATGTACCTGGTGGTACACTATCCTTCAAATCTTTTGCATGTGCACGCATGTGTGGACGTTTATCACAGAAGCGATGAATGGAAGTCATGTCATGTCAGCACTAGAAAAAATGGGAATTATGAAACCGCAAGAAAATTGTCCTTCTCTCTTTCATTCAAATACATGTGGAGGAACGGTATGACGTACCGAGAAATGGCTGTCGCAGGCACATTTGTCAAATTGTAAAACAAATTGTCGTTGCCTCCTCGCTTTCAAGCACGTGTATGGGGGGAGTACGATATAGCTCTCTCAGGTACAGAGGGCAACACACTTGGCCGAAAAGCATTTAAAGAAACCTATTGTTTGACCTCAACGTTTTTTTGTGAAAAGTTTGAGCACGCAGTTTTGAGAGGTAGCTAGTTGAAAGGGAGACGCGGGTCTAGGAATGCCGAAATTTGACAAAAAAAAATCGATTTTTCAAAACTGCCATTTTGGGAAAATAGAGCTATTTTTCTTCCTGTCAAGACAAATATTCAGACTCAGGAGTACGAATTTGAGCCATAATATCAATTTTAAGCACCGACGACCTCTAAAATCTCTAAAATATGCGAAAACAGCATTTTTTCGATGGCTCGCCGCTCGGGTTCTACATGCGCAATGGCGTCCATCTTGGTCTCATTCGGAAGTGCATATTTTCGTTTTCAAATTCCCGCCAGGACCGCTTCGTTTCGTCCATTGGTTGCGAGTATAAGCGGGGTAGAAAAAAAGGCGGAACACGCCGCCCAATTGGCTAGTGACTGCACGTGACCGCAGGGCGCAATCTGGTTGGCCGGGCGCCGTGGGTCGTCTGCTCGGCGCACTCATCACGGTGATCACAGTGCAACGGCTCATGTACTCGTCTATGCGACGACCGGAAAAGCCCCCCACCGCATAAAAATGAAGTAAACATGTCTATCGATAACCGAAATGATGAACGAACGGTATTAGAAAGCGCCTGGAATACGTTTTTCTGCGTGTCTGGCGCAACTTACCGCAAGAACGGCGCCGAGACGGAGGTAGGCTTAGCGCACCCATAGGGTTGCCGAGACGATAGCGTTAGCGATATGATTACGCGTGCGTGTGCACTAATGGGCATCTGTCTATATCAGCAGCAAATAGAAAGAAAAGAAATGCAAAAGTGGAGGATACCGTTTGCCGATGCGCAAGGGAAGTGTATCCATTCTGTTATCAACGATGCCGCGGCGGGGCGGCCCGCTTCTCGGCGCGCGCTTCCTCGTCGGCAGGTTACCATATAGATGAGCGATTTGAGAATGATAAATGTTAGCACTGTGAACAGCGTGCGATGGTGACGTGATATACGAGTAGATTGAATCGAAAAGACGGTTATCCCACCCACGACCGGCTATATTTTATACGACCTGCGCACGCCGCCGCTCCCCAGCGCGCGCAATTTGGTTTTGCTTGTCTTGTTCTTGTTAGTTCGCTGGAGCGCCACTGCAAGCCACGGCGCTGCGTTTGATCCTCAAGTCGTGGCACGGTCGCATTGACTTGCATAGCAATGTGCTAGGAAACTGCGCGGGCCCGGGACTGCCGAAAGCTCGAGCCCGGCTCTGACCGCATGCCGGGTTCGGACGTTGTAGCACGCATTTTGTCGGGCTCGGGCCAAGCTCGAGCTTGAACATTTTTTTTTTTTTTCCTGGCCGTGCCGGCGCGCGCCGGCCCGCATGGCCTGAGGCCCGCAAATTTTAAATTGTGGATAGCAAAAAGTTTGCTCATTTACCCTTTAGGTTAAGTGGACACATAAAAAAGCGAATGAAACCAAAATCGAACGGAACTTCAGCGCGGCGGGCTGCATAATGCAAGCAAGACGTCCAGTCTGAAGAACTATAAAGAGCTTTTTGGACAACTTTTTTTTCTCCACAAAAGCATATTGAAGGAGAGTTTTTCTGTGAAACAAATTCGATGGATCAACGGAAGCTGGAATATCTGTTCAGTAAATGTGTAAATAAAGAAGATTATCCCCCTTTCTCAAAATCCTTTTAATGATCCCCGGTGTGGGTCGCAAGTGCAGCACATTCGCCCGAGATTCTTGAAAATACATACTCTAAGTCAAGGAATTTTGGTTGCACAAAGCTCAGTCCAAGTTTAATAAAAATTTAAATCCAATATACTTGCAGCATGCTGTATACGTACGTTTCTAGGTTGAAGGCCGCAAATTTTTTTCGAGCTCATGAATTCCGACTAGGGCTGATATTTAAAGAAATGACTGGTTGGCACAGGCTTATTTTATTACATTCTGTCAAGCTCGGGCCAGACCTAGGGTCATATTATAAATTTGTCGGGCTCGGGCCGTGTCTCCCGCGTCGCGCCGGGCAAATTGCAATTGCAACACGCGCATGCACTGCTCGAAATGAATTGTGCGTGGTCGTAATCGTTATTTCACCTTTTTTACAACACCTTTACACCACTTTTTTTTTTTTACAATTATTCTTTTTAAAACCGCAGCACGTCATCGCGCTTGTTGTCGACAATGGTACACTGCTGCGTTCCGTAATGCCAGGGGTCGGCCACCCGCGGCCCTCGATCGGGCCGCATGCGGCTCAAATGGCCCGGGTGATAGGCGGGAGACAGCAGCAGAGAGTTGATCGCTCCCCATCTTCACATGTTTAGCCAGATTATTGTCAAGTAGTATTGTCAATTCGCTGATTTTTTAAAAGCGAATGCACGTCTTAAGCGACCCTGAAGCGTCCGCCGCCGTCCGCATAGCAACTGCTGCGGGTGCGCGCGCTCCTCGTCTTCCTTGGCAACGGGGGGAGATGGGCGCGCGCTGCCTGGCCGCTGACATGGCACATACCCACGTGGGGGATTGGCCAGGAATCGGGCGTGAGAAGGGCTAATGCACCCGCTTAAAGGAGTACTGACACGAAATTTCAAACCTGAGATCCGCTCTAGCAATCATGTACAACGACAACACAAATAGGGGTCTGTGAATAAATGCATCTTTCTTTCTTTGTAGTTGTGTGTGTGTGTGAGATCTCTCTTTCGCGAACATTACCGAACCGCGCAAATTCAACTCGTGCATTCGCACTTTCACATTCTTCCCCTCGGGGAAATGCGGGGAATTTTTTTCTCTTTGCCTGCAAAGCCGCCTTTTCCCCGGTTTGCGTGCGGCGCTCCACTGTGCCGGATTTATACAACTCGGCCCTCCACCTCAAAAGATCGCGATCCCCTGCGTTTTGCAAATCGAGCAGCCCATTCCGCCAAAGGAATTTCCTTTCACGAGTTCCCGTTGACCAACAATTTATCAACCAAATACCAAATAATGACCACTTTCCAGAAGACCATTTTAATCTTTGTAATATGTTAATGTTCCGAGTCGTTTTTTTTCCCCCTTTCTTTAAGACAACATTTTACTTCACAATGCACTACGTTGCGTAACGTATACTTACGATGTAATTATTTTCACTGATATCTAAAACGTTTTTTTCTGGAAAGAGGCTAGCCGAGCGTAAACTTATAATTGAGCCGAATATTCATATGCATGCGACGATTTTGCGCGCACCAAGTAAACGCATCAACGAGCGATCTAAATGTAAATCGATAAGTGGTTTATAAGATAAAAGTATACTATCGTACTCCTTCTTCATTATCGATGCGTGTCTTGTCTTATCTAGAACTGTTCCTTTTCCACGATTTTCAAGTACTAGCCGCTTTGACACAATGTAAGCCCGGTTTCACGCACGCGCCGTCTGTTCAAAGATCTCACCAAAGTTGTTCGGTAAACTAAGCGGTCAATGGGGAAATGCACTAGTTTTTTGACAGGAAGCCAGCGGTCTTACTAAGGAAGGTTTAGCTTTAAAATTTCATCGGCACCGGCAACACCACGTCTAACGCAGCACGCGTATGCGGCTTTGCCGCAATATGCGTATCTTTGTGGTGGTGCACCTTTTACAGGCGTAGAAATGTACTGGTTGGGAATACTACGAATTGTCCGAAGAAAAGCTTGCTGGCTGGAGTCATGGAGCAAGGAAAGCTCAGTACAGGCCCCACCGGCACATTGAGGGAAGTGTGGCGGAAGTCCCGCGCATGTGGAGGAAATCCCGCAGTCCGGTTCAAGTTTTCCATGTTCAGTGTACACTTTGGAGAAGCAAAAGTGACAGCCCCTCCCCCCTCTCTACCATCCAAGCCCAGCGACCCCCCCCCCCCCCCCCCCCCCCCCCCCAGCGACGCCACTGTAAGTGCGATTGTTGTTTAGGGAAGCAGAAATAAATAATCAACTGCGATCGGACAACACAGCGTATGTTCGCATTAGAGTGTTCTAGTTCACTGTAGTTCGCATGCACATTGCGACATTTTGTAAAGGCTAAGTTGCAGCCACCCTGCGTGTGTCACTGCAAGCGTTGAAAGATGACTCGAGACTCGCTGGCTGAAAGGGTTGACGTTGCCCGTTCGTGTGACACATGTAATGGCAGCACATTATTAGTTTGGAGGTGCAACCCCACGCGCTACGTAGTACGATCAAGTCACAGAAGTTTAGGGTTACTACCTTTGAAGAGCAGATACAGTGAGATACTCTACAACGACCTTGTGTCCACACAGGCACGCGTGCTATATACGTGAAAGGGGGGGGGGGGGGGGGGCAGTAACAAACAAAACAACGTATTGGACGACGCCAAAACACTCATGTGTGCGACTATTGCAGGGGTGTACCGCCCCATCTGTCCCTTACGTTTACCTTGCTTTCCTACTCCTCAATCGGGCAAAAGCAAGAAAACTGCGCCAACAGCACTAACCGCAACTACGCTGACCGGCGTGAACGGGCGCGGCACACTAGTCGTACTACACACCGGCGAGATCACTTTTCCGACAGCTGAGGAACAGCTCCAGTTCATTCCTTGAAAGCCCGCCGTAACTTTTGGCTACCAAAACACCTTTTTTGGGCGTATTGGTAGCGCCGCCGTTAGCCGATCGCACTTTTTTTTTTATTTCGACAGCACACGTACGATCACAACCGAAACCGCCGAAACCTCGAGCAGACGGCGTTGCCTCGAGCTTGCGAGGTAGCGGATGAGAGCCAGAGTTTATAGTCAGTTTCGTATCTAGGAACATCAAAGTTACAGTGTTACGGTAACTTCATGGTTATGGCCGTAAAATATCATAAACAGAGAGAAATTTTTGTTAGAAGTTTTTCCTAACACTGTTAATACAGACGCAATGTTTACGCTGCCCCATGGAGTGATGTTGACAGGGCAGCGGCCCTGTCAACATCACGTGACTTCCGCTCCGTTATTCCGGAAGTAAGCCCAAATAATTTTGACCCGACTTGAGACAACGGAGAGCGAGTTGCGCAATCCTCCCTGTTCCGTGGCTGAGCCGGCTGAGCTGCTGACCCTGGCGCGCGCCTTCCCATTGCGAGGTTTGCGTGCTCACGAGGATAAGTCGGTGTTCACAACGGGTGCTGCGTGTGCGACACTCTTCTTTGCCACCTGACAACGAAGTTGCGAGTACCCATGAGGCTGAAGACACATCATTGGTGGACTTGGAAGATGTACACGCCAATATAGTTGGCCGGAAGCGAGTACTACAGGGCTACTGTGTCAGACTGCGTGCGGTGTTCCACAAGTGAGCTTTGTTTTGAGTTTCCGTGTAAAACCCGCATTCATTCTAGAAGTTGCTGGAATACTAGAACCTTACAAAAATACCTATATCCTCTTAATTCAAGGAGTAATTTCTCCTCGAGATCTCCAATCCCCAGATTGTATTAGCTTCACCTTGTCTTCAAAGGGTGGCGGGTGAGGTTTGATTATTGATGTGTTGAAGGTTGTTCTGCTTCTCCGAGAGAGATTACTTCGAAATGCACACACTTAGCTACAGTTCGTGTGAAAAGTTTGGCCTGTTGACGTGTGATAAGCGTTTATTAAAAAAAAAAATGGCTCCACCCAATCAACGCTGTGAAGGTGGTTGGACTGCGAAGCTGTAAACGACACCCACACCGATACATTTGCACGAATATATACAAATACGTTTGCATGAGACAGATGCATATCGCGTGCGACATCCGCGATGTTTACGATCTCTGTTAGCGGTGGAACTTCGCACACCGTATGGAAACCCACGGCGGGCCGTGCGTAAACAAGCGAAGTTGAGGATCAATTACAGAGCCATCTGACGGAGGCGCCCGGCGTGAGAGCGAGCGCACGTGACATTTCTGGGGACGCGCGCTCCCGTAGGAGACGGCGGCGTGAGCAGGTCGTGATCCCACCATCCCACCTAGCCAAGCGCATGCACGTCACACAACAGTGGAGTGCATTCCGCTACCGGCCCCTTCGTTGCCACTCATTTCGCGCGACGCAAATCGCCCTGAAGCCGATTTGATCGCAACAAATGAAGCAGTAACATAGCAAAACAAACGTTTACAACCGTGGTGCACAATCGGCACCTCAGACCTAGTCACCAAATAGTGACGGCGCGCAGCGAACAGCATAAAAATTGAAGCAACGTTCTGGCTTTGCTTTTGCTCAGTTTTTCTCCCAAGTGCTATTTGTAGACAGAGGATTTCGTAATTTTCCCATCAACTGATTTCAGCAAACTTGTATGCTCGTGTTGAGCGAAAAGCGAGCTACATTCTAAATCGTTTCTTTTTTTCGCGTGCTCAATAGAGTGAAACTTCAACTGCGATTTTCTCAGCTTTCTTTTTTTTTGGATATGTGCCTATAGTCTTACAGGGGTTTTCAGGTTCTTTTTTTCAAAGGATTTCTACTAACGTTATGCCGTTGAATTCGGGATAATATGATCTGCATGTTGATGCTTTTTTAATTGGCTTATTGTGCCCCAAATAAATGTCTTAAGTTATAATATGAGCTCATTAAGTTTCCTGAAAACTGTACTGGGCATAATAAGACTAATTTTATCCAATCAACCAGCTTTACAGGAATATAAATAGCATCAGCATGCGTGGCAGATCTTAAGCTACACATCCATACCATTTGTTATAAGAAAATTTGATTAAAAAGTTCTGTAAATGCCCGTAGAAAATTACTTAATTAGTCTCCAGTATTTTCTTTATAACTCAAGACATAATTATGCCATTCGAAAACGAATTACATATTTGAAATGAGGAAGACAAACCACATATGCACAGTGATGTTCATTATCACAGACCAATTAATAAAAAAAGTTCATTTTAAGACCAGCATTTCCCCTGAAGTTGAACTCAGTGTTATAGACAAGGGTGTTGCGGACTGTACATAGAAACACATTATGCCACTCTTATTTGCTGCGCTAGCTTTTTCATGACATCGCTACTTCCACAGCATTTCTGCTGGTCCCACGAATTTGGGGTCATGCAGTAGCATCAGCGCGGGAGGGATCAAACTTGCACAAATCACATCCTTACTTTTTTTCCTCTTTTTTTCAAATCTTCAGCATGGTTTTTTAAGATCCCGTTAGAGTATAGCCCATGCGTACACAGATTAAGTTGTGATGAATTCTTCTAGAAAGGCACTGGAAGCGAGAAAATAAGGAACTAAGAAGCTGTTGCGGTGTGGGTCAGCGCCCATCACGGCTGGTGCAGTTGTCAGTTGATGTCTCGCATACAATTAAGCATTGTGGAGGTGATATATATATAACCTTGCAAGCTTGAATCATTGCTTGGCTTTGCTAAAGACCAATTAAAAATATCGGTCCAAGCAGTGAGTGAGGCAGGTTACAAACTGAAGGCGAATTTCGTTTTCACTTCCATAGTTCTTTAGAACTTGTGTTCAATTTTCACACCAAGCATAGTCCATTAACATTTTTAACATATGGCAGTGAACCCATTTCCAGTGCCTGTTTCGTGCTGGTACTTGCATCTTTTTTCCAAAGGAGAGATCATCTTCATTAGAATTATTTTGCTTCTCGAGCCTTCAAGCAACAATCTCTTTTCTGGAACTTTTTTTTCTCATTTTATTCTTACTTTGTCGTCAAGCTTTTCTATGCAATTGCCAATACCTTGTTGATTTGTTTTGAGGAAGGCTTTAGTTTCTGTCTGAAATGTCAGCCAAATGGACATTATAAGCATTTATGTGTGTGTGTTTTGCAGTGTCATTATACTGTGGGAATGCAGAGAAAATGTATGCAGTAAAAAGCAACGATGCATGTGTGTGGTCATGTTTCTGGTGCGCATTAAAGATTCCCATGGGGTGCAAATTAAGCCGTAGTCCTTTGTTACAGCACGCCTCCTAGCCGTTGTGCCATATGGCTTTGGCTTTCCTTCTTAATGCTGAATGCCTGCGTGGGACTTTGCGCAGGTGAGAAGCTAGACGCAAGGCAATGCGAAGCGATGGAGGACATCTTCAAGGCAGTGCAGTTTGACACCATCAGCCTGGAGTCCTGTCACCTAGATGACGAGGTGGGTTTGTGAGGAAGGGACCATTGTTGCAGTTCACTATATATGCACCATTACACTGCTGACCACGTTCAGAGAAGTTTCATCACAGTGGAACTTGTGTGCACATGAAGCTGGTGGTGCATCCTCTCTTGACGCAGCATAAAGCATGTACGAATCTGCATCTGTCGTCGGTGTGTGTCACAAAAAGCACCATGCATGAATTGCAGCATGTGATATACATGATATCTAATGAAAATTAAAGAACGCAGTAGTGTTCTAAATCAATCCGCATTCCTCCAGTAGTATGTCTCACCTTGTGTTTTAGGTATGCCCCACTGAAGTTTTCAAGGAGGAGCCCAATGGGAAACCTAATGGTGACAGAGTTGCTTTTAAGTTCAATCAATCAATCAATCAATCAATCAATCAATCAATCAATCAATCAATCAATCAATCAATCAATCAACCAATCAATCAATCGATCGATCGATCAATAAATAAATCATTAAATCAATCAATCAATTAATTTCAGTTTGCAGTAGGGCAGATGTAGCATTACTGGGATATGTGCACTCTTTGTCAAAGTTTTCTTGGCCAATTCTAAGCCTTCTCGACCACAAAGAATTCAAAAAATAAGTGTTACCTTTATTTATGACAAAAATATTTTATGACAGTAAGAAAAAAAAGGCGTTTTCTCTAGCTTCCCAGTATAAAACGTTTCAGTCTCACTCAGGACGTAAGCTTGTGCATTGAATTTCTTGCGCCCTGTGCACTTTCGGCTTGGCCTAGAAAATTTTGACAAAGATTGTACTTGTGTTACTTCCTGGATGTACGCGATGTCATGTGCGATTTATGTTGAGCCAAGAATGGGAGACGGACTTTATAATGGAGCAAGCTGCCCTGCAGATGTGTCGGTACACACTGATCTGGAAATGTGCCATTCATCGTCATCATAACTGCACACTGCAGGGTGCAGCGACGGTGTTTGACATGATCGAGTACTACGAGTCGGCGAGGAAGCTCAACATCTCGCACAACCGGAACATCGACTGCCGGGGCTGGCAGGCGTGCTCAAGAATGCTCAAGAAGGTGGGCATGCTCTTTCTGCCTTTGCATGTCTCTCTGCCATTGCCCTGCTTTCATCTCACTGGGCAGGGCTATTTCAACAGTCATCGCAAATGCGCCGCATCGTCCTGCAGTGAAATGAATGCCTGTATCCAGAGTGCCTCGCTCTTATCATTTTGCAGTTATGTAATCCATTGGCAGTCTGCGTCTGACTGCATACCGTATTTACCCGATTCTAACGCGCACTTTTTTCCCGGAAAAATTGGTCGAAAAATCGCATACGCGTTAGAATCGGATACGAAACCGAAACTGCTCAAACGAAAATTTCGTCCCACCCATCGCCGTCGCCATCTCAAGTTGGCGCCAAAGCAAACAACGATTTTTTGGACGCAGGAAGCATAGGTGCCTAGGCTTTCCTATCGGTGTTCACACAAAGCTTTCCTATCGCCAAATCGTTCCACTTGCGCGCTTGATAACAGCAATGGCAGCAGCGGCTCTCACGCGTTCAAAACGAGCGGTCGGCTGAAGCGTGCGCCTCTAGAGAAGCTCGCGGGATGGGCGTGCCAGGCGTGGGCCACGATACCATCGACCATGGTTGAACGTTCGTTCAGAAGTGTGGCATCGCGAACGCGCTTGACGGCACTGTGGACGAGATGTTGTGGTCAGCGGAGAGCGACGAGGAGTGAGATGAGTGAGATTACATCGAGGAAAAAATCGCCCACTTCTCTCGCATTCGTTTTTGTTGCTCACAAAGTCCGGTGCGCGTTACAATCGGAGGTGCAAATTTTTTCGTTTTTTTTTTTGCCAGGAATATCGGGTGCGCGTTAGAATCGGGTTATTACGGTAAGCTGTTTGAAGGCTTAGGTGAAAGCATTTCTATGCAACGTATCAACATCCAAAGCTCTTTGTTTAAGAACCCACTTTTGGACGACACACACGAATTCAAACTTGTCACCACTGCACCTTCATTGGACGTCCCCTGGATGTCCTTTCAATCCTTGTAAACGTCTACCAAAATTCCCACATCCAGAACAGCATCTGATCATACATTTGATGTACAGGTGCCATCAAAAGTAATTAGGACACGGTCTTGCAAATTTACAGGAATTTCTTCTGGAAACTGCCTCGATACATAGGTGTGCATTTAAAGGAGTCCTCCCTAATAGAAAAAGCTTCCTTTAAACCGGTAATGTCTGTCATGAAACCAGTAAGACAAATATTTCGTGATATTCACAAATCCTTAATTGCTCCAATTACTTATGACGGCACCTATACATACATCGATCAATTGGGAGGAGGTTCGGATGACCTCCGTGTCAACCGAGTTCAACAAGTTAACGAGGTTCTGCTCCATTCGTTTAGATCAGTTGAGCATGCCACTTCATTGTTTGATGAAAATAGACCGGTAAAGCAAAGCTACAATTCTCTATTGAACTCAAGAATGAAAATAAATTTAGATGCGAGAGTTGCTCATTATGTATTCCCCCGTATCGTTTCTCTCCCTGTCGCAGACCCCATGCCTGCAGCACCTGGACGCGAGGGACACCGCACTGAGCGAGCAGACCCTGCTGGTGCTGGGGCGGGCCCTGAGGCTGGGCTCGCACCTCAACTCGCTGCACCTCGAGAACTGCTCCCTGACGGGACGCTCGCTCGTCATCCTGGGTAGGTCAGCTCTGCACTCCGTCACTTTACCCTCTTACAACGAGCGGGGAAGGCTCGCAAGTGTACCTGTGTGTGTGTAAATTTGTAGTAAAACAGCGCAAAGGCAAAATCCTGACTCCCTCATGAAGTTTTCAAGAACATCCCTCGAGCACTTCTAGCAAGAGATCATAATTTCCAGCTTCATTTCTAACTAGATTTACAGATTCGAGCTGGAAGTGACAGATTCTAACTAGAAGAATTTGTATTCTAGCTAGAGACGATTATTCCCAGCTTGCAGGGGTTTTTTTTCCTACCAACTGGACTGACAAAGGCTAGCTGGAAGTAATAGCTGCCAGCCTGAATAAAATGCCAATCCAGCTAGAAAGTAGTTGGAAACTGAATTTCTGGCTGGAAATTCTGCCGATTTCTAGCTAGAAACATTTCTAGCTAGAAGGAATTTTCGGTTAAATAATCCAGCTGGAAAAAATATTATTTTCACCTGAGATGCGTCTGAAGAAAACCCCTGGCAATGCCTGCGGCGCTGTTGTAAGTCGGCTGCTCATAGTGTGCCTCAGTCTGCAAGGGAAGTGTAGTGATGGGGTGTCGTGATACGGAGCACAGGGTTGGTATGTACGTGTACTTTCAGTTCTTCTTGGCTCTAGTTCACATTTCTCACGACGTGCCCAGTAGCCTGCTCGGTTAAAAGAAAAACCTTTGCTCGCTGCAAGTTATGGTGGACTCGCAATAATGTGTGGGCTTGGCTGCAGTCAACTCAGAGGGGAGACAAACTGGGCCCTTGCCTTCTACTACCAACAGAATGCGTAAAGATATCAGCTTGAGACGAATACCCTCGGAAGGGTAACACACTTTTCAACTCTCTCTGCATACTCAAAGAAAGAAGAAAACGTGGCGCGAACTAGACATTGACGGAGGAAAGATATGACAGATTGTATCTGCCGTATCTTCCCTGCTTTGTCGACATCTAGTTTGCGCCGCGTTTTATTCTTTCTTTAATTATGTACCAACTAGCTCAGTACCAAGTCGTTAAATCCCTCTGTATCTTATTAACCACTGTATAATGGGTTTGTGAATGCAACAGCTTTAACCCTACATGATTTGGTGACAAGTGCAAAAATGGAAAATGCTAACAAGTACTGCACTTCAGGAAGTCAGTGCAGTAAGGCAAGGTACAAAGGAACCGAAATTGTAATGAGCGATAGCTCTGTGTGCAGAATTCAGGGATTTGAATGAAACCGTGCTGTGCAAAGAAAGATGCTTCCATCCTAAGAAGAAACGTACTTGACTCTGCCTTTTAACCATTCAGTTCACTGATAGTGCACCCACTGTAAAAAGGAAACATGGCGTCAGGTAAGCTGCACCAGCTGAGCGGAGGTAGCTGCTGACGTGAACGCTGTTGCATTCAAAAGACCTGATCAGTGTGTGCAACCTGATTCAACCGGCTCTGCATGCGGCTGCAGTGGCCGCGCTGAAGCTGAACCCGGCGCTGAAGGAGCTCTACCTGGGGGACAACGGCATGAGCTGTGCTGACGGACTCCAGCTTGCCAACCTGCTGCGGGCAAACACACGCCTCGAGTACCTCGACCTCCGAGGGAACAATCTGCAGGTGAGGGGGGCTGTTGTCATTGCAACGTGCAGGTTTGAGGGGGCGTGACCCTGTCACTTGGATTGACCATTTAGTCGAATGCTGCCCATCTTTAAAAAATTCCCCGCATTTCCCCGAGGGGAAGAATGTGAAAGTGCGAATGCACGAGTTGAATTTGCGCGGTTCGGTAATGTTCGCGAAAGAGAGATCACACACACACACACAACTACAAAGAAAGAAAGATGCATTTATTCACAGACACCTATTTGTGTTGTCGTTGTACTTGATTGCTAGAGCGGATCTCAGCTTTGAACTTTCGTGTCAGTACTTCTTTAGGCAGGTGCATTAGCCCTTCTCACGCCCGATTCTTTGCCAATCCCCCACGTGGGTATGTGCCATGTCAGCGGCCAGGCAGCGCGCGCCCATCTCCCCCCGTTGCCAAGGAAGACGAGGAGCGCGCACACCCGCAGCTGTTGCTATGTGGACGGACGGCGGTCGCCGGAATTCAGGGTCGCTTATAAAGTGCATTCGCACTTAAAAACCTTGTCAAAAGGCTGGGAGGGTGCCCAGTACTGGTAGTGGCTTTCCATTCGTTGACCGTGAGTTGTAGTTTAATGTACCTGGGCTTCGCAAACAATAGTTATGCATCTGTGCATATAGTAGTCAGGTTGATTTGGGAATCGCTTAGTGTGTGGTCTGCTCCATACGGATGTGTGGGTCGAATATGGTTCTCAGCACTATCATGTCTAGTATATATGCCCGAAAACTTGTTCAGGTCTTGTGCTGGGCTCCAGGCCATGCTGGCATCACTGGCAATGAGGTTGCTGATGAGGAGGCCGCTGCTGCCGCACTCAGGAACACAGCTGACATAACAACACTGCCACACACTGACCTCAAGCCACAAATCCGACACGTTCTTAACAAATGGCAAGGACAGTGGAGTGAACAGACAGATGACAAACTACAGGAAATAAAACCACACTTGCGACAGTACACTACTGACTCACACAACATATTCACTGAAGTTGCCTTAGCAAGGTTACGGATAGGCCACACCCATGTAACGCACTCACACCTGCTCACAGGATCTCCAAGACCCCTGTGCAGCTGGTGTGGAGAGGGCCTATCCGTAATCTATGTACTATTCCAAAGCAAGGCACTTGACACAACATGACGCAAACACTTCCCACAACTACACCGACAGCATATCCCACTACACCCATCATACTTTTAAATGCAGAGCATTTCAGTAACTCACGATGTCACCCGCGTTGACGTCCGTTGTAGTCCGCACCGTCGTTGTCCGCACCCCTCCCCCTACACTATATAAAAAAAATACTATCCGGCGCCTGGTTTCAATCCCTCGACCCTGCGGGCGGAACGCAATGTACATGGTGCTCTACCCACTGCGCCACAAAGCCGACACAGAATAGGAGGCTACGAACGCGCCTTATATCCTTGACTCATTCAAACTATGTCAAGAAGCTGCTGATACAACGCATTCACTACCACCAACTCCCCAAGCACTAAACGTTAACGCAATACACCCACCCCCTATGCGACGCATTTACTCGAGTCCCCCTCGCGGGGAGATGGGCCCAATTACGATGGCAGTGCAACACCGGCACGTGCGGGGAGAAAAGAACAAAGAGAACGGAATTCCCGCTGGCGCAGTTTCAGGCAGGGGGCGCGCGAGCACTGCGAAGGCGGGAAATTTGAATTGCATGGGGTGGTAGCAGTAAGCGGATAACGGCGGTACAGGCCACTATGGCGAATCACTGCTTTGCATTTCCGACAGCTTTCGCATTGAGTGGAATGGCTTCTAATTTTTTATTTGACAAGCCCATGTTTTCCATCAAGCGCGTTTTTGAGTTCCTTAGTGATGTCAAATTTTTGCATTTCATTTCTTGTCATGCGACCTGTCATTGTCATTGCAACTTCTTGACAACCTGGCCCCTTACACCAGTCATCTTCACTGCCTTTTGTTTGATTTTATGTATATTTTACTGGAATGTTTTTATTAGTGTCATCACTCAGATGAACTAACTATCCGTTGGCACTTTTTGCCGTCAGTCGGCCTTACGCCATAAATACCCAAACATCATCTGGGATGTATGGGTCTCACAAAGGCATTTAACAGCACCTTCCTACACTGTTTACATGAGACTGCTTATATTGCTCGTAGAAAAATGTCTTCCCAGCCATGAATTTGTGTATTGTAGTGAAGCCAACATGGAGGAGGCTTGGTTCTTGACATAGCAGAGCAGCTTACACTTTCATCCGACTATTTCCCCCTAAAAATTTCTGAAGGATTTTAATTTATTTATTTCTTTTGTATCTCTAATTGTCCAGGTGCAGTTTTTCAGCTCGTACAGATTTTCGAAAGAATATAGTTAACCAATGGGGAAGCACGCGAGTTCAGCATTAACTAGCTGCAACAAAGATGAATGAGTAGTTTCTGACCATCACTTGTTGTGGGCACGTTGTGAGCACGAAAAAGCAAGATCAAGCGGCGGAGCTAAAAAAGTCTGTATTGAGCGGAAAGACGAGGGTGAACAAGAAACCGGGTGGAGGGATAAGATAAAGGCATTTATTGGGAAAAAAGAAAGGCAAGCATAAAAACAGCGGCAGATTATTCTAAGAGAGGCATTTTCTCTATACCAAGTAGAGTGAGGACACTGCTGATGCCAGGAATAACTTTTTCTCACGCCACGAATTCTGGGCAGAGTGTTCTCAACGCACACGTTCACGTGTGCTTGGTATTTTTCTTGGTATTCTTGTTGCGAGATCCTCACGTAGGTGCACGCACATGTGCAAGCCTGGACGCCGCCGCGCACTCCTCACTGTGTGCGCTCGGCTGAACTGACATTTCTTGCAACACTGGACGGCAGAACTAAAGGCATAAGCAGCTCTGCCGTTAAGAAGTTGCTTTGGTCCTTGAATGTAATGCTTTAGTCACACTGCACCAGCTGCACATGGGCTTTCTAGCAAAGCACTGGGACTACGCAGGGAAACCAAGCTTTCATGACACTTCAAGGTGAGCTAGTGACACCCTGGTGCTGGTGGGGAAAACGGCCTGTACAGTCTCCCTTTCTCTCGTACTCTTTTGCTGCATAATGTTTGCATACAGAAGTATTTTCACTGCACACCTTGTTGAGAATGGCTTGCTTTGAAAAGCGCAGACACGAATGAAGTAGGGTGAACAGCAGGCAGTCCTTTTGTGGCCTAATCCTTTTGACTCACTCGCTTTCACAAGAGCAGTGGATCCCAACTCCACATGTACTACAGACTTTACAGTGTGGTGAGAAGATTCACTCGGATGCACACCTTAATTAATGTGTTTGGCTTTCTCTCACAGCCTTGGCGTCATGCAAGAAAGCCACCTTTACTGTGTACTTCTCAGGGGTTGAGCACAAAATAAAAAAAAAATTGGTACGAAAAGAGGGGACGTCTGCTTTAGAAGAAGCTCATAGAACATTCGTTCACAGGCACTGTGGCATCCTGTCACAACCATTTGAGAACATACTAATCTTGTCGTCCTTCTGGCTGCCAATATTTTCTCACGA
The DNA here is from genome assembly GCF_048455015.1 of Haemaphysalis longicornis. NCBI lineage: Eukaryota > Metazoa > Arthropoda > Arachnida > Ixodida > Ixodidae > Haemaphysalis > Haemaphysalis longicornis. Next base: position 138,382,514 of record NW_027526445.1, read on the forward strand.
CGCATCCTGGTGTTGTCAGAGCATGCCGTCACACGCGCGCTTGCTCTCTCCGCCTTGGCAGGACATCGGGGTGTCGCACCTCTCGGACGGGATAGCACAGCAGCCGGATGGGGCAGACAAGGGACTCAAGACCCTGGTGCTGTGGAGCAACAACATCTCGCCTGCTGGCATGAGACACATCTCCCGTGCGCTGGTGAGACGTCGCTGTCTTGGCGTACAAGTTTGCCTCTGCCTTTGTTCTGATCAGACACTTGTGACTGTGTAACATTGAAGAAGTTGCCATCGATTTTTAGCAGCAGAGCTGTTAAATCTTTTTGCGGAAAAACGGACGAGTTTGAGTGCTTCCAGAAAACTTTTTTTGTTCTCTTGAGCTACCGGACACATTTAGCATTGCTGTGCATGAAATTGTGGCTTATAGATTTCTTTTTCAAACACATAAATGCAGTTTTGTTTAAGGTGTAGTTTTTGAGACTTTATTGGTCAACGAAACAAAAAAAAAATACGCGAAATAATATACACAAAACACCAATAGGTGATTTTACTAAGCCTAAAAATTATTTTAGGAATTCTAGGATATATAAAATGTTTCTACATTCCCAAGCTATGATTTGATGTATACATCAACGCTGTACATCAAGTTCTAGTTTTTTACGGTTCCACCAACCTAACCGCCTTGAGAGCTCTACCGCTCCGCAAAACCACCTGAGAGTCAGTCGGTCTCTCTAAAATATACATCCAAGCATGCTTGTTTGTACTCACACAAAATCCTTATCACTGCAGCGGTAAAAAACAAGAAAAAAAATTTAGTGTTCCTGAGAAGCAACTCTCACCGCTTTACAGCGCTAATTTTACGCAAGCGCCAGGCTATCTTGAAGGTGATAACGCATATGCTGCTGTGCATTTGGCAAAATATCCCCGCCGCATGTTGTCCAGACCTTACACATGAAAGTAATACCGCAGTCATCAGATATTAGGCACAATTTGTTTATAAATGCAGTGCGAAGTCAAAAACGAACCTTCCCTGGAAGCACTTGCTGAAGTCTGAGGCTGTTGAATGGGAGAGTCATCATCAGAACTAAAATCTGAAAAATCCGCGTCGTTGCTGGAGCCATCACTGCTGCTGGGGTATCAAAAATAAGCAGCAGCAGTGGCCGAAGTCCCTGAAACTGCTGTCCGCCTTAGCAGAGTGTGCAGTGGAACGGGATTTCATTGTTGCCCAACTCGCCGCTACCTTGGGCTCAAATTTCACTCGCGACACAGTCTACCCAAGTGAAATGTAAACAAACAGCTTCGAAACTGAGAAAGGGGTTTCCAATGGTGTCAGTTGTCCAAATAGCACTGTTTTTAGTTTTTGCAGGAGGTTTGAAAATCACTGTTCACCCGTGAACGATGGCCTATGCGCGGTCTTGAACGAGTTAAGCTTGAGCTTGGTCCAGTGCTGTGAGCAAAAAATATACTAAGAAAAAAGACGCATGCAGTGTCTCATGGTGAAAAGGGAGATCACGAAAGCATCGCGCGTTACTAAAGTGGAGGGCACGCGCTAGCCTCTCGGCCCAGCCTCCCATTGGGGCTCAGTCGAGCCCAGCTTCCAGCAGCGTCAAGAGCTAGCCTCGCAGCCGGGCTCAACTCTACTCGGGGAACGCACGGCACAAAAGAAGATGCGTTGGCGACACGCAGCGCCTTGTGACTCTGCGCCAAGCACATCGTTTAGACTCCCGCAAAACATGGCGTGGCCGAAGAAGAACAAGCGCACAAGCGAGAACATCTTGTAAAATCTGGCTAAACTTAACTTCACCCCTCAACACTTAGCCTGGCCTTCCAAGAACATCAGAAAACCTAACAAAACTTAGCAGAGCCTTACAAAACCTAGCAAATTTTAGCAAAACGGCAAGATGCTAGGTCAACCCCAGCTCTGCTGTTTCTCCATCCTTGCACCACTAATGCAAGCTGTGCTGATTTTTAATGACGATAGTCTTTTTTTGGGCTACTTGAACAAGAAAATTTTGGTCTGTCTGTCTGTCTGTCTGTCTGTCTGTCTGTCTGTCTGTCTGTCACTCGTTTCAGCCAGCCCGCCAAAGTAAACAGATGCTGCGCAATAGTCTTATATACCCACAGCTAAATCTAAACGTCTAAGCTCGTCCGGTGTCAATGTTCATACTTGTCAACATTGTTGAACACGAACAAGACGTTACGCAAATATAAGGCAGAAAATCAATACATGAGTGATATTTGCAGTGTTCCTTTATTAAAAAAATATACAGATGCTTGCTTTTTACGATAGCAAATACTACATCAACTGCAGAAAACTGTCGCCTGCTTCTGCCCGCACTACTGAGCGGAATTCAAAAATATCAAACGGCAACAGCAACAAAAGGTTTCACTAGATAGGTTCCGCGTTCCGCTTGAAATGCTCGTAAAGTAGGGCAACGTGGTTCTATAAACGTTGTAGTAGGGTGCCTCGATTCACGTGCATCTCCACCGTACAGCAGCGCTGGCATTGAGGCACCCGACTTGGAGCGGTGCAAGGCGCTAAATTTAAATTGACTTGAGCAAACCTCTAGTATGTTGTCATGGGAAGAATGAGACAGGAATGGAACAGCATAAGAGGTGAGCGGGAAAAAGAAGGGAGGCATTTACTTGCCAGGGGCGCCAGTCGGCTATCGTCTTGCATCGACATTTGCAATGCAAGGAGCAGATACACGGCCAATTTTTTCGGGTAGAGCATACCTAGGCTGGATGTATGACATCAGTGTCAATGTTTTATGCAAAAATTCTATATCAATAACTATCAGGCTCTATACGCGGCAGCGTATCAATTCACTACAATACAAAAACTAACCTCCTCAGGGAACAATGTTTTTCTGCTTGATTGCACACGGACAGAAAGGTGTTGTTGCTTGGTGGGTGGAGAGGCCTGTGATGTGCTATTGAGGAAACAGAACTTGGAATTAGGCTGGCAATGTCATGAGAGCTGCAGGCTGGCGTTTGTCCCCCTGTACCACATTCCATTTAGGGTCACAAGCTGTTGCCACTACGTGGCTAGAACCACATCTCCAAAAGAAAATGTGTAGGCGAACCCCAATGTCACCAGAGCTGTGATCCGATTTTGACGACACCGCATGCATTCAGGACTGGCTGCTTCTAATACACCCTTCAAAGCATCCCATGCCATCGGTCCTTTCAACATGCTCTTCAAAACGCTTCGTTACTCAGAGCAAACTTGTTTCCCCGGCTCCCTATCATTGGTGAAGGCAGAATTGACGTGCTGCTCACTCGTTTACTCAATTCCTGGCTTGCCCGTTTGGACGATCTATTTTCACATTTTGTGAGCTCGACAAGCTCCTCCGGAAAACATGGGCCGACATTTTATTCGAGGGGGTGTTTCACTTTGCGGGGTGCCGTGATTACACTTGTGATGACAGCAAACTTAGGTTTGAAAACAAACACAATACCTGAGAAGGTGCTTGAAGCGTCGATGTGTTTGAGAGGATCCTCAGAAACACCGTTGTGATGTGTAAACATGCCCTTCCGTGTGAAAGTTCACTCAACAATGTGCTTCACTTATTGGTTTGTCACCTCAAACTAATCACAGAAAGGAGCCTGTTAGGTATGTACATGGTGTATACCCTATCTTGACTGATATCATCTTTCAACCACAGCTCCCATGGTAGTTATGGCCATCACCTAAAGATTTTAACCCAGTTTACTATCAGGGTTTAATCTATCGAATAACTGATAATAGGTGGTGTTGCTTCCTAGATATAACATTTTAAAATGGAAAAAGGCACATTTGATGTTCCACTATTCTTACTCTCAAATCATCAATCGGGTGAGGGGAAATCTTTTCAGAAAGCTCGCTTGCGTGAGCAAATAACTTTGCATTTTTTCGCGACAGCACGGGGTATACATAAATTCTAATCAGACGCTAAACAGACAGTCATAGTCATGTTCATGGTGGTGTGAGTCCCACTGACAGCTTTAAATTGATGTAGACCACTTCTAAGTGCCGCTTTAGTTCGGATGCAAAGCAAACATGTACAAGATGTACAAGTACGACAAATTTATAATTTTGATTTAGCATAGTTTTGTGGGAGTCATGTTAGTAGTCAAATGTTGTGTAATTTCTCCCGAGGCACATATGGTATACAAGAATGGCACGTACGTATAAAAAAGTGCTTTCTGGGATCTCCCAAACATCCATGCATGAACTAGGATATGTGCCAGTTGGTTAGAACAGTACCTTTGCCAGGGGCCTTGCTGGGGAGTTAAGCTGGTACTTTTAATTGTTTTTAACCTGTTACCTTTGGCATGGCCTAGAAACTTTTGACAAAGACTCCGAGTTCTTGAGGAGGACTTTCTTCCGGACTGTGTACTTTTTCAGTTTTTTCTTGTCCTTCAGCCGCGCAGCTTTGCCCACTGTTTCCGCTTGAAGCTGATTGCTCCCTAATTGCAGGTTTCCACACGGTCACTGGTCACCATAAACCTGGGCCACAACTCCATCGGGGACGATGGCTTGCTCGTGCTACGCGAGGGGCTTATGAGAAACAAGTCGCTCTGCAACCTGGGGCTTCAGAACACCAAGATCACCTGCGAAGGTTTGTCACGGCCTTCTTAAAAAGGCACAGTCCACTCTCATAGGCCTTTCTTTGTGCCGCATATAGCCACCGTGAAAGGACACTTGCTTACACAAGTGCTTTTGACTGAGTTCGTAATAGTAAATTCACTATGTCACAGACCCATAAGCTCTTTGCGTGTGAATTTTATTGCACAGTGCGGGAACCTCTTATCTCTTTGGCTTTTTAAAGCTAAGCTTTGCATGCCTCACTCATGGCGCTCAACGTTGCACTGAAATGCACGGCAGGAAAGCCAACGTTATAGAGCGGTTTTCACTAAACGATGATGACGATAAAGTGAAGTCCCATCAAGCACCTCAACAACAACAACAACAACAACAACAACAACAACAACAAAAACGCTTCCCGTCATCGAAATTGAACCAGGGTCCCTGGCTTTATTAAGTCGACGTCTACCGGATTTTGCCATAATGACACGGCCGAACAGCTTCGTGATTTAACCATCTTTCTCCTAAAAAAAGGGCCTTGACTTTTTAAATTCAAAAATAAATCTGGCTTAGCCTTACTGACGTACGTATTGCAGAAAAAATTGTGACCCCTTCTTTGAGAGCATTATGGCCCATACCGAAAACGGTAGGATTTGAAGGCAATTCTGGGATTCTGATTATTATGCTCCATGCTGTAACGTACACGATATTTAATCCAAAGCAGACAGTTACAGATGCACAAGAGAGAAAAAAAAAAACGGTGTGGAGGGAAATGGGGTAAGAAGAAACTAAAAGAGGAAAAAATCTTTTATGCCTCGATTTACTTGTTAGCAGCCTATATTTACCATTTTGGGAATAAATCGTGCTGAAAAAGTTGGTTGAGGATGATACCTAGCAAGAAATCACTCAATCAGCCCAACCTGAGCAGGAAAGAAGGATAAACTGCATCACAATTGACTTAGCACTCCATTATGCTGAGTATCTAATTCATCTACAAAGGCTCAAATGCCTTGCTTAGTGTCTGCTGTGTTTTTCTATGCCCTCGCAACGGCCCTCTAAGTTTGTCGGCTGTAAGTTGGGTGCCCTGTGGATTACGGTCGCACTCATGGTATGAAATCCCTTTTTTTTTTTTTTCACCATTTCACGTGAAATCAACTTATACTTTCCCTTGGTCTTCCTTTTTCTTACTGAGCTGTAAATCTTCAGCCAGGTAGAAAAAAAGCTTGGTACATCTTCACAAGTTTCGAATTTACGACAACCCATCACCAAGTTTCGAAGACATTATTCGTTGCAGATACTAACAATCCCTGGAAATGGCACCCGGACGCCAAAATATGTACGTGTGGAAAGTTAATAACTGCTGGAACTAAACGTGCAGGAAAGAGAACACTTGACACATTTACGGCTATTGTTTCCTTCCAGGCGCCAGACGTTGCAGTTGGTTGGTTCCCTTGTGCAGACCGGAAAGAGAGGCGACAATGGCGTTCTAGAGCACGTCGCACATGTTATCTTTTCTGGCCACGTTATCTCTTCCACTTACACAATTTCCGCCGCAAAACAAATTACCATGCCCGTCACTGTTATCAGGTTCTGGCGTTTGTCCATGATCTTAGCTGTGATTGCTGTGGTTTGTACAATTACCTGCCTCTTGTTGAACCTTGACATAAGCAGCCTCAGTTTTTCAAAATTTGTTGGAAAACAAGCTTAATTTTTTCTAGCCTCACAACTTTGAAATCTCTACCAAACGAAATTCGTAATTTGAAGGAAAGCATTCAACGCAAGTGACATTGAACAACATTTTGCCAACCTTTAATGATGCTGCTTTAGCTGAAGAAAATTGTGTGTGTTAGTAGGCATGTGTATAGAAAGAAAGAAATTTGCACACTGAGATAAAAATAATGAAAAAAGATATGAAAAAGAAAGAAAACTAACTCAAACAAAAAGGTTTCATTTCCTGTCAGCAATGTTTAGACAAGGCAAACGGTGTAGGAGGAGTGATATACAAAAGAAGATTTGTAGGCTGGGGCATACAATCAGTAATGAGGGAACAAAAACAATACGCTAGTCCGTAGCCACATACTATAATAGAGTAGCACATATCTATTGATTGTGTGTGTGCCAAAGGTCTCAGTGTAGTGGAAACAATAGAAGTCATTTCACAATGAAGCATGCATGTATTGCAAGAGCAGTGGGCTTCACAATCTTGGCCCTTGATAATTGTTGCACTTTCTAGCTGCCCGTTTGCATTGCAGACGCTCCGACTTAAAATTAGCTGGACAGTTTTGCTCCAGTGCCCAGTTATTGCGTTAGACAATTTGTTGAGATGAAAATGTTGCGCGTCTGACGCCTGCACTGTCTCGAAAGCTACTATTCGTGGTTGTGCTGTGACTGTTGTATCTTAGTGCCACACCCCACACTGAACACCGATCAGACTGTGGGAGTGCGTTACAAATTCTTTGATATGTGGCTACAAAAGGGTCGCGAAGAAATGTTGAAAAAATTTGTGTTGTGCTGGTATTTAGAGCTTTTAACCCTTGATATACAAACTACGCATAGCCACTTCATTGCACCATATCAGCAAATAGGTAAAAAAAATGCAGTTACAGTTTTTCTGGGGCTTTCGTGTTCGAGCTGTGAGATGATGCCATGGTAAAGGAGCCATGAAGAGAAAACACAAGTTTGGTTCATTCGAAAGATTGCGTCGTTAGAATCATACTGACACCACTTTTAACATAAACTTCACTCAAGTAAGCTACATAATTAGGAAAAAAGGGAATGGTCATTCGACCCACCAGCTCATTTCCCGCAACAGAACCTATGATGCCATACCAGACAGCTCTGCGATTGGTGGAGGACGGCAAAAGCAAACACAAATTAGGCAGAGCTTATAAGCTTGTGAAATGAGCTATTTGCGCTTAAATTTAGGGCGAATTCTTTCTAAAGCCCTACGAATAGTGGGACAAACAGGGGAAGTTACGAAAGCACACGTAAACATGGAAGTGCCGATGCATACTGCTGTTGGTACTGGGCACACTATGCTTGGTTTAGCTGCACAGGACTGCGGGGCTTTGGGGTTGTCTCGGACAACACTGGCTGATTGATGCAGGCAACAGTGTCTTACATGACCATATTTGTAGAGCAAGCACTATGTTTCACGAAACGATTGTCTCCATAAACAAAACAAGCAGGTACAAATACGTTCACAAACAAACCAAGGGCAGAAAACGGGTTGCCGTGGTGTGGTGGCGCCGTCTAGGTTCACGAACGATAAACAAGGCCCTGTGATGTCATTGCAGACCGCGAAAACGCACGGTTTAGTGGGAAAATCGAAATTTTATCCTAAAGTAATTAATTTCTCAGTGAATAAAGCATCGTTTGCATCCACACAAGCAGTGGGGGGACTATAAAACACGAAATGTTTCAAATAACACAAACTTGTGTTTTGTCTTCATGGCTCCTTTAATTAAGAAGCCAGTCAGAGTTCCCCCGCTTGCACAACATGCTGGCATACAGCGGGTTTGCAAAAGCGCAGATGTTGTGATGACGTCAGCACCCTGATTAAATTCACACACACAACTGAACCGGCAAAGTCTGACCTCTGATACGACTGATCGACATGGCCAAGCTTCCAGCAAACAACTCTTGCATACCAGGGTTTGAATGGCACAGGCATAACTAACCATAAAGCTTCCCATCTGGTTATGTTTCTGCGAACTAAGCTGGGGTGTTCTCAAGGAGGTACTCACTATACTTGGCATGAAATTCTTTGCACCAAGAGTGAACGGAAACTCTTTTGCTTTTGTTAGGTCATTGGCCCTAACACTGCTACATTCCCAGTTTCAGTGCGCAGCGTTTAAGCACCCACTCCTGTGGTTTTGCGGCGCCATCTTCCCTCGTTGTAACTGAACAAGCAAAGGGGACACCAAAGGCAGATGAGATAGAATGAGCATGAAAGAGGAGGTGGAAAGTGGGGGGAAAGTGTGAGGGGGAGTGCAGTATGCCGAGACGGCGTGAAACATCCTCTCTGGTGGCAACACACTACTAGATAACCGAGAGAACGAAGAGGCCAGTGAAGATAGAGCGATCAGGAAAGTGGAGGATTATTGTATGGGAACAGGTGCAAGACATGGTCTCCCGCGGCAACGCGCTGCGAGACAACACCAGAATATATTGCGTGCCTTCGTGCATTCACAGATGCAACAATCACGTCGTGAGACGCAGCAGGTATGTGCTGTCATCCGGAAGGTAGCAGTTTGCCCTGCATCCAAACTTTGTATTAGGGAGTATCGTAATCGTCAGCCAAATTTTTTGCATCCATGAAGCACTGATACGGCGCTTTTCAGGCACCTTCAAGTGCTAGTACGCAAAGATGCCATGTGACAGAGTGCTGACTTTGTGCTTCCTTGGCCTTGATTTCACTGTTAATTTTCAGTAATGTCCTCACGGTATATTCCTGGGAATGCTGTACACGTTAGCAATTCCCTCCTTTGTACGCAGGAAACATATTTCCAAATTTTGCTTCATATCTCATCAATATACATTTCTTTGCATTTGCCACCATTACAAACCTCATGCAACCGTGCACAGTGAGTTTTCGAGAATCAAGAGATTACTAGGGTTGCAAGTGGTTAGTGTAGTAGCCCAAGCTATTAGGCAGGCTGTAAGATTGCCACCTGTATACACCACTGAGTCAAAATGGCAGTCTTGGTACCATGAACAAGCCCTGCTGGGCACCATAGACACCTTCTGAAACCGCTGCTGTCTGCAGTGTATTGCGGGGAAGCTTGCCGCGTTTCTCGGAAGTGGTCAGCGCAGACTTTGGCACGTCAATTGCGTGCCCAACCAAGTTCGATATTATATTCTAAAAGTACATTTGAATCGTGCAACTATTTGCCAACTGTTCCACTTATGTCACAACTTGGTGTACATGTGTTTGATATCATATGGGATGAGGTTTAACTGCACGTCATAATTCCTGCTGTCTATTTTTGTCCCATTGGGGTCCTATTGCGGTCCTTCTGTAAATTGTGGTTCTATTGTGGTCCTTCTGTGAGCTGTGGTTCTATTGGGGTCCTGCCGTCAGTTGGGGTTCTATTGCGGTCCTAAGATTGTGGTCCTATTGCGGTCCTGCCATCTATTGCTGTCCTAAGATATCCTATTACCGCAATAGGATATCTTGCTCTCTTGCAAACACTACTGAAAAAGAAACAAAAAGAGAATAGTCCTGTTGGTCTTTCTTTCCTCTAAAGGAAATGTCAGTTGATGCCAAGAGTCCCGTTTGCGGTTGCGTGCAGGAGCCATCGCCCTGGCCGAGTTCATAGCGGACAGCCAGGTAATCACGCGGCTCGACCTGCGAGAGAACAAGATCGGGGTGGGCGGCCTCATGGCGCTCGCCCAGTCGCTCAAGCTCAGCCGCACCGTCACCCGGCTGGACTTGGACCCCGCAGCCAAGGTGGACGAGGTACGACGGGTGGGATGAGGTGGCCGATCCACACCTGCTTTGCAGAGGTGGACAGGCCCCTGACGACTGCTGAGGCATCGGCTGTAAAGTGTGCTTGCATGTTAACACGCTTTGCTGAAATCTGACAAGCTAGGGAAAGCCCTGGAACAAATGTGAGGCAGTCTCGTCGCTCCAGTGACTAGCATTTACTGTGAATGTGAAAGCATTAGCTAATTTGCTAGGTCAAAAATCTGGTGTCACCAGCACACAGATAGCACAAAGGATGGCTGACAACACAAAGAAAAAAATCCCGGGCCACCTCCACTAACGTGAAACCTGGTGAGGGGCGAAGCATGCAGTGTATAAGTGTATTCTTGGCGCCTTGGCATTTTTGTCAACGGAGATGAAATCGTAGCGGTGTCAGAGGTGTACAGCTTTTCTGTAAGTCTCGTGTCTTTGAAGCACGAAGCGCTCCAGCATGAGGCGTAAACGAGTGTCCCAGTGTTTTTTTGGTCCACGCTACGTTCTAGCACGAGGCGTAAACAAGTTTCTTGGTGTTTTAGTACCGTGACTTCATGAGACAATGATTACGACAACGACGACAATGACAGGAGACACCAACAGCCCCAGCCCCTAACGGGCTTCGCCCCTAATAAACAGGTTAGGTCAGAGAATGTTTGGATTGTTTCTAAATTTCCCAGGGCAGCTCCTGTAAATAAAGTTACGAAATGGAGTTGAAAAGGAAACTGATAAATTTTGGTTTGTGTGGAAATCAAACAAAAAGCTTTTGGAATGACCAGTAATCTCCAACACCATCATTGCTCAGTAACTCTTTAAAGTTGGGCCTAGTGAATGCGAAAAAGAGTTCAAAGTAAGCAGGTAAAAGTAAGAAAGCAAGAGTAAGATGGACACTTTCTGGTGGTACCACCTGGCACAGATTTGGTTTAGGCCTCGTCTGGTTTTTGAGGATGGGCTTGACCACTTGTCGTCAGTGGTGCTACTTGGCGGCCGATCATAAAAAGTGCGAGCAGTGCTTGCCATGGACATACAAAAGGCATATGACAACGTTAGCCACGGAGCCATCTCGGAAATTCTTCAAGGCCTTCTTCTTACGGAAAAGGTTTGCTCTTTCCTCCAGAACTTAAAAAGATCCTTTTCGGTTCGCGTTGGTGGGACAAGTTATGGTAACTTTATGCCTGTCCATGGAGTGCCTCAGGGATCGGTACTCTCGCCCTTCCTTTTTAATATTATTATGTTACTGCTTGCCTGGCATCTCGGCTCTATGCCTGACATGCCTTTTCTGAAGTACACGGATCGATATTACATTGTGGACTGTCCATTCAGACCTGACTCGGTAAGCCGCGTGCCTCCAACAAGCCTTGTCTGATATGCAGAAATGGTGTGAATACACTGGGCCGACACTTCTTGTCGAAAAAACAGCTATTCTGCCTGTGGCCAGTGCTTGGGGCTGTCACCGCCTGGAGGTGTCTCCAATCGCATTACAACTCTGCGGCTGACCTGTACGCACTGCCACCTCACTTAGCGGGCTGGGATTAGAAATTTATGTGTCTGGATCAGCGTCTATGTGGCTATGCTCTGCTCACCAAAAAGCGGGACAGATGCTCCGCCTCATACGACGCATCTCACAGAAGTCTGGTAGCTCCTGTTCCAAAATGGCCCATCTATTGGTTTGGTCTGTACTCCAGCCCCAGCTCGTTTACCATGCCCAATTCCAATACCTGAACCAGGCGGAGTGGGCTCAACTTGAGAAAATTAACTGAGCCGCAATGCGTGCCATTACCTGGCTCCCTTGGATAACACCTATCCCTGCTATTCAGGCTGAAGCTCAAGTTATCGCCTTGGATGAGCTTGTCCATCAGCGACGGTCCGCCCACATGCATAAACTCACTTTTGTTGCTGAGGCAGTGACGTTAGGAAACTACATGGGTAGTTCACTACCCACATCCTCAGCCTGCCTCGTTAACAGGCCACTCTGACTATACCACCAGGTGAACGACAACAGGCCACTAATGCGACTGCACAATTGATCCGACGGACATTCTGACATGCTTTTCGTGGTCGCACAAGAACTGGCGGCTGAGTCTCAACCTCAGGTGGTGCAAGCATTTGTGGACGCTGGGGGCAAGGACGGCGTGCTGACCACTGTTGAGGGTGGCCGAGCGGGTACGCCGAGGGACCGCCCCGGCAGAGCACGCAGCCCTGAGAGACACGTACAGACACGATGCTACCAGCAGGAACATAACCCGCCCCGGCGGGGAGCTCGCTTTATTTGCGCACCTAGAATCCACTGATGATGATGGTCGCCGTGGCGCCATCTAGTCGAGACGCGACACACTACATCCCCCCTTCAGAAGTCCAGCTTCAGAAGCCCTCACAAGTCCAGCCTCCTTGGCTGGCGAACGGTTCGACCGAACCGTGACACCTGCGCAGTGGGCTCCCGCACAGTTGGTGGTGTCGCACCCTGTGACGCAGACGGGGCCGCTTGCTCACTCCTGGTGGCCACTGCTGGTGAGGGAGAAGTAGGAACAAGGTGACTGCGGTTGCGCTGCAGCACTCCTTTGGGTGTCTCTACCACATACGAGCGCGAACGCTGCGCTGGGCTCAAGACGACAGCTGGACTCTTGATATCTCGGACCCAAACATGTTCACCTGGCTGAAGCAGACGAAGTTCACGAGCAGCGTGTCTTCTGTTGAAGTCCTTCGCCTGTCTTTGCCTGTTAGCGCGATCCCGCTGGTCCACTTGTACCGAAGATGGCCAACCTGGCTTCAGCTGGTTTGTCGATTTGGGTATGCGAGTTTGCAGGCGTCTGCCCATTAACAGCTGTGCAGGGCTATGTCCATTGACGCCCGGTGTGTCTCGGTAGGCCAGCAGGGCCAGGTACGGGTCTTCCGACTTCCCTAGGAGGTCTTTGACAGTGCGGACCATTCGCTCCACCTCCCCATTTGACTGCGGGAACCGAGGACTGCTCGTGACGTGATGGAAGCCGTAGGCCAGTGCAAAGTCCCCGAATTCCCTGGCCGCAAACTGAGGACCATTGTCTGTGCGCAGTAACTTGGGGATACCATGGCGGGCGAAAACGCTCTTGATTGCTGTGATTACTGCTGCTGCTGATGTTGACCCAAGGCTGATGACCTCGGGGAATCTGGACCTGTAGTCAAACAGAAGAATGTAGTCCCTGCCGTTCAGGTGGAAGAGGTCGGCGCCCACCTCCTCCCACGGAAGACTTGGTGTGACAGTAGCCATCATGGGTTCTGGACGTTGGACCCGAGTCTCAGCACACTTGGGGCAGCTGGAGACGGTGTGTTCAATTTGGCTGTTGATGTCAGGCCACCATACCGACTCTCGTGCCACTGCCTTGCAGCGGTTGATCCCTTGATGGCCTTCATGGAGCAGTTCCAGCATGTACCGCTGAAGAGAGGTGGGGATGACAATGCGAGTGTTCTTCAGGAGCAAACCATCACACACAGTGAGGTCTCCCCTGTGTTGCCAATACTTTTTCAGATGAAGTGGCAACCGAGACTGTCTGGGCCAACCCTTAGTACAGTACTCCACGAGAAGGTCACACTCGCCGTCAGATGCTTGGGCTTGGCGCAGGTCGTCCCACCGTGTGGAGACAAGACCTGGAAGGGAGCGGACGAGTTCTTGCACGTAGAGTTCGACCTGGTCGGCCTGCTGCGACGAAGGTGCATCCACAGGAGCTCGAGAGAGCGTATCAGCTGTAGCCAAGAGTTTGCCGGGTACATAGAGTACCTTGTACTGGTAGCTCATGAGCTTCAGACGGAAGCGCTGGATTCTAGGTGGCAAGAGGTCGATTTCCATGTTGCCTAAAAGTGTAACGAGAGGCTGATGGTCGGTCTCCAGGATGAAGTCCAGACCACGGACATACTGGTCGAACCTCTGCACAGCCCAGCTGGCTGCCAATGCTTCTTTTTCGGTTTGGCTGTATCTTTTTTCTGCCGACGTGAGAGACCTTGAAGCGAAGGCAACTGCTCGACGCTCTCCGGATGGTTGCTCTTGCAGAAGCACGGCCCCCAGGCCAAAGGAGCTTGCATCTGCTGAAACCGTTGTCTTGTACTGGGTGTTGTAAGTTGCAACGCACCGTTCAGAGCACAGCAGTTCTTTTAGCTTCCCGAAAGCAGACTGCTGCGATGGGCCCCATGTCCATTCAGAGTTCTTCTGAAGCAGGGCACGAATAGGTGCGGTGACGTCCGAAACATTCGGCAAGAAACGTCCCACATGATTCACGAGTCCCAGTAGACGACGAACGCCAGAGAGGTCTTCGGGAGCAGGCAGACGCTTGATGGCTGCCACCTTGTCAGGGTCGGGTGAAATACCGTGGGCACTCACTACGACTCCTAGAAACTTGACACTGTTGGTGCCGAAGGAACATTTGTCTCGGTTGAGCGTGATGCCTGCCTTGGAGAGCCGTGCGAGGACCTGCTGGAGGCGCTGGTCATGCTCTTTACGAGTCTTGCCAAAGACAAGGATGTCATCAATCATGTTCACTACGCCGGTCTGGCCTTCTAGTATCCGAGACATTTGCTTCTGGAAATACTCGGGTGCCGATGTGATGCCGAATGGCAGCCGCAGAAAGCAATAGCGACCAAACGGGGTAATGAACGTTGTGTACAGCTGTGACTGTGGAGACAGCATGACTTGATGAAAACTTGACTTAGCATCCAGCTTAGAAAAAAACTTGGCCTCTCCAAGCAAGCCTAGGCATTGTTCCACCGTCGGTAGCATGTGGCGTTCGCGAAGGACGGCTTTGTTAAGCTGAGAGAGATCTACGCAGATCCTGTAATCACCATCACCTTTTGGCACAGCTACCAGTCCAGCACACCACTCTGTCGGAGCATCGACGCGGCGGATCACTCCTTCCGATTCCATCTTGTCCAGTTTTTTCTTGATGGGCTCATGGAGAGGTAAAGGAAGACGTCTCGGGGCACTTAGTGAGAAGGGCGTCGCCCCGGGTTTCAAACGGATTGTGTAGGCGTCAGGCAATGTCCCCAGTCCCTCGAAAAGGCCAGGGTCTAAGAGCAGCTCTCCGGACGACTCCTGTGAGCCTGAGACATGGTCAAGGAACTTGCATACCCCCAGGGCCTGAATTGCAGGGAAGCCTAACAAGGGAACTGTTTTGGATTCCAGAACATACAGTTTCTGCTCCACGGACTTGCCTTTCCACGTGAGTGTGGCTTGGTATGTACCCAAGACAGGCAACGTGTGATTACCGGGACCTTTGAGCTCGCCTTCTGGAACTTGAAGTTTTGGCGGAACTCCGGAAAATGAGCTTGGTACGACCGAAACTTCGGCTCCCGAGTCCACCTTGAACGACAGTGGGGAGCCGTTCACGAGTACTTCGATGAACTTGGCGTTGGGGCGGTTCTCTGCCACCGCGTGAAGCTCAACGGAGCTTGCTGAAGACCGAGTGCGCTTGGAGTTGCTTCTTTTCTTCATGCAGACAGTTTCGAAATGCCCTTTCTTGCTGCAGAAATTGCAAGTTGCTTGTCGAGCCGGACAGTCTGCACGCTCGTGCGAAGAACGTCCGCAGAAAAAGCACCCTCTCTGGTTGGGCCTGTCTGGTGACCCAGGCTTTCCTTTCGCGTTACGAACACGCGCGGCGGCGTCGACGGCAAGCGGTGACGAGTCGGCCGAGTCGCGTGCCCGGCGCTCGTTTTCTGCGTCTTCGTGTTGACGGACCTGCGTAAGTGCCTCTTGCAAGGTGAGCTTCGGACTTCGGCACAGTTTATCCGAGAGGTTACGGTCGAGCAAACCGACCACGAAGCGGTCGCGGACGAGCCTTTCCTCGACTTCCGGCGACGCGTAGTTGCAGCGCTTTACGCTTTACCATCGAGCGGAGAGCCGTGTAGAAGGCATCGGCAGTTTCGCCCGGTTCTTGAGCACGGCGGTGAAAGCGGGCCGTTTCGTACAGCTCGTTGGGCGGATGAATGAAATGGTCGGTAAACGCTTTTTTGACGGCGGCAACGTCTTTGAGCTCGGAGTCACCCAGCGGCGTGGTTGCGAGTACGACGCGGGCTTGTGGACCCATACAGTAGAGCATAGAACGCACCTGAACCTCCGGCGGTGCTGTGTAGTGGCCCATGGCGAAAGTGTAATCCTCATATTGGAGCAGCCACGTAGTCCAAGAGCCGGGGTTGTCGAAGTCGAAGGGCGGTGGTGGGCGTAGCTGAGTCAGCTGTGGCGCGGCGGCGGCGGCGATGGCAGGGGTAGTCATGGCGGGGGCGGCGGCGGCTGTCTCGTGACGGGCGTACGGGGTTGAACTGGTTGAACCGTTGAACTACGGACGAGCGTTGAACCGAAGAACTAAAGCCACTTCTGACACCATGTTGAGGGTGGCCGAGCGGGTACGCCGAGGGACCGCCCCGGCAGAGCACGCAGCCCTGAGAGACACGTACAGACACGATGCTACCAGCAGGAACATAACCCGCCCCGGCGGGGAGCTCGCTTTATTTGCGCACCTAGAATCCACTGATGATGATGGTCGCCGTGGCGCCATCTAGTCGAGACGCGACACACTACAACCACAACAGTACAATATATGTCCCCCCCCCCCCTCCACCCAGAAGCCTCTCAAACTTGCTTCTACAAAACACGCCATGCCTTGCCATCTATGCTGGCCGAGCTTAGAGCCATCCGGGATGGCTTACAAACACTAACTGCTGCTCTTCTTTAAGCGCAAATAACTCGTTCGGCAAACTTATCAGCCTTGCCTAATTTGTGCTTGCTTTTGCCGGCTTTAGCCAATTGCACAGCTGAGCTCATATGACATCATAGGTTCTGTTGCGGGGAATGAGCTAGTGGGTCGCATGGCCATTCCCTTTTTTCCTAATCATGTGGTTATGTTAGCAAAGTGTGCTTTAAAAGTTGTGTCAGTATGATTCTAACCAGGCAATGTTTCAAATGAACCAAACTTGTGTTCTGTCCGCATGGCCCCTCTAAAGTGCCTTATCTTGGCCGCTCATGGGCAACAGGTGCTTCTTTCCCCTCCCTCACCTCGCTCTCCCTATTGTAACTGCACCATCGTGCCACATAGGGTGAGCCGTCAACACTCACCCTTGCAAAAAAAAAAAAAAATGTGGTTGATTCCTCTTCTATAGGAACTGGTAAAACACAATAGTGAAATGTGGCTTCACAGGAGCAGTTGAATGCTTATTGTGCGTCAATATGAACTTGCACATCGCTATTTATATTTCGTCCGTATGGCACCGTTATACGCATCAACGTTGGACATTGGATTGCACGCCCCGGAGCATCGCATAAATCCGACTGAAACCGCTCGCAAACTGTCCGTGCAAACGAAACCAAACGGATTGTTAGCGAATCGTTTTGGGAACACACGGTCTGCTGCAGCGAAAGGAGAAGTGAACCGTGCCACAAGGGCGATATTCGCAAGTCAGCGTCGATCTTACTCCGTGGTTGTTGCCTTACAGGCTTCTCTGCAGGTCATGCCGTGCATCTTCCGTACACGTAGGCGCTCGCATCAAGGTGCCAACTGTCGGCGCTCATTAGCGTCATGATGCACTACTTCGCTTCGCCTCTCCTTACGGCAGCAGCATCTGAAGGGAAGGATATAAGACGCGTTTGTCGCCCTGCTTGCGCATCTGTTCATAGCGCGGTCGGGAGCGCGTTTCGTACCTCCCGTTGCGGTGAAACAGTTCGTGGTTCAAATCCCGGCGCAGCCGTGTCTGTCGAAGTTTTTCTGGTGATGTCATCTCCGTGACGGATATGACGTCAGTCAGTTCTTGGCGGACCCCGGCATACAACACTTTCGTGTTAAAAATGATCCCGGCCCTCCCGCCATGCTTTTTTTCGTTCATTGTTTGCGTCGTTCATGCTTTTTGGAGTTTTTCGAAAGTGTAGCTGTGGTGGCTAGCGCTAGTGTCTCTAAATAAAGGCTTATTTAGTGGCTCTAGCTAGCGCAAAGTGGCCAAATTTGCCTTTCATCATGAAGCTGGCAATCGTAATCGAGTCAAACTTGGCGAGAAGTCAAATGTCCCCGCCACGCACGAGATTCCCGAGAACACTTTTGTCAAAGTAGGCTCTGGGAGGACGTTGCTAAAGAAACCTCTTCAAATCGCTTCAAATCTGACAGCTTTACCGTGCCGGTGATGGCTGAAAATCACGAGTGCAACAGAGCTACCGCCGGTGTTGCCAAAGTGTGGAGCGAGCTGTTGGAATTTCCGGATGCCCTTGGTGGAACAACAGCCAGCGAGTTTGTGTGTGTGGATGAGGGTGTCAAGACCGCGGGGGAGAGTTTGGAAGACTACATTGCTGACATTGTACTGACCACAAGTGAAAGCGGGCGCAACGAGGAAAGCAACGACGATTCTTTGCCTACAACCTCCGAAGTGATTGCTGCACTCGCACTAGTCCAGCGCTTCTTGATTGTGAAAGATTGCGGCGTCAGTTGCTTCAACCCTCTAGACAATGTGGAGAACTGCGTACTGTCTCGGGCAGAGAGGTTGTTCAAGTGGAAGCAGATACAGGACTATTTCATGTGAAAGTAAGGCAGTTTCACCAATAAAGTGTTTTTATGACTTTGAGAGTAGGAAGCAGTGCAATGAACAGGATGAAGGGCAGACGAGACAAGCACAAACACAAGGCCTTCGAACCAATTGTCTATTGAGTGCGCCATTGTGGAATACATAGGACGAACTTGTAACCTGGCATTCAGCTGTCCATTGAAGGGTGCCGTGTAGCACAGGCATTACACAAACAGTAGATGCCTACAACGCGAGAGGAAAACAGACAGCTCCATGTCTGTCTGCTAGAATAAAGCTCAGGTCCTCCAAGTTTCAGTCAGCTGATTGGCTAGAAAGTATTATGCTCAGTCGCAAATTACAAACAAATGTGTTAAGTTTCATGCACTCTGTGGACTGTGTCCAGCTTCGCAGGTCATCCTTCTTCACAGAGTGGAAGGGCACTAATTTTTTTGGCCTTGACTCGGCGCAACTTGACTATATAGATGGAATTATGTATCCTGCCATATTCCTGAAAACTGGAGTTGGGCTCAAGACATCTACTCTCTTCCTATCTACCTACATAACTGCCCACTGAAATGGTTGAGGCGTGCACTGAAAATTGGGCATTCTTGACGTGACTTTGCTTGAATATTGATTGACCCATTCTGGGCAACAGCGCGAAAAAAGACGTAGACGAATTTGGGTCAGTGCTCGTCCTGTCCGTTCCCTTCGTCCACGTTTTTTTTCACGCTGTTGCCCCGAATGACGCCATACCAACTTGCCCAGCTCACTACTCTATTGATTGGCCCTTCCGTCCTCATAAAATTGGAATTCGAAATGTCGACTTTCAGATTCAAATTTGAGACTGAAGTTGTCAACTGCTCTGATCGCATAGCTGTCCCCTGAAATGACTGGGACATGCACTAAGAGTTTGTTGGTCTTGACTTGTCTTGGCTCAACTGCAGATGGCCTCTCTCTCCCTCTCTCCATGCAGGATGCTGGCAGCCGGCCAGAGGGCGGGAGTGAGGAGGAGGAGGAGCAGGCGGGGGAGCAGCGGAGGCTCCTCCTGGAGATCGGCGAGCAGTGCCGCCGCAACAAGAGGGTCCTCCGCCTCGCCTCTGTGCCCAGCATCTGCAACGGCTTCTCGGGGCCCCTGGCACCGGCCACCGTCCTGGACGGACCCGCCGCGACGGGCCTGCCCAATGGCACCGTTATCACGGCCGACGTGGCCGCCACCACGCAGGTGAGCTGACCAGCAGAGTTCTTCAATACACATAAGTTGAGAAACTTCAGAATCCAGAATCCAGAAACTTGGCTTCAGAATCCAGGCGGCACGAGCCTCACTGCTTTGTCAAAGCTGAAGGGAAAGAGTACTGGTAACGTCACCTCGGGGACAAAAACTGGACTTTGCCATACAAATGTATGGCAAATGTATGGCTTATTAACACAACCTAATAAAAAAACTGCTGGAAGCTCACACTAACACGTAAGACTTGAAGGTAGCTAAGCTGTATGCAATCTTCACGACAGTCACACAGGTTTGAGTCGAGAATTGCTGCCGATTTGCTTCTTCTTCGCCGCCGAAACAACCTTTACTCCATCAGTGTTGCTATAAGTGTGAACGTCCTTCATTTTTTCGGAAGTGATAATCATTGAACATCACCTTGGAGGGGCGTATACGGTATGACGTGTCTTTGTCGTTCTGAACAAGTGTTACCACAATCGCGGCAAATGTTGGAGGTGTTTTTTTGTTTTTTTTTCCCAATCTCAATTAATCTCTCTAAGTGGATATGCTTGGCTTGGCGAACGTGCGCAGGGAACACTGGGCGGTGATCGCGATGCACACACACAGGAGCGCAGGGCGCTTTTTTGGTTTTGTTAACTGCCGGGCAGTCGCCGCGAGGCCCATGCTCACATGCATGCGCTCAGCAGTTTCTTGGTATTTGTAACTGCGGACGATCTGAAACACACCATGAGGGTTTTATATTGATTTTACCTTTTCTCTCTATTTTTCTTTATTTTCTGGAGGCAACAGAGCATCGTGTGTAGGCAGCGGGTGTGTTTCTCTGACCGTGTTCCAGGCACCAAGCTAATGGCACCGTGACTCGTAGTTCAAATTATCCATGGCGGAACCTACCATATTTGCACGATTATAACGCGCCCTGATTATAACGTGCAGACAAGATTACTCGAGAAAATTCGAAGCCGATTTGACGCCGATTCTATCACGAAGATGTAAAAGACATATATGGCATCACGCACCTGGCACGAGGCGTTTTATTTGATGCACGCAACTGTGGCAGGAAAAAATCCCTCGTGCTTCATGAACTTGCTTATCCAGCTCCTGCTGGCACTAAACCTAAATCCAGGAACATGGAAAGCTGATTTCGGTTCTGAGCGCGCACGCAGATTTTAACGTGCACGCAGATTTTAAGGCTACTTTTAGCAAAAAAGGGTGTGCATTAAAATCGTGCAAATGCGGTACTTGTGTTCGAATTAACAGGCTGCTTAAACGTAGACATCTATGGAGCATAGCCAGAATGTATCGTACAGTTCAAACTATCCATAAATTCGAATTGCTAAAGTTTGAATTAACAAGCTTCTACAGTACTTCAGCTTATGCATGTTGCTTGTTGGGGTGAATTTTTGATGAAATGCTTCCAAACAGCACTTTTATGACATTCGACATGTTGTGCTGAACTGCTGTGAGGCTGTACTTTCAGAATTCTTGCGGTAGAGTGGCTGAACCGCAATCACAGGCAACGACTACACGACGACACCTCGTAACTCCAAAGCACGCACTTTGCTAACCTGAAAAACATGGCGCAAAAAACACAGTACTAGAACCAGAATCACAGACCACGAGGAGTCACTTCTTCAGAAGTACGTGGCGAGCATGAACGATACGTTGTGGAAGGAAGGCTCGCTCTACATTTGCTGTACACGAGTCTGCGCTACGATATATGAAAATTATATAAATTATATATAAATTTCATGACAATTAGCCGCTAGGACGACTCTTAACATTACGTCGAGTTTTATTTAATTTTTAAAATTACGCTGTCCCCAGTGAATTTATTAATATTGTGGAATTCCCGTCTGCTACCAATACATGGGCTTTTACCGGAGGGAAACGGACAGTGCCATGTTTTTCTACTGGGGTAAAACTCAAGTTCGTCAAAGTTTCATTCAGGTAATTAGCCAGAAAGTATGCTCACTCGCAAATTTCAAACAAACGTGTTTTGCTTTGTGCACCCCTTGGACTATACGACCTGGTCAAAGCATATTGTCGCCTATGTTGAGACTCAGCACCGCGGATTTGCTGGTCATCCTGCTTCACAGAGTGGAGCGGCGCTGTATTTTCTTTTTTGTTGTTGTTGTTGCAGAGTTGTGAGTGCTTTTGTTTCACTTCTTGTCACGTGCCATCCCAACTGTGTGCATTTTCGTTGGATCGTTGACTCCACAGAAAAATGATCTCTAATCCAGCACGAGAGTTCGATGCACATTTTTGAAAGTGGCCGATTGCTAGAGTGAGTAGACAGGGATCTCAGGACATTTTTCGTAATTGAGATGCGTGAAGGGGATGGGGGGAGAGACAAGTTCTGATTTTCTGTGCTGGCTTTGCTTCATTGCCCCTTGCTTTTCAGATTAAAAAGTCCTTGAAGTACGTTTTGGGTGTGGTAAATAAGCTCGTAAAATATTGAGGTATGTGGTTGCGAGTCTCTGAGCCAAGTGTCACTTAGTGTATACGTGTGTTCGAGTGTCACGTAAAGCCTCACTTACAGCATCAGAGGCAACACAAGAAACTTTCAGAGTCTAACTTCTTGCCCTCTGATCACGTGACTCGATGGGAAAAGACAGAGGTGCACGTGAGAGGAGAAGATGAAGCTGGGTGCATGGGAGGAGTGGGGAGTTAAAAGTGCATGCATCAACCCTTGGGGAAGCTAAAACTAACATGCACATAACGGATTTGATTTGAATTCAAGCTGTACTAGTCGCGATGTTTTTAAATGCAGAGCATTTCAGTAACTCACGATGTCACCCGCGTTGACGTCCGTCGTAGTCCGCACCGTCGTTGTCCGCTCCCCTCCCCCTACACTATATAAAAAAAATTCCCCGCATTTCCCCGAGGGGAAGAATGTGAAAGTGCGAATGCACGAGTTGAATTTGCGCGGTTCGGTAATGTTCGCGAAAGAGAGATCACACACACACACACACACACACAACTACAAAGAAAGAAAGATGCATTTACTCACAGACACCTATTTGTGTTGTCGTTGTACTTGTTGCTAGAGCGGATCTCAGCTTTGAAATTTCGTGTCAGTACTCCTTTAAGCGGGTGCATTAGCCCTTCTCACGCCCGATTCCTGGCCAATCCCCCACGTGGGTATGTGCCATGTCAGCAGCCAGGCAGCGCGCGCCCATCTCCCCCCGTTGCTAGGGAAGACGAGGAGCGCGCGCACCCGGAGCTGTTGCTATGCGGACTACGGCGGCGGACGATTCAGGCTCGCTTAAGAAGTGCATTCGCACTTAAAAAAAAATACTATCCGGCGCCTGGTTTCGATCCCTCGACCCTGCGGGCGGAACGCAATGTACATGGTGCTCTACCCACTGCGCCACAAAGCCGACACAGAATGGGAGGCTACGAACGCGCCTTATATCCTTGACTCATTCAAACTACGTCAAGAAGCTGCTGATACAACGCATTCACTACCACCAACTCCCCAAACACTAAACGTTAATGCAATACACCCACCCCCTATGCGACGCATTTACTCGAGTCCCCCTCGCGGGGAGATGGGCCAATTTTTTTATCACCCCACATCAGCTTGATTGCTTTGCCAACTTCTAGCTTGACTTGGTGGCGATGTATGCAGGAATGGCCTTCTGAATGGTGATAGTGAAGTCCTGTAATTGCACTACTTTGTGGAAATATCAGACAGTCACAATTCTGCGTGTGATCGTCAGCCTAATATTGTCCCTGTTAACATTTATGAGGAGGGAAAAAAAGCAACACGGTGAAATTTGTCACCCCTTTTTTTGCACTTAATTTTAGTTCTCAACAATTGAAGAAACAGGTGCTCATTAGATATGCAATAACACTGTTGATATGTATATTACCATAGCAAAATTCCAGCGGGAGCAGATATCTGGAGCTGTTTTGTGGAACCCCATGTATTCTGCAGCATTGGCAGGGGGTGTTTCAGGGCCCCTTTAATGGAAGGGAATGAAAAATTAACAACAACAGGCAATTCTTGCCTTATGTGAATAAGGTTTGTCAAAATCATATAAATACAGTTCTCACAGCACAAATGACCGCAGCTTGCCCTTTTTGCATTACATGTGTAAAGTTGGCTTTTTCTTGTGATAAAAATTCTTGCTGGGAAGCAATATCCTTTACAAAGAGCATTCATGTGAGCCAGTGAGTGGTGCAAATTCACGTTAGTCTCACATAAACAGCCGTCGCCTTGCATTGTTCCACTGCACCTAATTTAAGACTTCAAACAAGAAAAAATTGCTCATATCTATTCACTTTGAATGTTACTTTGAGCACGGAGCAACAATATATATAGGAGGGCAAACTCCCACTGCGGCAAGCACAGGCGAGCAACTGGACAGCATCACAATGAAAACCAACGCGGACTACAAAGCTTCATAGCTGCGACAACAAAGGAGACGGTAGGAGAACCTGATAGACAAAATAACTAGCTGCAATTCATTCTGGGGCTACGTAGTGAAATGCCAATCACAACGGTTGCACGGTTTATTTTACAGTGACTGTCACCTTATCGTAGGCCAAGCGCTTGCGACGTTATCTGGCTGCCCTAGCAAGCGGTGTTTCCCCTAATGCTTTGTTCTTACTCCATGACTCTGAGTAAGTGCAACTCCGAGTGAATGCACCACCCTTCACTCTTCTCGCTTTGTTTGCAGGCAACGCGGCCACCGCTCACGACGAGCCTCTCGGTGAACGCGGTGACGGGTGGCAACGCAGCGCCACCTTCCAGCCCTGGTGGGAGCCGCTTCCGCGTTTCCCGAGTCTGCCTCGAGACAGACGGCGAGAACGGGCCCCTTCCGCCCAACGCCGCGCAGCTCCCCAACGCCGACTCCGCGAACCTCGAGCGCTCCAACAGCGCTCCCGCCACCATCCCGTCCCGTTTCACCGTCACGCCCGTCGACGTCTCCAAGCCGGCGACTGACGGCATCACAGACACCGGGCCGGCGGGAGGGGAGTCGCACGAGCGCGAGAACGGCGGCACCTACGGCGAGAACGAGTTTGAGGACGAGGAAGAGGACGAAGAGGAAGACTTTGTGGGGCACGCCGTCTCAAAGCCCGTCAGCATCGTAATGGCCCGTCGGGGAAGCGGCGATGCGGATGGATTTCAGGAGCGGGAGGCAGACGAGAGAGGAGGGCAAGAGGAGGAAGAGGAGGAGGATGAGGAGGCGAAGGACTCGCTTTCAGCGCCGCCCCTGTCGATGCCCGGAAGGACAAGTCCTACGTGGTTCGTGTACCCCTCCGTATCGTCACCGGCGGTTGCGCCGACGAGGAACGGCACGACGACGGGAGCGCCTTCTGAGCGACGCCGCAAGATCAGCTTCCAGCTTCCCGAGGGGACGACGGGCGAAGGGGGCCGCGGCCTCATCAACGGCCGCAGCGACCGCCGCATGAGCACGCCCGCGATGCCCGTGGCGAACGCCGCCGCTGCGCGGAAGAAGCTGTCGACACTAAAGCTCTGCAAGAGGCTCGAGAGCCTGGACTTGCGGAGCACAGTGCCGCTGTCGCCGACGCGGCTGCTGGAAGGCTGGGGTGAGTGCCGCTACCTGATGACGCTGCTTGAGTCGTGGCTCTGACGGTGGTTGGAGGAGGGGGCTGTTTTTGACCGCCTCAAACTCGAAGACTGTCTCCTTCAGTTTGCCATTGGCAGCATACTGGGGCATTTGCTCACCTCTGCGATTTGGGTCACTGTTTCGCTCAGTGTTTATGGCCACAGTGCGGTGGGTGAACGCGTGAGGGAATGTTCAGAGTGGCGGCACTCCCCTCCATGCAGTCTTGGTGCAAAGTACAAAGTCAGTTGAGGGCACATGCCATTCCAGGATGTTCACATTCAGGTCACAACAATGACATCACGATATCAAATGCTATCACTTTACCTACTTTACAGTGCACAATCGAGTTGAAGTCTCGAAGTCCTTTCTGTTGAATTTGAGATGAAGTCGGCAGCAGTGCACCAAACAGCCTGCACTGTACCTATCGGTCTCATCGCTGTGCACTCAAGACACCAAAATGGCCTCAAGTGCTGTTACTCCGAAGTGAAGCTTATTCAATTGCACTAGGTTGCACTGAGTGCGTCGATGCTCCATTCTGCTCTGCACTGTTGCCTGCAACCATACCCTTTTTTTTTTTTTTTTTTTCCAGTGTACAAAGTTTTCAGAGAGTGTACTTGATTTGCTATGGTCACGAATGCACAGTAAGCTGACTCACACCGGTTTGAAATGAAGGCTACCTATGTGAAATGTTCATCTCTCCATGTTAGTTTCGAGCTCAGTTGCTTAAATCAGCGAGACACACTTCCCAAATGATAGGGTGTACAAAAAAGTGCTGTGTGCAGGGGTAAGATGCTGTATATGGTAACGAGTCCAGCTCGTTTTTAATTATATGCTATTGATGCTAGCATGTAGCAACTTCTTGCTGTTTTGGGCAGTACGAATTCTTTTTCGTTTTCTGGCTTTGAGATGGTACTAGCTGTTTTAATCAAGGAAAGAAAGTTTGGCATTCTTATCCGAGTTGCACTGTGAACTTGCACTTGATCAACAATGGCCTCGCATATTGTTCAAACCACCCGCTACCTGCATGATTTGAATCTCAGGTTATGAAGCAAAAAAACAAGAACAAAGGATCTCATTCGTCCACTGCGTCAAAACAAGTGTGCCTGGCACTCTCACTCCTTGGGAAGTTTCGATCTGTTCTTGAGGCTTCCTCATATCGGAACTTCGTTTTTTTTTATCAGAGTGCAACTAAAAGTTTTCGCAGTCACTTGTGTAGGGCTTTTTCTTACTAAATTCGCACAGTTAACTGCTTTTCGCTCTGAAAACTGTGAGGGAAGGCCAAGCTCCAATAATGGCAAAGAAAGTACAAGCAGTTTTTATGCAGAAGAGAGAATCACTTTTGCAGTATCTCACATGTCAACATCCACCTTACTCTCGCTGTCCCTTTTCGCGCTCGCCTGCTGGAGTCACTGGCACATTGACATGTCTCATTATGTCTTTTACATTGACACTCATGTTTTAGGGACAAAGCCCCTTAGGGGCTGGGGCTGTTGGCATTTCCTGTCGTCGTCATTCTAATCGTCGTTCGGCTCATGTAGTCACGGTTCTAAAACACCGGGACACCCCTTTACACCTCGCGCTAGAGAGCTTCGTGCTTCAAAGACGAGAGTTTTACGGCAAAGCTGCAGTGTATACGTCTACCCCCCAAAGGTTTCATCTCTGTTGGCAAAAACGCCAAGGCGCCAAGAGTACACTTATACACTGCATGCTTTGCCCCTCTCCAGATGGCCCGGGAATTTTTTGTGCACTTATTAACGTAAAGGCCGGAACTGGGGGATTGCTAAACCCCCAACTATGCCAACATACTTACATCTGCAATACGTATGCAAATATTTCCTTGCGAACACCTTGACTGTTATTGCCAGAATTCAGATGATAGCCATGTGTGTATGGGGGGGGTGAAGAGATAATTGGCTTGTCAGTGCAGAACAGCTAGCTTTACTTGGTACTTATTAATGGGTTCTTTGTAACAGATAAGTCCATGAGTTAGTTGTAATGGTAAATGTGTTTTGTATTTTATGAGTTTTGCTCTGATCTGGCCCCTTTATTATGGTCTGGTGGAGTGTACTGGTTTTCACACGCATAGTTAACTTCAAGAAGGCTTGACTTGAAGGAAGCCACTGCATGGTGGTAAGGTCATCAGGTGAAGAAGAGTATTTATACATTTAATGTTTGTTTGCGTTCAGGGCGCAGCCGGAAATTAAAAAAAAATGTCAAAACTCACCAATTAATGTTATACAGTGGCCCAACAAACCTTCGTACTGTCAGTAACACCTCTCAGGTGAGCAGACAGCCTCTGCACTTCATCATCGTGGTTATATCGACAAAAGACTTTCATCTGTTGTCGAGGGCTGCGATTAAATAGGAGCTTGCTCACTGTAGTGAAATGAAGCGTGCTGGCTACTTTGTGAAGAAAGTTCATGTGGAGGCTTTCTCCTTAACTTGAAGGCGTTGCTTTGTGTCAGTCTGCAGTGTGTGCTACTATCGCATCGTGTGTCCTCCTGTCTTTGTTTGCGTTAGTGCGTGGTGTTGAGGTATCCAGGCGTATATTAGTGATGCTGGTCAGGTAGTATATGGAAAGGACACGGTCAACCAAAAAACTTCTAGGAGTAGAATGTTACTGCCCTCAGTTGACCTTCTTTAGCTATCTTTAGAATGACTTTGTCCGTTGCTATGGACACTATGAAAACTGTAATGAAATGCTTGTAATCACTCACTAGCGTAGTATAATACATATTATGTCGACAAGAAATGGCACCCAGCGTTCGCATCGTTAACTTGGTAACCAACAATACTTGCTTTGTGCCCACCAGAGAATGTCAACTGTTACAATTAAGAATGACAGACACCGACGAAATAAACTTATAAAACTTGAAAAAAATTTAAAAATGGATGCTTTTGTGTTTAGATGCTTTAGAAAAGTTTCATTTGATCGGTGTCTGTCATTCTTTTTTGTAATGTTCGCTTCCGACAAGATTAACTTTCGTCGAACCCTCTGCTTGTCGGTATGCACACAGCTCCATGTCCTGCACAGTGCGTTTTTGTCCTCTGAACTGTGTTTGGTGCGTGCTTGCTTGCTGTTGCCGTGCATCGTCCCCTAAATGTCCTGTCCTCGTCCCGTTGCAGCTTTTCCAGAGCCTTCCGTGGACTTTAAGTACCCGCCGGAATGAATGCCTCCTCCGCGACCTTTCGAGGGAGAGTGAGGTCGGACAGAGGCCACGGGATGACCCTGACGGACGCTGGATATTTTTGCGGCAGATGGCGGCGTCCGTCTGCGACCCCGTTGGTCTAAGGTTCCTAAGGACTCTGGGAGAGGCGTTTTTAACTTCCCTTTTAAGTTATTGCGTGTTTTATTTGGTTGACCGCTCTTGTTTGTTTGTTTGTTTGTTTGTTTGTTTTTATTGGCTTGCTGTGAAGCGTGCACCAATGTGTAGCTTGTGTGCTTCCATGCCTCCTCAGGTGCTTCGGCATGCATTGTCATTTTGTACGGCAGGCGAAAATGTTTTTCTTTTTCTCGTATCGCATTCACACGTTGCCAAGCAACTGAACTCTCAATGAATATTTGTCATGCGGGATTCCTTTCGATATCGTTTTAAGGTTAACACGCGTCCTTATGTAATGCACGCTTTGGAAAGCAGCTGTTGGCAACCCATATTCATTCGGTTTTTTGAGTCGTTCGAGCGAGAAATTGTGGTTTTTTGTCAGGGCAATGAGTGTGTTCTGTGCTCTCGTCATTGTCATTGTGCAGAATGCGTTGCTGAAATGTTGGATTCGCTTAGCTCGAAAAAGTTTGTTGGGAACGTCAACAAAGAGAATGTTGCTAACGTGCATGTGGGTCGTCAGTGTTGGCCATTTTCTGAGTCAATTGTCATTGGGGGGGGGGGCAAAACGAGATGACGAGCGAGATGTCAGAAGACACGATGAACAAGTGGGAGAACTGTGATTCACTTCTCTTGTTTCTTGTAGTTGTTACCAGGTTGACATTTCGAACAATCAGTTTTTCGCTGAGCATCAGGAAAATTAAAACCCGTGTAAGGCGCAAGAAAGAAAACGGGCGCTCACCTTTAACAAAAACATTTATGTATTCATTTTTCCATCAATTCTCTATGCCTTCATCATTGCCTCTCCAACCTGTAACAATTTTTCTTTGTTTTTTTGTTTTAAAACCCCCAACTTCACAATTTTCGAGACTTTCAAGAGCAGGCACACAAATTTTGAGCTTTATTTTTAATAATTCATCAAATCTACATGCTGTACCAAATGAAAAATGTGTTAGGTAAGCATGTGTCTGTCCCACCAGATTTTCCATCTCAAAAATCATGCAGACCTCATTTCTTGTCATCACATTCTCTCATAAGTACTGTACATGGCATCCCGAATCACACTGCACGTCAAACTGTGTTGCTTTTCTCAGCGCAGTGAAGCTGACCTTCGTTTTTTATTTTCCTGCTATGCCTTCACGATGTGTAAAAAAAAACACGGAGACCGCATTAAGAGCAAAAGCTGAACCCCTCTACATCTTTTTTTACCATCGTAGGTGCCTCCGAGATGAAGGGTGCTGCATTTTTCATGTACATTGCACGATGCCATTGTTGTTTTGTTGTTGCTGTGAATAGCTATAGCCCGTTTCTTTTTGTCAACTTCTCGCTGCAGCAGCGCGCCTAACAGCAAACTTGTGGGCAACATTACTGCGCGTTATAACTTCGTATTCGAATGTGCCGATTGTCATGCTGGTCGTCACAGATCGGCTTGGAATAAGTCTCCGTGACATGTGAATTAAAGAAAGGTTCCTAACGGGCTTGTCATGGCTGGTCACATATCAGATATGCTCAGATGTTCTCTAAGTTCCCTTGCTCTTCACAGCCAGCAATAACGTAGGCTTGAAAGTTTGGTCTGAGAAAAGCACGCCAGATACAGTTGATTGTCACTCTGAAGCCTTGATGCCAGTCAAAAAATGACGACGAATGAAGATAAAGGGGGGCGCAGGCACGGACAGAGGCAAGGTCCTCCTGTCTGTGTTTCTTTGTCATTGCGGAGGTTTGTTATATCCCGTTGAAGTGTTAATGCATTTCCCAAACCACTGACACTGTTGTTTCTTCACAGCCTTGTGGAATGCGTTCTGCTTTGTCAGTTGTGAAGCTTTCCACTTTGCCGAATAACCCTTGTTGTGGCAAAGCATGCATAGCAGTGAAAAAAAGGCTCCTCGAGAGTGAAAAAAACCTGCGCATTTTTCGCTGGGTGTTGCTTTTCAGTTGCAACAGTTGAGACCGTTCTGTGAGACACTCGCTAATCGTGGCTGCGTTTTTACTGGCGGTTTCGCCGGGTTCGTTTTACTGAACCGGATGACAAAGCTGGTGTTAGTTACGCAGCTTTTGTGAAGTTACTTGGCTGGCCAAGTTCGTAACTGTGAGATAGAGCCATGAGTCAAAAGTCGTCGATGGTGCAAGTATACCAACACCTTCACTAAGCGTCTGTTGCAGCTTTGAAGTTGTAAACCAAGCACTGTTATCTGTTGGGTCACTCACACAATGTTCATCAAGAGCAGTCTAACATCACAGAAGAATGGTGCTGTCTGTATGTGAAGCAGTG
The DNA here is from genome assembly GCF_048455015.1 of Haemaphysalis longicornis. Classification (NCBI taxonomy): domain Eukaryota; kingdom Metazoa; phylum Arthropoda; class Arachnida; order Ixodida; family Ixodidae; genus Haemaphysalis; species Haemaphysalis longicornis. Next base: position 138,413,431 of record NW_027526445.1, read on the forward strand.
TTTGTCAAACCTGTTAGCCTCCACAGTCCCTATAGGTGGTGTTCTAAAACAGTTTCAAACCACATGTTGTCATCCCCATCACCTGTCAGCCCCTCTCGCTGAAGAGTTATCGACCACTGTTAACCTTACAAATGTAAAAAATCTTCAGCCTGATTAGGCCTTGCAGAGTGTTTCTTCTCCGATTTGTGTCCTACTTCGACATCTCTGTCTGTTAGCGCAAGTTATCCCTTATGCCTTTTCCAGAAACTGTTTCACAGGAGAAGGTTTTCAGTCAGAATATGATTGTATATATGCAGCTGATAACTGACCCCATCAAAGGCATGTGTCAGCTAGAGTGAAGCACATGGCTACGTAGAGTGGGCCTGAAGCTTCGCTGAGTTTCCGTTTACCCGCATACGTCTTTCCGACAAAGAATATACATTTCGTTAAGGTCAGAGCTCAAAGGGGGTGCAAGAATTAGGAAATGAGACAGAAATGCGTGCAGGACTGGGCCGACAGTGTTGCTGAAGAAAATGAGATGGGCTTGAGACTCTATAAGGGCTCGCACCTTTCGTTGCTTGCAGTGCTTCGCTCCGAGCGACCCGTTACAAAAAACTGTTATCTTTCGCAGCTCGTTTGGGAGGCATTCGTGTGACAGGAACTCACAGGTCCACAGGAAATGCCCGAGAAATGTGCGGAAGTGTTGATATCGAGGACCTCTCGCGCGAGTCACGCGCCACCACTCGTAAGGCAGGCTCAACAACCTATTGTGCCGCGCACGCTTGCTGAAGGCGGCAGTTATGTGTTGCTACCCTGTTTGAGAGCTTACCTGCTCTCGCAACTTTTCAATTCCTCCGTTCCAGCTGAATACGCTGCTGGCGGTAGTTACGCCCACTTTTCCCTGACATGTACTCACTGAGGACGGCCCAATTTCCAGCCGACTTTCCAGACCCCCACCACTTCGGGGGGATGTGAACTGCAGAACAAATACCCAGAAAGTCAGAGGAACAAGTTTGAGATCTGGGAGGGAACCTCGCTGTCGTTTTGGGTTCTCGTCCCGATAAAAAAATCGGTTTTGCGACGGCATGTTGTTTTATCCAGCTTGTTCGCTGTAGCGGCTGGGAAAAACAGGTGTAGTTGCGTTGTTGTAACCTCTCTGTAAATAGCCGCGCCTTGCCCCTCTACCATTGCAGTGGGGCTCTTTTTTCTTTTCAATGTCTCATAGTCCACGGACAACGTGTTTAGGGCTTGTGATAATAATAGTGTGTACGCCTTGTGATAGATGTAGCTCTGCGCATGTAGGATTCTTTGGGTGTCTCCGAAGCACGCCGCTTTGAAGAATATCTAGGAGCTTCCTGTGTCCGCTGTTGCCATATTAGCCCTGATCTCGTGTACGTCATCCATTTTTTTTTATACATTTTCCACATCGGTGTACTTCCATCTTCATTTAGTACTTTCGAGTGAGCGATAATGAAGTTGATCGTGTGGACGGTGCGGCTGGAATTGACTTTGCGACTACGGTCATGGTCGCGCTTCCAGAATGCTGGAAATAATTCTTGATAGAAACCCGCAAGGGCTTGGAATCAAAAGAGTGTAGCGTCCTTGTAAGCCTGCGTATGTGTTTCAAATGTGTAGTTAGTTTACTATTGTATGGCTGAGTTAGAATTTCGTTCCAGTTTGTTCCGTTTTGAGATGAACGTCTTAGCTAATCACTGGCTCCTCTTTTTTTTTTTTTGAAGACTACAATTCATCAGTCAGCCACGCACCGCATACAAGTCAGACCCGAAATCGTCTCAGTGTCAAATACTGCGAGTTGTCGGCGAGCTCCCGTTTTATTACGTCAAAGTCTCCGTAACTTGTCCAGTGTTGTTAAAAGCAGCTACGTACACTTTTCTTGTTTCTAGTGGAAACAAATTCAACAAACCCTGAGCCGAGTTTCAAAAGCACGAACAATTGCAGTGCTCTTATTTTTTTATTTTTTTCATTTCTCTCTCACTTTGCGTTTGTAAAACCTTTGTTGTCTGATGTAAGATCTCGTCACTTTTACGTCTGCATCACTCCCTTGTTTTTTTCCTCCTCGAAAATTCTCAACAGCGCATTTTCGGCCATCCAGCACAGGTCAGTTTCTTTCAACAGTGCAGGTTTCAGCTGTGCAGAGCACAGAGAAAATGTACATAGGCTTGGACATCTGTGGCGAGAGATTGGAAAGGAGAGAGAGAGAGAGAGAGATTGAAAGTCTACTATTTTTACGTGACAAGTAGCAGCCCAGCGCCATGTACAATGAGCACTGTATCGCTTCCACGTAGCTGTGTCTCCACCAAACCCAGTGCGGGAGAAACTTGGGGGAAGAAGAGCCTTTATTTTGTATAGTTGAAACTATAGGAGATCGTCCTCTCCCTCGGCCATTCGGACGGAGCGTGTATTTGTGTAGGTGTTGTTGTTGAACATTACATCAGTGTTTATTAAAGGCTGTTACTGTTGCATTGAACATCTATGAATGTATATAACTGTTCAATAAATCCAACTGTCGTGTTACGGTGAAAGATGGGCGTACTGTCTTTTTGCTGCATGCGTGTTGTTTGACTGTCGTTTGGTGCTTGCAAGACGCAGTGCGGGTGAGATTGAGCAGTTGCACGTAATTTTCTGTTCTTTGTCGTTAAAAGAAGCTCGTGCGTTAAAGAAATGTCATTAAAGAGCTCGTGCAGTGTTCTTATTTTAGCAGCAAGTCAGCGCTGCCAAGACACTGAGGGAAGGCAGTGTGCAGTATTGCTCATGTACAGCCACAATCAAAAGTTTACGGACCAGGGAAATGGCAATTTTAGGTTTTTTCTCTTCCTGTAGCAGCCTGACAAACTAATGAATGCATGCGAGATGTCGTATAATTACTGAAATAATGGAAACTACTGCACATAGTACTCCGGGCTGCTGTGTGGCAGAGAACTAACTCAAAATTGCTGCTTTTGTGGTCCGTAAACTTTTGCTCTTGGATGTACGTCGAGAAGCACAAGTGTGCATATATTTGACCATATATTTGACATTTTTAAAAATCTTGGCAGAGTACGCATGCCTCGGGGTGCATATCGTCTGCTGCCGGAGGAGACAGAAGAATTGCCTTCAATCATCCACACATAGGCTGCTCAGGTAAGATTACTTTACCAGCGAGTGGTTAATTAGCTCAATAAGTGGCTTTTCGCTTCATTGAGACACCCAACACGCGCAGCGACAAGTTCAAGCTCGACATGTCGAAAACCTCTGAAAGTTGAGGGCTGGGACCTTGTTCATGTTTAACTGGGGTTCCGTGTAATACGCGCTGACATCAGCTGCACGCGAACTTTATTTTATTTTCTTCCAGAATCGGGCAAGTGCTGCATTTTACATGATTTATGGCTGCTATCCGTGGTTGCTCAAAAACAGCTGCGTTAGCCATCTTTGCAGGAGATCAGCAGGAAGGTTGCATGGGATGCTTTATCCAGAAGTGACCTTTTACTAAGCATCTTATGTGAAATGGCGGAATCTTGGTAGTATATACCTGTATCAAATGAGTTGCAACGTATTATTATAAAACAGTTTGAAATTGTAAAGAGAGCAAATTTTATTTCCCGACAACAGTAGTTGTATACAGTCATGTAAAAATGAAATGGCAATGCTAAATACTGACCGGAACACACAAATAGTGCAATTTCTTTCCATACAAGTCAAATTGCCGCATACAGTTAAAGCCCTTCATAAGAGACACCTACCGAGGAGCAGCTTCTGTCTCTTATATAAGATGTGTCTGATGATCAGGGAACCATGTTTTCACTAACTGATCAACCCCTATAGTTCAGTGTGGGCATCATACGACTAAAATAAGCTCAAAAAAACGCTACAGCATGTTGCAAAAGATTCATTGTAATTTAAGTTTGGCCTTCATGATTTATGAAATACATAATTCTGAATCTGTTTAATTGCTTCATGACTCTATTTACACTGTTTTACAACATATTCTACAAAATTTCTCTCCCTTCAGTGTTAGCAGAAGATGAATCGTAGATGTTGAGTTCACAAGCCTGATGAATAGCCAGAGCCTGCGTGCGCAAACGCACTCCAATGCATGGCAGTAAGCTTTAGCCACTTCTGTAAGTTGCATTTCCATTGGCAGGGCTTCTCGTCGTCGTCTCGTACCTGACTGCAACACAAAGTTATAAATAGCGACTGTGGGCATCTGTCGCCTTCCTTTGTTTCCACAACGGAAGAAACTGCAGGTAATGACTGGCGGCACTGCATCTGAAGTTAAAATGTCTGTTACAAGCGAGATGGTTGACCAAAATTCAAGGATAACTTGTCCTTTATAGCCAACCATCTTTTACATCCGATGTCTTTTATAAAAGAGGTCAATTTAATGGGAAACATCGGCAGCCAACCATGTGGGTAAATAGTGTCTCTTATACGCAATTGTCTCTTATAACGAGGTTCAACTGTAGCTTCAAAACAGTAACCACGTTCAACTATGAAACGGAGGTTACAGACTAAGCAAAAAACACATTCTGTCGTTTCGGCACCCCTACGCGTAACTTGTTCACAATGAGCATGTGACGTGGAAAACGATACTATATATATTAGGGTTGTTCATTTTGGGGTTCTATATTTTTTTAAAATGGGCGGTAAAAATCGGGTGCTATTTTTTAAACTGATAGCCGGGGAGAAATTGGGTTTTTTCTGTAAAACTATTCCAAAATTCATTTTTTTGCGTGTCAAATCTACAAATAATAGCCTTCATCAATTATTTTTCAAGGTATCACAAGCTGGTAATCGGGGGGACATGAGGGTTTTCTAGCAAATGCTCTCGATAGTTTGGAATTTGTCTTGAAATGGATCAGTAATGATGACAGTAAAGAGCATTGATAACTTCCAAGAAATGAAACATTTTGTTCACGAAAAGCTGGTCATTGATTTTTCGCTCCTCCTAGTTTACATATACTATTATCATCTTCATGCACAACGTGCCGGTCTCCATTGAGACTTGTCCCACGGTTAAACGTATCGTTAAACATATCTCATTTGGGAGAAAGTTCTCAACATCACAGCTTCCACTAGCTAGGCCCAACAATATTAGTGCAGCATTTGCCAGTCTGCAGTAGCGAGCGGTAGTTCAGAAGCTGTGTTTGTGGAGCTTGCTTCCAGCAAGTACCGGTTGAGAACGGCGACCGTCAGTGCACGATTGTGCAGATCGCTATTCTGAAAAAGTCTATTCGGGGAGAAATCTGGTAAACACTGGCACCCAGCTTGGCTTGCCATGTGAAGTATCGTGGGGTTCTTCGGGGCGACCTAGCCAGTACTCCGGCGTAGGCCACCACGCTAGCTCCCGGCGTGTAAACTACGCGGGCTCCCGAGCCCACGGCAGGCAATACGAGAACACGGTAGACAGTAGTGCCGAAGCACAGCCGTTTATTTGGGGGCTCCAAAAGCAGCGAGCACAAGGCTCGACGGCATTCGCGAAATCACGCCGTCCGGGTCGTGATCGCGAACGGGAGGCAGGCACTCAATGTCACTGAGTGGACACCACGAAGAACTTCGGGTTCAATGCTATCATCTGCTGCTCTAATCTGCGCAAACTCCTCTTCGTACGACACCTGGCAGGGAGTCTGGCCTGATGTCCTGTTGCTGGTGTCTTGATTTTTCTTCCTTTTAGCTATTGTTTTGAAGCGTGACTCGCATTGTGTTGCAGTTCGGTAGATTCCGATTGACTGGAGTATTTCCTTGGAAATGTGCTCGTACATAAGCAGCTTGCTACGAAATTTTCTCATAGGGCCGACCTTGTTTGAGTATCGAGCATATAGCATCAATAAAAGCCTTGTTTCTCCTTCTTCCCATGGTCCTGTTTTCATCAGAAAAAAAATAAATGCTTGGTTATAGCACAAGTGACATTCTGCAAATTCACAGATTTTGTGTACTACCAAGAAGAACTAGCGTTTCGAATGGCCCCGCAATTTTTTTTGTGATCACTGCAGCATAATAGTAAGCAAAGGAAAAGTGTACATGCAAGACTGCAGTTAACTTTGAAGTAAAGGTCAAACTAATGCAAGGAAAAATACAGGTGAAATTTCTACAAATTTTCAGATTTTGTGCAATAGCAAGGAAAACCAGTGTTTTGAATGGCCAAGAAATGATAGTTTTGTTGTCACTGCAGTAAGAAAAAGCAGTAAACGCTGAAGTCAAGGCCCGCCTGTTTGCAAACAGTCTAGCACAGTGACAACAGGAAAAAAAAAAAAAAAACGTTGCAGCGAGGCTCGTGCTTACCAGAGCAGGGAGTACCCAAGCTGTCTGCAGTGCCTGTGGCCACACACGAGACGGGGCTTGGTTCTCTATGCTTGGTTCGTCACCTAAGGCAAACAGTGAATTTCAGTGACGCATTTACAGATATCACGAGGGGTTATCATACATATGCAAAAGCGTATTTGCTGCACAGGACGCGTTCAGCGATCCGTATGAAGGCAACTGAAAGGGTGGTTTGATCAATCGCGCATATGACGAAGTTGAATTCTAACTGGAGCTATTTATTTCCCCGATTAAACGATGCAGCAGCTTCAATGCGTACGCACATACGAAAACGCCGGGATTCAGAATATGGAATGGATGAACCGCTCTAGCAAGCTAAAGGAATGCTAAATACCATGCGGAGCAGCAGATGACAACGTGGCGGCTGCTTGGTGTACAGCAAATGCACGCTGATTTTGAGCTAACATTGTTGGCCACTACTAATATAACAAAGTCTCGATTAGATGTTTGCAAAACATGCCTGGGGGTGAAAACGACGTTGCCAATACAGGGGTTAACTCAACAACTCCTTGAGCAACACGCGCGAAGGGGCTGCTTTACAGTTCGAGCGGTTCGCAAAGAGTAAGTTCTTTCGCAAGTTTCTTTCGTTAACTTACCATCGTACATGGTCAAAAAGACGGACTGTGCTAGGCTCAGTGGGATGTCGCTGCGTTGAGACATGTGCGAGACGGGCGGCGCCATTCGTCGATGCAGCGCAGGAATGTTTACAAACACCGGCGGCTTCTCGCGCTGGCTGCACGGTGGCGCTACCCGTGCAGCCAGCGCGGGATTTGCAGCCGCCGTGCTGCACCGTGCATTTTCCTTGTGGCGCTTGAAAATGGTCGCCGATGCATTCGGTTGGTACGCTGCCTCTCGCGCTCTGATTGCGAGCCGCCTCTGCATCTGGCGACTCCGAGCCAGAGGACCAGAGCGGCCAACCGAAAACGCCATAAGTTCCCACCTGAGATACAGGGTATCCGCCAGCGCCGCGCTGTTCCGCCGAGTCCTGCGCGAACGTGGAACATATGTGCACGCGGAAGCTGGAGAGCCTCGCCGGAGGCCCAGTTTGCGTCCTGGTGCTGTGTAATGAAAGAAGGCGAAGAAAATTTTGGCATCGAAGAATGTCGCGGGAGTCATCGATTGGCGCGGCCTGTAGGGTGAGCGGAGGCGTAGAAGGAACGACTGCTCGAGGGGGGCTGCGTGGGTGTCACTGCAGCACGGGGAGGGGTGTATCGACAGTAGGGCTAACGAATCCCGTTAATCACAGCCATGGGCCACTTTTAGGGTGGCGCTTGAAGGGACACAAGTGATTACTCTGGCCTTCAGACAGAGTAAGTCGGCCCAGCGCTTCGTCCGCCGGTCGCCGACGGGTCGTCGCAATTCGTTCGCTCAGTTGAAACGAAGCCAGGACACGTTTGTGAATGGAAGAATGTGCCTTTCTTTACTTCGTTAGTTTGTACACTGTATCTAGCTCCAAGTCAAGGTCGCTTCACACAAGCGCTGCACAAGCGCACATGCGATGCTTCGCTATACGCCTCGAGCGCGGCCTGTAGGGGCGCCACTGAAATCCCCCTAGCGGCCCGTTTCGAAAGCAGGCGCGGGAGTCCCTGGCCCGCTCCCCCCTGTCGCCGTTGCTTTTGGGGCTCGTTCAAGACAGCGATTTACCGTTTGTCCGCGTTCGAAATACCGAATAACGTGGAGCAGGCACTCTGTTTGCAAGCGTGGTGTGTTCACGGGAGTATAAACGTTTATGACGCGATCTTAGTGAGATCTATATGAGCGCCGGGCGTGTGTCACAGGCCGGCGTCCCAAAGCCAGCATTTGCATGCAGCTGATTGCAATTCCGCTGCCCTGAAATTTAGTGGCAGTGTCTCCGTAAGCAGTGTTTCCTCCGATGGTCATGTTGCGGCCATACACACTATGATGTAAATCGACTTTGTGCACTATAAAATCCAGCGGAGCACTCATACCTGACAGCACGCAAGTTACGCCTGCCAATATCACAGTATCACATATCAGATATTGGTCAGTACCCTGAACAAGCCAATGCGGCATAAATTTCGCAAACATTGTACCAAAGAAGTACGATGGATAATGCAAAATTACACTCCGGAGTCAGCACACGGCGACAAATTTAATGCTAGGTCGTCTTGTCCCGAGGTGAGCGCTCGCTATAAGATTCATCTCTTACATTTATCCTCCACGAGAAGCGCGAAGATGGGCTTATAGAGTAATCCGCGTCCGCGACCAAACCCTTCTTCGAAACATCGTCGTATGACACAGGGAGACTGCAGAATCTAGCATAAACCGAAATCAGATACCCTTATCAGATGCGACACTCTTCCAACGAGCCCGTGTGTACGAGATTTCGGCGCACGTTAAGGATCTCCAGGTGGTCAAAATTAATCCGGAGCCCTCCACTACGGCGTGCCTCATCGTCTCCGTTGCGTCGGCGCGTTAAAACCTGCAATCAATCAATCAATAAATCAATCAATCAACTCTTCCAACGGCACCTCGTATTTCTTGTGAACTGCTTACCCTGTATTCTTCAAAAAAATGCGTCCGCCGAATGATCAGCCGTTCGTTGAAGGCAAAAAACAAACGAAAAGTGAACACGCAGCTTGTGTGTGTGATTAATAAAACGTTCATTTGTTGATTTTGCTCCGCATTTGTAAACAACGACAGTTTAGCGTCCTCCTCCTCCCCCCCCCCCCCCCCCCCCCGCCCCATGTCTAGCGAAATATCAGTGCATTTCGCATCTAGTTGGTCTGGTGAATACTACCTCGCTCAAAAAAACGTCTTTAGCATTTCAGAAGCTGGACTCGGTTTTTTTTTTATTCCCGTACGACTATTCTATTTATTCCTGACTTGCAGACCATTCATTTTCCCGTGGTTTCATTAACATATATCTTGGTTCATGCATAAGGCATGAGTGGGCACATATCTGACAATGCACAGCCTTTGAGTGTACTTAACATTTTCGCGTGGTTTATATTCCCATAAAAGGCACGAGTTTTTGTACGCTATTGGGTTATCACATCCCCGAAACATATTTTTCTACGACGTACATATTCGAAGCAAAGCCGCATGTGTTGTCTGCGCTGCAAAACGAACCAACCTAGCTCTTACAGTGCCAATATCAAGTCTAAACGAGGTGACAATAAATAGAATTCACTTGTGCTGACGTGTTCGAAGGTGACAGCGGTGATATGCTGCTGCCGTCGTCGACGCCCGCAAGAGCGGCCAAGAAGCGCGCAGAACCGCCTCCCCGGGTAGCTCTTACTGGCGTTCGAGCGCTCTACCAAGACGCAGCTGTTTTTTTTAAGCGCCCTAAACGTGCAGTTAGCTTACAGACGTCACCTTAACAAGTTGTTTAGTGCGCGGAAAGGCAAAGAGAAGCGAAAGAGAACCAAAACACTGCATGACCGCCTATCAGTCGCGCAGCGCTAATCCCACAAACGCCGCGGAGAAGCGGCGGCAGGCGGCGCAGCGATCGCGAATCTCGAGGCGTATCTGCCACTGGTACGCCAGTAGGAAAATATAAGGCCTCTTGAAGGCGGGAGAAGAGTCAGCGAAGTCAGTATAGGTACTAAGGAAATAAAATCAACTGATACTTTTACCGTACAGCGTAAAACTAGGGTGCGGGAAGCACTTTCTTGCGCTGGGCGAAAAAGCACAGCGGCCAGCAGCACAGGTGCGAATCCCCGGTGCGAATCCCCAGTGCGAATCCCCGGGGGTACGTTCTCTTTTTTTTATAAGTTGCTTTTTCGTTTCCAGGCGATGTTTTCTATACTGAGTTCACCTTTTGGGGGGGCCGTATCGTTCACTGCTCCACGAACTAGTTCACAGAACGCGCGCAGGCTGACACTGGCGCCCTAGCGAGTTCTCGTTGGCGTGCTGTTGCCATAAGCACCGACTGCTTGCGGGCAGTGGGCACAGGCCAGAATCCACAGACCCTTGGCCTGGTGCGAGCACGCTTTTTGCGATACAGGCATGAGTGAGGCAAGCTCAAATATGGGGAAAAGCGCATGGCACTTGAGCGTCTGCGGGGACGCGTATGGCGTTCATCCACTGCGTAGGTCTCGGCTAGTGATTGCTACGATTCCAAGCCGTCCTGGGAGGCTTATCTTATGCATTTTACAGCCGACAACATGGCAGAAGCGCGGGACGACGATTACTGAGGTATTGAGAATGCCCATCCAACGATGCCGTCGGATGTCAAGCACGTTGTTTTACAGAACCGAAACCGAAACTTGTTTGCTTGCTAACCTTGGGCATCGTCCAATCACGGTGCGTCTCCTCCCGTCGTCGCAGCATTTAGTTGGTGCGGCCGCCGCAAACCGCGCATGGTAGTTTTTCTTCTTTGCGCTTTGTAAAATAATTACCGACTTGTCAACCGGATAAACGATGAAAAGTGTGCTAATTTGAGCCAGTCTACGCAGTGCAAGCAAAAAACGGGAGCTTGACAAATTCACTGACAGTAAAGGGGTGAGGAGTGGGAGGGGGGGGGCATCACGGACAGCGAAACTCTGCTGATGTGTCCTTGGAGGCTTTCCACGTGGCTATCTTTTTTTCTTTTTTGCGCACATGAGATGTTGTGTAAGCCCAGACTCACCGTGAATGTTTAGCTTTTTCTGTTGTCTTTGCGGTGACGCGTACGGAGACCGTGTACTCCGTCCCGCTTGTCAGATTTCCAGAAGGAAACCATGGTGAAAATAACTTGAAAGGAAATAAGGCGAAGATTGAACCTTGCAAAAGCTGGGACAAAGCATTCAAACAAGATGAAATAAAGTGTGAAACGTATGAAATGAAGATTGGTGCGAAACAATTAACTGTACAGCGTCAGAGCAGTGGTTGGTGCATACTAACTGAAATTCAAAACAGCGCGAAAAGACGGCACAAGAAACGACGACACGAGGCGCCGTGTATCGTCGTTTCTCCCCTTCTTTTCGCGCTGTTTTGAATTTCAGTTAACTGTACAGGGGCGGTATTCTCGTAACTGTCCCTTTTGAAAAAATCCCTTTTGCGCCCCTTTCATCGTGACGTACTTCCGGTTAAGCAGTGGGCCTTTGATTCAAATACCGTAACTGTTCTTGCAAACACATTTTAAAAAACTGAAACCGTAACAGAGTATTTTTTTTTGTGTTTATTGTTCCGCGAGCGAACCAACATTAAGGCGACGAAAAATCGTCTGCTTCAAATCGTCTGCTCGGAGTAGCCACGGCACAAAGCTCCGCCGTGCTTGCATGGCGTCACATCCGGGTGTTTGCTTTTAGCCAATCAGGGCTCGCTCAAAAGGGACACCTTTGAAAGGGACGCAAAAGGGACAAAACACGGGAATACCGCCCCAGATTAGGGGTCTTTGGTAGTGCGAACAGCTCAGGTGTCCAGCAACGGGTGAGATAGTTGTCTGTCGCAGTTTAGTTTTCTGGTCAACCCATCATTTCTAATCTCAAAAGATGAAAAGTCGAGTGTTGATGGCTCATATTTTTGTACATTGTTATAGTTTTGTTGTCTTCCCTGCCCTCTAAAGTCGAGCTAGATAGCGCTTTTTGCCCGAATACGGGAATGACTGGTATTTATACGCACAACCCGTACGCGCTTCATGAGTATTTAATGCATAAAAAGCTGCGGCTGTTTTCAAATAGGCCCGATCTTCCTTCACTAGAATGTCCCAGGCATGCCCACACACACAGAAAAAAAAAATTGAAGCCGTTCGACTCAATGTGAAAGCTGTCGGAGGCGCAGAACAGTGATTCGCCATAACGGGCTGCAGTGCCGTTATCGGCTCACTACTGCCACCCAATGCATTTCAAATTTTCCGCCTTCGCAGTGCTCGCGTGCCGCCTGCCTGAAACTGCGCCAGCAGGAGTTCTGTTCTTTTCGTGCTTGCTTTAATTTTGTATGCTAGAGCTGTTATGCGTCATTTCGAACGCGTAATTCTTTTCTTAATTGCGCGGCTGGAGCCTTTCTGCGGCACTTCGAACGCGCCATTTTTTTTTTTTTTTGCGCGGCCGCTTTTTTCGCTTAGTGTCGTAAAAACCAGCCCACCGAGCGTTCCTAACTAAATGAACGCGGCTGCTGCTGGTTATATACGCAGATTTTGCATGAAATGTACCTGCAGTTTTCTTTGCGCTAAACAACGGGGAGATGTATGACAGCGCCAGCGGTTCACAAGGTTTGAACGGCTACGACTGTGGTTTTCGAAGCCTCCGCGTGGTTCCCTGACGACGGTACACAAGGCTCTACTTGGGTCCGTTATCTTTGCTCCGCCTCCTTATTCCGGCAGTCGCATCGACCGTTAGCGAGCTACGACGACAAGGCGAGCCCAAAAGTGCTCTGCACATAAAAGAAAATTGTCTCCAATCCACGCTGTGAAGGTTGTTGGAAAGAAAAGTTGTAAGCGACACCACAACAACTGGCCATGCGACGTCACGTGCATTCACACACGTGGCTCTACAAAGAGTGAAACCGGAGATACTGCTAGCCGTTACCTGGGATTCGCGTCAAAAAGCGCCCTCCCCTCCCCAGCCACTAAATCAAAAACACAACCGAATTGGTGTTCACCAATTTAGAAAACGGAGTCCCATTCGTGGCAAGCAGTGCGCAAAAGGCAATGTTCCTCTAGGGGCCAGATGTCTGTATATGGTCTCTATTTTGTTTTCCCGCCCTGCAAACCTAAACTTAACGTATTTTTGACGTACGACCACTTAATTCCGTCTGGTGCGGGTTACCCAGGAGGCGCTGTCGAACAAGTTATTCAAATAATAACGAAGGAAGCGCTCAATGGACGCGAAGCTGCGCCAAAACAGGCCCAAAACAACCGTCGTCAAAGCAGACGACAAAACTGTCTTATATGCTGCCCTATTGATGGTGTTTCACTTTCTTTGGGGGGGTGTAAATTTGTGGTACGGCAGGCTCTGCAATATTCTGGTCATGATCAGTCATTGCATGAGTCTTACCGTTTCTTTTTTGTCTTTTTCTTGCACTTTCTTAGTTGGACGTTTTGCTTGTGGGCAATAATTGGTTAAAGATTTTCTGTTTTTGGCGATTGTGAGTTGGGAACTACGCGCTTGTCTAGAGCTCAGCCGAGCATTCTCACGTGGCTGTTCTCTGGGAAGATATTCGTGCCTATTTTTAGGGTGATTTTTAACTTGGCCGCGTGGCGCCATCTGTCATTTACCAAACCGAGCTTTCAGAGGAGAACGGTGGGAATATTGAAAAGTATTTTGAAAACCTATGTGATTAGATGATCAATGGTCAGATACGGACTCGACATGTCATTCAGCCGCGAACTGAGGATTTGGCAGTGGGACTGCCAGGGGTACAGTCGGAAGCAGTCGTCCCTCCAACTATATGTAGAAAAGGCTGTACATTCCCCGGCAGTCATGCTGATACAGGAAGCGCACTATGCCCATCAAGCTTAAGGGACCGCCATTCTCGTGCAAAAGGAACTAGCTGTGTGCCATCATGATGCATTTGACTCGGATACCCCTCACGAATATGTGGAGATACACCCAGCCAAACGGAGAGGGCGTAGTCTACACATCCTGATCGTATAGCAACCGCAACCCCAATTCGGACTATCTAATCAATCCTTCCTTACTTCGGCCGGCCGTGGTGCCCGTGTGATGGTGGCGGGGGACTTAAATGCTCACAATGTGGCGTGGGGTTACAAGCGAACGGACGCAAAAGGCAGGAAGCTGGAAGAACTGGCAGCCCGGGAGCATCTCACATTACTCACCGACCCACTGCAACCTACTAGGACAGGAAATAGCGTCAGCAGGGACTCATGCCCGGACCTGACCTTCGTACGAAATGTTAGGGAGGAGAAATGGGAAAACCTAGGGCAGAGTCTCGGAAGCGACCACTTTATTTTACAGACGAGTATGGACCACGCTTGTGGCAGATGGGAGAGAAAACGTCGAGCTTGCAGACTAACAGACTGGCACAAGTGGGGAGAAGCCAGAAAAAGACGGCTTGGGGAACAGGGAGGACCCAACATAGTGGACATCGAGCTGTGGACCCGAGAGCTGTTATTGGACTTGGAACACCACACGCGAAAAATCGAAGCTCCAGACTGCGTGCCAGCTGTCGACTCGCACCTGCTCCATATCTGGGATGCCAGAGAATCGCTCACCAAGAGATGGCAGAGGCAGCCCCTCAACCGCAAGCTACGACGTCGAGTGGCCCAGCTTTGTGAGGAGGTGGAGGATTACGCCATAAAGCTTGTTAATCAAAACTGGCGGAGGTTTGGCGACAGCATGTCGGGCCAGATAGGCGTGGCAAAGACGTGGAAGGTTCTTAAGGCAATGATGGAGCCATCTGCCACGAGGACTGAGCTTGCCAATCGACTTGCTAAGCTGGTGCACGAATACCTCGGGACGGACCAAGAACTTATTGACGACCTCAAGGCGAAGTATCTCCGAACAGGCCGCCGGGGTGATTACCCAGATTACCAAGGAGAACCCAATGCAGCCTTGGAGGAGCCTGTCACTATGCACGAAATCAAAACTAAGCTCGCCAACATGAAGAAGACCACAGCTCCGGGACCAGACCAAATCACAACGAGAGCCCTCTACAACCTAGGTGAAGCAGACATACAAGCTTTGGTCGACCATTTCAATCAGGAGTACTGGATCCCTGGTTCGTTACCGCAACAGTGGAAAACAGCGGAAATTCGGTTTATCCCGAAACTGGGAAAGGACTTGAAGGTAGAGAATCTTAGGCCCATCTCGCTAACATCCTGCCTGGGGAAACTTTTCGAGCGAGTAATCAACACTCGATTGCAACGGTTTCTCGACGGCACAGACCAACTTCCGCACACACAGTTTGGCTTCAGACCACACCTATAGGCACTGCCGATGTGCTTTTGCAGGTCTACAGGAACGTATACCTTCACCCAGACCGCATACAACCGTGCGCGGTGCTGACTCTTGATTTAAAAGGGGCTTTAGATAATGTCCTACACTCGGCCATACTACGCAACTTAACGGAGACTAATTGCCGCTCCAGAACCTACAACTATATCAAGTCGTTCTTACAAGATCGGAAAGGCCAAGCTCTCTATAGGGGGACTCCAGTCAGACCTGATTGAGCTGGGATCGCGGGGTACACCTCAGGGTGCAGTTCTCTCCCCTTTTCTCTTCAACTTGGCGATGAAGGATCTGCCGCCCAGACTGAACCGGGTGCCAGGAATTTGTCACGCACTGTACGCGGACGACGTCACCATATGGTCAAATCAGGGAACTAGGGCCGACATAGAGGACAGCCATCCTAAATAGACTGGACATAACCCCTCCAAACACGGGGCAGGATCGACTCGACATCCCTCGGGAAATAAGAGAACGCATTCACGCCCATCCCCTCCCCAGACACATGCACCCGGAACACGATCAAGTTCACCGAACACTCCGGGCCCAATACCTCTCCAAAACGTGGGACTCCCACCCTGCTACAGTCTACGTGGACGGTGCCGGCCCCACTAATGGGGTGACCACAGCAGCAGCATGCTCATCCAGTGGTAACCCCATTGCAATGGCATCCATCAAAATGACGGATCTGACCCGCGCGGAAGAGGTCGCCATCGCCCTGGCCATCTCTGCCCATCCTCGCACCATTATACTAACCGATTCCCAAGAGGCTTGCCGAAATTTTCTCAGAGGCAGGATATGTCGCCAGGCCCTTCGCATAATTGCGAATCAGCCGCCTGAAGGGGCACAGATCATATGATTCCCGGGTCATCAGGGACAGACCGGGGGGAATGTCGCCGCGCACGCGTTAGCCCGCGATTCCTTATTCCGGGCGTTCACCCCCGCTGGTTGCCCCCCAGGCAAGGGAGCCAGCCGATCACCTTCACCCCCTTCACTGTGTACCGCCTACAGGGAGATACTGCTTGAACAGAGGCTCGGCAGGAGGAGATGTCCAGCCCCTCATCCCTCGCTCACAAGAATGGAGGAGGCGTTACTCCTACAGCTTCACACAAACACACTTCCGATTCCCGCAACCCTACATAAATACTACCCAGACATCTACCCAACACCACAGTGCCCGCACTGCGATCAGACGGGAGATTTACTCCACACGATGTGGCACTCCACACAAAATCCCAACATGAAGAGCATTACACCGAGCAACAGATCCACGACACAATGGGAGGCCACCCTGCTCAACCCGCATCCAGCTTGCCAAAAATGGCTCACGGACCGGGCTGAGAGAGCTACTCGTCGGCCACCGGCAGCCCCGGATTAGCGGGCCCGACCATGGCTCTGAGCAAATAAAGTTTTTTTCTATCTCTCTCTCTGATTAGATGCTACTCAGTAAGCATTATTTGAGCTATTTTCGGCTTATAATCTATGCCTTCCTTGATTTCTGAGAGACCGGCGTTAATCATTTGTCCCCTGTTTTTTTGTTAGAGAGAGAGAGAGAGAATAAACTTTAATTAACCCAGAAAATGCTTGAGAGAGGCGTCCTCATTCCAGGATGCCTTGAGCTCGGGCCGCGTCGACAGCCCTTCCGATCAGGCGCAGCTGATCTTCGAGGCCGGAGCTGGCCAAGGCTCTCTCCCAAAGCTCTGTGGAAAGGTGGATGTTAGGGGGGTCTAGGGTGGACTTGTCGCAGCCGCCCACTATGTGTCTAAGAGTCCCAGGCTCTCCACAGAAGCGGCAAAGGGGAGAAACGTGTGTCCGAAAGAGGTGTAGTCTGGTGGGATGCGGGAAGGTGTTGACCTGCAGGGCACGCAGTAACCTTTCCTGATCTCTCGGTAGCGATTTGTGTGGTGAAGAGTAGGTTCTACGGGACAGCCTATAGTGTTGCGTGATTTTCTGGTAGGTGACAAGAGGTTGCATGCGCTCGGGCTCGGCTTCGGCTTCACCGGTTGTCGGCGTAAGTCCCGGTGGGAAACACAGCGCGGTGGCTCAGTGGGTAAAGCGTTGCGCTGCTCAACCCAAGGCCAATTCCCGGCCACGGCGGTTCTTTTTCTGATGAAAGCAGGAAACAAAAGCGCCAGTGTGTCGAGATTTCGGCGTACGCTAAAGATACTAAAGCGGTCAAAATTCTTCCGGAGGGTTCCACTACGACATGCCCGTAGCCGACGAGTGCCCTCGGGGCATGAGTTACCGGAAACTTATACTTTTGATCTTCTGGTGGAAACCCGCTTTGGTGTGATGGCGTAAGTTGTGGGCACGGCTGGAGACCGTGTGTGTCGAGCATGCTACCACCGACTGGGCATAGAACAAACTTCACCGCGCAGGCGCGGCACTTGAGGAAAACGCCTTTATTTCGTATCCTGCGTTGTATAATTGTCCTCCTTTCCAAACTTCTCTTGCCGTAGCTCCACACTACAGGTTCAGTGGAGACCTCGAATCTTGCTGCCTCAGTCGCAGCTTCCGGGTGGCAGCGGTGGCGTGTTTCCGTGGACGCATGATGAGCACGGCTGATAGCGGATGGCTAGGAGCCACGGTGGAATCGAAAAATGAGTCTAACAACGCTACCGCGTTAAAAACATCATTGCCGTACATGGTGGAGACAGTCTTTGAACGGTCCCGTGCCGCCGCTATTGGGTCATAGTGCTCAAGCCATTGCTGGTTTCGTTTCCCACAAGACCCAACAACGCGAAATAAATAAGATAATTCAGCCTTCGCGAGTAAAACGTGTTGCGGCGAAAATTATAGCGCTGTGTTGCTACAGTGACTTGCTGCGGCGGCCAGCCAGGGCCAGCGAGTGACCCAAAAAGGCGGTGCCAACGGGTACGTGTCTCCACCCATCGCCTCCTGTGTTTTGCTCCACCCTTGTGGCGGACGCGCGTGAATTGACGCACTTCTAGCAAAGAAAAGAGCAGAGTGACAACACGGCTTTGAAAGACACCGATAAGCAGAGAGCAGAGATACAGGGTGTTGCGACGATAATTAAAACACTAAGAATTTTTCCTGAGCGAACCGCCGCTCTGTTCGCACTCAAACTTCACACGAAGGTCGCATTTTGTGGTCTATTTTGTTTGACACCGGGAACAACGACGGTACTTACCTGTTTATCCTGAAAATAAAAACAATTTTCGCCTATGGGAAATGGCGGCTGATTTGGACGTGCGAGCCCGAAAACCGGGTTTTCTGATCATCTGCTGCACCATTTGGCTCCTTCCTACCGTGAATCCCAAACGTGCGTTTTGCTCTGCATACCCCACGTGGTTCCGTCGTTCCAACATCAACTTGCGCTGGCTCGCACCTCCAAATGAGCCGCCATTTTCCCATAGGCGAAAATCGTTTTTATTTATTTTCAGAATACACAGGTAAGTACCATCGTTGTTTCCGGTATCAAACAAAATAGACCACGAAATGCAACCTCCGTGGCAAGTTTGAGCGCGAACAGAGCGGCGGTTCACTCAGCAAAAAATTTTAAAGTGTTCCAATTATCGTCGCAACACTCTGTATAGGGAAAAAGAGCGCCCTGAAAGGAAGAAACTTGGATCGAGCGGGCGGGGAAAGCGGCTGTTCGGTCATCGCCGTGGTGTCGCGTCGTATCTGTCTTCGCGTTCGTCGGAGGCTCAACGGGAGCTTCAAATTCACGGTCAACCTGCCACCTGAACTTCGACTTCTCGCGGTTGGGGCGCGTTGGCGTACTGCTGCCACGTGGGGCCGTCGCAGGTTAACTCCCGCTCGAGAGTACCCGCCTCCTTGCTTGCGTCTGTACAGCACGTGGTCTGACCCGCCTGCTGACCTTTGCAACGGGGGTTAAGAGCAAAGAACGTCAGGACGAGGCGGCGAAGCGGTGTAAAATATGGGAAAAGCACTGGTTTATCCGCGCCGGGGTCCGTCGTATGAAGCGGACCGCGTACACCCGAGCGTCATATCATCGGGGTTTTTAATGCATTGTTTCTATGGGGAGTTCGCCGGGACCGTGGTGGTCCGTCGTAAGAAGCGCGTCGTCGTAAGTCCGGGGGACAAATCAGCGGGGTTCCGCTGTAGTGAAAGTAAAATTTTAAAATCTGCAGAAACTCGCAGAATTGTCTACGAATACGTATACAGTGAAATCTCGTTGATAAGTTTTTCACGGGAACCTAAAATAAAACGTATTATGCGGAAATCGTACTACTCAAAGAGTAAAAAAGAAGGGAAATACGCATGCTCCGTCAGCAACTGACTTTTATTGAGCAACATTGGAGGAGCTGGTGAATTTGTACGTGCTGCACTTTCTTCTTTTCCATGTTCAGGATCAAATTCTTGGGAAACGTAAAAGTAGCCGGTATTCGCTTCACCGAACTCTGTTTTGCGCGTCAATCGATGTCGTGACTTAAATCGGTGAAGCCAGTCGATCGACGTTTGGGAGTCTTCAAGGAGCCATGAAGAGAAAATGCAAGTTGGTTTTATTCGAAAGATTTCGTGTTTTATAGTGCCCCCAGCGCTTGTCCGGATACAAACGGTGCTTTATTCACTGAGAAATTAAACAATTTAGGTTAAAATTTTGATTTTCCCGCTCAATCGTGCGTTTTCGTGGTCCCAAATGACATCACAGGAACCGACCGCTCTGCAGCCTAGAGTACCTTCATTCACGCATCCGCCGTACAGGGTAGAGACACGTATACGCTGGCGCCGCCATTTTCGGTTGCTCGCTCGCCGCCGAAGCAAGTCATTGTGTCAAAACCGCGCTAATTAAAGTTATTGCCGCAACGCGGTTTACTGAAGAAGTTTGAATCATATTGTGTGTTTCGCGTTGCTAGGTCTCGTGGGAAACGAAAAGAATAACGCGTTGAGCCCGTTGGCCCAATTGCGGCGGCACGGGACCGTTCAAAGGTTGTCTCCACCCTGTACAGCGGTGTTGGTTTGTTGGTTTGTTCCCGCGTTTCTTTACGTTCCGTAACCTAGATGGCGCCACCATACCATGGCAAGCGTTTGGTTTGTTTTTGCCCGCATTTAAACCTGGCTTGTTTTTGTTCTGGGAGAAAATATTCGTTCCCTGAAACAGTGCTCGCTCGACAAATGGGGTCACGTAAGACACCGTTGCTTGCGTCAATCGGCCAGTGTCGTCTGAGACAACCCCAAGCCCCGTAGTGCTGTGCAGCTAAACCAAGCATGCTGTGCGCAGTACGAACAGCAGAACGCATCAGTACTTCTATGTTTATATGTGCTTTCGTAACTTCCATTCTTATTGCTTTGTAAAGAATGTGCCCTAAATTTAAGCGCAAATCGCTCGTTCGTCTAGTTTGTAAGCTCTACCTAATTTGCGTCTGCTTGTGCCAGCCTCCGCCAATCGCAGAGCTTAGCTCATGTGACATTATAGGTTCTGTTGCGGGAAATGAGCTGGTGGGTCGCATGACCATTCCCGTTTTTCCTAATTATGTAGCTTATTTGAGCGAAGTTTACGTTAAAAGTGGTGTCAGTATGATTCTAACGAGACAATCTTTTGAATGAACCAAACTTGTGTTTTCTCTTCATGGCTCCTTTCAATGTCCAAGGAGAGCGCGATGTTGTCAACTGTCTCGCGCACGACAGACTCATCGACGTTTACTCTTTGAACCATGTAAGCAGGACGTCCTCCATTTGCTGATGCTTCGCACCTCGCGTTTGTTTTCCACCGGGGCCTAAAACTTGCAACTTCTTTCAAAGTTCTTCTTTCTGACCGACAATAGTGTTTAGCGTTGACAGAGGCAAACCGAGCTCGCGTGCCAAGTCCACGTACGCGCTTGCCCTACGGGGTCTCTTCGAATTCGCGCACCATTTAATTATATTATTTTTCTTTCAAAATGAGCAGATTGCGTTTCCTCAACATTGTCACAAGCCTGGCAGCACCCCGAATACTGCAACAAGGCAGAAAGCGAATGCAGCCCAGCATCGGAAACAAAAACGTGGCGAGCAGTCGGGATGGGAGGTCGCTACCTGCCCAGAGCATTGCGCACTTTACTTGATTATGATGCGTTCCGCTAGAGGGCGCTGTGCATGACACCAGAGACCCAAGCGGGTCTGGAGGTAAATCAGAGGGTGGTAGCAGATTGGCCCTAGTGGCCCACAGCTAAACTACAAATGAAGCGGTACAGGGGGACATGGGCTGGTCGTCTTTTGAGGCGAGGGAGGCGCAGAGCAAGATAAAGTTTGAGGAGCGACTTCGTGACATGGAGAGCGAAAAATAGGCCGCGAGGGTGCTTAAGCACCTGCATACGAGGAGCGTGGACACGCGGTGTAGACGGAGGACCAGAGAGCTGACCAAGCGGTACGGAAAGTCGGTAGGGGAAAATGGGGATTACACAACAGTTAAAAAGCGGGCAAAGGCAGCAGAGACGACGAAGTGGGTACAGAGAATGGAAGCGAAAAAAACCCCAGAGACTTATAGGGAAGAGAAACGGGAAATTAAGAAGGAGGGATTCAATGGCAATATGGCAATATCAGTGCATTGATCTTCGAAGCACGGGCGGGGTGCCTGAGAACCTGGGCATACACGGGTAGCTACAGGCAGCAGGATGAAACATGTGCATGCTGTGGCAGTGATCGGGAAACTATAGACCATATTGTCAGAGGCTGTACAGAGATACCACCACCGCGGGGTGAGGGGGAAACGACACTGGCGGAGGCTTTGGTATTTGGGGCGAGAGAGAACTCCAACTTCAAGGCCATAGAGTTGACGAAGAGGAGGCTGGAGTGGTGGTGGAAGAAAAGTAAGGAAGGGATGGGTACGCAGGCGGAGTAATCATACGGATGAGAATTTAGAACAGCGGGGGAAGAAAAAAGGGGGGTGGGAGCGCTGAGAGTTTAAAACAGGGATGGGGGGGTGGTGGTGGAAGCAAATCTATTTGGTTAGCTAGGAGTAGGTCAAGTAAGCGAAATAAAACAGGCAAGTCGGTTTGCTGACAACCGACGCCCCGATACAAAGGGAGAGCCACGAATCATCATCACCACCATCATCATCATCATCATCATCATATAATCATCGATGAATGCTTCGGCCACGCCTGGCAGCGATGTTTTCGACGCAAAACCGGCGCTGCCGCGGCATCAGCGACTCTGCAACACGTACACATCGTGACTTGGATTGCGGTTTGAGCTAGTATAGCGAGCAATAAACGTAAGATTTCTAGAAATGTTGGTCAGGATCCACTGTCGTGGTCGTATTATCCAATATTTTTAAAAATGTGATCGTATCAAACGCCCCAAAATACATTGTTTTCAAGGCACGTCGGTCGGGAATGAAAATAAAAACGTATTTGGCCGAAAAACGTATCATGCCGAATCGCATCGACGCGATTCTACTGTACATTCTTACACCGCTTGTCTTCATTGCGAGTTTTTTACAGTCAGATTTCGCTATGGGTAGCCAGATAAGTTGGGTTTTGTTAATTTTAACACGAAAACGTTTTATTCCTGGATACACAAATGTTTCACTGACGTCATATCCGTCAGTGAAATGACGCCAGTACAACGGAGCAACCGGCCTGTAAAGGGTACACCTTTGCACACAGCGTCTTCTTGCGGGGAAGCAACCTTTAGTACTAAAGAATACGTTATAATTTGGTTAGAAGAACTTACATCTTGGGGAATAACGCTCGTCCCGTCCTTCGTGTATGTGTTGTCATTTTCAGGCAAAGCCCGCGTTATGCTTAGGGTTATTCGTTTTATGGTTTTATATTTTAATTTACACGAAAGTGTTTTATGCCGGGATACACCAAGATTTCACTTACGTCATATCCGTCACGGAACTGACGCCAGCACACCTTTGCCGAAGCGACCCTCCAGCAGGACGTAGCTCGCCAAGCACACCCACAAGACAGCCGCCGACCTGCAAATCATGCTCAGCTGCAGATATCGCTGCACATTTCACTTTCGTGTTTTACCTATTCCTATGATACAGAAATCAACCCCAGTTCTTTTTGTGTCTTATCGCCACTGATGTACGTTTACCCATTTGCAGCGATTAAGTGACTTAACACCGGCAATTATATATATATATATATATATATATATATATGTATATATATATATATATATATATATATATATATACACACATTTTTTTTTCGGCAGATACAAAGCAGGTTTGGTTACTCCGTCTTTGCAATTTTTAGATGCGACGCATCTCTTTAACTCGCCTTGTCCCGCGTCGTTGTCGCGGCGTAGTCCGCATCCTCGGCGCGGCAGCTGTGCGCTCCGCCGCTCTCATCGCAGCGCCATATGTGCGTCAGCGCGGTCAGCTCGCTCCCGTCGCCGTGCCAGCTGTGCGTTAGCGCGCAGCTTGCGCTCGGTTAACACATGCGCATGCGCTGCTGTGCGCTGCTCTCTCTCATTCCGCTGCATATAAACGCGGTAAGTGCGCCGCTCCGCTCAGTCGTTCCGCCACCGGCACTCCGATGACATCGTCCGATGATTTGAATAACACAACGGCAACCCCCGATGCGTCGCATCTACCCCATGGTTCCCCTCGCGGGAAGATGGTGTAAATTCTGTTATTCGGGTTTTCACCGTTCTCTTCCGGCCTTTCTTATTGTAGGGGGGATGTGTAAGGTGAATATTTCTGATTTTATAGGTGCAGTTTTGTAATTTTTTAATTTTTGTATTCTTTCGTTGTGTATTTTTTTTGTCCGTGCGACCAATTATCTCAATTTACGTTATTATAACGATTGAATGTGTTAACGCCACGAGTTTAAGATTTTTGTGCAAATGCAGGATGCTACACGATTGGTCTCTTATCGCAATATTTATTTCGTGTTTTTTTTTATATCCGTTATCGTTCAAATTGGGGGGCGGGGGGAGGTTAGAAGAGACAAACCATCTATTTCATGAAATCACAAGAAAATTCTTTAATATTGTTTTGTACTTTTTGGCTTCTTTACATTCCATTCAACCAATCACCTTCATTTACCCTACCGTATACGATTAAATGCGTCAACTGCGCAAGCTGAGCTTTTTTTTTGCAAACAAAAAGGGGGGGGGGGAGTTTCGTTGGGGCTGTGAGGGTACTCTACAAAGAACGCTATGCATTGAAAATTCTTAAAGGATAAAAATCCCTACTCAAACAAGCTCTCTCAAAGCATTCTAGAAATATGTAACCCAGATATTGGGAAACAACCTGGAAATTCACTCGCAATTTGAAGCTGGCGATTGAAAGACATGTCTATGACACGAAAGAGCAAAAATAAAAACATAATTAACCTTTCCTGCGTACAGTTGAGCAGTCACGAACGGTCTCTAGTCTTCCGCGGACACACATACTGGTTAATACAGCGAGTCTGCCTTGCGAAAATACTGGACAACGTTTCGCGGAATCTTTCCAGAGGAATACTTGTAGCTATGTGGTAATAAAAAGAAAAATGACACTGACTTTCGTGGAAAAGATGACCTGGAGCGCGTGGGGTGATCTTGGATACCATGGGTGCAAGCAGTCCCGAAGTTTAGTTGGTACTTTCGCTGAACTTTCACGCGGCGAACAGGCGAACCCGCGCGGCAGGACTCAACGAGGAGAGGGGGACGTAGGAGCACAGGAGCCTGAGCTCTTCCCCTTTAGCCTCGACCAACATCGTCCACCCGTTCATTGCCGAGCCAGACGGCTTTGACCGCTGAACCAACGAGAGATCCCTGTAAGAAGGGAGCGCTAGGGTGGTTTGGGTAATAAGCGCTCCTTGAGGATGAGGAGTTATGTCACCTGGCCTTGTCTCTTGCAGGCCTCCAGTTTCGACGCCGTCGCCATGGCAGCCGCATGTGGAGGAATATTGTCCGAGTGTGACCCGCGCCACGTGTGGAAACCAACCGAGGCGTATACGGACTGATGAAGCAGAGCGCGCATTTAGATCGGCACGGGTGTCATGGTACCTCGCAGAAGACGGACGGGACCAACAACAACTTCCTGGTTGCGATTGCTGCACCAAGTGGTTAGGTCCATCTGCCAGTACATGTAAGTTCCGAGTGGATAGATCAACGGCGAGCTTGTCGGGCTGGGCATTTGTGGCAGCCTTGCGACCATCCGGTTTGTTAGGAAAACGGTATCCAACAGAGGCGGGTTGCAATGCAATGCAATGAATTGGGATCTTGGAGGATGAGATGAATTTATTGAGGTTGTGGTACTGCAGTCTGAATTTCAATTCATCCGATTTTGCTCATGAGGGCCGGGCAACCCGATCCACTGTAGGGTGGCTGGATTATTTGCCGTTGAGGTTCTCGCCTTGTCCCGAATTTTCTGTGGTTTGGGGTCTGCTACCGCGGTGTGCGAGGAAAGGCGACACAAAGTCCGGGAGGGCGGAATCCTCAGCTTTGTCCATTTCATGCCCGCTTCAAAGTGACCACACCGAGCTAGCCCTGATTGGCTGAAAGCGAATGACTGGATGTGACGCAGCACAAGCAAGATGGTATCATTGGTCAGAGGTTTTGCAAGTGCAGTTATGTCACGACTGAAACGGGCGCAAAATGGGCAGTTTCGAAACGGACACCCCGACACCACAGGAGTGTAAAACACGTTTATTGGTGATGAAACGGGAGCGAGGTAGATGCGCGCAGAGATGTCTGCACAGAACACAAGCCCCCAAGACCTGGGTTGTCTTTTTGGCCCATGCTGGTATTGCAGTCAAGCTCGACGAACAAACTTTGAAGGAGTTGGAGTGAGTTGGAGCCTGTGGCAGCACAGGCGCCACTGCAGATGCAGGCGATTGCGCATGCTTTGGAGTATATAGGATCGTGCTTAATTGATGAAGGGCGTTTTGTCCGATAGAGCTGCTGTAACAAACTGCTGCTGCTGTGGATAGCGCCAGGGGCGTTCGGAACAGAGGGTGCCGGGGGAGCGACGGCCCCCCCCTAATGTACAAATATGGTGTCTTGCAGAAAGAGAATAATTCTGCGATTCAACCTGCCGTTTTGACACTGTTACGAACTCCGAGCGTGGGTGTCTGTCTCCTTCCCTCGCTATTAAATCACTGCTTATGTTTCACTGTAATGTAAATAGGATTCCTCATAGTGTCTGTCAACCACTAGCATTGGGTTTGCTGCAGGTTTACAGAGAACATATTACTTTTGATGCTGTGGTCCTAATGCGGAGCGTTAAGAGATTTTTGACTGCACTCCAGCCTCTGTGATGTTGGACAAAAATGTGATTGTATTTGATTTGGTTTATGTCGGTGGTTGGGCTTATTTATTCGGCCTGTTCACCTGCAATATTGCGCATGCATGGGCCCTCAATGAGCATAAATGATGATGATGATGATACTGATGATGATGATACTGATGATGATGTATGGTACAATTTTTTGGGCGCCCCCAATAGAAAAATAGTTCAGACGCCTCTGGATAGCGTTGAAGAACCGGTAGAGGGCCGGTATGTCTTTCTCGACGTTCTTCATGATGGGACAACGAGATGAGTTCTTCTAAAGGCTCTGGGAAGCAAAAATATGTGTCATACAACACTCCCACAACACGAAGGCAAACAAAGAGAGCAAAAAATCCCCGAAGATACAAACACCAGCGCGAGAAAGACATTGGTAAAGAGCGCCAACCGTGCAAAGCCCTACATCTGCAAAAAAGAAAGAATGATGGGTGTAGTAAACGCAATCAATCGTTGTAGTAGTGAATATGGAGATTATCAGTCGAAGTAAATATAGGGTAAGTTTTGTTTACGGACCGTGTCTACTTGCTGCTTTAACACTCCGCATTAATTCCGACTCCGTGAGATCATTGTACGCTTGCGGCAGTCTCTTGCAGCACGGGTGGCTGCCTCAGTAAAACCGCCAGTACGACCCGTCTATAAGGACGTAAATAAACACGCCTTTACCTAAGCAAGGAATACTGTACATTGAGGGCAGAATGCCCGGTAATTTTGAATATTGCGTTTTCAGAAATCCCGCCACAGTTTGAGTTGCTTTAGCAGACATCATGACTTCTCTGATTGTATGACCCTCCTTCAACGTGGCGGACTTGGCTAGCCTCGGACCAGCTCTCGGACCAGTTGGCGTTGGTGAACCTGGCCCGGGACATTCTCGACGCTTAATGTTGCGTTTGAATAAAGTTTTTTCCTCCTCCTCCTCCTCCTCATTTGTCGGGGATGTTACCGCAAACGCGCGCGAAAATTTGGTTTAATTCATACGTGCGCGAAAGCAGCCGGTAACTGATTGACCAATTACTTTTTTTTAGGCCACCCAGGGTACAAGCTTGTTTACAGTAACGTTAACATTTCCCCGAAAAGGTAATGGACAAGGAACCAAAATTACTATCGTCGTAGCCCATCTGGGCGTTTCCATTGTTCGCACAACGCTTGCTTACTTCCTGAGCTATTTAAAAGCGAGAACTTTCCATGTTTGCACGACTCATCACGAGACAGACGAAACGTGAACGTCGCACAGCGCTTGAAATTGCCGCCCGAAAGCGACGATACTCTAGAAGCGCACGTTCGATAAAGCTACTCTCGCACGCAGACACCTAGCGACGGACAAGAGAGAGAGAAAACACGGGTGTGAGAGAGAGGAAGCGGCGTGCGCCGAGCTCGTTTTGACGGCCGTGCGGAGCTGCACAGTGGACGATGCCTTGTGCGCGGGAGCCGTTCGTCTCGCGGATTACGATGCCTTCATGCTGCCGCTGTTTCCAGCGCGTCGGAGCGGGTCGCACCTGGTCACGGGTGGCCCGCGGCTGCCGGCTGTGAGCTACCTGCACCACTGACGGTGAGTCGAAGCCCTCGATCGCCTGTGGAAGACCGCAGCGGGCTTCGATTTAAGCCTAACGCCGGACTAACGGTGCGGTGTTTCGGGTGTTTCGCTGCACGGAGGCGGGGCCCTACTCTTGGCAACACGGCAGCGTGCGGGCGCTATCGGCGGGTCCCTACGCTGGCGAGACCATGTGCGCGGCTTCACGCCGCTGGCACCGGCGGCCGTTGTTGACGGGAGGTTGCGTGCGCTGATCAAGCAGTGCTGTGATGCTCGTTGTACGCACTGTAGGCGACGACGACCGAGCCGAGAGCGCCCGAGTCATACCGTTTCTACATCGTCAACTGTGTACCCGATCTCGTTTGGGGTTATCGGAGCGGTTTCGCTTTGCAATCGGTTTGCTCTGCGGTTGCAACAGCGTCTCACCTGTATCGCTGGTGACACATTTATTGTTGAAGCCATCTCCGTGTTATGATTTTAATTGAGAAGTGTGCAGTTTAAACTAAAGAGTTAGTTTTACACAAGCTGCAGTGTACTTACACACTTTCGGTTCGATCGATCTATTCGTTCTGACGATCAAGTCGAGGCTGTCTGGCGTATTTATTATTCAGGCTAGACCCCTCGGGCTTGTTGCGGTATGGTTGCGTGCTCTTCTTCGTCGGGGTATAAATAATCGCGTGCGTGTACCGGCCTAACGCTTCGAGATGCCTGACTCTTCGACCCGGCGAAAAATAGCACCGGTGTTTCCTTTTTGGCCGTTTCCTTGCGTTTCGTAGGTAGGATTCGCGCGCATCGCGGCCTCGATACCGGTCCGGTCCGCGCGCGCTCATCGGATCGCAGTGCGGAGATCGCGTGTCTCTGGGCGCGTCCGATTTCCTGTTCCTATAAATGTGCGATCGAGTGTGTGTGCACGTGGATGACAAAACCCTTCGTCGGTACAATTTTCGCTGCATACATAGCAGAGAGGTACGTACAAAAATGTGTGCTACGTGTTACGGTCGATCGCTACGTGGTCTAATTAAGTGACTTTGGGAGGATCCGGTTTCGGGCACTTACAAATGTGCGACCGAATGAGTTTACTTGGACGGCAAAACCCCCCCTCGTCAATATAGGTTCACTGTATATATATAGTACAGAAGCATAAGAATGTGTGATACACGTCACGGTCGATTGGTGCAATGTCGGTAATGATAGTAATCGCCAGAATACATCGTGGGGTGTTGTTTACTATAGCCAGCACGTGCGATTTTAACCTGTACTACTGTAATTCCCCGAGAAACGTTGAAATTATGCGGCAGATGACTACTTTTAGACGGAAAACAATTCTTTTTGTGTACTAATTCGGATCCGTGTTCATGAAAACTTTTTTTTTTTGCTGCTGCTGCTGCTGTTGAGGCAAATGGGTGTAGCTGACTTCCAGGATGTTATTTTTGTGTGTGTCCCCACCACGCGGTGTAACACCTGGCCCTGGCATTGGTGGGCGTGGTCGATGAATGAAGGAACGGTTTCGACCTGCGTCGATGCACGCTGACCGCTTCGTTACTCTAGAACAAACGGTACCGAGGATGTTCGGACAGCAAATTAAAAAAAAAAAGTGTACTGTTACTGCAGCGTGTGTTTGCAAGGGGAGTGTTCCAGACTTGGATTGATGCGGCCGCTAGGTAATCGATTTTTTTGCTTAGCCGGAAACCGCAGCTGGAAGGCATTGCTTTTCCGTTTGTTGAAATGAATGAATGAATGAATGAATGAATGAATGAATGAATGAATGAATGAATGAATGAATGAACACGCTAACGAGCGTTCTGTTCCTGCTACGCGATTTATGCGCTCAAACCATCCCACAGGGCAGGCAAAAAACTTAATTATGACACATTCTTCAATTGGTAATACTCGTAAAGTTCACTTTAATTCTAAAGCAGGTATACACGTATCAAGCTGGGAAAGCTTCCACTGTAAGCTCTCACTTTCGTAAGTGCACTCTACGAACCTTTGCACAGTACTGCTCCCCCCCAAAAAAAGGATTTCGTCGACGGAGGACAGTTCGTTCGGCCATATTCTTACGGCCTGGAAAATATCCACAGTAATATTTATTTAAAAAAATAATACAAACCAAAATACCCCGGATGGCTATCGCCCAATAGTCATAAATTAAATTCTAGGATAAAGAGTTGGGAAAAATTGTAAACAACAGAACATACATTCATTTTCTCAAAAGTAACTTGTTACCTCCTAACCAATGTGGATTCAAACATATTACTTTGGCTATAACACCATTAAGCCAATGGAAATTTAATATACAGGAAGCTGTCAATGGCCGAAAAAAGTAGTGGTTATATCCCTAGATATTAAAAATTCCTTCGGCTCTATAAGTGCTAGAACAATCGATCGGTCGACATACATTTAAAAACAAGAAAACCTATCAGAAAACCTCAGATTTCTAATTGTAGAACAATTAGTTACCAAACTTCAACACAACAGAACTCAGTTATGCTACGTCAGGGAGCTCCTCAAGGTCCTCATTTGAGCCCCTTTCTATGGAACCTATCTGTATAAGAACTATTAAGACATAAACGGCCAATTGGAGCAGGTATCCAAGCTTTCGCTGATGACCTGACTATCGTAATACATAGAGAAGCTCGGCAAGAACTAGAGAATATCGCCAATGAAACGCTTAGGTTGGAGAAAGAATGGAGCCAAGAAAATAATCTTTAATCCAGTGTAAACGAGTGCGAATTCTTAGTAACAGGTGAAAACAATCAGAAAAGGGCGCTAACCATAAAACTTGGCAACGCAACCGCAAATAGTGTAAAAGAGCTTAAAATACTCGCAGTAACATTTGACCAAAACTTCATTTTTATGTCAAAATCGTACAAAACAAAATTAATAATTTAACCGTCGCCATTTCTAAGTACTCAGGTCACAATTGGGGCATGTCATCAAAACACCTGCAAGTTATATACACTTGAGCATTAGGAACAATAATAATACACGGCTCCCCAATACGGTATTATGACAGGACCGACGTAACAGGTCAACTGAGAGCTTCACAACGAACTACTTTGTTAGAAGTCAGGAACGCCTTCCCGACAATTCCAAACCTGGCCGTAAATATCTTATGTAATATACCCCCTATCCAAGTTACAGCAGAAATAAGAAAAATAATTTACCAGTCGAGTCCACTTATAACGATACCGTTTATAACAATATATCGGATATAACGATGAACAGCTGTGGCCCCGTCAGCTGTTGTAATCTTTCTATGGTAAAATAAACCGCTTATTACAACGCTTTAGTGCCACGATGTCGGATATAACGATTGAATCCTGTGATATTGTGCACCAAAAGTTCAACAGTGACGACTCTAATGACGCCAAGGACATTTACCTCAGCTAGGTGAAGCACCTATAGATGCTCTTGGAAAAGATTTGTGCTAGCTTCAAACGCCGCACACAAAGGTGACCGACTGTGGCTTCTTTTCCGCAAATTAGTAGTAGTACCACCTTGCTGGCATGCGAATAAAATGGTTTGAGCTCTGTGCCGTCTTTTTATTTCACAACCCGCTTATAACAATTATCGGTTATAACGATGGGATTTTCTTGGCACTTGAATATTGTTATAAGTGGACTAGACTTTACGACGTATACTACACCAGTAGTGTAGCTAAAAAAGTAGGTATTTGGGAACGGCACCTTGCCCATATATAGGTTATAGACATTATTTCAGTTTAGGTATTCAAAAAGCAGACATAAGAAGATACACTGGTGGCTCTAAGTCTAAAGAAAAAGTAGGGTCAGCTTATGTAGTTCTGGGAAATCAAAACAAAGTAATCGCTACTGAATTTCTTAAACTTCCTGAGTATTCAAGTGACCTTAAAGCCGAAGCTATCGCTATCATAGCTCCACTTTTTGTGCATTTTAGTGCTTCTAGTGACTAGAAGCACTAAAATGCATAAAAAGTGAAGCTACGCGCCGGAAATATCAAATACTATCGGACAGTCTTTCCACATTACAGGGGCTAAAAAATTTGAAGTTAAATATTTTTATCGAGCTAATCAAGAACGAATTAAACAAAATAAAGTACATCCATGATGTAACTTTTTCTTACACCAGAGGACACGCTGTGACGCTGGTGTTCTTGGTAACGAGATAGCAGGCGAATTAGGGAACCAAGCAGCTATCATTAAATATCCCCGTAACAACTTAGCTTATTAAAATTCATCTAAAGGAGTGAAGTGAGGATAAATGGAACCAAATATGCAATGAACAGGGCAGGGAAACCGCAGTCTAGCTGTGAACAAGAACGTAAAAATTATACCACCAAATTTTCCTTCCAACTACTACTGAACAGAAGCGATGTCAGGCCATGGTAGGTTTACACTTTATTTAAAAAAATAAATATTAGCGATAATACCACCTGCAGACGTGGACTACCAGCCGTAAACTTCGACCATTGCCTCACAACGTGCAAAATTACGAAAAAGGAACGCGAGCAACTACGCAAATTATTTAAAACAAGCTTTTGGAACTTGACCCTGGCGTCGTTCAACGCATGTACCCTGTCTAGCGAGAGAAGTTTCGTTGCACTACTAGAGGAGGTCTCGGATATTAAGTGATATAGGATTAAACGAAGTTAGAAGAACAGGAGAAGGCGTCATGGAGCTGACTAGCGGACATACTCTGCGCTACTGAGGTCATCAAGAAAAGAGGGAGCACGAGGTGGGATTCTTAGTCCATAGTGAAATAGAAGGAAACACGGAGGAATTATTTAGCACCAATGAAAGAGTCGCACAGTAATCAAGCTAAATAAACGATACTTGTGAAAGATAGTACAAGCCTACGCGCCAACAGCTAGCTACGATGATGAAGCCGTGTAAAGTTTCTACGAGGACGTCGAATCAGCAATGGAAAAGGAGCAGCGCAGTTTACGATTGTGACGCCAGAAGGAAGGAAGGAATAAAAGTAAAGGAAAGCAGGAATATCAACCAGGCTGTGGCCTACTTTGCTGTCCCACACGTGGGGAAGGGGAACAATGGGAAAAAAAGATGAAAACAGTAAAAGAAGGGGAAGGTAAGGACAGAGCGCGAAGAGGTGTGCGCAGCGTTACGGCACTATAGAGATGATTTTTAGTGAAAGAGTAAGTGAGGAGAAAATGGGAAAAAGGTCACTGAGAAACGTTGGAATAGGCAGTGGCAACAGTCGAGGAGATGCAGTGGTCGGATTTGCGGAGAGAAACATCTTGAAAATAATGAACACATTCTTCTGCAACCGAAAGAGTAGGAGATGGACATGACCCTGCAACACTTACCATCGACTACTCGGAATGTATTTTAAGGTAAAGTCTGTTGTCCCAGCAATCTACCCCCGCAAGAATTATGAATATCTGTTCACTATCACCGAAACTACGCGCGATGAGAAATCGCGCATAATCGTTCCCGCTCAATTCGACCGCGGACGAGACCAAGGCTCGCGGCATCTTCTCCGGCGGCCTTCGATATATGACAGGCCTTGGAGGTTTTCCCTTCTCTCCGAAACGTGGAGGGGTCTATTTCCGGTTTGATGCCACAAAAATGCAGGCACGGCTGACTGCTCGCAAGCGCGCGCTCGGGCTGGTAGGGCGTTTTTGAAGCAATAAACGTTTGTTGTCATGTGATCTGGCTGAATTGGGAGTATTAAGTTCGTCACTCAAACTCCACGCGCACTGAAAACACAAAAGAAACGTCAAAACTGTGCGTACAGGCTCAGGCATAGAAGAGGTTGGTACATAGCGCCGACGACGGCGGATCGTGACAGGAAATGCGAGAAATAAGCCGCGAAGCTCACCAGCGACAGCCAATAGGCAGCCATGGCCTCAGTGACGTCGTTTAGGCTATGCCAGGGCTGCATAATGAGGAAACTTTTAGGGAGCGTGGTTGGTTTTTCTGCGTCTTTCACAGAGATTTGCGCGCTCACCGCTTCACGTGCACGTGTAATATTTGGCTCGGGTATTCCTGGCAGTGTAATCTAAACGTCGCGCAGGTTTACTTGCACTGCTCAAAGAGTGTTGCAGGGTCCCTTCAAATGACCCAACGGTAAAACAAAAAAACGAAGTTGACTTCATTTTAAGGAACAACCCAGGTATTGTAGAGGTGTTAAGTAAGGTTCGGAGCAGCGATTATAGGATCAGAAAAGAGAAAGAACGAGGCTAGTGAAAAGTAAGAAACCCGACATAGGGTCAGTCAGAGCCAAGACGCAGGATTTTAAAATAACCCTTCGCAACAAATTCGCGCTTTTAACCGGAGAGGACGAGTATAGTGTAGACAGTGTAGACATGCTAAATGACAACCTAACAACAGCAATCGCGGAAACTGGAAAAATAACTTAGAAAACGAAGGAACTAATTGTGAAACGTCAGAACAAGAAACCCTCGAGTATGGCGGTTCAGATTAAGTTGTCCGAGCTGTCGAAATTAACAAATTAACAAAATTAACAAAGCGAACGACATTCGTGCGTGCAACGGGGCAGCGATCGAAGAAACACAAGAAATAAGAGGGAGGTTAAGAGCAACTAAGAAGAAGCTAGCTGGAATGTACGCACTTAAAGACGAGCAGGATAACATAACACACAACATGGACGAGATAATCAAAGTAGCAGAATGATTTTACGATATATGCCTCGACGGTACACTAGGGGAAACGACAAAGAGTACGGGCTTATCTCGCGAAGTCCCACTAAAAACCAAAGACAAAGTTAGAAATACTCTCTAGGGCATAAAGAGATGTAAAGCTGCAGGTGACGACGGAATAACTGTGGATCTTTTAAAGGAGTGAGGAGATATTGTACTGGAAAAGCCTGCAACACTATTTTCAGAATGCTTAAAGTCGTTAGCAGTGCTTATAACCTGGAAGAACGCCAACGTAATTCTTATTCAGAAGAAGGGGGACACCAGGGACCTTAATGATTACAGACCCATCAGCCTGTTCTCAGTTGTTTACAAGCTGTTTACCAAAGTGATAATTAGCTGAATAATTAACAGCCTAGATTTTCATCAACCCAGCGAACAGGCTGGGTTAGGAAAGGATACGCTGAAGGGAATCACATCCACGTCGTCAAACAAGTGATAGAAAAATCCGCAGAGTATAATAAACCCCTTCACGTGTCATCTATGGGCTACGAAAAAACGTTTGATTCAGTGAGCACCGCAGCAGTGCTCGAAGCATTGTAAGTCCAGGGAATAGAAGATGTTTACATAATATTTCTAGGCGACATTCTACCGCAGCGATTTCTAACCGCAACGATTTTTAACCGCAGCGATGGCTCAGAGGTACAGCACTCGCCTCGTATGCGGGAGGTACTGGGTTCGAATCCTGGTACCGCCGGACACCCACCGGTTTCTTTAATGGGTACAGGCGTCCCTGGTCGAGTGCGGACCCTTGTAAGGGGATTTCACGTCTGGAAAGCTGCCTTTACCCTATCGAGGGGCCCCTGACCCTTGTCCATCTGGCGGGGCCCCCGGCCATCATGCCGCGTTCCGCCATTGCCGGGGGTGAAAGAGTCTGGCGGCTTGTCCTGCCACAGGCGGTTGCGAGTTGAGCGTCCATCGTGGCTGTGGAAGGCACCGTGTGAATTCGTGTTCGTCGGTGGCGCCGGGCACTTATCGGTAAAATAGGTACAAGCGACTCCCTGGCCTGGCGCTCGGCTCTAGTGTGGGACTACAACGCTTGGGAAGTTCACCCGGCTTGCACGGGAAATCGCCCCTATGGAAATGGGCGGCTGCAAAAACGCAGGAACTTTTTTTTAATTAATGGATTAACGGGCAGGCTAACCCTCCACAAGCCAAGCGACAGCTTCCCGATCCGGAAGGGAGTAAGACAGGGGGATACCATCTCGCCAAAACTGTTCACAGCTGGTATGGAAGGGGTATTCAGGAAGCTTGACTGGGAAAAGAGAGGATTAAGGATAAACGGGGAATACTTTTGAGCCATTTGAGGTTTGCGAACGACATATTTTTGATAAACGAGGCTGCAGAACACCTGGAAAGGAACACCTGCTCGAGGAACTACAATCAGAAAGCACGGCCGTGGGGCTAAAAATAAATATGAATTAGTCTAAAGTAACGAGAAATAAACATGACGAAAGCGCCCTGTTCAGCATATGTAAGGAAACGCTAGAACAAGTAGAAAATTGTAATCCCTTTTTTGGAAAATTGAGTTGAATTTATTTATAACTACCGCGGTCTGATCATCTGTGTTGATCCGAACCACGAGAAAGAAATCCTGCGTTCAATTGGTATGGGCTGGGGTGCATACGACAAGCGCTCACAAATAGTGAAACGTAAGCTACCTCGATCACCCAAAAGGAGAGTATACAATCATAATGCGTCCTGCCGGTGATGGCATATGGAAGCGGGGGCGTGGCGCCTTACTAAACAACTTGAAAGCAAACTTAGGTCGGCTCAACGGGCCATGGAGCGGTAGATGTTAGGAGTAACACTCAGGGACAGGAAACGAGCTGAACTAGAGTAGAATGTATCGCAGTTCAAATAATAAAAGAAAAGAAATGGACTTCGGCTGGCCACTTGGCTAGAGGCCAGGGAGACAGAGTGGACACCGGGAGACGGGTCTGGGAAAAGCCAGTAACTCGATGCAGGGACGCAATGAGGAGTTTCGGAGGCAAAGAATGGACTCAAGCGGCGCGGGAAAGGAGAGAGAGAGAGAGAGAGATTATTTGCCCTCTAGGCTAACGCCTCCTCATTCCAGGGGGCCGCAGGAATTCCTCGTTAGTTCGTCTTCCAGCGGTCTTGCCGGGAAGGCGGAGTGCCTATGGTCTTTTGGACAAAGCTTGCCAACGATAGCTGCTGCTCTAGCGTGGCCGGTTGAGTCAGCCACTCCCTGCGGATACTGCTTCTATCTACCTTAGGGCATAGCCATAACATGTGCTCTCGATTTATCGGTACGTGGTGTTCATCACACTCTGGCGGGGAAGTGTTCATACAGCCTTTGTACATGTAGTTGGAGGTCGATGGGAGAGGCGTTCGTCCTGCAGTGGACCTAGTGGGCTGTTAATGATGGCTGTGATCCGAATGCAAACAGGAAATTATCAAAATGAAACCATCTATTGACATTCTAGGAAAGCTTATCAAGGCTATTAACGACAACATTGCCTAAAGAATAAAATCACCAAACAGAAATGGCGCAGTCTAAACAGATTCTGAGCATTAACGGTAAACGGGTCCGTAGTGCAGACTTCAGATTAATTCATTGCCATTATCCAGGTTACAACAAAACCAATACAAAAAAAAAACTAAATACACAGAAAAATTATCATTCACCAAATGCAGTACAACTATACTCAATTTTACAGTTTTTATATGCGCGTAACTTTTGTACACATATTAAAGACGATAGTCTTTCTTGGGCTACTTAAACCCAGACATTTTGGTCTGTCTGTCTGTCTGTCTGTCTGTCTGTCTGTGACTCGATTCAGCCACCCGGACACCGCAATGAAAGAGGCGCATTGAGTTTCTTAGTAAGTATACTAGAGAAGAAACTGCACCTGGGAATCCATGTCGTCGTCGAGGATTATGGGAAGACCCCTGCTTCTGGCTTGGGCTTGGCATGACAATGCGCCTCTTTCATTGCGGTGTGCTGCCACCTAGCGTGCCTAGCGGAAGTTGAAGCTGTAGGGTTTGCCGGCGTTTCCTCCGGCTGCGTTCTCGTCGTATGCACGGCAATCCCACATTACGGCGAGGAGCAGCCGAAGTTTTTCTTCTGTGTTGGTGTTATAACGCCTTAAGACGACAGCCCCTGGTCATCACATAATACCAGGCGGCTTCTTATCACTGAATGAGGGCTGGCAGAGAAATCTCGGACAGATCCGTGTGCCGTCCGAGTGGCAGCTCGAGCAGTACTTGGAGTCGTCTGGCATGAAGTGCGATCGCCAGTTCAACAAAGGCCGGCAGTTCGCAAAATGCCTTTAAGCGCTGGACACATGTACGGTTGGTACACGCGATTCGCATATCTGATCGTTACGACTGTCGCCACTAGTCGTACGCGTGAATTTGAGACGGCCCGATGCGCGCATGAGATGCGTCGTCGGCGTCGCTCCGCCCACAGTTTTTGCACCATGGTCAACTACGACGATCGCTGAGCTGAATTTGTAGATTCTGCGCGTTTGTTCGCAAGAAATGGATAAAGCAAGCAATCGTGAAGCGTTTTCTGCCTTCGGAAACAGTCCGCGCACACGCCGGCCGCGCCTGCCAGCTCGGCACACTCAGCGGCTCGAACCGGCGCAGACCACGGTAGCAACCGCGCTTGTCGCTGCTCTTCTGAATCAATCTGATCGCTAAAAAGTTCCACATGCGAGAAAGTAGGTGTTAGTGTGGTGAAAAATTGTGCTAGGGATTGTTGTCAGGGCTTATTTTAAAAGCGGCGATCAGATATATCTGCCGCAATGCAAGCCTACGCTGACCGGTCGCCCCGGCGCGCGGTGCGCCGAGCAGCCGAGAGATGGCGATACCTGCGCGGAAGCATCGAAACAGGCTACGCAGATGTCTTGGTCACCGATCGCTCAAACGGCAGTTATAACTTAATAGAGTTCCACATGCGAGAAAGGGTATGATAGTGTAGTGAAAAGTTGTGTTGCGGATTGTCATTCGCAGTTGCACAGATAGCAGCGATCAAATATCCGCCAGGATGCTAAGCCTACAGTTCCCATCACCCGAGCCGACGCGAGCGACGCAAGCCGCCGTAGCCGATCGCGTGCGGCCGACGGGAAGCGATAGAAGCCGACACCGTTCCCTTTTCGGCACTCCGAGTTACAGCGGAACGCAGCACAAGCTGTGGGCATTGTTCCGCGCACAACGAGCGCACACAAAAAATCAAACGATGTAAATACAACCACGACCCCTTCCCGCTTGTGCGGGAGCTGTGGGGAATGTCGTCTGCTGCCCCTACTGGACTGCTTAGGGACTTCGCCGCTAGGGGATTGCGCATGCGCAGTGGGGTTGTGAAAGAGGCGGATTGGTGACGACATCTGGCCGCCTAGGAAGCGTCCTTTCCCCTTCTGTCTTGTACTTGCTCCACGCATATCAAGCCGAGCGGAGACGCCGAAAGCAAAGCGGCAACTACGGAATGGCGTCGAGCTGCCATTCACGCCTACTACGATGCAATGCTTCCTGCATCCCAG
This sequence comes from Haemaphysalis longicornis, assembly GCF_048455015.1. Taxonomy (NCBI): domain Eukaryota; kingdom Metazoa; phylum Arthropoda; class Arachnida; order Ixodida; family Ixodidae; genus Haemaphysalis; species Haemaphysalis longicornis. The sequence continues at coordinate 138,452,467 of NW_027526445.1, forward strand.
GGGCACTGAACAAGAAAGCCTCTACATAGAATAAAAACACTCGCAGTTCCACAAAATGGGGTGGCTGCAGCGTTATAGATATAGCGCTTTTTGAGAACTTAATAGAGAACTTGCTGTTTGTTTAGAGAGTTACGTGATTGATTTTAAATGCAGAGCATTTCTTTAACTCACGATGTCACCCGGCGTTGTCGGCGTGCCTCGGCGTCCGCAACAGCCGTTCCAGGTGCGCCCTCTCCCCCACTCCTCCTCTCCCGCATCACGCTACCCTCCTCGCTCTCAACAACAGGTCCGCACCCCTGCCCCTACACTATACAAAAAAATAATACTTACCGGCGCCTGGTTTCGATCCCACGACCCTGCGGGCGGAACGCGAGGTACGTGGTGCTCTACCCACTGCGCCACAAAGCCGACACACAATGGAAGGCTACGAACGCGCCTTATATCTTTGACTCATTCAAACTACGTCAAGAAGCTGCTGATACAACGCATTCACTACCACCAACTCCCCAAACACTAAACGTTAGCGCAATACACCCACCCCCTATGCGACGCATTTACTCGAGTCCCCGTCGCGGGGAGATGGGCCCTTTTTTCGCAGCGTTCTGTTAACGATAACTAGGTTTTGTTTAGAGAGAAGGTTGCCTCTCTAATGGAAAAGTTTGTTCCGATTAGGACGGTTATCTCTAGCAACCAGGAACCCTGGTTTAATAATTCTCTGAAAAGACTGCGCAACAAGAAAAAGCGCCGGTTTCGCTGAGCCAAAATTTCGAACTGTAAAACACGCTGGGATTCTTATCGAGCGGCAGCTACTTAATATAAAGAGGCGCTTAAAGATGCTAAGCACACGTTCTTTAATAAAACACTACCCAATATGCTAATAAACAACCCCAAACAATTCTGGAACATCGTTAATAAAAGCGCCAATGTAGCTGGTACGCTTAAATATCCAGATTATTCAGCAATTCCTGCTGAAGAGTGTGCCAATGTTTTTAATGATGTGTTTTCTTCCGCATTTTCTACTTTTAATAATTTTAACTGCTACCCTGATTACGAAATTCCTCATGCATGTTCCATGGAACCGATTGTTTTTGATTATTATGGCGTTGAGTGTTTAATTGGTAAATTGAAAATTTCCTCATCATGTGGTGTTGATAATATAAACTCAAAGTTTTCGGCTAATACTAAAGTGTACTGTTCTATTATCTTGACCAAACTTTTTGCGCAGTCACTTGAAACATCCTGTATCCCCGATGAATGGAAGGTCGGGAAGGTAGTCCCGCTGCAAAAGGCTGGGGACAGACATTCTCCGAATTATTATCGGCCGGTGTCATTAACCAGCCTTTGCTGCAAGACACTGGAACACATAATTTATTCTAATATTATAAGTTTCTAGGAGATAATTCATTTTTCACTAAGTTTCAACATGGGTTCCGAAAATCGTATTCGTGAGAAACACAGATAATATGCTTTACACATGATCTTCATACTGTTCTTGATCGCGGGTCCATCACAGACTGCATATTCCTCGATTTTGCTAAAGCGTTTGATACAGTCCCTCACGGATTATTGCTTTTCAAACTTTCAAATCTGAACCTACACCCTAATGTACTTGCATGGCTGCACTGTTTCCTGACTAACCGTTATCAATTTGTTAATGTTAATGGCACTAATTCGGCTTTTTCTCCAGCTAATTCAGGGGTTCCACAAGGTTCCCTTCTGGGCCCATTGCTGTTTTTAATATACATGAATGAATTACCAACTAATATTTCTTCATATATCAGCCTTTTCGCCGAGTATTGCGTACTGTACAGGGGATTTCCAGTGATTCTGACGCTATAGCACTACAGTCCGATGTTGACCGCGTTTTGTAGTGGGGCGAGCTCTGGCAAATGAAACTCAATACTAATAAGTGTAAAAGCATGCGCGTTTCTCGAATTAAGACCCAATCATTCTGTTACTATATTAACAATGTTCCTCTTGAAGATGTCCCGTCCTGTAAATACCTAGGCGTGCACATATCCTGGACATATCCTACCCTGGACATATCCTACCCTGTCCTGGAAAACTCACATCAATTATGTTGTTAACAACGCCAATCGTACGTTAGGGTATCTCCGGGGAAATTTTAATCAGGCTTCTTCGTCTTTGAAATTGCTTCCCTATAAAACATTAGTTCGTCCAAAATTGGAGTATGCGGCCACTGTTTGGGATCCGAACACGGCCTACCTCTATTTCGAGTTAGAAAGCGTTCAGAATCGAGCATCGCGTGTCATAATTTCAAATTATCACCGCACATCCAGTGTTACATCTATGAAAGCAAGCCTATCTTTGCCTCTTCTTGAACTTCGCAGAAAAGTGTTTCGTTTATGCTTGTTCCACAAGATTTATCATTGTAATCCCATCCTCAGAAACAGGATATTGTCCAGTCCATCTTACTTGTCGTCCCGGATCGACCATCAGCACAAAGTTCACGTTCCATCGTGTCGCACAAACCTGTTTCAGGATTCCTTTGTCCCCAGCACTTCTGCGAGTTGGAATCGCCTTCCTCGGTCCGTAGCTGAAATCGGCAATGAAATTGCTTTCCATTCAGCCATAACCAACCTGTTCTCAACAAGCTGTTATTTGTAATGTTTGTCGTTGTTTTGCTACATTTGTCTGTATTATTGTGTATTTCCCACTCCCCTCTATAACGCCCTCGGGCCCTGAGGGGAACATAAATAAATAAATAAATAAATAAATAAATAAATAAATAAATAAATAAATAAATAAATAAATAAATATTGCGGTGTAGCCATACTTGGGTCGCAGCGATTGAGGAACGGCTTATATCGTTGGTGCCCGGCAAATCTAATGACATTCGCTGTTAATGTAGTTAGTGTGTCGCTAAGCGATAATACCGAATTACCTTTTTAGCGAACGTCATTCGGGGGAGCGTAGGAGTTCGGAAAACAGGTTCGCGCTATATAGCTTCCGCACCGAATGAGTATATCCTCGACAGAAGTGGCCTGACGGTAAACAACAAGTTTAATAATAAACCGAAGAGCAGTGTGTTGAAAAAAATATCTGTGGGTAAATATTTTCCCCTGCATTTGTTTTTATAGCGCCAGGCCCTGCTATTTTCTCTGCTATCCAGATACGGATTTGTGCTTACTTGTCTCGGCTTGTGATATCTGCTCAGGTCATCCAGAACACTTATGCACTCTATTGAGAGCGAAGCTCTAAAGGAAGTAGTAATTTTTCGGGTTCGCAGTTAGAAATACCACGAAAATGCCCAGCGCGCGCACGTGAGCGCGGGCCTTGCGGGGACCGCCCGGCACTTAACCGAGAAAATGCCGAGAGCTCGTGTGTGCGTGCCTCGCGGTGACCGACCAGCGTCCCCGGCGCTCATCTGCAAGCCAAGCATACACACTTGGGAGATTGTCCAAGATTGGCTAAAAAAAGAGATCTCCAGCGTCGTTCGCCGTTATCGTGGCAACACTTTCTCCAAACGAGGAAGACTGACCATAGCGTATACGCCCCTCCAAGGTGATGTCTAACGATTATCACTTCCATGAAAGTGAAGGAAGATCACATTTATAGCAAAAATGACGGAGAAAAGGTCGTTGCGGCGCAGCAGCGAAGAAGGAAATCTGCTTCAATCGGGGACATAAACTTTCGTGATGGTCGTGAAGGTTGCGCACAACTCCGCTACAAGTCTGACACTTTAGTGTGGGCTTCCTTCATTTTTCTATTTATTGAAATGTTTTTTGTTTCGCTCTCAAAAATTTAAATGCCATAAAAACACTATGGACGCATTTATCGTGAAATTTTGCGCGTGTATACACTGCCGTCATTTCCAAATGGAATGGCATTTCTCTAGCTGTGCATATAGACCGGCGCGGCCATTCCGAATGGCATTATAGAGCGAGTGTCATTTGATCTGAAAGTCGTTATATTTGCCGTGTGCCTGGGGATAATGCATTGCATTGTGCTGCACAGGCGGCCACCGTAGGCCGCGTTCTCGCTACATTGTGGTATACCAGTATGGAACCACGGCAACCCGTGCAAGCAAGGGCACGCCAAAGTGCGTGCGCACACAACATGCGATTGACGCACGCGGGCTCTGGTGGGGTGCCACGAAGTCCACGCATAGAGCCGTTGGGAGACGAGAAAGTTGTGATTGAGATTCTTTGTGGTAATCTTCGTCTAGATTCGTCTAGTGTTAAAAACAACGTGTACATATATTGGAATTTTTTATAGACACAAAACATGCCGTGTGTGAAGTTTATGGTTAGAGTATAAACACAACTCTTCCATTGTAGGCTGGGCGTGAAATGTTTTATTGCAAGGGAAACTCGACATAGACCTAGCTGCCTTAAATGAAACGAGAACTCGTAGAATCCACAAAGCGAATGGAGGCCCTCAAAATCCCCTCCTACCCCGGCGACCAAGTGTCAGGCCCCCTTCACGTAGTAGTAGTAGTAAAAATTGCTGAATGAGGCGGAATTAGCCTTGCATAGCTGCCGGCAATTGCTCCGCCTAATTGACCCCAATACAGTATCAGAGACTCTCAAAGTCATCACACGACTCACGGTGGGAGCAGTCTGTCTTCATTTTTCAACCGCACAAACCTCTACCACTCTGACAAACCAGCTAGAGTCTCTGTTAATTATTCATTGCAGTTTCTTGATATGGTGGGGTTTCGTCCAGACGTACCCCTTGTTTTGGCTGATGTTTCCCCCACGCGTAGCCTTCGCTATAGTTACGCCCAACCGTCTGTAATTATTAATAGTAAAGTGGCTTTGGCTGGCCAGTGAGTTGTGAGTTGTGGAGCGGGCGTGACACTGGGTTGCCTGGGTGTGGGAGATTCGGCGACGCTTAGACGCCAAACTAGAAAGTATAATTCAGTTTCACTGTTTAAGGCGAAACGCTTAGGTGTATCATCGAACGTGACAAGTGACCGTAGTCGTAGTCGTCCTCAACACGAATGGTACCAAAATTGCCGCCCTTGAAAAGAGAAAATAAATTGGGTTCCTGTGGCCGCCCAGCTTCGCTGGTCGTGCACCTTCACAGAGTGGAAGGGCGCTGAATTTTTTAGGGGCTGTGGCTCTTGGCGTCCCCTGTCGTCGTCGTCGTCGCCGTAATCATCGTTCATTTCATGTAGTCACGGTACTAAAACACCGGAAAACTCGTTTACGCCACGCGCTCGAATGTAACGCGTATTAACAAAAAACACCGGGACACTCGTTTTCCAACGCATCGCGCTGGAGCGCTTCGTAACGCGTACCAAAAAAACACCGTGACATTCGTTTACGCCGCGAGCTACAGAGCTTAGTGCTTCAAAAACAAGAGGCTTTTACAGCCAAGCTGTATACCTGAGCCCGCAACTGTTTCCTTTCCGTTGGCAAAAACGCCAAGGCGTCAAGAATACACTTATACACTGCATGCTTCGCCCCTTACCAGGTTTCACGTTGGTGGAGATGGCCCGGAATATTTTTAATAAGTTGTAGCGTAATAAGAAAAAAATACGTAGATGCTGCCGATCAATTCGATTACTTGGTCTCCTCTGATAATTTGTTCACAGCCGCCGGTTGTGATAAAATACGTCTTTTATAAAGCCATCGTCGATGTGTGCGTGCGTGTGAGTGCGTCTCCGTTCTGGCCGACAGATGCCATTATGTATTCCGTTGTAATGCTGAAGCCAGCTAAAAAAGCGTCGATTACAAACTAAAAACATTCAGCTAGCTGCAAATCCAGGCGAAAGAGGCCTGTTTGGGAGGTTAGTATATTTAATTTGGGGATAACAGCAGGCCCACATCTATCTTTGTATCCAGCGTGGCATGGAACATGCAGCGTGCAGCCTGGGATGACGTATCACGTCATTACGCGCCGCTATTTTCCATCGATCCCAACTGCAAATTTAAAATGCCACCATCTCCAAGCGGGTAGAAGCAATTCTACGTCGCATGCGGTTCAATGCCGCATACACGCGCAACTTCCTCTTCAAGATAAAACAGGCTACGTCGCCACTCTGCCCACACTGTGATGTGCGAGAAACCCTGCAGCACCTGCTCTGTGAATGTGCTCGATTCAGTGTTCAAAGAGTGTCCCTCGCAGTGGCTTTGGGACTGCCGCTTTCTGTGGACATGCAGCTAAAGGACGTTTTAGGACCATGAGCTTGTCCCAAACGTGCTTTACGGGCTACCGAAGCTCTGATAGAGTACCTGCAACACACAGGTCTAGACCAGTCGCTGTGAATAACTCGCCGTATCTGTACGCATCAACTTCTTGAACATCATCGCCATCATCTTCATCACAACTGGCATAGCAAGTTAGTCATTTTAGCCTAGCTGACATCGCCAGACTTCATTAAAGATCTCTCTCTCTCTCTCTCTCTCTCTCTCTCTCTCTCTCTCTCTCTCTCTCTCTCTCTCTCTCTCTCTCTCTCTCTCTCTCTCTCTCTCTCTCTCTCTCTCTCTCTCTCTCTCTCTCTCTCTCTCTCTCTCTCTCTCTCTCTCTCTCTCCTCTTCGTAATACTAGTAACACAACTGCTAGGTGGTGTGAAATCTGTGAATGTGCACCTCTGAAAACCACGCAGCGCTCATTCGGATTAAACAGCAAAAATCGTACGAGCGGTGGAGAGACATGTAGGCGAGCGCTCGTCCGGTCTGGCCTTCTGCTGCATGTTCGGGCTACACTCTAGCGCTGCCTTTTCTTCAAATGGGAAATAGTGCCTTAAAGGTCAAGCGAAAGATCAGGTCAGAACGCTCAGTAAGGTCTGATACAATAGCAAGACGCGCGGGATTTTATTATTTCAACGAACGTGAAGAAATAACAGTAAAGCAGGAAATCGGCCCTATGCGCGACCTGTTCTCGTTATTTCATTTCGTTACAAAACGTGAACCGCGTCCTATTACCCAACGATTACACCCGGCACCAGCGGGCGCGCTAAACGTTTTCAGTGGCACGTCTGCCTGTGTGGGAGGTCCGACATATGAAATAATGCCTATTGAGCTAATTCGACGTCTGTGCTTGTGCGAGAGGGAGGGACAACTTTAATGACGTAGATAAGTCAGCCAAGCACCGATCTTAGCTTGCTATACACGACGGTGGAATGGAGGGAAGCGGGGAAGGCATGTGTTCAGGCAGTACGTATAGGTTATTGGAACAACACGGGCGCGATCTTTTGCTGTCTTTTCTTGCAAGAAGACCTACTTCGCAAATTTTAACGCGTTAAAGGTGGGCGCCAACATTTCAAGGAGTTACAAAATAAAACAAGTAGGACTTTTGTGCCGTTTTCTCTCCCTGTGCTGCGAAAGCTGGCCCTAACGGCAAAAAATCGGTTATATGGTTCCCACAAAATTGGTTCCAGAAAAATCGGTTATACGGAAGAGAGGCCAAATTTTGTCCAGTAGCCAGCTTTTGCGGAACCTGAACTTGTCAGGGTGTCGCGCCGGAACAGAACCGAACCGAATACCTGAACCGAACTGGTATTTCTGCCGAAACTGAACTCTAACCTGAACCGTTATTTTTCGAGCTTGCTGAACCCGAACCGGAACTCAACCAGAGGAAAAAAAAGAAAACGGTTACCGGTTCACGACAACAAGGTTCGACCATACCGTTGTTATCAGTGCCATTTGGGGCTTCTCTCTTTCAAGCTCCACCAACTTCCCAATCTCTGGCGCAATTTTCTCCTTCAGGTGAATGAAAGGTGGGAAGGACATAGGGAAAGGACTGCGCGCGAACATTGCAATAGTATGCAGCTGCTGGCCAATCAAGCAGGGTGCATGGCTGGGTAAATGAAAGGTCACGTTCTCAGCAACCTGTAGGAGAATTGAAGCACCGACCTTGCCGTCCGCTGGGACTATGCAGGACAATCAGGCCTCTAGATTGCTGCAGTGCACACCGGCCAAGGTTAAAACCCTAAATGGGCCTAGTTGTAGCACCTCAAAGGTGTTGAAATTTTGGCTGGCTTTTACACAATCGTAAAACTGAAGAGAGCAGCGGGACGGGACACACACGCAGAAAGAAGCGCGCAAACTTTCCCCGACTATGAAACCATGCGTTTTAGATGCGAAGCATCTCATGCTCGGGGCTGTGTCCCTCCCTCCCTCCCTTGTTGTCCGCCGTCCGCACTCTACTGCGCATGCGCGTCTCTTCAGCCCCGTCAGCGTTTGGGCCGACGTCAGCGCAGTCCACTATAAAAAGAAACAGTTAGGCGGCGCCCGGTTTCGAACCCACGACTCTCTGGCCGCAACGGGAGATACGTGGCGCTCTTCCCACGGCGCTACAAACCGAGACGGGAGCATGTGCTACGAACGCGCCTTATGTCCTTCACTCATTCAAACTTCGTCAAGAAGCTACTGATACAACGAAGACACGCGAAGCTGAACGTCAACGGAAACGACGAACTGAAAACTTTAGAGGAGGATGCTGAATTTCCCGTGGGAAAGCTGTGGCGGGAAGCGCCACGCGCCTTGCAGCTCAACCAGAGAAGAGGACGAAGAGGGCGGGCAGCGGGGTAGGAGCGTGAGCACGCAATAAAGAAAGGCGAGAACCAGGAGGTGTTCGATCAGGTAACGCGGGTGTCGGTCTCTTCGCTGTCTCTACATTTCTCTACATTTCTATACATTTCTCTTTCTCTACATGGGGGATCACACTACGTTCCCATTAGTGCTCCGATAAATGAAACAACATGATGGCAACACAATGGAACCTACATGGAACCCCCATGATGCTTCGCATCCTTCTCATAATTCCCCACGGGAAGATGGTGTAATTTTTATTGGTTTGGGACATCGAATTTATAAAAGCGAGGCGAACCCCATGGAAAGAAGAAATGGAAAAAGAAAGCGAAGGGGGGCCGCAGAAATGAGTTTCTCAAACATACAAAGGGGAATAATGGAAGGCACGTGCCAATGCAAAATTAGGAGTGTCAATTCGAAATTAGGGAGATTTTATTCTTTCGAATTGAGAGGTGAGCCCAGCGTCGGTCCTTAGACGTTCGAGTTCATTTATTGCGCCTCGATTCTTTGGGATCATAGTCTTTACAGACGCAGCAGCCCATATTGTGTGCAGGGCAGGCACCGAGAAAAGAATGAATCAATCCATCAGCACCTGAGTAGCGCATTGTCAAATTGGTCGACCGCAAGGAAGTTGTGGCCGTTCACTGAGGAGCTCCTCTTCACGGGTAGATAAAACGCCCTGTTTGTGCGTGCTTTTACTTGGAAGTATTTACAGCGAAGCTGTCTACGGCTAGAATCCAGCAGATCATCTCCGGTAACGGAGCGATGTAGACGAGAATCGCTAGCGAGCGTAGCGCCACGTTGTGGAGCCCACTCAAATCGCCGCGATCGAAAAACTGCGCGCCACACCACCGGCGCATGAAAAAAATCATATAAAATTAAAAAGGTCCTAGGGCCTTCATATTTTAATACAAGGCGGCTTATATTTCCTTAAAGAATTGGCTGGCGATTACGATACTTCCTAATGTGATATTTGGGCGCAGCTGTTCGGGCAGCTCATTTAGCAGCAGCGGTAGACGACGCAGTTCCACCAGTTGTGTCGCTCATGGCTCTGTAAGAACTGGCTCCTGGTGCGCACGACCGCTTGCGTCACTCGCAGTTCAGCACTCACTCCTGATGGCGGCAGTACGCTGGGGCAGCACTCACTCGTGGGCGGCGCGATGATGATGATGAAAAAACTTTATTTTGCCCAACTGGGAGAGGGAAGGGGACGAAAGGCGGCGCGAAGTGCGTCTCAGAAAGAGACCGCGAACTGCGTCTTAGGCCGGGTGCAGACTGTTGTCGCACGTAATATATTTAAAAAATGGCGTCATTAGACGTATTAGCCAACCGAACTGCGTGAAACGCCGTTTTTTTACGTCCATAGCGCACGATACGGCTATTATGTCGGTAGTGTGAACACAGGATTAAGCGAACGCACATCATTGTCACGCGAACGTCCCCCTCACGTTTTCGCGAAGCGTCGAGCGCCTCGTGCGGGAACAGCATACTGCCCCTTCCCTTCCCTCACCGCACACTTTCGGAGAGCGCTGGCTCGCGCCGCCACGGCGAACCGCCTTCCCCTCCCAATTTCGCGACATTCTCCTCGTCTTAAATTTGAAGCAAACAAGGAATGGCAAATGGCGTCACGCGAAATAGTTTCCCTTCAAGATCAGGTCACTTCTATCAGGGATGAACTCCGCCAGTTCATGGAAAAAGTGGGGGAAGCACTTGAAACTCTCCAGACCGCAACGATCCCTTCCAATGAAACGAAACGGAAGAACAAATATTAGCCGTCCAGTATTTGCTCCAGCTCTACCGTCTAACAGAAGCATACTACAGTGTGTGGGCCTGCTCTCTACGGCATGCCAAGGAATGAGGCGCACTGCGGTTGAGTACAATGAGAAACTCTTTACTCACATGGAGCTCATTCTCAGTCCGCATCCGGACACACACCGACACCAGCACCAAAAACACTCTGCGTTCCGACCCCCCGTCCCCGCGCGTGGTTCTTCACCACCACCGCTCGCTCCCACACGTCCACTAGCGCCATCTCTCCGGCGCCGGCGTCTCCAAGTCTTGCGGCCCGGTGGCCGCACGGTAGGCGAGGAGGGCGAGGGAAGGGAGCTCGTGGCGTACAAGCCAAAATCCGGTTCCGTTCCCCCATCACTGTATAACTGGATACCCTATCTTTTTCCGCAACGATTTACCGGTCCCATTATTATCAGAGGAGACTTCAACGCTCGTAATACCCTTTGGAGCTACTCGTTCACAAACCGTCGAGGCCGGCTTCTGGAACAAACACTTGAGTACAGCCCCCTTCAACTAAGAAACGAATATGGCGTCGCAACCCGCATTGGCCTTTACTGCGCTCAAAGCGATACAACACCGGACCTCACCCTAGCTACCCCTGGGGCGGTGAAGACCTGGCGCACGTTAGACAGCACCTGGGGTAGTGACCATTATCCCATCATGCTTCAACTCAATAGCGAGAAATTCCGCACTAAATGTGCTTACCGTCAGATAAAATGGTCCTCGTATCGCTCCCAATTCAGCATCTCTCAACCTACCCTTAAGGAATTCATCTCGTCCTTAACGCAAGCATGTTTGCTCTCAAGCGAAGAAGTAGCCAGTACAGCAGATGTGGATTCATTCACATGTTTGATTCACACATGTTCGAAACTCTCCGCAAGGCAGAACGGATAGCCAATCGATACCGTACGCAAGGAAAACGCCATCATCACCTAATGCAGCTAAAACGTCACTACCGCATTGTTCGCGAATATCAGGTCACATTATAGAGATGAGTGGCAAGAGTTCTGTCAAGATCTCGGGCATGAATCTGGCCTCTCTTATCTTTGGGGAGTTTTTCGTACCACGAAAGGCCGTGCGAACATGCGCTTCCCGATCTTGGATTCGATGTGCCTTCAAATGGACTACTCGCAATTGGAAGATACCATCATTCACACGTTATTTCCGCACGGCCTTACGGACCCTTCAACCCTCGCACCTTTACCTGTTATCAGCATTGACCAACCGGTGCCAGAGCTCGATCCCCCCTTCTCTTTAAGGGAACTGCAAGTAGCCATTTCTGAAGTCAAGCCCAAATCTTCTGGCCACGGCCAAGTAAAATTGCAGGACCTCCGAAACCTTCCGCCGCACGGCCTCGATGCGTTACTACATTTGGCCAACCACTCTTGGGACTCAGGCGAGATACCTGACGCCCTGAGGGTAACGATCATTCATCTGATACCCAAGCCCGGTAAAAATCCTCGGAATCCCCAGAACCTTCGGCCAATAGCGCTAACCTCCGTAATATGCAAACTTATCGAGCGTATGATTAACAATCGACTCGTACCCCACTTGGAAAGTACAAATTGGTTTCACCCCGCCCTCACTGGTTTCCGCCCCCATCTTGCTACCCACGATTACCTATGGCTGCTCCGGAGAGTTATTAATCGAACCTCGAGGAAGGCCCTGCCGGACTACGTCCTCGCCTTAGACATGCATGCACAAGGCATTTGATAATGTCAGCCAGTCAGGTATTCTTCAAAAGCTTCCCTTGCCTTCCCCAGCTAAAAGGCACAGGCGTGGGTGCACGGCTTTCTTCAGCATTGGCCGATCCGTCTTAACCCTCAAGGACACCAGCCCACAACGTTCTACCTCGATAGAGGAGTCCCACAGGGGTCCATTTTGGCTCCTCTCCTCTTTAATCTCGCAATGAACAGTGTGGCCCCAACTCTCGAGCAGGACACTGCCGCCCGATTCGCGCTTTATGCGGGCGATATTGTGGTATGAACAGAAGCCCAGGATTACAACTCAAAAGGAACTATGCAAACAGAGTTGCAGGTAGCAGTCCTGAACTTGAAACATACGCTGTCCTCAACCAAGACAGAACTGCTCAGCGTCGATGGTAAACGTGGCACAAATAAGGAACAAATTGTCTCCCTTCAGGTGGGGGATACGGTACTCGAATTCCACAATGACACTATTTGACTGCTGGGCGTACCGGTCAGTAGCTGTAATAGCCCAAAACCGTGGATAGCCTCACTTAGGAAAGACCTGGCGTTCCACCTTACACCTAGTTACCCGGATAACGAATAAGTATGGCGGGGTGCACCAAACAGCTTGCACCATGCTCGCCCGTGCTGTGGCGCATGGGCGCTTCGCTTCGGCTTCCCGGTTTATGAATTACGGCATTCACATGTAAATTCTCTTCACCCAAAAATCGTCACCTTCTCCGTGCGATCGGTGTTCTCCCCGCCTTCACAAGGGTAGACACTCTACACGGTGCAGTTCCCCTTCCGCCTCTCGCTAACCTCATCGAAGAGACAAAACTACAAAACTACGACAAAACTAGGAAAAAGACTCCAAAAATGGGACCACTTAAATAGTCAGTCTGAGAGCACCGATTTGCCGACAGCATTCCCTCCATCGGAATTCTGCGTCGACGCCCGATCCGCCGGGATAAAAGAAAAGTACGCGAACAATACGTTCGCACTCTCGCAAATGACAAGGAATGCGACGAAGCTGACAACTACACCGACGCGGCTCTGAATGGAACGACGGCGGCCATTGCCTGGATATCTGCGGACCTGCCGGAATTGAATGGATGCATGCACATTTCTAACACATACGGCCTCGTAGAAGAGGTAGAACTTCTATAAATTCTGGGAGCCGTGCGGCAAATTTATAACCATTCCGGCCATCTATCCACGTAGAAATTTCGCATCATCACAGATTCCTAAATCGTCCGTTTTCACCGAACAATACGGCAACCAACATCCTTACCTTGATAAGAGACCTACAGACTGAAGGCTTCAAAGTTCGAATTGTTTGGACTCCAGGACACACTACAGGCGCAGAAGGCAACCGTATGGCACATGACGCTGCCAGGGAGAGGCAACAATCACTTCCCGCGGTGCCCGCCACGCCCGTCCCCCCTCTCCAAGCAGACTGGCAACTCCAGCTTCGCAACCTCAAAAAGGAAAGCTGCAAGCGCTTACAGACAGAAACTCCTCTTGGCATCCTTGCCCCTCTCAAGCGCTTCTCGCGTCCGGGGGAAGCATTCGCCAATAAGTGTATGCGAATGCTGCGTACACCCCCCTCCCCCCCCCCCCCCCCCCCTTCCTCCTTAATTTGTAAGTGGAAAGCTCCAGCAGGATCCGAAGTGCGCCGTTGGCCCCACTGTAGTCGGGAAGGCACACCATATCTTTATCACTTAGTTTGGCTTTGTCCATTATTCGACCGTAATCGCCACAAGCTTTTAACTCTAGGTCCCGCCCCTGCGACTGAACAGGAACATGTTAGTCGGGTCCCCGACGATCCCACCACACTAGAAGCAATCAGTTCGTGCGCCCTGGAAAACGGACTCTACAAATTGGTGTAACGGCCTGGTAGACTTCCCCGTTCTGCCTACAATGTGAACTGTCTGCAGCGTGCCCTGTTTTCAGTGTGAACCGCATTGTCTACAGTGTGAACTGTACATTTTAAGTGTGAGCTGTGCATTTTGGTGCCACTGACTGAATTTAATGTGTTCATTTTGTGATTAGAACCCCAAGACTGCAACTGTGTTTATTGTGCGAGTTGTGACCTTCCCCTTTTCCCCTCATCCTTGCTGCCCCCAGGGCCCCATGGCCTCTCGTTTAATAAGTGTTTCACTCACTCACTTATGACTATTTAAACCGCTTGGCTTTCAAAGCCTCTGGGTTACGCCGCGACGACAGCCGCTACGAGGGAACGCCGTGGAGCTCTCTACTTGGCTCCAGCAAGCGAGCTGCGACGACAAGGCGAGCCCCTAAAGTGCTCTGCACTTATAAGTCGAAAAGACTGTTTGCAGGGTTCTTTGAAGCTGCGTAACGTGCATCGGCTGCGTGATGCGCCTATCCCGGACGTTAATCACGAGCGCGGCGCGAAGCATTCTGCTCCACGAGGGAAACGAATGTCCCGGTGTTTTTCCTGAACGCTCACCATCGAAGTTGTCGGCCGTGCGAAACATGGTGTACACCCACGCAAGCAACCACGACGCGAGAAGAAGAACCGGGGAAGCAGGAGCAGAAGTCCGCCTCCCTTCCTTGGGGTGGCATTCACAGTACTCGTGCTCCCCAAAATATATAAAAAAAGACCAAAATAAGAAAGACATCCCCGGTGGTGTCTACACACACACACGAAGACGAAGCTCCATCATTGCGGTGCGCAGAACTACCGGAGGGCCCTCAAGTCTGTTTTCGTGCTTTGAATGCAAAAGCATTCGGGCAGTGGGAGTTGGGAAAAGGGTCGCCAGCCTCCGATGGCAGCTGTCATGGCGGTGCCCACAATACCGGTAGAAAATAGATTAATAAATGTCGAAGCATTACTCGAACACATTTCCCACTGCCGCTCTACAAGGTTTTCGCACTTCTTACAGTCTTAAGTACACCTACCCAAATTTTCTACGTCGATGTTAACCGCCTCAATCACGCGAAAGTCTTTCCGGAAAGATAGGCACCGTGGAAGCCGGCAGCTCGGTTTATATAAATAGTAATTGCATTAAATAAAATTTCACATAAAGGATCGAAAGCAGAACCGCCCAAACGGGGAGCCGAACTTTTCTTTCCATGGTTTGCGCACAACTTGGTCAAGCATTGCCAACAAGCCCTGCATTTATTGAGCTTAAAGGACACGCACGTTGTAAACAGTGTTGCATGGCCCCTTTAATGGTTTTTAGCGACGTCTTCTCTGCTTAGCCACGGCTTACACAAACTGAACCTGCTTTAATTTGTTGCTTGCAGTGTATACTGTCATGTAATGGCCGAACCACTAAATCCTCGACGAATTGAAAGAACAAGAGAACCGGCAGAACTTTTATTTAAACACAATTATGTCAAATGGGCGTTTGAATTAAGTAAGTAATTAAGTGAAAACGTTGTTGCATTGGTTAGGGTTAACGATTCGCTGTTTTGTCCTCCTTCCGCTTACTCCCATTGCGCTTGTCCTTTTTTCCTCCTCTCTACTCTTGCGGTCTCACATGACCAACTGCAACGTTTTAGATGCGACGCATCTCTTTCTCTCGGGTATGTCCCTCCATTGTTGTCGTTGTCGCGGCGTTGTCCGCACGCTCACGGCACATGCGCAACTCTCCTCCGTTCTTCTCTCCGACAGCTGTGCGCAACACTCTCACTCCGTCTCATTATCATAACAACAGCTGCGCGTGTGCGCTTCGCTGCTCTGGGTGCGCGCATGTGTGCGCATGCGCGCGACTCTCTCCCCCCCCCCCCCCCCCCCCCCGGCTCCTCTCCTTTCAAAGCGGGAATATAAGCGGGGGAGCGCACGGCGCCGGATCAGTCCAGCGCTCGCTCTCGCACTTGACTTGACTTTGCTTGACGATACCTCCGTGCCAGATCTTCCGATGAAGACGTGATTGAAGTGACAGCCCCTTCAGCGAGTGGACTGACGCAATCCAATACCAGCGTCAGTCCAAAAGCTCCCCCCTGATGCGTCGCATCACATCAGGGTTCCCTCGCGGGAAGATGGACGTATTTTTTTTGTCGGGATAAAGTTCGAAAGTCTATAGGTTTGAGAGCAACATTTCGTGAAACTTTTTTGGTGTGTCTGATGAACGCTGCACATTGAAAAGAGCGTAAAGAAGTTCTGAGAATTGTTTACAAATGCGGAGGCAATCTTTGCAGCGGCTCTTCCATATATATAAAAAAAAGAACCTCGTTGAAGTTGGCCTCACTGTTGCCTCCAAATGCATCTTTTGTATGACGTTTCAGCACGGGCAGTGTAAGCAGCCATATATCGAAGTACGAAGGCCCGTGCGTACTTATGACGCGGTAAACGCCACGTCCCCTGATGGTCGGCTTCACCAATAGGCACAAATGCATTGAAAGCCCATAGTGTGACGCGTTCTTGCTCTAATTTTTCTCGTTTTCAAATTTGTGCATATCGATTCTTGTGAAGGTGCCAGTCGCCTACATTTGCACTGTTATAACGGTTACATGTGTTAATTTGACCGATTAGCATTTGTTTTGCATGTACAGTCGGTAAAACGCTTGTCTATAACAGCAATTTCAACTTAAACCAGCTACATCCGAAAACCGCCGAAACATACTCGTTCCAAACATGTCGGAGGCAAAAGCGAAGGGCCAAGTCTTCAGAATTCCGCAGTAGTTGCATTCAAATCCCGCTCCGGTGGGGCAGGATAGGGCTGAAAGTACGAAAGCTGTGTTATAGACAAGCCTTTTACCGGCTGTACAATGCTTCACGCTAAAAGCGTTACGTTTCTTGGATGGGGTACTTGCCAACAAATGCTTAAGCAAGAAAAAAAGAAAAAAAAAACACCGCAGAAGTTTTTACAAAAAAAAAAGAAACCTACTAAGACGTAGCATTCTTATGCCGCTTGTTTTGTGTGTGAGTTGGCTACCGCCAAATATGCTTTGAGTAGCGAGGGACGTTGGATTATTTCCTCTTTTTCAGTTTTCTTTTGTTTCTTTTCGACAAGGATGTATAAATGTACACAATTACAGCGACGAAGTGCCTTTACTTCGCTAATTATCGATTTTTTTTCGGAAGAAGCAAGGGGTAGTGCAGTTGGCTCATTGACGGTAATTTTTTTATTTCTTATTTTGAACGTTCTTTTTGCGGTCTTTTTCTGTTTATTCTTCGATTTTTTGGGGGACATGTACAAGATGTGTATTTTTGCTTTTGTCAGATCTTTTTTTCTGGGAAATTTTATTTTTTGTATTTCTCTTATTCGGATTTCCCAAAATTCTGTCCAATTGTGTCCATTTACGCTATGCTAATGATTACAGCTGTTACTTCCGCCAAATCTGCATTATTGTGGAAATGCAGGGCGTTACACGGTCCCGGCTGTGGGAGTGTACTCGGCAAAGAATGCTACGCATTAATATTTCCCCCAAATTGGCTTCTCTGAGAGGACTCATATCGCGGGCTGCACACTTAACGGAGATGAAGTAATCGCAGACGCTGTTCTACAACTCTCGTCGATGTCCCACAAATGTCGTCTACAACTCTCGTCGGTGTCCCACAAATGTCGTCTTTTCTCTCCTCCTTTTCCCAGGGGGTGAGGCGCACCGCCGCCGTCGCCACCGCTTCTTCCCCCGCCGATGTCGTCGCTGCGTGCACGACGGAGTAGCCGCGCGGCGACTTGGACGGGGGCGGCGGCGTCGTCGCCTGTAGCATGAGCGGCCGGTCGCAGCTGCCGCCATGCCTGCCGTTTGGAGGAGCCTCATCGTGCTTCTCGTCCTGGTCATCGCGGTCCTCCAGGTGCGCTCCTAAGCTCGACGTCGGTCCCCGAGAGCACTTACGCGTTTCCCCCATTTGGCCGCCATTACGTGTGCGCGTTTTGGGCTCTCGCTGATGGGCCTCGATTAGCGACGCGGGGAAACGAGGACAATAATGTGAGCGCTGATGCCGCCTCGCCCCCGTGGCCATTGACGCGGCAGTTGGACGTGGCCAGGTGGTGCTGCGTCGGTGTGTCTGTACATCGTCGGGCAGCGGGGCGTTGCTGCCCGGGGCTTCGAGTTACCTGTCTTATTCTTGGGGAGGGATGTGTGAGGGATATTACGTTGAGGGAAATCGGGATGGGAAGTCATGGACAAATGCAACGCGATCACGAAAATATGAGGAGGAGGAGGATGGGTGCCTTTAATGATCCACGGCTAACCACGAAGAAAACTTTGGGACTGCGTGCTGACGCACCACTGACACTTAGTGACGTCCTCCGTCCGTGGCACTCAACGGTCGTGGTGGCACGGACTACGATGTTTTGGTGTCATTTCTCTGTAACACAGGCCTGAGCAAAACTAGGTGAACGAAAATATGAACCTAAAAACACAAATAGCGCGATTTGTTTCCGTGCAAGTTAAAGGGACACTGAAGTCATTTGTAAACATGCTGGGATTACTTGCGCAATTAACTGTAATCTAGAGTCTCTAGGCCATGATCCGACCACTCTCGGTGCGTTTACGCGACTTTATTCAGTAGAAAAACCAATTCGACAGTGCTGTCCTCCTCTCTGCATCCTCCTTGCCGATTTCCTATGACGTTTCGTATGACGCTCACTCGAGATGGCTTGGCTTGACTGCGCTATACTGCACGGCTCGCCAGCCATCCGACAGAATCAGCCGGCCCATCGTTTAGTCGGCCGGTCGCCAGTGGGTCGTCGACATTCATTCGCTCAATTGAAAGTAAGCCCCGGCATGATTTGTACCTTGAAGAATGTGTCGTTAGTTTGTTAGTTTGTAGACTGAATCAAGCTTAAAAAAGTCTATGAAGTCCAAGTAGCTCCACATAAGCGCATATGCGACGCTTAGCTGACTGGAACGCGAGGCGAGTAGCAAAATTTAACGCCACTTAAAGGCGGGAGAACAGTAAGTAAACTTAATATAGGTACTAAGGAATTAAAATAAACCGAAACTTTTATTGTAAAGCGTAAAACAAAGGTGTGGTAAGCAGTGTTTGCGCTGATTGAGCTAGCACGGCGGTCAGCAGCACGAACACACATTTGCGATCGCTTTTCTGCCTAAGGAATGCAGTCGCTAGAGGTGAGATATTTGCGGGAATTTGTGAGAAGTGTTGCTCTTCCCGGGGGCCTGAGCTGGAGTCGGCGTATCTGAGATGCGTGGTGGGCCTCTTGTTGTGGACCCCTAGCTGCAAAAGTTTCTTGGTTGCCGTGTTGATTGCGAGCCCCATAGCGGTCTTGTAGGCCTGGCGTATGGTGGCGTCGAGTTTCCGTATTTCTTGTGGTCTAAGGGCCAAGTATAGCGTGCCATACGCTATCCTGCTGATGAGAATGGCTTGGACCATGCGTAGAGTGTCGTGTTCGCGAAGCCCGAAGTGACGATTGGAGACGCGGCGGATAATGTCCATGAGTTGGTTGAGTGTGCGCTGTAAGTGTGGCAGGGCTTCTAAGCCAGATCCGTCTTTAGGTATTATGAGGCCCAATATCCAAAGTTGGGGGACAATCGGGACAGGGCGACGATTATTTATATGTAGTTCGGGTTTTGGTATTCCGTGCGCGGTCTTGCGGGTCGTTCTGTTGCGGAGCGCAAGTCAACCGGACTTTTCGGGGCGCACTCCAGCCCTCTGGATTGGAGATATCGTTGGGCGGTGTCGATTGCCATTTGAAGTGCTTCTTCCTGACCTCCGATTGATCCAGTGGGTGTCCATAGCGTGAGGTCACCCGCGTGGAAAGCATGTCGGAGGGGTGGAATATCTTGGAGCTGCAGGGGTGGGAGGCCCTTCGTGGCAAGATTAAAGAAGAAGGGTGAAATAACCGATCCTTGAGGTTTTCCTTTGGGAATTGCTGAGAAAAATGTCAGATCGCATATGGCTAATGCGCGCGGTGGTGGTTCGATTCTCAAAAATTAGAAGTTAATCTTGAGGGAGGGAGCTGGACAGCTGTATCTCCCACTCCTCGGGTGTAAGGGAAGGAAAAGGGGCTGGCAGGTGTGGATTTTTGTTGCACTCCCATATTATGTGCCGTAGAGTGCCTAGTTGAATACAAAATTTACATTGTGCGTCGAATTGTGTGGGGAATAACAAATGCATTCTGACTGGCTGAGGAAACGTGTTTGTCTGTCTTAATACGAGTGCGCTTTCTTGGTTCTTAGTGAGCTCTGGGTGCGTTGCCGGGAGTTTTCTACTGGGCCTGCAGTGCTGTGTAATTTCGTGGAAGGTTGGGAGCGGCGTGGGTTCCGGCGTCTCCACCGTAGCCAGGTGGTCGAGATCTCGGGCCGTGAGATGGGCGTGCTCGTTGCCTCTCATGGAGGAGTGGGCCGGTGTCCCAATCCGCGCTTCGGCAACTAGCGGCGCCCGATTAGGGAGAGGCAGAACCGGGCACCCATGTCAGCGATCGTGATGTTCCACCAAGTTCAAAAAAAAAAAAAAAAAACACACACACACAACCCTTTGCACGCGCTGCGAGCCCCTCGTCCTCTTCGTCGTTGCGGAAATCATCCGAACCTCGTATATTCACCGCGCGAGGTTCCAAACACGAATTACAATTCTAGCACATAGTACGTAACCCAGTTTTTCTTCAAGCTCTATTGAGGCACCCCTTTTCTTCGCACGTGACGGCGAATGAATACCTTCGCGTTCGCAGCGGTCGGTTTTGATGCTGAGGCTGGTACGGCAACCCAAATAAGCACATTATCATTTCAGCCATTCCCTCCTCTGTCCGAGACAGGCGTTATCAATAATGTATTCCACAATCCAGTTAAGCTCCGCAAATTGAGTCCGCCCGGAAATACAGAAGAGCAGCATCTCTGCGCGCGAAGAATTAACGAGGCCCCTTGGCTAACCTAATTACTCGAACAGAATCACTCTCAATTGGCACCCGTACTCTGTCCGGTGAACACGCGCTCAGGCCTCGCGACGTGCCGCCACTGCCCTGGCGTGCTCGGACGTCGTTCCACCGACGGCATTCTCCTCCGTTGCCCGCCGCACCAGCGACCGCCGCCCACGATACTGAGCGTCAAGACTCAGCGTTTGCTTGATCATTCATTTCTGCTGCTGCTGCTGCTGTTGCTGCTGCCACGAGTCTCGCAATTTGCCCCTGACAACTCGACGCGTCGCTCACCGTCTAGGTGAAAGGCAGGGGTTGATTAACCATCTTTCGGCCTCCTAGCCGAATTGTCGCTAAGGGGCTTAACCTTCTCGCACGTTCGATTGCTAGTCGCGGAGGCTTTGTATTGCCCGTGATCGGCCTTTATTTGGTGACGCTGCGCTTAAAGGCCTGTTCGGGTCTCCAAGGTGGCGCATTAGCCGCACTACTTTTCCTGGCCGCTTCGGCGAGGCATCGTGGTCCTTAATTAACGCCGAGCACCGCTTCCCTGCTCTGCCGCCTTCATCGCTCGGAGCCGCCACTTTCCCCCTCCCCCTCTTCCTCCCCAACCCTCTCCTGTCCGTCGTACTTTTGTTTCGATTGCGCTCATTTCGCTGCTTTTGCCCGGTCGCCGCCGTTGTTGCCCCGCGTGGGCGCGGGAATTGCTGGGTTCTAGCTTCCTACTAAAAGCTACATGGGCGCGCAGTTCTCGTGTGATGGATTGTCGCTCTTCTCCCTCCTCTTCCTCCTCCTCCTCCCTCGCCCTCCACTCGACACGCGAGGGGGAGGACGCAAGGGTGAAGAAAAGTTCGGGGAATGTTCGCTCTCACTTTCGCATGTCGTGCATTTGCTTAATCATACGTTGCTCTTGGCCTTGCGCGGGTTCGACTGAGAAGTTTTCCTTTGGCGTCCTTTCATCATGATCCTCTGACGGCGGAAGTGTTTAATGAGGATATACGTGGATTAGCCGAAACAACTGAGGGGACTGCGGGAACACGTCCTTTTTTTTCACTTTTTTTAACATTTGAAACGCTTTTAGGGCCCAATAAGTAAGCTAGTCCAGCGCTTGGATTAAGTGGCCACAAAATATTCGAGGCAAATATGGCTGCTTTTTGAGCGCATAAGTTAGAAGCAGCTCAAAAGAGGCTTGCGGCTTCTTTCCAGCTTTCAAAGTTTCGCAATTATTTGTGTGCTTCTGTGACGCCACACGAACATTAGCGCCGGTACAGCCGGCTTACTTTTAGTTGCAGCGGTAAAAGAATTCGACTGCCGCTTTAAACAAAAACCGCTGCAAAAGCGAAGTGGAGTCCACAAAAGGTATCTCCTGAGCCCATGGGGGCACAGTCGGGGGGGGGGGGGGGGTTCGGCGTCAGAATACCACCCGAAATTTTCTAAGCACCGAATCCCTCCGTCCCGCTTCCTTTGGAAATTTTTCGCCTTGCTATTTACACACAGAATCAATATACTATAAGGTAAAAAAATTCACCTTCTTCCCGTAGGGGAACCCTGAGTAGTATGCGAAGCAGCCATGGGGTCAACTCAAGTTCCCATTAGTTTTCAGTTCAGTCGCGGCATTGCGGGAGGAGAATGAGGGTAGCGGAGCGCGCGCGCGCGTCAGTCATTTATACCGCGGAGCTACAGTGGCGCCCCCAGCGGAGTATGCAGCGGCTACCGTCGCGTCTCTAACCCTAAGCTGCTTCGCATTATCGCGCGCGGAGCCGCAGGTGTTTCCATTCGTTGCGCGATCCCGGAGAGGAGAGGAGCTTCGAAGAGGAGGAGAGGAATGCCGGAGAGGAGAGTCGGAGAGGAGAGGAGGAATGCCTCCCATATTACTCAGGGTATGACGACGGTGGTTGAACGCGAAGCTATCTCGTGATGGATTCTTTGGTTGGCCAATCCCTAGTGGCGTCCTGCCACAATCATCATCAGCGGTGCCTGGCCAGGCATACGCAGTGGGGGTGTGGACGCACAACGGCGCCCACACAACGGTGGAGGGAACAGGCTCGACCATAAGCTGCTTCGCATCTGAAACAAAAATAACATGAGTGTCTGTTTATTAAAGCCAAAAATTGACCAAAATTTTGTTGGGGCGCAGGATCTTTCCGTTTGTTTGTTTTGTTGTTTTTACTGGCGGCGTATAAGACCCCCTGTAAAATATTTCTGGCTACTCCACTGGCTGAGCCGGCCAAATGAGCGAGTTTCGTTCTGTAGTGTTGATTAAGATAGTTCTCGCACTGCTTCCTATAGAGAGAAAGCGTTTGTCAAACAGGTCATTTTTTATTTCGTCATTTGGCGCGGCCAACCATAGCCACAGGTTTTCCTGCAGTTATTGCAGGAATATTTCGAAAAAACAGCATTCTACATGTACGCTACCGTGTACGGTGGTTGACAGGCGTAGCCTGTGCCTAACAAACCTTTTACCAACAGCAAATTTATGTTCTCTAAGCAAAATACGACCCTTGCCTGGATTAAGAGTTTCGTAATAATTGATTAATGAAATTCATAACGCAAATCCTCCTCACATTATTTTTTTTCTCTGGGTATGCCTTCTGGCGTTCGCGTACTTTGAGAATGAACATTTTCATATGTGATAAAAAAAGCCACCCATTTTCACATAAACTAAAATTTCCCCCTTTATTTTTTTCAAGAACCAGTAAGTGATTTGAATAACGTGTGTTGAAAACGTGTGTGATAAAGTTAAACAGGTTATTCTAATCATTTACTCATTCTGGGAAAATGTTTTTTTTTTCTCGCTACTATTGTTCTTGTATTTCACCAATGTCGCTTATTATAAAATATACATAATGATGCCACAATGTTTTGTGTCTTTAGCTCGTTTACTTTACATCCCTGGTAAAATCTCCGTCGGGGAATGTAAAGTATAAATGCTTAAGTAAATAAGAAAATTACGCGACAATCACGCCATAGCGAACTTGCGCCGCAGCTATACGGTGATAATTTTGCGATCGCCTGACGTGGCTCTGACGTGATGTTGCTGTGGCGTGTACCTCAGCAGAACCATTTCACCAGGCGAGAATGTAAGCGCATGCTACTCCCAACGTCGTTTATAACCGCCATGCGTCGGCTGGGTGAGCGAGCGCTCAACGCCGCGTCACGTGACACCTCGCTCCGCGCCGGCTGGGGGCCACGGCTGCGCTGCGAGGTTTGCGTGTCACGTGATCAGGCAGGCAGAACCTCCGCAGGATTCGAATGCAAGGGGGGAAGAAGGACGGCCGCCTTGGAATCTGGCTCTGCTTTAAAGTTGGCTTTGCCGCAAAGCGCTTTCTCGCGGTACGACATACTCGCCGCTGCAATGCTATCTCAGCTGCTTCTGCGCTGTTATATGCGCTGCCCAACTGAGAAATTAAATGACCGTATGCTCAGTAATCGCTGTAACGTACACTCGCATTGCAGAATTTGTCGACTGCGCCCTCCGCATCAGATTACATGCATGGCTATCGTGGCGAAGAATAGAGAGAGAGAGAGAGAGAGAGAGAGAGAGAGAGAGAGAGAGAGAGAGAGAGAGAGAGAGAGAGAGAGAGAGAGAGAGAGAGAGAGAGAGAGAGAGAGAGAGAGAGAGAGAGAGAGAGAGAGAGAGAGAGAGAGATTTTGGAAGCTGCCTGCTTGCGCACCAACGGAACATATTAGCCCCGATGAGCTACGCACGCCAGCGAGCAGCTTTTGATAGCTTAGTTTTGCCCCGGTATGTATGCTGCTCGTGTTAGGACCGCTGCATCCTTGCCCACCGACCACTTCCGAGTGCTTCATCACGAAGGGGTTGGGAGCCTGAGCGTGCGGGGTGCACCTGGATCAAATAGGACGTGACTGGCGTCTCTGCGTTAATCCGTGGCCGTCAGGCGCAGCTCGTGGTAATATACACGAGGATTACGCACCTCGGGAGCGCATGAGCGCCTGTCCTGCGCAAGCCACTGGTGATTGATTTAGGCTTGCGTTAGCTGGCTACATTAGTTCCGCTCCAGGGACGCGTTGGGAGGGAATTCTGCGGATTCGTGGACGTCCTTCCCAGGCTTGCGTCGTGTCGTATCATATGTTGCCTCGGGAATCCTATATGCCCTGTTTCATCATCCGTAATTGAGATGCGCCTGCCAGAAACAGCCAAACTAGCGTTATGTCGCTCAGTTGATGAACCACAGCTGAGCTGTAGCGAGGATGAACAAATTTCTCTTTCCCACGCCGTGCAGCTCGCCGTATTAATTTTTCCGCTGTAACACCTACTTGTAACCAAACGAAGACGTACGTCTGCGCCTGTCTATGAGGGCACACAGACGCACGCACACACACACGCGCACACACACACGCACACGCACACACAACACACACGCTCACACACACACGCACACATCACGCGCACATATTTGTCCCGTAACAATATAGGTATGTGACAATTAGGTATGCTTACTACGTTAGGAATACCTGCAGTCGCGGATTGCAAGCAAGTTTGCTTGTAGCGAGAAGCAACGTTCTCTGGATACTCTCAGAGCAACGCAGAGAATGGAGCGGTTGGACAAACAAACTGCTGCTAGACATGCTACAACGAATCGCTTAAGCAAAAAGCAAGGCCAGTTAATTATTCGGCAGAGGCGTAATGATTTCGCAACTCAGTGAATATTCTGCATTCCTTGGGAAATCTTTAAAAGGACCTCATTTGATGTTTTTCTTTCAACTTTGTTCCATCGAGGTTTAAAGACTTCCAGAAAAGAAAGCGCAGAAAGCAAGCCATCGGATTTAAAAAAAAAAAAAACTCGAAATGAAAGCGTGAAACACCGTCTCCCTGGCAATGTGCACGAACTTTGAGGAGAAGAGTCTGCCTTCAGGCAGTGCCTATTTTGGCGTTACGAAAGGCTAATTGAATATCGATTTAACGTTGGCTATTTTAAGTATGCGTTCTTCCCCTTAAAAAAAAGGAAGTGGAATTCTAGGTACCATAATAACTGGTACCAGACGTTTGAGAGAGTTTTTGAGTCTCGAAAAAAAAAAACGCAATGTAGCTATTGCTTGCCACTTTCATTAATATCAATATCGCGACATAACCAAATATTTTGTCACTATGCAAATGATGATTACTGAGAATGTTCGTAATCTCGAGTGTGCCATTGGCAATCCGGTACGCTGATGGATGTTCTAAAATATTTTAGTGGGACTACAAGAATTCCGGGCAACGGCCTAAATGTTGCATCATGGCGGCCATGGGAGCAGTCAGTCATAGTTGCTTTCACTCAATCGGCCAAAGCGTTTCCGCTTACCGACTGGCCACAGTCACTGGTAATTATTGGTAGTGACTGTGGATAGCTAGTGAGCGGAAGCGGTATGGACGGTTGGGTAAAAAACAAGACAGGCTGCTCCCATCCACTAGAGCAATCCTCGATGGTGCCGTTCCGCATCTGCAAGTAACAAGTATGTCTCCATTTTAGATGCAGAGCATCTGATTCACTCGTCTTGTCCCTCCGGCGTCGTCGTCGTTGTCGTCGGCGTTGTCCACCCCTCCCCCATTCTCCTCGCCGCGCCAGCTGCGCTCTCCGCCGCTCACCCCCTCTCCTCTCCGATAGCGAACACTCTCTCGCGAGGGGCATTGGATTGGATTCGATTGGATTGGATTGGCTTGGCTTGGCTTGGCTTGGATTGGATTGAATTTGGATTGGATTGGATTAGATTAAAGTGGATTGTGTTGGATTGCGTTGCGTCATAGCCGCGGCACGTTGCGTCATAGCCGCGGCAGACGCGCTGGGGCCGGTGCATGTGCAGTACTCTCTCTTGCGAGGTTTCCTCTCCTTCGGGCGCGCTGCGCATATAACCGGTGTGCCGTTCTCCGGCGAAGCAACATCCACGCTTGGCTCAAACACCTAGAGTCCACGCCGCTTTACAAGTACGCCATCGTCGTCATCGACTGGGACCGGCTTACGCAGTCCCCTCAACGTTATGCGCGCTATAAAACGCGGTCCCTTCGCCGCTCCGCCTATGCGTCGCATCTACACAGGGGTTCCCGCGAGGGGAGGTGGGAGTTTTTACCAAATTTCCCAAACCGCATCCACTGACTGACTAAACAGAGTCACTATCAATAATTAACAGTGACCCTGGCTAGTCGGTAAGCGGAAGCACTTTGGCCTATTGGGTGAAATCAACTATGACTGCACCCATGGCGGCCATGATGCAACACTAATGAGCTCGTTGCCGCTTTCTGTCACCACTGTAAAATCTAGCGTTTTGTGCTTGTTTTCTTGTATGGACAACGTTCAACAACGTTGAGTAGTGCTTATCATCTGTGCTAATACACCCGCTTGTGTACACACGACTATGTCCTGGAACTTGGACATGTATTGCGCATGCTCCTTTCCTGCAGGAATACAACATAGCACGCCTAACTGCTACATTTGTACTTGGTCAGTGACCTCCGTTTTACCGTTGCAAACACGCTTTTATCTGACCAGACAGTATTCTGTGAAACACATTTAGACAGTAGTATCGGTAGTAGTAGTAGACAGTAGATAGATAGATTTAGACAGTAGTAGATAGTAGTGGTAGTATTTAGACAGTAGTATCGACGAAGCTTGTGCTGTGGGTCAGTAGCCTTGCGGAACCTTTGAATTCAAATTACACGGCACGTTGTGCAACCGACAACGTGGAGCGTGCTTTGGATTCCCACAATGTATTCGGGAGGAAACTATTAAATGAGCGAGCGAGCGTCACGCGCGATTAACCCCGTGGTCGCACGAGAAAGAGCTTTACTATGCGCGTAAAAATTAAGGCTGGCTAACGGTGTATTACTTAACCGCGATTAAGAAAAGAAGAAGCTTGGTGGTGAGAAAGTTAAAGAATTTGTAGAAATGCGTCACCGTTCACCGAACAGCGTAGAACTCGCCCGGATTGGTGCTTGCGTTCATTCGTAATGCCGGGCACGTATACGGTTATTGAATAAAAATGGCCCATTATTTCGAAGTCGGCTCGACGTAAAGACCCTTATTGGGGTCACAGCGTGATCTTATGGGCAGGCCCCGAGAAGGGCACGCCGCATTCTCTTGGTCTATTGGGCAAACGGCAAGGGTTCATGAGGGCGAGACGCCACTTGGCGTTGGAAGACGATGAAACAATCGCAAGGGGTCGGCCGTATCTACATCGCTTTAATGTAGGCGGAAAGATCGCCGGACTTTCGCTTCCCGCGTATCTAGTTAATTAAGAGGGCCACGAAGACAAAATACAAGTTTGGTTAATTAAAAAGTCTATTCTATCCCTATAACAATGATAACTATGATACCGATTTTACCGCATACAAGTAATCCAGATATCGAAGAAAAGATATACCTAATGGCTCAGGCGCTGTGCTGTTGAACACAAGGACGTGGGTTCGATTTCCCAGCCATAGCTGCCGCTTTTCTGATGGAGGCGAAAAGCAAAATGCCCGTGTGTACGAGATTTCGGCGCGCGTTAAAGATTCCCAGGTGGTCAAAATTAATCCAAAGCCCTCCACTAGGGCTCCGCGCCTCTAGGGCGCAGTGTCGGCACGTTAAACCCCACAATCAATCAATCAAACAATCAATCGATTAGTCAAAGAAAAGATATGAAGCAGTGGCGACCATCGCGCCATTTTCGGGCGATTTCCGTATATGACGTTACAGAACCTTGTTTTTGCGATCGTAGGCCGCCGAGCAAAGCCGTGCACCGCCGAGAAACATTATTGCGCGATTGTAGTGTTGCGCCTAGTTCCCTTTTATCGTATCCCCCGAATGCTAACGTGATTGTTAACACACTGATAATGTTTTCAGAACTGGCCCATGGCCCATATTACGTTACTCCTGCCCTTATTACGTCAATTTAGTGCGAAATCAATATTTCTTGCGCTTTTTCTCGGTTAAAAGAACGTCTTTCGGCGCTGCAATGGAGCTGAGTGAGTTACCAAAGGCTAATTCTTTCTAACTGAACAAAGTGGTATTTTCCCGTCATGGCCCCTTTAACGATCCTCTTCGGGCTGGTTGTCGTATTAAAGCCAAATCAAGCGTCAATTGATTCGCGCGGCCAGGGAACGATGATTCCGGCACTTTGCTTGATGCCTGCCGTGCCGCGTGCCCCCGAAGGCTGCTTTGTGCGCCGGCGTAGCGAACGAGCTCGTGAGCGGGGGCGCCGCCACCGAGACCTTCTCGGGCATCATATCTCCGTGAAGAGGTGCGTTCGCGTGGCGGCAGCCCGGGGAACGTGCAAGCCGCGATAGCGTAACGAGCCGCGTGTGGGCGCTCCTAGTCACGACGAGGAAGCCCGCCGGTTCGATGAGGAAGTGCGCCTTGAACCGCGCGGGCTTCTGTGCACGGGCCAGAGGCCACGGGGAGGCGGCGGAGTTGACGCTTCCTACACGCACCGCTGTCGGCCGAGCGAATCAGCTGTGCCGCAGCTTGGCCGCAGGATTTCCTGCGTGAAGTTGGTATTGAGCGCGGAGTGGGGGGCCTATGGCCACTTTCGTAGAGATGATGCCTTGCTTTGTGCACTATATATATGCCCATCTCTGCTCATTATCTATCTATAACCGCGTATGTATGAATCTCCACGCATGTTCCACTTGCTGCGAGGTGGTCCCACTACAGTCCATTATTCGGAACCCCTTTCTGTACTAACTCCATTCCGTGATGTACTGTACTCACTGAAACAACAATAAACAGATTGTTATAATAAACAATAAACAATAAACAAACTTGAAAGACAGATTGTAAGTTTTACAGCGATGGGCCTAAGCCCCTCCTTGGGCGTCGCCGCTGAAGTCCTTGGTGAGCGATCGGGGTAGCGCGGGCCGTCATTCCTTAGGACATCTGGAAGGACAATCGCTACAGCACACACAAATGTCATGGTGCCGGCTGAACGCCGCAGCGCCGGATTTATTCCTACATCACGGACTTCCTCGCGGACCGCCAGACTGTATTAAAAATGGGCGACATAAAATCTGACACTATTTTTTTTTTTGGCAGTCGCGGTACACCTCAAGGCTCGGTGCTCTCTCCGCTCCTCTTTAATATCGCTTTCCGGTGTCTACCGGGACAGCTAGAACAGATACCGAAAATTTATCACGCCTTGCTCACCGATGAAATCACCTTTAAACTGACACTGATTCTCTCGGAGGGTGGCAGGACACACTTCAACTTGCTGCCGAAATAGTCAATCGGTATGCCCAGGCGTGAGCCTAACATTGTTCACCTTAGAAATCAGAACTTATCGTCGTCAGGAGACGCCTTCTCCGAAATCATGTCGTGGTGATCGCAACGAACGGACACTTTATCCAACCTAGTCATTCAGTCATATTAAGCTTTACCATTCAAGCTAATGCCACAAGCGACCTAGAAATATCCAAACCGCGCAGTGTGACTGATCAGGTTGGGCCCACCGGTGGACATATGCACATTCCTGTGCAACGGGCAACAACTTCGCCCATCAACCCGTCGGCCAGTTCGCGAGTCCACAGGCTCGCGGACGGGCCCATCGATCCCCAGAGGTCACTGCAGGCTCCACACCATTGCTCACCTCTTAAGACATCACTCAATTTTACCGGGCCACCAGAGGAAAATTCTCCTTTCTGGTTACCTGGGTGAGGACGGCTACAGGGCAACACGTGGATCTCCAGACTAGGGTTCCACTCCCGCTGTCGTGTTGATTAAAGCTCTCTCTCTCTCTCTCTCTCTCTCTCTCTCTCTCTCTCTCTCTCTCTCTCTCTCTCTCTCTCTCTCTCTCTCTCTCTCTCTCTCTCTCTCTCTCTCTCTCTCTAACTAAGCAACCGCGGCCGAAGCTCTCTTCGAGAAACGGCAGTACATGTAGCTTTCATTATACTGTCAGGTGTATTCCTGCACGAGTTCCGGTAGCTGTCAAGTGCGCCGTCGCTGTCCGTAATCGTGTACATCGCAAGAGAGTTCCCATACTTCGGATGACCTCTAGGTCGCTGGAATAGGGATAACTTTCTAAACATCTTAGATGATGACGGTTATCAATCAATCAATCAATCAATCAATCAATCAATCAATCAATCAATCAATCAATCAATCAATCAATCAATCAATCAATCAATCAATCAATCAATCAATCAATCAATCAATCAAACAAATAAATAAATAAATAAATAAATAAATAAATAAATAAATTGTTTAATATTCTGTCAGAGACCGGGCTATACGCCTTCTTATTGAAACCCCAATAAAAATCATCAAAAATAAATAGTAATAAGCGAATAAATCAACCGTTTATTAACGTTCCCAGGTGCGGTTAATAGGACATTGTGCAGGCGCACTAACGCGCCAAAAATGAAGATAATCCGAGAGAATATCAAGACATTTAACGTGGGTATAAGCGATAGCCTTTATGTTTATTTTGCGCTATTGGTTCTTCATATGGATCGGCCATCAGCTTCTGACGGTGCTTTGATGGTCACTGGCTAATCCCCTCTACTGTGTACTCAGCTGAATCGGAATTGGTGAATCGGCTTTGAGCTCCTGAGGGGAGATGTCGTCATCACGGGTACGTACCCTTGAATGGCCGGTGTGCGATAATTGTGGGTTGGTGCTTGCCTTTCTTAAATAGCTGTATTATCCCCACCCCTCCTCATCAAGGATTGAAATTTTCAATGAGTATGCCCGCGGCCCATAGTCATCAAGTCCTTCCAGATCCATTAGGAGCAGCAATTAACCGTTATGTTTTCTCTCCAACCCCCGCGCTGTCGTTTCTCTGCCCCGCAGGTGATCCACATCACGCTGCTGTCGCGCCTCGAGGCCCGCAAGAGCCGGGAGGCGGCGTCGGCCGGCGGCGCGGACTCGTCGCTGGCGCAGCGGGATGCCTTCGAGGACCGCACTCAGATGCTGGCCGCCATCCGCCGGAGCGCCGTGCTCGACTCCAGCGGGGAGTTCCACATCGTCAACTTTCTCGCGCGCTCCGACAGCCTGCTGGGTGAGCGCGACTCCGTGCAGCTTCTCGCGCGGTCGCGTGGTCAGCAGCCGATGCTCTTCTTAGCCTTCGCTGTACAGCTGTCGCGAACGTTTGCTCACACAGCACGACGACAGGAGAGGCAAAGCGTGGCAAGTGTGAACAGCCTATAACTTTCTCTCGTATGAGTTTACGCTTCAATTCGATTTCGAGGTATGGCACAAATTGCCTTAGGTGACGGTGATTACAAAGGATATTTCCGAGCGGACATCGAGATGTTTTCCGTGTGCGTTGTAATTCATGAGTATAGCGACGGTCTAAAGGCATGTCACTCGCTTACAGAGTTATTTACTCATTAGCAATCATCTGCGGTTGTTTCGTGGTTATTTGTTCACCGATTGAAGATGTCGCTGCACAATCTTACTTTGAGACCTCCTTCTCCACGAGTTCTTGATGGTCTGTGTATGAATGAATGGGGCGAATAAAATGGACCGAAACCAAGGAATTGTGCTGAGTAACCTCGGCACGGTTATTTTCCTTCAAAACTGGCGGTCCTCTGGAGCAAACGTTTCGCAGGCCTTTGTCCGCCTGTTGTTTGCCAGTGGACCGCCGTGCTGAAAATAAATAAGCTGGCTAATGACAGAACATCTTCCCTGGCTCTTCTTCGCGGCTCCGGGATGGGAGGCGTCTTTAGCTGGAGTTTTTTTTATTCGTGTATGTTGTACGCACCTTAGGCGTGCGGCTGACTGATACCATGGCAGGGATAGACGACAAGTATATATTACAGTCAAGCAGAAGAGCAACTGTAGGTCTTCTGCTGAAGTAAAGTGAGTCTTCTCTACACCGGGGCAAGCCGAATGTACTGCACTACCAATGTTTGACATTTGTAGGACCAACTGTTAGTAATAAGTGGGTATCGCTGTAGCCTGGATTGAAGGGGAAGTGACGTCATACCTGAAGGGGTGGGGCAAAGCCGCAACGGATGGATTAAAACCGTGCGGACCAAACGCGTGCACTGCAAACGAGAAAACTGCGCTAAGAAAACAGCGGAAATGGAGGAGGCGGGGCAGGTGTGGATTTCCCAGTTTTTTAATTCCAGCTGTTGTAGGCCCATTTGTGTAGTCGCAATTTTTATAGACTCCAACTAGCCCGATAAAGACGACGTTCACAGTGTAAGTCTGCTACCACGAGTCTGCAAGTTTTGTGTCGACCGTTCCTGCCCGGATGTTCTGTGGCGAGTCGAGGAAGTTTCCCATCATTGATTTCCCTCACAATGGCGTCTCGCAGGCTCTCGGAACCACGTTCGGCCGGACGTGACGCTGGTGACGCAGAGCACGGCCAACCACCTGCACTATCTAGTCACTCTGAGCGAGCGATGGCGGGGTCCCCTAGCCGTCACCGTGTTCGCTCCGAGGCAACATCTAGTACTCGTCGTCGAAGTGCTCGTGCAGCTCAGAAGATGCGTGCCGCCTCTCAGGTACTGCTTATAGGGTCTCCCTCTTTCCGTGCAACGCGCGGGAGTGGTGGAGTGTGCCTTTCGGATGACCCGAGCTGTGGTTTTGTTGTCGTCGCGATCGGTTAAACACGTGTGACAGATGTTAAAGCTTGTGCACTCTGTCAACAAGAAAGTTGTATTAGAAAAAAAAAAAACTCAACAAAAAACACACGTTCCTGAAGAAAAGGCGGAAAAACTTGTATTGGCGGCAAATTTTGCAATAGTGATGCGACAGTTAGTTTTCTGGGCACCAAGCAAATGGATGAAATGAAAACACCTATATTGGGTGAAACGAAAGTGCCATAATATTAAGTAAATGCACCAAATGAAGGTTCCACCTCCACGCGGCGCTTTCTTCGGAGCGCAGAAGCCCTTCACTCATAAAAATGTTTACCGAGATTTAATAAACTTGTTATGGAGATTGGTCAACAGAATTTTATAAACATTTTAATAGAATATTTTTATCGACTTTCCATTACAAATTGGCCACCCAGTTTCAATTCAGGGTCTATAGAGCCAAGTCAATATGCGTTACCTGTTTTGAATAGAGTTTCTTATGAGTTTCTTGTAGGGTTTTTATAAAAATTTCAATAAGCTTTTTATACGATTGTTACTGAGTGTAGTTGTAACAGCCTATTGCGTGCAAGCCAGGTTTGAACGGAGCTTCTGGCGGGTTTTTATTAAATTTATCTCAACTAGCCTTTTATGAAATTCTTATGGAGTAGAGGCGTAACATCCTCTTGCGTGTGAGCCCAGTTTGAATAGACTTTCTAATGAGTCTTTATTAAATTCATCTCTATTACGTTTCTCTAGATTTCTGATTGAGTATGGTCGTAGCATCCTGTTGACTGTGAGTCAGGTTTGATTATACTTTCTGACGGGTTTTTATTAAATTTATCTAAATTAAATTTCTATAAAATTTTTATTGTGAACAGTCATACCATCATGTTCCATATGAGCAAAGTTTAAATAGAATTTCTGGTGAGTTTTTATTAAATTTGTCTCAATTAGCTTTCTCCAAAACTCTTATTGTGTATTGTCGTAATATCCTGTTGCCTGTGAGTCAGGTTTAAATAGAGTTTCTGGCGAGTTTTAACTGCGGAGCTTTCTATGGGCTCGCAATGTCCGGCGGTGATGTCCGTCACCCCACGCTGCACCGCTCCCAAGTCCTCCCAAGAGAAAGTGGAGGCTGTCCATCGCGCAATCTCCGATCATGCGTCGGGGCACGCGGCGCAATGGCACCCCACTTATATGCACCGATAAACTACCGGACGTCCGTGGGTCAGCTATAGAAACGCCATACAGAGTAACTCAACGTCTTGAAGGCAATAAGGCTTGTTGTGTGTTACTAATAAAAAGTTTATTGCCTGTCTAATGACTACAGTCTACAAATTGGCAGTTCGGTTGACCCTTTAGAAACGCAATACATGAGTCCGTTAAAGCTCAATATATCGAAGGGAATAGAATGCTTATTGCGTTTTTGCAATAAAATGTTTATTGACTTTCTATTGGCCGCAGTTTATGAGATGGAAGTTTTGGCTCACTCTGTATAAATGCAATTTGGAGTGTATTAAAACTCAGTATCTTGAAGGCAATAACATA
Organism: Haemaphysalis longicornis; assembly: GCF_048455015.1. Taxonomy (NCBI): domain Eukaryota; kingdom Metazoa; phylum Arthropoda; class Arachnida; order Ixodida; family Ixodidae; genus Haemaphysalis; species Haemaphysalis longicornis. Next base: position 138,487,277 of record NW_027526445.1, read on the forward strand.
TGGTGGAGTTGGTGCAATAAAAAGTTTATTGACTTCAATTGACTTCTATGAACTATATATAACCTTAATACAAAGTTTATGGAGTTCCGGAAGCCGTTTGTTTTAATGTTAACGGAAAAGTGAATTGGACAGTAGTACAGGTTAATGAAATAAGGTTAGAGTGTTGGTGGGAAAGAGCAGAGAAGAATCTTGGAAGACATACGAACAAAGAGGTGAGACTAGCACAAAAATTCCATAAAGGGTTTTTTTAATGGCAAAATGATAGTACAGTGGCGTTACGACTGAGGTCGCTGCGCAACGCCACCCTGTTGCAGCGGGGAAGCCGCTCAGCACCATCATCAGAAGGAACTGGGTTTTGAGCTCTATGCATTCATTACCGCCATGTGGCCTCTTGTTTCTTGTGCGAGGACGAAACGGGGTTCTCAGCCTTCAGCGTGCTGCCTCGTGTCGCGTGAGTTGGCGCGCAGGAAAACGGTTTCTGGATTTTCAAGCAAACTCGCGCGCTCCGAGTTATGCTGAAACGTAGAACATTTGGCTGTGGTGACGCATAATCTGAGGATTGGACCGCCCGATAATTAGTTTTCAAAACTGGCCACGCGTCTTGTTTAGGCCAGCAAGATTCAGGCTTGCGAGCTGCGCTGCTTGGCAGCTGAACGTTGCCTTCCTTGTGTTGTAACAGAAGACTTTCCGTTTGTGTGTGGGATGGCGTGAGCCCTATAAGGTTCGATGCTGGGTTAGTTGGTCGAGCATATTTAAAGGGGTCAATAGCGCAGCCAAAGACGAAGGACAGGAAGGACGCACACGGACAGAGCGCTCTGCCCGTGTGCGTCCTTCCTGTCCTTCGTCTTTGGCTGCGCTATTCGTGCACCCCCTTCAGGAAAAGTGAGCCCTAATTTGGAAAGGTAAATGGGGAGGTCTTATTAGATGGCAACTATGGAAGCCTCACAGCCGAAGCTTTCTCGTGCTTGTCCGTTCTGAAAACGTCCGTTTAGAGTCCGTTTTATTCTGACGTACTTCCAGTTGTAGGCGTGCTTTAGGTTGCGTTTTGCGCAACTGTTCCTGTAAACACATTGTAAACGACTAAACCTATTTTAAACTATCTTTTATGTGTTTATTGTTCTGCCAACGAGCCAACAACAAGGCGACGAAAAATCGTCTGCTCCGAGAAGCCGCGGCTCATAGCTGCACCGTGCTTGCATGGCGTCACATTTACGTGTTCGCTTGTAGCCAATCAGGGCTTGCTCAAAACGGACACTTTTGAAACGGACACAAAACGGACAACACACGCGAATACCGCCCCTGCATTGTGAGCTAAGTGTCTCTGGCGTCGGTTTGCGGCCGCGGTGTTGACGTGTACCTGCAAAGTTCAAACGTCACATCGCGCGCAAATCACGTGGGCGTTCTTTCCCGTGCCGCAGGTACAACGCTAGTTTCCATCTAGTCTACCCGCTCAACAGCCCCGGGTCGCACCAGCCTCTGGACGTGGCCACGAGCTTACTTCCGGACGATGCTAGCAGCGGCGGCTCGGCCCCTGCCAACACGGGCGCCACGTCGTCGACCCTTCTGGGCGGCTCGTCGTCGTGCGACTCCCTGGCGTCCCGGCTGCAGCGCTCCGTGCCTGGTCCCGACAACTACGACCTGGGCGTCTCGTACCCGGTGAACCTGCTGCGCAACGTGGCCAGGCGCAACGCGCTCACCGAGTTTGTGCTCGTGCTCGACGTGGACTTGTTGCCCAACGACGGGCTGCACGGGCAGTTCGTGGCGTTCGCCAGGGAGAACCGCCTCTTTGTCGAGTCGCACCGGGACGACAAGACCGTCTACGTGGCGCCGGCATTCGAGGTGAGGGGGCGCCCGTCGTTTTGTAATAGCCGTTCGGCGTGCGAACCCTTTGTTTTTTTATTGTTGGTCCCCGGGGTCCCCGGATGGGTCCCCGGATGGAGCTCGCCAAGTGGGTCTCCGGATGGAGCTCGCCGGATGGAGCTTGCCGGATAAAGCTCTCGATCCCGTCCCCAGTTGACACGGTGGTCTTCTGTCATCAACTGAGCCGTTTATTGCAGTACGTACGCGGTCTTGAGAAAGAGTCTTTAGAACCTGTCTGAGTGGCGTACACCGAGCTGCTTGCGAATTTGTTGAGGCGATTGACGAAGAGACATGATAAGCCAAACTTTTAAAAAAGTTCAATAATCATGTGGCGTGAGCAACGTTACGACAGATAACCTTCATTGAAATATTTGGAGGTTCCTATTTAACTTCCGGCGACGATAGTTCGTCGTGGGGTGTTGGAATTGAAAAGTGTAGGCAAGCGCACGACAGCACCTCCGAGGCTCACGAGAGCTCAAGGCTGGCGTCGCTTTGGGCCGCCTCTCTCTCACTGTGAAGGCTGGGGCATGGGAGGAGGAGAGGTAGGGAGAGCAATCACGTGACCGCCTAGTTTGGATCGTCGTCACGCCAGCATCTATCCGACTCAGACAAAGCGGCCGCGCGGAGTAGGCGGGCAGCGCAGTTGCGCTTCCTTCGCAGCTCAACGCAACCTACTGTCTTCGCAGCAAGATACAGCTTGTTACTACCTGCTGCAATATGAGAGGTCACTCCCCACATTAAAGGAATATTTCTTAAAAGAAAACGAACTGAAATATAGCCCGCACTGATCTGTCCGTTGAGTTTGAGGGGATGTCGCTGGCGTCAGTAAAGTAAACGACGGAACCGTGGGAGAATTCGTTTGGAGAGCGCCTGAACACGCAGTGCATGACGAGCAGGGGGACGATCAGGATTCATGTTGCGGGGCAAAGACTCAACCCGTAAATTAACGAAAGTGGTCCAAGGAGGGAGTTCCGGTGGTATGGGGTGTAGTTGCGAAGTGGGGTAGTAAAGTGTATTAAGACTAGCACGACCTTGAGCAGAAGTCTGCAGGAGTTCGAGTTGGGCCTGGCGATGGCACGCGATGCGTTCTTCAAGCGTATTGTATATCCCGAGTTCCAGAAGGGTGGCGCTGGGGGCGTAGGCGGGTACTCCCACAGCGATGCGGTAAAGTGCACTGAGGGAGGCCTCGAGGGACGAGAGCTGAGATGGCAAGGGTTGCAAATACAGACTTGTATACAGTATACAGCACATAACAAAAGCATCAATGATGCGGAGCAGGTGATGTTAGTGTAGTCCAGCTCTTCGGTTGGCGCGCCGGCGGAGGAGATGGGAAAGTTGAGTGATCTGATTGTGGCGTGTCCGCAGAGTCGGTACAGAGCTGCCCGCATAATGTAAGGTGAGGCCGACGATCCGGAGGATGTCAACGTGTGGTATACGGCTGCCAAAAAATTGTACCCGAGAAAGAAAGCGGTCCAGTTCCACCCCGCGCTTGTTACTGACGACGAGCAGAGCGGATTTCGAAGGAGAAATAGAGAGGCCGAAAGATGTGACATCGCCTTGGATGACGTCTCACGCTTGCTGAAGAGTGTCCTCCAGTTGGCCTGGGCTGTCCTTGGTTGACCGGAGCGTGATGTCATCCGCGTATATAGAGTAGGAGAGAAGGGGGATGGCATGTAATGGTGGAGGAAGCGAAGTTAAAGCGATGTTAAAAAGGGTGGGTGGCAAGATGGAGCCTTGAGGGGTACCAGCTGATAGATAAAATGGGGTGGTCGGGAGGGGGGGAGAAATAGAGCCTGGGATAGAGAAAGTTTCAAAAGACTGCGGCGAATGGCTTCGGTTTAGAACGTTTCTGCGAATGGCTTCGCTGAAGGAGCGGGTGAATCATACAGTGGCGCAGTCTCGACTAACTGTTCGTGAGCGCTTGTACACATGGCGATGCGCAGGCGAGCTCTTCAGGCCTTAAAACGACAAGAGGGAGGGTAAGAACAGACACAGGTCTGCTTGATCAGGTCTGCCTTGTATTGAGGCGGTCAGAATACTGGATGCCATGGGCGCCGGCAGGGGGCTGTAAAAAGGGCACTTGCCCCCTCCCCCACCCTCCTTCTCTCCCCCGCCCGCAATGCAACAGGTTCGCCCCCCTGAAGACGAAAACCTGTCGACACTCACGGCGGTGGGTTAGCGAGCGCTGTGTCAGTCTTAGTTTCCTGGCCCATGGCATGCCGGCAATGCGCGGATCTCTTCTGGGTGACTTCAAGGCGTCCGACAGCCTTATATGTCTCATTAGATGGTGACCTTAAATTACTCCGGCGTCGGCATGAACCGTCGACCGCTGCGGGCTGTACCGTGCGCTGGCGCGTGGCTGCAGCCCCGCGGGTTGGGCTCGCAAAGAGTAGTGCGGTACGTCAGGCGTTTGACCCGAGGGCTAGTTAACACGGCTCTGTTAAAGAGATAGCAATGCTACTTATTTATGCGAATCCAAAAAAAAAAAAAAAAAACAGCTAGAAACCGGTGCTTTGCGGATCTGAAGCGACTACGAAGAGGCCGTCGCTGCAGTGCCGGGCCTGCGCGATTGCATAGGGACCGCCCTTGAGTTTTATTTGGCGTACGCGCCTCGCAAAGAGCGGTGGAATGTTTGCAAAAGCCTTGCGGCGACTTGCAGGTCCGCGACGGCGTGCCTTCTCCGCGGGACAAGGCCTCGCTGCTGCAGCGGGTCGAGGCCATGGACGCGCGGCCCTTCTACCTGGAACTGTGTTGGAAGTGCCAGAAGCACACCGACTACGAGGCCTGGCAGCGAGAGCCGCCCGGCGACAAGTTGGCCGTGCTCTTCGAAGTGCTCTGGCGCGACCCCTGGGAGCCGTTCTACTTCGGCCGCAACTCGGCGCCCTTCTACGACGAGCGCTTCCGCCAGTACGGATTCAACCGCATCAGTCAGGTGGGTTGCCTTTGCTGAGCATCCTGTTCTTCGCGGCTGTTCGTAGAGACAATTGTTTCACCGTATGACACGCTCTTGATGGCCGGTGAGCGCGGCGTCTACGCCGTAACGGGCATTGTCGCTGTTAAGGCCCGTTCACACTTGCGACTGGAGCCACCAACAGCGACAAAAGCGATGCAATTTTTACTGCTCTTGTCGCCCAGCATCGCTCTTGTCGTTTGGTCTCCACCACTTTTTTGTTGCTGCGACAAGAGTGGCTTGAGCGATGGGACTATAGAGCGACCAAAATCGCGTCGCTTTTGTCGCTCCAGTGTGAACGGGCCTTCAGTCTGAAATATTTTACAGCTGGCACCGCGCATCGGGGCCTCGGGGCCAGAGCGTTGTCAGCACCTGATGCCGGTTAAATTAAGAAAAGCCAGCGTCGCCGCATCCTTACCTCGAGGCTATGGACGTGCCGATACTACACGTGTGGGCGTTATTCCCGTAAAGGAGAAAAAAGCGATATGGTAGCATCGGTGAAAATTTTTTCCCGTCGGGTCGAAGACGCGTGTCTCCTGGGTTAGTGCCTCTAAATGAGATTTTTGAGTGACTTCAATGAAATGAAGCTTTGTGGTGGGTTTGCGCTACAAAGACGCGGAGAAGCAAGTACACAGGACGAAGCGCTTCGTCCTGTGTACTTGCCTCTCCTCGTCTTTGTAGCGCATTACTTACCGCGAATATATACGAGCATGCCCTACTCGAAGTTCGCGAGATAAGGCTTATTTACTTGACCTTATGATGTACCAGTTGGGGTGCATATTGGGGGAACGGTGGTATAGATTCTAAGTGACGGGTAAACGACTTGCTGTCGAATGTCTCCGGCGTTCGTCACTCCGGCATCATACTTGCATTCTCGTCTTTGGAGGGACGGAAGGAAATACCCGCTTGCATACCCGCTTGTTAGGTGGCGTCACATTGATTTTTCCCAGACATCCCGTGGTGACAACGTCGTGCTTTTCTACTCATGAGGCATATCTTGCTTTCGTATTAATACTAGCGAGACGCTCATCTAAGTTGTTCTTGAGAAGAATACAAGAGGCTTCCTTTTAATCCACCCCTGAAAATGGCTCCCGTCAGGTTGCAAACAAATACGCACTGCATTAAAAAACCCGCCAGTGCGCGCAAAAGACTGTTTAGCATGTTTTGTGCTGCTAAGGTTCCGCCATCACGATCCTGCTTTGTCGATCCATCGGCGTGACCCCACCGAACGCTACAGTTCTTCCATTCCCCGTGTCCTTCCGCTCTGCCCTCCCGCGCTTCCCGCTTCGTCGTCCGAAGGGGGCGCTGCCTTGGCGTGCCCGCTTCGGGCGCCGCACCCCTGATGGATGGGGCAGCAGTGTCCGCAGCACCTGTCGCCGCCGCCACGGCGAAATTCCGGCGGACCGGGCTTGGGCAGCACGGCAGGGCTAACGCCGAGCGGCTGCGGCTGACCTCGGTGGAAAAGGATGACTGCTCTGGCAACGGGGAGGACGGAGGAGGAGAGGTCGACGGTGTCTTTGAGCTTGTAGTAAAGGTCGTAAAGGCGAGCGAAGGAACAGGGGCAGATTTCCGGCTCATCGCAGTTCTTCAAGAAAGATTTAATCTGGAATTACCCGGTGTTAGTAAAGTATTTTCGCACTGATAATACTGAGGGTGGTAGCTCGCTTTTGTCCGCAGTTTGAATTTTGGCTCGTTTCTCTACCAGGTTGTAGATTGTAAGAGTAATTCTTGATAACGGATTACGCAAAACAATTTAGGGTTCTCTAAAGCGTTTTGCCGCCGTTTACATTCGAGTTGACTTCCGGCTGCATAACTTTCCTTCAATGTTCGGCGGTCGGCCTTATGTAAACGAGAAAGCTAAGAAATCGAGGAGCAAGGTGGGAATTTTTGGCGTCTTTTAGTGCTTATCTGCTTAAAGATAGCTAAGTGTACTTCACAACTTTTATGAACATCGCAAATATTTTTTTTGCCATACGCATCTCAACAATAGCTAGCGTTCTTCAGCGCAGCGACTTCACTGAATGGAACGCGACCAGATGGTGTACTGCCATTTTCTTCGTGGTTTGACAGTTTCTTTTCTACTTGAAGGTGTGGCTTACACGTTCAGAGAAGTAAATTGGTTTGTATGGAAGGACGACCCAATGTTAATAAAACAAATACACGACGTCGTTTCACGGGCCAGCTTGTCCGCGGCACCTCTTCCGAGCACTCCTACGTGGGAAGGAACCCACTGGCAGCGAACGCTAAGGCCGTTTTAATTTATCTGCTGAAGGAAACGTAAGGAGTGTTGGCAAGTTTTGTCTACGGGAAAAGTTGCTCTAGACGAACGGCGCGTTTTAAGAACCATCATTAAAGAACACTTCCGATCTCTTTGGCAACCACTACTACACCGACCTTGTGTTACCAAAGGAATGAGGACAGAGGCATCCTTACTGTTTCACATCCGGACCAACTCAGCGCGGTCACCGGCGTGGCTTCATAAGCTGAACGCACGCACGCACGCGTGCACGCGCGCAGTCTTATTTCAACGAGCCCCTCATTTCATATTCTGATTCGCTACATGCATAGCGAGGGCCTCTGTTCTGGCAGTCTTGGTGTCATAGGGGGCTTGAGAGGGTTCAACGCTGGTCGACCACTCTGGACATGTCGTAGACACTCGAGTCACGGCCCGGGGGTTTAAAAAAGGTTCCTGCGTTTTTGCAGCCGCCCCTTTCCATGGGGGCGATTTCCCGTGCAAGCCGGGTGAACATCCCAAGCGTTGTAGTCCCACACTAGGGCCGAGCGCCAGGCCGGGGAGTCGCTTGTACCTATTTTAGCGGTAGGTGCCCGGCGCCACCAAAGAACACGAATTCACATGGTGCCTTCCACAGCCACGATGGACGCTCAACTCGCAACTGCCTGTGGCAGGACATGCCGCCAGACTCTTTCACCCCCGGCAATGGCGCAACGCGGCATGATGGCAGGGGGCCCCGCCAGATGGACAAGGGTCAGGGGCCCCTCGATAGGGTAAAGGCAGCTTTCCAGACGTGGATTCCCCTTTCAAGGGTCCGCACTCGACCAGGGGCTCCTGTACCCATTAAAGAAACCGGTGGGTGTCCGGCGGTACCAGGATTCGAACCCAGTACCTCCCGCATACGAGGCGAGTGCTGTACCTCTGAGCCATCGCTGCGGTTAAAAGTTACGACCCCTTCCACTGGGGCATTTCCCGACAAAGTCGGGTAACTTCCCAAGCACGAGATCCCCTGTGCAGGGGGTGCCTGTACCAATTTTTTACTGGTACCGAAGTACCTCTCACATTCTCGTACCCCATGGTACAAATCGACATGGTGGAACGGTTTCCAGTACACTGGATCCCCCGTACGGGAGGCGCCTGTCCCCATTTTTATTCTGGTGGGTGACCAGCGGCTCCCGAGGAACCTACCACGTCTGCCGCAGTGGTAGTGCGTGTCCAAGCCCTTCATCCCCCGACGAGACAGGGGGTGCTTGTAGCCTTTGAACTGGTGGGTGCCCAGAGGTCCCAGACCCCGCCCGAGGGGTTCGAGGGACCCACCACATGGCCTCCCATGGCTGCTTGTGGTCAAGCTCCAAGCGTTTGTTCCACAGTCGAGACAAGCTACGGTACGGGGACGCTTGTGCCCTTTTCAAAGAAACCGGTGGGTATCCGGCGGCCCACGATTCGAACCTGGTACCTCCCGCTTACGATACGAGTGTTTTACCACTCGACCATCGCAGTCGGTTCAAAAAACCCTCTTAAGCTCCCTATGGCACCAAGACTGCCGTAACAGAGGCCCTCGCTATGCATGTTTTCCGTTTTCTTGACTGCCATCCCTTATTTCTGTCATATTGCAACGAGCCCCTCATTTTCCTATTACATGCATAGCGAGAACCTCTGTTACGGCAGTCTTGTTGCCATAGGGAGCTTAAGAGGGTTCAACGCTGGTCGGCCACTCCCGACATGTCGTAGACACTTGAGTCACGGCCCGGGAGTTAAAAAGAAGGTCCCCTTCACCCCGAGAAGTCGGGGTGGCGCTGGCTACCACCCCCAACCACAGGAAAAAATTACATTGACATAAATACCCCAGAAACTGGAGGGGAAAATCGTCCCGCCGGTAGCGTAGTGGTTATCGCACCAGACCGGTATTCTGGAGGTCGTGGGTTCGGTGCCCACCTGGCGGGCATTTCTTCTCCACTTTCTTTCTTTCCAAATTCTTTATCTGTTTTAATGACCTACCACATCCTCCCCTTAGCTTTCCGAGGTTTTCTTGACTGCCATCCCTTATTTCTGTCTTATTACAACAAGCCCCTCATTTTCCTATTCTTATTCGCTATATATATATATATATATATATATATATATATATATATATATATTCTAGGTGTAATAACGAAAGCTGGGAAACGCGAAGGAAATGGCGGTCATTTATTGCCGGCTTATTGGCGCGGACGTGCGCGACGATCGGTCCGATCGAGCGTTTGTCCAGTCAGGCAACCGAATATTGCTCAGCTGCCCGCGCGGTACGTGCCTGGGAGTTTCTAGCCTCAGGTCGATTCCACTAGACAGAAGGAGGCGCCAGCAGCGAGGAGCGTGCTTTCTAATCGAGCAATCGCACGTTTCAAAGCTTCCAAGGGTACGTATCCTGTTCCTGATGCAACTAACTAAACTAGAAGCGCAATTAACTAACTATAAGCGCAAAGGCCACTTCCACCTAATAGAATAAATAAAAAAAATGCCGCGTTTCCCGGTAAAGTTTCTATGCTTGGCAGAGAAATTAATGGTGATTTCAGACTGGCGTGATAAAAGAAGTTTAATGTAGAGGATAATGGTCAGTGTGTGCATAAAAGGCACAGGGACAGAGACAGACAAACAGACAGACAGACGGACGGACGGATGGACGGACGGGCGGGCGGGCGGACAGACGGGCGGGCGGGCGGACGGACGGACAAACGGACGGGCGGGCGGGCGGGCGCACGCACGCACGCACGCACGCACGCACCACTCGCACCACTCGCACTACAGCATTAGTGTTCTGGAAAGATCCAGAAATAATTGTGGGCTGTGAGGCGAAATAGGCAGTAACGTGTCAAGCGGAATAATGCTTCGCGTTCCTGACAACCATTGTCGATGAATTTCTGCTTACACTTGTTTTTTTTTTTTTTTTTTTTTGAAGTACACTTCTGTGCTGTCCGGTTCTCGTGTCTCGTCTGCCGTGAATATGCAATTTCCGTTCAACGGGTTTCGTAAGCCCCTGCGTCGAACGCCTAAGTGTCCCGCTCTTGTTCACGCTAAGCTTCGGGCGCGTGGACAGATTCCATTATTTTGCGGCGCATTGAATTTTATTACGTGTCCTCCACAGGCGTCGGGTGTTGGCGCCCCCCTTTTACGGGCGAAAAATTGCCTTGCCTAAGGGCCCCTGAAAGAGTGCGTAATGCATGCGCTTGCGCTGTTGCAATGCTGTCAAGTTTTGCGCAAGTCTTGTTTCTGCTTGCGATGCCACAAGCTCTTTTTTCTGTCGTTTAGTAACGAAGTGACTGGGAGTCAGGTGGCAGCGTTTACGACAGCGAGCTGAAAGGTCGATGGGCCAAATATAGCTTTCTGAAAAATCAATAGCACGATGATAAGCGGCAGAGCTATGAACGTTTCGTCTTATAAAAGATTTCGTTCGCTCGAAGCTAATTAACAGCGCAAAGAAGTTCTGCAGATCATTTCATAATTTATTAATACCTTTTTTTGTTAACCCTGCCCAGAGATGAGCAGTTGAAATAAGCAGCAATGTGCGAGTTATTGCTTAAAAGCCCTCAGCTACAGCACCTGTCAACGAAGAGAAAAAAGAATTTGCGGTCACACAGCAAAAAACAGGCACATTTCTGAGCCAAGATAACTGTATAGTGGGAAATAAACGAACTACTTGTGTAAGAAGAGCATCTAGAGGGCTAACTGAGCCAAATGTCTCCACTCAAAGCTATTAAAATGTTCACTTCACCTGCCGAAGGAATATATCTTTAGGCCTCGCCGTAGCGGATGTTCGAGAAATCTTTTGTCTACGTTGAATTCTCGAACGTATTCGTATTCATGGGCGTGGGATTTCGCTTTTCTCCAATACGTAATTTACATCCTTGAGCTAAGCAGAACATACCGCTTCAGTCACTAAGCCGCCGAAACGGGTCGCTTAGGCGATGCACCCGTAGCGAAAGGTGCGGTCGTCCCGAGCAAGTGTTCAAAACTAAAACGAAGCCAAAATGAATTCCTCATTCGAATGCAATCATAAGAGCACGAAATATCGGATGTTCCGGGATAGCAGGGCACATCTTGGAAGAAGAACTTGAAGCAGGATGATCGGGGTGGTCAGTTCATAAAATTTCGAGTCAACCCCCCTTGCACCCTCTAATAGAGACAATATCTGTCTCTATTAGAGGGTGCATATATTTTCATCACACCTTCACCCCCATTTCGTGTAGCAAGTCGGGCACCGAGCCTGGCTGACCTCACTTACCCATTAAATATGTTTCTCTCTCTCTGTCTAATAGAGACAGTGGACCTGTGTCATCCCATCCTACTGTCTGCTGATCATCCACTGTCTTCTCACAGAGCACGAAAATACTGTTTTGTTTTTCCTTTGTGATCGTGGCCCATACGCAGGCAAGTACGGAAACTTTCAACAGCGAAGGTGCATATTGATGGTTTCCGACGAAACCTGGGTCCGTCGACAGAGCCGCGAAAATTTTTTTTTTCTTCCAGAACCCATGAAAAATGCTCTGTTTCTTTCAATCTCATTTACAGGTCATAATTAGTTCAAGTGAAGTTCCAAGTAGAATTGTGGTCTGCTGTCAATGCATAGACGTCTACGGAGGGAGTATACGATTATAGAAACCGGATGTAACTCTCTTTTTTTGTCAAAACTATCCCGAAACAAATCATATGAGAATTAGCCGGTAAGATGTCTCTAGTATTACAGATAACGTTGCATTCACAACTCAATTATGTTGTTCACCAATACAGCTTCGGTGGTATTGTATCTGTAAAGAAAGGGACGGGTGAAGAGAAGACAGACTGGAGGCCACCGTTCCGAGATTACACTTCTTCTTTCTTTATTTATTCCTCGTTCTCTTCTTCTACACCACCTTCACAGTCGGGGAAGGGTTCATTTTTTTTATTTCGATCGCACCCTTCCACATGCCTTGTGTCCCACTCTACATCACTCAACATGCAAATTCTTCCCCCAACCGAGCACCCTGTACCACGTGGTATAGGTGTGCGAGCAATCCACAACCCACACAATTAATTCCAACCCTACCGATGAGCGGTGGATGGAGCTGCTGACCACCAGCTCCGACTTCTCAGACCAGCGACGCCTGTGGGAGAGGGCGCGGATTGCCAGCGCGATCGGAGGCATTCCGGACTAAGGACCGCCTCCCCCTGGGCGGGTGCCCTAATATCAGCTCAACGGCTCCGACCAATGTTTCTTCATCATCATCATTCGACCACAGCACACGTCGTATACTTAGGGTTGTTCGTTTTCTAGTAAATCCCGATTTTACCCGCTTTTTGCACCCCGAACATGTTTCAGGAGAAATCGGGTTGCTCCCCGAATGGACCTTTTCAAAGTAGCGATCTGCACAATTCCGGTCTGGCTGTCCGCCGGTCTCAACCAGTACTTGCTGGAACCAAGCCCTGGAAACACAGCTGCCGAACTCATTGAGTATTGGCATGACTCTGCCGCTCGCTACTGCAGGCTGGCAAATGCGGCACTGACATTGTTGGGCCGGGCTAATGGAAGCTGTGATATCGAGAGAACTTTCTCCCAAATGACACATGTTCAACGATGGGACAGGCCTCTAACCCGCCGTGGTGGCTCAGTGGGGCTATAGCGTTGTGGTACTGAGCCCGAGGACGCGGGTTCGATTCGCGGCCGCACCGGCCGCTTTTCTGATGGAGGCAAAAAGCAAAAGCGCCCGTGTGTTCGAGATGTCGGCGCATGTTAAAGATCCCCTGCAGGTCCTCGAAATTAATCCGGAGCCCTCCACTAGGGCGCGCCTCATCGCCTGCGTTGCGTCGGTGTGTTAAACCCCACAATCAATCAATCAATCGGACAGGTCTAATGGAGGCCTGCATGTTGCTCATGAAGATGATAAAGTACGTAAACAAGGAAGTGAAAAAAAAATAATGACCAGCTTTTTGTGAATTAAATGTTTCATATCTTACAAGTTATCAGTTCTCTTTACTATCATCATCAGTGACCCATTTCCAAACAAACAAACACACCTAATTTCGGAGAGTATTTGCTGGAAAACCTTGATATCCCGTGATTACGAGCTTGAAACAAACTCCAATTTTAATGCGATGGAGTTCAGAAGGTCGTGATAGGTATACTGATAAAATAAACTGAGTGTATTATTTAACACATCTGTAGATTTAATCCCCCTCAACCACTCAACCCCCCCCCCCCCTTTTACCCCCAATTTTGTAAAAAAATTCCCCGAATTTCCCCGAGGGGAAGAATGTGAAAGTGTGAATGCAGGAGTTGAATTTGCGCGGTTCGGTAATGTTCGCGAAAGAGAGATCACACACACACACACAACTACAAAGAAAGAAAGATGCATTTATTCACAGACACCTATTTGTGTTGTCGTTGTACTTGATTGCTAGAGCGGATCTCAGCTTTGAAATTTCGTGTCAGTACTCCTTTAAGCGGGTGCATTAGCCCTTCTCATGCCCGATTCTTGGCCAATCCCCCACGTGGGTATGTGCCATGTCAGCGGCCAGGCAGCGCGCGCCCATCTCCCCCCGTTGCCAAGGAAGACGAGGAGATTCCTGGCCAATCCCCCACGTGGGTATGCTATGCGGACATCGCCGGTGGACGCAGGTTCAGGGTCGCTTAAGAAGTGCATTCGCACTTAAAATATAAAACCTGAAAACGAACAACCCGACGCACACTCTACGATAAAAAAAAACCACTAACGCCCTTTTCTTAAGAGAAAGATTGTTAAAACGCGAAGCTTTCTCCAATGCTACCTGAATCAAAGCCTAAACTCTCAAAAGAAGGATCCCTGCTTTGCCGACTGCAGAGCAATCAATACATTCCCTTACCCATTCCGCCTCCATCGCATGTTCCTAACGCCGCCTCCTGCCGAATGCAAGTTCTGTTTACAACCCGGTACACTTCCTCACTTCATATTAGAGTGCAAGCACAACTACCACCTCCCCCTCGTCCATCCCCCCTTCCATTCCCTGAGCGGGAGGAGAACCTCACTCACTCACAATCACTACTGCTTCGGCCGTGTCGGAATGTTTCAATCGGAAAGACGTCGGCTTCATAACGTGGGGGACCCCGTTTCGATTCTGACCACGGGAAGCGTCTGTTTTTCTTGATGCGCTTGATGTGCCTTCGCTTATAATCCTTATCGTTTTGTGAGAGCCATTGCGTAAAGTTGGCTTTCCCACAGTGCACATTACTCGAACGAACGACGCAAAACGTGAGTCTTACAAAAGCGTCGCTTTAAAAATCCATGTGCCTTCACCGTTCGATTGCGCGTGCTTTCCGAAATGCATAACAATTGCAAGACTCCTAGAGAACGAAAGAAATGTAAGTGCGGTTCTCTATGCTTGGTTTCCGCCCCCCGGCTGTCCCTTTTCTCCCACAACCTCCTCCTTTGTTTCGTGTGCGGCCTACATATTTGCGACCGCCGTCACGCAGCCGGGACCTTTCCGAAAAGCCCGAGCTTTTCTTTTTCGCCGGAAGCGGGCGAATTCTGGCTAACACGTCGATGATGGCGGGGTGCTGCTTGCCGTTTGTTTCGGGGCGCCGCGGTGTTCTTTCTGGGAAGGGAGGGAGCGATTCGGCGGAAGTGGCGCACCGTCGTCGTCGTCGTCGGCCCGCGGGAAATAAAGGAAATGCGCGGGCACGGTTGGCGCGGCAGCAGTCGATTCGTTTGTGCGCGCCGGCTCCGTTGCTTTTTTGTTTTAACGAACTTTGAGAACGTGTGCGCGTTTTCTTGGAAGTTGAGTAGCTAGAAGTGGGGACTACGGCTGGCGTGCTGTTGCTTTTACGCGGAACGGTTTGCTGTGTAGCCTAATGGGCAGTAAGGAATATATGGGTGGGAAACTAAATGGGACGTTACCCGCGCGTTCCTAGAAGTAAAAACGACACTCGCAAGAGAGAGAGGGAGAGAGAACACGGGACATTCTGTGTTTAACGGTTCGCACCGGCAAAAAAAAAAAAAAAAAGAGATCCAGAATTGATGTTATTGAACAGAGGCTTCAAGTCGTGGTTACATGTTTCGGTGTACACCACTCGGCGAGCACAGAAGAACAATAAGGTTCACCCCCTCCGTTCATTCCGTCCTCACTCCCCTCCTGATTTACAAGCCGTGGCTGTACAAGACGCTTGCGTTTCATCGGAGCTGTGATCGGGCTTAAATGCCTTCAAAAGATGTTTCGCAGTAGCCGCCCACACCCACACGCAAACACAAACGCACCCACGTACACACGCACGCACGCACGCACGCACGCACGCACACACGCACACACGCACGCACGCGAACGAATCTCAAGTCTCATGCGTTCGGAAGATACATGCACGCATATGCGTCACGTACACCCGGGTGCGTATTCCCAAACCATATCCCGTAGGGGCCCAGGCCGACCACACCCCCTAAGCAGGGGCGCAGCCAATTAGGTTAAAAATTGCAATTTTTTAACCTCCTTGGATGCAGCACCGTGACGTCTCTACCTATATGTGCGCGACTTCATGCGAGGTGGATTTTTTCTTTTTTTCCCCCTCCCCTCGTTTCGGCTGCTTTGCGGGAGGCCGATGGTTTCGCTCCGCGGGCAACTTGTGTTGTACTATTTATATTTTTATTCCTGCTATTTCTTGTTTATACATTTGTATACTTTTTTGCGTGTGTGTGGCGTACAGTTGAGGCACGAGCTGTGACACAATGCTGGCGAATTAAAAGGCCAGACACTACAGAAATATATATATGTGGTAGCTAAAAATGCGTCGCAGGAGACAGACACAAACTGCTGATCTATACCCATCCGTGGATCTCTAAAAGTGACAATTTTTTGCCGCTATTTGGACTCCCAGATCACTATCGTAAAAATAGTGCGCCAAGGAGATACCTTTTTTACTTTGTTTTATCTCTGCTGCGACTACTGTGACTTCAGACTACTCATTAGTCCCAGCGAAAAGAATATACGTATCTGAGTGAGTGTAACACTGCATTAAATGAGAGGCCATGGGGCCCTGGGGGAGCAAGGATGAGGAGAAAAGGGGAAGGTCACAACTCGCACAATGAACACAGTTGCAGTCTTGGGGTCCTAATCGCAAAATGAACACATTAAAGTCAGTCAGTGGCAGCAAAACGCACAGTTCACACTTAAATGTACAGTTCACACTGTGGACAATGCGGTTCACACTGAAAACAGTGCACGCTGCAGACAGTTCACATTGTATACCGAACGGGAAAGTCGGCCAGGCTGCTACACCAATTTGTAGAGTCTGTTTTCACGGGCGTACTCGGTAATTGCTTCTAGTGCGGTGGGATCGTCACGGACCCGACTAACATATTCCTGTTCAGTCGCAGGGGCGGGACCTAGAGTTAAAAGCTGGTGGCGTTTACGGTCGGATAATGGACAGAGCCAAATTAAGTGGTAACGATTTGGTGTGCCTTCCCGATTACAGGGGGGGCATCAGCGCCATTCGGATCCTGCTGGAGCTGTCTATTTATAAATAACGT
Organism: Haemaphysalis longicornis; assembly: GCF_048455015.1. NCBI lineage: Eukaryota > Metazoa > Arthropoda > Arachnida > Ixodida > Ixodidae > Haemaphysalis > Haemaphysalis longicornis. The sequence goes on from NW_027526445.1 coordinate 138,503,823, forward strand.
ATCGTATGCAGCAAAATCTCTGTGTGCATGAAGCACAAATTGTTAAAAATAACTAATCGGCATTGGCAAGAGCGTGAGTGGTAGCACGCATGATTACTGATATCAAACTCGGCCTGGTGGCTTCAGTGAAGAGACTGTGGTCAATAGCCCTGTACAGAAGACATATATCAAACTCCTCGAGTACTTCAGTTGCTGTACAATCCAACTATTACTTAGCCCTTGGTTGGTATATATTTTTGATATTGTTTCCCTAAATTGTTATGACCAGCAGTGTAAATTATGCAGAATTCATGACCGAGTGTAAAACGTGTAGGTTTGAGCTGGTGTCTTTCTTATCAATGTATCACCCTTGCAAGAACAATGCACACCTTCAATTGCTGTTAACAAAATATCAATGTTTTCCTTAGTGGCACCGTTCCTGATAAAGAATAATGCAATGAAGTTAATGTTAACGAAATTCAATGTAATAGTGCTTATGAAAGTGCCAAAATGTAGCAGCTCATGCAGCTGTAATATTTCGCAAGAGTAGGACAGTTTGTAAATGTAGTCATCGGTAATTGGCTGCCTTTCTTGTAATCCTTACCTGCAGCACCGAATCGTGTTTTGAGCTGTGTATATAGTGAAAGAGCACCCAACTCAATTGTATACTCTTCTGTGTGCTGTAGAATGAGCTTTCAATGAGGGTGTTTGCTTTCCGGACCGTGTATAATTGCCACATGCGCGTGAAAGCGTCCATCCTCGTGCGGGCACTTCGAGCACCGAGTCGAGCGCTTATTTAGGAACACGATCGGAGGTCAGCGTCAACTTGCAGGTGCGCAAGAAGAGCGCGGAGAGATCACAGGCTCAGGTACAAAAGGTTAGCTTCTACCACAAGCGCGTCAGCTTCCCCAGCGCCGCAGGCCAGCCCCGCCCACGGAGCGAAATCGTCGGCCGCCTGCCAAGCAGTCGAAACGAGGGGACGGGGCAAAAAAAAATCAACCTCGCATGAAGTCGCGCACATATAGGTAGAGACGTCACGGTGCTGCGTCCAAGGAGGTTAAAAAATTGCAATTTTTTTAATCTCTTTGGCTGCGCCCCTGCTTAGGGGGGTGTGGTCGGATTGGGCCCTACGGGATATGGTTTGGGAATACGCCACCCGGGTTCAAAAGTTTGCAGGAACACAGTTTCGGTTTCCAACATTAATTTATCTGCTCCCTGGAGGCTAAGCCCCTGCTACCCGTATGGTTATGTTACCCTGAAGCGTGGTGTTCCGCTTGGATATCCAAATGAATTGCCGAGGCCGCGAGGGCAGAGATATTAAAGGTGAAAGTCGAAATCGTGTTCCTCTAGACTTTTGACCCTGGTTGTACATTCTCTTACGCCGAAGCCAACGAGGAAGCGCGTATTCCCCGACAGCGCAGCCAGCCTTCCTGTGCTCTCTGCGGCCTTCGCGATTCGCCGATTTATCTATTCGTTTTATTACCGCGAACTAGTTTACCTCCAGTCCCTGCATGGTCCCCTGCAGGCGTTCGCAAGGGTCAGGAAATGGCCGCGTACAGGAAACACCGTAGACAGACATAGGGAGGGAGAGAGGGAGGGAGGGAGCAGCTGAGTCTCGGGAGAGCGTGGAGAGAGGCGCTCGGCGCTACATTAGAGCCGTGGGGTGAGGGAGAAGGAGTGGCAGAGCAGAGGGAAGAGAGTGTGGCGTCGAACGCGACACAGGCGCTCCCTCCGCCATTCACGTTCACACCCCCGTCCCTCGGTCAGCTCCCCTGCTCTCAAATACCCCTTGGGGCAATAAAGTCCTCCCTCTCTCTCTCTCTCCATCTCTCTCCCCACTTCTCTCTCCCTCTATCTCGGGCGGCGAGACGCAGCAGTTTCGTGTACGCCTAGTCATCAGGGATGCGCCCAACTCAATCGTGTTTTGTGGCTGCAAATGTGTGCAACCCTATGAAGCCGACACATTTCCCCTGCAGGTAATCCGTGTGAATCGTTCGGCCCACCATTTTTTTCTTATTTCTTTCGTCGTTTTTGCAGCGGCTTGTTAATAAGTAAGCAGACTGGGACTTTGAAGGCTACGAGCACGACAAAGAGGTGTCCTCGTCTCTGTACTCGCTTCACGTGAAGGGCAGTCGCTGCCAGTCACGTGGTATGTCTCGCTCACGGTAAGACACGAGCGCTCAAGTGGAGAAAACGAACTATCGCGCGGTCACCATCGAACTCGTCGGCCGTGCGAGGCAGGGCGTGGACCCGCAGAAGTGATTTGGAGGCCAGAAGAAAAAGGACAGAGGTAGCTCGAGTAGAACTCCAACCAGAATCGGTGCCTCTTGCAGCTCAACGCTGCATCAGCTCCCGCACCATAAAACTAGAAAATAAGATTCACTACGGGAGTCCCGAAGCAGCCCTGGTAGTCACTCGGGTGGCCCCGCTTTTATGGCGGCCGTAACTGCGCGACAGCAGACGAATGAGCACCACCAGATGGTGCGATCCTGTATGTGTACAGAACACTGCCTCCTGTTTTTCTGTACCGATAAGGGGTCAAATCAAAGATAAGCGCCGTCCATGAGCGCAGCGTTCTTTTTGTAGAGTATAGTATTTTAAAAATATCACTCACTTACTTGTGCGCCGTAATTGAGTCCTGCTTTTCGCCCGGCTCGTTGTGACCGGGTAGAGGGGGCGCTGTCGTTGTAGTGATTGCAGTTAAAACAACAAAAAACGAACGTGCGAAGGGAAACTCAGGGCGCGGTAACGCATAAAGCGATAAAACAAAGGAAGCATAGAAGCCTGCTCTTTGCGATGGCAGACGATAGGTGATATGAGTCGCCGGCGCAACTGGAAGCATTCGGGATGCGGACGTCTACATTTTAAAAGGCGTAAACGCGAAAATTTCGGTTTGTGCGTCTCTCTTTTCTGTCCCTCGGCCAAAAGGAAAAAGAATTGTGAAACGAAATGTTCATACTCTAGGCAGACGTTTCAAACGACTATAGGTCTTGCGGTATTTGGGACATTCCTCAGCAATAATAAAACCTTAGGTGTATTTGAGGGGAAATATAAATAGATTACTGGTACTAGCAGCATTCTAGCAGATTAGTTCCTGACTTTTGCGATGGCAATTAAGAAAAACTTGTTGGAAACAGTGATTTGACAAAAAAAAAAAAAAAAAAAACCCTGGGCCATCTCCACTCACTTCAAACCTGGTGAGAAGCGAAGCATGCAGTGTACAAGTGTATTCTTGGCGCCTTGGCCTTTTTGCCAACGTAGATGAAACCGTGGGGAGGGGGGGGGGTGTAGAGGTATACAGCTTTGGTGTAAGAGTCTCTTGTTTTTCAAGCACGAAGCTGTCTAGCGCGAGGCGTGAAGGAGTGTCCCGGTGTTTTAGCACCGTGACCACATAAGGCGAACGACGATGACGGCGACAGGAGACGCCAGTAGCCCCAGTCCCTAAGAAACTTCGCCCCTAAAGGGGCTAGCGCTCGAGCCGAGACATCGAGGTAGCATTCCAAGTCAAACAGTAGCGGAAGGTTCAAGTAGATAGCGCGCGAGCTGTGCGAATGCGGGGAAATTGAACAAACCTTTACCGTGCTTATCGGGGAAGGGTAACACGGTGAGACGTGGGCAGGGTAGAGTGGAGAGACATTTAGCTGACAAGGGGTACCAGAAGACTATCGTCTTTCGACGACATTTTGAGGGAAGCGAGCAGGTACGCAGCCATTTTTTCCCCGTTTTCGTCACAAACTAGCTAATCGCGCTCAATGCGTCATAGTTGAAGCTGTCGTCTGCTGAGCACACCGTCATTTTTGCTTTCGTATGCGTCTTTTGTTTCGTTGGGTGTTATTTTTGTCGTGCGCTTTTTTATGTGGTTGCTGCTACTTTAACTGCACTCGTTACCGGCGCGAGTGTTGTCGCTCTTTTGTGACACCGCGCTGCGAAGTAGGTGCACATACCTATCTATGCGGTAGCACTTGCGTTGCTCGCGACTGCTAACCACACAACGTCGGCTTCAATACTGCACTGTGCAATGGTGGTGAGGCGAAAATGTCTCGCCAAATCAAAAGTTCCTCCTGGAACGACTGCCCACACAATGGCGAAACAGATGGTTGCAAAAGACAGACAGGAAAGCAAAAGAACAGTATTTGACGACAGCGACAGGCTAAAAGGAAGGTGGACGTTTCCCGCCACGCGCGGACGTCAAATCGCCAAGGTTTTCCGGCGATTGCACCCCCTGAAAGACGCGCTTCCCGAAATGTCGGGTGCGGCGGAGCGGTTATACTCGGACTCGCCGGCAGCGCTCTGGTGAAGCGCCTAAACGTCCGTGAAATAGGGAAAGTCTAATGGGCGTTCCGAGTGGCCAGGCGACCGCTACGGGAAGCGAAGGACGACGACACGACCCTCGAAACAGGTCGTGCCGTTCTCCCGCGCTCTTACACGTGGACCATCGTACGCGTGGCGCAATCAAACGCGACACGAAACCTCAGGAATACGAAAAAAAAAAAAACTGCTATAACCAGAACGTCGTTGCGTAAAAGAAGGGACACCGAAGAGGTGGATTGCAGTGAAGAAAACGGAATGTGTGCTCCGGCAGTTGGGTACTCCGCGCGCCGAAGGCGAAAAAACAAAATGTAATCGGTGAAATGGGACGGAGGGAGGAAAAGAAAAAAAACCGAAACTGAGCGCGGAAGCAGAGGGAGCAATGCCTTTCTTTATAAGGACGGCTAGAAAAATAGGGAAAGGCCCCGGGGCCCCTCCGCAACGGAATGTAATCGTCGCGCCGCGATTTCTTTCGCTTTAGGGAGAAAGTGGGGAACGGGTAACGGAGACTTCGCGATAAGGAGAAAAGAATTCCAGGGAAGCCAGCTTCTCACGGCGGCGAGAAAGGCGAAGGAAAACCATTTTCGAGTGGTCTGTAGCGGCGTGATTGTCCCCACTTAGATGTGCAGGGTATTTCGGAAGCGGAAAATTTCGCCATCCGGAGTGGTGAGAAGATATGAGAATACGCACGTGGTAGCCTAGGAATCTATTGGAGGACAACCGCGGAATTGCGAGCATAGTTGAAATGAGCGCGGGGGAAAAGAGGAGTGGGGTTGGGGAAAGTGCAGGGGAAGTGAGGACACTACGCGGTCAACGCCATCTCGTGTTGGCGGGTTGCGTATGTGCACACGGGTACGCGGTCGCTTTGAACGATTAATGGCGCCCGCTGATATCTGCCGCGTCGCAGCCGTCCCGTTTTCCTTCTCTCCTGCTTCCGTATACCCTTATTCCCCGTTCCTCCCTAGCTTGCTTTTTACGAAAACGGCCTTCCCTAAACTCTAGCTTCCTTACCACCACTTTCCTCGCAGTTTCCATTGCTGCTTCCGTGGCCGTTCGGCGCGCGCAATTGAGGAAGCTCGCCTTGATTGTTTTCTAGTTGGCTGGGTGTCGTTTGCTGCTGCCTCCCTATAGGTCCTCCCCATCCACGCCGATCACGGAAAGTGGCGGTGCACATGCACATTACGGGAATAGGGAGGCGAGGAGTCGTGGGAGAAAGGCAGTAAAGGGAAGTGGAGGGGAAAAAAGGAATAGTCGCACTGCGATGTGCAGTCGCCGCAAGATTGCGGCAAAAGGAAACGTTGTTTCTGGGCGTATTTTTTTTTTTTGGGGGGGGGGGGGGATAGGAGGGGAGTTTCCCCGTTTCGTGCTTGTTTTCCCCTCGCAGTGCGGTGGGAAGATGCGGAGAGTGGCAGATGCTAAAGAGGTGGTTGACGAGATGGTTTTGGGTTTTTTTCTCGCTCCCCTAACTTGTTTTTTTTTTTGTTGTTGTTTCGTACGTAGCGCCGTGCGGTAACGCTGGCGTTGGAATAACAGGATGTCTGGAGATAGGAGCTAAGACTAACGTGGCGGGCCTGCCATGGTTCGTGCGGGAGATGTGCGCAACAAAAGCGTCACCACGCGAATTTTGAGAAAACAAATCTCTCCTTACTATAGAATCAGGCAGCAAAGCGGCTAAACCGAAAGCATTGATGTCTCGGTGGTGACCGGAGCCCGAAAGTTATGGCGCGACAGCGCTTGTGTTTTTGGATGCGCTGCGGTTGCTAGTGTATATATACGGTGTCGTTGACTTCGCCTGGGAGCGCTCTTTGCTTCTACTTGTGTTTTTTTTCTCGGTGGTCTCCGCTTTCTCGTTTTATAGCGAGGATGGACGTGATGACGGCGGTGGGAAATGGGTCAGCAACGGGAATGGGGATGGCGACGTATAGAACGTCAACCCAAAGCGTCGCCGGGGAAAGCGTTGGACGAAGAAGAAAGAAAAGATACGCAAGATACCGGCACAACGTACCACGAAATGGAAGCAAAAGAACTGCAGGAGGGAAAAAAGGAGTCGAAATGGTGGGCGACATAACAAGGCCAGAATATAACGTCCGTCAGACGTATAATAACCCTTCGCAGTGCACGTTGGCGCCACCCAGTAGGGCGCCATAGAACGTACACCGAGAAAATGAGGAGGGTGAGAAAAGAAAACCGAGGCGATTGCCAAGAAGCAAGGGGAACCCAATGCATACATGAGAAACGAACGAAGAAAGGTGTGAGGAAGGAAATCAGGGTGTCAGACGGCTGACACTGCCTTTTAGGGCAAGTTTTAGCAGAGAAGTACAAACGAAACAAGAATGTATTGGGTACGGCCTGCTATTGGACGGAAGCGGTAAACAGACGCCTGTTTATGGCCGGAGACATGGGGTTTCATAGTAATATATATACCGTCGCTGCAACCGCGTGCCGCCATGGGCGCTGCTATAGGAGCTAGCAACGCTGCTTTCCTATACTTGGCTTGGCTTTCCACGTGGCTCCTTTTCGTTTTTGAAGCCCAGTGTAAACAAAAAATGGAAACTAATTAAAGCGGAGCTTTCTATTCCCCACTGATGGCGTCGGTCGTCCGAGTAAAACGAGCTCCAGGAAAGTCGACTTACGGAATGGGCTTCACAAAACAACGGTGATGATGATAAGCGAGAGCACATCAAGCGGCTAAGAAAAAAAAAAAAAATTGGCCCAGCTTGCACTAGTCGTGCAAGGCAGGAGAAACAGCACAGCTGGCGGCCCCTGTCCTTTCGTCGGTGACCCGGCCGTTGCACTTCACATGGATTTTTCAACTTTTCGCTGAAAGCTTTCCATGACTGGCAGGAACGGATCGTTTTGTCCGAAGGCTTTCACACCTCTTCCAAAGTGGACCGGGTTAGCACGCGCTAGAACCGCTGGCAACCGGTTTCGCGAACTCCGAGTCTGTGCGCTCCACTTCAGGCTCGAACGCACGTGAACTGGCGAGTAGAACAGCACGCCAGATATCACACTACGATCGCTGTGCAGAGTGCTATCGAAGGGCGAGCTGGACGCCGCCGGGCGATCCTCATGGGGCGGACGCTCATGTGCGCTCGGCTGGGCTGCTTATTGGTAACGCTCCAAGGCGTAACGAAACGATTAAACAGATCTGTTGTGCAAAACGCTTCCAGTGCTCGGAGTCACACTTGGCTCCCTCGCGTTGTGAAACCGAAAGAACCTTTGTCAAGCTGCTGCATGGCAGCTTTTTGTCCTTGCCCTAGCATTCGTGTTGTTCTTTGTCAAGTATTCTGAATAAATGAATTCAATTTAATTGAATCCCATTGCGCCATTTCGACACAGTCGAGGGAGTTTGGATTTGAAGCGGAGCTCTCTTGGTGTCACTAATGACGACCGTCCCGTTACCAAAACTCTATGGACGCGTACAACCCCAACGACAGCGATCGAATCCCTTACGCGAGAAAGCTGACCATTTTAACCATCGTCGTCAGACGAAAGGGCGTTAGTTATTTTTAAAGCGAAGGTTAACTAGCCTCGTCGAGCTATTTCGCAGTTGCGGTGGATTTGACCTTCATTTGACTGCAACGGCGCATCAGGGTCTAGCCGGGCCGAACTCCGCAGAGCTAGCCGCGTTCGCCGCTGCTGCCGCCGCCGCTGCTGGCTTGGCGCATGCGCTCTCCGCAGCTGGTTCGTGCGTGCCCACGCCGCGTGCATGCGAGCTTCGTGGCCATGAATGAGAGCGAGACCGGGCAGTATTCTCCGAGCGTTGCGTGGTAGCTGGAGGCTTGGAGCCGTCCGTGGCACGCGGCGTCTGACCACCCCGTGGATATCGCCCGGAGAGCCTTTCGGCTCGGAAAAAGCCGAAAGCGGGATCACAATCGTCGACAGTGGCGGGCTTTGGACGAATAATATAATAGTTAGGGCTAAATCAAAGGTTAACCAGGTGAAACCAGGCGAAGCCTTAACCAGAATAAGCCAAGCGTTCGCTTTGCATATCCACTGTTAGCTGAGCTAAGCCGCAGCCATTTTTTTCTTGTTGCCTTGAATGATGGTTCTGAATAATCTCTTCCATATAACTGTTTTGTAGCTGCACTATTATGTAGATAAAAGAACTTTAAATGATTTTTGAACAATAATAATGCGTTGTTTTGCAGCCTCAGGCCAAATTTGAGCTTGTTGTCGAGCCATGCCAAGGACAACTGGAACGCTTTTCCTCGGTGCATGACGGGACGCTCGCTGAAGCCAGGTTAGCCAAGCCACCAGCGCCAGTTTTCCCTTTAGTATTAATATATATTGCTATGAAATTATATGGCTGTAGAGAAACAGGTGCGTGGGAGGGTGAAGTTCAAGCTCAATAGGTTACACACGACGCGCTTCGAGCCTGTCATATAGCGTGTCCCTAATCTGGATACATATAGTATAGGAAAAATAGGGACACGATTTTGTGGTGATTTTAAGGAAACTTAGAAAGATATACTACATTCTGCACGAAACCAGTAATTTTCAGCAAGAGATAAAAACAACTTGGATGAAAAAGTGAAAAGTTGCCATTCATGCATTCGGGGCTAACTTGACAAATGAGCCAGTCGTTATTCAAAACGCTTTGTTCCTATTCTTGTGTCTCAACGGCGGCATTGTATTCGTTGGCTTGTGAGGAGCCCTTGCCGTCGAAAAACACGAGTCCCAAAATGGCCTGAAACAAAAATTCGCTGGAAGGGCTCGGGTTCGTAGAACCGTACCGAATTATGCCGAAGTGTGTATCGATCAGTTTTCCGAGTATACAATCACCGCAGAAGACACTTCCTTATTAGGTTTCAACGCGTACATGATGGGATATTTCACGAGACACGGTACTCGTTGATAAAGAACTGTGGGTTATCACGCTTGTAGTATGTCTTGTGCAATACCAGGCGCCAGAGAAAACCGAACCCGCCGGTGTGTACGACCGAAAACCTGTATTGATTATTGATTCATTTTACCTCGTCCGGTCGTGCATAATTTCCGCGCAACAGTGTCTGGTGCGAGCTAGGGAATATAAGCCTAGCTCCCAGCGAACCCTTCTGCCTCCGCGGTTTTTGCCATTGCCCGGGAAAATCGATGCCGCTGCATGTTTTACCACAGCAGTCAGCAAAAGGGCTGCTCATTAATCACGACATCGACAACCAAAAACCGTAGCTCGTATACTCTCGCCGCATAATCGCCCCGTCTCCGTTTTTCTCCGCCGCAGCTTCGTTGAATGCAACGACGTTTCCGTCTTGGCCAGCGGGCGTTTCCGCTCGGCTTCTCCCGATTATACCCGCATCCCGTGGTCGTTGTTGTAACGACGTAATACATTATCCGCTGAGTTAATTACGCGACAAATAGATTCCCCGTGGTCCCCACCTTCCTTTTTCCTTTGTTTCGATTCATCGAACTGCGGCGGCAGCGTTTCGCCGCAAACGCATCGCCGCGAACACCTGCTTCGCGACAGGTTTGCGCCGGCGCATATTCGATTCTTCTCCTCCGCTATTCGCTTTCATCGATATCCCTTCTTTTGTCGCCGCTTTGTTGGATCGCGCAACGGCTGGCGAAAACTCCGGCGCGCTGAAATTCGTCGGCACAGTAGAATGCCCGCGCGCGTTATACTACCAACACCGTTTGGAGACGGTTGAGGAGGCCCGAGTGCTGCCTGCTCGCCAGGCGACCAACGCACGGAGTTCTTTTGGTGGCTGCATCTTCTCGCCACTGTTACCTTGGACTGCGACCAACGGAACCGCGTGCAGCCTGACCACTGGCGGCAGGTTTATCGTTCGGCACGACGGCCTTTCTGTCGAGTCGGTGTTGGCGAATCGTATAGCGCGCGGTAATGGCGGAACACGGGTGGATTTGGAAATCCGTCGGCGATTGGGGAGGTGCGCCGCAGTTCGTGAGGGAAGTTTGTCGTATAAGAAAATGGCGTCGTGCACAGGGCAGGATATATGCACCGGTATACTTGTCTCTAAGGGGAAGGGTTGGTGTACTCTGTTTGTCCGCTTCGCATAGCTGAAGTAAGTTTGAAAATGGGCGAATGCAGCCAAGAGTGAACATCTGCATTCGCAGACGTTCACTCTTGGCTGCACTTGGCGGGGCCGTAGCAGTGCATGCCGTGGCTGTATCGCTGCGAAAATGTGCGCTGGTGTTAGCACATGACAAAATGCATGACGGTAGGAAGCGTGAGAAGGGAGGGGATGCGAATAGGGGACGTGGCAAGGTATACGTAGAGCTGAAGGAAGTGTGCGGCAATCATGGTGTACGGCATGCTGTACTGATGTGCGGAAGTCGTGTTTGAGTATGGTCACATATAATAGCTCGGAAAGGCGAAAGCTTGGGAGCTTAGCGTAACGGGAACGAGTAACATAAAACCGTAAGAAAAAAACACTTAGAGCCCTTTCACTAGTGAAGATTGAAGACCAGCGAAACTATATCGATGGATAAATTGGCGGGTGACTGCATTGAGTTATGTATGGCGACTTGCTGCATTGATCGAATATAGACGCGGACACATAACTCCCTTAGAGATAACTGTAAACTAATTCTCGTGTTAACTTGTTTCGAGATGGTTTCAATGCAACAATAGTTACAGCCCTTTTCTGTAACCGCACTCCCTCCGTAGACGGATATGCATTGAGAGCAGACGACAGCATTACTGTGAATTAGCTATGACAGAGTCGTCTTAGGGGCCAATCTCAGCATCATGTTTTTCAAGCTACCTAATTTAGATTAAGAGCTACAGGGCATTCGCCATAGACTGGAAACGAAAAATGTTTTCGTGTCGACGCGACGCGTCGACAGACGGACATCAACCATGGCTGGAGCGCACCTATTACAGCTTCGCTGTAAAGTGCTTCACGTCAAAAAAGTGTGTTCTCGCAGACGTGTGCCACCACACAGACTATATATTGCTCGCGGAAAATAGTTGTGGGGAAGGGGGGGGGAGGGGGGTTGTAGGAGTTTGGGGACTTGTACGGTATTCCGCTTAGCCGGGGGACGCGTAATGTGACAGAAAAAAAAAAAATCTGGCTACGTTCGCAATTGAGATGCGAAGACTTAAGGAAACAGGGGATCGGGTGATCTTCACTAACTTTAACTTTGATTTTCTTAGGTCAACCCCTTTTTGAAGATAAAAATAGCTTACAGCGCAAATATAAACAAGGGCGCAGAAAGACGACAGTCGTCAGAAAGTCGTGTTTCTGTGTCCTCGTCTATATTCGCGCTGTAGCTATTTTTAAAATGAATTACCGACTCGCCCAACAGTACACCTCGGAGATAAACACGGTTAAAAAGCGAAGCTTTCTGCCTGCAAGCCGAGTCAAATCAGGGTTCACAATCCACTCTCCGATATCCGAAATCCAAACAGCCAAAGTCGACTTCAACTCAGCCGAACTCTAAAGCCAACGCCCGCGCTACGAACTTAAAAGGAAGTGCTCGGCGCCAGGAATGCGATGATAGCATAATCGGATAGATGCCGGTTTCGTAACGCGAGGGACTGAGGTTGGATTTCGACCACGGGATGCGTTTTTTTTTTCTTTTCGCGGGCCCCTTGTTTCCTCTTGACTTTCCCTCACACTTCTTCGCTTATATAGCATTTTCCCTTTCTCCACTTCTCCGAGCGGAGTTTTTTGCTATACTCCGTGACAAATTAAGAACGGCACCGGAAGTTGCCGCTGTTCCTTATCACTGTAGCCGGATGTTTCTCCGCTCGGCGAAAGTAGGGCGTTACGGGGAATATTTTGAACATGACGTGAGCCGTTCCCGTGATTTTTCGGACTTAATATGCTTATAAACGACTCCAGTGACGACAAACAAACTGCGTGAGACAGGGCAGACGATATCACGCATTCATAGCAAACCCCTTTCAAAACGCGCGCGCACTGACGTCACGGGTCCGGCGCGTTGGCGGAGTGATACACTACATGAGGTGGCGCCGTTCTTGAGTTGTAACCATGGAGGAAAGAAAAGCTTTTTTTTCCTCCATGGTTGTAACCGAGTTAGCCACACGCACGGACAGAGCTAAACAGCACCGCTTTAAAAATAGCAGATGGTTTGAACGCACTGACGATGGAATGTCATGCCAAAGCAGCATTCACTTTTGCTCATAAATTGTTGCCGAAGACTCCACTGAGGGTGCGTGGTACTGTGTGGGTATTTAACACTTTTGTTGGCTTCATAATGCGAATACATGGTATACAGTACGGGCACATATTGCCGTTTATCGTAGTGCTTCGGGTGAAAGTTATTTAGTGATAGTTTCATTGATAGTTTGGTGCATGTAGGAGTATGCACCAACGTTAAAAAGCGTTGAACCATACACTACTACGGAATAGATTAACAGCACCAACCGTCGGGTATTGGCGGAGCGCCGAAGCTTCGGCCTAGCGTTTCGCTTTGGGGTTCCACGACGCCAACCGGCACCCTAGCTAGCACAATGAGTACTTCTTCCAATGGGTCCCAGTTGACGATGTCACACCTGAAAGCGGGACATTGGGCCGTAAGTGCTATGTTCCTGCTAATCACCACCACCACCACCACCACCATCACCACCACCACCACCACCACCACCAAATAAATAAATAAATAAATAAATAAATAAATAAATAAATAAATAAATAAATAAATAAATAAATAAATAAATAAATAAATAAATAAATAAATAAATAAATAAATAAATAAATAAATAAATAAATAAATAAATAAATAAATAAATAAATAAATAAATAAATAAATAAATAAATAAATAAATAAATAAATAAATAAATAAATAAATAAATAAATAAATAAATAAATAAATAAATAAATAAATAAATAAATAAATAAATAAATAAATAAATAAATAAATAAATAAATAAATAAATAAATAAATAAATAAATTTTTCTCTCTCTCTCTCGCTCTTTTCAGCATGCACGTCTCACAGCCTGCGGATACACCGCAGGAATGATCAAATCTAGATTATCCTTATATGCATGTCCCACTTAGCACGTTTTCGCCCTTTAACGGCGAGAGAGATTGAATCCGTCCGTAAACGCCTCCGCGGATCACATCTCCCTCCAGAGTGCTCGCGTTTAGCCGGTCTTTACTTCTTTCGCCAGCTCGTTAGCTATCACGAAGCGTCGCGACGAGTAGCCTACGTGAAGCGATCGACTTTTTGATAACGCCTCTTCCCCTTCCCCCCTACCTTTACTCGCTTCGGTTGCAGCGCCTGCCCCGCTGCACCACCACCACCACTACCACCAACATCAACATCAACATCAACATCAACATCAACAACAATAACAACGACCTATTTAGGTACACCCCAGGATGAAGGCCTCTGCCACTGACCTCCAACCGCTACTGTCCTGCGCTGCCACAGAGCCCATTCTTTGCCTCCGAAATTTCTTATTTTGTCTCTCTATCGAGTAATACTTAGGGACAGGAAACGAGCAACCTGGATTAGGGAGCAAACTCGAGTAGAAAATGTCACTGCTCAAATAAAGAAAAAGAAATGGACTTGGACTGGCCATGTAGGGAGACGAACCGACAGCAGGTGGACCGCGACGGTAAGTACCAGAAGGGATACCGAGAGACGAGACTAAGAGAAGGGTAAGACCATTAACTGGGCGGAAAGATGTTTCGGCTTAATAACGTTAGGTTTAGTCGAGCCTAACGACATGCCAAGCACTCTTGAACGTCGAGCTGCGGCCCTCGGCCAGTGACGCTCGACATAGAAACGTGACATTATGCCGTCGCATGGCCGCGGCACCACTCTTTCTGCGCATCAACGTTCGCGCAAGCGAGTTACGAACCAGAAAATACGGGAGGTTTTACGAAAGTGGCTTCGCAGAATTCTCTCTCGTGCAGTTTGTAAAGAGCGCGAACCTGCGAGCAAAACCGTGTATGGTCCGGGAATCCATGTTTTCCCAACTAAACCCACAGAGATACTAAAAAAAAAAAAAACATCAAAGCAGTGTCACGAACTTTATTCGATGCTGGGGCGGTATTCTCGAATTTTGTCGCTTTTGCGTCCCTTTCAAAAGTGTCCCTTTTGGCAAGCCCTGATTGGCTAAAAGCAAACAACCGGAAGTGACGTAACGCAAATGCGGCAAACCTACTGCCAACGCTCACTGCTTAACCGGAAGTACGTCACGAGGAAGGGGCGCAAAAGGGACGTTTTTAAAAGGGACAGTTACGAGAATACCGCCCCTGGTGACTGTTTATTTTCTTCGCTCACACTACAAGGAATTGTTTTGAATGGCGCGACTTACAAACTTCCAGCAGCACGTCCGTCTGCCGTCGAATACACACACACACACACACACACCATCTGCGTTTCTGCACGGGGGGTCGAACTGTTAGGGCACGTGCGTGGCGTTTCGGGGGTAAGAGTGAGCGGGGTCGTATCGGTTATCGTTGCTCTGGGTGCCGCGGGTCGTTTCAGACGGAATTTTAAATATCGACCGCTTCTAGGCGCCGTACACCTCTCGTGCACGCGCGCAGCGCACCGGCGTTCCCGGAATGCTACTGGCACCGGCGTGTGCGACGTGATCCGGGCTCCAAAATGGGGCCCCCCTTCCCCCTCCTCTTGTAAGAGAGAGAGAAAGATGAAAGAGTGGACCGATATATAACTTCGTTCGATAGCGATCCGCACCTTCCTCTTTCCTTCCTTCCTTCCTTCCGTTCGTTTACCGTACAGCACAAACCTTTACCGGAGTTGTGTCTCCCCCCCCTTCCTCCGCCCTTTCCGAGCGTTCTTCCGATGCGTTTTTCCACCTCCGTTATCTATCGGTTCTGGCTGTGACCCGGCGAGAACGCGTTGTGTTTGTTTCAGTCGCACCTTTGGCGCGCCGTTCAGGATTCGTACTCGCTTTGATCTGGTTTCGGGGAGGTGAGGGGGATCGAAAACGGGTCGTTCGGGTCGGTCGGTATGCGCGCGTGCGACCCCTCGAAAATTTTAGCCTGAAACAATGCGCAAGATCGAAAACGATTGGGCAGCGGGGCAGGCGCTGCGACGGAAGCGACTAAAGGGAAGGGGGGAGGCAGGGTTATCAAAAAGTCGATCGCTTCA
The DNA here is from genome assembly GCF_048455015.1 of Haemaphysalis longicornis. NCBI lineage: Eukaryota > Metazoa > Arthropoda > Arachnida > Ixodida > Ixodidae > Haemaphysalis > Haemaphysalis longicornis. Next base: position 138,519,167 of record NW_027526445.1, read on the forward strand.
CGTAGGCTACTCGTCGCGACGCTTCGTGATAGCTTAACGAGCTGGCGAAAGAAGTAACGACCGGCTAAACGCGAGTACTCTGGAGGGAGATGTGATCCGCGGAGGCGTTTACGGACGGATTCAATCTTTCTCGCCGTTGAAGGGCAAAAACGTGCTAAGTGGGACATAAATATTAGGCGAATCTAGATTTGATCATTCGTGGATTGTATGTGCAGAGAGAGAGAGAGAGAGAGAGAGAGAGAGAGAGAGAGAGAGAGAGAGAGAGAGAGAGAGAGAGAGAGAGAGAGAGAGAGAGAGAGAGAGAGAGATTAATTTCTGTGAGTAAGGCCAGAAAAGCATTGAAGGACTCTGGTAAGGCTCAACACAAAGCGCCACAGTATGATAAGCTATTAGGAGTGCGGAATCCATACCTGCCGCACGTAGCCCGGATGTTCTCACTTGGTAGTCATTAAGTGCCTATTGAGTGGAGACCATTCCCACTGTATGTATTTGCTGTTGCGGCATTAATGACACTTAGGGCGCGTGAGTACATTTTCGCGTTCAAATATGGAATGCGCTCCGAGTAGGGGCTCCACGTTTCAATATTGCGTGTTAGCTTTCGCGCTGGATGAAGGAGAAGGGATATTTGTGTTTCCCCTCTCATTCCCGTAGCTTGCGGTGTCAGTTAAGCTAATGACCCTTCACGTGCAGACAGTGTAAACGAGTCGTCGATTTGTCATTACTACGCGGAGGGACGACAGAGATGGAAGCAACGTCACACCAGCGTGCGGGCGTAAACCACCGCCAGTAGCATGTTGGTCGTTTTTTCTGCCTTGTCTGTGTAAGTTTCTTCCGCAGAGTGTGGTTGGTGAAAAAAAGATTGTGATAAGTTTGTGCCAACATGTCTAATTGTTCACGCGTTGAAGTTCAAGCGCAAAGTCCTGCCGAATCAATTCTGTAAATCTGTAAATGATTTAGTGATAGTGAGTGACGTTTGCACACGTCACGCCTGCTCTTGGGGGTGAAAGGTTGCTAAGGACGGGCTAATACTTCCCGCTGTAATTACACACCTCTGCGCTTAAAGGGACACTGAAGTGATATGTAAACATTGCGGGATTACTAGCGCAAATTGTAGTCCGGAGTCCCCAGGCCATGTTTCGACCACTCTAGGCGCGTTTACGCGATTTTATTTAGTAGAAAAACTAATTCGAAAACGCTGTCCTCCTCTCTTTACGCTCGCCCATTTTCTGTGGCGTTTTCGTGTGACGTCAGGAGGGGATGAGCTGGCAATTGGCTGCGCCACGGCTGCGCTACTGCACGGCTCCCCGGCCGACAGAGTCAGTCGGCCCAGCGTTTCGTCCGCCGGCCGCCGGCGGGTCGTCGCAATCAAGGAGGTTAAAAAAAATTGCTTGGTCGCAATTCGTTCGCTTAGTTGAAACGAAGCCAGGACACGTTTGTGAATGGAAGAATGTGCCTTTCTTTACTTGGTTTGTTTGTACACTGTATCTAGCTCCAAGTCAAGGTCGCTTCACACAAGCGCTGCACATGCGACGCTTCGCTGACTGGTACGCCAGTAGGAAAATATAAGGCCTCTTGAAGGCGGGAGAAGAGTCAGCGAAGTCAATATAGGTACTAAGCAAATAAAATCAACTGATATTTTTACCGTACAGCGTAAAACTAGGGCGCGGGAAGCACTTTTTTGCGCTGGGCGAACAAGCACAGCGGTCAGCAGCACGACTACGCATCTGCGAACGCTTTTCCGTCTACGAAATGCAATTGCTAGACGTGAGCTACTGTGGAAACTCGGGCGACGCTTACTGCACGATCGCAGTACAACAAATAGTCACCTAAGTGGCTTGAAATGCCAAAACTAAATAAAAGTGTAAACCGGTTGTACAATATATACCCTATATTAGCACGGCATTCGCGTCCCGCTCCGTGGCCTAGCAGTCTGGGGCGCTAGGAGTTCACCCCGAAAGTTTTGCGAGTCACGAGTTCGAATCCCCGCGGGTACGTGCTTTTTCTTTTTGTAAGTTAACTTTTTTGTTTTCCGCCGATGTTTTCTATATTGAGTTCACCTTTTTTGGGGCCGCAACGTTCATGGCTACACGAACTAGTTCACAAAACGCGCGCAGGCTGGCACTGGCGCGCTAGCGAGTTCTCGTTGGCGTGCTGTTGCCATAAGCACCGACTGCTTGCAGGCAGTGGGCACAGGCCAGAATGAACAGACCCTTGGCCTGGTGCGAACACGCTTTTTACGATACAGGCATGACGGAGGCAAGCTCCAAATATGGGGGAAAAGCGCATGACATTTGGGCGTCTGCGGGTACGCGGAGGGCGTTCATGCACTGCGTAGGTCTCAGCTAGTGAATGCTACGACTACAAGCCGTCCTTGGAGGCTTATCTTGTGCATTTTACAGCCGACAACATGGCAGAAGCGCGGTACGATGATTACTGAGATATTGAGAATGCCCATCCAACAAAGCCATTGGTTATGTTTTACAGAACCGAAACCGAAACTTGTGTGATTGCTAACCTTGGGCATCGTCCAATCACGGCGCCCCTCCTCTCAACGTCACAGCCTTAGTTGGTGCGGCCGCCGCAAACCGCGCATGGTAGTTTTTCTTCTTTCGCGCTTTGTAAAATAATTACCGATTTGTCAACCGGATAAACGATGAAAAGTGTGCTAATTTGAGCCAGTCTACGCAGTGCAAGCAAAAACGGGAGCTTGACAAATTCACTTCAGTGTCCCTTTAAGGATTCACATGCCTTCATATAGAACTCACACAGTTTATCAAAGCCAATTAGAATTTATGCAGGGCGCTAGATGAATTTCCATTGGTTTAATAATTTTTTTGGTTCAATATGAAATCCCTGTGAATATGTTTTCTGTACTGTTGGGAATGACTATCCCACCGCTGCCACCCTTGTTGGGAATGACTATCCCAGGGCGGTCGCCAAGGTTGTGACTCGCCTTCCTGCTCGTCACCGAGGTTGGGAATCAGCCATCCCGACGCTGTCTCCGCTGTTGCGATTGGCCATCCGAGCGCAGTCACCGGTGTAGCGACGTTGCCTCGCTCCGTCCGCTATCGACGCGGCGCAGAGCAGAGCGAAGTTCTCGAGCCGACGAAAACTCAAAGTAACATTTATATACAGTATGTACAGGGTAAGCAAACGTTACATCATTCGCACAAAGGCGACAGCACCCTTTTCACTCGGTGCTTCCGAAGAGACTGGTGCCGGAGAGAAGCCGCCGAGGAATGCCGACGATGAGAGCCTCCGGGCTTCTTTTATAGCCCGGGAGTTCGTTGTGGCCCCAAGAAGTTCGAAATGCTCCAATCAGGGCTCTCGCTGCCTGAAGTTTGAATTCCGACGAATGGTAGCGAAGCGGCGAGTCAGCTGCGCCGCCAATGGGGAAAGGGAGAGCGATGCCGCCGCCGTCTCCGTGACCTCGCCTCCGGGCGTAGCGACATGCCCTTGTTTGGGTCGTTCTCCGCTGAGAGATTCGGCCGCGCCGCAGCGTTTCGAGATGCAGGAGTCGGCCGCGCCGCAGCGACAAAGGGAGAGGCGTGACTCAGCCTCGCTGTCGGCGCGTCGCCTCGTGCAACGCCTTTGGGCCAGGCGCTCTGGCACAACAGCACCCCCGCCGCCAGACACTGCGCCGTGAAGACGAGCTGCCTCCACGTGGCTCGGATGCTGGGCGCGCTCGTTCGCCAGGCTCATCCAGGTACACCTCCAGTGCCCCAGGAAAAGGGCGGCTCCACCAAGTTCCTCTCCATGAACGGGTACCGCCTGCCAGGTCCGGATCACAGGTACCTCGCCGTGCTGCCCCGGTGTCTCGACCAGCTTCGTCCGGCTCTTCCGGTCTGTCCTCAGCACCGGTTGCTCATCGTTCTGGAGCTTGCAAAGAACCGACCGACAACAGACAACACCAAGCGCACGCAAGCACCCTCTGTCCTCTGTCAGAACACCAGACTCTAAAACGTGACAAACTCTCCTAGCTAAGTGTCTATCCCCAATTTGGACCCTCTACACCAAGAGGCCCATGCGGGACGTAAAACTCTTAAAAGAAGAACTCACACTAAGTGTCAAACGTAACACACGACATTAAATGATAACTAAGGCTGATTACTTGAAATCACGCGGTGCGGAAATAATCAACTGAGGCAGCAAATGAGGGCAATAATTTTGCTCCCATCTACCTGCTAAGATAAAAGCTGCTCACGAAGAAACGAAACGAAAGACACGGGGAGGATGAATGTAGCACTAAGAAGGCCCGGCTTAGGGCGACTGTGTTAGCGTTACATAGCACGCAGACTTCTGCATTGCACACACGACGCAGCCACATTCCTTTCCGGAATTACTGTAAGCTTCTTCCTTGCAAGTTATCCTGCGGCTGAAGTACAACACAGGTCGTTCCCGGCCATTCGTATCCTCTTGGCATAGTACAGCTTCCATGCCACGATCGCTCGATCGCACTGAATAACGAACCTTTCGAAAAGCCGGGGACCGTTAGAACTGGCTCCTCGCTCAAGGCTCGTTTCAGCGCTTAAATGTGTCCTCCTTCTCTGTGCCCCATTTCACCTTTACTGGCTCCGTCGTTCTGAGAGCGTCAGTAACGGACTAGCCATTGTGGAGTAATCTCTCCCATAAGTCTAGCCATATCCAGTCAAACCCGAAAAAGGCCTTATCTCTGACTTATTCGTTGGTCAGCGATAGTCCGACTGCGGCTACTTCGATTTTCGACGGTCTGCGTCGGCCGCGCTACCACCGCCACATGCGCTAGATACGTCACTTCGGCGTAACTTATGTGACACTTTTAACTGTTTGAATGTAGACCTGCTTTGAGCCTGCTCAGCAAGACTCGTAAGTGCTCTACTGGCTCCTTACTATGTGCTAGAAAAGCTGGCGACATCGTCGAGGTAATGGAGCGCGTACTACGACAGGCCACGAAACACCCGATGCGTTAGTTTCGAGAAGCAATATGGCGCGCTTTTGAGACCGAAGCTCAACATGACGGAACAGACTGTTCCGAATGGGGAAACGAAGAACGCAGCGTTACAACTAGCTCTTCCCCACAGGCTAGTTTCGTTTTTCGAAACGCGTTCTCTTTCCGCGGTCATATACAAGCCTCGCAAAGCTGACGCCCGTAATCTCGCGCGGAGCTGACTTCAAGGCCAACATAGCGGCCGGCACGCATGCCTCGCAATCGCGTTTCCGCTCATAGCAGAAAGCTCTGAACGTTCGCTGTCGCACTGTACGTCTTCGCTCCACTAGCTTCAAATGCGGGTGAAAGTGCCCCACCTTGCTTTCAAGCAAGCCATCGCGAACTGGGGACAACATCGAGTTCGCCTCGCAACGCTCGGCCACCTGGGTTTCCCTGCCGATGGGGATGACGCAACCCGCTTCGGCCGTCGGCGGCTCCACTGGCTCCACTAAGCTTCTGCCAGAGCTTTCGGTCCGCTCGCCGCTCAGGCTTCGTTGCTCGCGCGTCTCTCGTGTCCCGCTCACAGGCTTAGCCACCACATCGCCCGCGTTAGAGCTCGCACCCGAAGGAACGCTTTCTGTTTCCGGGGGCTCTAGCGGCTTCGTCTGGCTAGCCTCGCTGTCCAAAGTTTCCTGCGAAACCTCGCTATCTCGCGCACTGTGCGCGATCCTGTTTGGAGCCGTCTCTGAGGTCTCCTCTGATTCTGAGCGTTCTGCCGAGATCGTTGAACCCGAGACCGACACATGAACACGATCAGCGGACCCGTACGGCCCTCTGTCGGACGTCTCAGCAAGTGCGTTATCTCCTTTAGGTACGCCATTGCTCTCCGAGACGGCGTTACGGTCTCTGTCATAGTCATTCGCTACGAGCTCACCGGATTTCTCTGTCGGCCCTGTCGGCAGCGCTTCGACCTTGAGCTCGTCTTCGCGTAACCTGGCGTAACCGCTCATCAGAAACCGGTGAGAACGTATCGTTCGTCTCGCCCGGCTTCGTTTCTCCACTGAAGGATTTCGCGCAACCCTGTTCTGTTGCTGGCGGTTCAACTAGCCTACCGCGACAGTTTTCGGTCGGCTCGTAGTTTGGGCTAAGCTGCTCGGCGTCCTTTCGCGTCTCGCTCGCTGGGGAAGAGTCAACATTCTCCGAGAGCTTCCCCGCTTGCGAACTCGTAAGTGCCTTGCACTGGCCACTGCTCGCGGACTCTGCGCGCGTTTCGAAATCTTTATTTCGAAGCGGCCTATCTGCCTCCGCGCCGTTCCCGCTCTCTTGGCTCGCTTCTCTGGCCAAGAATACGAGTGCGGTCGCTTTCCGTTTGGCCTTGGACGCTCCGTCTTCGGGCCCTGACCTCTCAACAACGAACGCCGGCCGTTGGTCCTGACTTCCCGGACTGCTCGCCTGAACCGTTGGACAAGGCACGCTAGGCGCCGGCGAATCCTGCCGGAGCTCCGATTCTAGCCTCATCAACTCGAGCTGCCTTTCGGCTTCCCGTTTCTGCCTTTTGGCTGCCCATTTCTGCCTTTTGGCTTCCCGTTCCTGCCTTTTGGCTTCCCGTTCCTGCCATTCGGCTTCTTCGCGCTCACGGCGCTCTTTTTCTTCGGCCTCCTCGCGCTCGCGGCGCTCTTTCTCTTCGGCTTCCTCGCGCTCCCGGCGCTGTTTGGCTTCCTCGCGCTCCCGGCGCTCTCTAGCCTCCTCGCGCTCACGGCGCTCTTTCTCTTCGGCCTCCTCGCGCTCACGGCGCTCTTTGATATCAGCCCTGGCCTCATTGACTTCCTCAGCCGTTACATTCTCCTTCCGCATGATCTCAAGGATCGCATGCTTCCGTTTCGCACGGCCTAAGTCAAGGCCCAGCTCCTCGCAAATTTCGATGAGTTCCCTCACTTTAAGGTCCTCCATCGTTTGCACTGGCCTCTTGCTGCTTACCCGCGTTAGAATTTCCTTGCCGTTCCTATACTACCAAGCTACTAGTAAGGCACGCGCAAGTAATTCTCTACGCTCCTTTGTTTACCTCTCGGCACTAGCTTTGGTTTCAAAACACTTTCTCTAGGCTTGAAACACTCAAAGCTATACACAGTGCTTCACCCAGCCCTTCTCTAAACTACTATAACCTGTGCTAGAGAAGTCTGGTGAACTGAGAGAAAACGTCGAGCGCTTACCACACCAGGTAGTAGCCGTTGCCGGTCGATCCCGCAGCTGCCATCCACTGTTGCGAATGAGCATCCCACCGCTGCCACCACTGTTGTGAAATGACTATCCCACCGCTGCCACCCTTGTTGGGAATGACTATCCCAGGGCGGTCGCCAAGGTTGTGACTCGCCTTCCTGCTCGTCACCGAGGTTGGGAATCAGCCATCCCGACGCTGTCTCCGCTGTTGCGATTGGCCATCCGAGCGCAGTCACCGGTGTAGCGACGTTGCCTCGCTCCGTCCGCTATCGACGCGGCGCAGAGCAGAGCGAAGTTCTCGAGCCGACGAAAACTCAAAGTAACATTTATATACAGTATGTACAGGGTAAGCAAACGTTACATCATTCGCACAAAGGCGACAGCACCCTTTTCACTCGGTGCTTCCGAAGAGACTGGTGCCGGAGAGAAGCCGCCGAGGAATGCCGACGATGAGAGCCTCCGGAATTCTTTTATAGCCCGGGAGTTCGTTGTGGCCCCAAGAAGTTCGAAATGCTCCAATCAGGGCTCTCGCTGCCTGAAGTTTGAATTCCGACGAATGGTAGCGAAGCGGCGAGTCAGCTGCGCCGCCAATGGGGAAAGGGAGAGCGATGCCGCCGCCGTCTCCGTGACCTCGCCTCCGGGCGTAGCGACATGCCCTTGTTTGGGTCGTTCTCCGCTGAGAGATTCGGCCGCGCCGCAGCGTTTCGAGATGCAGGAGTCGGCCGCGCCGCAGCGTTTCGAGATGCAGGATTCGGCCGCGCCGCAGCGACAAAGGGAGAGGCGTGACTCAGCCTCGCTGTCGGCGCGTCGCCTCGTGCAACGCCTTTGGGCCAGGCGCTCTGGCACAACAGTACCAAAAGAATTCACGTGAATTTCATAAAACACGTGTAATTGCCTGAACGCATAAGAATTCATTTAGGGTCTATATGAATTAAATGGGTGTCTATGATAAGGACCATATTTGGTTCATCCTTATATGAATATGTAGAGACAGGGTCAGTCGGACATTCTCAAACGTGCCTTTGGGTACATTCACTGCGAAACGCACTGGCAGCGCAAAAACAGCTGTTGTTTTCACCCAAGTGAAAGTAACGCTCTTTAAGCTGATGAATGCAGCCACTATTGTACCACTTCGATTAATTCACATCAGTGTCCCTTGAAGTGGATGCCGTCGTGGGAATACCGGCTCAGATCCGAGTTTCACCAATGTAAGCCGAGCTAGTTGGTGTTCGGGTTTTGTTAGACGCAGGCAAGACGGAGCGTGGCCATGAGAAGAACGGGTAGCACTTGTCTTCTTGCTCTTTGGCCCTTCTAATATTGGGTATATCTCATTAGAGTTTCCGTGCTGCAGAAATAAAAGAAAATTAACCCTGTTCCGTCCGGTGTTAAATCTGCCGAAACAGCGTATAGCTGTCTTGTATCGTCTCGAACGTTAACGGGCGCTCGTCCGGGAAGAGCAGCGCCGTGGGGCCGAGTAAATTCTGCGGTTCGCGAAGAGGAATCGGCAGCTAAGCGTGAGACGGAGGGAGGGCCTCTCTCCCTTCTTTCCTCCGTGCCTAAAAGAGCGCTGCGAAAAATAGTCATCGCCAGCAAAAGAGCCGGCACTGCGTGCATTGCTTGTCGCAGGAGATGCGCCTTCCAGACTATACGCTTCGCTTTTGTAGCGATTTTATTTAAAGTGAACATCGATTGCATTCTATGCGGCCTTTCAAAGCCAAGACGTCGCTCTAATGACGTCATTTTACCGCGGAAACAGCGCCAAAATCAGGAGAGAGGAAAATAGAAGTTTAGAGAAAGTTTGTAAGTTATGTGATGGGCACATATAGAACAGTAAATTTTGGGTGAGATACTTTAGGCGGTTTGCGTTTGTTTGCTAGGTGTTTTGCTTTTCCGTAAGTTGTTCATGCACTTGTTAGCTACGTTCTGGAAGCGTTTGAGATTTAGAAAAAAAAAATGTTGTTGATCCCTCTTTCATAGGAATCGGTAAAACAGAAAACTGAAATGGGCCTTCACAGGAGCATCACTGCGTCCATACGAACTTGCACATCGCTATTTATATTACGTCAATAAGGCACCGTTATACGCATCAACGTTAGCCACTGCATGGATTGCATGCACCAGAACATTGCGTAAATCCGACTGAAACCACAGCTCCTGTAAAACCGTGCGAACGAAACCGAACCGAAAGCTTAGGTGGCGGAGGGTGCCTCAATTCACCCGCGTCCCGCGTGCACGAAGACGCTGGCATCGAGGCGCCAACTGTCGGCGCTCGTTAGCGTCATGATGAACTACTTCGCGTCGCATCTCCTAGGCGGCAGCACCATTTGAATGAGCAAGGTAGTGGGAAATATAAAAGGCGTGTTCGTAGACCAACTTGCGCTTGAACATAGCGCACTTGGCAGAGAGCTATGAACCTCACGCGTTGAGGCAAGAGAGTTCATGGCTCGAATCCTGGCGGAGCCTCGTTTATGGAACTTGTACTGGCGATGTCATTTCTGTGACGACGCCGGTGAGATCTTGGTGTACCCAGGCATAAAACACTTTCGTGTTACAAAATTATGAAAATGTTGGTGCAGCCGGGCCCCTTTGTGGGTATCGTTGAGTGTAGGATATACTTTTTTCTACACAAACACTTATTTATTTGAAGCTAATATGGAGCTACATGAAAACCGCGCTTCTTGATACACCTCCGTCTTCGCCACCTAGTCCTCCTCTACTTTATCCGCTCGTCTTGGCTTGGTTTTTTCTTGGTGGCAAGCTTCTGCTGTCCGACCAAGCTCTCCGTTTTGAGTTTCGGTTTCGGTTTCTTTTTCCCACACCTTCTAATAAAATACATCGCGCGCCGCTACTGTACGAGCAGCCAGTGGGATGCACGTTGCAGCGCAGGCGACGAGTTAGCTTAGACCACCCGCGTCTCTGAACGTGCAGGCAGCATCGTATGCAACTTCCGCGGGCGCTTTTGTGTTTCACCTCTAGCAGCAACACCGGCAGCGTTTCCAAAATCGCATATTTTAACCTCACGTAGAGCAACGCCTTATCCACTGCACACTTCCGACGGCTCGCTTGTCTCCTTTTTCTCGCGCTCTGTGCTGAAAACACGCTCGCGAGCGTATACGCGCCAACGCTTTGCATAAACGGGCAAAGAAATAATAAAAAGAGTAAACAGAGACGCGACGAGGATTGAAGGGGGCGGTGTAAATGCCATCATCGAAGACGCGGCAAGCGATGTTTCGGGAAGCAGCAGCGAAAGAGGATGCGGGGAAGAGGAGGGAGAGGAGGAGGTCATCTCCTGTCCCCGCCTGTCGCGCTGCGCAAACATTTTGTCGCCGAGGTGCGCGTCGCGCGCTCGCCTCGACGGAAGCGCCCGAGTGGATGCGGGTTCGCGCGCATTATGCGAAGGAGAAGCTCCTCTTCTGGCGAGTGTTTGCAGTTTTTTTCTCCTTTGTAGCTCTCCAGGTTGATGCGACGAGGCGGCGACCTCTCAAGCGGCTGTCTAAAAGTGCCGCGGAAGTCGGCTTTCTCGAGTGTCCACTGTTTTGGTTGGAGGGGCTGGCTTCGAATGCCTACATTCTGGTCCGGTGGGCTTCTACCGGAAACTACTTCCGGATTCTTGTTTTTCTGTATAGGTACGCTGCTGCTCTCCCCATCCTCTCCTCCGTTTCGAAGCCTGGTTCCTTTAGAAGCACTTTATTGCCCGTCCGCGACTCGGCCCCCTGTTGACATTGCCAATGACGAAAAACGGCTTGTCGTGAGAGATTCTCTTTTCCTTTTATGCTCGTTTGGTCTGGGTACTTTGAGACACCGTTCCTTCCAATCGTATTAAAACGTGAACTTATTAACAGACAAGCTGTTTAGCAAATCGCAATTTTTCGTGTCCGCAGTTAAAAAGACTAAGAAGTTGCCGAACGCCCACACGTGAGCGCGGGCCTCGGACAAACCCAAGAAAATTCTGAGCGCTCGTGTGTGCGTTCCTCACGACAACCGCCCAGCGTTCCCGCTGCACGTTTGTCAAGCCAAGCATGCCCAGTTAGGGGGATTGGCCAAGCGTGGCAAAAAAAAAAAAAAAAAAAAAACTCCAGCGTTCGCTGTGATTGCGGCAACACGTGCACGGAACGAGAAAGACACGTCATAGCGAGCGTACGCCCCTCCAAGGCGATGTCCAATGATTATTACATCAAAAAAAAAAAAAAATGAAGGGAGCTTACACCTATAGCAACAGTGATGGCGTAAAGGTCATTGCGGCAGCGAAGAAGAAGCGAATCGGTTGCAATCATGGACTTAAACATCTCCCGTTTTTTACACATGCTCTCGACTGCAGACGCTTTGGAACGACTGGTCTTGCTTCGACGCTGATTGAACGCACACACGTACACAAACACACCTGCGCTCTAACGCCACAGCTATCGGCCGGTTTGGCTGGTTCTAACACGAGCGAGCGTTCCAGTGCAGACGCTTGGCCAGATTGAAGGTACGCTTGCGCTGCAGCGCAACAGCTCCACCTTCGTTATGGTCGTGAAAGTTGCGTACAGGTTCTCTACCTTCAAGTCCTAGGCGTTAGTGTGAACTTCCTTCATTTTTTTTTCTTCGGCGAGGGTGAAGTGATTTGAATTGGACAGTGGTGTCGCACCATCGGGGTGTGGGACCAAAACCTTGTTCGGAGCCGCGTCAGCAATACGAAGGTATTTCCTTTTGGCGACGATGGACGATGGAATAGAGTCGGTGTGTAGTTACACGGACACTGCTTGCAAACTTAACCCAGCGCAGTAGGAGTTTGTGGACTTCGTAATAGGCTCCAGGGGGGACAGCTGCGCAACGACAGCTGCGCATATTGCGCGCAGTTTTGATACAAATTTGTTTCCCTGCGTCAGGCTGCTCCAAAAGCTCGAAAATTACAAAAACTGCGCCAAACTGCTCCAAAACAGTCTGAGAGCCAAGGATTTTAACGCTCCCGTCAGTTTCAGTGGGGAAAAAATGCTTACTGATGGCATAATTTTCCAGCACCCCCAAGGTGATGCTGTTTGTAAAGCTTTAATTGATAGATCATTCAATACAAAACCTCATAAAATTGTCCCCGAGATAGATAGACCGGGGACAATTTTAGATTAATTGATAGATCATTCAATGAAAAAACCGCATAAAATTGTCCCCGAGATAGTTTTTTCGAAATTCACAACGTCGGGTTGCATATGTTATATTCTCTGAGTTTTCCCATTGAAAAATATAGCAAAGTCCTGTATAAAAAATACTAATGTGTACTAAGGCGACAAACTATTTGGGCAAGTTCATGAAAAAAACAGCAATTTTCGGAGCGCCGTACCTACGGAACGACATTACTGGGCGCCGCCATCTTGGTGCGGTGAAGATTGGAAAACATGGCCGCCGGGCGAAGCAGTTGCTCGTGGTTCAGGCAGAGTGCTATTCGCCGAGCGCTATTCGCTGGTTATGGGGGTGGCTGTGTTTACGTTTAGTCGTTTGATCTTTTGCGGGAAGTTGCGCGACTCGAAAGACCGGAATTCATCGAAAACTTGGCGCCCGCGAATTCGCCGTGTTTCGGCCTTGAGTGCGAGGTGTGCTTGAAGAAATTTCGGACTGATTGCGCTATTATAAAATGCTGAGTTATTGCTGCGTTTGACGGCGAGTTTGCGAGCGGCGGGAATGGGACGATCGACACTGCAGAAGTGGCGGCGCAGGCTACATCGCCGCAAAATGTTCAAGCAGTGTCCGATAGCGGGACGGGCTATTATTGCACGCTAGTAATAATGGTTCGTCTATCTGAAGTGAAATTTAATGCCAAATGGGGCGTGGCTAAACATACCAACGTTACTCAAAGTATGATAGTAGCGAACGTGCACCTTGGGGATTGAAATGGGAGGGCTGGTGGGCTGCGACGACTGTCACCTCGGTTTGCGCACCTTTTGCCGTGGCTCTACACTTGCGCGTAAAGCGGAGTAGGAATTGCGAAAATAATAATTTCGGCATTCACATGATAGTAAAAAATGGCCTACAATTGCTCAGTTTGTCAATTCGATATATTAAACGGTGCTCCACGCTATCTATGCATAGAGCCTCAGGATTTAAAAATGGTTTGAAGGAAAGTAGCGCAGTTTGCACCTTGTAATACTCTGGTAAAGAAAACTTTATTCAAAGGCTGTTTCAGTGTTATGTACGTTCACAACCGATTAAAAAGTGTACTCCCCTCCACGAGTAGCCAGAAATTTGATTTTGTTATGCTCCTAAGATAATAATAAAAACAATGACGTAATAGTAATAACGACAATGAATGTTCATCTGCTCCAAATCAAGGTTCTTATGCTCAAAAATCGTTATTTCGCTGCTCCAAAAACTGCTCCCAAATCTGATTCAGCGGTCTCACCCCTGTAAATCTGAAGACTAGTACGGCTAGATTTTAAAACGTTCAACTTTGAAAGATTTATAAAACCTGGTGCGTTAGTTTCTGTAGCTTTGACCGTTGCTCAGCGTCACGGCTGGACAGGTTCGCGCTAGTACAGCGGCGCCCTTTCTCCAAGGCGTTACATCGTGAGGTGTGCCGGTGCGGCGGGGTAGAATTGCGTCAAGCCGCTGAAATGCCCTCGCTACTGCGCATGCGCAGAACGCACAACGCGCATGCGCAGAACGCACAACGCATAACGCGCATGCGCAGAACACATGGCACCCCCGCCCCCTGACTGCCTACTGGGCGCATGCGCAGGGGCGCCGACGGCGCCGGCGCGTCGGCGAAGATTTCCTGGTTTTTCGTCGCCTACCGCTTTTGCCCTGGTGAGCATGCGAAATCACGCAAGAACATGGGGCTGTAGATGGCTGGGAACTCAGAATTTTTTCGCATCCGTCAGAAAAAACCGTTCGTGGCAAAGCCCTCTTTCCTCCGAATGCATGCTGTGCACCTTTGAATCGAACGTAGGTACAGCAAACACTCTTTCTTTATAACGAAATCGCTTTACTCGAAATCTCGCGTTATTCGAAGGGTATCATGATCCTCATTCTAGTGCGTTGGGAGCAGAGCATTTCTTCTTAAAAAAAAAAAAACCGCCCGCATCTTCCCACGGGGGGAACTCGAGTAAATGCGTCGCAGAGTGGTGGGGGTATCGCGTGAATGTTGCGTAATTGGGTATGGTTTGGGAATGCTTAATTGTTATTTCGTCTTTATTATTCTTATTTATTGAATGAAGGAGAAGCGAAGGCAAGGAGTGTAAAGTTAAAGTCTATCTTTATTGCTTGGTGCCGTCAAGCAAAGCGTCAAGTCAAGCGAAAGCCAAGCAAAGACGCCCTTGACTGAATTCCGAACGCGCGCTCCGCCGCTTATATACACACCGCCCGCGCTCGAGGGAGAGGAGTACGAGAAAGAGACGCGCATGCGCACACTTCCGTACACAAGCGCGCGAACTTTCCACGCACCCGCCACGCCGTTATCACGTGTACACGCCCTGCCGCCGTTACTGTTGAGCCCGACGCAGCGCACGGGTAGCTACGACGCATGCGCGCACAGACGCGCTCCCCCCGCACCGCCGCAGCTGTTGTTGAGAGCGACGGAGCGCACGGGGTACACGCGCTCCTCCCGCACCGCCGCACCTGTTGAGAGCGAGGAGGGTACGGGGGAGAGACGCGCACCTGCGCCTCGACGCGACGCGCATGCGCAGTGAGCGTGTGGGCGGCGTCGACAACATCGACGAGTGACGTCGCGAGCCTAAGAAATGCTCCGCATTTAAAAAATGGCGGTTATTACGAAGCCAGGCTGGTTAACGAGGGTTTTGCGGTATCTTAAAAAATGAATAGTGCAGTTGGCCACTAAAGCGACTCCATCATTACGCCGACTTTCATTTACTTGTCGTGATTCGTTCAACTTGAGTTGTAGACGTTTAGGAATTCCCCATTTGCTGTCACTACATGCGATTCCAACGTACGGTTACAAGAAACGGCTGGAATTCGCGTTTTATTGAGAGTATTTCTGAATAAATGATAGGATGTTGGATTACACTGGTAGCTACTACCAGTGGATGTTTTATAGCGAGAGCTGTCATAAACAACTATCAGTGGCAGACTTGATTCAAATAACCCGAAGCTGTCGATCTATCAAGCCTCATCACAATGCTGCCGTAGAACGTACTGGCCGATGTTTGTCTGCTGAGGACAAAACTGCAGACCTTCAGTTTTGACCAAGCAAATTAATTTAGATGTTAACTTAGCTGGCAACAGGCCGTTTTGGTTTCTGTCGTGCACTCGTCTGTCTTCGCTTTCTAACCACATTGACAGCGTAGATGAGGGGCAGATCTTGAATTTAGTTTTTACCATGTTCGGCTGCTGGCTTGCACTGGCGTATTTAGTCCACCCTTCCCCCTTCCCCCTCCCCCCTTATTCCCCCTTCTGGAGCCACTTGTGGTATACTCAGGGGGCAACTTAAGAACGACAACGATTGATTGATTGATTGATTGATTGATTGATTGATTGATTGATTGATTGATTGATTGGTTGGTTGGTTGCTAATGGTATTATCCCCTTTGCAACGGCGTAATGACGTGTCATCTCGCCAAAGAAACGAATATCTATGTATTATACTCTTCGTTTAATTCTAGCGATGCTGTTAAGGTAGGCTCACAATACTTTTTTCTGTTACAGGCGGTAGCTGCCCGAGGCAATATTCCCCTCTCTGCTTTTCGTCCACCAGCGTTCTAATCTTCTTTTCGTCGTCTCGACAGCCTTGACGTTAACTTCCTGTGTGCTACCCTTAAAGGCCAACTGCACTCAAAATTTCGACCTCTTGAAAACCCTATTTTCGTATAGTCTGCTTAAAAAGAAAGCAACATGCAAAATACAACAGCTGAAATACGCGCGTGGACGCCGCAAGCGGCCAGCAAAAATCGGCGATTTTGAAACCGAAACCGAGCAGAGCGCGGCCATCGCAGTGACGTTGCAGCCGTCCAGCGAGCGGCCGGACGGTCACCAGCTCGGGAGAAGGTCTGCGCGCAAGCTCTACGCGCGCACGTGCGCAGCCGAGCCGACCGGTTCTCCGGCTGCGTGGCTGAGCAGAGGAAAAAGCCCCCGTCGGCTGGAACGTCACAGGCGCGTCATGGCTGTTTACGCGATCCGCCGGCAGGTGCAGCGTGGTCTGCGGCGGAGCTTTTTTAAACGCTTACGGCTGATTAACGAAGCGTTTTACGGGGCTGCCACTTGTGTCACAGCTGATTTGGGGGTACTTACTACACATTAAAAATAAATTTGATCGAGGTGAAATTTGAGTGCAGTTGGCCTTTAAATCCTAGGCTTCTAGAAGCCGAATATTCCCCTTTTGAAGATTTAGATGGATACGCTACCCGCCGCGGTGGCTCAGTGGCTAAGGCATTGCGCTGCTGAGCACAAAGTCGCGGGTTCGATTCCCGCCGCGGTGGCTGCTTTTCTGATGGAGGCGAAAAGCAAAAACGCCCGTGTGTGCGAGATTTCGGCGCACGTTGAAGATCCCCAGGTGGTCAAAATTAATCCGTAGCCCTCCACTACGGCGCTCCTCATCGCCTGCGTTGCGTCGCCGCGTTAAACCCTGCAATCAATGAATGGATGGATACGCTCGCATTCTAAGACTATGTGCCGCATAGTTTATGCGTCTTTTCCGCATACCACGCATACTCCATGATTTTGTGGACTTTCCCACAAAGCTTTCAGTTCGCAAGCAACCGGCTGTTCCTCCGCGTGGTGGAACGAGTACGTTACTTCGAGGCTTTTGAACGTAGTAGTTTTCGTGATTTTTCTCCCTTGGTCGGCTGATAAATTACTCTAGCGACGACAAACAAACTACGTGAGGAAAAGCAAGCGATATCACGTAAAATCCCCTTTCAAAACGCGTGCCAGCGTTGACGTCCGGGTCCGTCGACTCGGCGGAGGAATACACTGCACGATCTATTGCCGTTTTTAGAAAAACCCCAAGTATAGTAAGTGTGTTGCTAATTGTAGAGAGAGAAGTAGATGATACTATGTTGGTCATCTTTGCTGATGGAAACAACCCAAGAGAGAGGATTGCTTTCCTCCGTGTTGTGCAATTTCTTTTGGATACTGCAGCTGCATTACCTGATCTGCTGACGGATATGTCGCAGGGTTTTTTCTGGTCCTCGGTGGCATGATTCGGAAAATGGCGTACCCGCGCAGTGAGCTATTTTCGTTTCGTTGAAGACGGGGCCGCTGCACGCGGGACAGCACCGGAATGGTAACCAGACGCTACATATCGTGCAGTAATGGCTACCGATTTGTCATACTGCTGCTGTTTGGTTGGTTAGCCATCGTTTTACCTGCTCGAGATGCGCGTGTTTGGTAATCATTGAAGTAGACGTATATAGTGAGTGCCTTTACATGATACTCACCAGTTCGTACTCAGGTTCCGCGCTCCACTATTATGTGGCGTAGTTTTCAGGGCAGCATCGCTTACCCTTATTTTTTGTTGTTGTTTTTCAATGTGGCGGGGAATACGACGCGATGACGATGCGTTTTTCTTTTTAAACGGAAGCGGAAGTCGCCTGTTCGTTGCGTATAAAGCAGACGACCGGCTGTCTCGTCTAGTTTAATATCGGGAGGCAGGGGCTTCGTTTGCATTGAGCGGACGAAAACCAACACGGGGAGTTCCCGGGGGGTTATACCTATAGTTTCGTTTTGCAGGTCTTGTTGGTCCTTTTTTTTTTTTTTGCTGTCCGGGATTGCAGGTGAGGAAACGAAACGAGAACGGGGAAAGCGTATGGAAGAAGATCCCTTTCTTCCTCATTCCTTTCGGGGCGCTCCTGTTCAATTCTGTACGCCGCCGTTGCCTCTCCGCCGATTTTCAATTGGAAGGCAGGATCGCTTATACCGAGAGCAAACCAGTCTTCTTTCATAAGGCCCTATCTCGGTGGTTCTTCTTCCGCCTAAAAAACGTATTGGGGAGGACGTATTGCTTTTTTTTGCCTTATTCCACGGATACTCTTACTCCATTCTTCAATGAGAATTCGCGCGTTTTTTTTGTACCTGTTTAAATTTTCCCGCCATTTTTTTTCATTACGCAACGTCTTCTCTCGTTTGCTCTCGCGCGCTGTTGCGGAGAATCGCTGCAAACTCTCTCCGCCGGGAGAAATTGGAGCTTCACAAAGGACGACGACTGCTGCGTTTCTCGATTTGCTCGGCTGATGAGGACGTTGAGAAAACCCTCGCCCTCTTTCCTCATTCCCTATCACTGTTTTCTTTTTTTCTCCCCCCCCCCCGGGGTTCAGTTGTCATCGTATCGATTTCGTGTAGGTACTTTTTGCGGCGCTGCGCATGCGTACTTTGCCGCGGTGCATAATTTCGGGGAGCCGTCTACCCGTGCATTTTCCCTTATTAAGAATTGAAAACGCACGTGCGCAGCGATTAAGCTTGTCTGTGCTCGAGAGATTAAAAAGGAAGTTCGTGAGAGCTTCCCGTTTTGCCAATTAGGGAAGTGTTCCTTCGCTCGCTACATTTTCCGCCGCGCACACCTTTTTCTGGCGTGCCTTCAGCTGACGACCTCTTTTCTCGGTTATTAAGGTTAGGGCTACGGGAGCTAAGCAGAAAGGGAACGAAATGTTGGACGTGGTCCTTAATTGCGTAATTTTTTCCGGAAACTTCTAAGAATATGTCGTCATGGAGCTTCCTAAAGTGGTATAAAGCTCGTGCAGTGGCCTTAGGAGAGCAAGAGGAGGAGGAAAGGTAGGGGAAGAGGAAATGGATATGTGGAGGTATCTGATTGGGACAGCCGTTGAGTTCCGTTGATTCTTCCAACCGATTATCTCAATCGATCGTCCCCGTAAGTTAGATGCGTGTTGAAAACACCGTTCGGACGAAAATCATGACAGTTGTATTGTAAGTAGCAGTCACGGTTAACTGGTTGTGCCAAATCAGGAAGAGACACGACAGCAGATGTTTCAAGCGTTGAAAAGGCGCCACGTACAGAAAACTGTGGTCGATTCCTGCATCATAGGAATCGGTAAAAGACGAAAGTGAAATGTGCAGCGAAATCTGCAACTGAGCATGATTTGCGGGTCGGCAGCTGTCTTGTGGGCGTTCTTGGCGAGCGACATCCTGCTGGTGGGCCCCTTTGGCGAAGGTGTACTGGCGTCATTTCCGTGACGGGAATGACGTCAGTGAAATCTTGGTGTATCGCGGCATAAAACATAAAACCCTAAAACGAGCCCTAAGTATAACGGACTCTTTAGTACTAAAGGTTGCTTCCCCGCAAGAAAACCCTGTGTGCAGGGGTGCACCCTTTACAGGCTGCTTGATTCGTTGTACTGGCGTCACTTCCGTGACGGATATGACGTCAGCGAAATCTTTGTGTATCCGGGTATAAAACACTTTCGTGTTAAAACAACAAGTCTTTGCCTCCTTCCCTGGGTATCGTTCTTCTCGCGCTCAAACTATAGCCAAAGACAAAATCAAAGCCCTTTTCATCTAACCAGAAACGTGGTTAAAACGCGAAGCTTTCTCCCATGCGACTTAAGTGAAAGTCCGAAATCCAAACTGCTACAACCTTGTCGGAATATCGCTACCGGATAGACCTGGGCTTCATAACACGAGGTACCCTGTTTCGATTCAGACCACGCTAAGCGTTTCTTTTTCTTGAGGTGCTCGATGTGTATTCTCTTATCATCATGATTGTTTTGTGAAACCCGTTGTGTAAAGTTGGCTTTCCTACAAGTGGGTTTGGTGACGAGACGTTCGCCATCAGTGGGACATGGAAAGCTTCGCTTTAAAAGTTATTTCGAGCTAGAGTTCTGTCCCTACACAAGATAGGATACGCTACAAGACTGCGTTAAATATAGCAACAGCGTATCTGCAAACTCAAGCACCGAAGCGTCGAAGCAGCTGTATCGTCTTCGCGTTCGATCAAAAGCTGTCGAACAAAGGTGTAATGACCCGCCAAAACGTGGGTAATTCTTGGCGGCTAGAGGAGCGCTGGGAGGCCCTCCTCCTTCGCATTGAGGCAGTCCTTGGGGGCGAATGGTAAGAGCAGCTCCACCCATCAACGCAGAAGCCTTTATAGAAAGGCAACTAAAGATGCCTCCCTCTCCCTCTCTCTCTCCCTCCCCCTCTCTCTCTTCTCTGTCGGCGGCTATACTCTGTGCCCATGTCGAGATCCTCTGTCGGTTATTGCTTCACTTCAAAAGCTTTTTGTGGACTCCACTCTTGGAGATACGAGCAATGTTCGGAAACGTCTTCTTGGTAATACTGGCTCTATAGGGGTGGCGCGAAGGTGGATAATTTAGCTGACCCCGTTATCAAAGTGCCAGTGCACTTCAGGATTCCAAGTATGTCGCTTTTTTTTTTCGTCGCCAAGGCCGGGGAACATTCTCACATCAGTCTGCAGTCATTGCAAGATAACCTCCCATTTCTACTAAATAAATATCAAGGCTCTTCTTAGTTCTCAAAACAGGAACTAAGAACGTTTTTTGTTTGTAAACAATAAATATTTGTTTGTAGTGCATTTTTTTCTTCAAGTGGCTGTATTTCATATTCTCCTCCAAACTGATTTTGTATGTCGTTGTATTTGTGGATGGTGATCTTCAAAATTGTGACTCGACCTATCATGTTGTTTTTTTTTCTCAATGTGCCAGTGTAAAACTTGTCTTTTTGTGCTCTTTTTAAAATTATATGGTTGCATTGTAGTATTTGTATAACGCTTTTGTTGTACTTCCAATGTATTGTGACGATGTTCTGGTTTTTTAGTGTGGAATCGTGAAGCCTTGGTTAGGGTTCTCGGGCCCAGTCAAGCTGTTCATACTCAGCTTCTAGCCCTTGAACTCTTCCAGAATGTTGTTGTTGTTTTTTCTGGAATAATGAAAATTGAATTGAATTGAATTGAATCCAGACTCGTCCAGATGCGCTCATTCGTGCTGACTTTCTGGTCACAAGTTGCTCGAATGGCTAAGGATGTTGTAATTATTGGGCAATTCTACGTTAATTATCACTTCGAACTGAGAATTCGTTCCTTTATTTTTCTCTTTGCTTTTCCGTAATATGAGTTAGATATCACCGATACGGATCTCTAACAATGCGTAGTGGATATTTATTTCATCGTTGCGAGTATGTGTTGAACACGGGCGGATTTTTGTTTGTTTGAAACATACATGCTAGAATAGGTTAAAAATGGCTGCACATTTGCTTGCTTCGCTGCAAATGTTGAAATACGTCTTCGTCTTGTACTGCCACGTAACTGCTACTAGTCTTTACTACTCCCACCGTTGACGCTCCTCCAATAGCGAACGCAGTGCAGGCTTAATTGCATTCATTCCTCCCGCGTTTGCACTGCCAGTGGTGCGCCGCTTGTTGGGGTACCGTGTGTCTTTCCCTTTATCCTTTGTTTCTTGTAGTTCTTGCAAAAGACGAGCGGACATGTTTTGGGTGAATGTGTGCTTCTATTTCGCCTCTCTTCATCGGCGCTCTTAACGCGTTGCTTTTTTTTTATTTGCCACCGCAAAAGTCAATCTTACGTACATTTTTAACTAAATGAAGTTGTGGTATTTTTAATTGGGTGCTTACATTCCTCCCCAAGTATGCCAGAGGTTTCCTTTGAGCTGAGTAATGTGAGCGTGTATAAGCCAAGGCAGCAGCTTTAGTAATTTGGAGCGGTCTTTGCTGTGTTTATATACTCCCTGTTCAAACATTCTTCCAGTTTACGCGGGTAGCGGAGTCGGATGACCGACAGACAGACCAATTTTTTTTTCGATTTCAGGTTGACCAAGACAACCGTATTTAAGAGGAAACTCGAACAGGTACTTGGAGATCTCAGGAAACCGAGGGTACCCGACAACCCTGCACTTCTCACGCTCAGTACGCCGTCGTCAGAGAGGTGAAACACCACTCCCAGGCATCCTGACTGCGTAGGCTTTGCGTGCCTGGCACGACGCTTGCCCCTACAGAGAGCGATACTGCGTGAGGGACGTATTTCTGTTTATCGCTGGTCTCCGCATCTCGCAGCGTCATTTACCCGCGTCCGCGTATGGTACAGGCCTCGCTTGCAACTGCTGCTGCCGCGGTTATTTTTTCCCGCCAAGTCGGCTTTCCCGCCCGACACCTAGAGCCGGCGATCTCGCGCGCCTGATTATATACCCCGCCGCACGGCGCTCGGGTGATCACGGCGATGCTGGAATGCAATTAAGGCTACCGCGACGCGTGCCAACCGCTCGCGCGCGTCCGCTCGTTGGCTGGCTTTCCCGCGCGGCTCGGGTGTTGTGCTCGGCGGTATGTCGCGAGTGGGCTGGACCGCTCTGGTTTAGCGCGCTACAAGCTTCCAACGCGTCGAGGCTTCCCGCGACAGGCGGGGCTGGAGAACTAGTACTACCCTTGAGTGCTTTCACATTTCGGGTCGTCCTAGATGGAACTCAGCCGGGAGGTATTATTATTTTTTTCTCTCCTCGGGAGTAGCGCTTGCAGCGAAATGACTTTCACTGTGTCTAGAAATTTCGCTAGCATTCTGTCTCTGTCGCTGGCCTTGCTTTGTTGTTTCCGTGAGCGGTATTTTGCAACGTTGCGCCGGCTGGGTTTATTGTATCCGACTTGGTTATGAAGTTGTCTAGGGATTGAAGGAGATTTCAATCAAGCAACCCGTAGCACTTTTTTCCGCCCACAAAAAGGGAACCTGTGGATAATCATAAAGATTTAAGAAACAAATGTTTCCAAATAGTTGTAATGTTCACTCTGAAGTAGTTTTCCGCGGCATAGCTTGCCGGCACAGAGTTTCTTAATAAGCTGGCGAGGTCAACCGCGCGCGCACGCAGGCACGCACGCGCACACGTGCACACGCTCACGCACACACGCACACACAGATGTGTTTGAAGCTAAATTTATATTAAAGCGAATCTTTAGGGTCCTTACTGATGCTGCTGTACGCCAATACACCCTGAAGGAAAGCTGACTTTCTCTGACGATGATGATGAATGATTGTGGGTGAAGCGAAAAAAAAAAAAAAACAATGCTTCCCGGGGCCGGAGTCGAAGCTGTGTCCTTCGCGTTATCAAGCCGGCGTCTATCTGACTGCTCCATTTCGACATGATCGAAGCGAAAGTTAAGCAGCAGTTACCGATTCGCACCCCGAATTCTAGCGTTAGGCCTGCGGAGTGCACACCCGACAGTTTCTAGAGAAGTTGTGCGTATACCTCATAGTAGCACGTACTCGCAGTGTGGGATTGGCCAACCAAAGAATCCATCACGAGAAGGCCTTGCGTTCAACCATCGTCGTCGTCGGACTGGGAAGGGTGCATGATTTTTTCTTCACATCCATCGACCATTTCTCGTGGCGATGTCTGGCGAATGTGTACGTTTTGCGTGCGTTTGCCATCCGCTGCTCGCTGGCTGTCGGAGTGGTACGGAACGTCCAGGATTCGTTGCATTGCAAAACACGAAGGAACGCGAAGGAATTGTCGAGCGGTACTGTTGCTTTCCACGTGACTACACAAGCTGTGTGTTTTGTGCCCCCATCGCAACGTCGGAGCGACTAATCGAAAACGTTTTTTCTTTCCCTCGCGTTCGCGTCTTTGTACGCTCTTTCGTTCGTTCCTACGCTTCGCTCAGCCCCCCCAAGCAATACTCACCTGTGCTGAGGCGGAGCTCTTCGCGCTTACTCGCACGCACCCGTTCAGCGCCGCTTCTTGCGTCAATACAAACTTTTTTTCTTCTTCTTTCTCGCGCACCCTTTCATCTGCCTGTTACCCGGGAAGCGCAGGGAGGCAACGATTGTGTTTCGATTAAGCGCGATTCGTTCGGCCCACGTGCGACGAGGCGGACAGGAATGCGTAAAAAGAAAAGAAAATACACGCAGCAGCGAGATGACACGTAAAAGGCAGCAACAACCAAAACAACGGAGGGAACATTCGTCGTCGTAATGAACCCCCGTGCCCCGGGGGCCGACTAAGGTAGCTGTCTTTCTAATTAAACCGGAGTTCCAGCGCTGTGTTTTTTCAGCCCCTAATCCACTCTTCATCTAGTTGCTGCCAAGCTATTCCTCTCGGGCGCATTGCTTCATTCCTTCTTTTTACTTTTTCGGGCACGTTAATCTTTCTTTTTTTTTTTCACACCTGCTTGTTTTTTCGTTTTTTTCCCTGGCAGGTCGGTCGGTTTTCCCATTCCTATACGGTTCGTTTGAGCGGAGCTTTTTTTTCTGGAGCCTTTTTTTACATGTCGGCGTGTGTTAGAAGGGGGGGGGGGGGGGAGGTGTGCGGATGATACCGATTACTTGTCCGCCGAGGTGCACCCCGCGCTGACGTGCTTGTAAAAATTGCAGCGGCCGTCCGCAGCTTTTAAATTAACTCGTGCCGTTCGCAGAATGTGCCGACCGCCGGTCGGTTCAGACCCGGCAGGGCAAAACGGAACCGCGCCGTACACTGCTTACGTGCCGACAGTTTAAAAAGCCGTTTGGGCTTCGGATGGCCGTTACTACGGGGCAATGTTCTTTCTGCGTTCTTTTTTTAAATTTTCAGCCGCGTTTGATGTTTGGTTGGTTTTCAAAGGTTGGAGGAATATAAGCAGCTCGTTAACTTGTCATTTGAAAGGTGACCTCTCTGTACGGCGTGTGCGGGTGGCTTTAAAATGGGAAAGATTTCCTGGCTTTACGGGGGTGGTCAGCTTTTTTATTTCTTTCGTACGTTAGAAAAAAAAAAGTGTTTTCTCGCGTCGATTCCTGTTTAACTACCGGAAACCTTTTTTCACCTTGTCGGTAAGAAAATAAAGAAACAGACTTGATGGTCGGTGGTCCCCCCTCCCTCTCCTCTTTGGGGTTACTCACCTCAGCATCCACCGCCTATGCTTCAGGGGCTTTATCTACTTTGCACCATCTGTTACAGGCGAGCACGGTAATCGTGGGACTGGTGTTCATTAATTCAACTGCTGATTGACTTCTCACTGTCATGTGTCCCCCGATAGGCGCTTGTAGCGTGTTAGTGGTCTGTGGCGGTGCTGTATCGTTTTTAAAAGACGATAGTTTTTCTTGGGCTACTTAAACCCAAAAATTTTGCCTGTCTTGTTTGTCTGTCCCTCGATCTAGCCATCTGCCAAAACGTAAACTAATTCTTGAACCAGAACTTTATATTGTCAGAAGTATTCCGACCAGCGACTAAATGTGGAAACATCCTTAATACTTGTCAACATTGCTGGGCAAAAGAGAAAACATTACATGTGGTTGAGCCAAAAGTTCAAAGCGAAACTGGCGCCCGCAGTGTTATTTTAATTAAAAACAGATGCGCGTTTGATATTCGCGACGTTGACATTGACAAAAAATGCGCATTTTGAAAACTATAGTTTGACCCAAAAATTCGAAGAGCTTGCGCGAGCCTGGACCTCGTGGGAGTGTTCCACAAGTTCAACCGTAACCAAAGGTTCGAGTAGATGTCGCGAGCAGTGGAACGCGGGAAAATTGAATTGTCTTTAGTAAACTTTCACCATGCGAGGTTCTCGGGAAAGGGGAGAGGGGAGAGGGGAAAGAGGCATTTATGTGGCAGAGGCGGAAAGAGACTATCGTCTTTTGACGACATCTGCAGCGAAGCGAGAGGATACGCGGTGATTTTCTTTTCTTTTTTTAAGTGGGTGGGGTGGCTGGAGGTACAAATTTTACAGCTGCAAATGGTGCTTGTCATGATCTCTCAGAAGTCGGCAAAAAAGGTTCCAATAAAACGCATCCCCGCTATTCCTGTTTTTACGGCATGAATTGAAAAATAACTGGGGCCAGGAACGGGGGGGGGGGGGGGAGGGGGGGGGGTTGACGAACACAGGAGTTAGTGTAAAAAAAAAACACTTTATAACAAGGCGAAACCAAGTTTAAGAATTAAGCTCGGCTAAAAAGAGTGGACACCATCCCACCCTGCTAAAGTGGATGTCCAGCGCAGCTGTTATAAATCACTGCACATGCAGATGGCGGAGGGTATGAAATGCTCCTCGTTGTCTCGGCGGGCATGTCGCTTGCACCACTCGGCTTCCCTGGCGTCAAATGCTGGGTCCTGACGCATGCGCTCGGCGTCTTGGGTGAGAATTTCTGAGTCCTGCCTAGCCCTCGAGTCCGTTTCTGAGTCCGTTTGCCCTCGAATGACGTCACCCCCCCACCTTTCGAGAGCAGCTGTAAACATAATTATTAGCAGAACATCTGGGTTGTTCCCATTGTTCACCGGCACCTTAAAATCCATAATCCGGTTTCGATGCTTGTTTTGCTGTTTTTTCTTTACACGATCTCTGAGCTCTATGCTACACGCCTGATCAGCCTGACGGATGCACTCGGTGTCTTGGGCGTGAACTACTGAGTCCTGCCCGCGTTTTTTGTTTACGACGCGAAACTTTTCCCACCAATGAGAGGCCAACAGCTTCGCTGTAAAAAACAACAAGGTGCGCCTTTGGCGCCCCCTACGTCGTGTATTTTGTGGTTGTTTTCTCAATGCCTTCTTTCTCTGCAAGTACTCGGAAAAATGCCTGATCGTCCTGGTTGGAGCACACATCGGATCCGTGCCACCATAAAGCATCGCTTGCGTTGGGGATATTGCCACTGGTAATCTTCAGAATCTGTTGGCACGGTCAATCCTTGCCTCTTCTTCGTCAACACCCCTCCAGGTCTGGAAACGTTCTCGTCGAGGCGAGGCCTCGACGTGCAAGTACACGCGCCGATCGGGATAAGGCATACGTTGCGCAGATGTATGGCGCGTTTTTTTTTTTTTTTTTTTAATGGAAGCGAATGCTGGAGCCGAATTCTCTGAAACGACGGCCGTCACTTTGAAACGGCGCGGTAGTGGCATGCAAATGCGCGTATTGTTCGGTTCCGGGGTCGCTTTGAGGGGCGGAAAACACTGGATATCGCGTGGGGCGTCCGCCGTCGTGACGGTCGTTGTTTCAGAGGATTCGGCTCCCGAAGTAAACAACCCGCTCTCGCTGAGTTACAAATAGGTGCTTTGCAGGCTGCGAAACTGCCAAAAGGGGCCGCCAAAACGGACCCCAATGAAAAATTTTCCGTACTCCCAAGAACCGTTACACGGAAGGAAGGCCGCATGCAGTCTGGGACAGGCTTTCTTACGGGACCCCTTGCGTAGGAGTCCGTTTGGGGACCAGCGAAGAAGTAACGTGCGGCCTATGTTTGTCATTGTCCCGTTGATGCTGCCTCCTCCTCCCCCCCCCCCCCCTTCCCCCTCCACCCGGTTGACGTTGTCGCCCGATCTCGGCTTCACGCAGAAATCTGCTGCGCCCGCGCTCTGTTACGAGAAAGAGAGATAAACCCAGCCACAGTGCATCCCATTTTAAATGCAGAGCATTTCTTAGCCTCGCCTGTTCCTGCGTCGGACGGTGTCAACAGTTTCGCGTCCGCAGCAGGTGCGCCTCTCCTTCCCTCCTCTCTCTCAACAGCAGCTGGCGCGCGCATGCGTCGTAGTCAGCCCGTTCGCTCCGTCGCGGTCTCGGCGTAACAGGTGCGTGATAGCAGCGCGGTGGGGGTGGAAGGGCGCGCGCTGCTTGCGCATGCGCGCTCTCCCCCCCGTACTGCTCTCCCTCTACTGCGCGCGCTGCAAATATAGCGGCTAGCGGTCGCTCGTGTTTCACTCACTGCGTTGCTCCTTCCTTCCTTGGTTGACGCTCGTGCCCACGTTTACTCGTGTTTGCTACTCCAGCATCACGGAAGAAGCGATGGAAGGAACACTGCCTTCAATCAGTACTGAGGCCCCAATGCTCTGCATTTACTCGTGTTCCCCTCGCGGGAAGGCGCGGGAATTTTTTTCTATCTCCTCTCCAACCTGGTGTTTTCGTGCATGCGTATCGGGTTTCGCCGGGGGAGTTTCCTGCGTACACAGGACCGCTTCATTTTCCTTACGCCTAGCCTTATAGAGCTTCGTTTTAACAAAGCGTTCGTGTGATCTACATTTTTGACGCACGTAAAGATCTGCAGGTTGGGTAATCTGACCCATGTCCAGAGCGGTGCGCGTCATAGCAGAGGCTGCTGTTTCAGAGCGTCCAACTTGACCTTTTCAATACCACAGTAACGCTTCTCTGCGTAAAGCGCGCTCAAAATCCAAAAGGACAGAAACGCACATAAAAAAAAAAAAAAAACCCACGGCGTCCCCAAACTTCGCTGTCCATTGTCCCTTTCTTTTCCTTTTCTTTGAAGTCTGTGCCTGTCTGCTTTGTTTCGGACCACGGCCCCGGTAATTCGCGCCACAGGTCCGCCGGTGCGGCTTGGACCCTGCGGTGTTGATAAGGTTTGTCCGCCTGCGGGCCTCCGGCTTTGTGGAGGACCTGGGAAAAAAGGCTGAGGCCGCCCGGCGCGCAAACAGACGACTCCTGCAGTGTGTACAGTGCGCTAACTGTGCACACGTCGGTTGAATGGACCGAGCTCCGGGCTTTTCTTTTCGCCCGGTCCTTTGTTGGCTTGGCCGTGTACCCAGTGCCAGGTCGCTTAATTTTTGTTGTTTTCTGTCAACCCGAATCTCTTCATTTACTACTTTCTTTTTGTGTTTGCGCATGTCGCGCGGATCCTGCGACGATCAGCCTGTGTTGACGTTGGCGCTCAGTCTTTGGTACTGCCTCGTTTTCAGTGGGCTTACGTTTTAGCTTGTTCCGCCTTCGAACTGTTGATGCTTCGTGGCTTTGTACGGTACTTTCTCTTCGTTTTTCGTAGTTTATTTGCGACGTTCAATGGCTGCTGATCGTCTGATTGCGACAGGCTTCTGTCCCCCTTTTTTTTACCCGCCGCGGTGGCTCAGTGGCTAAGGCATTGTGCTGCTGAGCACGAGGACCCGTGTTGGATTCCCGGCCGCGGCGGCCGGTTTTCTTATGGAGGCGAAAAGCGAAAACGCCCGCGTGTTCGAGAAGTCGGCGCACGTTAAAGATCCCCAGGTGGCCAAAATTAATCCGGAGCCCTCCACTATGGCGCGCCTCATCGCCTGCGTTGCGTCGGCGCGTTAAGCCCTACAATCAATCAATCAATCAATCAATCAATCAATCAATCAATCAATCAATCAATCAATCAATCAATCAATCAATCAATCAATCAATCAATCAATCAATCAATCAATCAATCAATCAATCAATCAATCAATCAATCAATCAATCAATCAATCAATCAATCAGCTTCTTCCCCTTTTAATCACCTTTCCCTTCATCGAATCGCTCCTTGGGTTCCCCTCAATGTCTCTGCAACAAGCCTTCGAAGTTTTGTGCAGTATTTTTTTTCGGTGCGAAATCGGCCTCCCCCCCCACCCCCCATTCTCCGATTGATGCAAGACGAAATACATTGCATCTGAACAGGCATATGGTTACTGCATAATAGAGAACTGTCTTCTATCGAGAAAGGCCAGGCGTGGGCGGCTGAGCTGACGCTGGCCTCAACCCCTGGCTCACAGCCCTTCTCAAGCAGACTAACTCTTTCGTCCACTAGTTCCTCTCTCCCCATAGGCCCTTGGTTACTCACATACGTTACTCACTTGGCTCAGTTGGCGAGAAACTCACCCTCCCCAGATCCGTGTAACTAATAAGGGAAGCCAGGGGCTTGTTATCGAAGTTCCCATTTCCCCCTCCCCCATCTCTCTCTCTCTCTCTCTCTCTCTCTCTCTCTCTCTCTCTCTCTCTCTCTCTCTCTCTCTCTCTCTCTCTCTCTCAAAAATAAAGCAAGGTTTCAGGGTTTTCTTTTGCTGTGGACTGGTTATATTCCCCCTAATAATGTCTTCCCAGTAATCTACTTGTGTAAAGTAGTGAAGCCAACTTTAATGGGACTCAGTGTAAAGCTTGGTGCTGTAAAGCGGGCGTTTTGCGCGTGTGTGTTGCAGTGAAGCCTACTCAAATAAAAATCGAATTCGTGAGTGCATCGCGACATCATATATTCAGCAACGCCGCTCAGCACCGCGAAACTCAGTGACACTTAACTCAGCGACATAAGTCGGCGGTATAATTTATCGTAAAGTGATGCTCGTGAGCTTTCACGGCATTAGAGAACGCGTAGCTTCCCCCGTAGTTTTTTTTTATTTCATTTTATGCTGTTCTGTGCCTAACTCTTCGTTTCTTTGACAAGGTTCAGAGTTGAGGCGAGCAGTACTTTTGTAACCCGACGCGGCAGCTCAGTGGCTAATGTGTTGCGCTACTGAGCCACAGGACGTGGGTTCGATCACGGCAGTGGTGGCCACTTTTCTCGTAGAGGCGGACAGTGTAAACGCACCTGTGTCGAGATTTAGGTGCACGTTAAGGATCCCCAGATGGTCGAAAGTAATCCGGAGCCCTCCATTGCGTATTATCTCTGGATAGCCCAGGAGCGTTAAACACCACGATCAATAAACAAAGCACTCTTGTCCGCTTTCGAAGCGCTGCTTCGCTTGCCCCGATTGACAGCCGCATCATTATTTCCTGCTTCCAGATTTACCCGACCATCTCTCTCGTTTCGCTCCAGTCTTCGTCATGTCGCGACCGCAGACCTGAACCCATCACTCCGCGCGTCCTCCTCCAACCCCTCCCGCATCCCCACGTCCCGTCTCGTCGTCCATCCCTGCCCGGGAAGGACGTGCCGGTTCGTCCCGTCCCCCCTTTCGTCGTCGATCGCGCATACCATTAGGTGGCCAGCGGCCCCCCCAGTGGACTGCCGGCGCTCGTGCGCCGAGGGGGGCGCATTCCAACTTCATGCATAATTCAGCACGCGCCCTGCGTTCGCCGTGGATTGCGTGCCGCCCCTGCAATGTAAACCCTTTCCCGCCCTCTCACCCTCTCTTCTAGGAGTTATTCTTTCCCCGTGTAGCTGAGGAAAGCGTGGCGGCTGAGTACGACGACTCTGCGACGTATAGATTTCCCCTCGCCCTCCCCAGCCCGTTTTTCCAGCGCAGAATCGTCGGGCTTTGCCGCAAGGTTCATTGGTTGCGCGGTGAAGCTTCGCAGCCGTTGTTCGCGCTAAGCTGTTTTTCGGCTTGAACGACTATGGCGCTCCGTTTCGGAAAAAAAAAAAAAAAGAAATGAAAAGTGTTGGCGCGCGTCTGCATTGATGTGGCCTTAGTTACTCGTTCAGTACTGCCAGATATTTTGTTTTTCTTTCGCGCGTTTTTAATCTCTGGAGAGCAGTAACTCTTAATTGGTCGCTGCGTTCAGAGGACGGGAAATTCTTTTTACAATGACGTATGGATGTACTTGAGAGGAAACTTCAAAACGGCGTATTTTAGAACTGGTGTGCGCGTTAAGTCGCAATTAGGTAATGGTTGTCTGAAAAAAAAAAAAAAAAAAAAGCAACGGAACGTTCAGTATCAGCCGCTGCTTTGAGCTTATATGGAGACGCTACAGGGAGGTGTGGCATTTAAAAATACCTAAATGCAGTGTGAAGACCCTACATTGTTAAATTTGTAGTGCCTTAACTATTTTATAAACTGAAACAAACTACCTGATGGTGGCGTTCGGCGTTTAAGCTATTCTTGTCCAGTAATTAAACAGATGTCCGCGGGACACAGTTTTTGATGCGCTGTGAGCGCGTGCGCTTCGCAGCGAATTTGACGTACCGTCGCGGCAGTTATCTAATGACGTGTTGCGAGAAAGCAGGTTTTCTTGGACAAACAGTAGGTTTTAAAACACGAGTTTTACATAGAAAGTGTTAAAACTTCTTAATTTATCTGCGATAACTTAAACAGGAGTTTACAGGCTTGTGCAGACCTTTGCCGCGCTATGTGTCGTCGAACGCGGGACTATGCAAGCGTCACCGAATGAACACAACGACCTTTTCCGTACGATACAAAGTTTATTTATACGAAGGTTAAATAATTCGCTCTTATCGGTAGGCCTTCTCGCGGTAGTTTTATTTGCGAGAGGCTTTAGTAGGAACCTTAGTCTAGTTGGTGTCCTTGGAGATGTGTCGCCCTCTCGAGGAAGCTTCATTGCCGATGTCGGGGTCAAGCGCTGGTCGTCGTATCCGTACTATCGCTGTTGGGTGGAGATAACGACGGCATTCGTTAAGTCAGGGCGCGGATAAACTACAACAAGAAGAAGAACAACCGCGACAACGACATCATCATACTACTGACTACAAAAACTGGTAATTACGACAGCTTACCAATTGCCATTACTACAACTACTGTTGAGTGCGACAACTGCTACTTAGTAGTACTTGTTGACAACTCAAGCGGGGCGATGAAGCTTACGTCGACTTAATTTTGTCAGCAGAGGCAGCCACGATTGCGCGATATTTTTTGCAAAAAAATTGCCGCAGCTTTTACCAGTCGTGCAAGGCTGGAGGAACAGCGGAGCAGGGCACTGGCCTCGCTTTTGTTTTGTTTTGAAAAGTTTTACTAGGTTTTAGTAGGCTTTGCTAAGTTGTGTTAGTGTTTTGGGATGTTCTAGCTAGGATAGGCCATGTGTTGAGGGCTGAGGCCAACTTTAGCCAGATATTTCAAGGCCGTTCTTGTCGGTCCCCGCACTGACAGCGGATACCGGGGTGGGGGGGGGGGGGGGGGGGAGGGAGAGGGGGGATGCTAGGCTGGCCCCCAGCTGCGCTGATTCTCCAGCCTTGCACCACTAGTGGAAGCTGCGGCATTTTTTTAGTTTTAGTAGCCAATGCAGGGGACCCCCTTTGAAATGGATAGTAAGGGGTGCGCATACACATCATGCCGATTACCACACTCGAGCACGCCCTAAAGCCGGCTTCACTGTTATAGTACACTATCCGCGGTGGTGCACCCTTTACAGGCGGCGCAGGCTTTTCCTCGGTATTTTTTTTAACATGAAAGTGCTTTACGGGTCCACCAATATCTCACTGACGTCATATCCGTCACGGAAATGACAACTTCGAATGACGCGCCGGCGCCGCTATTTGAACCACGAACTCTTTCGCCGCAGCGGGATGTACGAAACGGGCTCCCGATTGCGCTATGAACAGACGCATAACAGAACCACAAACGCGCCTTTTATCCTTCCCTTCAGATGTTGCTGCCTTATAGGAGAGGCGAAGCGAAGTAGTGTATCATGACGCTAATGAGAGCCGACAGTTGGCGCCTCGATACCAGCGCCTACATGTACGGGGTACGCGCAGCGTAACCTGCGGAGGAGCCTGTAAGGCAACGGCCCCGGAATGAGATCGACGCGGACTTGCGAATGTCGCGCTCGTGGCACGGTCAGGTGCTCCTTTCACTGCAGCGGACCGTGTGTTCACCAAACGATTCGCTGACGGAACAGGTTCGGTTTCGTTCGCATGGATGCGAGCGCCTGTGGTTTCAGTCGGATTTACCCGCCGCGGTGGCTCAGTGGCTAAGGCGTTGCGCTGCTCAGCACGAGGTCGCGGGTTCGATTCCCGGCTGCGGCGGCCGCTTTTCTGATGGAGGCGAAAAGCAAAAACGCCCGTGTGTACGAGATTTCGGCGCACGTTAAAGATCCCCAGGTGGTCAAAATTAATCCGGAGCCCTCCACTACGGCGCGCCTCATCGCCTGCGTTGCGTCGGCGCGTTAAACCCTACAATCAATCAATCAGTCGGATTTACGCAATGCTCCGGCGCGTGCAATCCAGTGTCTAACGTTGATGCGTCAAACGGTGCCATAATGACGGAATATAAATACCGACGTGCAAGTTCATATCGATGCACGATAAACATTCAACTACTCATGTGAAGGCACATTTCACTTTCGTGTTTTACCGGTTCCTATGAAAGAAGGATCAACCACATTTTTTTTTGCTTACACCACTGGACCAAGCTCAAGCTTAAACAGCCCCGCTGTTAAAAAAAAATACACCACACACCACCATGACGTGCAAAACGCCGCTGCTGCTCGGGCGGGCAACATCACCGCGACGCGTCTATACGCCGCTGCGCACGAAAACAATGACTCATAGGCTCGAGCACCGACGGGGGAAGGCCGAACTTCACGGCGCAGGCACGGCGCTTGCTGGAACAGCGCATCCCCTTTTTCATCTTAAAACCGCACGAATTACCTGCGAGGCACAAACCGCAATCTTGGGAGACGCCCAGATCTTAAACGCTGGATATGAGGGCCCCAGCACCGGTCTCTTCTTTCGTTCTTGCGGGAAACGGGTGCGATTTTGTACATTTATATTTCTATTTGTAAACCTTCTATTAGGCCGCTGGGCAATCTATCGCAAAATATCTCCGCTGTAGCGGGGATCCACGTAGGAGCTTTGGTTTAAGCGGTATCTCGGATGAAGCAATCTGTTGTAAGCGATGATATGGGTGACCGGTAAAAAGCGCAAAGGCTCATGGGTACGTCGTCTGGTACCTCCACTTCCGGTTTGAGATCTCTCCTGGCCTCCCGTAAGCCGATGGCTTTCATCCGCGTCTGTGCGTGTTGTTTATGTGTCACAGAGTGCTTACCTTTCAGAAAAGCCCCTAGTAGGATTCATCGTTGTTATACATTGAATGGGCGATGCATGAGCGCTTTTTTCGGTGGAAACAGATCAACAAGCACACGCGCGCGTCCACGCCGCTGGCGTACGGGAGGCCAGGAGAGCTCGCGAACCGGAAGTGGCGGGACCCGGCGGTAGAAGTACCCATGAGCCTTTGCACTGTTTACCGGTCACCCATTGAGCGATGTGACGCCGACCCTTGCGTCATCGCAATTCAAAGCCACTCACCTTTTTGCCTCGGCTGCCTGTCACCTCAGTTGAACACGCCTCCTTGGCGCGTGGGGATGCCTTGCGGGCGAGGTTGCTGCGGCACCCCTTTGGGAAGTGGGATCGGTCGTCCGTTGTTCTGCGGGGGCAGGGCTGGTCCGCCGAGCGGTCCGCTCGCAGCCATTTGCGCCGCACGATTTCTGGCGACGGCGGCGCGGAGCCTGGCGAGGCGCCGGGCAGCGAGCCCTGCGTGCCCGAGACGCAAGGGCGTCAGGTGACGTCAGGGGCGGTTCCGGTGGTGGGTCATGCAAGCTCGGTGTGAAGGGCGATACTGGAGTGTCCTAAATATTCTAGGGACTGCAGTCGAACCTCGTTATAACACGAAGTTGTATGGGGACAGTAATTTTGTTCGTTATAACCGATATTCGTTGCAACAGTACAGCAAAAAATAGGTTCAAACCAGTCGGTAATCTGGCTCCCGCAAGAATCCTTGATACGAAAACGCATTGTTTTATACTTCGAAGCTGCCATAAGCAAGGTAACCCTTATCTTTCTCATTGTGGCATTTCAAGCTCAGCGAAGCAGAACATGAAGCGAGAAATTACAACAGAACAAAGGTTATTGGACAAAACAGGCCTGCGTTCCTATTTTTTCGAGGAAGGATGGGATCTTTGTCTGGAGACCACTAACAGCACTGAGCAGAATGAAGGTTTCCACAGTGTCCACGAACAAAGGGGCCTTTTCTGCTTCTGCAGCTTCTGACGTCGGGAGTTTTTCCAAGTAGCTG
Source organism: Haemaphysalis longicornis (assembly GCF_048455015.1). Taxonomy (NCBI): domain Eukaryota; kingdom Metazoa; phylum Arthropoda; class Arachnida; order Ixodida; family Ixodidae; genus Haemaphysalis; species Haemaphysalis longicornis. The sequence continues at coordinate 138,554,594 of NW_027526445.1, forward strand.
CTTAGGTTACTGGTGAAATATTTTTTCGTTATATCCGATAACGCGCGCGGCTCTCACAGTATCACTTTCGCTATAAAAGAACGCCATTCAAATGAAGCGTGACCAACTAAAGTTTGTATTTAGTTCACTATGGCTGATAATTCGCTAAATCAGTGTTCGTTATAACCGTGTTCAACTGTATAGGGGACACGTCAGCGGAAAAGAACACGTGTGCGCGCGTCCCCCGCTTCGGGCACCAGTTTGGATGCAGGAGGACCCCCGGATCGGCCGCTCGCGCGCGCGTCCAACCAGCTACATATTTTGCTGCTCCGCATCGGAAACCGGATCGCTCGGGCGCACATGTGTCTGCGGGTAAATCAATTTCAAAGCGCATAGTTCTGTGCAAAGTCAAGCTATTCCGGAGCAGACTTGATATTTACAGAATAGCTCGATTGTGAAATTCAAACTTGGGGAAACACCTTGAATTGGTTTAAATCAGATTGATTCGTAGGAAGTGCTGTCGTATGACGTTGGAGACGATAGCTACATGGTGACATGCGCATACCAGATCCATTCGCATTCTTCGCATTATAATTCAGCGCAGGAAATTGTGTATGAAGCGTGAATGAAGGAAAACAGCGCGAAAAGTGAGGACAATATTCAAAGGGATGAACGAGTATTCTAACGCTCGCGCCCATCAGTTAAAAGTGCCATGAGTACAAAATACATTTAGGTTCATTTGAAAGACTGCCTCGTTGGAATATCATTGTTCCAGTTTACTGCAAACTTCAACAGAGGATAGGTATCACAAGCCAACTACTTTTCGGCTCTACAGTGAACACATTGTGATCTGCTTGTGCGATTGGCTGAGGCCGTCAAAATCAAACGCGAAGAAAAGGAATTCTAAGCTTGCAAAATGAGCCCTTTGCGTTTTAAACTTTGTGAATATTATATCTGTAACAGCAGGAACGATGGGATGAACAAGAAGTGTTGAAGTAACACTGTCAGGTCATGTCTCAATCGGCTCAGAGGGACGGCCGAGTGAGACCCGTTGGCGGGTTTAACAAAGCGACATGTATTATGTATACATGTATTTAACAAAGCGCACATGTAGAGAAACACCAAGAAATCACCCTGCAAACAAAACAACATGACACCTAACAACCGTAAACCCTCTGCACAGGCCCTACTACTAAGAGAAACGTAATCAAAGCCGAGAGTCACCGAAAGAACACCCCTAAACAGTCAATCCTTAGAAGCAAACACATCTAATAACCTAGTCCTAAATGCAGTGGTTGCAATGTTTATTGCAACAAACCTCTAATTAATGTTTGCGTACCGGACGGACCTAGAGCCACTGGAATTTGGAAAGTACCGCCTTTCTTTCTCTCCCCCGCCGCTCGAATCTCCGCCACTCATTGGACCGTTTCGAGCACGTGGTCAGCGGTGATCACATTTGTTCCAACTGCTCGGCCCTCCCCGTGTGCTACGGCTGGATTCGTGCGGCATCACCGCTTTCATGCGTTTTTAATGCGTAGCATTCTTTGCCGAGTATTCCCACAGCCAGGACCATGTAACGCTCTGCATTTCCACAATAATGCAGATTTCGCGAAGGTTCCACTTTTAATCGTTATAATAGCGTAAATGGAGATAATTGCTCGGACAGGATTCAGAAAAACCAGAAAATTTCGCTGGAAAAACCTCATATTCAGGACAAGCAACATAACAATGCCACGCATTAGTGGATAGTTCTCTGAATTTCCGCAGAATTTTTTCCCCATAACATGAGTGCTACAACGCAGTGTAAAAGATAACTGAATCCCGGGGTGCTTTTGGCTGCACCACCAGAAAAAAAGTCTTGAAAGGCAGTTTTTTTTTTCGATTCCAAGCGGCAAGGCAGTTCCGAAGCGAGGAGTGATATGTATACAAAGGATTCGATGGGACAAATTTGTCCTTACAGGAGATACCAGACCGTGCGTGTCAAAGACTTCACCATCGTTTCAATTTGTATTTACATAGCGATAGACCGAGATGAGTGTTACTGACGCTACGGGATGGTTGGAGGTTACAAAGGCGCAAACGTTACGTATTGTAAGGAGTCGATTACGCAGCCTACGCTAGTTTTGTTCGAGGCGCACTGAACAACTTCGCACCTATTTTACTTGATTTTGTATGCTTAATTGGTCCCCTCTCCTTTTTTTGTGTTATGGACCTCCCACTACATCACGCGACGAATGTGTCGCAACGACCCACGCACGTCTCATTAAGAGTGTTCTAGATGCAGCAAGGCAAGGGTGGCCACCCTTGCCAATGGACTCCTGGAATGAGGAGGCCACCCTAAGGACTCTTTAATAAGAAACAATAAACATGTTTAGTCTCTCTCTCTCTCTCGCTTGAAATATTCGCCATTAAGCTTTACGATGTTCCTAGAGTGAAAGCTCCACCACACTGCGTTGTTCAAGGCCATTCATTGCGTCGCAACGGCCTTCAGGCGCCGGCGCGCGAACTGCGTTTTTCTTTATCGCTTCGCTTGCTCGTAGCTTCCCCGACGTGGTACCACGTGACTAGGCAAAGGTGATACGGGTGCTTTTCCCGCGACTTCGCCTGATTACGGCGGTTGGGCCGTCTGTACGTGTGGTTCAGTGCAAGCGAACTACGATAATGTGGAGAGAGAGAGAGAGAGAGAGAGAGAGAGAGAGAGAGAGAGAGAGAGAGAGAGAGAGAGAGAGAGAGAGAGAGAGAGAGAGTAAACTTTATTCAGTTTGCCAGCGGTGCTGCTTAGTCGTCGGCCGTGAGCCCTTGGGCTCTGGCAGCGTCCTCAGCCAGCTGGATGGCCCAGAGTTGATCTTCCGGGCTGGAGCTGAGCAGCACGGTCTCCCACTGCTCACTGTTAGTGATTGTGCGGTCACTTGTGATCGCCTGCGGACGTTGCCATAACATGTGCGCCAGGTCCGCTCGTTCCTGACATATGTGACTCTCGGGGTAGTAGCGCCCTGGGTAGCAATAGCCATACACAAGTGGGTTTGGATACGAGTGGGGCCACCGAATGCCACTTACTGAGGGATGGGTGCGCGGGTGTAAAGCGGGCCCGACCTAAACGATAATCACCGGTAATGTCACTGTATGACAATAGCCTGTCCCTGGCTGACTATTTCGGAGGTGCCGTCCGCTCGGTCGCTAAAGCCTCGAGCTGATTCGTGCGCAGACTCGTTCTCTGCAAGGCCGGAGTGGCCGGGGTTCCAAATCAAGTTGACCTTGCCTGTATGGTTTTCGAGGTGGAGACCAGAAATGAGGATTGCGGACGCCTCGCTTGATATGTGTCCTCGTGAGAAATTTAGAATTGCTGATTTGGAATCGGTGACGATTGTCTTGATTTTGATGTTGATGAAATTTTTTTATTTAGTATCAATCAATGGGGTTTTTGAAAACCTTTGCTAGGAGTCGGCAAGTATCCCTTGGGACCTGGCGGATGATGATCTTGATGATCCTCCGTTGCTTGGTGATCTTCCGTTGGACTTTTAGGTCTGAGCTGAGCATCACAGCCTCCCAAGTGTCTATGCTGTGTTTGCCATCTGATATCTGTGGGCACGTCCATATCATGTTGACCACGCTTGCCAGGCTTTCGCAATGTTTGCATTTGGGTTCAATTGGACCTGGGTAGAGGTTACTAAGCAGAAGCGGATTTGGGTAGGTTCCAACCTGTAATTTCCACCAGATTGCCTCTTCCTTTTTTCTGAGTTTGCGTCTAGATAATCTCTTCTTGTTAACATATATAGTGTTGCGTTATTTCTCGGAAGGTGAACATCCTGTCTTTTTGAGACAATGGGTGGTGTGTGGAAGGTGTGCCTTAGCCTGCCCGGAAAGTGAGTCCTCGGGCGAGCTCGTGTGCTCCTTCATTGCCCCTGAGAGCCTGATGGGCCGGGGTCCAGATTAGTAAAACCTGATGGTCCATTGGGTTTCTGCAAGGATTCTGACCACCTCAGCTGATATTCGTCCTCTGCTGTAATTGTTTATAATGATAACGAAAACTGCGCCGTCTGAGTTTTAGATGCGAAGGCATCTCATTCACCCGCCTTGCCCCTGCATCCGGCGTCGTCGGCGTCCGCCCCTCCCCCATTCTCCTTGCCGCGCCAGCTGCGCTCTCCGCCGCTCACCCCCTCTTTTCTCCGATAGCGAACACTCTCTCGCGAGGGGCATTGGATTGGATTCGATTGGATTGGCTTAGATTGGATTTTGATTGGATTTGATTAAAGTGGATTGTGTTGGATTGTGTTGCGTCATAGCCGCGGCAGATGCACTGGCGCCGGCGCGTCCCATCACCGTTATGCGCGCTATAAAACGCGGTGCCTGCGCCGCTCCGCTCCATCGTTCCAGCGCCGTTCCTCCGCTGTCCAACGCTGCAACGTGAACCCCCTATGCGTCGCATCTACACAGGGGTTCCCGCGAGGGGAGGTGGGAGTTTTTCAGCAACGAAGATTGGAGAGACACACGATGCGCGCTCGTGAAAACCCTGATTTGCCCGCTCCTTTGCCGGCGCATCGTTCCTGTCTCGCCATCGATGGCGTGCCTGCTGGGCTGTTTGTGCGTGGCCCTTAGAGTAAGCTAACTGTTGAATCCTACCATCCCGTAGGGAAGGGATAGCCAGACGGCAAACGGCGAAATATCAAGCAAAGGCAAGCTGTCACGAAACAGTGTGTGCATAATCTTTGCCTTCGCTCGTTATAACTATGTTCAGAAGTGGTGAATCTGAGCCATTTTGAAGTGCAGAGCACTTTAGGGGCTCGCCTTGTCGTCGTAGCGGCGTAACCCAGAGGCTTCGTAAGCCAAGCGGTTTATATGGTCATAAGCGTTTGAAACTCGTGAACCGCTGGCGCTGGTCATACATCTCCCCATTGTTTAGCGAAAAGAAACCTTTAGGTACATTTGAGGCAAGATATACGTAATTAACCGGCAGCGCCCGCGTTCATTTAGTTAGGAACGCTCGTTGGGTTGGTTTTAAGCGAAAAAAAAAAAAAAAGTGGCAGTGCAACGCCGGCACGTGCGGTAGGAAAAGCAAGCTCAAAAATTGGGCCCATCTCCCCGCGAGGGGGACTCGAGTAAATGCGTCGCATAGGGGGTGGGTGTATTGCGTTAACGTTTAGTGTTTGGGGAGTTGGTGGTAGTGAATGCGTTGTATCAGCAGCTTCTGTGTCGCTTCTGTGTCCCATTCTGTGTCGGCTTTGTGGCGCAGTGGGTAGAGCACCATGTACATTGCGTTCCGCCCGCAGGGTCGAGGAATCGAAACCAGGCGCCGGATAGTATTTTTTTTTATATAGTGTAGGGGGAGGGGTGCGGACTACGACTACGGACGTCAACGCGGGTGACATCGTGAGTTACTGAAATGCTCTGCATTTAAAAGAACAGAACCCCCGTTGGCGCAGTTTCAGGCAGGGAGCGCGCGAGCACTGCGAAGGCGGGAAATTTGAAATGCATTGGGTAGTAGCAGTGAGCGGATGACGGCGCTGCAGCCCATTATGGCGAGTTACTGCTCTTCACTTCCGACAGCTTTCAGATTGAATGGAACGGCTTTAATTCTTTCGCCTGCTTTCCGAATCCTCGCACCATGGCCTGTTCTATAGTAAAACGTACTCACCGGGGGGTACTTGAGGTTGGGGTGCCCCGAACGGTGGTCCATTTGCATTTGTCGGACCGGAGATCTTTTCCCTGCTACTTGCACGGGCAATGGAGATAAAATGAAGGAACAATATAACAAAACTGTTTAATGTTTAAATTAGGTAAATCTCAAAGTAGGTAGCCTAGTAAACGTTCTTAATGAAAGAGGAAACAATAACCAAGTTAAAAAAAATGAAGAAAAGAAAACAAAAGACGGACAGAAACAAAAGGAAAAGTTAAGTGTTGGTCAATTGCAGATGCGTTATACATGCGTAAGCGCCGACACGAGAGCTAACGTTCCAAGCGCCACGTAGCCACGCTTACACGTGTCGGTAGATGTGAGAGTGTAGTAGCTACGTCATCTCCGAGAAACTTTGTCGCATTTCGACGAAACTAGCAACAGTGTCCATTTTTAGACTCCGCCATGGTACTCATCTCTTTTTATTTACACCAAGCGTGTATTTTTTTTAAATAGCGAAAACTAGACACCCTCCTTCGCAAATTTCTTCCTCCGCCGTCTTATCCCGCCGATTAACGCTAATAGTAGTAAAGTATTAAAAAAATGACAGATTAATAACCAAATGGTGCCCGTTGACATTACAGATTTCTAAAAAAATCGACTTTACTACTTGAAAATCCGCGAATTGAGGCTGTGGTTACTGAAAACGCCGATATAGTTCGGGAACATAACCTCTCCAATAAACCAATATTTATCTCTCTGAAATAAACAAGAATATCCTAGGATAGTGACTCGAAGGCGACACCCTTGCTCAATGAAAGCAGCATTAACGGCGCTGCATGCAAAAGTGCTAGGAAACTCGTGCTACGCTCAAAACACAAGATAAGGCAGCCGGGTTCAGGTAACGTGACGCAAGTAAGCTAATCAGAAAGCAAGGTTAGCTAGCAAATCAGAAGGAAAGGTTAGCAGTATTCATATTTTTTCCGCTCCGGGCCAGGAACTGCGTTGCTGGGACGCATAAGTGTCTGTCGCTTTACTCCTTCAGGTTTGACGACGTCAACAGGTGCCTGCATGCAGCTTGATGCGCAATTAGTAAGGCTGCTTAGTACGTTCTCAGGTTCACCTTGCGTGTTAACTAACGTTAATCAAGCCTAAGCATAGGACAGAAGAAAAGTTTGCCGTGATCAAGCAATTCACTACGGACAACGTACTTGCTTTTGCTCACGAATGACTGCTCCGCTTTGTGTATTGAGCGCGCAGTTTCACTTTGCCGGATCATTTGGGTTTTGAGACTAAGTACCACTTTGCGACGATAGCTATTTTGTTAAGGACAAATTTACCCGCAGGAAATCTCTTTTGACCTGAGTTTTGTGGGTGACGTTAGGAGAGGGTGGAGGCATAAGGAATGTTAGGCAATGGGGGTTTTACAAGAATACGGGCGACCGTGTATATACTAATACGTCATGTAAATGCGGGTAGATTTACTTCAGTGGGGAGAGTCGCTGTTTCTCACACCGACAGGCTTGATTTTGATGGAACGTTTTTGTACACTAACAAAATGGTACAGTAACAAACACTTACCCGTCTCCGGAATTTCCCTGGTTACCTGCGTGAGATCGTGCATGTAGCGTCGTGTTATTTTGCAGGCAGGACAATACAATAAAAGGTGCTATTTTTCGATCGGGCAGCGTTAAAGAAAAGTGCCCAAGTTCCCTTCATCAGGAAGGGCGCTGGAATGCCGGTAGCGTCCTTACCGAGTTCAAGCAATTTATTCCCCGATGTTTCTTCGGGGCGTTCCACTTACACAGCCACGGTTTATAACGTATTACTGGGCAGATTTCTTGTCAAAGCTTTTTGGTATTCCTGTGCATCTGTCTTCGTGAAAAAAGGTTAGCTATCCATTCCAGTAAAAAAAAAAAGATAGTGGAAGGGGTAAGGGAGTCCACTTTCACTCCCGGTATAAGGTAACTATGCAATTTGTAAAGGCATACATCTTGGTACTGTAAAGGTTCTTGAACAAGGTAGTATTTACAAGTATATTACGGGCTGGGATCACAGCTGTGGCTTTGTCGTCTTCAGTTGTATTTACTTTGGGGCATACTGTAGCCACTTCAATGCTTCTCCCGCCTGCAATGCCCAATCTCCTCGCCGTAATAATGAAATAATTACCGAGTATGCTCTTTTTACTAGAGAACACCTTGAAACGTCCCACCGATACGTTTTCTCATACTTCCATCGTTGCGTTGCCAGATTGCTCAGAATAGTGCAAAAGCTCGCAAATGGAACCAAAAGTATCCGTACATTCGGACGACTACTTCTCTCTGACTTGGGCACTCATATTTTATGACTGAAGAAACAGCAGAGATTCCTCCAACGCTTCCTCACGGTGTGGGGGCACACATTCACTTAGCTCAATAAAGATACTCGCTTTAAGGGGTTCCTTTTCTCGTGTGAACTACAGGGAGTGTGCAGGATATAACTAGAGCACTGCACAGGCCTGATTTTAAGGCCCGAGCCCGCTTCGCGAAGCCCGAGCCCGGTCCGGGCCAGGGAATTCATTAGTGAGCCTGGCCCGAGCCCGGCCCGGGCCCGCCATCTTAAGCCCATGCCCGGCCCGGCCCGGTGATCTATTTTTTGGCCTAGGGAGGGCCCGCGCGTGGTTGACCAGGCCCGGTCTTTGACGCTGAAGAAAGTTTGTTTATTATATTCCGGATGATCAGACGGAGCATCTAGTCTGTAGAAGCACGTCATGAACTGAACGCAAAAAATGAGGGTTTAAAAGTGCACGTAGTTTAGCTTTCGCTGTCTGCCACATCGGCGTAATAATAGCTCGTATTCTTAGACCAGAGACACCATCACCTTTGATTACCAGACTCTTGACACGTGGTTGTCTCAGCCACAAGTTAGTATTGCTGGAATTTTTTGATCCGCATTTGAATCAACGAGTATGTACGCGCGTTGAAATACTTCACATGCAGTGGTCGTTAAGTGGTGGTGTTTCTCTGGCATGCGTGTTTGATTCCCGGCCACGGCAGCCGAATTTTGATTGGTGCGACATCTAAAACACACGTATACATATATAGACATAGGTACACAGCTCCAGGATATCTGAATTAATTTATTCCCCTCTTGGGCATTCCTTGTAATCGTATCTTTGGTATGTTATACACCAAAATATAAAATCTTGATGCAGTACAAAAAATGTCATTAAAACTGCAGTAGATGCAGTGGCCATCAGACCTAGCAAAACACGTTTTTAAAACATTGCGTACAACTAACAGCAATAAGCGCGCAGAAATAAACCAAGAATATTCACTTTGATGCTCAGTTCTACACTTCACGTCGGACCTATTAACGGCCGTGCCTATAAATTCAAGCCCAAGCCCGGCCCGGGCCCACGGCGTCGAGCCCGAGCCCGGCCCGGGCCCACCGAAAATCGACTTCGGGCGGCCCGGCCCGGCCCGCGGGCCGGGTCGGGCCCGGGCTTTCGGGCCGGCCCGAGCCCGTGCAGTGCTCTAGATATAACTACCTCATTTCGATGAGCAGGGCGACAAGTACGAATATAACTCTTGCAGCAAAAGTTTGAGTTTACTTCTCCTCATGCGAATCCGAGTTTATTTGCACGAGCGAAAATACGAGCACTGGTTCGAGTTTATTTGTACGTGCGCGAGTGTAGGTACCAGGTTATTTCTACTAGCATAAGTACGAGTACGAGCTTATTTTCGCGAGCATGATAATAGTTGGAATGCACTTCTTTGAGTATGAGTGGCAATTTGTTTCTACGAGCATGAGAACGAGTACGAATTTATTTCTCTGATCAGAAGTAGGAGTACGAATATACTTCTGCGAGTATGAGTACGAATGCACTTCTACGAGCAGGAATATAACTTTACTTCTATTTGCACGATTACGAGTACCGGTTTATTTCTACGAGCATGTGTACGAGTGAGAATTTACTTCTACGAGGACGTCACGAGTCTTTGTCTGCGTGCATGAGTACCAGTTTATTTTTTAGAGCACGCGTACAAGTACGAGTTTATTTTTACGAGCGTGAGTACGGGTACAAATACACCTCTACGAGTCTGAGTATCAGTTCGTTAATACAAGCATGGGTATGAATACGAATATATTTCTGCGAGTGCGACTACAAGTTTATTTTGAAGAGGATGAGTACGCGCACGAATACGGTTCTACGTGCACCTGTGCGACTAAGATTGTCCTTCTACAAGCATGATCGTAAGTACGAATATACTTCTATGAGCACGAGCCGAGTTCGATGGTATTCCTACGCGTATGAGTATGAGTACAAGTATACTTCTACGAGAATGAGTCGAGTTCGACTTTATTTCTACGAGCGCGAGTACGACAAGTACGATCTTATTTCTACGAGCCTCAGCTACTATGCTTTAGTGGATCAACCGAATGAGGACGGAGGGTTAAGTAGAGAAGGGTCAAACAGAGCGGACGCGACCGGTGTTAGAGCGATCAAAAATGCGTCCCAGTTATAGGTGCAACTATTGGCGGCGACGACGCGGGCCACGTGACTGGATTGTTGTCAGCTCTGTTTGTGCGAACGAAATACGACTGGTGTTTTATTTTCCCAAGGGGGGGGGGGGGGGGCAGTTTTCTTCCCGCTTTTTTCAAGATAATATTTTAAGTCCTCAAAGTGGTTGTTATCGTTCTTTCAAACTAATCCACTTTTTATTCTACATTAAAGGAGCACTGCTCATTTTCTTACACGCCTTCGTTCGGCCTGCAATGTTTCCAAGATTTCTTGACTGAGCTTTGGCAGTGTTGATTGGTACAAACCGTGTCAACAATTATAGTAGTTGGGACAGTTGTTAGTATATACTGTTTTCAGAGATGATTGTGAATTGTGGCGAGCGTTTTTTTTTTTTTTTTGCAACAGCACACCGTCCGCGAGCGTTGAGTTATGCTTCAAGAAAGCGACGCTAAGTGTTGCCAAAACTATCGGCTTGGTTTCACCAAGATATGGCTCGCACGCAAAAGAAATGACAGTTTTTTTTATAACGACTAAATGACGCGAGGAGGTGGAACAGAAAGGCTAAGAGGTTAACCAGGTATATAGTCCGGTGTTGTTTCCTGTTCTGGGGAGTGGATTTCAGGAAATAAAAGAAGGGACAAGGGAAGAGGGGGAGGTAGAAGCGGCAATGCGTGTACATTAAGTCCTTTTTCAAGGCACTGCATATACGTTCGTGTAAACCTGAATTGTTGAGAAAACCGAGAAGAGCTCTGGTGGCCTTCCGCGAAGCTGGTGGCACGGACCAGTGGCCAAAGATTATCTCTATTATGAACAGCCGATCATCGCAGCGGCTTTGCTTGGTATCAAGCACACTTCTATCTGTCAAGCCTGTGGGGCTGAAGAGAAAATAACAAGCGTGCCACGACAGCCGCGGGTACCAAGCTTGCTTTGACTGAACGCGGCCCTGACCACACTACCATATCGGCTGCCTACAGTTGTGGCTCGTGACGTCGGTGACATGGAGCACCAGTAATTCTGGCCCCGTCATGCCTTCGGCTCTCGTAACAGCCCCTCTCGGCTGGTTCATCTAAACGGACTTGAAATGGCGGGATCGCTGCGTTTCGTTACGACCTCGTTAAAGCGTTGCTTCGGTGAAACCTCCCCGAACCAGGCGAGGGACCCTACGGCGCCCTCTTGGCCATACGTCCAAAGGAAATTGCGGCACAGCGTCGTGACGCCCGTTTGCTTCCTCGCGCGACACATCGTCACCGGAACCCGAGGGCCGCGAAGAACGGCAAACAACTTGCCCGATGCCGTAATTACCAGCCGACTCTGTTAACTGCTATCTACCGTTTACCGGCTCTACGAACATCCGTGACGTCACCTCCTCCTCCTGGGCACAGTTGCCGCAACGACGGCGCATTCACCCGAGTGGCCACGTTCACGTAGCTCCCTATTCGCAACTCCGCCTTTCACCCGTTGTGCTCGCGGCCAACAAGAGGTCTCAGCCTCGCCAGAGCTTGCTGTCAGCGCCACTTACCTTGAACCGTCGTCACAAAACAGAAAAGCACCGCGGCAAGACCGATGAATGTTGTCTCCACTGCCACAAACGAAGCCATGCTTGCTGTCGAACCTCCGAGCCCCTTCCTGCTCGGTATTCTCACAGAGCGGTCACACGTTCGCAACTTCCCCCGTTTGCTCCCAACCTGGTCCATTTTATATCCGCTTGCCAGTCGTCTACCTGGAGCGCCGTCACCCCAACCACGCTATCCCCTCTCTCCCTTTACCGTCTCCCTCCAATAATTCATCAACAATGAAAAGGAAACACGGAATGTGCTTGTTAGTATAGCAACACGGACCGACCCGTATATAATACTTAACGTGGTGTACAAATATATTTTTTCTTGCGCGTGGCCAGGTCACGACACCGTCCGCCTAGCCGCGGCGCGCTTTTGAATCCGGTGGGCCTCAGTTCTGTAGCAGCTTTCTCGTCTCCCTTGCACGCACGCCCTTCCAGGTGGGTCATCTAGGTGCCTGAACGGCGGGCAACCGTGCGGAACAGCGAGCGTTGGTCTCTGAAAAGCCCGCTCCCTTTGGATAACCGTAAATAACCGGTACGATTCAAGCGCGTCGTGCTCGTATAGGAATAGCCCGTGAGTTGCGGCTCTCCTGGTCTCGCGCGTTCGAAGAGGCGAGCGTCGTCTTTGAAAGTGCCTTCCACTGAAGTCTCATTCATACCGATGTGCCTGACAAGTGGCTGAAAGCCTTGTCGGCGGCTTTCGAGAGGAAACGCGCGGTGATCGAGCTTTCTCGCTCCGTCAAGAGCTTCCGTGCCTTCTCGTTTTTTCTCTCGCCTTACGAATGGATGGATTAATTAGAATGAAGCCGCAGCCGGCGCTGTTTCTAACGGATGAAGACAGACGTATGTGTTCCGGGAATAGCATGTGAAGCCTGCGGCACCCAAACACCGCCATATGTTCAGACAGATGCGTTATTTTCACGGTGCCCGGGGATTTGTCCAGTGTCGAACCGGGGGACTTCCAAGGCGTTTTGTTAGTACGAAGCATTCATTAGCTACCTCTGTCGCGGTGCGTTTTCTGACAGGCTTTGTAACAAAAGTAGCTGAACCCGCGCCGAATGTGCTCGCGAAGGAGTGGTAGTGCGGACGACTTCACATTCGCATCCGTGACTACGAAGCATCAAACTGGTTTGAAGTGGCACGCTGCAGTCGCGCTGACGTCAATGATTGCATCATAAACCGTTGATAAACCAAACTTTGGGACACTCGTAGAGTCGAATGAGCTGGGACGCCGAAGCAACCACCAAGCCAGAAGAGCTGTTCGAGAGGAAACGCTTCCGTGCGTTAGCCGAGCGTCGCCGATGCGCAGGGAAGACGGACGATGAGGAGGAAAGCCTATTGCAAAATTTGGCCTCTGGGAGCGCCTACGTGTGGTCTTTTAAGAAGAGACTTTCGGCTGTGGCCTATGTTTTCCAGCTCACTCAGGACAAGACTTGTGGAACGCCTTTAAATTCAACGTCGCAACTATACAATGCACTTCTCTGCAGCTCTCTGTGGTACAGCTGCCTGTCCTTTCTGGTACATGCAAGACATGTTTAGGCAACGAGGGGCATACAGAAACCGGCCCTCCGCGCCTGTCTTCTCTAACGGCGCACGTTAACAGGAACGGCCATTGCGGAGGATAACACTTTGTGAACTTGCGTTACAACTGATTGACTCGGGACACGCATGTTGGGCATCTCACCCGAATTCCTTTTGATCACCTTGCAGGTATACCAGCTAACCGTCCCCTTGCGTGATTCACAATGGCAGTAGCTGCCAAAATAATCGGCATGCCATCCAAACAGGCGCCTCTATCCAGGCCGCTCCTCCCCATTTGGTGCATAATGTAGTATCGAGTTTGCCTCAATAGTGCAGCCGTAAAAAATAAACACGATCCCCTGAAACTGGCATTACGACAATTGGCTGTTATACATCTCCCCGATACATATACTGACCGTACCCATATTTGCACCGATGGCTCGGTAACAACAACTTTCTGCCGGCACTGTTACTGCACCACAAATGTCTCACCTCCGTATTCTGGAGGATTTCTTCCACTCGAGCCCTCCTGTGAAGCAGATCCTCGAAAGCGATTTTCGCATTAAAAGTATGGCAGTATCCTCCATTCGGCCGAGTCGAGGAAACGCATTGAGGGGAGGGCAGACTCAGGATACGGCGATCAGTCCACCGATTTCAAGATAGCCCGTTCCAGCACTTCCACGGTGACAGGACGTACAGCCCAGCGTAGCCTGTTCATACTATTAAGGTAATAAAGCCCTTGCCGAATCGCGGCGATCTTCAGTGATTCCAATCCTACGCTTCAGTAAATCAAGTCATCCCTGTGCCATGGTGCTCACGAACATTACCTCATCGAAATGAGCGTACTGTGCGACGTTGTTGTCGAAGCAGTTGCCTATCAGCGGATTCCCAGTTATTGCGGCATCGTCAGAAATGAAAGCGCCCACTGTGCCAGCCGTTCTACTCCCGGGAACTCGTTACCGCGGGTAAACGGGTAAACGCTCCTGGGAAACTCGTTTGCGACGATACGCATTCCGATATCTGCAGTTGCTCCTCTTGAAGCAATCCATACTCTTTTTGGCGTACGTGCCTGGAGTAGAATACTGTTCTAACGTACTGCATAAAAATCCGCAGGTTACCATGACGTCCAGTGCCCTCTTTTATTGCGTCTCCCCTAACCTGATGCAATGCTTTGCCGTCCTTTCAAAAAGTGACATCCACCAGTGCCTACTCGTACTTGATCGGAATTCCTTCCTTCCTTCCTTCCTTCCTTCCTTCCTCCCTTCCTCCTGATGATGATGATGATGATGATTGTTATTGGTTTCCCCTTTGAAGCGGGGTGATGACATGTCATCTTACCAAAAAAGACTAATATAACCACGTTTTACACTCTTGGTTTAATACTAGCGCTGCTTAGGGCAGGCACTAAAGCTTATTAGGCACGAAATACTTTTTGTTTCCCTATTACAGGTGGTAACTGTCCTAGGCAATATTCCCCTCTATGCTTTTCGTCCACCAGCATTCTAATCTTCTTTTCGTCCCCTCGACAGCCTCGAAGTTAACTTCCTCTGTGATACCCTTAAATCCTAGGGCTTCTGGAAGCCCAATATTCCCTTCATGTAGATTTGGATGGATACCCTCACATTCCAACACTATGTGCCGCATAGTTTCTGTTTCTTTTCCGCAGACCATGCATACCCCATCATTTTGTGAATACTTCCCCACAAAACTCTTAGTTCGCAGGCAACCTGCTCTAGCCTCAAAAAGCAAAGCGCTGGCCTGGGAATTATCGTAGAAATTTTCCTCCCTCCCTCCCTCCCTCCCTCCGTTTTAGGGGCGAAGCCCCTTAGGCTCTGGGGCTGTTGGCGTCTCCTGTCGTCGTCGTCGTCGTCGTCGTCATAATCATTGTCTCACATAGTCACGGTACTGAAACACCGGGAAACCCGATTACGCCTCGCGCTAGAGAGCTTCGTGCTTTAAGGGGAAGGTGAAGCGGTTTTAGAATTAAAAGAAAAGTTGACTAGCAGCAAGTACACATTGAATAGTTGCCGTGTACAAAATATTTTCGCAATACATGCAATAGAAGCGATGCAATGCGCAAACAAAAGTGGCCCGATGCCCCGCCCCCATCTCGCCGCGCGATGCCGGAAGACCGAAGAGCGCGGGCGTCATACCTGGACTTCGGGCATAGCATGCTTCTTTACGGATGATTGACCCATAACCCCAAAATGGATAAGCTATACCAGAAGTGGCTGTCGGCCGTGGTATCAGCTTTGAATACGAGATCACGGGCACTTTACACACGGTATGAGTGTTTCTCTACAAGATGGCGTGGTCGTCGCCGCAGTAGTGATGTCAACAAGCGCACACTCAGAGCGGTGCGCGCCGTGGTCCACATACATGACGCATTCCACACTATACGCATGTGTTGGTGTCATTTGAAAGTCTGAAATCGCTTCCAAAAACCGAGGGTCGGCTTTCACTTGTTCAGGAGGTATCTTGTGGCGCATGCACCGAAGGTGCGCGCACTTTTAAAGGCGATCGTCTTTTTAGGGTCCGTAAGCTAAAAACATATCGTTTGTCTGTCTCTTTAACCAGTTCACGCCCGGCCAAAAGATTAGTCGCCGTTTCGTTGGCTTCGCTGCGAACCAACTGGGGCCATGGCTTATTTATGCAAGTCCGTATTATTGAGAGCAAAGAAAGAATACATGAGAATAGGGCTGTTTTTTATTGCGAATACAGGGACAATTGATTTTAAGCAAACGGACGAACGAACGAACGAACGAACGAACGAACGAACGAACGAACGAACGAACGAACGGACCGACGAACGGACGGACGGACGAACGAACGGACGGACGGATGGACGGACGGACGGACGGACGGACGGACGGACGGACGGACGAACGAACGAACGAACGAACGAACGAACGAACGGACGAACGAACGAACGAACGAACGGACGGACGGACGGACGGACGAACGAACGAAAGAACGAACGAACGGACGGACGGACGGACGGACGAACGAAGGAACGAAATAACGAACGAAAGAACGAACGAAAGAACGAACGAACGAACGAACGAACGAACGAGCTCGAGCGAGCTCGAACGAATGAACGAACGAATGAACGAACGAACGAAGGAAAGAACGAAAGAAAGAACGAAATAACGAAAGAACGAACGAAGGAAAGAACGAACGAACGAACGAACGAAAGAAAGAAAGAAAGAAAGGAAGAACGAAAGAAAGGAAGAACGAAAGAAAGAAAGAACGAAAAAATAACGAAGAACGCACGAAGAAAGGAAGGAAGGAAGACCAAAGAAAGAAAGAAGAAAATAAAGATCAAAGAAAGAAAGAGACAAACAAGAAACAAACAAAGAAACAAAGAAACAAAAGGAACGGGCATTACAAACGGCGTGGTAAAATCAAACACAGAAACAAAAGAAACAGCAGGCACCAGCAGATGGCGCATGAGCTCTGCAAACCCAGCAATTGAGTGGAATTGAACAAATAGCCCTTGCATTCATCACGAGAGGGGAGAAAAGGAAGGGGAAGAATGTGTTGAGAAGGAAGGCGGGAGAGGAGAGTGGTACTTGGCAGGGGCGGCAGAAGGCTACGCGACGAGGTTGTCTTTCGCTGTTGTAGGACGTCTATTGCAGTCTGCGCCGAAATCGTCTTACCTGGGAACGATCTTCACAAACAGGTCTCCTTTTCAGTGCAGGCTTGGGCACTTCTTCAAGATGAGCAGACCGTCGGCGCCTCTTTGTGCCGCCTTTTGGCAGCTCCGTCGTCGGCACTTAATGATTCAGGGAACAGCCGGCGTGTATCGCCAAAGGGGCCGAACGAATAAGCAGCAGACCAATGAGCATCAGGTGTTGCAATAGCTCAGATAATGTAAGCCACCGAATGGATGCCCATGGACCGCTCAGCGTGGAGCTGTTCTGTAATCGAGCACCTGCGCACGTCGAGCAAATCACGCTTAGCGAGTGCGCGGAGCTATAGCGAGTTGCGTCATCGCGAGTATTATTACCTGGACTGGTGAATTGGCCGCACAGGGGGCTGTTGCGTGAACCTGTGTTGCTTTGCGGTAGAGTTTGACCCGCGGCCTGACGAAATGTGGTCCCCTTATCTTAGCGGGGAAATGCGACGGCTCCTGTGGTCTTTAAAGGGACACTGAAGTGAATTTGCTCCCGTTTTTGCTTGCACTGTGTAGACTGGCTCAAATTAGCACACTTTTCATCGTTTATCCGGTTGACAAATCGGTAATTATTTTACAAAGCGCGAAAGAAGAAAAACTACCATGCGCGGTTTGCGGCGGCCGCACAAACTAAGCTGTGACGTTGGGAGGAGGGGGCGCCGTGATTGGACGATGCCCAAGGTTAGCAATCAAACAAGTTTCGGTTTCTGTTTCGGGCTGTAAAACAACATGTTTGACATTCGATGGCGTCGTTGGATGGGCATTCTCAATATCCCAGTTATCGTAGTACCGCGCTTCTGCCATGTTGTCGGCTGTAAAATGCATAAGATAAGCCTCCCAGGACGGCTTGGAATCGTAGCATTCAGTATCTGAGGCCTACGCAGTGCATGAACGCCCTCCGCGTCCCCGCAGACGCTCAAATGCATGCGCTTTTCCCCCATATTTGGAGCTTGCCTCGCTCATGCCTGTATCGTAAAAAGCGTGTTCGCACCAGGCCAAGGGTCTGTTGATTCTGGCCTGTGCCCACTGCCCGCAAGCAGTCGGTGCTTATGGCAACAGCACGCCAACGAGACCTCGCTAGCGCGGCAGTGCCAGCCTGCGCGAGTTCTGTGGACTAGTTCGTGGAGCAATGAACGTTGCGGCCCAAAAAAAGGTGAACTCAGTATAGAAAACATCGGCGAAAAACAAAAAAGTTAACTCATACAAAAAAAAAAAAAAAGCATGTACCCGCGGCGATTCGAACTTGTGACTGGCAAAACACTTGCGATGACATACCTACCACCCCAGACGACTAGGCCACAGGGGGCCGCTGGCGGCGAAGGAAAAGATAAGGTGTATAATGTATAACCAGTTTACACTAATTTTATTTAGTTTTAGTATTTCAAGCAGCTTAGGTGACTATTTGTTGTATTGCGCTCGTGCAGTAAGCGTCCCCCGAGTTTCCACAATAGCTCACGTCTAGCAATTGCATTTCGTAGACGGGAAAGCGTTCGCAGATGCGTAGTCGTGCTGCTGACTGCTCTGCTTGTTCGCCCAGCGCAAAAAAGTGCTTCCCGCACCCTAGTTTTACGCTGTACGGTAAAAATATCAGTTGATTTTATTTCCTTAGTACCTATATTGACTTCGCTCACTCTTCTCCCCCTTCAAGAGGCCTTATATTTTCCTACTGGCGTACCAGTCATCGAAGCGTCGCATGTGCGCTTGTGCAGCGCTTGTGTGAAGCGACCTTGACTTAGAGCTAGATACAGTGTACAAACTAACGAACTAAATAAAGGCGCATTCTTCCATTCCCAAACGTGTTGTGCCATAGTTTCAACTGATCGAGCGAATTGCGACGACCCGTCGGCGGCCGGCGGACTAAACGGTTGGCCGACTGACTCGGTCGCGGAAGGTCGGCGAGCCGTGCAGTAGCGCAGCCAATTGGCAGCTCCTCTCCTGCTGACGTCACACGAAAACGCCACAGAAAATGGGCGAGCGTAAAGAGAGGAGGACAGCATTTTCGAATTGATTTTTCTACTAAATAAATTCGCGTAAACGCGCACAGAGTGGTCGAAACAGGGCCCAGGGACTCCGGACTACAGTTTGCGCTCGTAATCCCGCATTGTTTACAAATCACTTCAGTGTCCCTTTAAAGGGCCCACGACGACAACATGAGACTGCTCTATACAAAATATTGGGTGTTCTGTAGTGCCCTGAGCGCTTCTCTATATCAAGGTGAAATTTGTATTCTCCCGCTGCATTGAAGGTTTTATGACGTCAGCAATGGCGTATTAGTCCTCCTCTGTTCAGCCTATGTCACGTGGTCCGCGTATGTCACGGACTTAACAGAGTCACTCTGCAAGGCTGGAGAAACAGCAGAGCTTGGCCCCTCTCCCTTCGTCCGATACCCGGCTGTTGCACCTCGCATCTATGTTCGAACTTGCCGCTGAAATTTCTTCACGACTTCCAGGCCCGGATCGTTTTGGCCGCAGGCCTTCATATCTCTCCCACTGTGGGAGAGATGTGAAATAACCCGCGGCCATATTTAAAGCCAACGCCCTCGCTACGAACCCAAATGAATTCCTGTGCGCACGGAATGCGATGATAGCCCTATTGAATAAATGCCGGTTGCATAACGCGAGTCACTGAGGTTCGACTAAGACCAAGGGAAGCGTTTTTTTTTTCTTTTCAGTTGGCTGCACATGTTATTGTTCCCCGCCCGTGCTAACCCGTATCGGTCGGGCCTTACGGGTGGCCCTGTGGTTAGGTTGCCGGTTTCACGGCGTAAAGGTTACGCGTTCTGTTCCCGGGACGTCCCTAACCACATTTTTTTAGGCTTCAAGGTTTTATGTTGCGATCGACGGGCAAAGCTCGGCCTAGACAACTGAGATCTTAAAATGGATTGCACTGAAATTTGCGCGTTGCCTCTTACCCATGACCGGTATTTTGGAACTCTTGTGAGACGCCTCAGTACATCGTTCTTCACGGCTCGCACGTGTCGGGTTACTCGGGAAGGGGCAGTTTTTTTTTGTGCTATTTTTATGCGGGTTTTAACTAACAAATTGCTGAAGTTGAACGCGGTGAAAACCAAGCTTGTCGAGTGATAGCTCCGTTTTTGTGCTAAGAGCGCGCAGTGAGCGCGCGCACAATTGCAGCGCAGAACCAAACACAGACGCTGCTCGCCGCTGTGGGAACAATCGGGCAGTGAACTTGGATGCGGCCGGCGCCTCCTTGTACCATTTTCTGATAGCATGCGCCTTTCTTCTTTTTCCCTTATCCCCCTATGGGCACCCTTCTCCCTGAAACGAAGGAGAGATTATACGGCTGCGCTTCGCACAACCGCACGAGGCGCTGACTTGACCTTGGCTGGGCTTGAAGGTCAAGTTGGCGCTACGAGCAGTTTTCTGGGTTTGTACCCGGAGTAGTAGAGCTTTCGTTCTAAAACGTTTTGTCACGGCTTGCGATATAAGAACGGATCATTGTGTATCCAGCGTTTGTCTTTTACTTCGTGCTGATTAAAATCTCGTTGTTTAATGTTTAGCATTCTTTGCCGAGAACCCCTCCCCCCTACCAGGACGTGAAACGCCCTGCATTTGCGCAGAAATGTAGAATTGGTGGAAGTAACACATCTAATCGTTATAATAGAGTGCGTACACGGAGCTAATTCATTGATCGGAATTTGAAAAAAAAAAAAAAAAACAGAAAGGGCAAAAAATAGAAAAATATCACAAAAAAGAAACTAGCGAAATAAAGAAAATATGGATCTTATACATGGCCTCCATAGAAATTACCAGTGGCTTAGCTCGGCTATGCCAGGATGTACGTAGCGTGAGCTAAGGGTCAGCTGGTTATTCTTAGCTTTCCTGGTTGTCTAGGGTTAGTTTGATTATCATGCTTACTGCTGCTTCAATGACACAGACACGGTGTACGCATTATGTGACACATTATGTATCAAGCAGCTCCGGCGCAGCGTCACCAATCGCCCCAGAGCTACGCTGGTTCCACTGGCGCACGCCGGTGTTGTTGCGACGCACGAGCCATCGGTTCCACACCCGGCCACCCCTCGCATGATCATAAAGTGGACTGGGCGGCCATGTGCGGAACGGAGGTCGGCGAAGACGCTGGACGCGTGGGGTGTGTGAGAGACGCCGGGTAGCGAGCAACGTTTCGTGCGCCGTGCGACGTCATTGCTCCTCGCGCATGCGCAGCACGGCTCTCCAGGAGGCACGCGAAACTGCTCAACCTCGGCCAGTGTAGCTCACGCTACAAAACGAAAGCTAAAATAAAAGGCCAGGAAAACAGTACGAAAACTCGAAAAAGAAAAAGATACAAAGATACAAAAGATTTTATTTCCTCAGAAGTACGAGGAGGCAGGCTGGGACTAAAGGCTGCAAAGCCTGACAGGGGCCCCAGCCCCCTTGGGTACAGTACAATGATGAGGCAGAATCAAACAAGCTACAAATTCTAATGTGAATTACAAAAATACAAACAACATGTAGAGCACAAGATATTACAGAACAATATGGGAGAGGTAAAGTAACGTACATTAGAGTGCAAAAGAGTAAAGTAAAACAAAATACAAGTGGACAATCAGAGTAGAACTATGATTGAGTTTTAAAGATAGACACAACTACAAAACCTGCGCATTAAACAGGTCGAGACGACATCCACAGCTCTAGCCATTGAAGCAGATATTCTGATTTAAGAGGTATTCTTTCGCCTGTGTTTTAAATATGTTTCTACTGCATTTGAAGTCAATGTGGTCTCCAACTTTGTTGAGTATGTCGGTGCGTTGAAACAGAGAAGACTGCCTGCCGTAGTTTGTTCGCAGTTTCGGTGTATGTGTTTTGGCACACCTAAGAGGGTATATACTGCTATTGCCGTTATGTTTGCCATGGAGATTTTCTTTGTGTATAGCTTTCAAAAGCTTCATATAATAAATTTGGTCAGCCTTAAGCATACTATACTGAACAAATAGTGGACCCGTTCTCAAGTCGGCATAGTGCCCGTGAGAATTGGCAAATAGACGGAGAACTCTTTTCTGTAAGATGGCGAAAGCGGGCCAACCCTTCACTGTATGAGCCTTGCATCTGCGAAAAAAAAAGCACAATTGTCGAAATAAATGCTCTTAATCGCTTTAAATGTGCAAATTTACGTAAGTGGCTAAAAGAAACAAAAGAAATCTTGAAAACAATAAATATGGACTCCATCCCGCCCTGCTAAAGTGGATGTCCAGCGCAGCTGTTCTAAACCACTACACACATGCAGATGGCGGAGGGTATGAAGTGTTCCTCGTTGTCTCGGCGGGCACGTCGCATGCGCTCGGCTTCCCTGGCGGCAAATGCTGTGGCCTGACGTGTACGCTCGGCGTCTTGGACGACAACTGCTGGGTCCTTTGCCTAGCCTGACGCTGCGTTTGCCCTCGAATGACGTCAATCCCCCTCCCCTTTCGAGGGCAGGGGCGGTATTCTCGTAACTGTCCCTTTTAAAAACGTCCCTTTTGAGTCCCTTTCATCCTGACGTACTTCCGGTTAAGCAGTGGGCGTTGGCAGTAGGTTTATTGCGCTTGCGTTACGTCACTTCCGGTTGTTTGCTTTTAGCCAATCAGGGCTCCCTAAAAGGGACACCTTTGAAAGGGACGCCAAAGGGACAAAACTCGAGAATACCGCCCCAGCTGCAAACCTAATCTTTAACATTACACATGGGGATGTTGAAGGGGGAGGGGGAGGTTCCAATTGTTCACAGGCGCCTTATCATCCATCGTGCGGTTTCGACGCTTGTGTTGCCGTTTTGTTTTCTTTACACGAATACTGAGCTCGGCTGCACACCTGCTTAGCCTGACCCATGCGCTTCGCGTGTTGGGCGAGAACTGCTGGGTACTGCCTGGGTGTTTGTTTACGACACGGAATTTTCCGAGCAACGAGAGGCGAACAGCTTCGCTGTAATATGGCACAACATATTTTGCTACGCATAGCCGAATATGAGTGTAGTGAACTCACAGCGTTAAACAAGCGGCGTAAGAATGCTATACATCAGTAGACAATTCTCTGAATTTCTGCAAATTTTTTGCGATGGTCGTTTCATACGTGCTCTTTCTTTTCTCTCTTCTCAGGTAAGCGTGACGCAGCCCTTCGTGCGGCCCTTCTACGCCAGTTCTGTTTGCACCACTTGTCATTGAAAGGTGAGCAGCTGAAATGTTGGGCCGCTCGAAAGCCTATTTATATGACGCGTTGTACGTCCTCTCGACGTTGGCAATATTGGCGCAAATACTTTATACGGTATCGCGTATGCCTGCGTTGGAAGCGGCGTTTCTAGAGCGGACTAAGTATGTTAGCGGGGTCAGAGATTTTCCAGACTTGCGGCTGCTTTTGGCGTTGTTTCGTCCAAAACCGGTGCCTTGCTCTAAAAAATTTCCGGGGCAGTAGCCGCTTTCAAAAAGCTGCTGTATTAGCAGAGCACACACGCTTATCAAATGACGTTAGTGGAGAGGGTTTTTTATCTTTGGGGTGAGCCGAAGACCTTGGTTTTGGCAATATATAAAATTATATTCCGGCAATGCACAGCAGTTTGGTCCACAGCAAAAAAAAAAACAAAAAAAAAAAACAAAAAAAAAAAACACGCGGGGATTTAAGCTCTCTGTTGTGATGTGAGAATGCGTAGACGTCGCTTCTTGCTGAACGTAGTGTAGGTTAATATCGCCGTGTTTAGCGTCGCTGAGCTTTGTATCGCTGAGTTTGAGCTTAGTGCTCCTGAGCGTATGATGTCGCGAAACCCGCAAGAACAGAATGCTTTTTTACGAGCAGCCTTCACTGCAATGCATTATGTGGAAAAGCCAGGTTTGTATAGCGAAAGCCTCACACACAGCTTCTGTGAGAGGTTCAGCTATCACGCAGCTAACGGCTGATCCCCTGAATAGATAGATAGATAGATTCATTACGGAGGTTTAAAGCATTGGCGCTATATAAGGGACAGGGCTTGCCGTAGGGGAGGGCTCCGGATTAATTTTGACGAACTGGGGATATTTTACACCTCCCCCCCTTGCTACCCCTTTTATTAGCTCAGCTGAGAGCGACCGTGGAATCGAAAGTCGAGAGTTTTTCTTTTATTTACGAAGGTTCCCGAATAGCTTTTAAAAAATTCTTGCGGAGTGGCGGTGCAGGGTTGAACTATGAAATGTTCTCCGTAAATAGATTAGTAATTTTTTATCGGCTTCCTCCTAACTGCTGACGGCTGTAACGTTGACTGAACTGTTGATTAGGATCTGCGCCATGGTTCATCGCGAGGCTTATGCTAAAAGAGAACGCAGCTACTGTTCCTTATTATCTGTGTCGTTGGTTTCGTTGGCTGTTGCATTAAGAATACCAGTGCACACCTGGCCGTCTACTCCGTATACACCGTATCGATCGCCTGCGTAGAAGAAAACATTTCTGTATGTACGGGTGGTTTGTTTAAGAGCACGATGTCTACTTAACGGCAGTGCACCTCTTTGCTCGTTTTGTGGGTTTGGTTATGCAAAACCGTGTATCGATGGGGCTGTGGTAAAGCGCTGGTGATTAGTAATGAGACAAAGCAGCCTGTTTTGGAGAAGGCTCGATAATCGTCGTTGTTTTGGCCAGCGAAATGAATGCACGCGTAATCTTTAGAAAAAACGATACTAGTGCATGCGTTTCCGGAAACAGGGCATCATGTTCGGCCGAGCCGTATCATAATGGTTACGCCTACCCATAACGGCGACGTATTCTGTTGCATTGCAAGAGGCTCGTATCCTATCTCAATTGTGATTAAAACAAAGTACCTGTTCCGTTGCCTGTGTATACCAGGAACGGTTCAGTAAACGAGACATGCCATATATCTCTTCTCGTTTTGGGCAGATAAAATACTGCGGTACGCTAATGGAGGAGCGAAATAAAGTGTCGGTACCTTTCTATCAGAATAATGAGTTGTTCCGAATCCGTCGTCCTGTTTCACCACTTTTGTTTTGTCTTGTTAGTTCTACTCATGCTACTCACTGCGGCTATTTTATTTTGTTTTTAGAAAGTGTTTATGATTATTTTCTTCCGAGAACGACTTCTAGGGGGATGCAGGTTCTGGCTCCCCTCAGAAAGCAACGAATCAAAAGCGCTGTTTAAAGCTTCCAATTTAACGTTCACATGACCGTTCAACTACAGGAAAGCGGGCGCGGTGATTCGCAAAGCTTAGTCGCCACGTTTCCGCAGGTCGGACATTCTGCGTAAAAACAAACAATTCCGTTCTAGCGAACGAAAAGGTAGAAAAGCAGAGCGTATACGTGGCTTCTGAAATGCGCAAATAGTATTCCGAACTGCCCCTATCGTGCTTTAGTCGGCTGCAATGCTTAGGAAATCAATGAACCGTTGTCCCTCACTCCATCTTAGTCGACGCTGGTTACGCTCAACCGGGAAAGGTCCCCTTCGATGTGCTTCCGTTTATAACGCTTCTGTTTATGGTTCATAGTGCAGCAGTTTCTCGCCGGCGTTTTCGATTAACTCGCAATCGGGAAGCAATACCACGGCCGGCGTGCGCGGCTGATAAACGTTGAGGCCTTGACCGGTTTTTCTGCAAGCCCGTAATCACGAGTACTGGAATTGTGCTTTCCGTTTCTCTGCGCGTTTACGCTGTATGCGTGTCTTTGAACCTTGTTTTAACAGCGGACCTGTTGTTGCATGTCGAACTTTTTCGTCCGTCTGCTGAAGGTCGGCCGTCACGCTGGGACTAGGAGCAGCATCTCAGATCCGTCGGTGACCTCGCATGCAGAAACAGGCACCCGGACCCATTGATAGCCGGCGCAGTGGTCCCGCTGATCGGGTTCCTCTCCCTCCATCTGGAAGAGGGAGAGGGAGCTTTCCGCCGCTACGCCTCGCTTCTGATTCTTTGGCGCGAACCGTAGAATTTTCGCGGTGACAGCGCTTGCGTTCTCGGGCGAGCGCCGGTGACGTTTCGAGGGAACGACGGGTCCGCTGTTTCAGCAGATTGCACGCGGCGTGGAACTGAATTTAGCTTTTCCTCAATAAACTCCCAATTTGCAGTCAGCGCTGCGTTGTGGTTCGTTTTCTTCGCCTGATCGGTGACCTGTTTTTGCATTGAAGCATCTGCCACCAGCTAGCCCTGGTTAACTGACTGCGACACTCTATTGCTGCTATCCTTATTAACCACCTATTAATCCATTACCAACTCTATTATCGATGCTGCTACGAAAGGCTACCCCGCAGCCCCACGGGTTTTACTATGGAGGGCTGTACTGCGGGTGGGGTTCGTGCGTTTCCGTAAACGGTCGACTCGATCCGCTTCCATGCGTGCAAGACGAAGCCGTTGAACGAGGCCGAGTGAAAGTCCGCAAGGGAGACATTCATTAGAAGCGTTGCGAGAGGGTCATTTGAAAGTCGAAGACAAGGCGGACAGTGGCCGAAGCGAGCTTGTGGCCTAATAAATATTGCTCTGTACGCGTCAACGATCAGGATCGTCATTAGCATATTGATGTAGTGCAGCGCGAATGCATCTTTCACGGACTTCCGATCGCTCCTACTCATCGACACACTTAAGTAAGAGGGAGTTTTCAGGCGGCAAACGCGTACATAAAGAAAAATTACAGCGTTGTTTTAATTAAAAATGTACGCCCGATGATTAAGGCGAGCCCCTAAAGTGCTGTTCACTTAAAACGCTTCCCGTGGTCGGAATCGAACCCGAGTCCTTCGCGTTATGAAACCAGCGTCTATCCGGTGGCGCTATCATCGCATTCGGGGCGTTCAGCGTTTCCTCTGGGTTCGTAGCGAGGTAGCTTTGGCTTAGTTAAACTGCAATTTGGCTTCAGATTTGGGCAGTGTGGATTTTCGACTTTAGGAGGGCGGATTGCGGACTTTGGAGACAGCTTCTTTTCTTAACCACCTTTCTCTTAATAAAGGGGCAGACCTAAATAAAATCAAGTTGAAGCTAGCGAAGACCACCACCTCCGCCATTTCCTGTCTTCGCATCCCAACTGGGGATGTATCTGGCCGAATTTTTTCGGGATCGAGGGTTCTCTGATATTTTGGCAATTGAGTGACAGGCAGACCGACCGAAATTTTCGTGTTTAGATGTTGCCTGAGGTATCGTTTACCAATCGTATTTTATACAAAACAAATAGGTCTCGCGCTGTCGGCTCGAGCGCCAGTAGCCACATGATGGGCGCTACCGACGTGGCCCTGGCTCGGCCCAGGCTACTTGAACCACACGCCGCTTGTACTAGCGACTTAGCAAGTGTCGTGCGGTGAAAATGTTTCCTGGGCGTTTCCTTTCTCACACGATTTGCTCGATGCCCTCGGCAGTAGTAGTTGTAGCGTGCAACCTGAAAAGAAAGTGCGAAGAAAACGGTTCAAGTATAAAGGCTACGCGCTACACATCACTCCTGTAACAGGTAGTTTCGGCCCGAATATTTTTGAAATGACACAGTCGTGTTTATCCTGCCTTGAGAGGTCCTAACTTTTCTCGCATTGCACAGCGCCTAGGTGGGCAAAGAGCTTTGCTTACTAGCTGTACTGAGTTTGAAAGATGCCGAAGTGGGAATACGGAAGGATTCGCAACTTCACTACAGATAAGGGTAAAGAACACAGTTAGGGTCTTTTGGGCACTTTCTTTGAACCGCGTTATTAAAGCATTCGAAGAAACTCGGTTGAGATAGACGTTTTGTGTCAATCTACTCGTAATCTGCTGCTACTCCGAATTTGAAAGAAAATTATTGGACATCTGGTAAACTTCCTCGTAGGACCAGTGGTGCGTAGGTTCGCTGTTTGTTTTCGGTCTTTTGAAACGAGAGATGAGGATACTGCGTAATATATATTTTAAACGTTTGTTTTCTGGCGATCTGGACGGCAGTAATTTTTTTGTGTGTGCAGCGGACCTTGAGCGAGTGCTTCACTTTTTCTCGTTTTTTTTGCGTGTAAATAGGAACCTTTCGAGTCGTTAACATGCGTTTGTGGAGACGGCGCATGCACGCTATACCCTTTCATCTCTTTGGAAGCAAACATTACCGTGCCTTGAGGCGTCTGCATTGTGCAAATATGCAACGTTGGCGCGATAGAACATTGTTGGTGCCTCGACTAAAACAACTTTCTTGGCAGCGCCCACAAAATGAACGCCACAGCGTTCATCCCAGCGGGCATGTTCAGGGGTCATTGACTCTCAGGCGAAATAAAACAGGCACAGAAGGTTGCTTGATTCGTTGGTGAGATCGCTTTGTTTCATAAATAGACGCGGACGTCTTGAGGGACGGACTCCTGAACGACGCACTGGACCCGTGGAGACGGTGGCTTCGTTGCTGAAGCAACGACAACCGCAGCGAGGGACACCCTGCCGCGCGCACCAAACTCTTACTCCTCCATCTCTGTGTAGAAGGCCTCCCGCCGTCCTCGGTATGGTCCACCCATCGGGCCTTGCGGCTGCCCGAAGCTGCGGGGAGGAAATAAAAGGGAATCAGCGCTAGAGACTGCCGCGTCACCACTGCGGAGGCGCTTTTATGTTTCGTGGTCTGTACAGCGCGGCTGACGTCAGGTCATGGATTCAGCGTTATGCGCATGTCAAAATATCTCCGTTTAAAGACCCACTGTGCTCAAAATTTCTACCCCTTGAAAATCCTGTTTTCGGATAGTCTACCTAAAAGACTGCAAGATACAAAATAGTGCAGCTGATATACGCTATGCACGGCACAAATGACCGTCGAAAATTGGCGATCTGGAAAATTGGCGATCTGAAAGGGAAATTGAGAATTGAGGCCATTACGGCCAGGCTGATGAACAAACGGGATAGCGCTCGTCCCGTTTGTTCCTCACTCGTCCGTCGTCGTTTTTGCGCTGCAACCATTTTAATTGTGACGTTGCAGCCGGTGAGCGAGCGGCAGACCGGCCGGCCTGAGCGAACGTGCGCGCAACGCTTTCGGCTCCCAGCAGGCCAAAGAGAAGCGCGCCGAGCGGAGCTCGATCAGTTCTCCTGCCGGCCAGACGACCGAGCACCCGGTCGGCGGCAATATCACTTTCGCTTCGTGGCTGTTTACGCTAACCGCCGGCAGGTGCACTGTCGTCTGCGACGAAACTATTCCAAACGGTTCAAACTAATTAACAACCCATTTATTGTGGCTACGAGTCTTGTCCCAGTCGGTTTGGTTGTTCGTATCGCACGTTCAAGATAAATTCGGCCGAGGTAAAATTTAAGTGCAGTTGGCTTTTAAGCGATAGCTGTGGTAATTTCTGACAAAAATTGTAGTGATTGCGTTAACAGCATCAACAGACAGAATGGACAAATGGACATGTAAAATAAAAATAAGAATGAATACACTTATGGTGTGAGCTAAGGCCTATAGAATTCGAAGCCTTGCTCCCTCGTCTAATCCAATATGTACAAGGGGTGGAGCCCCTTAGGGGCTGGGGCTGTTGGCGTCTCCCGTCGTCGTCGCAATGGTCGCCTCATGTAGTGACGGTATTAAAACATCGGAAAACTCGTTTACGTCCGTAAGGTGAGGAATTGGACTAGTTGGTTTTGCATGTTCGTAAACTGCTGCCGTTTGTTTTCCTTAAAAAAAAAAAAAACGGTGTCCTTAGTAAGTTCAAGCGCCGTTTATGAACTCGTTTACTCCTCGCGCTATAGAGCTTCGTGCTTCAAAGACGAGGGACCTTTCCAGCAAAGCTGCATGCCTTTACCTTCCAGCGGTTTCATCTCCGTTGGCAAAAACGCCAAGGCACCAAGAATACACTTACACACTGCATGCTTAGTCCCTCCCGAGGTTTCACGTGAGTGGAGATT
The DNA here is from genome assembly GCF_048455015.1 of Haemaphysalis longicornis. Lineage (NCBI taxonomy): Eukaryota > Metazoa > Arthropoda > Arachnida > Ixodida > Ixodidae > Haemaphysalis > Haemaphysalis longicornis. The sequence continues at coordinate 138,584,208 of NW_027526445.1, forward strand.
ACCCGGGATTTTTTTTATCATATAGCGAGATTGAGTGGAATGATAGTCGGACAGAAAAATTACATTTCGAACTAATAAGCTTGAATCCACACTCGAATATTTGTTTTTTGAATGACCCGAGAGCCTGCTAGAAAACTTGGAAACCGCTCGACACGCCCCTTACTCGGAGCGGAAATTTTTGGGGCCAACTGCCCTAGGGAGCCACCCTCAAAGGAAAGGGATGACGTTTCCTTACGTGTGAGATATGTGAGCCATAAGCGGGTGTCATAAGACACGTGTTCAAATGCGTAGCTCTAACAGTTTCTCGTGCTTTTGGCTCCAGCTAGTACGCCGCCGCAGAAGGAATTTTTGGGGGAATAAGGGGGTTGGTGAGGGCATGTGCATTGGAATTGACGAACATAGCGTCACTAGATAAAGTTACAGAGTGTCGGCATTCTTTTCTCCTACTGCTCCGTGCCGGCGCTCTCATAATTGGTCAGTTCGCATCACGTGCCATTTGTTCATACTACAACGATTCATGGGCACCACCATTTTCTTGTTTCTGCGTTTTCTGTCGGTCAACTGTAGTAGTCTCAGCTTGCCCTCCATGCTCTGCGGCTGCGCGCGACTGGCGTCGTTCCGAACGCGAATTAAAGATAACGCGCTTCGTAACATTTCGGCCCCAGAAGTGTGTCCGAAGATGCCGTGTTGCTGCATCTTCGGCAGTGTTGTTTACAAATGACCACGTCAAAGTTAGCGGTGAGGCCGCACAAGGGGCAATATGGAAACGCCGATAAACACCAAAATGGCCGCTGTTGTTCACTTGCGTGCCTCAGTGACGGTACTCTGCATCTTATCTAGTGACACTAGATGGACAGACGAATGTTCCCCTGGAGCGTACGCACCAAGCATACGCAGTGCTCTTTGACAACAGATATAACCCTAATAATCAGCAACGCTTATACTCACGGCATGAGAGGTATTTATAAGAAACTCGTGCCTGCTGTGCACAAGCCTGGCTCATCAAGAGTTGGCTCTGCTATAGAACCGAGGGACTATGACCACAGAAGGTGGAAACGAAGTGGCATGTAGTTAAGAGCACTTTGCATTTAATCGCGACGTGGTTGTATCCTGGCAGCAGTCTTTTGACTAAAGCGAAGCTGAGTGCGGTCTCCGTGCCACTTTAAGGCGATTGGAGGATACATATCTTCCTGGCGACACAAGGCTTGGCTCCTTCTCGAAGCTTGGATGACAGGTGAGCGATTGAAAGCTTTGCTGATGCTTACCCGCCTTGCTGTCGCTGCGATCGCCGTCCTCGGAACTGTGCAAACTGTGGTTGCGGGCCGCCTCTGAAGGAACCGAAGCCTCCTGGTGCTCTGAAAGAGGGCAATCATTGATGCACACCGGTCAGTTTAAAAATTTGGAGACGGGACATTACTTTCGAGACTATCTGCAAAGTTCTTGAGTGATCTGCAAGAAGTTAGTGCGAGAGGTTGTCATGCTGGCTGATTGTCAGTTTTCAGTGTCAGGGGGGAGAGGTGGTAGAGAGCTTTAGCATAGCGTTACGCCACGTTTTAACGGGCATCTCTTGAAGAAAGTGCGCCCTCACTGTGCACGCACCATACAATAGGCTTTCGGCCGCAATTTGGTGAAATTTACGAGCAAGATTGCTTAAATTTACGCGTATTTTGAGGCATCGTCATCTATAGACAGTATTCACTGAAAAATGTAGCGGTCAATTTCTTCGCTTGGCAACACTGGGAACGGCCACTGGCATGACCGAAGCGCCACGGACATGGCGCAGCTTGTGCCACTGCGCCCGCACGCTGCAGAAACAGATACACCGGTGTGCATCATCTGCTCCGTTGCAACCAGATTCTCAACGGTGGCGTCAACAGAGACGTTGTTAATAGCACTCACATTGGAGTCGAGACAAAACTTTCCGTTTGGTGGGGTAGAGTTTGGAACGTCCAACACGAATCATGTGCTTAGCACGGACAGGTACCGCCATCCCGCGGAGCCCGACGTAACCAGTGACGACGCACTCACATGGTTGCCTGCATGCGTGCCTCGCCAGTGAATGCAACCTATAGTCTGATTTTATTGCTAGCGGCAGTCTCGAGGAGCGGAGACCGGAGGCTTGGAGACAACAACCACATGACTGCATGCAAGCATCCTTGTGGAGTTATCACGACATGCAAGTTGCTTTTCAATTTTCTTGTCCCCCACGCATGCTGTCACGGGAGACGCTCACTGACAGCCTCACGATTAGCGTAGCCTTCTTAGTAACTCGCTCGTGAGAGCCTCAGCGCGTGTATAGTATTATGCATTACAAAGTATGCATCGTAGATCTACTTCAACATCCTGGAACCCATAACAGGAACCTACTATTGTGGAAGTGTGTAGTGGTAGCAAAATGGTGCGTGTTTTGACAGGGCTACCTGTTTCGTATTTAGGTATGCTGTGGTTTCTTGTGTTCCATTTTCGGGCTTTCTATAATTTAGCCGTTCGTTACACGCAGCGCATTCCGTCAGCGCCGAACTCAGGTAAAACCTAGCTCGGTATCAACACGATGGCTCTTCGCATGCCACATACCGTTTGAATTTGAAAATGCTTTGCGAAATGTCGCCGTTTACGTTAACACTGATCGAACACTTTGTAACATGCCCGAGAATAACTTGCTGTTGTGTTCCGTTGGTTGGCGCTGCTTGTGGGTTTCTGTGCCTGTTAGCGGAAATCGATGGGCATCCGGAGAGAAGAGCGCCGTGCACGAACTATAACGATACTGCCTGGATGAATATGAATCCTTAGTACTTGGTCGTCTTTTGGAGGATAGTTTAATGACGCCGTTGTCTACGTTTAAAAAGGAATATTGACAGCGAAGTTTATTTTCTAAAAACATATATAATTCGCTTCAAGAAGAGGCCACCATGCCTTTCCGAAATCAGTGCTCGGAATCAATATTAAATTGTTAATGTAGCCGCAGTTTTGAGAGGCGAAGAAACAACCGTAAGCCGCTCTGCGGCATCAAACGGGTGGGCTTTCGCGTGGACGGAGCAGTCGAGCCAATAAAACTCGAAAGGTCTGCCGCTTCTCTCTCAGTGACATCGGGAGTGGTTTTGATAAGCCTACGCATAGAAAATTTAATAACTGTAATGAGAAATTGGTGCAACCACTGGCCAACCCGCCCGTATGGCCTCTCTCATCCATCATTGTCATCTTCTGTCCTCACGAATAATCGCCTGCAGTGGCCGCGGGACTAAAGACGCAGAAGACTAGCCTGTCCGACATAGCCTGGTCCGCTCATTCCGGTGACTGCGCTTCGCTACCAATAAATTCCCTTGCATAACAAACAATTCGACCCAGTCCCACCCAATGTGAAATCTGCTTAAATACTGGAGCTGTGGTTCTCTGGTATCGGCTCGAACATCAACAGGCGCTCGCCCGAGAACTGCAGCGCCGTCGCCTTGCAAATTCTACGGTTCGCGCTAATAAATCTGCAGCTGAACGTCACCGGCGGGAGGCTTCCTCCCCTCTCCCCTCTCACAGCGGTAGGGAGAGGACCCGCCCGTGCGACACCACTGCGCCCTCTTTCGGTGGGTGTGGTTCCCAGACCCACCGATAGAGGCCGCCGGCGGGGCTGGTAACCTAGAGTTCCTGTATATAGCTCCCGCAGCTCCCTGCGGGAGCTATATACAGGAACTCTATGGTAACCGGCTCCTCCCCTTGCGTGACGCACGACCGATAGCACACGAACGAAAAGGCTCGGCATACGACAGCTCCGCTGTTAAGCATTTAGTGGTTTCAGCGACGTCTCATTGTTCCCCCCTCGCCCACAGCTGTGCGCAGTTTCAGATTTTCTGAATTTGGTAGGATTAATATCAAATTTAGCTTGAAAGAAGGGGAATTGGGGGGGGGGGGAGGGCAGATGCGGGCTACGGATGTTTCTGAAACCAAGGACAAGGCTTGCGTCTTGCTTGGGCAGAAAAATGCAAGGCAGAACCTCCGCGCCCGCTGCCGGGCTCTCAGCAGCTGAATCCTAAACGGGTGACGTGAGCGACGCCGTAATTCATTATCGACAGCATGTAAAGCAGTCTTGCGTCCTGCGGTATAGTTTACTGCCTAGCAAGCGCTCATAAGAGCGAAAAATAAACAAAAAAACACAAAATTGGTGTTGGTACTCAGTGTTAGCATTGATGATTTCAAGGCAGCGAGATATGCATTAAATACGCATCCCGCAGGTGAACATTAATGTGCAATCCACTCCCACTTGCTGAAAAGCGTGCCCTCTCAATATCTATCCGGGTGCAGTCTTACAGATACAGAAGCCAGTTCTTTCGCTTGTACGTTGCCGTGCCCATAACATCTTAGACGACATTTCTGTGGCTCATACTGGATGCGTCGCTTGTTTCTTTTTGCCACGAACTGTAATCCCGCTTGAAATTGCCACCCGCGTGCGGGAGCTTACGCGTGGAAAAGCAGGGGGAACCTCGGCGCGACGGCTCGCTGAAGTAACTGTCGAAGACGAGAAAGGAAAATTCTTCGTCACCGTGTTCAAGCTTCTTTACGTGATGTAATCGATGAGAAAATAGTTTGGCTTTTTTGCTTTCCGTTCCACTTGGAGATTGTTCAACATCTCTAGCTCTTAGCTGTTTAACAGCGAAGCTGTTTAAACTGGTGGTTGGGCCGGCGAACGTACGCATTAAAACGTCGCTGATCGGTGACGACATTGCGCGCGTCGGCACCACTGATATACCGTAGCTTCGCCTCCTTGCGCTCGGGAGGGACTCGTGTCGCCACCTGTCGGAGGCCTGTTACAACTGGTAAAAGCACGGGTTTGGAAACGCATCGCGGGGTGGCTTGCTCTATCGCTTGTTGCGACGAATGGTGGTGTTTTGACGGTGGAAAGGGACGAATTAACGCCAAAATGAAAGAAGCCAAAAAAGCCGAGAAACGGTAACGTCAATCAAATGCTTGATTAGCGTCCCACACGCGAGACCACCCAAGCCGAACGGTGGGAACCGAAGGAGTTCAAAATTTTGAGCAAATGGTCGTTCGTCTGCGCCCTCCAGGGCTCTTGGAGCTTCACCGCAAAGCCGGCGGGCAGGCGCTTATTGTACATAATTTAATTACCGATTGTTCATTGGTCTTTGGGGGGCACAGCACTCAGAAAACTTGACCGAGCCTCGAAGCATGACCACGCAGAAAACTTGGCCGAGTCTCTAGGCCTAACCACACATAAACTTATCCGAACCAAGAATAAGCTATGTGGGGCAGCCAGTTTCGTTGTTTGCCAACTCCGCGCGCCATTTGTGCGAAGCTGCGCCAATTTTTAAGTGCAGGGCACTTTAGGAGCTCGCCTTGCCGTCGTAGCTCGCTCGTTGGACCTATGTAGAGCCACACGGCGTTCCGTCGTGGTGGCTGTCGTCGCGGCGTAACCCAGAGGGTTCGAAAGCCAAGCGGTTTATATAGTCATAATAGTCATAAGTGTTCGAAACTCGTGAACCGCTAGCGCTTGTCATACATCTCCCCGTCATTTAGCTCAAACAAAACTGTAGGTACATTTGAGGCAGCATATACGTATATAACCGCCAGCGCCCGCGTTAATTTAGTTAGCAACGCTCGTTGGGTTGGTTTTTACGATAGTAAGCGAAAAAAAGTGGCATTGCAATGCCGGCACGTGCGGGAGGAAAAGCAAGCACAAAAAGAACAGAACTCCCGGTGGCGCAGTTTAAGGCAGCGGTCGCGCGAGCTCTGCGAAGGCGGGAAATTTGAATTGCATTGGGTGGTAGCAGTGAGTGGATAACAGCGCTGCAGCCCATTATGGCGAACCACTGTTCTGCTCTTCCGACAGCTTTCACATTGAGTGGAACGGCTTTATTTTTTTTTTGTTCTGTGAGAAGTACGGATCGAAAGAAAGTGGTTTGTGAGCAACCGCTGCGTCTTTTGTGTGGTGTACGTGTGTGTGCGTGCCAGAACTTGCAGCTCAAGTCCGTTGTTGTCGTATCAGGATGGTATGTAGCAAGGAAATGAAGAGGCAGAAGAAATCCCCCGCAGCATTTTTAGAATGGCCATGAACTTTGCAATCATTGGTGGGGAGGGCACAACTGCGAGGTGTAAAGTTGGAAGTCAGACTTACCCGCCCATTCCAGGCGGCGGCATGTCCATGCCCTGGCCTGAAATACATGAAAGGTAATTAATCTTTTTCGTGTCGTTCCTTCAGGCGTTTCAGTGAAGAGAACAACGATGTGCTCCCAGGGACACTCGAGGGAGGCGAAAAGAATATTTGACCAAATCATGGGTCATCGCTTATTAGTGCCTTTTTAAAGAAAGCTTCACTTATGAAACATTCCGGTGGCTGCGCTTGCTTTGCGGATAATTGCGATGGAAAGATAGAGCATTCAAGAGGTGGCGGAGTTGCGCCGTTGGCGGTTGCGGCCTTGTGGAAACTGAGTGGAGGAGCACCGTGGCCGCGCCTGTGACGTTTCCCAGTAAGCACGGGTTGACAACGTGCATAAGGCCCCTTCGCTGTTAGCGTTACGGGTACGTTAGTGGTGCTTTTCTGGTAGTTACAAATGGTAGACTTAATGTATCTATTTAGAACTACTCTCTCGTGATTGCGACGGTTTGCGAGAGTAAATGTGCATATTCGCATTTTGGAAGATGGGTAGCATGATCAAGTGGTTTTGCTACACTTCACGCAATCAAGCGCGGACGGGATAAGATCGGAGAGAAATGTTTACTAAAGGTATATACATGATGTTTCGTATTGTGGGGACGCATATGGAGTCTCATTTGAACGCGGGTTTTTTATTGTATTTCAAGCTGAACGGCAATGTTTGTTGAGAAAAGGCGCTTCTTTGCAGATTCGCAGCTACTATTTATGCAAAGCGAGAGCCATTTGTCTAACGAACATTCTTAATGAAATAGCTAGAATATACCCGTCTGCTGGGCGAGAAGCCAAGGCCAGTTGCACCGTCACGCCACCCCGATACGCACAGTCGCTCGTCGGGCATACACAAAAAGCGGTTTCAGTTAGCAGGAGGCCCTTGGAAGATTCGGAAGTATGTACTCTACTTACACCGACTTAACAATGAAAATTCAAGTGGGCCATAAGAACCCATCAGATACGGCCGTCCGCGTCGGTCCTGAGCAGGGACAGCGGCCTGGTCACGCACGTGGAGGCCACAAAACTTTGGCCGTCCACCACTTCCCAGCAATAGCAGACATCGTTATAACGGCAGACGGTTTGTAGAGCAGCGCGTGTCAGCAGCGTACGTGCCATTGAGCTGCTCCCGCGAATTTGCGGCCATGGGCCGGCAGTTGCCACTTCTGCTTGTGCCGAAGCCAACTGGCAAGTTTTACAGTCAGGTGCATCGTCAAAGCTGAGCTTTTGTGCAGCAAATCGGAGGGGTAGGATCGGCCTTGTGCAGACGCTCAGTAAGAAGACATACTTTTCACACGGACTATGATCGGCTAAACTGCCTACGCTGGTGGGGGACTGCGGGCTCGAAAGTCCGACGGCTCCGTGGAGGAACTTTAGAAACCTGGAGTGCTTTTATGGGTTCTCGGACATCAATTCGTTCATCCACGAAGGAATTGAAACCCGACAGCACAGAAAGTTCAAGGACGACAGCATTGATTCACTTCGGATTTCGGTGTCTGCAGAATGGCTGCTTGTGATACGAGTTAATCACTTGTAGCATCTGGAATAATCCTCGAGGAAGCTTGCGGACTCATCATCCATCTGCCTGTCCGGTGCCGAAACGTTTACACGCCCGTATCACATTTACGTCGTAAATCCCAAAGGATGACTTAACAGTACTAACAGCTTAGATTGCACAATAGCTTTGATAAAGCTATCCCCGATGCGGGACAATAGTGTCATCCTTTTCGTAGTCGAGTGAATCGATCATCTACCTCTGGTTCGTCGATCTCACCCGGCTGGTTCCGAGCCTAGAAATCCGCTGCTTGTGCGGCACTCGCAAGCATACCTCTGGTTGTGGCCACCAGTGCCAGCAGGGCGACGGCGGAGAGGACCAGGAGGGAACAGATCTTCATCACGGAAGCCATGTCCAACACGCAGTGGATCTTCGCTACTAAGCAGGGGCGATGAGCGAGTTTCGGGCTGCTGTGCGGCCAGTTTTTGAACGCCTCGAACCTCCTCCACCTCCCCACCACGTGGTACACACGTTCTGCCCTTGCTTTTCTCCGCCCTTTGCCTTCCCCCGGGGAGGAAAGCGCACAACAAGGCTCTTCACTTTCATTTCCGTTTTTTTTTTGCGGGTGCTTCTTTCCCTCTTGTCTTTCGTGGCTCTGTGCGCACATTCAGAGCCTTGCTGAGCGCCGCGTAGTCGTGCGGGGCTTGCCAAAGCCTTTGGCAAGAGCTATTCCATTTGCTTGGTTCTCAGTTTCTTCAGGGGCCGTGGCTGATGTTCTCCTGTCCAACGGTGATTTGTTGGCCATGCTTGTCTAGCATCAGACGCCTGCGGCGCAGTGAAAGAATAAAAAAAAAACTCGTTTTCGGCGGTGCTGTGCTTTGTTTTGGTGTCTTTTGCCGGGGCGTTTGCTTAGGAGGTCGGCAAGGACCTTTTTCCCTACAGATTTTCTTTTTCTTCGCAGTCTTTACGTGATTCACGAAGACCGTCGGCTAGGTTTTCGCGTGAGTTCCTCCCCTTTTAGCGCAACGCTTTCTGACGAAAAAGCAGGTGGCGTTTCTAAGCCTCTCTTTCGGCTCGGTAGCGTCTATGCCACGGTGGTTGGAGGGGAGGCCTTGTGAAAAAAAATCCCGTGGTTTCGCCACCTGGGTTCCACGTTAGTGCTCGGTTGTCGCATCCCTTGTTTGTATTTTTGTTTGGGTGTGAGGATGTCTACATTTCAGCTCTTTCTTGTGCTTCGGTAGTAGCGCGTGCTCGCACGAGCGTTAAAAAATACCCTTCAGAGTCCTCTTTTTATTTTCTCCATTTCTTTTGCAGTGCTTTTGTTCGCGAGTAGATGCAAACTCCGTCTTTGCGGTACTTGTGTTTTACCCTCCCTTTAGAGTTTACTACCCCCACGCACGCAGCGTACTTGGAAACTGGGATAGTGTTATGGCAACGCGTGCTTGTGTTGACGTAAAAGCGCGTTATTAAAAATGGAGGCTGCCTAGGAAAACTTCGCAGCGGCTGGAGAAAGGTTCCCCCGCAACGTCACAGTGACAGCGAGTTTTGTTGTAACGCAAAGGAACGAAGTTCTAGGGCTCTCTTTGTTTCAGAGAGATTTTGCAGACACAGTTAATAGACGTGCTGTTGCCCGCACGCAGGTACACAACGCTCGCACGCGCAGAGGCAGACGAAGCGACGGGATACAGTCTCGCTTGCGTAACACCCGTGAAAATGCAGAACAGCGGAGAACAGTACTGTCGCGCAGTGAAGGAGGAAGCAAGGTTCGAGCAGAAATAAAGTTCATAGGGGCGAACTTCTGCCTTGAAATAGACGTGAAGAAAAAAATTCACGCTTCTCCACGAAGTGAATCATGTTCTTAGAGTAAATCACCCGTAACGTTGCCCACTCGCGCATGTAAATGAGTGAAAACGCGTGTGTACAGTATATGCAATTCCAATCCAATCCAATCCGATACAATTCAATCCAATCCAATCCAATTCAATGCTCCACGCGCATGCGCAACTCTGTGTACACGGACGCCAAGGGAGAAACCACGGACAAAGCGAGTGCCTTAGGTGTTTCGCCCCTAAAACACAAACGTCGATGAAGCAGTCAGCAAAGTGACGTCCACACACAACCATCAGCGAATAGAATGCTCCGGCGTTTACTCTGCAAGCGAAGCTTTCTGGGTTTCAGCGATGGCGGTGCCGTAACCAAAACCACTGCTGGAAAGCCAAATTTACGCAATGGGAGTGCACATGATGATGATGATGATGGTTAAACAAGAAAAAAAAACGCTTCCCGTGAATGCAAGTGAACCTGAGTCCCTCGCGTTATGAAGCCGACGTGTGTTCGATTGCATCATTGCGTTACGGTCAAATCAGTTTGGGTTTGTTTTAAGCTGCTCGAACTTCGAAATAAATTGAATTCAAGCAAATCAATCGCCTTTGTATACATTCAGGGTTGATGTTCACGCTTCGTAAATAAAATTCAATTCAATTCAAAATTAAAGAACGCCCACCTAATTTTGTGCGCAGAAAGCCTTGCGTTTCAACCATCTGTCTCGTTGGATCAAATGTGGTCTGATTTTTCTTTCCACAGGCATTGAATGAGGTCGAGAGCATTGTCAAACAAATGAGCATCAGGCTGGCCTAGTGGCAAAAGGGTGAAACCCTTTCCCTGTAAACCAATATTGCCCAGGCAGCACAACGCAAAAGAGAGAGCGTCCGGTGAGCCCGTAACACAAAATAAGGTCCCCCGGCTCGGCAAGGCGGTATCGAGAAGCATGAAGACGTGTTCTTAACAATATATGTACGCATACATTAAACCGGCCTTGATAAAAAAGGACTCGTGGCAAGAAACTGATTTCGGTGTCGGCGGTACTTCGATAAAAGGAGGGGGGGGGTGAATTGTTTTACGTGGTCTGCAGTTGGGACAATGAAAGGGATGCTGCGTGGTGAAAACTGAAAGCTCTTAAATCAAACAAGGAAGTAGAGTAACAAGCGCACACATCGACTCCAATATTTGTATGCTGCTGGCAATCTGATACTTCAAAGCCACAGCTCAGACTCCTTTTCACGTAACCAGATGGCAGAAGGTACGTTCCGCTGCTGATGGCATTGCTCTTGCACAGTGGCCATTTTTAAATTCCTCAGGCACACATTTCAAATGGGTCAGCTGAAGCAGTGGAGGGTATATTTTCACCGCTGCCCACAGCGGAAGAGAAAACCTTTGTGTATGTGCGTGCATATATATATATATATATAGATTCAAGAAAAAAAAAAACTTCGAAGGTGTTGGCGACCACAATTATTGCTAACATTTGTTGCCAGCAGCAGCACTTGGGTATGCGCTGGCGTTACGAGGGTGCACACTGGCGAGACTGGTTGTCCACAGGCATGAACTGGGTATTCACTGGCATTACTAGGGCGCACTCTGGCGAGGCCAAGTATGTTTTGGCGGGACGTGGGTATAGACTGGTATCACTAAGATGCCCACGGGCAAGATTAGGCATACATTGGTGATAGTTCGGTATGCACTGGTGAGATTAGGTATGATGACTTGAGTATGCACTAGTGTTATTCAGGTGCACGCCGCCGAGACTAGACATGCGCCGATGTTATGTTGGTACCCACTGGTGTTACTAGGATGCACACCGGCGAGACTACTGCATTGGTGTGAGTTTATTACGTACTGGCGTTACTCGGCTGCGCGCTAGCGAGATGTATGCACCAGAATCACTTGGGTGCGCACTGCCTTTAGTAAGGCGCATGGGGGCATGGCTAGACACATACCAGCAGGACTTGGGATGCACTGGCGCTACTGGGGCGCACACCGGCGAGGCTGGGTATGCACTGACAGGAATTGGGTACGCAATAGCGTTACTAGGTGCACACGCGCGAGAATAGGCATCTACCGGTGAGGCTTGACAATGCATTGTCATTACTGGAGCGACACAGGCGAGACGGCATGTACCGGCGGTACTTGGGTATGCACTGATGTTAGTAGAGTGCGCACTGGTGAGGCTGGGTATGCACTAGCTGGTCTTGGGTAACACTGGCGTTACTAACGTGCGTTGGGGGAAAATAGGCCTGTAATGGTGGGACTTGGGCGTGCACTGGCGCGACTCGTGTGCACACTGGCGAGACTAGGCATGCACTGGCAGGACTTGGGTCACGCTGGCCTTACTACGGTGGACACAGGTGACACTAGGCATGTATTGGCTGGGCATTGTGTAGGCACTATCATTACTAGGGTGTGCTCTGGCGAGGTTTTGGTATGCACCAGCATGACTTGGGTACGCATTAGCATTACTAAGATGCACACAGACAAGACTAAGTATGCATCGGCAGGTCTTCGGTATGCACTTGCGTTATTTCAGTGCACGCTGGTGAGACTGGGTGTGCACTGGCAGGACTTGGGTATGGAGTGGCTTTACCAGAGTGCACACTAGCGAGACTAGGTATGCACCGGTGGGAGTTGAGTATGCACTAGTACTTCTAGGATGCACAGTGATGAGGCTCGGTATGCATTGGTGGGAGTTCAGTGTGCATTGCGTTACTTTGGTACACACTGGCTAGACTGGATATGCACCAGCATGACCGAAGTACGCACTAATGTTAGGTGCACACGGGCGAGACTGGACATGCATCGATGGTTCTTGGGTATGCACCAGTGTTTCTAGGATGCACACTGGCGGGACTAGGTATGGAATTGTGCAAGTTCGGTATGCATTGGAGTCACTTGGGTCTAGGTGTGCACCAGCATGACCTGGGTATGCACTATCGTTTAAGGTGCACACGGGCAAGACTAGGCACTTACCGGCGGGACTTGGGTATGCAATGACGTTACTGGGTTACACACTGGTTAGGCGGGATATGCACCGGAAAAAATCGGGTGCAAACTGGCATTACTGTTAGGACTTAGCATTACCGGTAGGACTTAGCTACGCACTGGCGTTATTAAGGTGCATACGGGCGAGACTGGGCATGTACCGGTGGAATTTTGGCATGCAGTGGAGTTAGTCGGGTGCACACTGGCGATACTCAGTATGTACCAGTGGGACTTTGGTATTCACTGGCGGTATTAGGGTACATACCAGCGGGCCTAGGTATGTATTGGTGTTACTGGGGTTCATCTCACCAGTTTACATTAAAGAGCCTTCTCTCTCTCTCTCTCTCTCTCTCTCTTAACGGCGAGACTGGGTATGTACTGGAGTGATTAAGGCACACACTGGCGAGACTAGGTATGCACTGGCGTCACTAGATAAGCCACGACGTGTGTAAGTGTGCGCCTATGGGACTGGGTACTCGCCTGCTTGGCTATGGTACGCATATATTTGGCTGTGGATAGCACTGTCTATGTATGTGACGAGCGCAGGGTATAGACGAACTTGAGGTTTTCGACCTCACGAGGAAATAAGTTTTCATATCTATGAAAAGTAATATTGTACTGGAATCAAAAATTGTCGTGTAATTAGCGAATTTTAATGCGTCACTTTTCATTATGAATGTTTTGTAGCTGTAGTTGGTTAAGATTAGCAATATCAGGCTACCTTTTGTGATTTATAGTTGATAGAGTACATTAGGTGACATTTAGGTTTGTTCTCATATATTTGATTTTTTTTGTTTTTATGTGATAATCCGGATTTACACTTGGTAATTGTTAAATTACCTTGGCTGCTTCTTTCTTTCGCAAATATAAGATGATACCCAATTGGCTCTTTTTTACTCATTTCTAATGGTGGGTTTTCAGGTTCTTTTTGTCTTATTGGCATAAGAGCAGTAATTTGAGATAGAACTTTATCGTTCTTAAGTTTGCTTCCAGGTTTGTTAGAATTATAAAAGCGGGTGTGTTTAAGCTCGAGCTTGCTCCAGTGGCGTTAGGAAAAGAAGCACGAAAAAAATTCGGCGCCTCTAAAGGGTGCCCCGCCGCAGGTAGGGTATTAATACGGTGGGGCGTGCTGCCGCGTCTGCTCCAGTGTGAGCACAAGGGGCATATGCATATGGGCACCCCTCCCTCACTATATGATTTTTTGGACTACCAAAACGCAAAAAAGATGGCGCCGCTTGCACTAGGAGTTGAAGGTTGGAGAAACAGCGGAGCGGGGGTCGACCTTGCTCCTTCTGGTTTTGCTGTTTTTCTGGGCTAGTCTAAGTGTTGAGGGGTGTGCGAATTTTAGCCGGAATTTGCAACGCCGTTCTGGAACGGTGTTCTCACAACTGTCCCTTTTGAAAACGTCCCTTTTGAGTCCCTTTCACCGTGACGTACTTCCGGTTAAGAAGTGGGCGTTGGCAGTAGGTTTGCCATGCTTGCGTTACGTCACTTCCCGTTGTTTGCTTTTAGCCAATCAGGGCTCGACAAAAGGGAAACTTTTAAAAGGGACACAAAAGGGACAAAACTCGAGAATACCGCCCCTGGTCGGTACCCACACCAACAGCGGATCCCAGGGAGGATGAAGCTAGGTTGACCGTCATCCCGCTATTTCTCGGAGACAGCCTTGCACAACTAGTGCAAGCTGCCTAAATTTTTAGTTCTTCTTGCTGAACTTCCTGTCACAAGGAATCAACAGTTACACCATTATGGCGATTTAATGTCTTAACTTCAATAATTATGCATTTGAGTGCGAATACAAGTCATTACATGGTTAGTTCTAGGGGTAGTAAGCAAGATATGCTTACACATTAAAAGTAAGAGAGCAGACGTTCCTAATGCCGTCTGGTCCACCGAGCAACAAAGGGTGCCATCACCTGTCGCTTAACGTTGCTGTCACGAGAAACTTTCAATATCGATCAGGTGCAACCACCCCATTTGTGCAACTTGTTTGTGGCGTTCGGGAAGACACTGAATGCGTGCTCTATTTAGCCGCGCTTACTTCCTGCGGCAGCGGAAGTGCGAAAGTTGCTGTATGTGGGCAATCAAAGTGTGAGCAAGTTTTTTGGTCCCGTGGAGAATCATACATTGACCCTGCGGTGTAGAAAGCTCCTTTGCACTTCGCAGAAAAAAAGCGTGTGCACTGGAGGCCACACCTTCTGGCTCTCCATTTCACCTCGTGTTTAAAGTGCACACTTGTTGCGTCTTTGTCTTTTACATTGCGCATTTAATCATGTGATCACCTACCATTTGCAGTAGCACGGTCGGCAAGGCGGACCTCTGCAATTCCATTGAATCAAAATCCACCAGGTCTCGTGAAATGCGAGTGTGTAATGATCATGATCATCATAATCATCATCACCATCATCATCCTGCTCAGGTTCACTGCAGGACGAATGCCTCTCCCATTGATTTCCAACCGCTCCTGTCCTGCGCCAATCCAGTCCACGGTTTACCCCGAAGTTACATATTTCATCCCTCCATCCCATAGAGTTTCATACAAATAACTAGAGGGGAAACTGGCGCTGCGATCGTACGCCTCAATGGGCGTGATGGGTAGTTGTGGATTCGGATTGGCGCTAAATGGCTTGCGGAAGTTTATATGGATTGCAGGCAGTTTCGTTTCGTTTTGGATTTACATGAACGCATTTGCCTATGCGGTGTGTTGGAAGAATCTATCAAAAATACGTTTCTCCTTGAACTGCATGCCGCGAGCGCACTGACGCCACCCTGAGTAGAATGTTTTATAACTAGAGTTGCGAATTGGGTGGGTTATCAATTCGTTGCCGGCGCAGCGAGCACGAAAACACAAACGACGGCGCTCTGTGCGGCGAATAAGGAGTTGCGGCGCTGCTTACTCGGCTGAGCAATGTATTGTCGAAGCTAACGACGGTTGTGAATCGCTTGGAACAACCACACCTACCGCGCGAACGCCGGCTCCTACAACGTAGACCAGCAGTATCGGCGGTTGATAGGAACGCAGCTTGATGAATGTCACTAATTCAGGCAAGAATAATTCTCCAAAGGTAATCGGTTTCTTTTTTATGAGCACAAAACTTTTCGCTTCCTATTACAAACCACCAGCGTCGAAACTTTTTACAAGTAGTTTTTAAAGAAGTCCGCGTCGTGCTGTAGTTCGCGGCAAATGGCAAACCTGCTCCGCAAACCTCCTCGACTCCGCGTCTGCTTTTTATTTAACGCGGCGTTTTATTTCGTACAAAACCAATTTTTGTCACTAACTTTCTTGTTTGTCATGTAATTTGTAAACGGAGAACCGGACAATAAAAGTTTGTTTGTCAAAAAACACAATTTGCGCAGCCAGAAGCTTGTTTCGATCCTACGCAATCCAGTTCCACAACTACCCATCATTCCCATTGAAGCGTAAGCGCCGCTGCCATGTTCGCGTTGACACTAGCGCCAGTTTCCCCTCTAGTTATTATTGTATGAAACTCTATGCTCCATCCTATCAGCTCTCTTCCTCTCTCTCTATCCCTCTACACACACACACGTGCACGCACACACACACACACACACACACACACACACACACACACACACACACACACACACACACACACACACACACACACACACACACACACACACACACACACACACACACACACACACACACACACACACACACACACGCACACACACTCCCACACGCACACACACGCACACACACACACACGGACGCACGCACACACGCACACACACGCACAAACACACACGCACGCACGGACACACACGCACGCACGCGCGCACACACACACACACACGCACGCACACATACGCACACACGCACACACACACGCGCACGCACGCACACACGCACACACACGCACGGACACACACGCACGCACGCACGCACGCACACACACACGCACGCACACACACGCACACACACACACGCACGCACGCACACGCACACTCACACACACGCGCACACGCACGCACACACACGCGCACACACACGCGCACACGCACGCACGCACGCGCACACACACACACATGTTCGGTGGGGAGTACGTGCGGAGGCACGTTTCAGAGCAGAAAAAAGTGAACCGTGCTACACTCGTGCAGTTTTTCTCGCTTGCTTGCTTTATACCCGTGAGTTCAGAGCTCCATTCGTGGCTATGGGTCTGTGTCAGGCGGTTGGTAGAAGAAAAACCAAAAGCAGCTACAGCGAGCCGCACGACGTGCGCGCGCGGCCTGGCGTCGCTGTTTGTTCCTTTCCTTGGGATTCGCGAATAGCTTCCTTCTCTAGAGCAAAACTTCTGCCGTCAAAACGGGTCCCCAAAAGCACGTATACGGGCGCACTTTAGCAAAGAGCACCCTCGCATTCAGGCGTCGGGCCCGCGCTGCTATCCACCTTGTGTATGTCTGCTTGTGTGGGAGCGTGTGCCGCAGTGTTTGTGTACGGGTCATTCGGTCAGCCCCTATTTTACGTTCTTTTCTCGCGGGCGCACTCTTTTTTAACCAGCGAGCTCAAGCAAGCGGACTAGAGAAAGGGAAGGTGCAGAATAAGTGCACTCTTTTTTAAGAACCCTGAGTTTAGTGGCGAAGACAAAGTGAGCTCTAGCCTACGGGATTGCATGCGGTTGGAAAAAAGAAAAGCGCAGTTAAAAGCACTTTCGCTTCCAAAGCCATCTCCGCAGAGCACGTCGACGGTGGCTTGTTCTGTGGTGAACTCGGGAAGCCGCGCCCTCCTCCCCTCCACCTCCATTCTTCCAACTTTTTGAACTATTTTGGTATACTACGGCTTATTTGAGGTGCTCCACTTCGTTTCCACAGAAACAAGCGCTTTACAATTTCGACGACCCAGTCAAAACGTTTCTTTTTTTTTTTTGCGACGTTACTTTTTTCGCTGGTTGTATTTATACAGGGTCCGCGGATGAGCAGCTCTGCTTTCCCTTCTGGACATGATGTGAGACTGCCAGGACGTTGATTTGGCGTTTTTTTTTTCGTCCCGTTCCAATTTGCGTTGAGGGCGCTCACATTGTTTCACTTTGTCGACTAACTTGTCTATCAAACCCTCGTTAGTGTAGGTGTTTTCTTCTTGTTTTATTAGCAGTAGGTCTTTTCCCTTATCTACGCATAACTTATTATCGCGGGTCAAACGACGAATGTGTTCCGCCTTTAAACAGTGTTTGCTTGAGTATCCGAATCGAATTTGTGGTTGGTATATACTACATGAATACGCAGATTTGATGCAGCCTTTTTTTTAAGCGACATTCGTGGGAAATGTACACGGTGCCTTATATCTTTTTTTCTCGGTAACTGCTTTTAGAGGCACAAGTCCTGAATGAGGAAAAAAATTATCCTGAGGAGAGCTCTAAGGATACGCGCTGTTCAGTGTCAGTTTAAAGCCGCTACGGCGTAACGTGGTAGCATTCAGTTTGCGGCGTGGTACGACGAATGGTTTTTCGGTCGCTGACCAAAACCTTCGCCTTGTAGCCTGAGTCAAACGTCAGGTTTAGCATTATAACCGCACGAAAACGCAACAAGAAGTGATCTGTCCTCTGCTGCGCCTGCCCCGGGTCATTTTAGCTCGGCTTTTGTCCTCGGTGCAGGTATAATGCTAAACATACACCAGCTCACTAAACTATTCCTAGCACCATGAATGGCAGGTTCACCTAGTGTGAGGCGTTCAATCAGGAGCTTTCTTCCGCTCCTGCCCAAGTTCTTCGGTTCATGGATGGTTATCTCGAAAATCGGCCGGCCGCATTCCGGAGTAGCAGCGTTGTTAACACCAGATTGCTTTGCAAGCATAATCGCGTGTCCCAAACTAGGTGGCGACCGGCAAGTTTTTATTGTAACCTGTCGCCTGTGCAGTGACGTGCTCCGTCTCTCTCGCTCTTTTAGATGCGGAACATCTCATGCTCGGGGCTGTGTCCCTCCCTCCCTTGTCGTCGTTGTTCTCCGCCGTCCGCACTCTACTGCGCATGCGCGTCTCTTCAGCCCCGTGAGCGTTTGGGCTGACGTCAGCGCAGTCCACTATAAAAAAGAAATAGTTAGGCGGCGCCCGGCTTCGATCCCACGTCTCTCTGGCCGCAACGGGAGGTACGTGGCGCTCTTCCCACTGCGCTACAAACCGGGACGGGAGCATGTGCTACGAATGCTTTTTATGTCCTTCACTCATTCAAACTACGTCAAGAAGCTACTGATACAACGAAGGCACTCGAAGCTGAACGTCAACGGAAACGAAGAACTGAAAACTAATGGGAACTTCAGTCGACCTCGACCCCATGGCTGGTTCGCATGCTACTCAGGGTTCCCCTACGGGAAGATGGTGTAATTTTTTTCACGCTGCTCACGCTGTCTGTTAGGTCTCCATAGCAATAGCCGTAGCATAGCAGCGCAGTTTTCACGTGAGCGTAAGTCAGGCCATTGGTGATTTAGAACGAAGGTGTTGGCCTGCGATGTGCTTCTGCTCCCCTCTCCCTATTAACTATGCACAGAAGTCTCTTTCTTCTCCCGTAAGACTCACAAGAACAAGACCTTCCCAACTCTAGAGCAAAGTTCATCCTACCCTGTTCTTTATCCCTCTTCCCCCAACATGACTACAGCCCACTTTGCTTCCAGTAAAAGCTCTCCGCACTTTCTTCATGGGTGTTTGGGAGAGAGAGAAGGCATGATTCATGACCAGCAGTAGTTGAGACTACCAAATTACAGGTCATTTATATCGACTGCTACTCTCTGCTGTACTGCACTTTGCTGTATTCCGGTACAGCTGGTCCTAAAAGAGGAGGCGAGGGTGATTCATGTCGGGTTAACAGGGTATGACAGTGGCATCAGCGTCCGTAAGTCAGTTGTATTCGGTGTATTGGGAGGACATTTACCATAGGCCATGGTATTGATAGGTTTATACACAACAGTGTTTTTAAGCTGGTGGTTCTTCTGACTTTTTTACAAAGAAAGGATGCCGCCCAGTTCAGGTGCCTGTACTGTTACTCTGCGCTTGTCTGCAGTGTGCTTGAAAGTTAGGGCTTATCCTACCAGCCGTTTAAGTGCATGTGTAAGTGTAACGGCAGTTGAGATTAGGTTAGCAGAAGATTTTACTAACCGCCGCTGCCAGCCAGCACTGAAACCAGTGAGCGGGAACTGCGTGGCGCTTATCTTGACAGACTCTCACTTAAAGGTGCGCATATTCCGATCCCTTTCCCTGTTAGAAATAATCAATTTGCTGTTTACTAGTTCGTCGCGAGTTCGAGAAGTGACTTGCCGCAGAAGCTTCAGTAGAGAAATGTGCAAGGCAGGTGGTGGATATGCCGAAATTTAGCAAACTAACGGCAATACACCGCCAGCTAGGCGGAGGCTTTTTGTACACCTTTTGAACCACCTTCCTTCCAACTCAACAGGTGGCTCCTCTCGTTTTACAACTTCATATGGTTGGCGCCTGGTGGAGCGAATGCTCTGTTTAGGCTACTAAAGGCTGCCCTCAAACCCCGCATTTTTGTTCTTTAGGTGCGAGGCTTTCAGCTAAACCTACGTAACTTTGCTTCAGAGGCTTATGACTTCATTTTGGGGGTACATGCGCAGCGACAAAGGAGGAGCATTGCTTGACGCATTGTACGAAAGCTCCGCTGCCATTGCAGACCCGTGGCAGGCAAGCGGAACGACAATTTCCATTGGCTGCGACGAATCATGTGGCTACTTGAGGGCTGCCTCGCGGGCGATTCGCTAGATGACGCAAGCTGCTCTAAGGCGCATAGTTTAAATAGAAGCATGACGCTGTGCACGTGGTTGGGCACTGCCTCGTGGACGATTCGCTGGATGACGCTAGCTGTGCTAAGGCGTGGTGTTTAAATAGAATCATGGCGCATGGCACGTAACTTGACGCTGCCTCACGGGATATTCCCTGGATGGCGCAAGTTGAGCAACTTGCTTTATGTGCAAAGAAAGAAGTCTGTGCAAAAGACTCGTCTTTTGCGCAGACTTATTTTTTCTTGCGTCATGAACCAACTAGCCAGCAACCCAGTCCTATTAATAACGTCTTGTTTTAGGTACCCGTCTGACGACGACTGGGATATCCCACCACGAGCATGTGGTGAAGTTCGCCTACGTACCCGATGAAAATCGGCGTTGTCAACTCAATTTTCCTCTCGGAGAAATACTGCAATCACTCAGAAATGTGGTGTCGTTTCGTGGTGAAAAGTCCTGCCAGCGAGAAAGAACACTGTATGCAGCGTAGGTCAAACAACACTTTTGTACGATCTCCTCAAATGCAACTCAGCAGAGAGGTCGCAATGTAGCCGGTTTGTCGTCTTGCGCTGTCGCGAACTCATAAACTGCGCTAAACATAACGTATCAGCAATAAAATCTGCAACATTTTGCCGCAGCACATTACGCGGGCACAAATGATGGTCTTTAATTTACCTATAAATTAATAGTAGTGAGCGACATTGGTGTTGCAAAACGTTCCGTTCACTTACTAGGGGCTGCTGTGGGCTTCGCTGAATGGGGATGCGACGGATGTTTCTTGAAGACGCATACTTCTCATTTATTTTGCTCCATGATAACTTTTGCGAAGGTTGTCACTACCTTTTATTGTTTAGGTTTTCGAAACCTGACCTCTGCGAAGAGGGTTGCCATGACTGCACAGCGCTAAAGACCAGGACAGAAGGACATAGGGGAGGTGGTGACTTCAACTATGATTTATTGACGAAATCGCCGAAATACGTGCATCGCACACAAATAAAAACTTAGACAAGTTGCGTGACATTCCGTTTGACACTCCGTTTCTAACTTTGTATAATCCCCTGTTGTGCAAAGGGAGATTCTGAAGTTTGTTTTTGGTGAGCTTGGGCAATGAACGCTGTCTTGATGTAAAAGTCACCCGGCTGCCTGGCTCAGTAGCCGCACGGGTTAGCTGCTTATTTGTGAACACAGTTATCAACTTCAGTCACACACGACCGCACTTCCCACAGACAACGCCAGGTGACCTCGGACGGATGTGTGGATGCTGTAGTGATGCTCCTTTAATAAGGTATTTATAATTATCTACTTGGCCAACATACTTATGTTCACAATTCAGAGGAATCATGCACACCAAGGCGGAAATTAGGGCGAGTCAGAATACGTTCATATTGCACAGCGTAAGAGGGTGGGACACAGTAAGTAATAGACACCACAAATCATGCACTCCATACCCACTGCGCATGCTACAAGCTGCTTCGTATAGTTTCCAAATATGAAAATATTTCGTCGTGTGACATTGGCATTCGCACGTAGGCTTGCGGGACAGTGGATAATTTATGAAGGGCAGAAAAGAGCAACTTTATAGTCTACCTTATTCTCTGCCTTCAAGCTGTGCGAAAATTCGCGCTGAGGTGGCAACCAGGGCAGCATTAAAGAAAGGAAGATTAATTTTATGCGCTTCTCTAATGAGCGGCTGCACAAAGAGTCTCCTCCCAACTACTTCAACGGCTTCGGCGCTATAAAACCTCTCGGTTTGGCGAACAAGTACTTTGAAGTAGAGCCTACTCTATTAAATGACCGCCTATTTTTGGCATCAACTACTGGCGGTCGTGATGCGTCTAAGGCCCACGTCTGGAATGCGGGTTCCCAGCGGGAACTGTTTACTTACGCATGCAGTTTTAAGGCTATACTGAAAACTTCGACAGCCTCTGGCCGAGGCGCCAACTTGGATATCCTCAACGTGGCCTCTTTCTGCCCAGCATAGCGGCGCGTCTGTTGGGCGCTTAAGCTGATTTCGGTTTCCCTAAACGGATTACGGTTCGAGATCTTGAGAGCATTTTGATCCATTTTTTGGGCGTAGCTGCCGGTTCCGAACTTAGGAGGTAAGCTGCGCGTCGAGCATTGTTCGGAGTTTCGGCTTTCGGGAAACTAATCCTCATTTCTTTTGTTAAGCATTGGCGGCGTCGGGAGAGTGCGAACTGAAGTAAAAGAACGCTGGTGAACTCAT
Organism: Haemaphysalis longicornis; assembly: GCF_048455015.1. Lineage (NCBI taxonomy): Eukaryota > Metazoa > Arthropoda > Arachnida > Ixodida > Ixodidae > Haemaphysalis > Haemaphysalis longicornis. The sequence goes on from NW_027526445.1 coordinate 138,606,633, forward strand.
GGATTATGCTCGCGCTCGTCCTCGTTGTTCCTCCCAGAACTCGCGTAAAATGGTGTCTGTAATCAGTATCGACACCAGCTCTCAAATTTTGAGCTGAAGTAAAATTGAGAACGTGCGCCTCGAACAGGAGCTGTTGTATGACGCTTTTGACATCCACACGAAACGCAGCCGTACGGCTACAAAAGAAACCTATACACACTAAACTTTTTAACACCCTTAAAGGTGCTAAAAGGGTGCACTCAACATTTTGCACCCTTTTTGCACCTTTTAAGGACTAAAACATTGCTCCGGCACCCAATCATGAGGGTGCCACATATTAAGGAGTGTAAATCTTAACATTTTTACACCCTTTAAGGTGCAAGGAGGGTGTACTGAACATTTTGCACCCTTTTTGCACCTTTCAAGCACCCAAATATTGCTCGGGCACCCCACCTCGAGGGTGCCAAAATTCAGGGGTGTAATCAACAGTTTCATAGGGTGCTACGACCGTTAAAGGGGTGCTAAAAAGTATTTCTTCTCGATTGGGGTGTTACCACGGCACCTTATCGTTAGGGTGCCTAAAAGAACGGTGTGTGAATGCAAGCATGCAAAATTGCACAAAAACAGGCTGAATGTTTAAACCGCACATTGCACTATTTCACCGCCCGTTGAGAGAATAAATATGAACTCTCCACATAGACCAGGGGAAAGGCTCTAAAATTGCTGTTCGTAAATTGAACAAAACGTGCTGAATGTTTAAATTCCGCTCTGCACTAATCTACTGCTTCGAGTGTATCACAAGGTTCGTTTCGATGTCTGGGTGCACGGGAAGGAAAGGCTACAAAATGCCTCTTGTAGTCCTATAAATAAAACTTTTACGCGAGGCATCGGTGTCCTCAACGAAATCGAATTTACCTAAGAATTTGTTCCCGTATTATTATGCCCCGGGCAAAAATTCCAACAAGACTTTCTTGTTGGGCTCACAGCACGCCTGTGGGGCCAATACGAAGTTCTGTCGGCACTCTATCGTTCCAATAGCCTAGTCTTCCAACAGGGAGTTTAACCTTGATGGTGTTTGTGGGGCCAATAAGAAGCTCTGTCGGCACTCTATCGTCCCAACAGCGTAGTCTTCCAACAGGGAGTTTAACCGTGATGGCGTTTACCGGCTCGCCAACACGATAAGTCAACGCCAACAGACGCCTCGTTCGTAATCAGCGGCGCGAGCGCGCCATCAGACAGAACCGACAGACGCCCTGAAGGTGGTTTTTAGGGCCTAAACAGCAGCGTCTATGTCTGGCATAGACGCTAGACGTCAACGTTTGTGTTCTGAATTTTCCCTTCAGTAAGTAACAGTCAGACGGACGATAACATAACTATGTGAAGATATGCTTTGGCTCATACCACGGCAAGCGCAATCGTTTGTGGCTGCAGCCTCGGTTGCTCTTCGTCCACAACAAACTGAATCGGCTGTACCGCTTTCTTCGAGGGCGTGTATGCAGGGGTTCTATCTTCCTTTTTTGCGCAGGCCGACGGGGGCGGTCGTGTAAAATCACCTTCCTGGTTTTGGACCGGCCCGACCGGTTTTTTAAACAGCGGGCCGGTTGCCGGTTCATATCTAAAACCAGCCGTCATCAGCCGGTTTTTTGGCTTTTGTGCCGTGATTATGCCCGTTTTGGCGTTTTATAAGCGTCAATTCAACAACTAAGACGATAAATACGTGTCGACAAGCATAGGCGTGCGCACAGGGGGGGCAGGGGGGGCGGCCGCCCCCCCTAATCATCTGAAGGGGGCGCCAAATTTGCCCCATGCCTTGCCGATGTAACACATGAAAGTAAAATTTCTGCTCAGAAATATTTTGTGTGTGTTGCAATTCCATCACATTGAAATAAAAATTTTATAACCATCCCTCTTTGCACTGCGTTCGCACCGCAAGGCCTTCAGTGAGAAGAGGTCGGGAGTTGCTCTGGGGGGGGGGGGGGGGGGGGGCGCAGCGGTAAGACTTTGCCCCCCCAAATTGAGAACTCTGCGCACGCCTATGTCAACAAGCTGCGCAAAGACACGCGAGCAGAGAAAATACGCGGGCGAGCGCGCTGCCTCAGATGGAGGGGGACCTAAGGGAAGAACAAAATAACGAAATTCTACCGCCGCGGTCAGCAATTGCGGTTACTTTTCAGTGAAGCACATGCAGAGCGATTAACCAAGCTCTCAATCACTTTCAGTACAAACGTTATGTTGATTTCTCTCTAAGAAAACACTACAATAAATGGCAGTGGCGTAAATCCAGAAAAATCACAAGGGGGGACACACATCTTGCCAAGGCGGCCATTTTGTTTTGTGCTTTATTTTCATTTATATACAAATTACTATCGTGATTTGAATTAAAATAAGAAAAACGAGCATGCTTTCATACCTCACGTAATTGCACTGTGCTATTGCAGACGTTAAAAAAAGATCAATGAGAAATACTCTGTACAATATGAGTACTGATCACCCATGACATGTTTCCTAGCTTTCGACACTTCTAGAGGGTCCAAAAACGCGAGCGCGGTTTTTGCACGCACTGACAAAGTTTTTCAACAACCCTGGCAACGTTATGAGGTCTATAATGTCTTGATGAACGTGTGCCAAAGCCATGCAGTTGAGGCGTTCCTCCCCCATCGTACTACGCAGCCATGTTTTCAGTCTTCTCAAGGCACTGAACGATCTCTCTGCTTCACAGGAAGAGACCGGCATCACTAAGATAATCCTGAGAACACTCTCCACTTCCTTGAAATACTTATTAGTGACAAGCAGTACTTATAAGTATAAGCAGTACTTATTAGTGACAAAAACAACAGTTGTTTTAGCTTTCAAAGGTAAATGAAAGATGAATCTCAAGGGGGGGACACTTGCAAGGGGTGTCCCCCCCAGCCCGAACACAAGGGGGGTCAGGACCCCCCTGACCCCCCCATGATTTACGCCACTGATAAATGGCACTGCAGGTTAAAAAACATGGCGTCTTTTTTCAACACAATCCCCCCTCCCCCCCCCGGAAGGCCCGTTTTTTTTTTCGGGGAAAGGTTGTAACCCTGCGCTGCTGTTCTGCCTACCTGCTTGCTGTACCTATTACGTCGCCGCCACCGCAAATCCCCACTTGTTACAAACTCAGAGTTTTTCGCACTGTTAGCAGTCGTTTTACACGATGGGTTTGATGCGCCTGACATGCCAGGAGTGACATCGCTTGTAGTATTAGAGCGACGTTGCTTGTCTGCAAGACGGTGCCGGTCAAACAAGCGTTATCAACGCCATAATTCTAACGGCACATTCCATTTATTTCGTGGCTGCCGTGGCTTGCGCAGAAAAGGTCGGGTTGACTGCGATAGCTTTTCTTGAGTCAAATAATGGAGCTTTGGCTCAATCGCTTGCAGCGCTAGCAATGCGGCCTCGTCTGCAAGACCGGTGCGTGAGAAACAAGCGTTAGGACAGCCAGAATTTCAAAAATGCAGCATAAACTAGACCATCGTTAAAGGAGGCGATGACTAGACACAAGCAACAATATTCGTTGACAACTTACGTAAGTATAGAGTTGTTTTAGGCGCCTCGAACACCGCCCGCCGACATAGCTGTTTGTTAACGCGTCCGTTTACTGTTTTGTAGGTCAATGGTTCGATTCCTCGTCGAACGTGTTTTTTTTTTTTTTTACGTGAGGGTTTCATTAGCTTCTTTTTTAACGACCAGGGTAAGCACCTGTTCCTTGCTTTCTATCACGCCGACATTTACCGCCCTCTTCCTAAACCCAAAGTAGCTCGTTTTCTCGCACGTTCTCTCTTGAGAAGCCCGCCGTGAAAACAAAACCAAAACAAACGTCAAACCTCTTTACAATATCAGTATATATGTCAATTACTTTATGTGTATTCACTTTTTGTGTTTAAAAACCTTAAATTTAAGTTATAAACACATTTCAGACTTTGAAAGCAGAAAGATAATTACCAACATTACAGTAGTAACACAATTTTCGTCAAACATAGAGGTGCTGCATTTGAAGTCTGGCAACTATCTCTCACTTTTGTGTGTGTTTTTTCATGGCGTTTTGTGCCGAGTGGTTGGTGGCGTGATTTAATCTGTTTTATCTATTTCAAGCTTAAATCATAGTTATAGAAGCTTTATGGGTGATGTCTACCCTTCTAACCTACGCGTGTGTTGAACATGGGGACCCCGGAAGAACGATCATCGCCGGATAAAATACTGCGCGTCAAAAGTGGATGACATTGCATCAGAACAAAGCGTGTTCGTGTGTCCGCGAGATGAAGACGACAGTGAAGGAGAATTTTACGTTGGAAACATCGTTTTTGCTCGGGTAAGTACGCATTTTTTATTATTCTGTATTTGGTTGGAACGAGTTCTGGTGTTTATGGGTCAGTAATTCGCTAGACCCCCATCTCGTTTGCTCTGAGAGCCTACGTGAGTTAGCATACTTTTTTGCCGCCCAGTCCACCGTTTCCGCAGAAGTCAGCATCAATTTACGTTGAAGCTAGACCTTGGCTACGATGCTCGCGCTATGGTACACGGCTGCTAATAATTTCACATCACACAAGGCTCTTTAACACCGGGGCGTTTGTTTATGTGTCTCTCAAACAGTGCCTTTGCGGTTGCAGATCGCAGTCGCAATTTCGCGTGAGTGGCACAACGCTGTGATTAGTCCTCCCTCGTGAATACCCGCGGTATACCAAGAAATAACATGAACAGGAGGTTCCCTGGAAGTGCATGTGAAAACGCGTACACGTGATTCCATGGCTGGCGTCTCCCCCCCCCCCCCTTCACGAATTCCGTGCAGTGCGCTTCGCAGCTATTGCGCTCGCGAGACCGGCGACCGTACGCCTCGCGGTCTTCGGGCCGCGATATGTGTGCTGTTCTCGTGAAGCTCGACAACAGCGAAATTGCCGTACTCGCTCGCCAACGCGCCCCGACAGCGTACGCGTCGACCGGGTGCTGACGGAGTTGTGCTGGAAGAAAAGCAGGCAAGAGATGAGGGCGCACGAGGTGTAGTTAAACATGAGAATTTACAAAGTGCAAGGTGGAGAAAATAGTATGCAAGGGCCGGAAACGGTGAGAGAGTTCGGGCCGCGCGCCAGCGAGCGAGTGCGGTAATTTACGTTGCCGAGTTTCACGAGTCCGGCACGAATATGACGACGCCCGTCTGAGAGTTCATAGAGGTATAGAATTCATATACGTGCAAATTGAAGGTGAAATGCGCGCATGTGGCCTCGCAGGGAGTTAGCATAGTCTCGGGGTAGTGGGGGAGATTTCACAACGCCTACGAGGCGCCTGCCGATTCTGTCAGAGTAGCTCTCGGGAAGTCTGGGGCTTGATATCAGAGGCATATGCATTGTTTAAATTAGTGCAGAAAATTGAGCCAATTCGCAAGTTCTCATTTTCGCAAAACCGCAGGCCATACAGAGACTAACAAGAAAGCTGTAGGCACTCACTCAACTCGATTTATATTGGAGAATTGAACGTGCAGATACAAGTCAGACATTGAAATGGAGGAGCCTCAACTATCACACACCAGTTCCGATTGAAAGCAAGGGATACAGATGAGCTGCTAGCATGCGTTCCATGCAAATTAGCTCAGTAGCTAGCTTTGCATATATCATGCATACCCCACTCACAGTACCTGCGGGTCTAATAAATACATTCTTACTGTGACCTAAATTTCACTTGGGGTGTTCCGGGAATGTTCTTATTAGTGCCTTGGAGGTTACTGTCTTTAAACGATTAAAAATCTACTTGATGTAAGCATTCGTGCTTTGTGTGTGCTCTTCTTGTATTTCAACAAGTGTCAGCACACTCACAGATTATGCACCTGCAGGTGCTGCTGCTGGCTGTCCTGGGTCAGCTGCCTTCCAGTCCAGTTTCAAAGGCTTTGCCAGGGCCTCCCTTGGCCAACCGACACTGCACCTGCTGTACCCAAGTACTGCCTGGCCTTTCGTTGGTGCTCCGTACGCTTTGCCGCCAGGAATGGTCATTCATCCATCATCTGGCCGCTTGGACCACCCGTTCAGAAGTCAGCGCATTTGCTCGACACATCGGTCCAGGCACTGCTGCCGTATCGGTGCACCCATCGATTATGTATTTTCAGGTTAGTTATTGCATGTTGTGGAACTTGCCATGATGTATACCTGTTAGCAGTGCTGTGGCCTCTGATTATTTGAAACATTTTCATGAAGCAGTGCTGTGCGTATGGAGCGTGTCATTGCTTAGCAGAGATATTGAAGAGAATCTGGGGCTGACGACTAAAGGGCAAGAAGAGAAATTGAACTGACTTTGAAGCAAGTATTCGTATGTAATCAAGCCAAGCAAACATTTGGGATCTTTCGATATGGTTTTAAACTTGCAATACAAACTGGTCTACTTCAGATCATACTGGTAATAATCATACTATACCGAAAAGTACATCCCGCAGTCTGTAGAATTCTGACAGCGCTTTTTTCGCAGTCTCTCATGACAGGCACTAATCTCAATGGTTGGAAGATAGTCGAGGTAGCACCAGTCTTTAAATCAGGAGACGGTACTTCACCATTAAATTTCCCTAACAAGCACCATATGCAAGGTCAGGAAACATTTCATTCACTCTCAGGTTGCTAATTATTTATAAAATCACAATATCACATTCGAGTATCACCACGGTTTTCACAAGGGTTACTTGAGAAACACAACTTTCAGGATTTGTTCACGATCTACATTGATCCATTGACACAGGCTTACAAACTGCGGTAGTTTTTCTCGATTTTTCTAAAGCATTCAATCGCATTGCACACCACAGACTACTTCTCAAACTTCACCCTAACGTCCTCACTTGAGCAAAAGATTTTCATTCTCAAATGCAGTTTACTTCTAATAACTATATACTTCTTTTGCTCGTGCCACTTTGTTGTCCCCCCAGGCAGGTTGCTTGGTCTATCTTCCATGTTGCATATCCTCCCATGTAGGTCTATTTGCAGATGATGTTGTAATTTATCACACAATTTCTTTCAACTACTACCGTCAATGCTTTCAATCTGATCTTAACACAATTAACTCCTGGTGCTGCAAATGGCTAATGTCGCTTATCTCTAAAACAAAGTGCATGACTTTAACGGTGGCAAGTCTCGGATTGTAAATACTTCATTAACAACAGCCTGATTACCTCTTGAGACAAAGGTGTTTTGGTAGGCCGGTAGGGGAGGGGGGATTGCATGGTGGATTTCAAAAGGTACATCGATTGGGAAAATAAGACGTGTGATTAATATTTTCATTTGCACTCCAAAACTCGCTTTATTTCATATGTTTAACCCACTGCCGTGGCTAGGGTGGTGTGCTGTGGAGGCGAATGTCGGTTAGATACCGCTTGGTGTAGCCGCTTTTCAGATGGAGGCAACACGTAAAGACACCCGTGTTTGGAGATTTCGATGCGCACAAAAATACCCAGATGGTCAAAATTAATGCGAAGCCTTCCCCTACAGTGCTCCCCATATCCCAAGTGTAGCTTTGGCGTGTTAAACCGTTTTTTTTTTTTCATGTTTTTGGTATAGTACCAGCTGCTGTAGCAGGTGCAACTTAAAGGTAAAATTATACATAATGTTTCCACGAGCTAAATATAAAGGCCATATTGAAGTGCGTTTATGGGTCTATCTCATAGCAGTAGTGAAAGGTTATATACTCTGGTGCAGGTTAAGAACGCCAATGGCTCATGTGGTGTAGTCCAGTGTTTGACGGAATGCCGTGTAGGCAGGTAAAAGCATTATTGCAGTGATGAAACGTAGGTCACTGACCAAGTCAAGAAAGCCATTTAACGGTTTGTTGCTTGTTCACGGTGAGCATGTGTCGTGGAAAACGAAGCTATATATTGGGCATTACGCGGCGCAATGAGTTTGCATAGATATGGTGCAGATTGCCATCCATTATGTTGATAATGTTGGGCGTCGTCTGAACAATGAGGGACTCGAGCAGTAATCGAGAAGATAGATTGCACTCAGTTGTCAGTAATTTTGTCTTGTTCCAGTCGACCACGTGTCCCGTGCTCTCACGGTGCTCTGCCAGTGGACTTGTTTTTGCATGGCCCTTGTTCACTTCGTTCCAGTGCTGCATTAATCTTCTGTGCAGATTGCCCGTTTCGCCAATGTACACTGATTTGCATTCAGTGCATGGAATCTAATATACAATACCCGGAAGCTTGGAGCGTGAGAGGGGGTTTCTCACGCTGACAATGTCAGAACGCAGCTTGCAAGTGGGCACATGCACAATGTATGCACTGCGTGTCTTGAAAATGTGTGCGAGAGTTTCACCGATGTGTGGGACGTAGGTAATTGCTGCACGTTTTGATGCAGTCGTTGTCCTGAATATAATGCCTAAAGCATTATATTCAGAAAGAAGCGAAGAGGGCGACTAGCAAGAATCCACATTGACATTAGCAGGCAGAAGCGTCCACAAGGCCTGTGTCAAAACGTGCTGCAATTCTCGTCCTACACATCAATCAAACTTTCGCACGCATTTTCAAGAAACACATTGTGCACATCGTGCAGGTGCCCACTAGCAAGCTATGTTCTGACATTGTCAGCATGAAAGACCCCCTCTCACGCTTCAAGCTTCCAAGTGTTGTTTATGTTTTGAACAAAAAAAGTGCCATTTAAACGTGACACCTCCTTCCTTGCCGATTTCTGATGCCTGATTGTTCAGTTTGTGGGGATACGTTTAGCAGATTGCTCGCATGTCTAACCTGTATTTGTGCTTGAGCAGTCAAACGCTGATGTTAGCAGTGAAGTAGGTGAAAATTGTAGTTTGATTGTAGTTGTGTGCAGATTACCTACATTGTGTTAATTCGTAGAAAAGCAAAATTGAGGTAACCCTGCTAACTGTTCCGCATTGCAGCATTTTATTATGCGAACGTTAAGGAGTTCAGCTGCTTGTTAAAGGTGAAATAAACAGTGGTACAAAAAGAAGAGCATCTACTAAACAGAAATATCTTCACAATCGCAGGATGCCAACGGTCCGCCTACCAACTTGTGTCCTGCATCGTTTCTGCTGGCTGGAGCGGTTCATGGAGCATTTTCCAGCTTCTCAAAGTTTGTGGTCAAGCGCTCCTCCAAGTGAAAGATGCTAGATCTGCAAAGGGATCTTTTGTTTTAATGCCACAATTTCACGTGCTCAGCAGCAAATTTACTCGTAAGGCTTTTTAAATATTCATCACCCAAGAGGGCATGTTACCTTCGTCTTCGGTGGAATGTGTCTGCACTCAGGTTATTTGTGACAAAAACAAGTGGACCACGTCATGAGAGTCATTGAGGCCTTGTTGATTGTGCATGCTTCTGAAATGACATTTTCATTAAGCTGAATACTTTCCACATATTACGATTTGTGAACAAATTATGGTAAAAGTCATGATTAGTTGTACTACAGTGCAGGAAGGAAATGCCAACATACGTTTTAAGCACCTCTGATATTTCAGATCGTTGGCTGGTGAGCAATAAAACAAAACTGAAATTTTTTTAAAGTAAAATCAAATATTCGTTGTCACCAGTGCATGACCATAGTAAAAGCTATCTAGTCACCAAATTTAGAATTAGACACGAAATGCCAAGAAAAATAGGGAAATAAACTAGACAGCTGGCTACAATAAACCAATTCGTAAAATTCCTCAATGTCTATCAAGTGATGATTCAGGCGGGTTAGTTAAGATGTCAGTGGGTTTACACACCCAACTTGCAGGGAAGCACATGAGCTCCCAATATTAACATGTTTTTAGTGAAGACCATCTTCCTTCATTAAGCTGCTTTGCACATTGATGCCAGTCTGATAAATGTCCTGAATTTTTGTTATGATCAATCTTTGTATGGGAACCATATATTTTTATATGATGTCGCTGTGTATTTCTGAAACTGTATCTAGTCACTAATTCCAATTTGTCGTGGTCAGGTTTTTTCAACTAATTCGTAGCTTTTTTAACAATTATGGTATATTTTGTGTGCCTAAAGGAATGCCTCATTGCATGTTTAGCCTATGTAGTGTTGAAAGCGGACATTTTGCTTCAAAGTGGAATGTCGGGCTAGCAACAAGGTACTTCGCGTGCTGCTCACTTTCATTCATGCCATTATTTTTTATATTATCATTTAAAATTAAAAGCCAACCAATTTGCTGTCGTTTTAATTTTGTCACCTACTTTATACTTTCTTTTTTTTTTCAACTTTGTGTAAGGATTGACTATCCATATTTTTATGATACCAAGGCGTTGGACTGGGCTAGCTGGTACATGTTTGAATGGATGAAAAACCATAGGAAAACCCAGGACACAGAAGAGAACGACGGGACAAACTTGTGCCGTCATTCTGTTTTAACTGTTTCCTGTGTTTACCACTGGTTTTTTATGCATTCAAACATTTTTTATGACTTTGTTGAACAGTGATTAGTTTAGGTGTGTTCAAACAATTGTTGGCTGCGAAGGCTCCCTGTAGCATTTGTATAAGTGCTCTCTGCTTTTTTGTTTGAGCCAATACCCCACCACCAGTCTTCATGAGGTGGTCTTTTGTAGAAATAAGTTGAAATAAATATTTGTTTGCATTGCTTTACATGTTTTGAAAGAATTTCTTGTTCATTCTTGTTTCATTCAACCCCGTTTCAGAATCCTGCTTAAGGCATTTCCTCTGTTATTTTTTTTCAGAACCAGGAAGGGTGCTCATCCTCGGTTCTTGCTGAAGCAGCAGTATCCATACTTCACACGTGAGCTCTGAACACACAGTAATTATGGTATGAAACATTCTACCAGTATAAGCCTGCTTTGTAGACGTCATTGTAGATGTCAAAGCTCTTGACAGTGTAGTCCAATGTCTGGTGTAACGGGCAATGTCTACAACTTGTAAAAATTAATTTTGTGGCTATAATGTTTGTGATTATTTTAAAATGCACGTCAACTACTATTTAGAATCGCTGTCTAAATTGGCAGCCATTTTCCTGGTGGATACAGAAAGTGAAAAAGCGCATGTGTAGAGATTTCAGTGCACCTTAAATGTCCCAAATTTGCTAAAGCTAATCCAAAGCCCTCCTTGTGGTGCACTTCATATCCCATGTACAGTTTTGCATAAAAACAGCTAAAAATTTATGATCAATTTAAACTTATTTTAATGTTTTTAAATGCAAATATTCTCAGTTTAAGCTGCCATATTTAGAGTAAAATATTTTGTAACAATTATATAGCTACCAAAGGTTTACAGAAAAGCTTTTTGCTTTTGGTTGTGCACCTTCTTATCAAAAGAAAAATGTTGCTAAGAAAGGCAGAAGAAACCCAACTATGGAAATTAGCAAACCCTAAAGCTGCGGATAGAATGAGTGTTTTGTAGAGAATCTTTTGCTGATTTCAGTTCTAGTCAACTCTAAAAAAGTCTATCGACGTAGAATGCTTACCGTGAGGCACCTCGTAATACTAGCCAAAACTAATGGGCCCTGGCTGTTGGCTTTTCATTTGCAACAGTGACAAATGACCCCACATCCACCGGCAGGGACATAATGCAAGGCACCATGTACAAGCTAGCCTCATGATAAAATAATGTTTTCTGAACAATGGCATTACATTTCAACCATGGGCTTCACCAGGGAACTTGTATGCATTGTTCTGTGACGTTTGCAATTCTTGTTATTGCTATGTGGGGTCCTTTAGTCTAAAGGTATGTTTATAAAACTCCAAATACCACCAAACCTTGCAAGTGCTGTACCATATGAATATTTTTCCGTAAAGCAAAAAGAATAATGCAAACGAAAATAAATGGCTTGGGTACCCAACTTTTATAAGTAGATTATGAGCCGCAGTACGGAGGGAACTATATTATGAGCCGCATTACGGAGGAAACTATACATTTTGCATTTGGTCTTCCTTGATATTGAACCTTCCTGCTCAGCTCAAGAATAAGGCACTAAACATTGCAGGTAGCTACCTTGATTGGAAGTTTGATGCAATACTAAGAAGCCAAGGGTTTTAAGGTTCAAGGAAGTTTTGTGTGGTTGAAGTGTTGCACACCTAATTGCTTTCACTGCACAGCATGGTTAGGCTCTGCAGTGAATCTCGAAGGATGTGTACTGCAGTTCGGCAAAGTGAACATATAATTGGTTTTTTACGAAGTTTTGGGTAATCAACTACCTCTAAAGTTATAACTGTACTGAGATGTGGCTCCTGACTTTTTAAATTGATGTTTTAACAATCGGTGACACAAGTTCAAGGAAATTATCAGCTGATGTTGAGCTTCAATGGAATGTCTCACAGAACCGAGCTTGAAAAGCACGAATGTTTCATACCATAATCGTGTGTGATATTGTGCAATATGTGGTCTCACACCTGCTGCACCTGTGAACCGAGGATGACGCACTCGTTTTGTACTCCTTTAGGTGGGTGCTTTTGCAGAAGATGCTCCTACAGATTGGGGTGCTGAGTAGGACCCTAGGATACTTTTAGGCGGAAAAGGGTGTTTATAAGGCACCTGTCTTCTGGGGTGCTTCACAGAGGGTGCTCCTGCGGCGACAAAATCCAAGCACCCTAAAGGGCGTAAAATATTCAGTTTTTAGGGTGCTCCTGCGGCGACAAGCTGAAGCACCCTTTTGGGCGTAAAAATTTTTAGTGTGTACAGCTTTCGGGGAAACTTCGCAGAAAAATTCGTCCTCGTTCAGGATACGAACCCGGGACCACCGCTTGGACGAGGTCGAATGTTTCGACAACTGCGAATTTTTCTACAACGGCGAAGTTTCTGAGAAAGCTGTATAGCTTTCTTTTGTAGCCGTACGGCTGCGTTTCGGGCGGACATCAAAATTTCCTTCACGGAAACTTACTCCACCTTGGGAATTTTACCCTAAATCTGGTCGGTCTACAGCGCTTTGCTAGTCTACGCGTTTTATTTTGGTTGTGCCGTCCACCTGCTCGAACGCTGCTACCTACATTCACCTTAACGTAACTACATTCCATTTGCGCCCGAGCGCATACGGCGTAACCTTCGAGACTCTGGTATGAAGCTGGGCGATGAAAGAGAATGAAGTCAGCGGCTCACGTGTCACGGCGGCAGAATGTACGTGATTGGGCTGTCTTGAACAGTGGTAAAGTATGAGAGAAGTAATTAGACAGGTGATGACATGAGCAATTAGATCGACAATACAAATAGTTTGATAAACAATGGCGGCTAAAATGAAAGAGGGCGTGCTCACACGAAAAGTATGCAGTTTCGTGGGGCGACCCTAAATTTTTGTCTTTGGCTAGATGATATGCAGCATGCGCTTGTAATTAAGAAGCCGTTTTTAATAATTTGCGTGCAACGCGTGAGGTTTTTCATTTTTATTTTGCTGAAACGAAGACTTTCACGTGCCGGAAATTTTTCCTATGCGGGGAAATTTCCTGGTACTGTGACAGTTAATTGGGAACGCGCACTGCGCCGAAGAAAACGTGCACATCGGTGTCGAGCCAGAGCTGTTTACCGGGATAATAAGATGCGAGCCTTAAAGAGAACGCGATGGGTGGTGGAGAGCTAGTAGAGATAGAAAGCCACCGGCATGAGCTGTTCGTGAAAATTATCGCTGGTCGATAGGGTCATGACGAATGCGAGTCACTGGGGGAAGCGGAAAGTTTTCATCCGCTTCGATCTCGCGTCGTTAGAGAGTTTTAGCTTAGCGTGTTACCGTGTTTCCGTACCGTTTGCATAGTACCGGGACTCGATTGGGCATGTGAGCATTCATTCCGGCATGGTGGCTTAGTTGCTGTGACGGACAGTCCGCCTCTCCGTGCTTCCGACGGTGAGGAATGGCTGTCCTCTTCGCGCCCGCGCTCTTGCGCAGTCGAGTCACAATACAGCGAAAAGCAGTGTGGTAACACGCTAAAATAAAACTCTGTACTTAGGATTTTTAGCATAGGGTTATCGTTTTAAGTGCGAATGCACTTGTTAAGCGAGCCTGAAGCGTCCGCCGCCGTCCGCATAGCAACAGCTGCGGGTGCGTGCGCTCCTCGTCTTCCTTGGCAACGGGGGTAGATGGGCGCGCGCTGCCTGGCCGCTGACATTGCACATACCCACGTGGGGGATTGGCCAGGAATCTCCGCGTCTTCCTTGGCAACGGGGGGAGATGGGCGCGCGCTGGCTGGCCGCTGACATGGCACATACCCACGTGGGGGATTGGCCAAGAATCGGGCGTGAGAAGGGCTAATGCACCCGCTTAAAGGAGTACTGACACGAAATTTCACAGCTGAGATCCGCTCTAGCAATCAAGTACAACGACAACACAAATAGGTGTCTGTGATTAAATGCATCTTTCTTCCTTTGTAGTTGTGTGTGTGTGTGTGATCTCTCTTTCGCGAACATTACCGAACCGCGCAAATTCAACTCGTGCATTCGCACTTTCACATTCTTCCCCTCGGGGAAATGCGGGGAATTTTTTTACGTTACCGTCTACCGTGCTTGCGGGAGTAGGCTGCGCATGCGCGAGAGCTACCGCGAACGGTAACTTACCGGCACAGGCTTTGCCGTGGCCAGCGGGCTTCCTGAGCTGACGAAGTGTGCCCTCGCGTCTTGGTTACAGGAAACGCAGTGTGCTCGCTGGTTGATGCTTGGTACAGCCGATAGAAGTAATCTTAGTTGATGTTGTTTATTATGGTTCTCTTGTTAAGTGATGTTTTTCCCAGATCGGCCAGCAAAATGGCCGCCCCTACCTGGGCTAAGCCTCGCCCGCCTCAAATAGTTTGGATAACTTTCTGGGCTCGCGGAGGGCTTTTAGGCTTCGAAAATTGGGCTGGGTAAGGTAGTGTAGGTTATTGAGTAATTAATACAACATATTTCGCTCATTTCTTGCCGTAATATTTGGCGCCAGCGTAAATTCTAGTTTACCTTGATTTCAATTTCTACTTAGTAGATGGCGCCACCAACATGTTTTCGTTTTTAAAGCTCTACAGGTGATGCCTACAATATTCTCAAAACAACTAATGTTACTGTGAACGCTTCATCCGAAAAGTGAAACATTGAAGGTACTTTAAATGAAAGCAAATAGATATGAGCAATAAAATTATGCGTGATCTGCTTTGAGACAAAT
Organism: Haemaphysalis longicornis; assembly: GCF_048455015.1. NCBI lineage: Eukaryota > Metazoa > Arthropoda > Arachnida > Ixodida > Ixodidae > Haemaphysalis > Haemaphysalis longicornis. The sequence goes on from NW_027526445.1 coordinate 138,621,672, forward strand.
TCATTAGATGTCGCTGCCTGCAGAACGGCAGCCGGAATACGCAAACCGCAAGTATGTTTAAACTTGTCCTGTTTTCAGCGGTAAACGCAAAATCCGGCGTCCGGTAACACGGTAACAATATGCTAAAACTCCCTATTGTTCGACGCCGCCGTTGGGTTAACGCGTTGCGATGAACGCGGTTCCGTCTGCAAGTGCCGTCTGTAGAGCCGCCATCTTGTAACAGGGTGGACCTCTTATCTACCTGCTCCACCTCAGCTATACCCTTCCATTCCCGAAGGCATATGTTGACCGCCTTCCTAGGTCTTAATTGTGGTTACAGTGTACACCCGCCGCGGTGGCTCAGTGGCTAAGGCGTTGCGCTGCTGAGCACGAGGTCGCGGGTTCGATTCCCGGCCGCGGCGGCCGCTTTTCTGATGGAGGCGAAAAGCAAAAACGCCCGTGTGTACGAGATTTCGGCGCACGTTAAAGATCCCCAGGTGGTCAAAATTAATCCGGAGCCCTCCACTACGGCGCGCCTCATCGCCTGCGTTGCGTCGGCGCGTTAAACCCCACAATCAATCAATCATCATGGTTACAGTGTACACAGGCTTGCGGCTGGTGGAGAGAGGTAGCCGCGGGGAGAAATGGAGCAGTGGAACGGAGTTATCAGGTTGTCCATTCCATGTCCGTTTTGAAGCTTCATTTCGAGCGGGCCCTGATTGGTTGAAAGCAGACAGCCCAATTTTGACGCAGCACAAGCAAGGCTGGACGTCAGTTAATGCGCATGTCGTTAGTTGGAGCCTTTACGAGCACAGTTGCGTCATGATTGAAATGAGCGCGAAGTGGACATTTTTTAAACGTACCCAACTCGGAATTCCGCCTCCTAATGAGCAAGCCAGACAGAACAAACTATAGTACACCCCAATGACACGCCAATAAATATTTTTGTTTTCTCTCTCTGATGTTTATTCTCTCTCTCTGTCTCTCTCTCTCTCTCTCTCTCTCTCTCTCTCTCTCTCTCTCTCTCTCTCTCTCTCTCTCTCTCTCTCTCTGGCGTTGTGTTTCGCACAGGGCTAATGTTACTGCCGGCTGGACCGGTCATGATTCAAATCACGGCGACTCGCCTTGCTTTTGTGCGCACCACATACAACGACCAAAGTATTTGCCGACTTCCAATGACATAGTTGGTACTCTGATTGATTGATTGTAGGTTTTAGCGCGCCCACGCAACGCAGGTGATGAGGCGCGCCGTAGTGGAGGGCTCCGGATTAATTTGGACCACCTGGGGATCTTTAACGTGCGCCGAAATCGCGTACTCGCGGGCGCTTTTCCTTTTCGCCTCCATCAGAAAAGCGGCCGGCGCGGCCGAGAATCGAACCCGCGTCCTCGTGCACGGCAGCACGACGCCTTCGCCACTGAGCCACCGCGGCGGGTAGTTGGTACCCTGAGCATTGCGTAGCCCCCACTGATGGTATATGCGCTCTGTGTGTTACATCAATATTTGGTCCCGTCGGCAGTTTAAATTTAAGAAAGAGAATGGGGAAACGAAAAGGAGTGGAAACACCAGCGCCAACACAAAAAAAAAAAACCCCAAAAAACGTCGTGTAGCGACTCCAGGGGTCAGCGACAACAACTTTACTTTGCACTTATGCTGGCGCGCTTCCGATCGCTGGCACGTTCTTTAAACATCGCCACCGTCACTTCTAGCGCTTCCGTTCTCCATCCATGTTTCTCCAGTGATGTATTTTTGCCTCGGGGCGTTTTGGTTTTCCGTTTTGGCGCTATAGAACGTACAGCAGCTGTGTACCGTGCCTCTCTTTTGTGAAAAAAGAGGTCGTACCTACATCGTGCATTAGACGCATTCTTTCGACCTCTTCCGCCATCCCATTTTTCGCTTTTATTATTCCTTTCTAGCTGATGCTTTCGCTGGTATTCAGTGGATTTGTATTTGGCGCGCAGTTGCTTGTTGGCGCGCGTGAAAAATGTGGCGCGGTGTATTCGGCCTGGCTGGCGGCAGCAGCCTCTTCGTGTCTTTACTTCTTCTTCTGGGCCGATCCGGAAAGTGTCTCCATGTTGCTTCAAGCTGCTGCTCTACAAATGGGTTCGCAAAGCGTCTATCACCGTGTTCCATCGTCTTCTCCCTCTACACCGAGTGGCGACAGCGGAAGGACATTGTGTTTGTCGCTTCGTGATTTTCGCTTTCATCGCTGTGTTCGAGCCCCACTCTTTGCTCGGTACGCTTGCCTTCCCAACACATTTTCCTTTCGACTTGAATTCTGGTTTTGAGAGGTTCTCGTCTTCGCCGCCTTTCCCGCCCGCTTTTTTTTTATACGTTTCGATTTCGACGCCTCCTTTTTACGCATCAAAGAGATCGCGTATCGCGAATACACGGGCTTTCGTTGTCGTCAGCTTGTCGGGGAATTCGATGCGCTCGCGAAAGTCGGGCCATCTGCGTCCAAATGGAAAACCAGCCTCATGGCCTCGTCTTCGCATTACGGACTTTTGAGTACATAAAAGGACTGCACCTGACAATGCTCAAAGCGTATTTTTTGTTCGCATCGTGCTTGTATTTCTGCGGCTACCGGTTCGACTTGTTCCTGTTGTCGAAATGACCCTAAAGATCGGAGGTGTAACGTGAACGACTCATTTAGCTTAACCATCTTCAGACCTTCCCACGCTACAACCCCGACTTTACCGTGAGCCCATGACGTGTTCAAAGTTTAAGGCCTTAAAAATGAATAAATTACGGGATGTCACCCTGCACAAAGTCAGCTAAGTATAATACTTACGCACACTTGTTTCGATAGGAGTTTGGAGCAGGCGTCCTCTCTTGCAAGTGTGGAGCATATTAGGAAGATTCAGGCGAAGAAAGCGCGCAAGGGTCTTCATTGAAAGCTGGTTAATTCGAACTTCAATAATTGCAATTTATGAATAATTCGACCTGTGCGAATTGGCCCAGCCAAGCTCTGCAGAAGTCTCTGTATAAGAGAGAGAGAGAGAGAAATCACTTTATTTGCCAAGCAAGTTGGCTAGGAACGCGTGGTGGCTGCCGGCCGAAGGCTAGCGGTGACGGTGGCAGCTCGGTCAACCAGAAGTAGCTGCAACCCCGGTTGCGAGCTGCCCAGCGCGTTCTCCCACTGCTCGACGCTGGAGATGGGGCGGAGTGGGTTAAGAGGGCAGGCCCACATGGCGTGGGTTAGAGTGTCCAGGGAGTCACAGAGGGGACAGTTGGGTAAAGGGAACTCAGAGGGATAGATTTTGTGGAGGAGGGACCGACTGGCGAGGGATTTTGTCTGAAGGAGTCGCCATAGGCGCTCCTGATCGTTGGTGAGGGATCTGTGGGCAGGGGGATAGCGGCGGCGGGAGAGGCGGTAATGCTCCGTGACCTCTTGGTACGAGAGCAGTCGATCGCGGGCCGACCGAGCACCTTGGTAGGGAGCAGGAGCGAGCCCAGCGCGGCTGGTGAGTTCTCGTGCTGCTTTGTGGGCCGCCTCGTTTCCTCCCACCCCAGTGTGGGCCGGAGTCCAGACGATGTCGACTGGTTGATGAGGGGGATTTTGGAGGATAATTTTGAGTGCCGTAGCCGAAATGCTGCCGCGAATGAAGTTTTGAACGGCCGTCTTCGAATCAGTGATTATAATGTGTGGTTGCAGCCTAGTGATAAGGGCCAGGGCTATTACCGCCTCTTCCGGCGTTGCGGGGTAAGGTGTCCGTACGGTAAGGGAAGTGACTGGGGGAGAATTGGGGTGAGTGACCACTGCGAGAGCAAACCCTTCCGCGTGTCGGTACTCAGCGGCGTCTACATACATGGTGGTGGGGGAGATGGGGTATTTTTCTGAAAGGGCACGGGCGCGCTGGCACCTGCGCTCCGCGTGATGCACTGGGTGCATGTTGCGCGGGAGTGGACGTATGCAGAGGCAGTCTCGGATGTCTCGAGGCAACGAAGCTTCGTTCTCTACCGCTGCCGCGATGCCAATTCGTAAGCGGTGAAGAATTTGCCGCCCTGTGTAAGTGGTAGAGAGGCGGCGTAACTGATTAATACGATGGGCCTCTAGTAGCTCGTGGGCAGTATTGTATACTCCCAACGAGGCGAGTCTGGCAGTGGGCGAGTAGAGGGGGATTTGTAATGCTGCCTTGTATGCCTTTCGGATGAGGCAGTCAATTTTGTCTATGTCGGAGGTGGTAAGCTTAAGGTAGGGGAGAGAGTACGTGATCCGACTGATGATGAAAGCCTGAACTAGACGGATTCGTTCTCTCCCCTTGAGCCCGTGGTGACGGCTAGCGATTCGTCGAATAAGGCCAATTGTTTGATTTATTTGAGAGTTAAGTAGGGATAGGAATTTAGCGTTACCTCGATTGCGTTGTATAATTAGGCCTAGCACCTTAAGGGTTTGCACCTCTGGGATTATTCGGTTGCCGAGGGAAACTTGTATGTTCGGCGAATCACGACAAGACCGGGCACGGAGAATGAGCAGGGCAGATTTTTCTGGAGAACAGGATAACCCAGCGAGTTGCGCCTCTGTATAAGAAAGCACGTTAATTCGAACGCGAGTGTCCTCCGACCCGGATAATTCGAACTACGCGCACGCGCGCGAGAAGGCAGCTTGTAAAAATATCGAAAGTCGCACCCGTAGGTAAAATGAATCCTTTCGAACTTGAATTACGGGTTTAATTTATAAAACACGGAGCTAGTTCCCAGTGACGGTAAATTTTCCCTGGTTACTCCGCTTCCGAACCAGCTTATGCCTTCCTTATTTCTCGTAGGAGAAATTGTGTTCAAGCGCACAACGCCACTGGCCCAACGGCACGCGCAGCATAATTCTTTTTTCCCTTTAATTTATTAGCATCCCAGTGAAAACTTCGCCGTGAGTCAACGCCATCATCTCGTTGGTCTGGCGGATTCACAATGGTGTCGTCGTCATCCTTCAGGGTACCGGCGTGCTTCCGCTTTAACCTTCTCATGCACCAGCGCCGTAGTCACTCGTACATCCAATCAGCTTCCTCTGAAAGAAAATGATGCAAGAGAATGAGACAGCTAATTAGAGGGTGGTATGCGGCGAATAAGAGGAGAGCCAAAGAATGGACGAGCTGTATAGTGTCCAAAAGAACCGTCTAGTATGAGAGAAAGAGAGAGATAGATAGATAGATAGATAGATAGATAGATAGATAGATAGATAGATAGATAGATAGAGAGAGAGAGAGAGAGAGAGAGAGAGAGAGAGAGAGAGAGAGAGCAAAAAAAGAAAGAAAACATGTATTTAAAGAGCTCCCCCTTATGGGGCGGTGGCGGGTGCCCACACGGCCGCAGCGACCTAGAGGCCTCGGGAGGTGACTAGCACCTGGTCCGAAACCTCGGAGCTCCGAGACTTATTTCTCCAGGTGCATAACAACGAAACGCCTGGTAGCGTCCCTCTGACCTTCAAGCGCAGCCGAGGTCACGCAAGCGCGTCGTGCGGTTTTGCGGCGCCGAAACCGGCGCCGTCAGCCACGCTGCAGACGCCCACCGAACAAATTTGCGGCGCCGACAGAATTGATGCCGTGCGTATACGATATTATGTAGTAAAAAAGCACAGACAGAGACCGCATAGAGGTTTTGTCCCTTTTAGTGGAGCTAGTAACGAGAGACGAATATAGGAGTTACTTTGCAGCTCGATATGGTCAATCCGGCTGTTTACGCGCAGACGTTTTCCTTGTAGAGCAGCTTGTGCACAGCGAAATGAGCACAAGGGGCCGCGGATACAAAATAAAACTTCTTTTCTATCAAAATAACAAGCCTCCATTAACTGTATCAGCTCCATTCCAACCAGAAAAGACGCCTTTAACTGACAAAACACGATATTGAAAACTTTCAAAGTTCGCGCTACAGTGACGTAATACGGGCCAGCGATGGGCCTCCTCGATTATCAGTCCCGGATCGTCCGCGGACTGCCCAAGACGCGATCCGGCGCTCGTTTTCCCCATGTATTCCCACAGGGCTTCCGGACTGCCCGCGGACCGTCCAGGACTGGTAAATCGAGGAGGCCCAGTATAGACGCACTTATTAGTCCTGTTTACTGCAGGTTAGCATTCAAGTGATACGACTAAACAAAAGTAGAGGCCCCCTGCAATCGCGCAATCATGTTTCTTGGCGGAGGCTTAATGAGCTCGGCGGCCGCCAATCCCACAAACAATATTCTATGACGTCATTATGTAACGTCATTGAGACTCCGCCACAAAGTTGCTGAGGAGTCACCACTGCTACTTGATATGTTTTTTTTAATATCACGAATATTTGTTTGAAGTTCGCGATAAAATGGGCATCATTGTTGTCGGAAGAAAGCAATATTTGTAATCAACTAAACTGCTACTTTGTCTTCGTCGCCGCGTCAAAGGGTCCATGCAGAGAAAAATGCAAGTTTGTTTGATTCGAAAGATTTCGTGTTTTATAGTGCACCGAGCGCTTGTCCGGAAGCAAACGATGCCGTATTCGCTGATAAATTAACCAATTCACGTTAAAATTTCGATTCTCCGCCAAATCGTGTGTTTTCGTGACGTCTGCCATCAACTCACAGGGGCGGGTATTCAAACGAGCTTCCAGTGGGTCGTTAGGCTCTGCAGCCTTGCTTACTGTCAGCACGCTCAGATGGCGCTGCCATACTGAGCCGCGGACCGTTGTCTGCCGTTGCTTCGTTTGTGACCGTATTTGCAGCTGGCTTGCTTTTGCTACGGTAGAAAGTAACATTTCGTGAAACATGGGGCATGGTCGACAAACAGAGTCACGTAAGACAACGTCCCTTACGCCAGTCGGCCAGTGTGGTGTAAGACAACCCCAAAGCGGCGGACTGCTGAACAGCCCAGCACCAACAACAGTGCGCATTGGTACTTCTATGTTTACATCTATTTTCGTCACTTTCGTTGTTTACCCCACCATTTTTACTGCTGTGAAGTGAATATGCATTACATTTAAGCGCAAATAGCTCGTTCTGCAAGCTTATAAGCCCCGCCTAATTTGTGTTTGCTTTTGCCGGCCTCAGCCAAACGCACAGCTGGGCTACTGATACCATAGGTTCTGTTGCGGGAAATGAGCTGGTGGGTCGCATGGTGATTTCCTTTTTTCCTAATTATGTCGCTTATTTGAGCGAAGTGTGCTTTAAAAGTGGTGTCAGTATGATTCTAACGAGGCAGCCTTCCGAATGAACAAAAGTTGCGTTTTGTCTGCTTGATCCCTTTAAACGTAGAGAATATTTTCTGTCCTCGATGTACCATTCACGGTACGGAGGGGAGGCGGAATACCACGAGTGAATAACCACGAGTGAATAAAACGCTGTACGTCGACATCGTCGCTTAACTCACCCGGCAAGTCTTGGGCCATGCGTCTCCAGGTAGGCATCGTCGTGCTTTCTAGCATTCGGGATGCGGGGGAAAAAGCGAAGAAAAGAAATTGGTCACATTTGACCTTTCACGTAGGAACGCCGTGGAGTGCTAAAAATTAGTAAATGAACGGGCGAGTAATCAAGCGAACAAGAAAAAGAAAGCAAGCAGAGCAGGTAGAATTTACATTCCTATAATGGTGCCCGGAGCCACCTCTTCTTGGCCAACGCAAGCGCGAACGCGGGTATGCCCCATGGGTTCGGGGCGGAGCGTGTTTCTTTACGAAGGCAATAGTCTTTTTTGGGCTACCTAAACGTGAAAATTATGGTCTGTCTGTTGCCTCTCGGCTTAACCGCCCGGCCAAGAACCGATGTAGGAATGCTTGACCAGAAAGTATACATAGGAGGGAACGCACCCAAAACACTATGGGTGCGTTCCAATTCACACTTTAGACGGCTTCGTTGCCGTCTTCGCGGACCGTCCGCCATGTTAAGCCCCGCTCAAATTCAAACAAAGCAGTCAACGAAGACTGCTTCGAAGAGGTAGCGTCGAAGTCAGCAACGATGCAGGCTATTTCGTGTCTAAACCAGAGCTCTTCGATGTAGGCAGTTGCGAAACTCCGCCTCAAAAAACGGCCCGCACCTAGACCCCCCCCGCTCCCCTTGGTTTAGATCGTGCGTACCGTGGCGCCACTGCGGCCGCCGCATGTACTATCCAAAAAACAAACGAATTATTCAAACTGACCATTTAACATTAATTTTTTAGAAGTGCTTAATTCCTTAAATTCTTTACTTTCGTGCTTTCGTAAGTGATTAATTGCTATATTAACTCCAGTTTTTAGGTTGCGATTGTTTCTGCGCCCGCGCATCTGCCTCGACCAATTGGCGCTTGTGCGGGCACTCCGGCACAACATAGGTCCGAACTGAAGTACTAAATTTGCAGTTATCGTTTGGCCTAAAGCTCATTGTATGCCAAAACTAATCTAGTAGCCGATCAAGCGGTTCTGAATAATCAATTTCAGCTGGCATAAAGCCGTCGAAGCGACTTATTTATTTTTTTGCCGCCAGAAGACCGAAGAGGACGCGCAGCAGACGACAGTGCGCAAGTGATGGTTGATTCCATGGCCGCATTTCTTTTTACTACTTTTGCTTCGTATGTATATAAAACGCTTGCATAGTTTCGCACATTGGGATCCTTTGGCATAACAAATTTACGTAAGCACTCAAATACCTTTTTTAGCCCAGGTCGTCGAGCGGCGAAGCAAGTTGTATAGTTTATTTTGTCACTAAAAGATGGCGCCACTGCAAAACAAGATCCAAAGCAGTGGACCGATTGTAGGGCCACTTTTTGATGCATGAGGCCTATGGGGAGTTTCGCAACTCCTATATCAAGTAACTCTGGTCTCAACTAATAAGTGACGCCAGCGCCACCTTTTTGTGCGCTAATGTTGTGACAACTTATATTGTTATTTTATTGAAATATTTGGTATAATTTACTGATGGCAAAGCTGCTTTTGTTCAGTTTTTAAATGATATAATGTTGTGAATAATAACGGTAATATTATTTACGAAACCTGCGGCTTGCGTTTCTCAACATGTCTGCTTCAAAGTTGTCGTCTACGTTGGTGACCGCTGCGCCGTTCCAATTCTGCTTCCTTTAGACGTCTAACTAGACTGCTTCGTAACCTGTCTATCAAGCTGTCTGCGAATTGGAACGCAGCCTATATCTGCGTCCATGGCTCGTACATATCCACATTATTGAGCGCGTAAAGGAATCCTCGAGGACGTTTCAGGCAGAGTATGTTCATAAGTGAGAGCAGTAGCGTCTTTTTTTATTAAAAGAATACGCATTCGGTTGTTTTCAGCGCCACGTTGACAGCTAACTCGAAGAGAGACGAGATGAAAGCACACACTGAAACGGAAGGTGTCGGCTCGAGCTGCTCGAAGCACAGCAAAAGCAAACGGTTCCAAGGTATGGCCAGCGAGCGGCGTGAACGCGGGAAAATTGGATCACACTGAGAAAATCTTAGTTGCTTCAATGGGGCAGGAATGATAGGGTAGGGAAAGAGAGTGAGGGCCAGGAAGGGGAGAGAGTAGAGAGCGCTGCATGGTAGGAGTGACGAACATTACTGTATTTCGACTCACTCACTCACTGGTTTATACCGCACATTTGTTTGGCAGGTTCGGTAAGCTGGCTATTGGCGCGAATGTTCGGTAGTTTTTAAAGTGCAGGGCATTTTAGAGGCTCGCTTTATCGTGGTATCTCGCTCGCTGGACCCAAGTAGAGCCACACGGCGTTTCGTCGTAGCGGCTGTCGTCGCGGCGCAACCCAGGGGCTTCGAAAGCCAAGCGGCTTATATAGTCGTAAGAGTTCGAAACTCGTGAACCGCTGGCGCTTGTCCCCCCGTTGTTTAGCGCGAAGAAAATTGCAGGTACATTTGAGGCAAAATATACGTAATTAACCGGCAGCGCCCGCGTTCATTTAGTTAGGAACACTCGTTGGGTTGGTATTTGCGATAGTAAGCGGGGAAAAAAAAAATGTGGCGGTGCAACGCCGGCACCTGCGAGAGGAAAACCAAGCACAAAAATACACAACTCCCGCCGGCGCAGTTTCAGGCAGGGGGCGCGCGAGCACTGCTAGGGCGGGAAATTTGAAATGTATGGGGTGGTAGCAGTGAGCGGATAACGGCGGTACAGTCCATTATGGCGAATCAGTGCTCTGCACTTCCGACAGTTTTCACATTGAGTGGAACGGCTTTAATTTTTTTTCTCTGTGTGCGGGCACTTACCGGTCCATTCCGGTAGATAGGACGTGAGTGGCAGGAGGCTCCTTCTTGCGCGGGCCGCCGCTCCGTTAGGCCGGGCTTGAGTGCATAAAGTACGCATCATAAATGCCATGCCGCCAAAAAGAAAACTTCGTACGTGTCCCGACTGCAGGAGTTCAGGCTGCGGTGGAGTGGTTAACTGATTACAATTACTTGGAGCTGGGGTGTGAGCAGCTAAAGCCCGAGCGGGAAGAGATCTGAGGTAGCGAATTGGGCGAGTTGGAGTGGTTCATAATGGTCAGCGCAGACGAAAAGCGGACAGGAAGAGCACAAGCGCTGGCTAGCAACTGAACTTTTAGTAGAAAAAAAACACGTGTTATATAAGCAAAAAAGTGAGACAAAAGCCACAAACGGCTAAAAAAAAAAATAAGTCACGCAACCACTTCAACACCCTTCTTCTCTAGGAAGACAATTCTTATCATATGTAAGCGAAATTGACGGATGGCTCACGCACGTGTCTCGGCTCTCGATAATCTTATAAGCTCCGGTTTTTTCCCGCGTGCGCTGGCTTTTGCTTCTCATCATCACGACTGTCCGATTAAAAAGCGGAACGCAGCTACACTCTTTGCAGTGGCGGGACAAGTGCTGTCACAACGGTCAGCGCAGACGAAAACCGTACAGGAAGATTAAGGAAGAAAAGCAGCGCTTGTGCCGTTCTTACTCTTCTTCTTGTCTGGTTTTTGTCTGCGCTGACCACTATGGAATCTGAGGACATGTCTAAGCGCTTATGGTAAACTGTGAATGGGAAAGCATTGATCTCGAATTGAACGGCGCTGGGTGCTTCTTGGAGCGACAGGTGTGCACCAAGCGCTATAGTACACAATGCGCCGCACCAGAGCATACAGGCCGCTCTGGTCTCGAAAGTCAGGGGTGTCACTTCGCACTGAATATTGTCGCTTGGATTGAAGCTGTTCAATTATCGAAGGCGTTCGTTATTCTAGTGAAATTGGTTAATTTGTGGTATGTTGAAACTTGCAGTCATAATATAGGGGCCATGCAGACAAAATACAAGTTTATTTTATTCGAAAGATTTCGTGTTTTATAGCGCCTCCAGCGCTTCTCCGGAAGCAAATGATGCCGTATTCGCAGATAAATTACTCAATTTACGTTAAAAGTTTGATTTTCCCTCCAAATGGTGTGTTTTCCAGACATCAGCAATGAAGTCATAAGTGCGCGTATTCCAAGAAACTTCCACTGCTTCATTCGGCTCTGCAGCCTTGCTTGCTGTCAGTCCTCCGTGATGGCGCTACCACACTCAGCCATGAACCATTGTCCGCCGTTGCTTTGTTTTTGACCGTAATTGTACCTGGCTTGTTTTTGTTACTGGAGAAAGTAATCGTTTCGTGAAACATTTGGTATTCTTCACAAACGCGATCACGTAAGACAACGTCGCTTACGCTAATCGGCCAGTGCCTTGTAAGACAACTCCAAAGTGGCGGTCTGCTGTGCAGCTAAAACAAGCATAGCGCGCCCAGTACCAACAGCACTGGGCATCGGTACTTATATGTTTACGTGTATTTTCGTAACTTTCATTGTTTACCGCCCCATTCTTACAGCTGTAAAATGAATACACATTGGATTTAAGCGCAAATAGCCCGTTCGGCAAGCTTATAAGCCAATCGCACAGCTGGGCACATATGACATCATAGGCTCTGTTGCGGGAAATGAGCTAGTGGGTTGCAGGGCTGATTGATTGTAGGCTTTCAACGCGCCGACGCCACGCAAACGGTGAGGCGCGCCGTAGTGGAGCGCTCCGGATTAATTTTGACCACCTGGGGATCTTTAACGTGCGCCGAAATCTCGCACACACGGGCGTTCTTAATTGCTTTTCGCCTCCATCAGAAAAGCGGCCGCGACGGCCGGGAATCGAACCCGTGACCTCGTGCTCAGCAGCGCAGGGTCGCATGGCCATTCTCTGTCTTTCCTAATTATATAGCTTATTTGAGCGACTTTTCCCTTAAATGTGGTGTCAGTATGATTCTAACGAGGCCATCTTTCGAATGAACCAAACTTGTGCTTTGTCTGCATGGCCCCTTTAAAGGTGCCATGAAGACAAAATACAAGCGTGGTTTATTAAAGAGAATGTTTCGTACCTGTAACAACGGTACCAATGTCATCTGGAACTTCGCCCAAGTAACAGAGGCATTAAACAAAATAGAAGAAGCAGTGGCGACTCCCCAGCCAATCGCCAAAACAAGATTCTGTGACGTCATAGACTTTCCAGCCAATCTCCGTGGATTTCTCTATGGCGTCACAGAATCTTGTTTTGGTGATTGGCTGCCCCGATAAGGGCCACCGTCAAGAAGCATGACTGGACGATTGTAGTGGTGCTTCTAGATCGGATTAATCGTATTAGTTGTATGATAGCGGGCAGTTAATACATTTGATAAGTTTTTGGGCTGACCTCTGTTGTGTCACACCTGCCCATAACTAGGTTTGTTTGTTTTCGGGTTTTATATTTTTTTAAAATCGGGGGCGGGGGGGCATTAAAAATCGGGTGCTATTTTTCAAACTGTTAATCGGGGAGAAGTCGAGTTTCTTATAAAACTATTCCCAAATTAGTTTTTTTTTTATAGTTAAACGTATAAATGTACTATGTAACAAGCTCAGTTCATTTTATGAGATGGTATTACGAGCTTCGTGAGTTTCTTATCTCTAACTCGTTAAAATAAGTGGCTGTTTCAAGCTGGCAGTCGGGTGAACGCCTTGGTTTCTTTTGGAATGAGTCCGAAATTATGACGGTAAAGGGCATAGATAAGTTCAAAACCACAGAAACTATTTATTGACAAAAAGGCAGTCATGCTTTTTCTAGACACTCTTATTGACATGCATTACTATCTGCGCCCGCAACATGTCATTCTTTACTCGGCACCTGTCCGATCGTTGAACGTATCTCAGCTGGGAGAAAGCTGTCTCGACATCACAGCTTCCGCTGGGTAGTCACAAAGACGTCAGCTTTCGCCAGCATGGGGCAGCGAGGGGAAGCGTCATGGCAATACTCAAGAAGTTCTTAGGCTTGGTTTGTGGGGCTTCTTTCCAGCGAGTACCGTCTGAGGACGGCGGACCGGCAGCCCTGAAGTGTGCAGATCGCAGCCTTGAAAAGGTCCGTTCAGTGAGAAGTCGGGTTTAATTCGGTTCTCCTGAAACATGTTCGGGGTGTAAAAATCGGGTGAAATCGGGTTTTGGACGATAACGAACAGCCTTATCTTTAACGCGTTACTGCTGCGTGAAATTACTGCTGCGCGCAATAGAGCTAAGTCAGAGCTGATAATTTCTCCGGACCAGAAAAAAAAAAAAAAAAAAACCTTTAACATTTACGTTATAGCCTAACTTTGATAGCGCAGTGGGAAATGTTGTGCAGATGTTGGAGCACCGTGAGGGGCTTCTTTTCGCAGGCAGCGCAGTCTGCCGGTGCGCTGAATCGCAGCACTCTATTTTCTTTAACAATTTTTCTGCCACAGACACCAATACAGGCTCGTGATACCCAGCACTTGTCAGGCGGGAAGCCTGCGCGATAAGGCTACATTCTAGGTAGGGGCAGCTAGAGGGACTTTGTCAAGCGAACATTCACGATGCCGCGCTTTACAAAGGCTTGGGGTGGACGGATAAAAAAGGCAGGAGTGATTTCTTCCCTCGGTCTCGTACATAAAGCGCATGTGATGTCTGGATATGCTTAGTCTTTAATAGAATTGTTGCAGCAAACCGTTATAGAGGCACACAAGATACAGTCACTAAGTGAACTCAGTATCGTCATGCCGTCGATCACCCTCACCATCTGGCTGCGGCGCGATAGGAGGTTACGAGTGGAAAGAGCCAGGCGTCACGCCATTTTTTTTTATCTCATTCGTGTTTGTGTCCATTGTATACATTCGTGGCTGTTTCGTCAATAAAGCTTGGTTACCCGCCGCGGTGTCCCAGTGTCTAAGGCGTTTGCGCTGCTGAACACGAGGACGCGGGTTCGATTCCCGGCCGCGGCGGCCGCTTTTCTGATGGAGGCGAAAAGCAAGAAGGCCCGTGTGTTCGAGATTTCGGCGCACGTTAAATATCCCCGGCCACGTGGTCAAAATTAATCCGGAGCCTTCCACTACGGCGCGCCTCATCGCCTGCGCTGCGTCGGTGCGTTAAATCCCAGGATCAATCAATCAAATAAAGCTTAGTTAAATCAGACTTCTTCAATGCGGTGACTCTGCTTAAAGACAGCGCCTGTTTTGCGCCCTATCTAGCCCCGTCTTTCACGCCGCGGATTGCCGTCGCATTTCAATCACCGCACTCCAGGCTCCAACTCTGCCCCTCTGCCATATCATCGTTCATGATTTTCGTTTATTTCGCTCTAGTAATTTATGGTAATTCCTTTTCATTACTTTATTATGTTATTGATTTTTACCAAGTATTTCTTAATTGTCTATTACTTTACTGTAGCGCAGCGCAGTGCTATCTGTAGGTACAGTAAACCGTCGTTATGACATAATTGGTTTGTAGAAATTTTTTATTATTTTTTATTTATTCATACTGTAAGCCAAATTAAAGGCTCATACAGGAGTGGTACAGTGCAAGAAATACGACACTTTAACAAATCTCTTCAAAGGTGCTAGCATACAAGGGCTAATAATAGCGATGTATGATTATATTTCACAGGTTAACACACTTTCATTGATATGCAGAGTTATACAATATTTCAACTTTAGCAACAAACATGTCCACAGAAGGCGCTTCAACAACTTCACTAGGTAATTTATTCCATGTTTCGTGGTTTGTGGAAAATAGGAAAATTTGAAAGGGTTACTACGAGGAACAAAATGCCTGATATTACAGCTATGGCTGGTTCTACGTGAATGATAAAAAGGAGGCCGTATATACGAGTCTTTGTCTATGTTTAGGGCGCCGTGTTAAAGAAGAAAAAGCAACTTTAAGGATGACACCTGTCTGCGGAATTTTAAAGGGACCCTGCTACACTTGCCATCGACTACTGGTACTGTATTTTGGGATAAAGTCTATTGTCCCAGAAATCTCCTCCCGCATGAATTATGAAAATCCGTTCACAATTAATGAAACTACGCGCGATGAGAAATCGCGCATAATCGTTCCCTCTCAACTCGAGCGCGGACAAGGCGACGAAACCTGCGCGCTCTCTCCCGGAGAGGGGGGCGGCTCGCGGCGTTCTCTTCGGCGGCCTTCGATATATCACATGCCGGGTAGCTTTCTCCTTTTCTCCGCAACGCGGAGGGGCCTATTAACGGTCTGGTGCCACAAAAAAGCAGGCATGGGTTCCTGCTCGCAAATGCGCGCTCGGGCTGGTAGGGCGTTTTTGAAGCAATAAACGTTTGTAGTCGAGTGGTCCCGTTGAAAGGGAAGTATTGAGCTCCTCACTCAAACTCCGCGAGCACTCAAAACACAAAATAAACGGCAAAACTGTGCCTACAGGTTCAGGCATTGAAGAGGTTCGCACACAGCGATGACGACGACGGAAATGGGAGAATCTAGCCGCGAAGTTGACCAGTGACAGCCGATCGGGCAGCCATGGCCTATGTGACGTCCCTTAGGCCATGCATAATGAGGACAACTGAAGAGAGAGCGGTTTGTTTTTCTGCGTCTTTCACATCGATTTGCGCGCTCACCGATTCCCGTGCACGTGTAATATTTGGCTCAGGTATTCCTGGCAGTGTAATCTAAACGTCGCGCAGGTTTACTTGTACTGCTCAAAGAGTGTTGCAGGGTCCCTTTAGTGTTGGTAGGCAATCTTGGTAGCGGAGTGCGGTTATGCTATCGTACCGTGAGTATCTCGAGTAAATGAAGCGGAGGGCCATATTTTGTATGTGTTCTATCTTATTATTTGAGCTTTGTTCGAGTTTTTTTCCCGAGCCCCAATATAGGTAGAGCTACTATTCCCGCTTTAAGGAAGTGCCGTTTATAAAGAAATGAATTTCTTGTCCCGAAAACTTAGCTGTTGCGGGGGTTTTTACTGTTCGTGCATAAATAATGGCCTTCCGTGTAAAATACTCTAACTCAGAACTGCAAACCCCGCGGTTTTTCTGCTTAACATTGGCGCGAAAACTGTCACCGCACGTATGAAAATTCATAGACGTGTAGTGCTCTGTTTTAAAGAAAAAAAACCATTTCGTGCCGTACAAGCAACAATAACGAACAATTTGACTAACGAGTGGCTCACCTTCGGCTGTTGCGAGTACCAAGGTTATGGTCAGAGCCAGGAAAAGAACTCGGAGAGATGCCATGCTGTCGTTACGCAGTGTGCTCGGCTGGCGTTTGTGAAG
This sequence comes from Haemaphysalis longicornis, assembly GCF_048455015.1. NCBI lineage: Eukaryota > Metazoa > Arthropoda > Arachnida > Ixodida > Ixodidae > Haemaphysalis > Haemaphysalis longicornis. Next base: position 138,638,094 of record NW_027526445.1, read on the forward strand.
GACGACGAAAGTTTTGTGCTGCTCAGTTATAAAAATAGGCTCGTGGCGCTACGGAGATTTCACAAGTAGCTTCTGTTCTGATGTTCCCTTCTAATTAACGGCTGTTGCCGTCGTGCCTTTGTTTCCACGTGCGCTACTTCCCATTGTGTTGCGTTCTCCTAGTCGTACTTCTTTAACCCGATCACGCGGATAACGCTTCTCCTCGCATTCTTTATTCGCTCTCGTCAGGTACCAGCGTCTTTTCATCGGGCCGTAAATTCAAGCCGCGAGGCGAGCCTTTCAGCTTTAGTAGTCGTATTTAAAGCTCGAAAGTACCGATCTGGGCAATCCAGCGCGCATGCGCAGCAGGTGGCCATGGCGTCGGGCGCTTCACGCGCGGGCGCTTTGACCGCACGCCATTCGGTCACGCCTCGAGATGCGTCGCCTTTTTGTGGGCCGGGTCCCGCCGTTCTTGGAATCCTCTCTCTACGGCGTGTAATCGTATTTAGCCGCGCGTGAACGGAGCAGCTGCTCTCTCCGGCAGTCGCTGCTGTCGACACCGAGGCTCGCATACTTGGCGTTTTTAAAGACGGTAGTCTTTCTTGGGCCACTGAAACAGGAAAATTTTGGTCTGCCTGTTCCTAGACTCAGCCAACCGGCCAAACGTTAAATGTGCTCAAAAAGGAAACGCTTATATAGCCAAACCTTTCCGAACCACTACCCTATTTTTTCGATTATAAGGCGAGGGGGTAGTTTGGAGAGTCAAAATAATAGTCTTATGATCAGCTTCGAAATCAAGGCGGGGTATGACTTTGAGTCTATGTATTTTCGGAAAAAAAAAACTCGCCTTATATTCGAATAAATACGGTAAATCTGGAAACACGTTTCCTACTTGTCAACATGCGTGGGCAGAAAGGAAATATTAAACATATTTGAGACAAAACATCAATGTACAACTGATGTTCGCGGAATTCAAATTGAAAACGAATGTGTGCTGGATATTTGCGATAGCACAAATTACGCGTTGAAAACACTATTTCGACCAGAAAATACAGAAGGAGCACGCGCGAGCCCGGACCTCGTGACAATCGGCCCCCACTTCTCGCAGACGGCGCCACCAGTCTGACCGGTTATGGGGGAATCAGCCCGTCACCTTTTCCTGTACTCCCCTCATTTATTTAATTTTCCTATTTCCTTTCCTAACCCTGTCTTGTCATCTCCTTTCTTTCGTATTACTGCGTTTTTGCAGGTGGTGAGGGCTAATCCTGTGGAAAGACATCACTCTCGATTCCAGGCATAGGATTATAGTAGCGACGTACGGTTAGCGTGTACTTCAAAGTCATGTTCCCTTGTTGGGCTTTGCGATGGGCGACCGGTCTTGCTACCGAATATGCACCATTGATTTACGGCTTCCTTTTTTACCGCGAGGAAGCCCGATGAGTCCTTGAAAAGGGGCCGGACCGAGGGTTTAGCATCCAACCAGCTCAGCCAGTCGAAACCATCAGCAAATACCTTGTGATACACTCAGAAGAATAAAACGCATCTCTAGCCAAAAAATCTGTGTTCCTCATGGCAAAATGCCTTGAGGATACTGTTGGGTAAGACTACCATGCCTCAGGGGACGTGCTGGTAGGAGTACAAATACAGAACCGAAGCGAAAACCTCCTGAAACAGGACACTCTGGCTCAACTAAAAGTGACAGTCACATCACATCACAGTCTAATACAACCCAAGGCGCAATCTCTGAACGAGAGCTACTTTATGAGAGGGAAGACGATCTTCTCGAAGAGCGTGACCAGCGTGACAGACCAAGGCGTGACAGCTGTGAGGAGGATAACCATGCGTCGTGCAGGCGAGCACATTCAAACAAAGCATGTTGCTTTCACTTTAAATTGTCCAGCACTTCCCGAATCTGTGCATGCTGCATTCATTGCTTGTCCAGTGCGTCCTTACATGCCCAATTCGCGAAGGCGCTTCAAGCGCCAGAAGTACGGCCATGGTACCCAGTCGTGCCATGGCCACTGCTCAAACACTGACCACACGAGTGACGCTTGCAACAATCAACGAGTGAAATGCCCAAACTTCAGTGGACCACACCCTTCCTTCTCGCGTGCATGTTCATCATTCAAGAAAGAAAAGGAAATCATTCAACTGAACGTCACTGAGAACCTAATGTTCCCACAAGCACTCCTGAAGCATGTCTTGCTATCGGGCAAAAATTACTCTGACGGAGCTCGCCGGGGGTTGGAGCGTCGTCTGGTAGATGCGGGTACCCAGTGCAGCGAGGCTGATCTGGTCCCGTCGCAGCCTCTAACTCAGCAGGAGAAAGTCGCTGCCGTGGCTTCTGCTGCTGCACTTTGACCTGGTGCTGGGCCAAAGGCTGCCAGCACTTCTGTTCAGGTCAGGGATGACCTGGCGTCGCCTGAGGCACCTGTGCAACTGCAGGAGGCTTCTCCTGCGGCTACTGCTCTTCCAGCTGCGTCCAGTGCTGTGGCTATGGCCTTTGGCATTAAGTCTGGCTTCGACACTATTTCACCTTCAGAAACCGCGGCTGAGGCCGTGGATATTTCTCCAAGTATGTCTGCTCTTGAGGCATCACAGGAGCGCCGCGGTGGCGCAGGTCGTGGCAAACCAACCAAACCAAAGGCCCGTAATGTCATTGCACCCGGAACTGACCCCGCAACCTAAGTTAACCGTTGAGAAGGGCCACAAAACTCCGGTCAACTAAGAGAGAGAGAGAGAGAGAGAGAGAGAGAGAGAGAGAGAGAGAGGGAGAGGGAGAGAGAGAGAGGGAGAGAGAGAGAGAGAGAGAGAGAGAGAGAGAGAGAGAGAGAGAGAGAGAGAGAGAGAGAGAGAGAGAGAGAGAACCATCCTCTGATTCATTTTCTCATTTGCTGATTTTCATGGCTGCTCGAAATGTTATGCACTGGAATTGTAGGCGGTTGTTAAGAAATCTTGATGGTATTCATGACACCCTCTCCAATCCCAAACCACAAATATTGTGCCTCGAAGAAACACACTTGCGCCCATCACTGACAAAGTTCTTGACACAGAAGTGCCAATCCCAAACGCGCAAATCCCACGCGCATCGAGGCTGCTGCGAGCTGCCGCCCGCACCGGTGCGCTCGCTTCCGTTCCGTTAACTACGTCACGTCCGGCTGCCTGTAATGGTGTGCTTTTTTTGCAGTTTCGGTTCCGAAAACGCCGTGTTTTACAAGGCGTTTGCGTAGCGCATGCATGTTCCTATCTCGAACGCATTGCTTTACCTTTTACCGCTCTTCTCATGTGTGCTCTTAGGCGATAGTATTTTTACGGTGTCGAAAATGTGAGTCGGAAATCTCTTGGGTTACGTAATGACGTAATTGTCGGGACACAACACTGTTTTATTTGTACGGCACTCGCGAGCGTGCAGAACTTTTTGCTCCGGCTTGCACGCACGCCATCTGCTGGGGCAGCGCTTTCGATCTCGGGGTTGCAGTGGCCGCAGCGAGGTGGCCCTACGGGATTAACCGCCGGCTTTTCTGCAAATCGGTGCCCTTGATTCCTCGCACTAAAGTGGTGCAACCGAAGCAAGCAGCACGTTGGGATCGTTCTTGCTTTGTTTTTTGCTTGACTTGCGAGTGACGGCAAAGCAATCAGGACGTAGGTTTCGCAGCCGGAAGTTTACTTCGAAGAAATGGTTGGGCCCAATATGTTACAGTTTTCATAGTGTCCCTCCAAGAATACTTGCGTTTTACTAAAAAGTAGCGACTTTAAAAAGCCCCCTTTCCACCTTTTCCAAATTCACCTTAAACAAATAAAAAAAAAGCACTACGTTCCTAACGGGCTAATCAAGCAGGGATTAAATTCATTTCGGTCATAAAATGACGAAACAGTGGTCCTTTATTATAACGAAAAGACAATCATCGCAGGAACGGCCAGCGAATGTCCACTTTTTATTTACCTTACGCACTGCACCATTTGATAAAGCATCTACGACGAACGTTTGCTGGTGATTCAGCCAAAATATGGCTGCTGCGCCTGCTGCATCTGCTGCATCGGTATTGGAAACTGCCCTGCAAGGGAAACAAGACATGATTACTTCACACTCACCCTATTAATTACCGACTTTACTCTGTTGTGTACAAGATGTCCACCAAAATAGGGAGTTTTAGCACTCCGTGTGCTCCGTGTTGTACGTAGTTACCGTGTTGAGCGGGACCCGTCTGGGCACTTGGGCATCCGTCGCGGTGGGTGATTAGTTCCGCGGGCCAGCCCTAGCCATGCCCGTGCATTCTTTCACGGAGGGGTGTGCCTCCTCGCCCTTCCGCGCGCGCAGGTGCAGTCGGGTCCCGCTAAACACGGTAACTATGTACACGACGGAAGAGACGGTCTGCTAAAACACTCCAATGAACCAAAACATCAGCCGCATAAGTGGCACCTTAGATCTCGAACAACCTAGGAAGCAGGAGGGTGCGATCACGGGAGGCGGCACCGTATAAGACTTGAAGCATATTGGGTAGCGCACAACGGGGCCCTCTTCATGAGAGTAATTTTCATGGCAAAGTGAAATTGCGCTCACAAGAGCGATAGGAGATCTAGCTTATTAATCTGTACGAAACATGTCACCGTAGGGCTCCGTAAGGGCGGCTTAACTCTTTTTGCTCCGTGCAGTAACCGGTTATAAAAACTTCTTCGAAGTTTCGGTCTCCAAGTTTGTTCTGCCTGTTTTGAGATATAGCTACAAGAGCACGAGCAGGGCCATCAACAGAAGTTGCTTGACGTCCTCGAGCCACCCCCCTCGCCGTCTTCCGAATTTCTCAGAGACATTTTTCGTGGTTACAAGTGGCGAAGCGGCTGTCGGCAGTACGATAGTAACTGCGCGTATACACACAGAGACTTGTACACTTGTACAGCTGTGTAGTTCAGGGATTGTGCGGGTTAAATTGAATTTTCCCATTCGTATCAGTTTTTCGTCGTCTATGCCCTGTGTATACACACAGAGACTTGTACACCTGTACAACTGTGTAGTTCAGGGATTGTGCGGGTTCAATTGAATTTTCCCATTCGTATCAGTTTTTCGTCGTCTATGACCTGTGTATACACACAGAAACTTGTACACCTGTACACCTGTGTAGTTCAGGGATTGTGCGGGTTCAATTGAATTTCCCCATTCGTATCAGTTTTTCGTCGTCTATGACCTGTGTATACACGCAGAGACTTGTACACCTGTACACCTGTGTAGTTCAGGGATTGTGCGGGTTCAATTGAATTTCCCCATTCGTACCAGTTTTTCGTCGTCCATGACCTCGGTCAAAGCTTCTTACAGCAAAATTGTATATGGCTTTAAAGTTTTGGTCACAGCTGTCAGTGGTGCCGTTGTGCCCTATTGCTACGTAACCACGGAGCGCGCCCACGGTAACTGCACAACAGGCTCGCTTGGCATGCTTTTCAAACTTCGTGCGCGAGGCTGCTGTTACCCTGCGAACGCTGCTGACGAATTTCCGCACGTTTCTCAGAGCTAGTGGCGCGCTGCCTGATGGCAGCGAAAATGCTTTGGGAGCGGCCACCGGAATGCCTGTTTAAATTTGAGCCCGACGTGTGTGCCAATTTCTTCCCCTCCCGCAACATAACGGAAGCGCCTCCGCGCGCGCGCAGTTACAGCTCTCGAAAAACGTCCATTGAACGCGGGTGAGCGCTTGTTTAGGGTTTGCGCTGTGTCGTCATCGTTGCCGATTAGAATGCAGACCGGCGTTGGCGCTTTTTGCCTTTGTCGGCCTTGCGCCATTAAACCTGAAATCATGATCATCATGTAGACCGGCGTTGGGTGTTTTTAAAACGAAGGTTGCTAAACGTTACTGATGGCGTCTACATCCGAGTAAAACACACTTGAGGTAAGCCAACTCTACACAATTGGTTTCACAATGGATACATCAATCATACACCACATAACATTGCAATGGAATGTCGTCGCACACCTGACGAACCTCTTGTACTACGAAAAATACAGCTTTGAAGGGCACACGGTTACCGGTGGAGATGATGATGATGATGATCATGAAATACGTTTTGTAAGCATGGTTGGGCTTTGCCTATAGCTTATTAGAGTTTGGGTTTGGGCTGGTCGGTAGAGGTAATCCATGACTTCATGCAGCGCCAACGAAACGACAGAGGAAACAGGGAGGCGACGGGCACAAGCGCTTGTGCCCGTCGCCTCCCTGTGTCCTCTGTCGTTTTGTTGGCGCTACACGAAGTCATGGTTTGCCGATGGAATTTGGTGGTGTGGGATTGGACGTTTTCTTTGAACGGCTTTGGCTTTGGATTTTGGCAGTTTGGATTTTAGACTTTGGAAGAGTAGATTTTGGACTTTGGCTTTGACTGACTTTATGGTTGAAAGGTTCGCGTTTTGCACCGTCATTCTCTGAAGAAAGGGGCCTTAATTTTGTTTCCAGCGCACCTCTCCGGGCATGTGGTACGCCCGTGGGAGATTGAGGAACCATTTTGTTGTTACAGAGCCTGCACACATGGCGCCGGCGTGAATTGCGTTGCTAAGGGATTATTTTTTATACATGTTAAATGGTAATGACGCCACTGACCGCTTCGGAGCTGCCGCCACCGAGGCAGCTTGCGTAACAGTAACATTTAGCGGAAAGCACGTGTGCCCCGGATGCCTGCGGAACTGAAATCTTAACACTAATCGGGAGAGACGTGAGCGGGTTATGACGCATTGTGTGATTTTCATGTTTTATTTGTTGTTCATATCAAAAAAGTTGAGCGGTATCCTGTACTTTTTGCTTCGCTTCGCTGGTGCTTTTTTAAGTGAGAGAGTAAGGGGGAAGAGGGAGGGGGAGAGATAAAACTTTATTTAACCAGGGGTTGCTGGTGCTGGAAGACGACGACTACACGAAAAATGGCGACCAACTAGTCTCAAGAGGTACAGGCATGTTGCGGACTGTGTTGCGCTTGCGCAGTGATTGGAGCCTGTCGAATGCGTATTAACTAGGTGTATTGCGTTACCTTTGTCATTGACGGGTAGTACAACCCTGCCGTTTTACCGCAAAGGTAGTGCAGATGGGTGGTGAAAGTAGCACCCAAAGATCGCGAGTGTTGTATATATAGTCCTGAATGACTATTATAGGGCTACCTGCACAGCGCAACAACAAAATGGCTGCTTCGCGGAAGCGTATTTCCAAACGCTTCGCTGCACAGAGCACCCACGTGTCTGCTTGCGCGATGCAGAACGGCAATTAAACGTCGTCATTGGCTGCGCCCAAAACCTAAAGCTACCTAAAACATACCAAATCGCTATTATTAACAAAAAAATGTCTCCAATCCATACTGTGAAGGTGGTCGGAAAGCAAATATTTAAACGACACCCACAACAATCACCCATGCGACGCCACTTGAATTCACCCACGTGGCTCTACAAACAGTGAAACCAGAGATTCTGCCAGCCGTTAGCAGGTATTCGCGGGGCTGGCATCCCGAACGCAGCAGCAGCGTCGGCCACGACCGGGCTAAAGAGCGGCGGACGCCGCCGCTGTAGCCCGGCCGTGAATTGGGAGAAAGAAAACGGAGAGGAGCGTCTTTCGAAGGGTGAGACAGCGGAACCTAGCCATCCTGATGTGTTAGCTCTGGGCTACACCACCGCGCGACACAAGCACGGACACCGAAACAATTTGGTATGTTGGCTTAGGGATTCCCATTTATACCGATTTAAACGAGTTACTTTAGTATGTTTGGAAATTGCGAGAAAGCTGATGGAACTTTTATAATCGCTATTTCTCAGATCCAGTTGCTCCTTTCGCATTTTCTAATACCTCTTAAAACGCAACCAAATTGGAATTCACCAATTTAGGAAACGGAGTCCCATTCGTGGCAAGCAGTGCGCAAAAGGTAGCGTTTCTCTAGCGGCCAGATGTCTGTATGTGGTATGCACATTTTGTTTCGCAAACCAATCCTTAACCTATCCTTGCCGTACAACCACTTAATTCCGTCGGGTCCCGGTTACCCTGGAGGGTCTGTCGAACAAGTTAATGAGGCGTTCGAAGGCAGCGCGCAATGGACGCGAAGCTGTGCCAAAACAGGCCCAGAACAACCGTCGCTAAATCAGACGACAAAGCCGTACCGCCGATGCCGCCGCTGGCGAGCAGGCACTTCCGCGCGGGGAACGCTCGGGTATATTCGCCGCGCCATCTACAGTGCGCTCCGTGAGTGAAACCCTCCGCCGCCCCGCCCCCCCGCCGCCGCCGCCGCGTTGGGAGTACCGTTGGCTGGTAAAGCTAGAGAGCTTTGCTGCAAAACAACAGATAGGCTTGAGTTTAGAAAAAAAATTAAGCAATGAAAAAAAAGTTTGAGAAGCCACGACCGCTGTGGCACGTGGCGTAGAATGCCTAGCAAAGAAACATCCCCCTCGCGAGGGGCACGATCAAATGCAGAGCATTTCCGGGGGCGCACGACGTTAAGTAGTTTGCGTTACGTTAATGTTGTTGCACTTGTGGCAACTGCTGACGAGAGAGCGCGGCGATGAGTGCGTTTCAGCCTCGCCGACACCCGCCTTTATCACGCCACGATCGCGCCACGCGCGCGCGATGCTGACGTCACGATCACGCCACAGATGTTGTTGATCCCGCGACGCGCGCGCCCCCACCTGTTGGGCGCGAACCGACCGCGGAGAGAGCGCGCGATGCGAGCGGAGAGTAGGCGAGGAGGAGCGGGGCTGACGAGAGAGCGCGGCGATGAGTGCGTTCCAGCCTCGCCGACACCCGCCTTTATCACGCCACGATCGCGCCGAGAGGGCGCACCTGCGAGCGACGCGGACTACTACGCACGCCTAGAACGGGTGACATCGTGAGTTAAAGAAATGCTCTGCATTTAAAAAAAAAGATTAAGAAGGGGATGCTGGGGCTCGAACCCACGCGGGCACTCTACATCGAGGCCACAGAGCCTGAAAGGTGGGTTCCTTTTAGCTGGCGCTCAAAAGAATAGCGCGTGTAGTGACATCACGCGTGTCACGTGAGTGCTCTGTGCAGCGAAGCGCTTGGAAACACGCTTCCCCGGAAGAAGCAAGACGAAGACGTCTCTCTGGGTGAGCTTGTAACTTACAAGGCTGCTGCTGCTGCTGCGGTATCATCGGAACGAAGGGGCCGCCCTTCATTCCTCCTCCTTTGGCTCCTCCGCCGCCGAAGAAGCCACCGCCGCCGTTCACGAAGCCTCCCTTCATGCTGGCTTGCGGAAACACGTATGTCTGCTGCTGGCCTCCTTTCATGCCCTGCGCTTGGCTGCCTGAACGAAAAAAAAAGGGAGGGGGCGGGGTCACCACTTCCTGTTGAGATTACAGTCCACGGATGGCGGGAAAAAACGAATGCTCGCTTCCCAGCTTCTGTTGTGGTGAAAGCAGCGGCGACTGACTTTGACGGAGCATTTCTGACTTGTCGATGGTCGCTTGCGTACATGGGATACGTTGACGGGCGGCCATCGATGCCCCCGCGAATGGCCGCTGCTTTAGCGTGATTCAGGGGAGGCAGGTGTCTTGGGTCCGATGTCTGACTCCCCTCTTGTATCCACAATAATGTCCCCTATATTTGTCACCGATTTATAGGGAGGGTACTGCGAATACTGCAGCTCGGTAGTCAGGTCATGTTCAGGTGGGGGACTTGGGCGTTCGTTTCGCAAACATTGTTCGTACAAAGGTGAACGCATCCATAGCTAGCCTGGTTAGTATCCGAGAGTGTAATTTCTTTAAAACCTGTCAATGGAATACAGTGAAACCTCGATATATCGAACAGCGCGGTGCCCGCGAAATAGTTCGATATAACCAGAATTCGATATATATAATCACGTAGAAAACGCGTCATAAACTGGTACAAATCAATAAATGAACGAATTGTGCAGTAAATACTGACTTGGTGCTTCAAAGTATTTATTCTTCTGGCTTAAAGTACTGCAGCAGGGTAGCCTGGCGTGTTATACACGACTTCCTCAACGTAGTCCAAACGTTCCAAAAGCGACATGCCGGTGCCTTTTATAGCGCTGCAGTAGCGGTGCGGTAGGGCCACAACCGCTGAAGCCTCGGTCGAGGTCGGGAGCGGGGCACTATCGCCGCTTGCGGGTACAACCTCAGCAGCGCCTTCGTTTCTGCTCTCAGAAGTAATATCCGCTAGGATCTCAACACCCGCCAACTCCGCCGTCGTACCGGTGCTGTCGTCACCGCCAACTAAGTCATCAATGCACATGCTTCGTGGCTCAGCCCCAACAAAGAGCTCCAGCTGGCCCAGGTTTCTTCAAGCTCGCATTCTTCTTTTGCACCGTCTAATTGATCTTCGGTGCAACCGATACGCAGCAGTCGGGAACGCCCATCGCGCCACCGCTATCCTCGAGGGTACTGCGGGATAGTCCGCCACCTGTCAACAGAGCGCGAGCGGCCTGGGCAGTCTGGGGTGGCGGAGTTCGATATACCCATTTAATGTCCGTCCCAGTTCGAAATAAAAAATTAAACATGCATGTAATTTCCCGCGTGATATAGAAAGTGTTCGATATAGGCAATAATTCGATATACCCGTGTTCGATATATCGAGGTTTGACTGTACTAGAAATCTTACTTTGTGCCATCGGATTTTGGTGTATCCCAACTGGGCTACACTGCAAACTTCTACCCAGATCAACGCTACCTCCAATGTACTAGTCCCCAAAGTACTACCTCCAAATCTATTTCCAAAGTTCCACCCTTGTCAGCGCTGTTTAGCCGTGGTTACCCCTGTGACTCAACCGAGTTAGGAAATTGATCGCCTTGAGAGGTCATTAAATGGCCTTCGCTTTAATTACTGTTTCATATGGTGTTAATTGAAGTTTTGGATCGCGCCGGAAGGGCCCTGCGCGCACGAACTAGGAAACGGAATGTCGGCAGCCTTACAGTGTTGTTGCCTTAATATGTAGTCTTGTGGTTATATTTACGTTGGGTCTTACAATATGTAAACCAACATCAGTCACTGTACAGCTGCCGTCATAACTAATTGGAACAAGGATTTCGGAATATTACGAAGTATATTTGTTGGACTGCTTTTTCACAGCCACTACCGGATTGCAGTAAGCTTTTTTTTTTATTAGGGAGGACTCCATTAAATGCACGCCAATGCAGCCAATTAGTTTCGGGAATGAGAATTTTTTGTAAATTCACGACACCGTGTTCCAATTACTTTTGGCGGCACCTGTACGTGGAGCTGCGTGTATCGCTTGCGGACGTTAACGCTTTATTAAGCTTATTTGTCACCGCACATACATACACAGAAAGCAGTGATAAGGGGTGCAGGCAAAAGAAATCAAAGCCGCTTTCTGAAGAGAAAGTTAAGAGAAGATCGGCACCCGTTCGAAAGGGGTTCACCAGGCTTTGTCCAAGGGAAGAACGTATTCATGGGCCCAGCTTTACTGAGTAAGAACCACCGAGCTCAAGTGGCTTCGGGGATCTGCGCTCAACTCGTATGCCTGGATCAATCCAACTCCGGTCACAATTTTTCTAATTCTTAGTGCGCAAGCACTTTGGCGGCCGCTACTGGGGTTTGGCGACGGCCTTAACCGAGTGTACGAAGGCGGGAAGAAAACTGCGGGGTAAAATGTGGCGAAAGTGTGCGGGAGAGGGCAGTACGCTGAGCCCGAACGAGACGCTTGTCGGAGCGCCTGTCGAATTGTCCGGTTGAGGGCGGCGCGCGCTGCTATGGCGCCATCTCTTTCGCTGCCTCCCCCTCACACTTTCGGCAGACGCTGTCACTCCTTGCGGAGCCCATCCGAACCACATGACATTTGCGCGGGTGGTTTAAACACAATTTGCAACAACATAGTCGCCGGCGGCGGGGACGCGGTGCGAGATGAGAGCAGGGTAGCGCGCGCCGCCGCCGTGCGTTCGCTGTCCACGCGATCACTTCCGGAGACGCAGAAGGTATGTGCGGTGAACGAGAAGACTGCAGTTCGCGCTGAGTATCGTAATCATCAGTTCATTTTTCTTCAACTCGATTACTTTACTTAAATGCTCTGTGCGCCGTGGGCCATGCACTTTAGGAACCGATTTGGGTGCACAGACGCTGACGACGGACAGTAGCTGATCTGCTCAGTGGTTCATTTCAAATTTTCGCAATAACATTGGGAGGCTAGCATTGTCCTTGGTCACTGAGAAGATGGCTGGGCGTCTCGAGTATCGCCTATGCTGCAGTTAGTTTGTATTCATTTACAAAAGACGTGAGGGGGAAAATTCATTAACAAAGAATGCTAGGAACGAACTGCAGAATAGGGCTGCGATCGCATATGGCTTTCTTATAAGCTTGGCAGTTGAAGAAAAATTCGTACTTGTCCAGGATTCGAGTCCGGGACCACCGCTTGTCTAGGCCAGTCGCCGGACCAACTGAGCTAACCAGGAGTCTAGGCTAGCTGATATGAGCGCGAGAGCGAACTGATCAACAACCCTAATTGAGGGTGAGTCTTATTCACCCAGTTCAGGTGAAATCCCAGGTGGAGTAAGTTCGTGCGCGGTATAAATTTGAAATCTGCGAGAAATTTGCTCCACGTGGGTAGTTTCCCCTAGACTGGTCGATAGACAGTAGACGTTTATGGTTGCTACCCCTCCGGGTGAATGTTGTTATCTCATCCCTTCATGCGCCTGCCTGCTTTCTCCTTCTCGCACCTGTGTGTTCTGAGGTGGTAAATTTTATATTATACTGTACATTACGTGTCTGACCCAAGGGCGCTAGCTCATCTTGTCCATAGCCCGAATTCCGTCTGCTGGATAGAGTTATTCCCTAATCCACGCTTCTCGCTGCCTGTACTGGATTGCGGCACAGTGCGCGCGGAACGGTGGTTCGCTTGAATGAGATTGTTAGTTTGTGAAAATACATTTCAGCGAGGAGCAAGCAACGGAAGAACAATTGAAAATTTCGAACCTTCCTTTTTTTCTTTTCAACGGCCGTCTATTTCGCACCGTCTGACAGTGCTGTCGAGCTTCTGGTATCCTTGCCGATATGTACATCTCCTTGTATTGTTAATGTGCAACAAATCGCCTGACTTTTTGACTGAGTGTATCTATCGCACCACTTATATGTTCTCTCCAATCTACGCAATCGAAATTTTCCATGCGTCCTATACGTTTTATGTATTTTCATAATTTCAAAGCATGCGGAAAAGAAACGTTCATTTTTATTTTCAATAGTCTTTTCAGCACGAAGAACGATATATGAAGCGTTACCTACTCTAAAAGCTGATGTAGTAAGGAGTGGAGGGCAGCCGACAAAGGCAATGTTTTTATACTGCATCGCAGAAAACCTCGCGCTCTCCGTTTAAACAACGCTAGTTTTATTGCATTGCTAAAATCAAGCATCAAAGCCGATGTTGCCGAATTGCTTACTCATTATTAGAACCAAAGTGACGGAAGGTTTGACGTATCTTTAAAGTCCGAAGAACGGGAAGGTCTGACGTATCGCTTAAGCCTCAGTGAGTGACTATTTGACAAGGTTTGATAAGGATTAATCCTTGGATCAACGGAGGTTTTACCTCGACTCATCCTTAAAAACGATATGGCTTTAGTCTGACGCATCGTTGAAGGCGAAGTTCCTGGACGTCAGACGCATTGTTTAACCTGAGTGAGGGAAGCTTTGACAAGGTTTGACGAGGAATAATCCGAGGTTGGACCAAGGTTTGACGTACCTGCCACTAGAGAGGTGACGACCAGGGCGGCGGCTAGTGCGATGTTCATCCTGGTCCCCTGTGATGCGCCTGTCCCAGTGAGGTGCGTGTCCGGGCCGCGGTTCGGGCCTGCACTTATACGTTTTCCCCCTCCGCAGCCTCCTTGAGCCGGGCCCGGTATTCTTTCTCGCGGTCTCGCTGCAGCCACGTGACGAATGACGGCTCGTAATGGAAGGGCCATTCATTGTGTCCACGTCAGGAAGAGGGTCCCGCGATCTTAGCTCGGGGGACGCGACGGCAAAGGCCGTCCGCCGGCCTCTCATTTCCCGTACACCTCAGCACGCTTTCCTGGCCTTTGTGGCGAGGATAATCGGGGCTTTCTCCATGGGACTCGCCTTGTGTCAATCTCGTCCGTGGCTGAGTGGGGCCCAAAGATGAACTTTCTCTCGCTCGGCGTATAATGTCTTTTTCTCTTCTTTTGGCAACTTTGTGCGTCCTTTTGGTAGGTCCGCGGGCGGTCCTTCACGATTTCGCGGTCACGCTCCCGCTTTGTGAGCGCTGCCATTGCCTTTATTCCGTCTGTTGCGCCTTATTTCCGTGTGGCGCTGTCGTTTTTCACGCACCTGTGTGTGCGCGCCCATTCTCGGATGTCGGCGGGTCTTTCTGTCTCGTCCCGTGGTTGGGAAACGAGAATGCGCCAGGTCGTTATGGAAGCTTCCCCCACGCGAGTGTTTTTGAATCTTCTCTACGAAATGCCGTGGCTCGCGTGTCGCATGGCGCCGTGATTAGTGCCGAATGCGGCAACTGTCATCCCGGTGACTCAACCTCGTTCACCTTCGACGTAGAACACTGTATGACATTCATATCTGGAGAGGAGGTTTCATAGTGACACAATTTTTGTATTTGTTTTGATGACGTCTGGATTCAGGCGAGAGTCAATCTCATGTTTAAATTTCGCGGGCTCTAGGCGACGGATGTGATGTCTGTGGTGTCCGATATTGTCGCCATTGTTTCCTACGGCATTGGCGCCTTACAGGCAACAACGTAGACGTCCTAGCTTCCTGTGTCTATCTATGCCGCGCACTATAGTTGCCATGGTGCTGGCGGGATTCGTTTGCTATGTTCGAAAACCCCTCCTGAAAGTGAAACAGCTTGCGTTTTTATTTGCAGCAAGGGTCTTGTTCATAGCCCATTGCTTGTACTGAGTCCAGAACGCTGCTGCCCATAACACTTGCTTTTCTGCGTGGAGCCGTCATCGTGATTTATCGGTATCCTTTCTGTCTCTCTGTTGCGTATCGGCGGTTGTGAATACGCTATGCGATGAAGACACGCTTTCGCGAGTTCACGCTGAAAGGAGTTGGGCGACAGCCGAGCGAAGTGGGGGTTGTTTTGAAACAGCGTTGAAATGATACCGGGGGGGGGGATGACGCCGAAGGTTTCGTCCTCTGGACAGGCCGACCTCCTTTTTTACCCTTGCTGTGCATGTATGGCACGGAGGAGCCGAAAATTCTATGGGAACTTATGGGCGCGGACTGGGGGAATGTTCGCCCTTGTCTGTCGTCACCTTCTTTGGAAGTCCGCGGCACGAGGATGTAGGCTTCTTTTTGTTGTTGTTGTGCTGCCGTTTCGCAACCATCGTGGTTTGCGAAAATCCCACATCGCATGAATACTTCTTCTGCAAAGTCGCAGACCGTAAGGTCGGCAGGTGGAAAAGCAGGTACACGTTGACGGCGCTTGGGTTGCGTCGTTTCTGGCGCGTCTAGACAGGGCGGTGCTAAATTTACTTACTATACTCGGGTATACGAGCTAACAACGGCTATAGCTCATGTACAGTATCACTCCGCCGAAGCGCAGGACTCGTGACGACAACGCGAGCGCGGGCTTTTTGAAAAGAGGTTTCGCTTGATTCGTGACATCGTCTGCTTCTCCTCACCTACTTTGCTTGTCGTCGCTGCAGTAATGTATAAGCAGAGTGAGCCCCAAACAATGGCAGCAACGACTCGTGTGACCTTCAAAATACTTGCACTAATGCGCACTCTTTGCGCCTCGCGGAGGAACGCCCGGCTGCAATGATCAGGCGCAGGCGCAGCTTTAATTGTGGTTCTTTAGTTGTACCGCAGTATAGCGATTTTGAACGCGCGCGATACGACGCCGAATCAGTGAAGAGTGCCTCACGACTCGCACGTCGCAAGATGATGCAATGCGGGCGGGTTATTGCGAAACCCTCAGGTAACAGCTTTACTTAAACGTACGACCTGTTGAACGCATCGTTTAGGAAGAATAGTTTATTTGAAGGGCCATGAAGATAAAACAAGGTTTTTTTAATTCGAATAAAATACTAGGCGTCACTCTGCTCCATTACAGCTGCAAAAGATGTTTCTTAACAGGAAAAACACGATTAGTATTGAAACACATTCAAATTTCGCGCTACAATGACGTGTTATGGACACGAGGGGCTTGATATGGACCAGCGTTGAAAACAATTGCCAGTGTGTTAAGTGCGCGTTAGCTTTCAAGGGATGCCATCAAACGGAATTAGATGTCCCCAACAATCCTTCAGTCATGTGATTCAGGGATGGCTTTGTTCGGCGGACGCCAATCGCACAAACAGGACTCTGTGACGTCATAGAAAAGTTGGCGGAAAGTGGCAAGGGAAGAGCCATTGCATCATCGGTTTTCCCCAATATCTCCATAATTTGTCCCAACTCTTCGATAAAAGTGGTGTCATTGTTATCGGAAACAATCAGTCTCTAATGAACTAAACTTGTATTTTGTCTTCATGGCCGCTTAAGTATTCTTATTTGTAATATTTCTTGTCACCGTTCTATGATTACTTTATAGTGTTGGCAATGTTATGCGATGAGGAGCTAAACTATGCTTGAATATAATTTGTTTGAAGCTGTATCCCCGTGGTATTTGATCCTAATGTAGTGTTGCGCTGCCGTGGGCTCGGTGTTTCGATGACCGCGACCGGTAATTTAAGCTGTCAGCTGGTATAACGCTAGGCAGTGTATAACGCTAGGCAGTGAGGCACTGTGGCTAGCAAGAGTGATCCAGGATGTTCGTCACTTGGAATGTCATCGGCGCCCTGTCCTCGAAACTTGCCAAGCTTCGTCGGCACACGGGAGTGCGATGAGGACTTCGGCACATAGTTCCCAGTATTTTGGGAGACGGTGTTACTTTGACGACGGAGTGCTCGGAGTTTTCTATAAAATTCACTTGAAGATCTAATGGCTGAAAATGCTTATAGACGCCGGAGGAATGGCGAACTGGTTCGGTTTGTTGACTTTTTAAGAACTGGCCTTTGGTAGCCCCCTTATAGGTTCATTCCAGCCGCGAAAAACGTTTTCTTTCACCCGAAAAAAAAAATACAAGAAATATTGGCAAACTTTTAAATTGCGCTAGAGTGACGCAATATTGGCAGGAGTGACGTAATATGGGTCATCTGAAAACCATTTGCATCAGTGTGTTAACTGCAAGTTAGCATTCAACGGATACGATCAAATGAAAGTACTGATTGATTGTAGGGCTTAACGCGCCGACGCAACGCAGGCGATGAGGCGCGCCGTAGCGGAGGGCTGCGGTCTCATTTCGACCACCTGTGGATTTTTATCGTACGCCGAAATCTCGTACACATGGGCGTTTCTGCGTTTCGCCTCCTCCAGAAAAGCGGCCGCCGCGGCCGGGAATCGAACCCGCGACCGAATGAAAGTAGGGGCCCCACTATAATACCCCAGTCTTGTTCTATGGCGGTGGCTTATGTCGTCGGCCGCCAATCGCAGAAACAAGATTCTGTGACGTCATTGAACAACCTCCAAAAAGGGGCTTGGGAGTCGCCGTTACTTCATGTGTTTTCTTTATTACATCGGTTATTTGCCTTCGGTTTGTGATAAAATTGTTGTCGTCGTTATCGTCACATAGCAGTCTTTTAAACGAACCCAACTTGATTTGTTCTTGACGTTCGCTTTAAGGTGTGTAGGCGGTCACAACGTTCGCCCTTGATTGCCAATGGTTCTGATCGATGGACCTTCGGCAGCAAAGGCCACTCAGCTTGCGAATGAAAACGTTCTGGCTTCTACCTTCGGAAGACAATTGCGGATCACGGGGTCGACCGCTCTGTTCTGGTCCTCGGATAGTGCTATCTCTTCGACTTACCCGAAACGGACGAATGTGTAGTGCAGCTGCTAGTGCGCGCTACAGATGGCAGAGGTTGTCTTCACTACAGGACGTGCATCATAGCCCGGGAGTTGCTGTGCCCCGCGTGCAAAAAGAAAATTCAAGGTTAAAACATTCGCCGGTCAATAACCCTAATAAGTACGTTGTTCGGGTGGTCGTTGGTCAATCATAGTTAAGTTGGTCGATCATACTTAAGCGATGTATAGCGCAAACAAAAAAAAAGACGAAGGACGGAAAGGATGCACAAGGAAAAAGCGTTATAAGTAGCGCTTTGTCCGTGTGCATCCTTTGTGTCCTTCGTCTTTTTTGCGCTGTCCCTTAAAGGAGCCTTGAAGACAAAATACAAGTTGGGTCTGTTAGAAAGACTGCTTAGTCCCGATAACAATGATACCAATATTATCGCAATCTTCGAAAAAATAACGGAGATATTAAAGAAAATGTGTGAAGCAGTCGCGACCCCCTAGCCAATTTCCCGCAACTTTTCTATGACGTCACGGAACCTTGTTTGCGCGATTGGCGGCCGCCTAACTGGCCTGTCGCGACGACACATGACTGGACGTCTGTAATGGGGCCTCTAGTTCCATTTGACCGTATCACTTGAATGCTAACGTGCAGTTAACGCACTGAAAATTGGTTTATTGTTGGCCGGTATGGCGTCATTCTTGCTCATAACACGTCACTGTGGCGCAAAATTTGGAAGTTTTTAAATACTTCTTGCTTTTTATTCGTTAAAAAAACATCTTTTGTGGCTGTAATGGAGCTGAGTGAGATACTGAATCCTAGTTCTTTCAGATTAAACGAAGTTGTATTTTCTCCTCATGGCTCGTTTAAAGAGAATACCCCAACAAGGGCGCCGTTTCGACTATTTCAAAACTAACTGTGCGACCGCTCCTGAAACGATGAACGCAACTCCCGGCCGGGTTTAGCACTGCTAGTTCGGCCGAAACGGAGCTCAATGGTAACGTCCGACACAGCTTATTACAGGGAGCCTCCTCAGAGAGCGGATCCGCCTATTCCAAGAAGCCCAGCTGTGGCGCTTGTTTCGTAAAGCGCGCACGCAAATTTGCTTACACATTTGGGAACCCGCATTTTCCGTTTGCGGGGAAAGCGCTGGTTCTAAAGCAGTAAAAACAGTATATACTTCATCGGCACCTACCGGGAAACGTAGTTCCCGGTTCCCGGTAATGATGTATACGCATTTACAAGGCACGCCATACGTGGAATTGGTTCAAGAATTCACAGAAACCAGTTATATCCAGAAAAAAAAAAAAAAAAAAACAAATTTTGCAAATGCGGGTGTCGTTGGAGAATAATGCTCTTCTTTTTCCAGTCATGAACCTGCAGTTGCACCCCTCGCCGTTATCTAGGCTTTTGAAACCGAGCTCGGGGGACGCCGAGAGGACGGGAGCGGATTGAGGCTCGTAAAAAGGGGTAGTTCGTAAGACGTACCCACTCGTGAGTCGGTTATTGTGACAACGTAGGACGTACGCCCTTTCGCGCTTCTCGTTCGACGCCTTTTGCGTGACAGACGACGCCTTCTCCAGGGTACGGTGCTTATTATTTAAAATTTTTTTAATTTGCAGATGCTACTGTCTCAGTTTCTGAGAAACAGCTGGAGCGAGTACAGATGTTCAGCGAAAAAAAAAAAACTGCACAATTGAACAAAAAACATTATTACGTAACTCTTTCTCAAATAGCTCAGCACCAAGTCTGCGCAGACATCCATCGAGTTCAATCCATAACTCAACACTCAGTGGAAAAAAGGAAAATTTTAAGCAATCAAGATTCTACCTGAATGGCACAATGTTCAAGCGATCCTGCAGCATAAAATTGGTTTCTATAGTTCATACCACAAGCTAGGTGCAGCAGTGTGGAGGCTACATTGTTGTCAACAGTGCGCCCACTGAGGGCGCCTAACTCGCCGTGAAGGGGGCCCTGAAAGGACATTCCCTTCTCCCCTCTCGGCAAGCGGAACCGCAGGGCCACGGCGCCTTTTGTCGCTCCCTTCGCAGTGAGTTAGGCGCCCTGAGGGTGACAACAATGTAGCCTTTACAGTGCTGCACCTAGCTTGTGGAATGAACTATAGTTGTCGGCACAGGTGGAAGGAATTTCTCGCCGTTTTTGAGCTGACGCAAAGGCAGTCTCATCGCCCAACAGTCTAGGCCTCCGAACACGGCTATGAGCTGGTTACGTGATAATGATGTTATTGCAGATCTAGGTCACTCCTTTTTAGCCGGGACGGGAATAATTCGAAAAAGTGTGATTGATTGATTGTAGGGTTTAGGTTTAACGCGCCGACGCAACGCAGGCGATGAGGCGCGTCGTAGTGGAGGGCTCCGGGTTAATTTTGTCCACCTGGGGATCTTTAACGTGCGCCGAAATCTCGTACACACGGGCATTTTGGCTTCTCGCCTCCATCAGAAAAGCGACCGCCGCGGCCGGGAATCGAACCCGCGACCTCGTGCTCAGCAGCGCAGCGCCTTAGCCACTGAGCCACTGCGGCGGGTGACTGCGATTGTTGTGTTGCGCGAACTTGGCCCCGTAGCATGGCCCGCAATGCAGATACGTTGCGGATGTCCCCGTCTATGCTGCACACGGCATTGTGTTTCGCTTTTTGTTTATCCTGCAACATAGCTTGGAAAGAGGCCTCTGAACCGTGTGGAGCTGTACTCCACCGCTTTTCTCTTCTTCGTTTCTCTATTGCTCTCCAAAAAGGCAAGATAAAGCGAAATAAACCAAATAAGTTCATCTAACGGCTACATTATTTCTAATGTACATCGAAGCGTTCTGACGGGCTAGTCGGTCGGACATGACGAAATAAAATTGCGCTGCAAGGACGGGACGATAGAAGAGGACACACCACACAGCGCTGTGTGGTGTCCTCTTCTGTCGTCCCGTCCTTGTTGCGCAATTTTATTTCCTTCTAATGTAGGTACATTACATTCTAGTGTAGCTACGTTAATTATTTCTAATGACTGCAGCAATATATGCTCCGTCATGTTGCAAAATTATGGGTCTTGATCCCGAAAAAAAAGCATCGCAACGAAATACAATAACGAGTGTTGTTCTCGCCTGTCTCACTTTTTTGATATCGTTCGTCATAAGCATTACACAATCGTGGCCTAGAAACGGACTATAAAAGACGGCGACAGAAGTGGTTTGAGTCCTTTGGGAGAGGCCTTCTTATAGTGCACACGAATGGACCGTGTGTGATGGTGTTGCTGATAATAATGATAAGGATGTTACCATAACGTGTGTTTATAAATGGAGGGTCTCTATACAATTTTTGACCCTGAAACCGTCGTCTACATATTTGTGAATTTGCAACTTACTTTCTTCAGGGGAAGGCGCCACGATAATGGACGAAGAAGATTGTGTGGTCCTCGCATGTGACATACTGATGATGAATTGCTACGTGGGATTGACCATTCGAGTAACAGTTATATAGCAACGATGACGTCTGCGCTCACAGAACTAATGAAACTCTAAATCTGGATCTTCCATATCGGCCTGTCTATGTTCACTTCTGGAAAAAAAAGCTTCTTCCGATATCATTGGTCTCCGGTAGATCACTATCCGGATGACGGTTTGATGAACATTATTGTCTTTCCCAGTCGAAAAACACAACAGGAATTTCTGTCGCACAACAGAAATTTCTGTCGCACGACAGAAATTTCTGTCGCACGACAGGGATTTCTGTTGAGACTACAGGATGGTCTGTCGTGCGACAGGAAGTTCTGTAGTACAACTACAGAAAATGTGTCGTACGACAGGCATTTCTGTCGCACGACAGGAATTTCTGTTGGGACTACAGGGTGGCCTGTCGTGCGACAGAAATTTCTGTAGTACAACTACAGAAAATCTGCCGTACGACAGGCATTTCTGTCGCACAACAGAAATTTCTGTTGGGAATGCAGGATGGTCTGTTGTGAGACAGGAATCTCTGCAGAATGATGACAGAATGTCTGTCGTACGACAGAAATTTATGTAGTACAACAGACATATCTATCATGCGACCGACATTCTGCAGTCCCCACTACAAAAACCTTTGTAATAGAACCACAAAATTTCTGTCGCATGAGACATTTCTGTTGTACTACAGTTTTTGTGCAACACCCTGTAGGCACTACACAAACTTCTGTTGGCCCACAGACTGTCCTTCAGCCACTACATTCAGCATTCCGTAATTACCATTATTATCTGCCATGCGACAGATCATTTTGTAGTCCCTGCAGATTTTTATAGTGTGAAAGAGAAGTTTAGATCCATTGCGAAAGTGTCACATGGCAGACCGTTCAGCATTGCTACAAAATTTCTTGCTTACCCTGTCGGAAAACCCCGCGTTTTCCAGCATTAGGAGAGCGATGGAATAGCCCGGAAAGAACGGAATACATAGGAAAACGCCGCGCTGAACGACAGCAACGCGGGGAGGTTGCTGGAGAGCATCGAATAACATGGGGACATTGCCTTTGGGGACAGGGCTTTAGCCAATGCGAAGGGGATAGTACGAACGGGATAGTACGGGATGGTGTGGTGCCGCTGCTTGGCTGGACACGGGAATGCCGCGCGCCGGTTAAGGGGTGGACTGGTTGTATTCCAGCGCCGCGATCGACGCAGATGCTCCGAAACTTGGTGTTTGCGGCCCGTGCGGTGCAGCAAAATCCCACTTTTTAGCGTGCGCTGCACGGAAACAATGCTGCGTGCGAGTGACGGTCATCTCGTTCAATTGCATTGCAAGCGTCTGTTGTAATGAACGTTTGTTGCATTGCGGCCATTAGCATTCCGGCCGTGTTGGAAAAAACCTTCGCTACAAATTTGCAATTAACAACGCAACTTAGCACATCGCACTAATGTTGGAACATCTAAGCGTAGCCCCACAATTAAAAAAATGGATACTAGAGAACTTCGAAAATTCCTCGGGTTCTTCGAGTGAATTGCAATTGCATATATTGTACTGTGGACAATGTTTGATAAAAGAATCAGGCAACAAGGGTAGCCCCTCGGCAAAACGGACGCATAAAAAACAAGCAAGATGTGCTTTTTGAAGACGTGGTGTAATAATTGCAGTGCACATTCTGACATGTATTTCTGGGTGTCTTTGAGAGCCCCATTGTTTCAATCTGCGTGCTGTTGTTTTGTTTTGTTTTTTTAGCGAGCAATTTGTTTATTTTAACGCGAAAGATGTGTCCAATCAAGCGAAATAGTTAAATTAAGATTTTAAAAACAGCGAACCAGTTGCCGCTACCTGTGTGAAAAAAAAAAAGAAACGGCGCCAGTGAACTCGCTGCATTGCCGAGATGTGTTAAAAAAATAAATGTAGAAAGAAAGAAAACGCGCGCCTTCCCTCTAGCCCGGCCCTCTGGAAGAAGTTCGGGGAAGCATCGTCACCACTGAAGGCATGTCGCGGCGCGACAGAACTCGCGGGACGGGGAGACCACAATACGAAGAATCGAGAGGGGTCAGGAGGGGTCGCGAAACAACTTCTCGTGATCGGCCGGTTCCCTCCTTACCCTTCCTTTGTTCCCTCCTGCTTTGTTCCATCCTGCTTTTCGTCTCCCGGTCAAAATTTGCGGTGGCTGCGTGGCCCAGTGGCTCGTTCACATTTCACATCGGCGCTTTGCCTAGTTGAAGTTAGGCTTAACTTTTTTTAAAAACGTGCATCTTATGTCTCCGCGGAGTGTCAGCAGCAACATTTGAAGCTTCGGAAGCTGTGGTAAAAGCAAGATCAGTGGTCCGGATTTCAAGCATCTCGATGTGACGACTCCTCCAGCGACGACTAACCGGGGTGCTTGGGATAATTGGCACTTTAATGTGAGTGAATGCGACGAATCTCGCAGGCAGCGTGATTTGAAATACGTGCGATGTGCTTCGACAATCGACTGAACTTGCAACGATCCCTGCGTGACTTCGGCAGGTATCGTGTGTGCGTACTCTTCAAGATAGTGCAGCACCACAGAGACGTGCGCTTTTCGCCACAGGATACCCTTCCACGCCTTGCTGTGCGAATGCAACGGAACAAGGTTCACGAAGGCAAGCATTCCAGCTAAAGATTGACTTTCCATTTTAATTTTCTCATGTTCTCTCATGTTTTGCAGTGTAAAAAAAATATTTGTTCACTTGTGTTTTAATGTCCCTAACTAATATAAGGAACGAATTTTCGAACGGTTATTGTCGATGCTCGTTTAATATTTTTTTTCTATCTGGGAGAATAAATTTGCTTTTATGAACAGGTTGAGCGTCATTGACGGAACGCGATGATGGGACGCGATTTGGCCCTGCTTCCGAAGCCCGGCCAAATCAGCTGAAAAGTGCCCAAATGAGTCTGCCTAAATTTTGTAGCGCTACTGAGGTTTCCCTGAAGGAATGACTTCTGTATTTCTTGTTAACAGCTACGCGGGTTTGCAATTACACGGCTATTAAAAAAAAGGCAGAGCGCGAGCATCGGCCACGCTATTCGCTAGAGACGGCGTGGTCTCGGGCGTGTTCCAGCGTTACGTTCCAGCGGCTGCTGGATCCACGAGTTTCCGTGTCCGGCGTGTACCAGCGTCCAGGTTCCCGTGAATTTGCAGCAGGCGCAGTTTCGCATGACGTGCGGATGAAAGCTGTTTTGTACTAAAAGAAATTATAGTTCTGACCGTTTCCAAGTCAGCACGATCATGGAGCATACAAATAACGCGCCACATTTTGTTTTTATATTTGGCAATGAAATAAAAATTATTTGTTTGGTGTAACAGCAACATAAGAGGGCAGTAAAACCTCTCCATGACAAAAAGTGAAGCCCCGTTAGTGCCCAGGAACAGTGTTGTAAAAAGAGGAGAATAAAATGGATAAGCACCGCAAACTGCTTTTTTTTTCGGACTGTGATCAGGCATGTGCAGTCTGCGTAACATCAAACTTTTTTATTGCATGCATGAATGTACCACTAGTTGCATTGCTTAAATGCCTTTTGGTACAGCTTTCTGAAATCAGTTATTCCCTGAAAACAATTTCAAGCTTGTACCAGAAAGGCAAGAATGACTCCAAATGCTTATGTTTGTTGGTCATATTTTTATTGAAATTGTTATGCATATCCTGCATACTTCAGGTAATTAATAGAAAAAAACATCACGGGAAGTAAATTTCTTATGCCAAACTAGTTGAAATTGGAGACATGACAGGATTTACTACGAAAACAGACATGACAGGATTTACTACAGACTACAGAACAGGATTTACTACAGACTACAGGGTAGGATATACTACAGACTACAGGACAGGATTTACGACAGACTACAGGACAGGATTAACTACAGACTACAGGACAGGATTTACTACAGAATACAGAACAGGATTTACTACAGAATACAGGACAGGATTTACTACAGACTACAGGACAGGGTTTACTACAGACTACAGGATGTCCCATTCCCTCACAGGATCATTCTGTCGTATTTTTCTGTTGTGTTTTTCGACTGGGTTGTCGAGTTCCGAGATACAAGTATTTCAGCCCTCTTTTAATTGCAGGTTGCCGCGAGAAGAGCTTTCAAGTATTTTTCGGCATTACAAAGCATTACGGCATTACAAAGCTTTTTTTTTGTCCTAAACATGCAGTTTAAATAGCAGAGCAGTAAACATAATGCGGTGAAAAGAAGTATGAGACGTTTAGCCGCCGTAGCCAGACATTTCGGTGGGGCTTGTTTCAATTTCACTCATCACACTCCCGGCGACATCGCAAGTATTTTATTTCTTTTATGCCCTCGTGTAATATGATTCACGCAAATATACTTGAAACGGTGATGATGACGAAACGCATACCTATGTAGTCATCGAGATAGAGGGGGGTATCAGTTCTCAATTTCAATGAAAAACCAGTATATCTCCGTACGACCTAACTCATCGAAAATAGAAATGGGTCGTGCCAAACTAAGCTCTAGTGAGCACGTTCAATGAGTCGCTAGCAGGATAAGGCAAAACCCGAAGAAAAAGGAGGCCTTTGACAAGAAAATAAAGGCAAGTTCCGACAGGGGCGGTGCTCTCAAGCACAACCGTGCTGCAATGCAGGTCCTCGCGCCAGAAGAGCGCGCAAAATGGACACCCAATAAAGCACGCCCGGATTTCCAGGACGTTCTTCAGCAGTTAATGAAATCACGCGTGCGCAAACACACAACCGTGTATACGTTCGGTAAACAGACGATCCCTTTTCACGGGAGTTAATTCGTTGTCGTTTTTTTTTCTGCTTCGGAATGAGGGAAGTTTTGTGATGTGTCTGCCCCGCTCCCTCTCTATGTCATCAAAACAAGACGGTGCAGTAGTGGCTTCGTTCTCTGCTCAGGAAACTGCCTCGAACGAAACGTGCAGATGAAAAGAACAACTTTGAAGAGGAGCGAAGCGGTATTGGGACTTACCGCTTAAATTTGTGATGCTCGAGCGAGCCCCTCCTGCAAAGGCTTAGCCCGACGTTTCCGCCCTTTCGTAATCACTCTTGCCTTGGGAAACAGGAGAAAAAAAGTGATGGCCCAAGACTAGAAGGATGGGGTGTCTGGAAGCTCGGAGGAGGGAAAGGACGCACACTGCACGAAGCCGCCTCTGGACTCCGCTGATCCGTCCCTTGTCAAGCCCCGCACACGCCGTTTAATCCTCGCGAGCTGTGTCGGCCCCGTTAAGCTCGAAATTAGTTGCGGGCTTACGCGCTTTGAGTCGCTGCGCCGCTCCTGTGTTGTTGTCGCAGGCAGTGCTTGTTGTTATATACGCCTGGTTTCGGTAAGTAGAGAGTTTTCTTTGAGTGGTGTCTCCTCTCGGTTCTGGATGCCGGATTTTTAAAGTTTGAACTTGAAAGTATTGCGAACTATGACAACGGTAGCGTTAACTTAAAAACATTGGCAGTTTACTTTGTCCTGTGGTAACATAAGAATGCCGCGCATTGCGAATGGACGCGGTGTTTAGGAGTCTTGATGCACCGGGAATACTGGATAGAGCTAGGAGTTAGCACGATAAAAATTGGTGGGCCGCAACCTTCCTCGACTGGTGGATCAACCAGCGAAGCTGGTTCCGGGTCATTGGTTTGCGTACACATCTCCGAAGGAAAACGCGATTGACAGAGGGGCACTCCAAACGGTGCACTAAACTGCAGCATCTTGTTTATTGATTGCAGAGTTTAACGCGCCGACGCAACGCAGGCGATGAGGCACGCCGTATAGGGGAGGGCTCCGGATTAATTTCAACCACCTGGGGACATCTAACGTGCGCCGAAATCTCGAACACCCGGGCGTTTTTGCTTTTCGCCTCCATGAGAAAAGCGGCCGCCGTGGCCGGGAATCGAACCCGCGTCCTCCTGCTCAGCAGCGCAACACCTTCGACACTGAGCCACTCCGGCGGGTGCTGCGTCTTGTCGGCCGGCATTGTTCACGTGACTGGTTGCAGGAGCGGTTGTGTCGCGCACGACGCCAAACTCCGTCTCCCTCGCCCGACGTGCCTTATCCTTCTCTCCACGGATGTAATGCAGCGCCGGTGGCTCACACTCCAAAATTTTCTGCCCCGCGGCTGCTCCCGCGCCGCGCCGTCTCTTTCTACCAGGATTACAGGTACATTTCTCAGCTCAGGTACCCCTCTCCTCCCCGTAGCGCTTGCAGTGAATGCATAGTTTACACGCTTTAGAAGCAGTAATTGGGTTTTCTGTAGATCAGCGCGCCTCGGCCATGAGAATATACGCGCGGTGATAGCAAGACGGGTGCGCAGAGGCTGTGATGCAAAGGGACGCGGGTGAGCGGGGCGCCTTTTGCGGTAGACGGACTCCCTTTATCCACCACCTTACATTCTTAGTTAATTGTAACGCGCGTGACAGGTGTCAGCGGGCTGTAGTAACGTTTGTTAGATATATCCGTGCAATATAGAATAGCCACCAACCATGGAAGAGCCATGGAAGTTTGTACGGCTGTAATGACGCAGTGCATTGGCATTGTGCGTGTCAAGGAGGAATTTTCATTGCTGAAGCTGGATGACACGGGTTGGCACTGTTTCCTTTTCTTTGCAACCGTGAACCAGCAAGCCGAAGCCGCAACCCTGGTAATTTCTTTTGCTTTGTGGTGAGACGTTGTCAAGTGAACACCCTAAAAGCCCTGTCGTTTTAAAGCACCGGTGGTTCGGGATACAAGGGATCAGCCTCTTGGCGCAAGAGCACTGGACCCGGGCCTACATCGTGTTTATTCTGCACTTAACGCGGCCTCCCGTCTGCGCCCATTGGTCACAGCGCAGGACCGCGCGGGACTCCCTAAAGCGCAGCGGACGCATGCAGCGTCCGCTGTCGCTCAGAGTAAGGCGGTGATGACAACGACGATGGTGCTCGACGAAGCTGGCGGGAGCGCGAGAACTGCAATGCATAATGCATTTGCGTCCGCTGCTCCCCGCCAGCCGCGCAGTCTGCGACCACCGTAGAAAAAAAAACGCGACGTCGAGGGACATGCAGCGCCCGGAAGGCCTTTATCCCCCAACACGAGCGCGCGGGATTCCAGGGGTCGCGCGGGACAAAGCGACCGGATCGGCGACCCCTATATACGAAGAGGGTAGGGAGCGCTGCCTCGTTGTCATCGCCCTCATCGCTGCCGTGTAGCTTAGTTATTGGACGGCTCCGCTCACGCCTACGTCGTTTATATCTCCAGCAATGGAGAAACGGGGAAGTACGACGGGGGACGATGGGCGAGCTGGCCTTGCGCTGTCCGGGAGGTGACGTTGCGTTCGCACGTGGAGAACGTATGGCAGCCTTTGTTGGCGGAATGGCCGGTTTTGTTTATCGCTTCTGCTTCTTCGCGACCTTCTTGCTCCCAACAATTTCGTCGCCGCGTCACGAATAACTCTTCTGGTTTGCTACTTTCACGTTTGCGCGGCACTACACGCGTGACATGTAGTAGGGTTGGTGCTGCTGTAAGTTTGTCGTCATTGTCGGGGAACGAGTGCTGTGCAACGCAAGTACTTGGTGGCTTTAGTTTTCCTCTTTTAAATATTATATTAAAGAGACTTCGAACGATGCTGAGCACAACTGTCCTTTCAGAGCTCTACTCGAAGTCCACTCGGAAACGCTACGTAGAGGTGTCTTTGCTCCTGCTGGTCTACAGTGAGCTGTTGGTAATTTCACCTCCGGTAACTCTGTATTGGTTCTTTGTTTCAGCAACTATTACCTGTCGGGGTTGAACTAGGGAAGTCCACTGTATTCCGGTGCGGTAGATAAAAAATCCCTGAGCCTGAAACGCTGGCGCATTACATACAGGCGTTGTTTGCATCGTAATGGAACTCTTGTAGCGTCACGTTCTTTTTAAATGAGGAGGCATTGGTTATCTACGTCAGCAAACACCTGGCTCCGATTACGCAGAAACTTTGGCCGACTGTACTAAGGATAAAAAAAACGAGACCATTTTCAGAGAATCTCATATCTCGCATAAACGAAGCTTCATTTTTTCAGGGAATCTGTTATGAATGAGGTGACTAATTAGGTGCAAAATATTTACCATTCCTTCCTAATGAAGCTTGACCGAGAGAAGTGCAAGCGCTAAAAGTGCGTGCAACCTTCGATGAAAGTGCGTCCTCCAATCGATCGTCAAACATTCAAAGACCCAAATCGGAAACCAACAACGAACCCATGCGACGATTTGTTCCGCGTTAAGCAAAACCATCTGTAAAAGGGTTGAGAGTTGGGTGAGTTGGTAATGATGCATCTCGAAAAAGAAACTGCGCGCAAATTAACGGGGACAAGAACATCGTCTTCTTGTCCCCGTTAATTTGCGCGCAGTTTGTTTTTCGAGATGCAAAACTATCTGAGAACGGTCTAAATTTACGCGGTTTGGTTTATTAGCTTTACGCGGTTTATTAGATTAAGGCATACTATTGGACTTCTCCTTCATGATCGATGTGTGTATTGTGTTATCTAGAGCGTTCCTTTTTTACGATGTTCAAGCAACCGTTTTGACAGAATGGAAGCCCGGTTTCACGCATGCGCCGTGCGTCCAATGATCTTACCAGAGCGTTTTGGTCGACCAGCCGGTCTAATGGGAAATGCATTAGTTCTATGACAGAACGCCATCGGTGCCACTAATACCCTGGCTACACTGGGGTCCGAATGTCATTTGAACGAAATGTCATTTGACTAAAATGGGGTGCTTCAAATGCCATTCAGAATCCGCCATGCTACACTACAATTTCGATGGCACTTGAAAGCTTTCACAATTGCTCACCGTGCTGTAGTGGCGCTGTTGTGGCCCCGTTCCATTTTCGTACAATAATACAACAATGAAATGTAGGAGCAGCCTAAGGCAGTAAAATGATATCAAATTAGAAGAGGCACCAGTTTCGACTCTAATTTGGTGGCTGTCCTGCGTAGTTTTATTTTTTTTTGCGACTGACCCACTGGTTTTGAGAGTATGAAAATTAAATCTGTTGATTTAATATTTTAAGTAAAGGAACAGTAAACACAGTTCTACAAACAAAAATATTTTGTTTGTTTTACGTACGGAAGTATTATATTTTTTTATTGCCGATAGAAGGCGCTGCGTGCGAGAGTGCTAAAAATGGCATTGGAAATCCCAAATGTCTCTCTCTCGGTGCTCATTTGGCTCGAATGTCGTTTGAGCCGAATGGCATTTCAAAACCTAGTGTACCAGCACAACTTGGCATTTGAGTCAAATGACATTTCGTTCAAATGACATTCGGACGCTAGTGTAGCAGGGGTATAAAAAGCTTTTGCTTTGAAATTCGCTTAATTTTACGTTGGGTAGAATTGGAACCAGAACCCTCTGGAATGAGGGCTGAGTGCGGAACCCCTAGACCCAACAGCTCGATGACTCAAAATGGCATAAGGAGCTGAAAGAAAGGGTTGCGGCCTTCGAAGTAGAAGTGCGGTTAGAAACATTCATTTAATGCTACAGGAAAACTTTTAGTATGATAATTACTCGAGAAGAAAACCACGTTACGGCTAACAAGGGAAATTGTGCAGCCCTCTCAGTAATTGTAACGAAAAGAGGAAAGCAACGTCGAAAATAGTTATCTTTGAACTCCTCCATTTTTCGCGTTTTTTAGCTTAGAAAGTCTTGTGAACGTTAGTGGAATGTAGAAGCTGTGATCTCAGGTAGCAGAACTTTCTGGTTGTGACTTTCTTCGTCTGTAGGTCACAACGGCAACCATTGTCATATGGCATGTTTTCCAAAAGGCCGTGTCTAGAGTGCCGTCCGACGGTATTATAACCACTCCACTATATCGACGTCCACATGCGTTCTGTAACAAAATTGCTGCGTCTGGCACTACATCGGTCTAGATAACGTATATCTAGGCAACCTAACCTAAACATAACATAACGTGACCTAATGCACACGAAGAAATAATTTAAAACACCAAAACTAACCTAATCCATTAAAAATAGTTTAATTTAAAGATGAAAAAAAAAAATACCGAGGGAAAAGTTGGTCTCGAACCACCGTCCTTGGGGTGCAAGAAGCTAAGACGTAACCTCTACACTACAACGACAGACGCTTTGGCTGGTGCTAGCCCAGTCTTAACTATTCTAATGTCGTCGGACGGCACTCTAGCCATGCCTGCAGCGATCAGCTAGAGTTCCGTCGGACGGCACTCTAGACACTGCGTTTTCAAAACTCTGAATTTGTCATTGCAGTGTCATGTAAACTTATCTCTCTCTCTCTTTCCGTCGCGGTGCTGCTGTGCTCCTTGCGGTATTTTTTCCCTCACGCTTGAACATCGACAGCGTGTTCCACGTCCCAGCCCACGCCTCACACCGCATCTCCTACGTCTCCCTGCATACGCAATGTTTTATTCCTTTCGCCTGTACTCAGCCCCTTCTGGCTCGATATTGGACGCCTAGAGCGCGTGGACGGCCGTGTCGCGGGTCGCGTTATTTCTCGGCCCGTGTGTTTCCTGAGATGGTGGAGCCAGCTGTGGCGCGTGTGGGGAGAGGCCTCCTTGTGTAGTCATGTACGGTGGCAGCCGCGTCGCACATAACGCCCTTCTCCCGCCTTTCACTTTCGCCGTTGCTCGGATGCTAACAACTCGCCTCAGCGCCGTTGTCGTTTTGAACACTGTCTTCCTGTTGTACTTCTTTTTTCTTTCCGGCCCTGTACCCTAAGAGGGGCACAACGAAGTTTCCACGTGGTACTTCCCTACATTATCGCCTCCTCCTCCTCTCTTCCTCTCTTTACCGTAACTTTTCGGTTCCCCGCTGTTGTTCTGGCCCATAGGGTGTCACATAGAGGATCCAATAAACGTGCGCTCGGTGACATTCCCAAGCATCGTTGAGCGACTGTTTTGCTTAGGCGCTGGTCCCTGCTTCGAATGCTGGACCAGGACGAATTTTTCAACGGCAGTGTTACCGAAAAAAAAATTACACTATCTTCCCGTAGGGGAACCCTGAGTGACATGCGAAGCAGCCATGGGTTCGACTGAAGTTCCCATCAGTTTTCACTTCGTCGTTTCCGTTGACGTTCAGCTTCGCGTGGCTTCGTTGTAGTTTGAATGAGTGAAGGACACAAGGCGCGTTCGTCGCACATGCTCCCGTCTCGGTTTGTAGCGCAGTGGGAAGAGCGCCACGTACCTCCCGTTGCGGCAAGAGAGTCGTGGGATCGAAACCGGGCGCCGCCTAACTATTTCTTTTTATAGTGGACTGCGCTGACGTCAGCCCGAACGCTGACGGGGCTTAAGAGGCGCGCATGCGCTGTAGAGTGCGGACGGCGGACAGCGACAACGAGGGAGGGAGGGACACAGCCCCGAGCATGATATTCTTCGCATCTAAAAGCGGTATAGATTTCGCTTGTAGCTGTGTGGCTGAATTTCAGGTGGACGTCAAATTTTCCTCCACAGAAATATACCGCGCCGCAGGGATTGCTCATAAGTCTGGTCGTTCAATGGGACTCACCTGATCACGTCCCTGTGGGGTTTACTGATTCATGACCCACGGGCTGGGAAAGCATCGTGTGCCGATAAAGTTATACGGATACATGAAAATGTCCCTAACGACCTAGTTTGCTTCTTTTAGAAACAAGTCATTTCTTTACTGGAATAAAAAAAGTAAACATGAAACTCATTTCGGTTTATCCTGTTCCCACAAGGTGGTGTTAGCTGTCTAGAAAGTGAGAGATTTATTTCTTTATTTCAGTACTGAAGTGACATATTTTTAAAATGAGCACACCACGCCGTTTTCAGTGTTTTTATGTATCTGCGCAACTTTTTGTATATGTGCCCATGAAGTGTTAAGTCCTATAGTAATGTTAACAGGTGAGTCCCCCTTAAAACACGTCATTTACTTCGCCTTGTTGATCAATTCGCTCTCGCGTTACAAACGGCTAGCCCCCCGGTTAGCTCAGTTTGTAGAGCTACTGCCCCGTTATGGGGCGGTCCCAGGTTTCAATCCCGACCAAGATGAATTTTTCTTTAAGGGAAAAGTTTCTCAGAAAGCTGTGTAGCTTTCCTTTGTAGCCGTTTGGCTGCATTACATGTGCATGTCACATTTTCCTCCGGAAAATACATGCGTACAAAAATGCACAGAATTGCGCATAAGTAACAGCTGTTTAATGGCACTCTTGGCTCCTTTCAAAAGCTACGTCCAGGCTTCACCCACGACGTCATCTTCGAAGCCGTCGTCGCCAGTTTCATTCCGAAGGCGCTTCCTTGGCGGCTGGTGTTAGACGTCGGGCCCGAATGTAATGCCCGCAGTTCACATTTGTGCATGTGCCCTGGTGGAAAGAAACAAAAAAAATCTGTGGTCGATTCCCCTGTCGTAAGAATCGGTAAAACACGAAAGTGAAATGCGCAGCGTAATCTGCAGCTGAGCGGGATTTGTGGTACGGCGGGTGCCTTGTGGGCGTACTTGGCGAGCGACGTCTTGCTGGCGGGTCGCTTTGGCAAAGGTGTACTGGCGTCATTTCCGTGACGGATATGACGCCAACGAAATCTTGGTGCATCCCGGCATAAAACACTTCCGTGTTGAAATATAAAACCCGAAAACGATCAACCCTAAGTATAACGTACTCTTTAGTACTAAAGGTTGCTTCCCCGCAAGAACACCTGTGTGCAGGATTGCACCCTTTACTGGCCGCTCGCTTCGTTGTACTGGCGTCACTTCCGTGACGGATATGACGTCAACAAAATCTTGGTGCATCCCGGCATAAAACACTTCCGTGTTTAAATATAAAACCCGAAAACAAACAACCCTAAGTATAACGTACTCTTTAATACTAAAGGTTGCTTCCCCGCAAGAACACCCTGTGTGCAGGGGTGCACCCTTTACAGGCCGCTCGCTTCGTTGTACTGGCGTCACTTCCGTGACGGATATGACGCATGTGAAATCTTCGTGTATCCGGGAATAAAACACTTTCGTGTTAAAAATGCTCGTGGGTTTCGAGGTTGGCTCACCTTGTTGACATTTTGGGATCAATTCTCGCTTCGCTGTCAACGCCTGATGCGTGAAACAAAGCAGCCAATCATGACCTTAGTTTTAGTTCGGCTGGCCATTTATAGGCGGAATGACGGAGCAGCCGTGTATTAATAGCAGCGCGAGGAAGTGCTTGTGTCATAAGCCATTTGTACAAGAATCCCGACAACGGAATGTCGGTTTCTTAAAGAAGCGCCTATACTCGTTTTCATTCTGTCAGTGCCTTTCTTCGTGCTTCGAAATTACAACTACGGTTCCTTGAAAGTCCCGTCTGGAGCTCAAGAAATGGATACGCAGTTAAGGGGACAGTGAAAAAATGTAAATGTTTGCTTTGTTGGGAAGAATATTTGATTCGACGACAACGTTCCTGACATTACTGAATGAGTAGTGTTTAAACGGGGTGTATTTCAATTACCGCCTCACTGAGCTACTGTATGACGTGGAAAAGTGCTGTGCAGTACTTTTCACAAGGAAAGAAAATGGGAGTGAAACTTAAGCCAGCTGAATCCCGCCACTGCGCATTAGTCGCTCCGATTAATAGATAAGTAAATGAATGAATGAATAAATCGTTCGGTGGATTGATCGAATCACTCAACTCACCTAGCTATTATTCAATGAATGAATGAGTGAATGAATGAATGAATGAATGAATGAATGAATGAATGAATGAATGAATGAATGAATTAGAACTATTTGATTAGTCGAAGCATTTGTCTTCTAGAAAAGAAAAGAAAGGCAAGATTTGCGGAATACTTATTAGAACAGGCAAGCAACGCCTCTAGGCAGAACGGTTTTCGCGAACACCTGTTAATTCTCGCCGTCTCAGTGCGTGTCAGTCCATGCGTACAAATTGTATGTTAGAGCGCGAGAATCGTAGCAGAGTGCCATTCTTCTGCCTCTCACCAGAATTGCATTAGTTTGTTCTTTATCACCGATTCTTTTACTCTTACCCCCGTAATGATCAGATCAGTTCCAGCGCATCGGATCTCTCGACATTCTTACCGTAATGCCGTGTATCTCTCACGAACCTTGACCACAACTTTCCAACGTTCATTTTTTATCTTCACTGTGCATGAATGGAACAACCTTCCCGCCAACACTGCCACTAT
This sequence comes from Haemaphysalis longicornis, assembly GCF_048455015.1. NCBI lineage: Eukaryota > Metazoa > Arthropoda > Arachnida > Ixodida > Ixodidae > Haemaphysalis > Haemaphysalis longicornis. The sequence continues at coordinate 138,673,401 of NW_027526445.1, forward strand.
TACCAGTAATGTCAACTTCAAGAGTGCCGTTGAGAATGCTTACCTTGGTTAATCGTCTTCTTTGAATTTGTTGCCATGCTGCTGATGTGTTTGCCCACCCCTCAAGTAATACAGCATCGGGGGCCTTTGAGGCACTAATAAATGAATAATAAATAAACAAGTCGTCCATCATGTGGCCGGCATTTAGTAGAGGTAATCGTAGATCGTACTGCAGTGTCGTGACGCTCATGGAACAACGTGAAAGGGACTAATGTTTAATCTCCGACCCCTTTGATTTTTTTAGAGCGAAAGCTCTACTATGCTACATCTTTCGAGGTCATTCATTCCGCGGTTACAAGCGCCGCGGCCGGGCAAGCGTCGCCTATCTTTTCGTTTCGCTTGCTCGAAGCATTGCAGCTGTCGTATCGCGCGACGAAGTGAGCGTGAAATCGCTGCTCGTCCTGGCCTAGCCTGCTTGGCTGCTAGCCTAGCCTAGACGGCTTAGCCTGCGCTGAGCAATCGAGCGCAGGTGAGCCGCTATTTTACGCTCGCCTGCGCTCCATTGATGCAGCGCAGGCTAGGCCGTCCGTGCGTGCACCTCAGTGCAAACGAACCACGTGATTAGGTGAGGGTTCTACGGCTGTTTAGCCGGCGCTTGTAACCCCAGTCTCGCCACCGATGATGAGGCTGCCGGGCTTATTATGCGTGCCCTTCAGCGCAAGGAAATTCGGCCACCGTTGCAATTGAAATGCGAATACTAAGGAAACTGTGGAGCTGGTGGTCTTCACGCCGTCTCCCTCAACTAGGAGAACACTTGTACGTCAGAGCTTACGTCATCACTGGGTCAATTATTATTGTTAACAATTAATATAGCACGTCAATTATTATTGTTAACTCACCTCAGCCTTTAATTTCAAGTCATCTCCACGACTTGCGACCTGCTGCCTTCTCTGTTTTTTTTTAGTTTTGTTGTACAAATTTTCTATTGCCCTGTACGTCTATGGAGTCGTATTTCGTCTTGTGCCACTGTGTACTACAACATTTATAGCCCCCCCCCATGTAATACCCCAATGAGGCCTTTAAGGATTGAATAAATGATCATGATGATGATAACTATGTTTAGGAGTGTTAAACCTGAGCCATTTCCCCCCTTTCCCGTTCTGCGCAGGTGTGCGAGATGCACGTGTCCGGCTACAAGTTCTCCGTTCTGGACAACGCCTTCGTGGTGCACCAGGGCCTCAAGACGGCCGCCTCGTTCCACCGCCACAAGGACGCCGACCAGGAGCGGAACCGCGTGCTCTTCCGCCAGTTCAAGCTCGAGCTCAAGGAGAAGTACCCGGACTCGTCCAGGCGATGCTACTGAGTCTCCTCTCTGCAGTTCGCCCCGCAGAGGAAGAGCTGCTCGTCACCACGTCTCCTCCTCTTCGGCATCGCTTCGTGCGGGCCTCCCGCAGTCATTTAGGTGAGAGGGGGTTATCGGTCATACTTTCCGGTTTCTCCAAAATCGAAGGAGAGTTTGAAATGACGCATCGGAGAAGAAAGCAACTAGTATTCGCTGTTCACGAGCAGATCCCTAGAGGGGATCCCTAGAGGGGATCCCTAGGTTTCCTATGGAGTGGAACCCCATCGGAGTGGATCCCTAGAGAAGGCAAGTGCAGCCGGGGGCGGCAGAAAGTTATGTGGGCAGATGAGGTCAAGATGTTTGCGGGAATAAATTGGTCGCAGTTAGCACAGGACGGGGATGATTGGAGATCGATGGGAGAGGCCTTTGCCCTTTAGTTGGCTTAGACCGGCTGATGATGATGATGACAATTTATGACCACTTCTGCTGTGTAGTGCTTGTCATTGTTTGAGCCATAATATAATACCTTCCTGGCATGTCCTGAACTGTGCTGCGCATGCGCACGTCGACCTTACTGTCGAATCTGCCGATTACATCGGTTGTAAAATGACATTCTCCTGGGACGAATAAGCTGAACAGGTCTATATATAGTCCCCGTCGGTGCAGCTGGAAACACATTGCTTCTAATATCTCGCACTAATTAGCCAACTCAGTTTAGAACTCCAGTTTTAAAAATTTATTCATTATTTTTGGACAGTCACGCCAAGCGTCGAAATATTTTTACCGCTTTACTGTTGCTAACTGTGGGGATGCAACAACCGTGTATGAATAGTGTATGACACACAGATGCAGCTGTCATACAACTCCTGAAATCCGGCCAGTGCGAAACATACGCTCGGTGTGAGAGAGAGAGAGAGAGAGAGAGAGAGAGAGAGAGAGAGAGAGAGAGAGAGAGAGAGAGAGAGAGAGAGAGAGAGAGAGAGAGAGAGAGAGACTTTTATTGTTTATTTTATTTTTTATTTTAGAGATGGGTTTTCTCCGACGTGTGAATTCCGCTTAAAGGGGCCATTAAGAGAGAATACGTTTGATTCATTCGAAAGATTGCCCTGTTAGAATCATACTGACACCACTTTCAACGCACGCTTCGCTCAAATAAGTTATGTAATTAGGATAAAAGGGAATGGCGATGCCACCCACTAGCTCATTTCCCGCAACAGAATTTCTGAATGATGCCATATGCCCAGCTGTGCGATTGGCTGAGGCCGGAAAAAAGGAAACGCAAATTAGGCAGGGCTTGTAAGCTTGCCGAACGAGTTATTTGCGCCTAAATGTACTGCATATTCATTTTACAGCCATCATAATGGTGGGGCAAACAGTGAAAGTTGAGAAACACACGCAAACACAGGAGTACCGATGCGAACTGCTGTTGGTACTGGGCGCACTATGTTTGTTTTAGCTGCACAGCAGTCCGCCGCTTTGGAGTTTTCTTACACGAAACTGGCCGGTTGGAGAAAGCGAGGTTGTCTGACGTGACCCTGTTTGTCAAGCATACCCTATGTTTCACAAAACGATTACTTTCTACCGTAAGGAAAACAATCCAGGCTTTAATTTTTTTGACCGTATTTGATCCTGGATTGTTTTTGTTGCGGTAGAAAGTAATCGTTTTGTGAAACATAGGGTATGCTTGACAAACAGGGTCACGTCAGACAACCTCGCTTTCTCCAACCGGCCAGTTTCGTGTAAGAAAACTCCAAAGCTGCGGATCGCTGTGCAGCTAAAACAAACATAGTGCGCCCAGTACCAACAGCAGTTCGCATCGGTACTGCTATGTTTTCGTGTGTTTTCTAAACTTTCATTGTTCGCTCCACCATTCTGATGGCTGTAAAATGAATATGCAGTACAATTAAGCGCAAATAACTCGTTCGGCAAGCTTGTAAGCTCTCTCTAATTTGCGTTTGCCTTTGCCGGCCTCAGCCAATCGCACAGCTGGGCACATAGGACATCATAGGTTCTGTTGCGGGAAATGTGCTAGTGGGTGGCATGGCCATTCGCTTTTATTCGAATTACATAGCTTATTTGAGCAAAGTGTGAGTTCAAATTGGTGTCAGTAAGATTCTAATCAGGTAGTCTTTCGAATGAACAAAACTTGGGTTTTGTCTGCATGACCCCTTGAAGGTCAGAAATCAGGACCCATTCCACTTTGTGAAGGCGGATTACCAGAGGAGCTTTTTAGTACACGATACGTATGTGGCCCAAAATTCATGCGAAAGGTATAAGCAAATTTTATTTCCCTGTAGCGTTGACCGTGGTCGTCCCTTAAGGAAGACGCGTACATACGCCGACGCCTTCGTTTTTACTTCACTGATCTTGAAGATGGTGGCGACGGTAAACTAATCTACTGAAGATGCATGTCCGAAGGATGAGACGTACAAGCTCTAAGTCTAAGTCATGTTTTAAAAAGCGTAAGGCGCTGGCGGGGACCGCGTGCTAAGGCCACCTAACATCGGTACCTTTGTCATCCAACACCTGGCACTTCAAGGACACGAATAGCCTTGAGATATCCTGTTTTCGTACATAAAAAATGCATGTAAATGTTTTTATCTCATCTCGTTTTTCCGAAATGAATGCGTACGAGCTCACCCAAATTTCCGTGTTGGTGGAACGCCAGCCATGTAATAAGCTTTGCCTGAATGGAGGCGTCTTCGAGATTGGCAGTGTCAGCATAAAAAAAAAAGAGAAAAAGCGGTAATTGCACAGTAGGCTGTGTCCTATAATTGTTCTGCTGAATGGAAATTAGCATTTGGCAAAAGTGTGTTGCAGGAAGAAATTTTGGAAGAATACTGAAATTTTAGTAGCGGGAAAGAAAAGAACTGAATAATCTTGGAGGCTTGGCTCATTTTTTACTACATCTTTGTTCGTGGTTTCCTACCGCGCAAAAATTCCACCCGGCACATATTCTTCAGCTCGACTTCGGTGGTTGTTAATACAAAATGCTTCGGGCGTAGTCCCCGCTCAAAGTCGGAGCTGCGGGGTAGTGCCCGCGTACCTCCGCGGTACGGCGACGTTAACGGCTACGATGTAGTACCCAACCGTGGGCAGGTTGGTTAGGCTAATGCGAGCTCTGGCGTGTCCCTATCCTTCACAATTTCTTGGCTCTCTCCGTGTCCGCGGCACTCCGGCTCCCAGAAATAACACGGGAACCGCGGTAACGAATGTTCCTTCGGGGCGGTCCCGGCCTTGCTGCGGCGATCCTCAATCATCTTGAGACGGCTCGCTTTCAATCATTGACGGGCATGGTGCGTCTCCTCTTATGTGCTGGAAACCTGCCTCTTAGTAGATCATTCATCCCTCTTCTTGGGCATGTCACCCGAAGAATGGGCACTGTCTTCGACGTGCTATACCCGTTCCTTCTGTGGTATCTCTCGTATTTTATGCTCTTTCTATTTCCCGTGATACTTGACTTAGCGCTGCTGTTTGGCGCGGGAGGAAGTTCATGTCTCATCGGCGAACCTCATCATCCAAATGGACCCTGCGCGGCCGCTTTTCAAAACCCCGTCAGACGCGTTTCCGTTCCGTGCGCGCTAAAACGATAGTGACGTAGTCGGGCTGGGAATGGGCGTGTCCCCGTTTTGTGTTCGCTTCGAGGACATGTCTTATTTTAAATTTGAATAGAAAAGCGTTTTTACATTAAATTTGTTGAACGTCGAACCTTTTCGCAAGAGTGCTGTGGATCGTGCGTCACGTAGGGGACCGTGCGTAGGGGTAAGAGCAGGTTCCCAAACCCGCCGACGGTGTGACCACTGCGCCCTCTACCGGTGGGTCTGGAAACCGGTTTCGCGAGGCCGCCGACGGGTTCCCAGACCCACCGATAGAGGGCGCAGTGGTCTCGCTAGGGTTAGAACCACTAAATAAGCTACGCTTAAGAGTAACGACACTGACGCACGGCGACAGCCATTTTGGTGCCTGACTCCAGGGTGGCCAGCTTTATGCGCCCTATTGCGGCTGACATTGACGGGCGGAATTGTTCCGGGCGCTGCTTGGCAACCATGACAGCTGTGTTTACTTTTCGAAGATTTAGAGACAGCGTGCCGGTGCAGCAGGGTCAGGCTCGTCTACGCTAGCGTAGCTTATTTAGTGGTTCTAGGTTACGCTAGGCCACTGTCGTTCTTTCCTAGAGGGAAGCAATGCAGACATTTTGCACCTTCCCGCCGGTTGAAACAGCTCAGTACAGAGCAGGACGGTATCGCTACTCTGTGTGGGGGCTTACAAACTCACTCTCAACGTGTCATACAGCCGCACTGCGTTCCGAAAATCAAGACTTATCGAAGAGCACGCGCGCGGCAACACAGAGGCACCAAAATGTCAGCGCTCATGGGTCTTCCAGGGGTAAACAAATGTCACGTGGCGACGTCCAACCAATGGCCGCTGTCGGCGGCATACAACAATGACAGAAAAGAGTGTCGATACTCTGAAACCTGATCTAGTGGCTCTAGCTAGGGTGGGTTCCTCTCCTTCCCGCTTGCAGAGGGAGAGGGAGCCTCCCGCCGCTGACGTTTAGCTGCCGATTCCTTTGCACGAGCCGTACAATTTGCGCGGCGATGGCCCTGCCGTTCCAGGGCGAGCGCCCGCTGACGTTGGAGCCAGGGAGGTTGTATAAAACTTCTGGAGTGGAGGCCGCCCATAGCGGGCAACGCGGGGAGGTGAAGCCGGGCGAACTGGTCGGTGGCCATATTACCGTGGGCAGAAAATGCGCTGAGCCGCAAGGTACGTTGAAGTGCGGTCGTGTTTTTTTTTTTTTGGCTTTGCAAGGGAGAAAACGATGGGTAAGCTGGTACCCGCCGCGGTGGCTCAGTGGCTAAGGCGTTGCGCTGCTGAGCACGAGGTCGCGGGTTCGATTCCCGGCCGCGGCGGCCGCTTTTCTGATGGAGGCGAAAAGCAAAAACGCCCGTGTGTACGAGATTTCGGCGCACGATAAAGATCCCCAGGTGGTCAAAATTAATCCGGAGCCCTCCACTACGGCGCGCCTCATCGCCTGCGTTGCGTCGGCGCGTTAAACCCCACAATCAATCAACGATGGGTAAGCTGGTTTATCGATTACGATATTTGAAGGCAGCCTGAATTTTGCCTTACGTGGAAGGTACTGACGTAAGATATGGTTCAAGCAGTGACTTCGCGTGTGTATACCTTACGGTGGTGAACAGAGCTGTCGCCGCGGGAAAAGGCGTAGCGCTTGGCTAAAGACACCACCCCTGCTTTTATTTCAATAAACGTTTATTCTGTATATTTAAGGCTATAGGCCACCCCCCTTAACATTAAAATTACCTCATGTTGCACGCCATGGCAAGATATGCCGCGTTATACGGTTACTATTGGCCGTGATTTCACGCTGAAAGTGCAGGGCACGCGATAGCGCGATGATTTGACGCTTGTTTCTTTTAGCGGCATTGCTGGAATTAATGAATGCTTATTCATTGATGAATAATGAATAATCACGCAGCCCTTACACCCAAGCAAGCTCTGTAGACATAGTTTAGTGGTTCGAATGGTTTTTAGGCAGTACTGCAAGGAATCATATACATCAGGATATTTCAATCTTCATGTGTACTGCACATGCACGTTTTATGTTTTAAACACTATGCCCAGTTTTCCCATTGCCGAAGAAGACCAAATTAAGCATTAGCTTTTGATTGATTTATTTATTGATTGATTGATTGGGGGGTTTAAAGCGCCGACGCAACGCAGGCGATGAGGCGTGCCGTAGTGGATGGCTCGGGATTAATTTTGACCACCTGGGGATTTTTTACGAGTGGCGAAATCTCGTACACACAAGCGTTTTCGCTTTTTGCCTTCATCAGAAAAGCCACTGCCGCGGCCTGGAATCGAATTCGCGTTCTAGGGATGAGTAGCACAGTGCCTTGCCACTGAGCCGCCGCGGGGGGTCTATTTCCAGCTTTTTAATCGCATTTTGCAAAATGGATTAGTCAAACACTGAAGCTCATTGAAGCAGATTTTTTTTTATTTCGTGTGCGGTTTACAGAAAGCATGATCATCACACGTACATCTCTCACTCGCATTGACTTTCTTTATTTTTTCAATCCAGAACGGTACTTAATTGAATGCACGACTACATTAACCACACACGTTCGCGTGATAGTAGCGTGTTATTGATAAGAAAACTAGGCGCAGGAGGTTACTCAATCACATTCACAACCTCGTTGACCGCGCACGTTCGTACGCGAGCAGCGTGCTATTGATGAGAAAATCACGTGGACGAAGAACGCGGGAGAGCATTGCGGTGCACCAAAGACTTCTACGAAACAGCGCTAACGAGAAACGTCAGAGTATTTACGTAGGGACGGACGCAAATGAAATATATTAAACAAGAGGGCCTTGATTTTTGACAGTAACTGTCTGAGCAATACTCTGCATTTAAATTAGTCCGGAAAAGCAATTTGCGGCCCGCATATTTACAAACATGTGATTTCGCGCAGTCAAGCGACTACAGGACCACCACAACTACGAGCTAAAGCATTAGCATATCTGTGTAAACAAGCGCGTACGGTGTGCCCCAGTAAGCGGACGGCAGGTGCTACGGCGAATTTTCATTTTACATCACGCACAAACGGCGGGCAAGTGTGCACTTATAACGTTATAATACTAGTAATGCCCTCGAGACCTAAAACAAACAGATTCCGTCAGTACTTACAGATGAAAGGTGATCCCCGACGTCTTCGTCGCGTGATTAGCGCAGCCGAAAGCGACGCACGAGCAGACCATTTCTGCTTTCTACACCTTTGGAGCATCTATCCGCGAACGAGGATCGAACGAACACTCTTTGGCAAGAAAGAACTCGGAAGAACGACACATGGGGCTGAAAAAAAAAAGTCATTGTGTCTTCTGTTTATTTTAGTTGTTTGCGCCCAACAATGTAAATAATTAGCAGATGTGTGCGGCCACCGGCGCACGCACAAGGGACATGCGTAGCGCTTAACTAGAAACACGAAGAGGGGAGCATAACCGAAACCACAGGCGTCGAAATGAAAGCGCGCAGGCTATGGTCGGTGCGCTTGAAGCTAGCCGCATGAGAAAATCAACTTGCAAAAGAAAAGAAAACAAAACAAGACAAAAAAGGAACGGAAGCAAAAATATAACGTAACCCGCCGCAAAAACAAGTACATGATGCGAGGGGTGCAATGTGTCTGCTGCGACGGAACGAGTTTTCTGCCTACGGCAAGATGGCGGCCGTCGGCGTCAGTTTTCGAGCGCCATCTCCACTCCAGAAGTTTTATACAACCTCCTTGGTTGGAGTTAACACAGAGGCTGCTTCAGCTAATTTCACAATGGGTGGAACTGGGTTCAATTTTTTGTAAGTGCTGGGGGGCCGAAGGGACGATGGAACCTGAAGATTGCTGGCTGTGAAGATTTATTCGACCGCAGTCGCCGTCACTGGCTATTCCTTGGGGGGCTGTCTTGACATGCATCGCTTTTCGTTGGAGCCGCGGCTGCTTTTAAGCAAATGAAATCTTCATGTACGAAGCTATGGTAAAGGCCGGTTCTCGAACACCTGTAATATCGCGAGCAAAATGGCGTTGACGGCAGCTAGAACCGCGTGGTCATTGCTGAAAGCCAGTTGTACTTCACTTGCACGGAAATAAGGGCTGTCTCACTTCGATATGGAAATTGTACTGGCTCCTGTCGCGTCTGGCTCCCGCACAACCTTTTCAGTGCAGCGCACTCTAGGGTCCCGGCTGGTCGTTGTAGCTCGCCCGCTGTCACGCTGTCTAGCCACCGCAGTCAATGGGCGTCACACACCCAAACAGAGGATTCCAAAAGACACCCTCTTGTCCATCGATCCAGCCTTCTGGCCATGAATAAAGGGGATCAATCGACCAGATTTAAGGGAAATCTCCAAGGTGAAGTAAGTTTCTGTGAAGGAAAGTTTGACATCCACCTAAATGCAGCCATACCAGGACGAATTTTTCTTCAACTGCGAAGTTTCTGAGAAAGCTGCATAGCTTTCCTTTGTAGCCGTATGGCTGCATTTAGGTGGATGCCAAACTTTCCTTCACAAATAAAGGGGATCCTTGAACAAGAGGCTCATATAAGCAGAACCATCCGAAACTCCTGAGACGCTGGCGCTTGCCATACATCTCCCCGTTGTTTAGCGCAAGGAAAAGTGCAGGTACATTTGAGGCAAACTATATGTAACTAACCGGCAGTCCGCGCGTCCATTTAGTTAAGAATGCTCGTTGGGCTAATTTTCACGATAGTAAGCGAAAAAAAAAACGGCCCAGGAAGAGGGGAAAAAAAGAGAAAAAGGCACGTTCAGAATGGTGCACTAGGTTCCAGCACGTGGGAGATGAAAGCAAGCACACATAACTTGCGATGGCGCTGTTCCAGGCAGGGGGGAGCGAGCATTGCCAAGGCGGGAAATTTGAATTGCGTTGGACAAACCTCCGTTCAATTCATCAAGAGAGGAGTGAGACAGGAAGGGGCAGAGCGTGAGGGGTGTTGGTAGTGAACGGGCAACGGCTACACAGCCCGTTATGGCGAATCACTGCTGTGCACTTCCGATAGCTTTCACGTTGAGGGAGCGGCTTTAATTTTTTTTCTCCCTCCACCGGTTGCTACATAAACTAAAAAGGGAAACAAAGAACAAACCAACGCGTGACTGTATTTGCGTTAAACGGGCAGTGAAATCAAAGTACAACTTTGCTCAACTTGAAAAAACAAGCCTCGAATAATTTCTTCGGCTCTATTCCAGCCCCGAAAGGCGTTTTGTTCGAAACAAGGAAAAACGAAAGAAAAACGAAAGAATATTTTGTGCACTCTTTATTTCTTTCGACCTATTTAAAATCCCCGACCATTTCTACTTAGGCGAAACCTGGGGAGCAGCGAGGCATGCAGTGTACAGGTGTATTCTTGGCGCCTTGATGTTTTTGCCAACGGCGATGAAACCGTTGGGCGGTGGAGGTATACAGCTTTGCTGTAAAGGTATCTTGTCTTTGAAGCACGAAGCTCTCTAGCGCGAGGCGTAAAGGGGTGTCCCGGTGTTTTCTTTAGTACGCGTTACGTTCTAGCGCGAGGCGTAAACAACTTTCCCGGTGTTTTAGTACCGTGAGTACATGAGACGACGATTACGATGACGACGGGAGACGCCAACAGCCCCAGCCCCTAAAATTTCGCCCCACAGTAATATGGGCAGGGGGGATACATATCTAAATAAACATTATCAGCGTGTTATCGGCCAATCACAACTCTTGGCGGTGGCTTAAGTCGGGGGCCGCCATTCGCACAAACAAGGTTCTGTGACGTCATCGAGAAATAGCCGGAAAGTGGCCGCGGAGTCGTCACTGCTCCAGATGTTTTCTTTTGCTATCTAGATTTATTTGTTTTGAAGTTTGCGATAAAACTTGTGTTATTATTATCGGGAGGAAGCAGTACTTTTAATTACCCAAACTATTATTTTGACTTCATCATCCTTACAAACTTCTAAAAAAAACAGGAATACAGCACCGGTTTTTCGTTTGATGAAACTGGCAAACAATGCCGGTTAAATTCATACCGAGCGAATGCCTCGACACCCATATGGGGATCAAAATAGCTTTTTTTTCTCGCGTTTGTGCGTTAACTCGTGCATTATCCTATTCCGACTCAAGACGTTCGCAAGAGTAGCCACAATGGAGAGACAGCCGCAGTTTTGAAAGTTCTTTCGTTATTCATCACCGTTTCGAGCATCTCTCACACAGTTGTGTACGTCTTCCAGAAGCCAACGGAATCCCGCTTTCTCTGTACTTCCCTGCCGTCCTGTAAGCAGGCGATAACGGCCCCGGGTCTTAGTCTCCCGCCTTGATTGACGCTATCTCCCGCGGGCACCCGTCCCACCAGCGCAGAAGAGACGGTGAGAGCTCGGGATCTCAAGAACAAAGCCCCATTCTTCTCGTTTCTTATATGTACGCCTGCGAAGCTGGAATCCCGGTAGAATAAAGTAACGTTGTCTACCTTTCTACTTCGTGTCCCCGTCTATGTCTACTTGAAAAGCAAGGTACGCCTAAACTATATTCAGCTCCCCACGAGGCCAGCGGCGCCCCTAGAGAGTTTCGCGACAGCGTGCGCCATCTGTCCTGCTCAAACCAAGTACCGCCATTTCTGTTTTCGATCGAAAATCGTCTGCTTTGTACCGCGCTCACTCCGCGTCGTCTGCTACGCAGCCAGCATGAAACCACCGCTGTCGTCTGCTCTAGCTTTCGCCGTCTGCATCGTTTTTTTGGGGTATCGTCTGCTTTCGTTTTCTCTATCTCCTACGCTTGGTTTCGGGTTTATTCTCCGGGGTAGTATAGGAGGATAAAAGCTGAAATGACGGTGTCCGGTCGAGTGAACTCTCATAATCCGTCTTGACCAGCCGTCTGGTCCGGTCTGCCCTGACCGTGCGGCTGGCAGCAGCCGCCTCCTTCTCTACTGCCGACTTTGCGGAGGAAATAGCGAAATCTCCTTCGATCGCTTTCTCCACTTGATTCCGTCTTTGGGCGGCGCTGGTCCGTTTCCGTCCTTTCTCGCTGCTCACCAGAGGCCGCTTGGATTGGCAGTGGTCGTGGCCGCCTTTGAACTCCGGAAATTACTTTCGCTTTTCGTCTGTTCTGTGCAGCGCCCTCTCTTATCGGAACATTTAAACCCTGCGCTTTCTGTCTCACAATTTTTGTCATATATATTTTGTTTCTACTTCGTGTTGCGGTGTCCGCCCAGGTTCCGCCTGTAGGTCTTTGCCTCCTGTATCGCGTTATTTTTTCAAGTTCGTTCTTCCGGCGTATAAGGAGGTAGAGGTGGCCGATCGTATTAGTTTCCGAGTCCGTACCATAGTGGGTTCACGTTCATCTGAACGCGGGTTCGTCTGGCCGAGAAAACAATTTCGCGCACGCCCACGGAAACCCCGCTCGTACACACAAACGCTTCACGTTCCGACTGCTTTAAAAATGTATAAATAAAGAACTGCGTTTTGTCCTGTTACCAGCAATCAGGGTTTCCCCTTCCCGTAGTCGTGAAGAATTTTGTCTGCTAAGTACTTTATTTCGTCCGTAATCTGTTTGAAGGCGAGAAACCTTTCGGTAGTTTCTGTACATCTACGTTATCTACGGAATTTGTTGCTTTCGACCTTGAGGCACCAAGAGCGTCGAAATAGTGAAAGCGATAGAGATGATTATTTCGTGTGCCTCGACAGATACTCTTGCGGCGTGACGGTGCAAAATCTTCCGCCGTTTCCTACGATCCTTTCTTGCCGGAACTGACGCTGTGAGACTTGGCCGCTGTCAAAGCATCGTATTTCGGGAAATGTGGCCACCTATCCAATATCTCATGTAATGTTATCAAAAAGAAAGCTTTCTTAGTGCGACCGATGGGGTCCTGTCAGAAAAATAAAGCATTTCCCTTTAGGTTGGTCGATCGAAAAGCTCTGGAGAGACCTGTGTACACACGGCGCGTGCGTGAAGCCGGACTTCCACTCTGTCAAGACGGCTACTTTAGAATCGCGAAAAAGTAACGGTTCTGGATAATACAATATGCGCATCGATCATGAACAAAGAGCACAATAGTATGACTTTATCTCATAAACCACATATCGGTGAGTCTTTAGATCGTTCCTAGATTACTTGACAGCACATCAGCTTGGGATAGGGGGCGAGGTAGTGGAAGTGGTAGGCCAATATATCTACTTAGGCCAAGTTCTGACCCCGGATCCCAACCATGAGGCAGAGATAATTAGAAGGATAAGAATGGGGTGGAGTGCATTCGGCAGACATTCTCGGATAATGAATGGCAGCCTACCATTGTCCCTGAAGAAGAAAGTGTATGACAGTGATGCTGCTCTCATGACTACAGTTGACGTTACAACAGTACCTTACACCGACCTAAAGACACACATTAGACGACAGCTTCGTAACACATGGCAATTACACTGGAGTCAACAAACAGACAACAAACTACACGTAATAAAACCACAACTGGGACGCTACATAACTGACTCACACAACAGATACACTGAAGTCGCCCTGGCTAGGCTGCGGATAGGCCACACACATGTTACGCACTCCCACCTGCTCTCTGGAACTTCGGGACCCACGTGTAGCAGGTGTGGAAAGGGCCTATCCGTAGTCCACATACTAATCACATGCAAGGCACTTGACACAACACGACACAAACATTTCCCTGAATTATACAGACTACACATTCCTTTGCACCCATCATACTTTTTAGCCGACGAACCAATGTTTTCTAGTCAACGTGTTTTTAAGTTTTTAGCTGCGGTAAACTTTCTGCAGCTCTTGTCATATCATGTGTAATCACCCTGGCCCTATACACCAGCCATCTCCATTGTCTTTTGTTTTGCATCACCTTTACTTTTAGTCACATGTTTTAGTATGTACGGTCTCATCATAATTCAGTAACTTCTTTTTTGGCGCTCTTTGCCCATAGTCGGCCTTGCGCCAATAAAACCCAACTATCATCATCATGACAGCTGAATCTTACCGGTACTCACCTATGAGGCAGAAACTTGGAAGCTCACTAAGAGGGTTCAACTTAAATTGAGAACGACTCAGCGGGCAATGGAGCGGAAGATGATAGGTGTAACATTAAGGGACAAGAAGAGAGCGGAGTGGGTCAGGGAACAAACGCGCGTTAAGGACATATTAGTAGAAATTAAGAAGAAGAAATGGTCATGGGCAGGGCGTGTAATGTAAAGTTAGATGGGCGGATGAGATCAAGAAGTAAATTGGTCACAGTTGGTACAGGACCGGGGTAATTGGAGAATAATAGGAGAGGCCTTTGCCTTGCAGTGGGCGTAGATAGGCTGGTGATGATGATGAGATTACTTAGGGTGCGAGAAATCGTTGCATGGGTTTGTTCTTTGTTTCCTGTTTGGACCTTTGAAAATTTGACGATCGATTAGACGCGCTTTCAGTGAAGGTAGGGCGCACTTTGAGCGAAGGTCTGGCGCTCTTTTGACGCAGCTTTTGATGTTATAAAGCTTTCGCTCTTCTCTCAACTTTCTTTACGAAGGGATGGTAAATTTTTTTTCGTGGGTGTCGCCCTTGGCAACTTCGCCTGCGACATGAATTGACGTTTCCGTCTGCTATTGCCTTGGTGGAGTTCCCTCGGTATCCTGGCGAAATGGACTAGCAGCACGGAGCTGCAGTCGTTAGGCCTAGCGCCTCATGCATAGTTGCATCGTCGTTGCGAGCATTTAAAATTTTCATCCTTTCCGAAACGATATCTTGTTCGCGCTAGTCTTACCGGAAACTGGTTTTGTATGGTTAATACCGAGCTTGGTAACATAACTCACCAGGTTGCCTTAAAATCGAATAAAAGTAAGTTTTTGCTTGGAAAGTAACTATCTCTCGATACACTGGCGCTGTCAGACGCCGCGGGCGAGAGCATGCAGTTTGCTTTGCGCCAAGCCGCTGTGGCTAAGCGTTGTGGTTGAGTACGATTAATACTGACGGTTTTTAAGTGCTGGCAGTAATAGCTGTTTCAGAAGCTTCTTACCCCTCGCCACCCTATTTCTGGTTCGAAAATTGGTTTTGTTAGAATCCGAAATAGCCACGTAAGAGGGGTTACCGTAACCGCTAATTCTAATTGGCCCTTAAAATGCGATCTTCCTGCACAATTTGTGTGCTACCAAGAGAGGGGTTTCGACGGAAAAAGCGCTTTAGTACTTGCCATGCCATATTTGCAGGTAAGTGTTAGTGGCATTCTCTTCAAGTTTGCAGGGTCTGCCGCGCTGTCGTTGATTATGCTCAAGTGTGGTTAAATAGAGCCTGTGAACGCATAATGTTAAAATAGAGGGCAAATTTTCTGCGCTTCAACATGTCTCGAGTGAAATGAAAACACCTGTGTTAAAACAGTCTGCAATGGCAAACGCGTGTCGGAAATTTCGTCCAACTGAAATGAGGGAGCTTGGGCTTAAATGTGTACTGCGCGCAAAATTAGAAACAAGCCTTCATTTTTATTAATATCATTCCGTCGGAGGCAGCAGTAAAACTGTGCCTTTCATGATTTTTTATCAAAGTAGGAATTTATTTCTCTGCTTTACGTGAATATACCAAGGACTGTTCACTTGTTGCAGACAAACAAAAATGTTCATTACACTTGACGCCGCGGTAAAATAGTTCAGCGGCGTTGTTGCATAAACGATTATAGCGCCCGGGTTACGAAACGTGATGGGCTGGTAAAGGTGCCCGCTCGCGAAAACATTCGCGGATGTAGTGACTTCAAACGGGCAAAATCCACAACTCACTAGCCCGGCGTCTTCCCTGCCAAAAAAGTGCCACTTCGAAACGCTAATTGGGCAGACATGAAGGTTGATGTTGTGAGCAGCTAGGAGTTACTGCTAGTTCCAGCCATAATAAGCTGTAACTTGTATCTACACTCCCAACCGATGCTCTAATTTGATTGGCTGATTCTCTCGCTGATTATTGATTGACGGCAAAGTTACCCGGCCCTTTCTCGTCAATATATTCCATACGCAGAGGAACGGGACACACGTTTCATCTGCCTGTGGAACTTTTAGAACGCATTCGTAGGACCCTTTCTCGCCGTATAATTTAGCGTCACCCCGTGAATTATGCAATTCCGTCAGGAAAACTGTCGTTTTCTCCGCAACTCAACTCGTTGGACTCAGCGTGTTGTATTCATCAACAGTGTTCCAGATCACCCACTTTGCTTGCTGTTTAACTTTCTTCTCGCGAAAAAAAAAAAAAAAAAAGAAAAGAAACATCTCCTCTCAATCTTTCGCCACCCAGCAGCCGACCACCCTTGTGCATACCTGACACCCATGACTGGCCACCGGTTGGAGAGTATTAATTGATTACTCTCGGGACAAGTGACCCTGTTTTGGCCTTCATCAGTGCTACTGCGCGTAGCGTGCCTTTGGTAGTCGCTGTGCGTAGTTGTCTGTCGTCTTTACTGCACTCAATGCTAATGAAGTACGGTGCAGTTTCCCGGACATCCTGCTTGCCGTTCATTCCCCCCTGACTCTCGCTGTCGTCCCAATTAGCGATGCTCGTCACGTCGGAGGTTTCGAGTTTTGTAATTTTTTTTTTGTGTCCGCGCTTGACGATGGGTTGAGCTCCATCGATTGGCGGTTCTCTTTTGCTTTTCAAGCCCCTTATTTTCCAGCCGGCTCTTCTGTCTTTGACGACGAAGTTTGCGGGGCTAATTAAAAGGCAATCGCATAAATTACCCGGTCGAGAGCTAAGAGACGCAAGGGGCGGCAGGAGCTGCGCCGGCACCCGATATTGCTCGCCGGGGAAATGACATATCAAATGCTTTTCATCGTCTGGCTTTAGGAGCGCGTATCTGTGGACTGGGTGGTTGTTTTCGATGTGATTAATACACTCGTAAAGCCACAGGCAACTTCTACTCTCTTTGTATTCCCGTTAAAATAAAACGATGGCTCGCTGGATGTGGCGGTCGCCCGATATTAGCATTCTTCAGTAATTAGTGGCACCCTCTTCGAAACCTGCTTTGTGATGAGCAACAATCAATCATCAACAAAGCGAAATAGGACTGATCAATTACCGGGAGTGGGTTTCAAGCCTACTTCATGCACCCTACTGTAAAGGCCTTGGGCAAGTAATTGCTGGGCATAGAACAAGTAAATATCAAGTATAGACGTGGGAGACTGCGGGCACATTTGTTCATGCTCCGGGATTAGCCAACCTTTAAATACAGAGCATGATGAAACACGACGTTGCGAACGATGGCATTGTTGCTTTGGAATCGTTACGAGGAACGCGTGGAACTAGATTCAAGCCTTTTTCTGGCTCGAATCGTCGTCACTGTCGAGATTTCTTTTAACGAAGTAAAGGATGCGTGCAGGTCCTCTTAATGAGACTCTGTCCAGCCCGTGGTCATGCTTGGAGCGCAATCAATTGTTCGTTGTGGTGGTTTTATGAAGTGTTTGGGCTGATTCGTTTGAAGCATATGTTCGCGATTATGGTAGCTGCATCCTGGCTCTGCCGCTCCTGCAGTATGCTGCAGGATCCCGAGTCTGACTCAGTTTCACTGCTCGTTAATGGGGGAGGGCGTTCCTCACCCTGCACTCTAAATTGATTTACACCCGTAAGGGGCATCTCTGCTGTCTATAACTAACAACATCACACCGTTGCAAAAACAATAGAAAACACACTTTTAAAGGGTGCATACTGCCACTGAAACCCTTACATCCTTGTAATGACAGAAGAAAACGAACCTTTTACACGGTGTTTTGTCGTTTCTAACATCCTTTAATGAGGTTTTTGCTTTTGTTTTTCTCGAATGTAAATGTATTACAGTTGAACCCCGATTATATGACTTTCTCGGGCCTGTGAAAAAGCGTCGTAAAAGGCATGAGTCGTATAATCCGAACAACAACAATCACGCCTATGTAATTTCGTGCTACGGATTTGCAAGACGCTTGCTTTCTTGTGTGGGGGAACCCAAATCTCTAAAAAAGTCAATGAGAAAATAATACAATTCAGGTTCCAATCACCGCAGTCCACGGCCGCGATTCCCGCCAGCCAGTGCGAATCACGGCACACACGATCAGGACAAACGCATGTGGAAACCAAAGCCTGTCAGCGTAACTTCGTCGCTAATTCAGTGATGACATGGGAGAAAAGAACATCAGGGGCTGAATTCTCCAAAAGCACGGGCGTCGTTTTGAAGCGGCGCTGTAGTAGCATGCAAATGCACTTATTCTTGAGCTGGGGCATCGCTTTGGGGAGCCACGGGAATGTGAAAATCTTAGCGAGGGGCATTGTAACAAGGGCACAAAGCGGCAAGTGAAACGTCGGGGGGCAGTGGGCATCGCTTTGTGCCCTTGTTACAATGCCCCTCGCTAAGATTTCCACATTCCCGTGGCTCCCCAAAGCGATGCCCCAGCTCAAGAATAAGTGCATTTGCATGCTACTACCGCTCCGCTTCAAAACGACGCCCGTGCTTTTGGAGAATTCGGCCCCTGCACACTGCCCTGCGACCGCTGCGCAGGAGCAGACGCAATTGAGGAGACGGCGAAAGCGATTGTGCAGAGGAGCGGGCGGCTGCTGGAATGGAAAGAAACGAGAGGTGAGACGGAGAAGAGCTTTTAAAGCGCAACAAATTTGTTGCGCTTTAAATTTTCACTATGGAGTACCAACTAGCTCGAACCCTCACGTTGTTAAGGAGAAGAGCTGTACCGGAGAGGACTGATTCAGCTGGCTGAAGGCCGCGGAACAGGTCCGCTGCACTTACATCTCGCCTGCCGGTCGGTCGCGTGCTTCGCGCAGATCGTCGGATAACGCGGGTTGGGCGTGAAATCGTGTCGGATAAGCGAGCTTTTCAATGCATTGTTGCTACGGGTGCTTCGCCGGGACCCAACTAGTTCGTTGTGAAACCCGGGGACATATAACCGGGATTCCAACATAGTTACCTATTCAAGTTCCTCAAAAGTGTACACCATTTTACGTTGTATTCCATTTCAACACATGCTTTCCTTGAGCAGACGTAAAAGGACGGGGACACAGGAAGCTGCACGATACAGGCGCTGCTGTCATCGTCTTATTAGCGCTTTTAAAATATACAGCGTTACCGTCTAGCTTGGCTTTCCTTGCTACTACATTGCTTCCCGAACTTAATTTTATTCCGACCATAGCATGCGCGTAACTTCACAGCCAAGATTTAAATAAACGCATGCCGGCATATTGCGTGAAACAGCGCTGCTCTTACTTTGAACCTTTGGCCTCCAGCGGCCACCTGCAGCAAGTGACGTTGTTTAGATACTGGCAGCGTAGCGAACGTTTCATCGCGCCTGCCACAAAAGAAAAGCCAGAACGAAAATTGTTCGCACTCTCTTCAACCAGAGTGGTTCTATTCGGCCGCTCAACTCACATGAAAAAGACCCTTTTAAATGGGGTTATAAACGACGAAACACCCTGTAAAACTGTGTTGTGTTTTTTCTAGGGTGTAAGGGTGTTCGGTATAAACAGCGAAAATTCCCCTCAAGTGTGTAAATGATTTTGTGATGTGGCGTCCGAAGTTTCGACAGAATCTTTACGTTATTCTAATGCATGCTCAACAGGGTAATGCGTTATGGTGTTCTCCGAAACACCGTACATTATCTCCTGCAGCATTGACGAAGCATACGTATAGATGGTATTCGTTGAAAAGTTTAGCGACCAATTTCTTCGCTTGGAAACACTGGAAACGGCCACAGACATGGCCGATGCGCCACGGACATGGACAAGTACCGCCATCCCGCGGAGCCCGACGTAACGAGTGACGGCGCACTCACACGGTTGCATGGAGGAGAAGAGGGGTGCCTGATCTGGGGGCCGTGCGCACAACGTCGCCTAGCAACAGACGCTTGGCCACAGATATGGCGGCGCACTCGCATGGTTGCCTGCATGCATTCCACGCCAATGAATACCCGCCATATTTATGTGCACCAGTGAAATTTCTGTCTAACTTACGCCCTTATACCCCAGCGAAAGCACTAGAAAATACTTTTTAAAGGTGTTAGAAAGGACAAAGCATCATGCGAAAGTGTGTTTTCTTGTGTATGTACTAGGGTGTCAGAGTGTTAGTTATAATATACACGCTGTAAAAGGGTGTTTTCTTTTGTTTTTGCTACGGTGTACGGGTGTTATAAACAGCAAAAATTTCCATGAAGGCTGTACATTAATTTTAGAGTCTACAACTGGATTTCCAGCAAAAATAGCGGGTTGGCGCTGGTTGGTATTTTATTAGAAACTTTCGCCTAACGATTTTTCGCCTTCATAACTTTGAGTTCCTGTAGCGCGGCTCTCGCTACAATATTTATACCGCATTCCGCCCGATCTGCTGACTTAATAGACATGTGCGGCGGCGCTCCGCTTGATGTGCTGTCTACTTGAGGTTTAAACGTAAAGTACAAAACAACAACATATGAAATTCGCAGAGGCGCGCTCGAGCTGCAACGACACAAACATATGCATATGTGTGTGGAAGTTTTGAAACGGCGCCCGATGCAGTCGATTACGCATCAAAGTTTTTTTCATAGGCCCTTATTGACACCCCACTCACTTCTTTTCTTTTTTTACGTCATCAAGAAGCATGCCATAACTCTCCGAGACTTTATTTGCATACCAACTCGTCTTTATGCAGCATACATCAGTCCCGAGAAACGAGCCACTGAGGCTCCGAGGAAAAAGTTAATGAATATGTTAATGAGCTTCGCCTGGTCGTGAAGTCGTTAGTTTTTAGCTGAGTATTTCTCCGCACTTACGCGTTATTTCTCTTTGTTTTAATATATACATTCCTCTGTCGAAGGCTTCGGCTAATGAGACTCCATTCATTTTCCATCTGTTTCTCAATATTACTTTCACTGGTATGGCCATGTGCTTCGAAAAGCCGCTGGCTACAAATCAGAATATAGGGTATAAAAACACGAGTGCCAGAAACAGATGAATTCTGGCCCAGTGATGTTCGCGAAAGAATCGCCAGCCGACAAGAGCAGCTGACTAGTTACCATTGAGCAGTCAAGGTTCCTTATTTTGATTCGTTGAATGTTTGTTTTCCGTGTTCCGCCAAAAAGCACTACTCGGTAAAAATGAGCTGCATTCGCTTCTCTATGGTTAGAACGCTCTCTGCGCTTATCGGTCGCGCACTGCTTCTATGATATCGATTCAACAGCGAAAGGAAAGAATTTCGGAAATGTTCATATATTTCCAACGTGAATATCGTATAGGGTGGTATATGCTATGCATACATCCTTGCACGAACGAGCTTCGAGAAGCCGTCGTGTTGGTTCCTCCCACAACCGTGCTTGAGAAGAATGACTAGACTTTTTGTTACGGCGTTCCCCGTCTTAGACGGGGACCGTTTGTTCGAAATTGAGCGCATTCTTCAGTGCATTCATTTCGCACCTTTGGAACTGTATTACAAATAGGAAGGTCAAAGCATTCACTGTAAACCTTCCTTGAAAGGCGCCTCCTTCATTAGGTTAATTTAAGGCGCCTTCGGTTTTCTAACAATGTGTGAATGTCTGAAACGTATTGTCGGTTATATAGTTCTCCTGCATTTGAAATGAGGCTCCAATAACACCCGACTTTTTTTTTAAGACAGGAAAGCGACACACTGTGTTAGAGTAGTGAGTTTTTCACCTTTCTCCAACCAAAAGTTTCGTGAGCTTCCTGCCCTTATCTTAATTGCATCGCTAATACTCCTGTACTGCATACAGAACCGTCGTAAGGTCGTTATTATTTCCGGTGTTCGGTGGTTCACCAGAAATTTCGCGCCCGCAAAATCTGTTTAACAGTTCGCGTAGTTCTGCCGCTAAGTAAAAAAGGTGTGCCATTCTTGGCCCCCGGGTAGCCCGCATGGATGAAGGCGCATCCGATAAAGTGGCTTTAAGATGGTGGGCGGAGCCGTTGTCGTTAATGTATGTGGTGCGTAACGAATTTGAAATAAACTTTCGCTTTTAACTTCCGCCCCACATAAAATGCCAGCGTCCTCCGTCGCCAGGCATCGCTTTGAATGCAGCTTGTTGCATTTAAATTGAAAACAAAGCTATTGAAGTGTGTGTTATTGGTCTCAGTATCGCGTAGTTTCCCGCAAAGACGTGCCATAATTGGGAAATAACAAAAACATAATCTGAACATGGCAGCATCTTAGGCTGTAAACAATAAATATTAATAATATACTGGAGCATTTAGAGCGAGTGACATTGGCAATGGAGGAATGCACTGAGTGTAGACCCGCGGACGCAGGTCCGGAATCGGTTAAAGGAACCCGCCTTTGCGAAATCACTGCGCCCTCTACCGGCGGGTTCGGGAACCGGTTGCTGTGAGGGCGCCGGCGGCGAGAACACTGCGCCCTCTATCGGTGGTTCTGGGAACCAGCTCCTACCCCTGCGTAACACACGACCTACAGCAGACTTACGAAAAGGCTTGGCATACAACAGTCCGCTGGTAAAAAAAAAAAAAAAGATTTATGCCTAATGGCTGCCCTAAATAAGAAAGCATGCAGGAGCGGCCGGGAAGTACGCCTGCTTCGGATTCGCACGACTAAAGCAGCCAACATTAGGCATTGTCAGTGCGCAAAAGGCGACGCCATGATAGACGCGCACGCAGTGCACGGAACACCTTTCCAGTAGTGACTAGTATGCTCTTAGGGCCATCACTCGGAGACACCAGATGCCAGATGCAGATGCCGAGCAAAAACCCCTCAGGGATCTGTCCTGCCCCCTTTGCTTTGTAACATGGCCATGATACCTCTGGCCTGGCGACTTGGTGCTGTTCCACACATCTATAGTATCATCTATGCAGACGATATCACGGTATGGTCTGTTCACCAGGACGTCCAAAGTGTCCGCCTCAAACAAGCTCTAGATGAAACCAAATCTTGGTGCATGTATCTTGGCCACACGCTCTCTCCTAACAAAACAGCCCATCTCACCGTGGCGAACGCATGGGGCCGTCGGCGCTTGGAAACCTCCCCTATCCGTCTTTCGGTTCAAGGCAGGCCTATACCAACAGCATCTGCCCAACGGGTGTTGGGCTTAGATATTATGGCCACTGGTTCTGCAAAACCTTGGATTCGCTCTGCAAAGCGTCAAGCTTCACAATCGCTGCATCTGTTCCGTCGCATGTCTCAAAAAGCCGGCGGTGCGGCCTCCAAGATGGCCCGCATGCCTTTCCGAGCCATTCTTCAGCCTCGTATAGTTTATCAAGCGCAATTCCACTTTCTTACAAAGTCGCACTGGGCACTACTCGAATCAATAAACAATTCGACTATGCGAGTTATAACTGGTCTTCCAGCCCTCACCCCGTCCTTATTCTGCCACAGGAAGCGCAGCTCAACACATTTGATGCGCTAGTGCATCAGCGTCGACAAGCCCGCCTCCAAAACCAAGCCCTTGACCCTAGCTGATTCCGCCGCTCTTGCAGCGTACATGACCGGTTCACCAGCCCCGCCACTATCAAACACCAATATACGGCCCCCATGGAAGTTCCACCAATTAACGGATACACGACCTGTTGCCCGTATTCATCCCCGGACAGTTGGTGCTCCGATTCCGCCTTCTATGGACATTGCTAGCCCTTCCTCTACGCTGATGTTTGTCGACGCCAGTGCTTCCGATACCATACTTCATACCGCTGTACTTTGCCCGACTGTGGCTCCCGATCCAGTGACCTGCACTTACATAACAACGGAGAAGTGGCCATCAACGTAGGCAGAACTCCTTGCAGTGCAGGATGCTCTGCTACACACATCGTTGATAATCAGCCACGCTTCACCACAGTGTACAATTTTCACTGATTCGTCGGCAGCTGTACGAGAGCTTCGTAAAACTCTCACGTGCAACGAAGTTCGGCTAGAAATTCAAGACATGGTGGACACTTATCCATGTCGTGTGCGCGTGTCATGGCGCCAACGGAACAGCCACACCGCAATGCAGGCTGCAGATGCCGGAACACACCCCGTGCGTGTGCAATATCCAGCTCCTCTTGCACCTTCGTCAAACGGTGTTCGCCTTGCCAGTGAAAACGAACATCTAAGGCGCACCGCGCGCGCTCTCATACCCCCGAGCGGTACGGATCTGCCTGGCGGGTTGTCTCGCTGAGATGATGTCCTGCTCAGACGTCTTCGCCTGGGAGTCGCCCTCACGCCAGCTGTGACGAGGTCCTGGCCACCTCAATGCCATGCCCCGTTCAACTCCACCTGCCCCTTTTGCCCCGCTCCAGTTGACCAGGCTACAGCAAAGTACCTGGTGTGGAGTTGCCCTGCTCTGCGAAGTCCACGCGCTGTGCACATCGCCACCTGCGGCCCGCACCCCGGACGTCCGCCAGATTTCATGGCGTGGATACAAGGACCACATCATGGCCCCCTGCTCCGATTCCTTTCGGGAATCTGGAGTGTATCTGCACATTTAATTTCTCCTTATGCTGAATAGCAAACTTCCGCAATAAAAAAAGAAACCGGCTACTTAACTGAATAGCTGGTATAACGAAATCTGCTTCGATTGGTGGGTGGGTGGACGCAGCGGGACAAACTTCACCTTAGTTCCACGCTCTCTGATAGCAGCCACAGATGTCGAATAAAGGGAGGCGCGGAATCATCCCACCAGCGTAACTAGTATCATTATCTGCCCAGTCCTTCTAATCTAGGTTGTGTTGGGATAACACGGTAGGAGCGAGGGGCACTCCCTTCTTATCGCGGGGGTGATGGCTTTCCATTTGCTTCAGCCGATGCGACCAACAATCAAGCGCTGAGTGCTACGACACCGTACCAAGCAAAGCTTTGGCACTGTTCTTCTCTAGAGCACCCCTCTTCCCCCTTTCCCTGTCCAGAGTTCTCATTGGAGGAAGATAGGGGCATCACGGCGCCTGCGCAGAGGTGCGCGTCTGCATCGTGCGCAGGATTGAAAATGACTCCACGCCTGACTGCATGACTTGGAGGCTCACTCAAAGGCTAGGATTAGTTAAGCATACGGTGCGCGCACAAAAACCCGCTATATCCAGCTCTCGGTTCGAAATGACGTAGTCATGGTATTCAGAGAGGCTCACTCATAGTAATAGCTGTGGTCATTCAGTAAATAAGATGTCGTAGATTGAAAGTATTCTTGTTTTGGGGGTGTTGGTTTTGGCCCAGTCACGAAATGTTCATTAGTTTTGATATTAATCAAACGAGATGACTGCTTTTTTTTTTTTTTTAAGGCAGGGTCGGAATTGTTCGGCATTGTTGTATGCCTCGAAGCAGCCGTAACTGTCGGACGCTGACCCCCAAAATGTCTGTGGGTTCAACAGTCTAGCCATCCTATAATCGGGAAACGAAGGGTTGTTTGGGTGTTTTCGTACGTTTTTATGATATGTCGCTACATTGTGCTGCCATTGGAACTGCTAATTTGTTCAGTGTCGTTAAAAGATTTGCCGTAGATTTGCAATGTCGCTAAAAAATCGGAACCGTGAAGTTAGAGTGAGGTTTGGGACTTATCTGCACTACTCTTGGTTCCAGCTTGGCATCCTCTTCGCCCGTGTGAGATGCTTCCGTTACGGCATGTAAAGTGCTCCCTTTCGAACTAGTCACGCAACTTCCGCCCGTCGTTTCCGTCAGTTTATGCGCACTCCGAGCTTTCCAAACTGCACTCGCATAAAACCAGTCGCTCGGTGTAGTTGGCGCGAAAGTTCACCGCGTCGAATTCGTTAGATCCATGAAGTACGGCGTCGGCGGTTGTTCGCGAGTTTTCCTGTGAGAGCCCGGGAAGGCACGACGCGTCGCCGTGATTAACTAGGCGAGCGTTTTTCCAGTTCACTAGCGGCCGTTTTTTTCCTCCGCCACTTATGCATAGTTCGCCGTTCGCCACCTGGCCCTGGCGTTCCCGAAGTCCCCTACGCATACCGGCTCTCCTCACGCCTACAACGCTTCGATCCCAAAAACTTGCTCTAGAAGAACGAGCCCTTCTGCTTCCCGCGTACCGTCACCTCCCCGCGTATTGCCACTTTTGGCACGACAGGGGCGAATCTTTTCGCTTAGCGTAAACTACGTGCACATGCCTTCTATTACGGTGCGTAGAAGATCGGCCGTGCACAAGGTCGTGAAAATGCGCTAGTTTAGTTATACGCAGCATGTGAACAAAGTGTGAATTTCTCGTAGGTGCTTGCATTACATGTCGATGAAACAACGCTCGCACTTTCTTTGCTTTATGTCAACGCTGCCCGCGCTGTTTGACTGGTGTATTCCCGACGGGACCTTCAGGGCGAAAGCCTTGAGTGCCCAATCGTGCAAAAAACTGGCGTTTTCGCTGTTGCCCGGTGCAAAACATGTCTGCGCTATAAAAAGTAAATAAACACTAATGCCCTCCCACACTGGGAAGAAGGATGATCTGCGAAGCTGGACGCAGTCCACGGAATGCACGAATCAAAACACCTTCGTCTCTAATTTGCGATTGAGCTTACTTCCTAGCCAATTAGCTTGTTTAAACTTCGAAGCACTCGAGCTTTATTCTAGCGAATAAACATGGGGCTGTCTTCTCCTTTCCTTGTGGTAGGCACATTAACTTCTGTGTAACACACCGACCCAATCCGCTCGACCAGAGGGGCACCAGACAGGTGCGATTGGCCCGTTGGACGCCCTATTTTAAACCTCTCACCAGCACAACGAACATGTCATCAGTAAGGGCAGTTCGGCATCTTATAGCTGTGCGTGCACGCCCCCTCCTGCCACCCCCCTTCACTTATGCACACATAAACTGGCAACCGGGGATGTGCGTGTGTTTAGAAGCGAAAGGCACCGCCAGAAATGTCTCTGTGGAAGCCCTTTAAGCTGAGCATGTAATATTGGCTCACGTCGGCGTTCTAAGTGGGCAAGATGCTATTCACCCCGGAGGGATTCGCAGCTACTTGACGAGCCACAACTTGAGGCGGCAACGCCGGTGACGGCGGCTTTCCATTGTCTTCGCGGCCATTGGCGCTTCTGCTCCCACCAAGGCTCCTTCAATTCCCGCTCTTCTTTTAAAGGGGCCATGAAGACAAAATGAAAGTTTGATTCATTCAAAAGATTGCCTCGTTAGAATCATGCTGCCACCACTTTTAACGTAAACTTCTCTCAAGTAAGCTTTACAATCAGGAAAAAGGGAATGGTCATGCGACCCACTTGCTGATTTCCCGCAACAAAACCCATGATGTCATACCAGCGAGCTCTGCGATTGGCGGAGGCCGGAAAAAGCAAACGCAAATTAGGCAGAAACTACAAACTTGGCGAACGAGCTATTAGCGCTTAAATTTAGGGCACATTCTTTTTATATCAGTAAGAATGATGGGATAAACAGTGCAAGTTACGAAAGCACGCGTAAACACATAAGTACCGATGCGTACTGCTGTTGGTACTGCGCGCACTATGCTTCGTTTAGATGCACAGCACTGCGGGGATTTGGGGTTGTCTCAGACGACACGGGCTGATTGACCCAAGCGGCGGGGTCTTAAGTGATCATATTTGTTGAGCGAGCACCATGTATCACGAAACGATTATTTTCTCTATGAAAAAAGACAAGCCAAGTTTAAATACGGTCAGAAACAAACCAAAGGCAGAAAACAGCTTGTCGTGGCGTGGCGGCGCCATCTAGGTTGAATAACAGTAAGGAAGTCTCCGCTCCACACCAAGTTTAGCTGAAAGACCTTGTCATTGCAAACGCCGTTCCAACACAAGTTTTGGCGCGAGGATCAAAATTTGAGATTAAATTGATTAATTTCGCAGTGAATAAACCATCGTTTGCTTCCGGACAAGCGCTGGGGCACTATAGAGCTCGAAATATTTCGAATAAAACAAACTTGCATTTGGTCGTCATGGCCCCTGGGGTCGTGAAGATATTTAAAAAAAAAACTGTGTTGTGTGTGCGCTTATAACCGTGGAACCTTGACAAACAAACAATGCATACCCGTTTCGTTGCCAGATATCGGCAAATAGGAAAACAAATGCAGTTACGGTTTCACCGAGGCTTTCCTCCTCAACTCGTGAAGTGACGTTTCAGTAAGTCAGTGAGCAGCCAATCACAGTTCTCCCTCGTCTGCACAATATGTCGGCATAGAGCGGGCTTGCAAAGGGTCAGATAAAGCTACAACATCGGCGCCATGATGAAACTCGCCCTGCAACTCAACGAGAGATGTCTGATCTCTGATACGACTGATCAACATGGTCGAACTTTCAGTCAACAACGCCGGCGAGTGGCGCAGGCAGAAGTAACCACGTTTAATAGAAACTGGGCATTCGTAAACTCTGTTTGCGCTGTTTTGCACAAGTCTAAACTGTCGTTTTGCTAGCCGACATTCTTGCAGTTTGCCGACGTCTGTCTCACGTAGCCTGTAATGTGAGTTGCGCGAACGTGAAACTTCTGGCCTGACGAGATAAATGACTGAACGCTTAAAATGAGTTTATTACGTAAACGCATTTATCGAAGGAACTTAGAGTAGTCGGAACTTCAAACCCACCCATCATTCTTTCATCAAGCGGAAAAACAACTAGCGAGAAGGAGCGATACAGCGCCGAGTCGCCAAGTCCCAAGATCACGCAGTTCGACGATTGTTTTCCTGTTCCCTGTAATAAACAATGCTGTTAAAGCTGTGCCGTTGATTGTATACGCTCCGCTTTGGCTTTCTGCATAAGCGCTCAACAGTAAGTTGGCGGTTAAAGCTCTGGTTGATCAGTATTTATGAAAACACGACAGACTTCTGGGTTACAAATGCGAAGCGGCTTTTATGCAGCAGTTTTTCGCCGCGCGCGCTTCTCACGTCGATAGTGTGGTCACTGTAGTGGATAAAGTGTCCGACAGGCTGGCCGTAACGTTGGGCTGGCCCGGAGGCCGCAAGTTCGAATCTCACGAGGGAACAGTTTTTCTTTTTCTTTTTGCTTGAGAGGTCTCGGGCCATTCCATACAAAAAAGGCAACATTTCGAAGAGAATTCGGCAAAAGAACGTGAAATTCCGCATGGAAATTGGCTAGAAACTGTACAAACCCCAGTAGGTCTGAGTTCTGCTGTTCTGCTGCAATGGTTGCCAGACAACTGAAGCGGTCACGACACCGCTCACGTGGATAGAAAACTGTTTTTTGGCAACGAACGAAGGATGCGTTATTTTTGAAATGTCGGGTTTGCAGCTTTGGTGAACATTATACACAAACAACATTGAACCACGTTCAACTCTCGAATGTACTTAACGTGACGTAATTCTAGTTGCGCTGCCGAACGACGGTACGCGCATGGTCGCTTGCGATGCGCCTTAAAACGAAAATTTCAATGGCGCCTCCTAAACTCCAGAAGCAATGAATTGTGAAAATATTTGGGATTTATGTTCTTAAAATGCCGCTCATGCAGACAAAATTAAGCTAAGACAAATGAATTTTCTCTTCACGATCCCTTTAAGCTAACTACATGCGTGCGTCTCATAGATAGTTAAATCCTGTAAGGGCTCTAGCTTTGTTCCAGCTGACGAACATGTGGCTGTCCGTTTCCCGCCTGCTTCGTTCGGCATCTTATTGTCTAAAACCCACCAACCCAAACCACTCGACTACGGAGGACAGCTGTCAGGTCGCATTGAACCGTGAGAATTCCACGTTTGAATCTCCCAGCAGCACAACGGGCGTGCCATCGGTATACCGGCATGAAGCATAGCTGTTCGTTAGACATATTGTGCTTCGCTGTAAAAAGGCATTATGCTGCGGTCGTTATTTTTTGCTGACCGCGTCGCACCTGGTTTGAAGTGGTAGCACTCATGAGCTGGACAATTTAGTGAGGTACTAATGACGCACGGATGTTTCACCTGGCTGATTAAATTTTCCTCGCCTGATCTGCACCGGAGACTCGGTCCGATATTTTCAGTGCATACCGAGAGCATTCTTGCAGTAGCTAACAAAACATCCTGAATCCGTAAGATCATCACTCGTCAAGGCTGAGGACTGCTGCAATTCTCTCCGGTGCCTTCACCCGCCGCGGTGGCTCAGTGGCTAAGGTGTTGTGATGCTGAGCACCAGGACGCGGGTTCGATTCCCGGCCGCGGCGGCCTCTTTTCCGATGGAAGCGAAAAGCGAAAACGCCCGTGTGTTCGAGGTTTTGGCGCGCGTTGAAGATCCCCAGGTGGTCCTCATCGCCTCATCGCCTGCGCTGCGTCGGCGCGTTAAACCCTAAAATCAATCAATGAATCTACGGTGCCTTCAGCTGCAGCTGTCGTGGTTCGGACTAGCTTTTTCCTGCAACAGCATTAAGGAGGTAATGAAGACAGAATACAACTTCGTCAGTTTGAAACAATTAGCCTTTGGTGCGTCACGCAGTCCCATGCCACTCACAAAAGATGCTTTTTCGAATCAACAAAAAACAAACGCAAGAAATACAGAAATGCTTTCAAATTTCCCGTTACAGGGACGTTATATGGGCAGGAGGGACGTGATATGGACGAGGACTAAATTAATAGTTTGCAGTGTGTTGCGAAACGATACGACTAAACGATACTACAGACCCCAGTATACACTCGGCCAGTCAATTTTTAATCATTCAGGGTGTAGGGCAACGGTCGGAATCGCACAAATAAGATGCCGTGACGGCAGAGAAGTCGCCGGAAAGTGGCCGCGGTATCGCCACTGCTTCACCTCTTCTCGTTATTATCTCTGTTATTTGTACAGAGAGCTACACACTTGATTATAACACAAGTTTCGTACTTAGAGCCTGATCTTGCCTCGGCCGGAAAGCATTTGAAGAAAACTATTGTGCCATTCTGAAGTCTTAACCATTTATTTTGACCTCAACGTTTTTTGTGAAACGTTTGAGTCCTCAGTTTTGAGAGGAAACCAGTTGAAGTTGGACTGGGTGTTGTAGACAAGGGTGTTGTGCACTGTACGGAGTTTGTCATAGAATTTCTGTCATTGTTATCGGGACAAAACGGTCTTTCACAGCCGGACTCTATACCGCTACCCCCCAACGGTTTTATCTCTATGGGCAAAACGCCAAGACCTAAGACGCCGAGCGCATGCGTTAGGCCAATCGGGCATACAGCGTAGAGCTCAGAATTCGTTTAAGGAAACCACAAAAGAATCATTGAAACCGCATTATGGATGATGAGGTGTCTGTGAACAATGGACCGCCCCCCACCTTCCACCACAATGTGTTTGTCGTGAAGATTATGTTTGCAGATTATGTTTGAAGGGTAGGCAGAACTAGTGTCACTGAATCATACCCAGCTTTCTCGCTCAAAATTCCGACCTCTCAGGAATCTAGGAAAAACACTTCAGGAAAATGATATTTGGCATGAAGCAAGAAGTCGACGTGACGTTAAAAACACCAAAATAACTTTCCAGGATTCTGAATACTTTTTGTGTAATCCGCTGTCAAATCTTACTCCCCATGCATTTTTATGGGATAGTTTCCATGGCTCAGGAACCTAGTCGTGCAACGTGCGAGACTTGAAACTATGTACAAAGCAAGATTTCGCCCCCAATATTAGCTACGCCAAAAAACTTTACATTTCGTTAAATAACTATAGAGTAATCGTTGTTGAAAGGACTGTCATGAGCGGGAAAACTGCACATGAGCGCAGTTTATGCCCAATACGCCGGGTGCATGCGTCAGACTGGGCAGGACCCAGCATTTGCCGCATCTTCGGACATGCCTGTGCGGCTGAAATGCTCTTACACGCGCTATCATTGATTCGCATTCGTAACGACGTCAGTCGCGTGCAGCCGCTGAGCAGGGAGACAAGCAAAGCCTATCAGAAATGGCCAACTAAAACGCATAAACAGCAAAATGGCGGCGCCCATGTACCGTCGCACAAAGGTCACGTAATGCGAACTGATCAACCATCGCGGCGGCGGCACGGAACAAGTGTCTATACTCGGTACGTTTGTCCAGTGACACTAGACGAGCGAAAGCAAAAGCCCGCCGAGACGACACGAACCGTTTTATGCCCTCCTCTATCACCATTTATATTGGTTTACACCAGCTTTGCTTTAGATGCATTGTCGCAGGGCGGGATGGCGACCAATTTTAAAGCAAAGCTTTTTACCTCTACCCCCCAAGGGTTCTTTCGCGACCGTTTGTGTCAACAGAAAACTCCCGAGAACAAATAAAAGAATTTGCTGGCAACGCCGAGAATCGAACCTGGAACTAATAGAGTAACGGAGCGAGAGCCCGTTGTCTTAACGATTTAGCTACGAGCCCACGCGTAGACCCGGAAGACAGGTGGTTGACTCACCAAGCGCATCTATACGTGTTTACCCCATGCATTCTCGCTGAATGCCCCGTGATAGCGTCACGCGACCTCTCGCGCCGCTATGCGCTCCACCCACGGCATGTCTAGCGGCCCTGTGCGCGCCTTGCGGGTGTGCTAGGAGTTACAAAAATTAAAGGAAGCTCACACCAACGCATATCATCTCACTTCTAGTACGCCAGTGTGCTAAAGCCTGTGGTCTCCGGTGTTCACGTAAAAACTCAGCTCCATGACGTCTGCCCTCACGCCAAACGACACATCAAGGAACACATTCAAATACTCCTTGG
This sequence comes from Haemaphysalis longicornis, assembly GCF_048455015.1. Classification (NCBI taxonomy): domain Eukaryota; kingdom Metazoa; phylum Arthropoda; class Arachnida; order Ixodida; family Ixodidae; genus Haemaphysalis; species Haemaphysalis longicornis. The sequence goes on from NW_027526445.1 coordinate 138,705,743, forward strand.
TGCCCACGCCATCACTCCAAGCCCCAGCATCAAGATCCTGGGCCTACTTCGCCAGGCCAACACCAAGAGTGACGTATCCTTGCAGCGCCTCAAACACAGCATCAATCAAATCATTCACATGATCAGGCGAGTTTCCACAAAGAAGCGAGGCCTCGAGGAATCCGATACTTTTCGATTATTTCAAGCTTTTGTCCTCTCGAGAATCACTTACGTCAGCCCCCTGTCTTCTTCTCGACAAGGAGGACATAAAGATGCTTTATATAATGATTAGAATGGCGGTTGAGCAAGCCATTTGTCTTCCCATGAGGGCGCCCAGAGAGGCTGCTTAGCACGGGGCTCCACTACACGGTGTAAGAGCTGATAGCGGGCCATCTTTCTAACAAGAAGCTCCGAATGAGCAGAACTGTGGTGGGTCGCCGCATCCTTCACCAGATTGGCTGGGCAGCACAGAATGCCACTTCGTTTGATGTACTCCCGGACTCTTGGCGACAAGAACTAAAGATGCTCAATATATCTCCATACTGGTTTGAAGCCTGGTATTAAACTAGCACGCGCCTATACACACAGTGGGTTATTTGGAACTAAAACTACAGTTTTTGCAGCCCATAGTGCATGTCGGCATATTTTCATGCCATGACAACGTAAAGTGATGTGATACAATTCTTTCGAGCGTTCGGCAAGGTTGAAGCAACTGTTTTACGTTACATATGATTACCGAGAATCACAATGCCTTCTGCCAAAGCCGACAGCCCCGATTTCGTGGAATTTGTTTTCGTCTTCCATTTTCACTGTTGTCGATTACTAGCAGCTGGCTGTTCCCTTTGTTCGAAAGATTGTTGAATACAGAAGCTGACGCCTGGCTAAGACGCTTCGCGCTCCGCACAGGACCGGCTTCGCGAGGAATGGGGCGACGCCGGCAATGTTTATTCCGCTGCGGCATCCAAAACTATACTTAAACTCACACCTTGAGCTAGTGTATGCGATTTTAAGCGTATTATTATGATAAAAAGTTACGCACACGCAAAATCTGGTGCGGACAAGCATCAGACGCCAATAGAACGCAATGAAACAGCAGGGAGAGTGAGCCCGAGTAAAGCACACGACATATGCGAGAATCCCTAAGCCGACGTCATGGAGGCGCGCTTCGCAACGCCGCCCGTGGTCCCGCTCACCGCCGATTGCGCAGCTTTTGTTTCACTTTGATTGGCTTGCTCAGTGAAATCCCAAACAGACAGCAGATAGACAGACAGACAGCCCAAAATTTCGGCGTTCAAGCAGCCCAGGAAAGACTATGGTCCTGAAAGAGTTTAACGACAGCGGATTCTCCCATTTATCACAGCTACCAGTAAATTGACGAGTACCGAGTTTCGCGGCTCTGCCGTGTGGCGCGCTGGCGTCGTAACCACAGCGGAAAAGTCTTCTGCGGGTGCCGGCGCTCCCTTACTGCCGTCACTCACTAGCTCCCCAACCACATCGTCCTCCGCTGGCTCTGCAGAGTTGCCCGTAGCCCTTCCCGCAGCCGAACAACAGAGCATTTTATTTTCTTCGTGGACTGGAGCAAACAACGAAGTCAGGCAGGGCTCACTCGCACTCTCCTCTGTATTTGTGGTCGCGCGCTTCGCTGTGCATAATACACGAAGTCGCCGTCGTCCTCGCCGAGGCGTACACAGCGGGCTCCGTTTCGCGCAAAACCCATCCCGCCCATCGAGATTGGTCGGCGGTCCGCGCGCGCGCGTCAATTATTAACGTGTGCTGCTCTGGGCGCAAACGGCGCACGCGCTGCTGCGAGATGAACTCTCTCGTGTTGAATGTTGTGTTCCGCGCTCTCGGACGGCGCCGGCTTGCTCGTCCGCTCGCGTGCAGCGGCGCTGCGGGACGCCCAGCGCTCTTCCATCGGGGCAACCGAGAGCGCTTCGGGGCACTCGAGGCACGCGATGCCTCCCCCTTCGTACGCCGCGGTGCAGTGCGGTCCTTGTGCGTGCGCGACGGTGAATTAATGAGCACGCGCTGGTTTATTTACGTATGTACGAGCACCGACGTTCGCTGACTGGCTCGTCGGTCGGAAACGGTGTGTTGCAGCTGACCGCAGTTTTTTTTTTGCCCTCCAGTGGACGTGGCGGGGCCTTTGATGTAGACGACGTCAGTTTTATTAGACGGCAGCCACTTTGGGTGCAATCCTTCTGTAGTCGGTGATTTTTTAGTGAATAAATAGCATCAATATTTCTATTTAATAATTTTTGTAATTTATTTATTTTGTTAGGTTGTGTTATTTATTTATTTATTTATTTATTTATTTATTTATTTATTTATTTATTTATTTATTTTTTTAAAGGAGTACTTCTAGCCTTGGGGCAAGGCTTTAAGCAGGAGTGGGCGATACAACGAAAGGAAACAGCCCAAAACGCATATATTTCTAATGCGATCATGCCTTTCTAATGCATGATTGCATTGGCTGTGCTATTCCGTCTCTCGGCCCTAGTTTCCCGAGGTTCTCGTCTTCCCGTGGCGGCCAAAAAATAATCAGAAGAAGCGATCCGCGCCGGATCACCCCTTCGGTGCCGTACAAAGCCGGGTTTTTCTCTTGGGAGAAGTAATGTGATTGAAGGTCCCGTTAAAAGTGCTATAAATAGCAACAAAAAAGTAGTTGAACTAACCAGTTTGACAAGAAAAGTAAAGCTAATGTGGCGGACAGGCCGCTCTCATTTTTGATCTCCAAATACTTTTTTCAGTCTCTGAGGCAACTGGCGATAGGCACTTCAAGTCTTCTAGATTTCCTCCGATGCCTTCAATTGAAACGGGGCGGCTTCTTTCCTCCCAGCTAGATTGAGCCGTAGTCAACGTTGTTCGCTTTCTTCTTTCTTAATTGCTGCACGCTATATTTCCCTATCATTCTCTAGTACCGTTTTTCCTTGCACATATTTCATATTTTTACTTCTTCTGTGCTTACTTCTTTCTTCCCTGTATTTTCATTCGAGCCTCGTTGCGTCATTTATTCCTTCGTTCTGCTATTCCTTTCGTATTGATCCACAGTTCTCCTACTGCCCGAACCCTTGACCACCATGCCTACATCCACTATTGACGCGTTTGCAGTTTGGTATACACCTACCTTTTTATTCATTTATTGATACTGCTAGCCTCAACTCCGGAGGCTGTTGCAGGAGTGGGGGATACATGAATAATAAGCGTGCTCGTTTTGAACAATTCACAAAAGCAGAAAAAAGGGTCAAGGTGAAAACAACAATATCAGCCAAATAGATTACACACATATACACGTGGCAATTCAAAGGATAACAATAATTATGCATTACATATAGAAACACATGAAAGGTTCAGCAATAGGGAGTACAGAACACATATCAAGAGGGATTATTGAGCAAAAACTTAGACAATTTTGAAGCAAAATTATCAAGGTATGAACTAGTAACAATTTCATTAGGAAGACAATTTCATTCTCTTATTGCACGTGGAAAACAAGAGTATTTAGAGGATTGATTGTGGAACCTGTACTCAATAAGATGTTTGTCGTGTCTTGTTCTTGTAGACCTGGAAACAGATGGAGTAATGAATTTCTTACCTCGCCTTTCCAAGGTCTCTGCTGATCTTCGCACGCCGGCCATCCCGTTTTCTCTCCCCATGGCCCCAACTGTGTTCTACCTTCGTTTATTGCGACAATCACACCTTCATCCCTTTTCATTTCATGATCCACTCTTGCTGATGATTGTCACGGTATCTCCGCATCTTTCCCGTCTCCCGCTCACCGCAGCTTCCAGGGCCCATGTCCGCGGTGTCTCAACTGGAAAACATTTTATGCACGTCAGTCCTTCTTTTTCGCCACAGCATTAACGAAAAGTGTGGCTGCGAATAACAGTTTTCCAATTTGCATGTGACGTTTCGAAGTTCAGCGGAGTTTGCTCATCTTTTCTGGGGCGTGGAGGCCATCACGAGCAGGCTTCCTCTGCAGCGACGCGATGACAACGAACTGGCGCCGGCTTGGACGTTGCGCCAGAGAGACGGCGACGATCGTGAATTATTGGCGCGCCTTGGGCGTCTGCAAACCGCGCTAATAATAGAGTAGAAGCTGCGGGCCATCTGTCCCTGTTCCGCTGTTTCTCTGGCGCGGTCCCAGTCGGATCCGGTTCGGAATTCGGGCTCGATTCAGAGTCTTCGTGTCTTTTTTTGCCTCCATCCGGGTTTCTTTATTATTTAATACACTGCTGGGAATGTGGAATCGCAGTTTCGCGCGTAATGACACTGTTGGGGCTAATTGGAACGTTGCTATGGGAATGCGAATTCGTGCGGAGAAACGCGTTGAAGATATGAAATAAAGAAATTTGAAGTTTCGGTTTTTCCAACAGTGAAGTTACGCGAAATGTTACCAGGGTGGATTAGAAACCATAGGCTCATGGTAGAAGAAGAATATGGTAATGCAATAAAGTGCTGAAAAAAAACTCACCCTAAAAACCGACAAAGACTAGTTCCACGCCGTCATCACCGCGTGATAAACTAAACGGACATGCGTTTCGATGTCGAAGGACCGGATACTGTAGCTATTGTCTTAAGTAGGGATAGAATGTTACCTTTTAGGATGTAAGTTGCAGGCGATATTTAAACGCTGGATTGGCGCCTTTTTGCCATTCGCAGTAGGAAATTACAGCATATTGTATTTTCACTCCTGCAGGGGCTCACAGAAGTCGTGCGTGACAGAACGTAACATGCGGAAATGTCCACTGCCCTGCCTGCAGACACTGCCCAAGGGCGATAAGGGCCCGTCAAACTGTTCCCAGCTTGTTTCATGATTACCTTGTGTAATAATTATTACGTTAAAAATTGAAATGGAAATAGAAAGAAGCGATATGGTCGCTACCACTGGGGACATCGGCATGTTTCTTGTGATTGTTGCAGACTAACTGACCAGTCGCATATGAGGCATGGCTCGAGGGCGCAAAGTTATGCGGTCTCGAAGCAGCTGAAGCGATCTCACGTTCGCGCCAAAATGGCGTCGCCGTCTCTTCCTTTCTTGAAAGCGGTATGTACACAAGCTGAACAGCGGCGTGTATTCAAGCGGTGATTTTTTTTCGGAGCCATTCAGTGGATTACCGGTAAAAGTGTTTATTGCTTTCCACTCCAATTTGACATTCCCCGTCACTTTAATGGGGAACCGGTCACGTCATTGTTGGTTCGACTCAAAGAGAGAAGATGTAATTTCTCTGCTCAAGCGGAAACCTGGAAGAAGGTTAGTCAGCTGTGGTGGGCTGACCGCCACGGCCTATGAGGTGTTGCCTTTAAGATTATTGTAGTTCTGCGATGAAATGATACTAAACGCCGCTGGAATACCATTTTATCGGAAATCAATTTGCACCGCATTTTACACCCTGGAGCTGTGTGCGGTAACTCTCCCGGCAGCTTGTATGCAAACGCTTCGCGGTCCAGCGGCCCCACGTGACATGTGGGACGTCACTCTGCGCGCTAATCTGTTAAGCAACTTCTTAAAGTTGCCGGCCGTTCGGGCTCTGTGGCCTCGAGGTAGAGCTCTGGGTACTGGCGCTGGACGCCTGGTTTCGAGCCGCAGCGGGTCTAACCTTTCTTTTGGCAAAACCCAGTCGAAAATGACGTGAAGAAAAGTTTCTGTAGTTTGTCGTATTTTCGCGCGTCGTACTGTCGTTTTGTCGTATTCTTGTCGTGTCGTGATTCTGATGCTCTGTCGTGTGCCGTATTCCTATCCTGATTTCGATATTCCATCGTGTTCCACCAGTAGTTGCACATGGTTTGAATTTTATTGCTCATTGTGGAGTGTAGCTTAAATGGCAGTTTTTGTTGTCACGACAGGAAAGTTTGTAGTTGAGGAAATTGACTTTGTTGTTGCGATAGAAATGTGTGTTGTAACAAGAGATGGCCTTGTCATAACAACGGGACTTGTGTTGTCACAACAAAGTTTTTTGTCGTACGAAAGGAATTCTTGTTAGGTTGTTGCCGTATTCCCGTTGTGATATTAGATTGGGAAACGTGGGAAAGGTCTTTTTGTTAATAATTGTGATTTGCTATCCTTTGGTCGGCTTATGTTCGGGGCGCAGCCTATGATAATGTCAAATGAACGTTCTGTATCGCGCAAAGTATCATCGAGCTGCGCAGCGCAGCTTTTGAATGGTTATGATGGAAAACGTTTATTCAGTAGCAACCATTGGGTTTTTTTAGAGCCCCTTGCTAGGAGTAGGCCAGCATCCCTTGGCACCTGGCGGATGCGTGAGCTTGGTTGATGATCGTTCGTTGAGCTTCCAGGTCTTAGCTGAATGTCAGTCTCCCAAGTGTCTAATATGTGTACGCCATCTGATATCTCTGGGCACGTCCATATCATGTTGACCAGGCTTTGCAGGCTTTTATAGTATTCGCATTTAAGTTCAAATTGATCTGGGCAGAGTTTACCAAGTACTAAAGGATTTTGGGCAAGTTCCACATGTCGTTTGCCCCAGATTTTCTGTTCCTTTTTTCCGGGTTTGCTATGCGCGTCTGGCTTTTCCTTCCGTTTTCATCTGCAGTATAGTGTTAGGTGAGCATCCTGCCGTTTTGGAGAATTTGTGTTTCAAACGTCGTTTTCAGATGCTTTTCAGGCAGACAGGCAAATGGGCCGTAGGGCAAGCTCGTTTGCTCCTTCATTGCCCCTGAGAGGCAACTGTGCCGGGGTCCAGATTAGTCAAACCTGGCGGCGTATTGCTTTTTTTTTTTTTGCAGGATACTTTGGAAATGCGCCCGCTGGAAGACAGTGCAGATACCGCGAAAAAAAAAAACCCGCAAAAACCCGACAGTGCTGGTTGCCTGTAAAGGATGCACCACCGCACGATGAGGGTTCTTGGGGTGAAGTCAGCTTTAGTTTTAGAGCGCTAGGAGTCCGGCGCGGAGTTGCAGACAAGACTAAAACTGATTATGAGTGTGCGACTGACCACGTGACCCTTTAAGGGTGCACCACTGCTTATGCGAAATATAATGGGGTGAAACGCATTTTCATTTAAAGCGCACAACTTCGTCTGCCCATCATGCCAGTGCGCAGTTGACACCTAAGAAGAAACGTCCGCTCGTGCTAGTCCCTGGGGTCCTAGAAGAAGTTGCGCCACTCTACACATGCTATTATTGTGCTGAAGCATCGTCTAATACTACCGCTTGCACATGTATATGCCAAGGATCCTAATTCGCAGTTTTGTGGACCTTAAAGATTAGAAATATTAGCGCAGCTTGCAGAAGTGGTGCAGGGCTGCGGAAACAGCACAGGGGGCGGCCCCTCTCCCTTCGTCGGAGACCCGGATGTTGCACCTCGAACGAATTTCCGAACTTGCCACTGAAAGTTCTCCATGTCCGCAGGCTTTCACATTTCTCCCAAAGTGGACCGCGTTAGCCCCCGGCAGCCGGCTTCGCCAACTCGGCGTGTTTAGTCTGAACTCGGCGTCTGTTCTCCTCACTTCAGGCGCGAACGTACGTGAACTGGCGGGGAGAATCGCCACGAATGCTGGTCAAAGTGTTCTCGGAGGTCGAGCTCGCCAACGCCGCGCGCTCCTCACCCTGACGTGCGCTCGGTATCTCTTCTCGGTATTTCGTTCTGGTAACGCTGGACGGCTGAACGAGGACCTTAAACAGCTCTGCTCTTAAAAGAAGACATCTGCGTGCGTGTGACCGCCCAGGTTGCCCTAGAGGGTGCACCACTACTTAAAGGGAGCTATTGTGGGGATGCGTACTTCAATTGTACCGCGGGCAGCGGTATATGTCAAGCGTTCAGGGGCACAATTGACACGAAGACAATCTTAGTCCGGGTTAGGCGTTTATCTAATTGAACAGTTATAGCATTGTTTGTGCTCATTCATGTAGAGTCCTGATACAACTTGGATTTCGTTTTCTGAGACATGGTTCACCCATGGCATGGCAGAAACGTCTGGCACAAAACGTCATGGTTTGTTCTGCTGCTCGCAGTACATTTTAATTTTAAGGTGTCCGCCTGTTATGGCTTAGAATGCCACGGTGCCCTTGGGGTGCTCCGATACTGGCTACGTTAATTATTGGTAGGTGAGCTTTTCCACTGCGAGGATCAGGAGAATATAATACAAGGCTTCAGTAGTCGGCTAAGATATGGCTTTTGCATCTAGGGGATCGTAGATAGGAATTAGTTGCTGTGTTTGATACACTGTCGGCTGTGCAATTTTATATCTGTGTGATAATCAAAAACGACGTGTCCGTTTATATATATATATATATATATATATATATATATATATATATATATATATATATGTATATTCGGCCGCTGACACCTCTGCCTCAGCTCATCACAGCTCTATGTTTGGGGTAGGGTCGTCGGTACCGGTTTTCTCACTTTGTTATTCAAATATTGGCCACTCAGTAAGCTTAGCTTCAATGGAAGAGAAAGCGTAATCGAATACGTTTTGATGTATGCCAGAATGTTGTCTCTCCCACGAGAAAGTTCTTACAATATTCTACCCCTTTGCGGAAACACACCTTATAATCATGGTGCTTCTTTAGTGCGTTAAAGTTCCATTCGTTTCTTTTATCGATGTCTGTTTCCTTTCTTCTTGGCAGGATAGCGTGCGTTTCCTACTTGACCCCTTGACTTTTGTGTTTCTAGGTTTACGGTTGTACAAACAACCGTAAACCCGCATGAACGGAGAGGTGGAGTCGAACGATATAACAAAAGAGGTCGCACAGACTTTTAACAACAGCTGGTAATCTTAACTATCACTTTTTCCATAGGTTTATTTTTCTTAGTTGGAAGGAGGGAGGTCTCGTTTGTCAAACTAGAGGTTGACCTTTTCTTTTTACTGTGCATCTTATAGATTGTTCCATAGTATTCACGCTGTCTTTCTGATGTCGGCATTTTTTCTTATTTATTCCTTTTTAGGAAGGCCCGACGAAGCGTCGACGTCTACTGATATGCTGGAACGAGGCAGCGCATCGCCTGACGTGACGGAGCGACAAGCCGTCCTTGATACGAAAAACCAAGCATCCCACCAACTGGAGTCATGGTTTCCAGGGCTGCGCTTGCCAGTTAGTCCTTTTTGCCATACAAGCGGAGATACAAAGAAGTGGGAGTCCTCCTCTTGGGAGTGGACGTTCGTCGTTCGATACTTGTCGATTGTGGTGCGAGCTCGCGTGAATTGCAACTCTGTTCTCTCCCCCTCGTTGCATGCGTGTGTGCTACGCGCGACTTGACTGTGCGCGAGGCCACCGTTGCAACGACCCGACGACAATCGATGATCCCAGTGCTTCCACGAGGGTACTTACCGCACTGTCTACGAGGACGAGAAGAGAAAGAAGCGGACTCAATGCCGTTGATGTGCGCCGATTAGGCGTCGTCCTTGTCGTGTTATCTCGGAACTTGACTCTTGGTGTTTCTGTGACCGGGTAGTGGCTATGCGGCCGCCTCGGTAGTCGACCACTGACCATGCGTGCGAATCTGTCGCGGAGGGCGCAGCAGGAGCCCTTGGCTGGATTGGTCACGTGTACGTCGCGGTTACTTGTGATCTTGTAGTAGTTTGTAGGCGACGCTACACACTGCTTCAGGCAGCATTATACTCTTCGCTGCTGCTTATGCGGGTGCCCGTAAGACGCGGAATTCTAGTGCTGGTGCGTGATTAAATGATTCCAAGTTGATGTCATCAAAATGTTGTTTTTAGTGTGTGCCACTCTCATCCCGTTTTTTTTGTGTGTGTGCTAAGCAACGAGTGTGAAATAGATAAAATAACCTGAGGGGAGGGTGTAGAGGCAGGGATTATTTTAGTGCGGAAAACCTTCGAAGCCTTTTCTCGAATTGCGTTTGTTTTACCTGTGGTTTTTCGCTCCTTACCTGTGGAAGGAATCGCTCCGTAATTTATCATCGCTTGCGTCTATTGCCGTGGCACCAGAAGTAATATCAACTAGGAAACGCTGCATTCAATAAAAAAGATCGGAGGAAGCGTTATGAACGTTGTATTGGGGGAAGGTTTCGAATTTACGGTTCCTTCTGTAATATAATCGAGCGTTGTAATTCCGGGTGGAATAATTACAGACATAAATTAAAACATAAATGACTGTCCCAAGGATAAAAATAAGGAAAAAAATAATTGGACTCGATAAGCTCAAGACAGGCAGTACCATTCAGTAGTCAAGGTAGGAGAGAAGTGTTTGCCAATGGTGAACCAAAGTACCAAATACAAAACAAAAAGGTCATCAGGGGTAATTTGAATATAGGACAGTCACAATAACATGTAAAATACTGTAGATACTGGCGCAGCTTGCGCTCCTAAAGTAAAATAAAGAGGTTTGTATCACTCGGAAGGGTACCGCTAGCCGTACAAGCTCCACGTTCTGGGAAAATGCGGGTTGTTCTGCCGTGCCAACGCCAGTAGGCCGTTTACCCGCAATAAAGAAGCTCAACCATTAGCTTCATTTATTCGAACTAGCGAATCCGTTTCTTGCTGGTACGAGGCAGAGCACACTGGTAAACATTGCTGCGATATTTTGGGATTATAAGCTCACACTTTATTCGTGTATTGTGGTGTACTTGCTTCCGTTATCAGAATCGGTTTTGAAGTATTGAGGAAGTGTAAAGCAAACTTTTTCTCCAGTGTTGAATTTCGTCGCCCATAAAAACAAAATTTTAGGGTACCTAACCTTCCTCTACACAGCACGTCACAGCATGGATCTGTGGAGCTGTATTGTTGAATACTGCATTTTTTTTAAAGCAGTGCTTTTGTTCCTGACTGTTTTGCTTTCGTTTTTTAAATGATTCGTCTCTTGTGTCAGGGGGGAGGGTGGGGGTTGAATGTGAACCTTGGAATGTGCGTATCATTGCGTGCTGTGTTGTTGAATAATGCGGCCTTATACTGTTGTTTTCTCCGAACACGCATCGTTGAGTGCACATGCGTGTACATAGGTTTGTTATCTCTGAAATTGGTCTGTTTTCTGAGGGGCTGTGTCGTCGGTGCGTCACACCTTTACCTGCTTTATGTCTGCTCTTGTACGGCGCTTTGAACTGCATTCTAGTAGTTACAGACTGTTGTCTTGTCCTTGTCCTTATGTTTTGCTGACTACTATGACAACATGCAGCTGCGTTGTTTTCTGGAGTATTTCTTAAGTTTTAACGCCGGTAACTTTATCCGGGCAGATAGCAGCAGCGCCCAGTAGCTTCTGAAATGTGGCCGTAACGCTTTTCCGGGACTACTTACGCAATATATAGTCAGGTGCATTTATATTGTATTGTCGAGGCTGCTGCTTGCCACCAATCGTCACAAACTTTGTTTCCAAGTACATTTCTGCTATTAGGGTAAAACTGCGTAAGTCTTTTGAGAGAAAACATTGAAACCTACAAATGCATCAAGCATCGTCACGGTCGGCGTGTATACTGTACATGAGTAAAGACACGAGTCAATTCAGAACAGCTGTAATATAATAAGTATTTACATAGTTAGTCTACGCACCCTTTTGGTTACAGTAATTGTGTTGCGTTGTAATTTGACTTTTCAGCCATGTACCGCAAAAGTTCGATTTCTTCGGAAGAAAAGTTTTGGAAGTATCATGCGCCCTGGCCGGAGTTCGCTAGTAATAGGTGGCCAAATTTCTACGCCTATCAGCCCAAAGCCTCTGGTATACATTAGCCTATGTAAGTAGCTGGTTACTCGTCTAAAATATTTTCTCACCCAGCTGTTCGGAACTTACCACACATCTAACGGTGACACTGCAGACATCTGAAATCTAGAAATAAAATTCCCGTTGTCTTTGATAGGCCGTAGGTACGAATAATTTAACAAACTTTCCGACACCTACTATGATACCACTTTCGTCTCTTGACGCAGAGTGTCGTGCAAACGCACTAGGGCGTAAACTGTTCGAGAAAATAATTACAGCTTAAAGGATCCGCACTACGGCCAGTGACCGCATTATATCATCTTTCAGTAGTTGTTTTTTATTACCCTGGCCTCAAGCTTCTGTGTGCGACCTATGAAAATAGGTTTTAATTTGAAAATGTGCCATGAGAACGTCTCCATTTTCTTACATAGTCTAGTCGACATTATGCCAAAGAAGCTAATCGTTAAAAAATCGAGCAAAATAAACCTTCTGAATGTTGCCTATAACCATGTATCATTCTACCCGAATTATTGTAATGTAGTGTATTATAACGCTTTGTTTGAAAAGTTCTATGTAGGGAGGCATGAGTCGTGTTTGTGGGCATATTAAATGGAGCTCAAGGTTGGGAATGGAAGTCATTCGCGTTATTCTTGCCGTTGTTATGCGTCTGCTTCCTTCAACTTGCAACAAAAATCGCTTAATATTATAAACATGTAACAGTCATTGCTGACATTTGAGGTTTACCGGGGGCTTGCGTGAAAGTCTTCAACGTTTATTTTTGGTAATGTTCTTTGAATTGTTTTTAATATTCATTTGGATTGTTTTGGCAGCCTTCGCTTGCATTGGCGCAGTCCTGGTAAGCAGGTTCATGTGCTTTGTGCGAAAATAACTCACTGTGGCGGCGTCTGTCCATTCCAGATGCGACACGTAAACATGAAAGTCCTTCTCTCGTCCTCAGTGACGCGCCATCACATGATGAGTTGGCTTTCAGTGCGCGGTATTTGAGGGTACGTTTACTAAACCATGTTACTTTAAGTGGCCTTTTGACTCTTGCTGCGTATTCTCTTACGTTTGGAGGGATGCCATGTTGTATTTCACATTTGCAACGAATCTATGAATTTTTTTTGTTTGGCATGCACAGCAGCACCTAGAATGACCTATTACGTGTTCGCTTGATAAACGTGTGGTCAATCATTCTAGTTCCAGGTCTCACAAGGCAGCCAGAATACTTGTGCGCCGTGGTCTCCAAACATGGCCGAATAGTTTTTTGCGTTGAATGCCATATTTAGCTCGCCGTTGCCTCACCGGTAATAAATACTCCCGTGAGGCCTTTATTGTTTTTTTTTGTGCTAGTGGGGTGAAGAGTAAGCGCCAAAGAGCCACACTTCATTTGAATTGAATTTGAAATTTCCCGCCTGATCTGATATTTCTGCCAACCCACGGTGCCATGCAAAAATGTCCACTACATGTTAGTGGATCGGGGTGTAGCATTTCCTGCAGAACTTCCATGTTATTTTGGACTAGCTTGAAATTGCGGCCATGAATCTGGATGCGAAGTTGGGATAGTTGATGTATATTCCACTTGTAAAACAGTGTTACTAGACACTGGACAAGAGGGGAAAGCAGGACAGGCGGTATGATGTGTACCCGTCTTCTTGGGCCACGTGTAGTAAAGGGCTGTTTCAACAAGACCAGCATATAACTAAATACTGTTATTGCTGTAGGAGATATGCGGCGTTACATGTTTGCGTGAAAAGGTTTTCTGTGAAATTACAAACTTCGTGATACTCAAGCACTTCGTTTTCTTCCGCTGTGTGTTTTAACGTCTAATCACGCTGTTCCAACAGTAACAGTTACGGTCGGCGGAAGTTCCGAGGCGCTTACAAAATGAGGTGACTGTTTACGTTGATTTTGTGCCTAGAGTGATACTGTCTTCAAAGATGTTATCGGTGTGTATATAAAAAAGCTTCTGACGTTCTGTGCGTCCACATCAAATTGTGACGAGTTGTACGAGAAACAAGCGTACTGCCAACGAAGATTTCATGTTTCAATATCAGACCTGACATGCACAAGTTGTGTACTTGTTAGGACGGTTAAACAAGTTTTTTTGAAAGACATAGAAGACGTGCAAGTCCGAAGCAAACGCGGAGAGTGTCACCCGAGAACTGGAGGAGGAGGACAAACATTTTATTGAGCCTTTAAAGGCCCCTTAGGGGGGCGTGGTGACCGGCGTACCGGTGACCGCAGCAGCCCTCGCCGTGACCACCCGTTGGGTAGACAGGTCGGAGCTTCCCAGCGCCTCAGCCCTGTGAGCTCTCCACTAGTGTCGCCCACAACTGCGGGTTTGGTCCGACCGTGAAGTTTAACCGACACCACCAAATTCCAACATAGCCTTGCAACATTCGTTGGCACTCAGTGCCAGTAAACAAATAGCAAGCAATCGGGTGTCATACACATGCAAAGAGATCTCGGGTGTCATATCACCCGAGATTAAGAGGCCTTGGGTGATGTGGCACCCGAGGCCTCTTGGCATGCGTGACGAGACTGACAACTGCCGGTGTCTATTTCCTGCGCACCGAGACGAATGAAAGTACGGCGATATTCTGCCTGCAATGCTCCTACTGTTGCTACTAAACTCACACATGTCCTCCTCAGTGTTTCCCTAAATAAGCAAATGTTTGCAGGGAAGCACAGTTCACTTTTCTTACATGATCGTTTTTGGCATGCACGATGTTCCGAAGGAAGGAAACCCACTGACACCTATTGGTGTGAAACACGTCCCAACTGGTATCAGCGACAACATGTACATATTAACTGTTCCAGAAGGATAGGAAGCTATCTCGATGTCTTGGTCCCAAAACCGGCACAAAAAAGCGTTCCTGGGCAGGGCCGATTCTATCGCATGAATGTCTCCTGCTAATGTTGGCCTGTACAACTGAATTCTGCGCTGCACACTACACGTGGAAATTCTGGGCCTAATTCTTCATGCTTTGAAGCTCATCGTCGCAAAGCCGTGCAATGTACACTTCGTGCTCATTCAGTCTTCGCAATATACTGAAGTTATAACGGGAAAAAAACATTGATAACGGGAGCGTAGTCATGTATGTGAAACGTGTGCATGTGTCGACGAATACTCGAAAGAATGAAGTCATATCGCCGTTTGTACAGTAATTACATGTAAACAGAGTATTAAAGCTTTGTCTTTCAGGTGGTTCGAGTGGTCTCTTGCGTTGTTTCTTTTGACGGATGAAACTGGCATGCAGGCCAAGTACCTAGCTGAAAGCAAGACGAACGACCTCTTTTGCGGAAGATTTGCCATCCGAATTTATGCACTCTGCGTTGAAAGCGTGAGAAGTTAACACAGGCCAAGGCGCTAATAAAAAGTAAAATGGAATATTAATTATATATGAAGTGTCCTTAGCAGCCCCTAACCCGTTTCAAATTTTTGTGAGAGTTATAGCGCGGACGTTTTTATCAGAAATGTAAAAGAAGGAAGGCGTTGGCGAGTTCGTTATTTTCACCTCAAACCCACGCTTCACTGCTTCCGAATGGGGCACCACGCGCACCACGAAGGAAATGTTTTCTGGTAAGTGAGCCAGCCTGTTTTGTTTTAAGTGCGAATGCACTTTATAAGCGACCCCAAACCATCCACCGCCGGCGGCGGCGGCGGCGGCGTCCGCAGTGCTCCTCTATATTTAAAAAAGAAACAGCATCCGGCGCCAGGTTTCGATCCGAGGACTTTGCGGCCGCAGCGCGACGCTCTACCGACCAAGCCACGGACGCGACGGTGATATCAGTGTTAGTGACGCGCCTTATATCTTTAACGCATTCAAACTACGTCGTCAGCGGCGTGCGTTGGCGACTCAGCGGCGTTATAGCGGCTTGATAACTGCGTGGTGTACACGTGATACTACAAACCCGATGGAAGAGATGGAAGAGAAGGCGGCGAGGCGGTGGGCTGCGGGGGCCGAGCGCAAGCGCCGCAAGCGGGCCGACAACCGTGCATTCGCACTTTCACATTCTCCCCCTCGGGGAAATGCGGGGGAATTTTTTGATACAAGTTTTTTGCCTTATCGGGATGTCGTTGAGGCGAACTAACCCACATGGTCTAGAGTTCTCCACTAATGAACGCAGGAATGCAGACAATGGCTGCGGCTAAGCTCAGCAAACCCTGTATATGCAAAGCGAAAGCTTGGCTTAGCCTGGTTGTCACTCGTTTAACCTTTGATTTAGCCGTAATTATTACACTATTCCTCCAAAGTCTGCCTTTGTCTACGTTTGGGATCCCGCGTTTAGCGCTTTCCGAGCCTAACGGTTCGCTATTCCTTAGTCTCCGACGCTAGCTTCGCACGCTTGGCATTGCAGTGAAGCAGCTCGCCAGCTGATATCCGAGGCGGGGTTAAACGCCACTTGCCGAAAACGGATCAGAGCCTGCAGCTCCCACGAACGCTCAGAGAACAGAAGGCGGCGCGGTAGCGCTTTTATTTATGAATAAGCTTCCATGTACGTGGCCAGTCACGGGGCCAGGCGTCGACCCAGCTGCGGAGAGTGAATGCGCCAAGCCTGCAGTGCCGTAGGAACTGGGCGACTAGCGAACGCGAACGCGTAGGTCGGCATAACTCGGCCCGGGGATTCACGTGATACGTTGCTAAGGCTACAGCGGGCTATCCCCGTCGCCATTACTCGCCGCTTAAATTAAGGCTGTACCCTTAGAATTTTTATTGCAACACCCATCCGCCACAAGTAAGGCGAAACACTCGGTATTTTTATCGCGATTGCCATCCTCCACAGGAAAGGCTACGCACTTGGCATTTTCACCGCCATACCCATTCGCCGTACGGGAGGGTATAGACTTGGAATTTTCATCGCCATAACAATCCGCCGAAGTTAAGGCCTTCGAATTTTCATCATGCCCATTCTCCGAAGGTAAGGCTATACGCTTGGAATGTCCATAGCCATACACATCCGCCGACGGTGAGGCTACATATTAGATGCAGAGCATCTGATTCACTCGCCTTGTCCCTCCGGCGTCGTCGTCGTCGTCGTCGTCGTCGCGTTGTCCACCCCTCCCCCATTCTTCTCGCATCGCCAGCTGCGCTCTCTGCCGCTCACCCGCTCTCCTCTCCGATAGCGAACACTCTCTCGCGAAGGGCATTGGATTGGATTGGATTGGATTGGATTGGCTTGGCTTGGATTGGATTTGGATTGGATTGGATTAAAGTGGATTGTGTTGGATTGTGTTGCGTCATAGCCGCGGCAGACGCGCTGGGGCCGGCGCATGTGCAGTACTCTCTCTTCCGCGGTGTCCTCTCCTTCGCGCGCTGCGCATATAACCGGTGTGCCGTTCTCCGGCGAAGCAACATCCACGCTTAGCTCAAACACCTAGAGTCCACGCCGATTTACAAGTACGCCAACGTCGTCACCGACTGGGACCGGCTTACGCAGTCCCCTCAACGTTATGCGCGGTATAAAACGCGGTCCCTTCGCCGCTCCACCTGTGCGTCGCATCTACACAGGGGTTCCCGCGAGGGGAGGTGGGAGTTCTAAGTGCGAATGCACTTCTTAAGCGAGCCTAAATCGTCCGCCGCCGTCGTCCGCCGCTCCTCCGGAGGTGTTATCGGGCGCCTCCTCTCCCCTAGCAACGGAGCGGAGCGGAGGGGAGCGCGCCTAGCAACGGCGCGACCGATGATGGCGGATAGTTCGCAGGCAACGGTACCACCAACAACGAGTGAAATACAATCCAGCACGAGCATTTCACCCGTCGCTGAAGGTCACGTCACCGCGGGAACTTCGAATACTTCGTCGTCGGTCGAAGACAAAGCTGCGAAGCGGAGGGCCTGCGACGCCGAACGAAAGCGGGCGAAGCGAGCTGCCGATCAGGAACTGCGAGCGCGGGAAGCTGCGGCCCAACGTCAACGGCGAGCTGCGGACTCCGAACTGCGAGCGCGGGAAGCCGCGGCCCGACGCCAACGTCGAGTGGGGAAAGTGGCCGAAGAAGCATTCGCACTTACACATTCTTCCCCTCGGGGAAATGCGGGGTATCTTTTTATTTTACATTCTGTTGTCATACCCATCCGCCGATGTAAGCAACTAAACTTGGCCTTTTCAAGACATACTCATTCAACGAATGTAAGTTTATACCATTTGCACTCTCATCGCCATACTTGCCGGCCGAACGTATGGCTCTATCATGAATATTATCACAGCCATAACTGGAAGTCGGAGGTAAGGCTAAAACCGGGTCATTCTCATTGCCATTAGTTGCCACTGAAGTTAAGGCTATGTGCTTGGAATTTGAATCACCATACCTATCCGCCGAGCGTAACTCTGCAACATTGCATTTTCTTTGTAAAACCCAACCTCAGCAGGTAGGGCTATGTCCTTGGCATTCCCGCGGCCATACCCATCTGACAAATCTAAGGCTACACTCTCTCCTTTTCATCGCCATACGCATTCGCGAAGGAAAGGCTACGCCTTTTAGCATTTCTTGCTCTTACCAATCCACATAATACAACACTGTAGGCTAGGTTGTGATTGCCATACCCGTTCGTCGAAGGTAAAATTATACTGTTGCCATTTTCATCGCCATATTTATCGGCCGAAGGTGAGGTTCTACCACTCATGCTATCACAGCCATAATTAAGCATCGAAAGTAAGGCTACACCAGGTCCGTTTTCATCGCCACTTCACGCCGCTGAAGGTGCCTACGCCCTTGCCATTTTCATCGTTATACTCATCTGTACAAAGCAATGCTTTGGTATTTTCAGCACCTTGCGCATTCGCCGAACTTAGGGCTATACATATCGCATTTTTATCTACGAAGGAGAGGATGGGTATGGCGATGAATATACTAACGAATCGGTATACCCTTGGCATTTTCATCACCATACCCATCCTCCGAAAGTAAGATGGTGGAATTTGCATCACCATACGCATGCTCTGGATGCAAGGCTTATACACTTAGCATTTTATCGCCATACCCGTCCGCCGAATATAAAGCTACATGCTAGGCGTTGTCGTCGCCACACCTATCCGCCGAAGGTGAGGATATTCCCATGGCATTTTCATTGCCCTAATCACCCGCTGAAGGTACGGCCCTGACATTTTCTGCACCATACACATGCGTCGAACGCAATTTTAATCGCCATACCCATCCGCGAAGGTAAGGCTACACGCTCGGCATTTTCATCGTCATAGCCCTCCGCCAAAGGTGAGGCTATAGTCGTTGTTTTTCATTGCCATACTCATTCGCCGAATGTAAGGCCTTGGCATTTTAAATACCAGACCCATTTGCCGAACATACGGCAATACACTTGTGAGGGCGAATGTAAGGCCGAAACCTATGCCCTTTCATCGCCATACCCATCTGCTGAACGTAAAATTATGCGGTGGGCATTTTAATCGCCATATTTAAGGGCGGAAAGTAAGGCTCTACCATTCAGGTAATTACAGCCCTAACTCCGCGTCGAGAATAAAGCTATACGCGGGCCGGTTTCATTGGTATTGTTTGCAGTTAAAATTAAGGCTACACCTTGTCATTTTCATGGTCATACTCACCCCCCGAATAAGAGGTTTTGGCATTTACATCACCATACCCATCAGCCAAACGTAAAGCTATACACTTGTCATTTTCACCCCCATACCCATCCTCGGGAGGTAACGTTACACGCTTGGACTTTTCACCGCCGTTACCAGACGCCGAAGGGAAGGCTGCATATTTGGCCTTTCGTTGCCAAACTCATCCGCCGTACGTGTAAAGCTGCACACTTGGCCTTTTCAGCGACATACCCATCCACAAAAACTAAGGTTATACCATCGTTTTTTTATTGTTATACTCATTGGCCGAAGGTAAAGCTGCACTGTTAATAATATCGCCACCGTAACTCGAAGTCGGAGTTAAGGCTTCACCCGAGCCATTCTCATCGCCATCAGTTGCCACTGAAGTTAAGGCCATGCCCTTGAAAGTTTAATCAATACGCTCATCTGCCGAAAGTAAGGCCATACTTTTGGAACGTTTGCCATTGCCATTCGAAGAATGTAAGGCTACAAGTTTGGCATTTTCATCTCCATCAACTTGCTCCGAACATTAGGCTACGCGCATTTTATTTTCATTGCCACACCAATCCGTCAAAGAGAAGGCGTGTGCGTTTTTATTCCCTTACGCATGTACCGCAAATAAGGCTATGTACTTGGCATTTTTATCACCGTACCCATCCGCCAAAGGTAAGGCTACACGCTTGAAATTTTGACCGCCATACCTCCCGCCCCCCACCCCCCCCCCGCGAAGAGGAGGCTATCACCGTGGCATTTTCATCTCTATACCCAACCGCCGGAGATGAGGCCTCGTCATTTTAATCACCATATTATCAGCTACAAGCAAGGCTATACACTTGGCATCAACTTGACATATTTTTCGTCATACCTATCCGCCCAAATAAGTACTACACGGGTGGCAGTTTCATCCCCATATTCATCCGCCAAACGTAAGGCTATATATATATTTATTTATTTATTTAGAATACTTTCAAGACCCGGAGGCTTTACAGAAAGGAGTAGTACAAAGGGGTATACATACAGAGGAAAAAAAAAAAGCACATTGTCAATTGTCAATTCAGGGCATTTTGTACAGCAATCTTGAATTTAAAGGGACACTGAAGTGATATGTAAACATTGCGGGATTACTTGCGCAAATTGTAGTCCGGGGTCCCCAGGCCATGTTACGACCACTCTGGGCGCGTTTACGCGCTTTTATTTAGTAGAAAACTTAATTCGAAAATGCTGTCCTCCTCTCTTTACGCTCGCCCATTTTCTGCGGCGTTTTCGTGTGACGTCGAGAGGAGCCGAGCTCGCAATTGGCTGAGCTATCTGCACGGCTCCCCGGCCTTCAGACAGAGTCAGTCGGCCCAGCGTTTCGTCCGCCGGACGCCGACGGGTCGTCGCAATTCGTTCGCTCAGTTGAAACGAAGCCAGGGCCAGGACACGTTTGTGAATGGAAGAATGGGCCTTTCTTTACTTGGTTAGTTTGTACACTGTATCTAGCTCCAAGTCAAGGTCGCTTCACACAAGCGCTGCGCAAACGCACATGCGACGCTTCGCTGACTGGTACGCCCGTAGGAAAATATAAGGCCTCTTGAAGGCGGGAGAAGAGTCAGCGAAGTCAATATAGGTACTAAGGAAATAAAATCAACTGATATTTTTACCGTACAGCGTAAAAATAGGGTGCGGGAAGCACTTTTTTGCGCTGGGCGAACAAGCACAGCGGTCAGCAGCACGACTACGCATCTGCGAACGCTTTTCCGTCTACGAAATGCAATTGCTAGACGTGAGCTATTGCGGAAACTCGGGGGACGCTTACTGCACGAGCACAATACAACAAATAGTCACCTAAGCTGCTTGAAATGCCAAAACTAAATAAAAATGTAAACATGTTGTACAATATATACCTTATATTACCATGGTCGGCGCAGCCCGTCTCGTAGCCGAGTTGTCTAAGGCTGCAGGTATGTCGCCGCCGAGTGTTTGCAAGTAACGAGTTCGAGTCCCCGCGGGTACGTGCTTTTTTTTTTTTTTTTTTTTGTAAGTTAACTTTTTTGTTTTCTGCCGATGTTTTCTACATTGAGTTCACCTTTGTTTGGGCCGCAACGTTCATGGCTCCACGAACTAGTTCACAGAACGCGCGCAGGCTGGCACTGGCGCGCTAGCGAGTTCTCGTTGGCGTGCTGTCCATAAGCACCGACTGCTTGCGGGCAGTGGGCACAGGCCAGAATGAACAGACCCTTGGCCTGGTGGCCTGGTGCGAACACGCATTTTACGGTACAGGCATGAGTGAGGCAAGCTCCAAATAGGGGGGGGGGGGGGAGAAGCGCATGACATTTGTGCGTCTGCGGGCACGCGGAGGGCGTCCATGCACTGCGTAGGCCTCGGCTAGTGAATGCTACGATTCCAAGCCGTCCTGGGAGGCTTATCTTTATGCATTTTTACAGCTGACAACATGGCAGAAGCGCGGTACGATGATTACTGAGTTATTGAGAATGCCCATCCAACAACGCACAGGTTGTGTTTTTCAGAACCGAAACCGAAACTTGTTTGGTTGCTCACCTTGGGCATCGTCCAATCACGGTCCCGCTCCTCCCAACGTCACAGCTTTAGTTGGTGCGGCCGCCGCAAACCGCGCATGGTAGTTTTTCTTCTTTGGCGCTTTGTAAAATAATTACCGATTTGTCAACCGGATAAACGATGAAAAGTGGGCTAATTTGAGCCAGTCTACGCAGTGCAAGCAAAATCGGGAGCTTGACAAATTCACTTCAGTGTCCCTTTAACAGGATCACGTATATCAACGACGGAGGCAGGAAGGTGGTTGCAATCATTGCTGGTTGCAGGAATGAAGGAATCGTAATACATGTTAGTACGGCTTGTCGGTACGCCTACTTTATGCACGTGGTCAGATAGAGAAAATATGTACGAGGGGCAAGTGAAAAGTTGCAATTTCCAGAATGGAGTTGTGGTAGAACATTTTATTAAATATACAGAGGCGATAACATTTTCGACGCAGTGAAAGTGCAGGAAGGTGAAGGGATGTTTTCATCGTGGTTACGCTGGCGTGCCGGGAATAACTTGACAAAATAAAACAAGCTGCTTGGTTTTGTACTGCTTCTAAGGCTGTGACGAGTGAGGTTTGAGAGGGATCCCATACGGCGCAGGCGTACTCTAGCTTCGAGCGGACTAGTGTTTTGTACAAGGTTAATTTAAGCGAGCTAGACGCAGAGGCGAAATTGCGATGCAGATAACCAAGCATGCGATTAGCATTGTTGTTTACGTAGTCAACATGGGCATTCCAGGTTAGGTTGCTCGAGATATGAAGACCGAGGTATTTGTACATGTTAACAGGCAATAAGGTGGAGTTATTAAGAAAATACAAACTTGAATTCTGTTTGCTGCTCCTAGTTACACGCATTGTTTTGCAGTTAACATTTGGTTTCATCAGCCATTTATCACACCAGCTCGACACATTGTTAAGATCTTCTTTTAGCCTGTGGACGTCACTCGGGTTAGTAATTTTACGATAGATTGCACAATCATCCGCAAAAAGCTTGATTGATGAGAATTTAGCACAATCAGGAAGGTCATTAATGTAAATAAGAAAAAGTAAAAGCCCCAGTACTGAACCTTGCGGAACTCCCGATTTCACGGCCCGAGTATCAGATGAGTAATTGCTAGCTGTTACGTATTGTGTTCTGTTTGAGAGGAAGTCTCTGATCCAGGCAAGAACGTTCACATCAATGTTAAGCTTGCTGAGTTTAAGAATTAATAGTTCGCGAGAAACGGTGTCAAATGCTTTAGAGAAGTCGAGAAAGATGCAATCGGTGTCAGCTCCTGTGTCAGCGTCACTAAACAAATCATTGGTAAAAGATATTAGTTGGGTTTCACAAGAGAACATTCGTCTGAAACCATGCTGGGACACATTACAAAAGGAGTTGGTCTCGGGGAATTCAATGTGAGAATACAGGGTGTGCTCTAAAAGTTTGCAAGAAATGGACGTTAAAGAAATGGGGCGGTAGTTATCAACCGAATGAATATTGCCTGATTTAATGAGCCGGAACCAACTTTCCCGTCTTCCAATCACTCGGCGAGGTACAAAAGAGCAACGATTGCTCAAAAATCAGAACAAGGATTATGGACGTAAACAGACCCGTACATTTCAACATCTTCGAATTGATAATATCCGGACCTGTGGCTGAGGAAACTGTCAAATTATTAATCAATTTACTCACACCAACCCAGTCTATAATAATTGGCTGCATCTGTGGGAAACTAGCATTGTGAAGTGGTGGATAACAGGTTGAAACACATTGATTGAAAAAAGAAGCAAACGCGTTATTTAAAACAACACAACACTTGCAGGCGCAACAACCACATCGTTAGGATCAATTATTGTAATCTGTCTATTTTTAGCTCCACTCATAATGCTCCAGACTTTTTTCGGGTTGTCTTTGAGAAGGGAGGGAAGCGTGAGGTCAAAAAATGTCTTTAGCGTTTGTGGTGGTCGTATTGTATTCTGTCCATATACTTGGCATTTTTATCGCCATGCCCTTCCGGCGAACGTAGGGCTATACTCTTGGTGTTTTCATCGCCAAACCCATCGGACGAATTTAAGGCTACATCCATCCGCCGACGGCTGACAGCCGATGAAAAGACGTTCGGCCTTTTTGTCGGCCTTTTCACCCATGACCGGAAGGTAAGGTTATACCGTTGGCATTTTCTGGCCCTACATATCGGCCGAAGATGAGGCTCTGCCATTGATATTATCACAGCTATAACGCGAAGTCGAAAGCATGGCTAGTCCCGTGCTATTCTCATCGCGTTTGCTCGCCTTTACCTCGGCTTATTAAACGCCACACTTATCCACGACACTAAGGCGATACACTTGGTATTTTCATCGCAAGTACCATCCTCCGAAGGTAATGATACATGGTTGGAATTTCAATCGCCATACCATCCGCCGAAGGTGATGCTATATATTAGGCATGCATTTTTATCGCCATGCCATTTGGCATGGCCATGTCCATGGCATTTTCATCGCCAGAGGTAGGACTTTGGCATTTCCATCACCATACCCATCCACCGAACGCAAGACTATACGCCTGGTATTTCCATCGTGATCCCCATCCGCAGAAGTTTAGGATATACCCTTGACATTTTCTTTCCTATACCCATCCGCCGAATGTAAGGCTGGGAACTTGCATTTTTATCGCTTTTATCGGTTTTCTGTCTCCGCCGGACGGATTTGTGTTGGCCTGTACGGCTCTGATGTTCAAAATTACCGGAAGCACGGGAGCGCGCGCCTCGCGGGGACTGCGCGGCGTTGTCCAGTTCGCGCGTGGGCTTACGCAACATGAGGAGCTCCTTGCTTCGTCGTCGTCGTCGTGTAGCGACCGGTGGGCAATGGGTCTGTCGCGCAGAAGACGATGACAACGAATCTGTCAAGCCATCCCTTCAGTATCCACGCGTGGAGACGGGCACCGTTCCAGCTGACAAAGATATAGAGGTCTGCAGAGGCAGAGACACGGCACAACAGGTTTTCTCATCGCTGCTGCTCTCGGAAGACGACGACAAAAGGGTTAACGATACTTGCGCCTCAATTAAAAACTGGGCATAGTTTAGTCGTCTTTGCTTTACAGTACCGTCCAAAATGCCTTTGCACTTCCCCCTTTCTCATGGGGCCCGCTGTCAGTGTTGGGAGAAGCTAGTGCGACCTCGAGGTCTGTCGTTCCTCCAGCGTTGCAACACTACTTCAAGCTACGCCAATTTTTTTTTGAACCTGTACCCAGAAAAACGACTTTGCACTGCTGCGGTCCGACTTATCCCTTTCTCCTGAGGTCCGCTGTCAGTCTCGGGAGAAGCTAGGTCGTACCCCGATGCGTTGGCTCTCCAGCCTTGCATCACTAGTTCCAGCCGCGTCAATTTCTTTTGCACCTCTTCTTAAGAGTTGCGCAAAAAATATAGTAAAAACAGTTACAATACCTTCTTCAGAACGATGGCACACGTGAACAGACATAGAAAACCCCACATTTAACAGACTACCGAAATCAGTGCGGTGTTGAAAGAGAGTGCGCCTTCCCTGCTTAATGAAACACGAAGTCGATGTGCTGGTTGATTTTCGTTCCTCCGATTGAGACATAATATGCACTCGCATTCATGCAAAACGCGTTACCTCATTAACAATGCTTTTAATGCTCATGTTCCCGCGGGATAATGTTTCAGATTACCTCATTAACAATGCTTTTGTTCAGATCTTACACTGATGGAATGTTCCAAAAGCATTGGCATTTAAATTTGTTTTAATAATCACAATACACCGCTTTTCTACACTACAAAGCAAGATTGTGCGTATTTCTATTACACAGTAATGTGAAAGAACACTTAAGAGATCACGTATACACAGGAAATAAATTTGCGTATCGAATTTTTAATAAATTCTAGTGCAAAAACTTTACAAAAGATTATACAGAATATTATATTTTTTTCGTCATACACGACATAACATTTAATTTTGCTTATTATATATTTTCAACTCTATATTGTTCAAGAACTATACTAAGTACACTTACTACCAGCTGTTAAAAAGCTAAAATTTGTGCAATGCGTTAGTTAGTATTTAATGCAAAAACAACACAATCTAACTGCGCCAATGCAGGTAACGCTTGTAGTGTCAAAGCCTTATATGCCTCAATGAGAGCCTTGAATGACCCCGGCGTTGATTCTAAGGGTATGAAAATCAAAGACATGCAATAAGCGCACCAAAGTACACCACACGCGCTTATAGATCAATATTGATACTAAAACAATGTAAAGAATGATTAATGAAATATTGTAATCAATGTGGACATAACGTGAATTTATGCTGGTTAAGGTTCATTAAATTGGGTACAGGTTTGATTAAGTAGAAATAATGTGGGCAATGATTGGTTAACATGGAATTAGGGGGTATAATGCTGTAATAGCGTATATAGAGTTGTATTAAGATGAATGAAGGGGGTATAATAATAAGTGAATGCGTTATTACAGAATGGCTGCACTGTCAACCGGTCGACGTGTATATAAAAGTACCAATTAAATTATCCTCCTACATTTTCTCTTGAAACGACATCAGCTGGTTTAGGTGCGCCGCAAATGTTTTCTGCGTTGTGATAGCGCGGTACTTACCGCAACATTTTTATGTTCCCAAGATTTGTTACTGGGAAGTTAGTATGGTTTTCTGCTGGCATATCAATGAAATTTTCGAAAACATTCTTCTGAGCAATTCTTACTGAACGTAACAACATTTCATTGTTGTATGTAACAGAAACACCCATATATCAAATTGAAATAACTCTGACCTTTGGGAAAATTGTGTTCAGTGGAATGAATGCTTTCGCACAAGGGATTTTGCGGGATCAAGAAATATTTGAAGCAGCAACATTAATAAATTTGCGTATCAGCCTCCATCAAACAAGGGCTCCTGAGGCATCAAGTAAAAGAAGCACCTTCACAAGGAGGCTTACTAGCCTATAATTATATTTTAAAGTTTCAAGTAGGGTATGCAGGCGCAGCATGGGACCCAGTCGTTAAATAAGGTATTCATAAACTTGAAATGGTGAAACGAAATCTGTCCAATTAATTTATCACACATTTATCACAGTCGTGCATCTCCATCGCTTCTCGTAACTCACAACAATTTAATGACTTTCAAAAAGAGGAGGCAGCTTGCGGTGCTCATGTGTCTCTTTTTAAAAATTCACAGAAATGCAATGTTAATCGAGGCACTGCACCCCTTATCTCGCCGTAATGAATGCACGCCCAAGCACACTTAAATCCCATTTTGTGCTGCTAAGCAAAAATTACGCCTGTTCCCCACGCTCAATCAGAACAAAACTACAACAAGGCTAAAAATATAATAACATGCAGCATGCCCTGTTCCTTTGTGCAGCGTTTGAATCACGCGTTGAAACAGACGGAGTTGTGTGGACACGAAGGTAGTGTTACGTTTAGACCCTGCATTGCGTCACCTTTCGGACTTCGACAATTGTAGTGCAAAATTACAACTATTTTTGCCTGTTTATTAAGAAATTCTTTGCGGCTATCACTGTATAGAAAACGCTGACTTTCATATCAGCTAGAGGACATGTATTCCACAAAAACCGATTGTCTGTCTCTTTAAAGCAATGTCCGCGTAAGTGATGAGCGCATGAAAAAGTTTTGTAAAGTTTGAGGTATTTTGTGATACAACAGCATATTTTTGCCAAAGTATTTTTATGCAGCGCAAATTTCTTCATTTCTGAATAGGAGCAATTGTTCAATTGAAAAAAAGTTGCTTCAGTAGGGTCGAAAACGAACGTGCGCCCCATCTAAATGTGTGCCACGAGTATGAACGGTTTGTTGTGCGGGCATTAGCAATGCGAAATTAGAAAGTAAATGGGCTTTCAGCATTTGTTTTTGCCATCGGCGGGGTAATGTAGTACGGCACCGTCTGGACAACAAGTAACCGCAATTTCAGTCAAAAAAGAGAGAATGCTCTTTAATGTGAACTGGTGAGGTCAGCCCTGCTAGGGACAAGGCGTGCTGCACCAGATGGGGGGTGACTAGATTGATGAGTGGTGAATATTAGACATTAGGGTTACAGCCGGAAGAAGATAAACAAGAAACGTTAAAAAAGAAAGTAAAAACAAGAGAGTGCTGTCAGCAGAGCCAGGGCATGAAAGTACAATTGAAAAGAGAATCGTTAATGTAAACACTGAAACGAAATGAAACGTAAACGACGCGAAAAAAAGAGTAACAACACCAACCCAAGAAAAATAAATAGATGAACGCCAGTGACATCAACACAAGCAAAGTAAGTAGATGAACGCCACAGTGCGAAAGAGTAGATATCGCGACACACTTGCTGGGTCTGCCTAAATTTCTGTCAAATACCAAAATTGGAATGTATTGTAACTATTCTTCTAGTCCCGGTATTGGGAAGTGTTTTGGTTTCAAAAGTGCCGCCATACTAGAAAGAAAGCAGGACAAACCTGCGCAAAATTAGAGCGACCTGCTGCGCGAATTAAATTGAATTCAATTGCATAATTTTATTTCAAGCATTTGTACGGAGAAAACATTCGTGTCAAAAACATTGGGGTCAAATAGTGCTTTGAAAAAAGAACAACAGAAGTTCTGGTAATAAAAAAAATTGTCTGGCGATTACGATACCCCGTAAAGCGATATTTGGGCGCAACAGCAGTGCGCTGAGGCGGCAGTCACTCGTTAGTTCTCTCGATGGCAGCGATGATGAGCCTCTGCGTCGGCCGCGCGAAGTGCTCCTCAGGAAGCGACCGCGACCCGCGTCTTAGGCAGGGAACGCACACCATCGCCACAAGCACGCCCCCCTCACGTTTTCGCCAGTGTCGCGCAGGCGAGCGTCTCGTGCGGGCACAGCATAGTGCACCCACACACCTCCCGCACACCATCGGAGAGCGCTCGCCACCACGGGCAACCGCCCTCCCCTTACAATTATGCGAAACTCTCCTCCTTTGCTTGCTTTCGCTATTCGGTGTTGCCATCGTTCACTCGGTTACGATGACGACGCGCCACAGCCCAGACACAGCCGCCAAAGGGCTGCGCTTTAAACGTCTTGCCTTAAAGACAGTGGTAGCCATTTTTTCGGGAACTTCAAACAAACAATCAAGGTAAAAGAGAAAACACAAGAACCAGTGACCTTTCTCGAGGCATTTTTCGCAATTTATAAGTTCACAGAAACTTGATTAAGCACGCCTGCTGACTGAAGCTACCGCCAAGAAACCTGACTGCTCGATTGTAGTGGGGTCTCATGTCCCGTTTGGACGTATCACTCGACGTATAACGCGAAGCTATGATAGACATAGAAATGCTTCCTCGTCCTCGTCTTTCTTGCGCTGGTTGTTTCTTCATCATGAACCCGTACTTACTCGCCCAACTCGCCATCTTGGTGCCTATATTATGTCACCTTGGCGCGAGACTTCGAAGGATGTCAATCTGTACAGGTGATTTTGGTTAAAAAAAAAACGTCTTTAGTGGCTGGCATCACACTGAGTGGTCTCCAGAGCACCTTCAATCTGGACAAAGTTGTATCGCGTCGCCATGGCCCCCTTAAACCATAAGGGCAGTTGCCAGTCTGCTATCAGCAACTATAAAAGCATGCTCCGTGCCATGGGGAGACATATTGATAAGAACAATGACCCCGACACCAACCAACTCGCTAGTGCGTCAGTGCAACGGCAAGGGAAAAAGAATTATGCACACCGTTTGCTGTTGATTGGCTTTCTGCTCTTGTTTCTTCACTCTGGCGGCCTAAACTTCAGCCCTAAAATACCCGAGGGTTGTCTGCTCTGTGGTAATCAGTGAGTTTAATCAAAGCTCCTATATCGTTGAAGTGTGTTAAGGGTCGTAGTGATCCGTGGCTCTGGTCTGGCCATAGTGCCCCTGGATGCCGTTGGTAGCGGAGCAGTGAAGCAGCGAGGCTTGTGCGTTTACAATCCTGATTTTAAATCCCGCTAAATCCACAAAGCAGTCGTGAATACCTATTCCACAATATGTTCTCAATAACACTCTGTACAAGTTGCACATATAATCCCACAAGCCCATGTCCATAACAGTCTACGTCTACCTATGTCTATCCAATTGCTCTATTCTCACACGGACGAAACAGTTTTGAATTTGGCTTAGACTGTCACTCGAGTTGCATCAGAGCCAGCTTCGCGTTTTGACCATCTTAACGAACGTGCATTGATTTTTTGATGTGGCCTGATATGAAAATCAATACTGCGCTCGCCCTGCAAGCTCGGCTTTCTGGAGTTTATAAAAGTGTTACTGAAAACGTCCCATCGTCTGTGTGCTCTGGTTTGCCGTTAAACAAGCTTACTTTTATGTGTATTTGGGCCCCTAATCTATTTATGTTAGGTCTATCGTGTTCGACTTGCGATGAAGTATTTGAGAACAACATCGCCATCCGGAGACGGCTAATTTCATTTGGCGCTTGTCACTAAATGAGTCTGGCTCTTCTGCGTCGGTACCGTCGAAACGGAAGCTGTTCTTGCCACGTTTGACGCTTTTCTGGCCTTTTTCGAGGAAATGTGTAACTGCCATCTCCTCTTTAAGGCCTCGTTAGCAGGTGCCTGTATGCGTGAAGTGTTTACCTGAAATTGTTATGTTGAGCCTAGTGGACCCATATCTGCACAAGTAGAATACGCTTCCCGTATTCACCGCGAAAAGAAGTGGTTGTAGACTTCTCAATGTTTCCAAATTCCGCGGCATTATATTGAATTGCTACAGAGACCATCAATGAGGACCGCGTCTTGCAGGCAGTTTACGAGAACCCGGGCGGCTACTGCTTATACCCTGCGCTGCATGCACCACATGTTGCGGCAGCGTGTACAGCTTCGTAATCACCGCTGACATTTGTGGTTTATTGGGAATGGCGAGCGAGAATCATTTGCGAGTGAATGTGCGTGACTATGAATCCTCACTACTGCGTCGGCATGCCACAATACCGTATGGGCCATTCCGCGTTAGGTCTAAGCACTGTCTTTCTTTTCTGTTGGCGTGGACGAGGCGTCCCCGGTGAAGTGTAGAACTGTTTCCGCGTTGGTTGCCAGGGGGCGCGAAAAACAGAACACAGGAATGATGCGCCAATTTAAACAGCCCCCTACCATGCTGTGGATGTTACGGCTGGCAAGTATAAAATAGAGAAGGTCGCAGTTGTTTCTATGAGAATTATCAGCAGGAATTAGGCGGAAACGAATAACCACAGTTAAACTTTACGGCGATGTTGCAGCGGGAACATAGGAAGTTTGTGCAAGAGCATTTTTTGTTTGTGTTTTGCAAATATGTGCACGGTATTCCATATATAGGACGCCTGCATCGTTGCATAAAGTTGACCAGTCACGTGAGTGTTTTTTTGTATATTAGCTTGTAACTCTAAAATTGTTTTAACGCTTGCCTCGTTATTGTAACCCTGTAGCTGTATGCATACTTTCCTCATTTTATCTGTACTCAGCGGGTGATTAACATTGTCGTCAGTGCCCCTGAAGTGCAACTGAACGCGGCATCATCAGCATAATAGTAAAATATCAATTAAATCAATCACTGCGTCCAAAGAGCAACATCAGTGCTTCCAGTTAACTAGTGCCTTTGTTTTTTATATAAATGTTGCTAGGGATGTAAGTTCTGTTAGGAAGGTTTTACAGCTACGCAGTATACCCCTAACCTGGCAAAAATATTTTCGTATCCGCGTAAGCAGAAAACTCCCAGAAAACTCCCAGGCAACCTGGGCCCGAAGAGAAAATTACGCCCACCTCCCCTCGCGGGAACCCTGTTGTGATGCGACGCTGAGGGGGGCTCAAGCGCAAGCGGAGAGCAACCGTCGACCGAAAGGCCGCCGGGGAGCGGCACACCGGTTATATGCGCAGCGTGCCCGAAGGAGAGGAGACCGAGGAGAGAGAGAGTACTGCACATGCGCAGCACCGCCCACCGGCGGAGTGAGAGCGCGCTGGGCCGCACACCCGCAGATGCTGAGAGAGAGTGTTCGCTCTCACCTGGGCACGCGCCGGCGCCAGTGTGTCTGCCGCGGCTATGACGCAACACAATCCAACACAATCCACTTTAATCCAATCCAATCCAAATCCAATTCAAGCCAAGCCAAGCCAAGCCAATCCAATCCAATCCAATCCAATGCCCCTCGCGAGAGAGTGTTCGCTATCGGAGAGGAGAGGAGGTGAGCGGAGGAGAGTGCGGACGCCGACGACGACGCCGGACGCACGCAGGAAGGACAGGGCCGCCGACAAGAGATGCCCTCAGCGTCGCATCTAAATGGGGGTAGGGCGAGAACAGAGAGTGGTTTTGTATGCAGCGTCTGAGGAGGAGGAAGGCGCTGATGGGAAGAGAGAGAGAAGTGAACTTTATTGAAGTCTCCGGCGGAGGTAGCAGGGTGCCACGCAGGGCCCTCTTGCTACCTGACTATATGGGGGCAGTCATCAAGTCGTGTCCCGTCGCTTACGTCGGGGAATCCAACGCTCTCCGCGAGGCTTCAGCCCCTGGATCGCGTCGGATGCATCCCTGCGCGTTTGGCGAGCGAGAGCTGCCTCGATCCGCTGGACCGCCTGTAGCTGTTGCACTGAGTCCTGTGCTAACACGGCTCGCGACACATGAAATAAGAGTGAGGGGAGACAGTGAGAGAGATGACGCCATAGTCCTACGTTCCGCCTCCTCCTCACGGCTTGAAATACGCTCTTCTCTGTTTTTTTCCTGCCGACAAACGGCAGGGATAGAGCGGCGGTGTTTGGGACGCCGCCCCGGCGAATCCCATGTAAAGGCTGGCAGAGTCTGGTTTCACTCTTTAAAGAGCCTCGTGTGTGAATTCAAGTGAAGCCTCATGGGTAATCGTTGTTGCTGTCGTTTACAGCTTCCCAGTCGAACCAACTTCGCAGCTTGGAATGGAGCCTCCTTTTTATGTAAGTGTTGATAGGAAGCTTTGCAGACTTTGGATAGCGTAGTTCTACCCATTTCTGGCTCATAAAAGATACACGTTCCGCTTTCATATCAGCAGCGGGAGTTCTTAATTATATGTATTTATTTATTTTTATTTAGGAGAGGAGGAGGTAGCCTTTATTGTGGCAGGAAGAGTCTCCGTCAAGTGGGGGAAGTGGGAGTAGAAAGTGGGGGGTTTGTAACTTGGGACGTTTTATATAAGGACAGTTCGACTCAAAACAGGTGGGCTCCTTGAGAAGGCTGGAGAGGCCGCTTGTAGATATTGCAGTACGATACCAAGCATGTAGTCGAAAAGTAACACATTAGAGTGAGTACATACAAAACAAAGCCCAATGAAAGGATAGGCAGTAGTACTTAGAAAACGGCAATCAATTCAGACAAAAGTTGAAAAGAAAGAAGAGGGAAGATGAACAGATCGTACATGGCAACAAAGCGTGCATAAGTATCAGCAGCAGTGGGGCAGATTTTTCAGATCGCAGACATCGTGCAACGAAACCCGTCTGCGGGGAACTTATTATACTCATCGATTGAGCTTGGAGAACAGATGTAATTTTTGCCTGAAAGCAAAAATTCGTATTAAAGCGTGCTTGGGCCTGCATCTGTCACGGCGAGATAAGCGGTGCAGTATATAAAATCCTCGATTAACATTGCATTTCCTTGAATTTTTAAAAAGAGAAAGATGAGCACCACAAGCGGCCTCCTCTTTTGCAAAGTCATTACATTGTTGATACTTAAGAGAAGCGATGGAGGTGCACGCCTGAGACAAATGTAAAAAATAATTTGGACAGATTTCGTTTCACCATTTCAAGTTTATGAATACCTTATTTAAAAACTGGGTCCCATGCTGAACCTGCATGCCCTAGTTGAAACTTTACGATACAGTTGTAGGCTAGTAAGTGTCCTTGTGAAGGTGCTTCCTTTACTTGATGCCTGAGGATCCCTTGTTTCCTGGAAGCTGACACGCAAATGTATTGTTGTTGCTGCTTGAAATATTTCTTGATCCCGCAAAATCCCTTGTGCGACAGCATTCATTCCACTGAACACAATTTTCACAAAGGTGAGAGTTATTTTTATTTGATATATGGGTGTTCATGTTACAATAATGAAATGTTATTACGCTCAGTAGGAAGCGTTCACAATAATATTTTAGAACATTTTATTGATATGCCAGCAGAAAACCTTGCTAACTTCATGAAAACAAATCTTGGGAACATAAAAATGTTCCGGTGAGTACCGCGCTATTTCAACGCAGAAAACATTTGCGGCGCACTTAAACCAGCTGATGTCGTTTCAAGAGAAAATGTAGACGGATAATTTAGTTGGTACTTTTAAATACACGTCTACCGGTTGACAGTGCAGCCTCGCTATATAACGGATTCAGTTAATCTTATTTACTCTTCATTCATCTTAATCCAACTCTATATACGCTATTACCGCATTAAACCCCATAATTCCGTGTTGACCAATCATTGTACACATTATTCCCGCATAATCAAAACTGTACCTATTTTAATGAACCTTAACCCGCACAAATTCATCTTGAGTCATACAGATTCACGTTATGTCCATATTATTACACATTATATTGATAACGATATTTCCTTAATCAATCTTTTCATAGTTTCAGCATCAATTATCATCTATAAGCGGGTATGGTACTTTTTGGTGCGCTTATTGCATGCCTTTGATTTTCATACCCTTATCAACGCCGGGGTGATTCAAGAGTCTCAGTAAGGCATAGAAGGCTTTGACACTACAAGCGTTACTTGCATTGGCGCAGTTGAAGTGCTCTGTTTGCAGTAAATACTTACTAGCACATTGCGCACATTTTAGCTTATTAACAGCTGATAGTCGATATGGCTGATATGCATTTTTACTAGTATACAGTTAAAAATATTTAATAAGCAAAAACAAATAATAGCTTACGTTGCCGAAACAAAAAATTATATTTTTATGATCGTTTGATAAGTTTTGTACAAAATATTTTGTTAATAAAATTGCTGCGCAAACAGAACTGCTGTGCACTTATAATCTGTTATGTATTACTACACATTGTTGTGTAAAACGAACTTACACAATTTTGTTTTGTACTGTAAAAATAAGATACACTGTTTTTATTAAAATAATTTTAAATGCCTTTTTCACTATCTTAAGAGTTTCTTTGCTTTTGGTCACGTACATTGTAGGACTGTTTAGTGAGGGAATCCGTTTTGAGGCATATGCGTACAATGTCAGGCAATCGGTAAAACAAAACTCAACCAGCAAAGTCGACTTTGTATTACTATAAACGCGGACGCGGGAAGGCGCACTCTCGCGCAACATCGTGTTGGTTTCGTTGATTTGTTAAAAGGGGTTTTTCTATAACTTTCTGATCACGTGTGCCATCGTTCTGAAGAAGGTATTGTAACTATGTTTACTATATTTTTTGCTTGATCTTAAGAAGATGCGCAAAAGAAATTGACGCAGCTGGAGAGCCAACGCATCGGGGGGTCGACCTAGCTTCTCCCCAGACTGACAGCGGACATCAGGAGAAAGAGATTAGCCGGACCCAGCAGTGCAAAGCTGTTTTGGGCGGTGCAGGTTCATAAAACTGGCGTAGCTTGAACTAGTGGTGCAACGCTGGAGGAACAACAGAGCTGGTGGCCGAACGAGCTTCTCCCCACACTGACAGTGGGCCCCATGAGAGCGAGAGAGAGAGAGAGAGAGAGAGAGAGAGAGAGAGAGAGAGAGAGAGAGAGAGAGAGAGAGAGAGAGAACACTTTAATAAAATCGCCTGGAGGCGGCCTCCGTTACCGGAGCGCCTTGACGCGGCCCTACGTCTTCTCGGCTGGGCTCTTTACTAGGCCGCTCCCTCGCTACTCGCTTCGAGGTCCTCCTGCCTGCCCGCGCTGAGCGGCCGGGCCCTCCCGGCATTCGCTCGGGCGCTGCTGTTCAAGTGCCGCCAGGATCTGCTTAACGGCCTGTAGTTGTACGTCCTTGTCAATAGCTCCGCGCCGCGGTCAGGTACCACCGTGATACCATTGTCTCCATTGGCGCTTCTGTAGGTCTTTCCGAGCAGTCCCACAGGATGTGACTGTGAGTCATTGTAGCCCGCGCACTGCGGCACACTTTGCACGTATCGTACTCGTATTGTTCGGGGCACACGTGCTTCATGATGACCGGGGTCAGTAAGGAACCCGTCTGCAATTGTCTTAGTACCACCGCTTGATCCCTGGCCAGCCCGGGGTGCGGCGGCGCCATTTCTCTCCTTCTCAGCCTATAGTATGTCGTGATTTCATTACATGCCCCCATCCTGTCTTTGGTTTCCCCCCACAATTCTGCCGACGGGTTCGCTCCGGCATGAGTGCATGGAGTGTTTTTGTGTTCAAGATATATTTGTTATTCTCCTGTCTACCATAACAAATGTCCTGAGAAAACTTCAATAGTGATGAAATGTATTTGTTTCAAGCCAGTGACACCAGGAAAACTATTGCGGATGTTAGTAACGCAATTATTTGGTGCACCAGTACAAAATTTGTGGTATTTATGAAAGACTGTGGCACTTTTTCTCTATGCTCGGAGTTTCATGTTCTATGGCGTTTTCTGGACTGCTCAAAATGCTGAGGTACACAAGAGTCTACGGACTGGACACAATTTGTGACGACAACTTTTTGTATCGGCATCATGTTTAACAGGGTAAAGGCATCAAAGCGCTGTTGTGTTAGGAGTGTGAGAAGTGGTGTGTTCACTTTGTCGAGTTGGCTTCGCAAAGTACTTTAATGCCTTTGTTGGCATATATATGTGAGCCACTGGTCTACAGCACCATAAAAACAGTATGACTTTGTTATGTCAAACTCATGACCAAGTTGGCCATCACCTCTCCAAAGGTATCTCTCAACACTGACCTCAAGGGCTGCACAATATTTCAATGGAATGCCCGCGGCCTGCACTCAAAACTTGCAGATTTCCGTCAACTTGTACAGACTTACCAGTTCGCATTCCTCGTAATCTCGGAATGCGGCGTTGCAGATCACTTTCGGCTAACCACAGCTCCCTAACTTTAAAAGCACTTATGGGACCATGGCCATCTCCCTCGTCTCAGCGTAAAGTGCTGACCGCATTATTTGAATACCTCAATGACATCGGCGTCGCCCAGCTAATACAGGACCAAAACTTCCTGCAATGCGCAACCGTCTACAGACTTTTTACGTGTCGCACTCACGGTCCCAACACACACGCTGCCTCCTTTTTTTACTTCTTTTTCTTCCTTCTTTCTTCTCTTTCTTTCTCCTCACTTCCTATTGCAACTTTATTCCCACCTCCCCAACCCGCAGAGTAGCATGTAGGAGTTAACATGCCGGCAGACCTCTCTGCTTTCCTCTAATAAACAGCTTTCTCTCTTTCTCTCTGGAGATTACATTTCTATTTTGTAATCTGGTGTCTCACCTAAATGTTACTTCTTGCGGCTGCCCATTTTGTTTGAAGAGGAGGGTTGTATTTGATATTTGTCCTATAGCAATATAGTCCACATAAAAAAAATTACGCCCATCTTCCCGCGAGGGAACCCTGATTTGATGCGACGCATCGGGGGGGGGGGGAAGCGGGGCGGGGGGGGAGTTCAATTGGCGTTTCCATTGGGTTGATTCTCTAAATCGCGTGAAGCGTGTTGTGAACGCGTATGATGCATTTACATCACATGCAAGTCAAACACGGAGGTATCGTCAAGCAAAGTCAAGTCAAGGGCGAGAGCGAGCGATTGACTGATCCGGCGCCGTGCGCTCCCCCGCTTATATTCCCGCTTTTGAAAGTCGCGCGCATGCGAACACTTGCGCGCCGGAGCAGACGCGAACGTAGGCGAAGCGCGCGCACACCAGCTGTTGTTATGATAATGAGACGGAGCGAGAGCGCTGCGCACAGCTGTCGGAGAGAAGAACGGAGGAGAGTTGCACATGTGCAGAGAGCGTGCGGACGCCGCCACAATGGAGGGACATACCCGAGAGCAAGAGATGCGTCGCATCTCAAAATAATTTGGTGTTGTCTACTCTTTCCGAGTGCAAAACTACACTTAACTCTAATAGGCTGGATGCCAGGTAAGTTTTCTGAGATTTGTGGTGTGACAGCGCAGAAATGACTGCGACAGGAAAAAAAGACACTCGACACAAGTACCGAATACCAACTCATTTTTTTGCCGCGAATGTGGCCTTACGACTTCACACGCAGTAAATTGAATGGATTGCAGATTACTAGTTGCGTACTGTCTTTTCTTTTCGTGTTGCGCCGTTTCTAGTGTTTTGCCCCCGTTGACAAGCCACGCAATACTGTGGTAAAAGAGATCGTTAATTTTGATGCTGGAATATTAACGTAACTCAGAGTAGCGCCTCTGAAACTGTACATGTCCGTCCACATTAGTGTTTCTGTAGGCTAGTGCTGCGGCACTGTACCTGTAAAAGCTAGTACCGAACTTCTGCCGTGAGGTTGATGTACGGCTTCGTGCTGTTGTCACGTGGTATGGGTTCTCACCGTAGCACTTGTTACGGGAAGTCAGCCGTCCCTTCCAACTGCAGCGTCAGTGGTGTTTTTTTGTTTTATGGATACATACTGGCATTGAGAGTAAGCGGCCATTGTTACCGTAACTTTACAGAAAAATGTTTAACAGTGTTGATCAAGATGCTGGGTTTATAAGTTTTCGAAGGTTGTGTCGAGGTTTGCTCCCTCCAAGAAGAGATCTGAATACGTTCCACACACGACAGGTGTGAAGACAGCCATTCATGGCATTGAAAAACTCAAGCCAGTGCTGTGTGGCAAGTGTGTCAGCGTATTCCCGTCATTCCTACTCTAGTGCTACGATTCTTGACTGGAGAGTCAAATTGAGTTTTTTAGGCGCCAGCGTTTGAATAACGTGCTACCCTTGTCCCATAATGCAGGACGTGGCTATCAACATGAGGGAGGTCTTCGGTGGGAGTGATATCTCTACTTTGTCGGCAGATCGTCTTCCAGCACGGAAGTCTTTGTCAAAACTAAGACATCATGAGATTTGGTTCGTTAAATGGGCTTGAATAATCGGTGAAAAGAGCGAGCGTACATCGGGTGTTGAATTCCATCGTTTCGGTGTGTTGAATTAATCGGGTACTAGTTGCGTACTTACTAGTTGCATACTCCAGGTGTTGAATTAATCGTATAGAGTTTCGTGATCTCATGCTCTACTAAAGCGTTGTAGCGAACGCTCTTATTCCTTGTGAATAATATACCCTCCGGTCTAGATGGGGTTAGTCACACTGTCGACTGGATGCAAAACTGGGAAAAACCTAATTAAACGGAAATAATTTCTTTATTGTCATAGTTACAGCCATATATAACGCTTCACGTTGAAAAAGTATGCTTTTCCAAAAGGAACAACGCCATAACTGAGCAAAGTTATGAATTATTGTTCTTGGTTGTATCGTACATTTGCTTTGCTGACGAGTAACGCGCAAAAAAAACAACATAAGGGACTAAAGGAGAACAGAGACAAGTCCTTGTTCGTCCCTTGTGTAATTTTTTGCTCTTTACTCTTAAGCAATGTAATACCAACTTGCCCAGAAGTCCGCATTAATAAGGTACTTTTGATGTGACCCTCAAATAAACGCGAAAGGCATAAAACTTAGCAACAACACATTCTTCCTATTGCTTGCTCCAATTTTGGTAAAAGTCCCGAAGACAACGCAGATTTGCTTTCTTAAATCTCTCGTTTATACTAAAGCCTGCGATTACGCCTGCATTGTGGATTTTCAATGACGCCTAGCTCTGGCAGTAACGGAAGAAAGACTTCGTAATTCTAACCCGTGTAGGAAACCAATTCGTTGCTGCACTACCGAACTGCTTGGAAATATAAATGCGTTGGGCCTAAGCTTTCGCCGCCTCACTCTATTGATCACCTTGAACAATTTGCTAGCAGGGAAAGAAACATGCCCATAAAAACAAGTTTCCGCAAAGAAAATAAAAGCACGTTGCAAATGGGATGGTGCTCCCCAGCGCAAACGTGCAATAATGTCCTTGCGGGACGAACCCACAAAGTGAATTCCTACCAGAAGTTTACCGGAGTACGGGGCGTTATCTTGTATATCTCCCATGCGAACACGCGCCCTTCTGCACTTTCGATAAAAGCACGTTCGGTTTCTACGAGTTATTTTGTTATTATTGGTTTCGTTCTGCGGAACGGGTGAAGTTTTGTGATATGTCGTTAACGCACGTCCGCGCGTTGTGGTGTGACGCTTATTGCGCGGGATACTAAAAGGAGATAATAGAAAAGAAAACACGAAGAGAATTGAAACAGTATTTAGGCTTGCCGCCTGAATTTCTGATGCTCGAGAGAGCATCTCCCGTAAAAGGCACAGCCAGACCTTGTTACCCTTTTGAAAACACTCTTGCCTTGCCATGGGATTTTGGGAAACAAGGGGGAAACGTGATGGCCCAAGACTAAAACGATGAAGAAGCTATACGTCGGTGGGAAAGGCACACTGCAAAGCTGGCCCTGGTCTTCGCTGATCCGCCTTTCTTTTCAAGACTGCGCGTCGTTTAATCCTCGCGAGTTGGGAGGCGCCGGTTAAGCCCTAAATTAGTTTCGAGCTTGCGCGCCTGAAATCACTCCGTTGCACCCGGGTGGTTGCTACAACACTTCTTGTTATTATATGCGCATGGTGGCGGGAAGAAGAAATAATTTGTCTGAACGGCCGGTGCTTTTCAAGATGGAGGCCGGAGATTACAACAGGGAATTAGGAAGTTTTACGAATGGAGCGACGTCCGTATCATCAAAACGCATGCGTTTCTTTTTTGCCCGTCGCATGGTAAGCACCCTGCGTGCTGCGAATGAACGAAGTTTTGTAGTTTTGTTGTAGTGCGAATAAGTTAAATGTCTTGTTCAGTCACACAAGCGGGAGCCTGCTGGAAAAATCGTGGGATGCAAATGGACGGGCCGCAACTTTTCATACGCTGGTGGAATACCCGGCGAAGCTCGTTCGGTGTCATTGGATTGCACACATTCAGGACAATGAACATTAATTTCAGGGGTGCAGTCCAGAGGAGGACACGAGACTGCCGCGTGTTGATGGATGCCGGTGTTCCAGTGACAGGCGCGGGAGCGGCTGTGTCGCGTTCGACGCCATACTCTCTCTTCCTCTTCCGCGTTTCCGCTGGCACTGCACCGTGCCCGTAAAAACCAGTTTCTCGAGACGAGCTGCTGCAGCCACTGGACATGAAGCCCATCTCGCTTACTTTGCCCACTCGGGCTTATTACGATCCTCGCAGTCCGCGTAACCATTGGTAAATGGTTTATTTTTACGGCCTCTCATTGCTTTCTTCTCCCACAGGTTTTTGTGGTTCAATTTGCCTCACCATTGGTCACTACATATTAACATACCCCGGCACTACCTCATTTAGAGCCCGCTTCTCGGCCGGATTCTCGCCGGGCCTCTACCCTTTACTGCACCGTGACCCGCGAGCACTCGACACATCCTCAAGGAGATGGTGCAGCACAGCAACATAAATACGCCTTGCACAGATTAAGGCAGTGATTTCGCTGTGTGCTGTCTATTGCAGCATTATGCGTGTGGTTGTTCTTGCCTGTTGGTTTCCCCGGCTCACGTGAGACAGTGGGGAAACTCACTGAAGAGAGGTTTAGGCCTGCCAGCCGCCGTCTCTAAGATGGTGGGATGTACGTGCAGTCAGTTTCTCGAACTATTCGGGTACCTTCGCCGTGTATGGCAGTGCATGTGCTTATGCATGGTTGCACATGGAGACGCCACGTTGCGCCGGATCTTGTCTCGGGGGGAGTGGGTGCTGCCCCCTCAGCATGCCTGGATGGCGTTGCTGAGCCGCACGTAATTGAGGGTTGGGCAGAGGTCCCTCCCGGGATTGCTGCGTGGCGGCAGGCCCCGGCCTGTGAGGAGCGCTGGTTACCTCCTTGGCACGCCTTTTGGGCATGGTCAAGACGCACGCCGACATTTCACGATGGTTGTAGGGGAGTCGGCTATACGAGTGTCCTGCTGGGTGGTTGATATCTGTGTGGCGTTGCGGAGGAGCGTGGTTGGCAGTGCCTGTGGAGAAGGAGAAGCAGGAAAGGGCGAAGAGTTTGCACTCATAACGGTACTTGCGCTGCCCAGGCACTGCCTTGCAAGCGGACGCGACAAGGGTGAGTGGCCGTCATTGTTCCTTGAATACTTGTTTTGAAGCCTTTTATTTTATTTTATTTTTATTTATGTGTTTTTTTCATTGACCTCATTCCTATATTGTTTTTTAACAGATTCTTGTTTGTGATATTTTGTTATTCATTTAATTTAATCTTTTACTTCCAGTAATTACTTTCGCAAATTCACGGTTGGCACATCATCTTACTAGTGGGCATTCCAGGCTTTGATCCACCTGGGTTTGCCTACTCTGGGCGGCATAGGCCGTCAGTGTGGCTGCTCGTTAGGAAGCGCTCCTTGAACACGTGTGGGCCGGGCCGGTCGCATAGTTTGTACTTTTACAGAATTGTTTAAGTCATGAGGCAGAAGGTTGGTCTGTGCTTCTCGTGCACCATGAGGGAAATGAAGGGACAGCTGAGCATGGAGGCGGTTAGAATCTGGTGATAACTGCTGAATATCGGGCTGTACAAAGGCTCTTTCAAAATAAAAACCATTTGGTAAAATCAAGCAATCCCTTCAACTCGACATCGGGCACTTTTTCGACTTCTGCATGATCTGAGAGCTAGCCATATTATATGGTGTGGTGAGGACTCTATAAGTTCTGTTTCATGGGTTAATCCCCTGGAATGGAGCATCTCGGGAATGTTTAATTTAGGAATTTCAGCAACAGCGAATGCTTTCTGATGGGAGGATATAAAGAGCAATTGTAGGATAGCCATGTTGCAAACTGGTTTTTTAACAAGTCAGGACCTGCCAATCCCCGTTCGCGTCAATTATATGCATCAACTCCCAGGAGAGGTATGTGTTAATCAGAAATAACCTAATCATGCGGGACCATGGGCAACCTTCCCTGAAGGGGCTGTGCTATTTGTAGTCCTATATTCGAAAGTTTTTCTTTTTTTGGGTGGGGGTATTGGGGGGTTGGTGATTAGTTTACCTCTCGCAGGATCTGGGAAGACTGTTCACAGATTGATGTTTTCATTCGACCTGGTCTTGCCAAGGTTGGAGGGTCCTGTGATGTTGTGCTTGTTGCCTCCCCGTATCTCGCCTTGGTCCTTGCGGACCTCCGCTGCTGTGCTAAGCAGTTGTCTGTCCTAGGGGCATTCCCTTGAGCATTGTGCTTGGTGGGTGCTGTGCTGCGTTGCGGTGTACTGAGTCTCCTAGGATTGCGAAGGTGGACGGTGGTGTCCGACTCGCGGGGGACCGACCCTTGGTGCTGAACTGTGTTCTGTGTACAGGCCACAGCGTATCGTTCGGCCACCCAGACGGACTGTCGGAATTAGCTAGAGGTCAACGAGTGGTGCTGCTCTGCAAGATCGCCGGTGATCTGTGAAATGCCTTAACTCGTCTGGCGAAGACTTCACTGTTGTGTGACTCCTCATCGGTGGTGCCGGAGCCTTTGGTATATTTGAAGGTTCCCAGGCCAAGGGCTAGCCTCTGCTCTGTAGTAGTTGCAGTTTTCTGCGGTCTCGGATCGATGACTTGCACGCGGTGCAGGGCAGAGCTTGGCTCTGTGGCTTTAGTGCCTGGTACATAGAGACTTCCGTTCTGTGTGTGTGTGTGTGTGTTTTTTTTTTTTGGGGGGGGGGGGGGTCGGGTACTGGAGAGTATGGCGGACAGTGTGTTGATATTGTTTTTTGAACTTCCTGTGTGTTTTTAACTATGTTGAGTGGGACTCTTTTCGAGGGCGGCAGATGTGGAGTGACAATGTTGGGAGGGGGGTGCGGGGACTTTTTTGGGGACTGGAGTGTAGGGGGGCACTGTGTGGATCTTCTTGGGACTGTTTTCCCAGATGCACATACCCTATTTCATTGATGAATAAATATGTGTGGTTTCTTGGTTGCGCTGTCCTTTACCGACCGTGTAAAGAGCCTGTTTTTTTAATGTTTTTTTTTCTTTTTCTTCTTTCTTTTCCTCTCTTGATTAAATTTTCCTCTAAAATAATTTGGAGACATGACTCTCTTTTCATTTATTTTTCTAATTGGCTCCAACCTGTTATACCTATGCTGGTGCAGGTTTGTTCCCATTTCCATTTATTTACTTTTTATTTCTAGGAAACGTAAATTTTTTTCACGTGGCTGTAAGTTCGCACTGACTTCACACACTCACCACAATTCTAAGGGACTCGCCTGCGGCCGCTCTGCGCCTTCTCTCCCTACCAGGATTCTGTACACGGACATTTCCCTGGTCTCGCAGGCCCCGCCCCCACCTCCTGGGAACGCATGCGGTGGAAGCGTAGCATGGAGGAGCTAGAGCGAAAATGCTTCTCTGTAAAATCACCAGTGCACGTTGACCATGCATGGTTAGTGTGAAAATAAGGAGATGCGAAAAAAAGCCAGGCCAGCGCGAGTTCTCTTACGGGAGCCAGATGCACCTTTATCACTCACCTGTTTTTCCAAAGCGTTGGTCTTGGTGGCAGCTTGCAGGTGGATGTAGGGACGTTTGTTTTACATCCTGACCATTTGAAAGTGTCAAAAGCATGCAGTTTATACTACTATAATTTGGCAGTGCATTGGCATTATGTATCGAAAGATGTACTTCCATTAGTGTAGC
Source organism: Haemaphysalis longicornis (assembly GCF_048455015.1). Lineage (NCBI taxonomy): Eukaryota > Metazoa > Arthropoda > Arachnida > Ixodida > Ixodidae > Haemaphysalis > Haemaphysalis longicornis. The sequence continues at coordinate 138,750,073 of NW_027526445.1, forward strand.
GGAGGGATGTCGGGTGGCGCTGTTCCATTTTCTCTGCAATCATGAACCAGCTAGGCCAGTCCTCAACCCCAGCAATTTCTTTCGCTATACGGGAGACGATGCACACGATGAACCGTAAAATATCTGTCGTTTCAAAACAACGGTGGTTATCTTACGGAAAGAGCACTGTAACCGGGCCTGCGTCACGTTTATGTTCCTCTAAACCAGGCCTCCTGTGTCTACGGCCATTGGTCACAGCACAGGACCGCGATGCACGCCCTAAAGTGCAGTGGATGCGTGCAGCGCCCTTTGTCGCTCAGAGTAAGGGATTGATGACGATGGCGATGGTTCTGGATGAAGCTGGCGGGAGCGTGCGCACTGCAATGAATAATGTAATTTGCCTCCTCTGCCACCCACCATCCGCGTGCTCGGGTAGGTAAGGAGAAAAATTCTGCAGAAATTCAAATTCAGAGTATTATCTACTAATGTGTAGCATTCTTATGCCGCTTGTCTTGAGTGTGTTTTTGCAGTCAAAGTTTTTGGTTTTTCTGAATCATGTCCGACCAATTATCTCCATTTACACTATTAAAACGACTCGAAGTGGAACATTCGCGAAATCTGCATTATTGTGGAAATGCAAGACGTTATACGGATCGCCATTTTCTGTACTTGCTTAATATTCTTATTTTTTAGTCTTTCAAAATCTCGTTCCACCAATTATCGCCACCTACGTTGTTATAACTACTACATTTGCAACTTTCGGGAAAGCTGCAGTATTTTGGAAATGAAGGGCTTTGCACGGTTAGCCATTTTGCGTATTTTTTTTTACAATTTTCTTATTTATTAGTGTTTCAAAATTTCTTTGTCCCAATTATCTAATTTACGCTAATATAACGATTATAGGTGGAACTTCCGAAAAATCGGCATTATTGTCGAAATGCGGGTTATTTCCATTTACTCAGTTGTAACGAATACAGGTGAAACTTTCTCCAATCTGCATTATTGCGAAAATGCAGGGCATTACACGTTTGGCAATTTTCCTGAATTATTTTATATTTTTCTAAATATTTAGTTTTTAAAAAGTTCAATATCTCCATTGCCGCTGTGATAACGATAAAAGAGGAAACCTTAGGGATATCTGCTTTATTGAGGAAATGCCATGCGTTATACGTTTTGCTATTTCCTGTAATTTTTCAATATTTTTCTTATTTTTTATTTTCTTAAAATTTTGTCCCACCATTTATCTCCATTTGCGTGATTATAACAATTACATTTGGAACATTCGCGAAATCTGCATTATTGTGTAAATGCAGGGCGTTAGACGGTTCTTGAGTTGCCTTAATTATGTTTATATTTTTCTCATTTTATGAGTTTTTCAAAATTTCGTTAGAAAAGTATCGCCATTTACGCTATTACAACCATTACAGGTGGAACTTTCTCGATATCTGCACTGGTGTGGAAATGCCATGCGTTATACGTCTTGACATTTTCCGCAATTTTTCTATATTATTAGTACTTCTTAGATCCATAAAATTTCCTCCGCCCATTTATCTCCATTTACGTCATTACAACAATTACATTTGCAACTTTTGCGAAATCTTCATTATTGCGGAAATGCTGGGCGTTATACGGTTTGCCAGTTGTAATTATAATATATTTTTCGTATTTTATTAGTTTTTCAAGATTTCGTTCGACGAAACATCTACATTTATGCTATTATAACCATTCAGGGTGGAACTTTTGCGATGTCTGCATTATTGTGGAGATGCGATGTGTTATACGTTTTGATATTTTCTGTAATTTGTATTATTTGGTTACTTTTTAGTTTCTCAAAATTTCGTTCGACCAATTATCTTTATTTACATTAATATAAGGATTACATTCAGACTTTCCCGAAATCTACGTTATTGTAGAAATGCAAGTCGTTACACGGTTCGCCACTTTTTGCAATTATTTTGTATTTTCTTATTTTTTCAGCTTTTCAAAATGTTGTTAGCCCAATTATCTCCATTTATGCCGCTATAACGATTACAGACGTTAATGATGGGATATGTGCGTTATTCTGGAACTGCCATGCGTTATACGTTTTGACAGTTTCTGTAATTGCTTAGTATTTTTCTGATGTCTTAGTCTTTCAAAATTTCTTTCTGATGTATCTCTATTAACGTTACAGGTTACAGGTTACAATTGGAACTTTCCCTAAATCCGCCTTATTGTGAAATGCCGGGCGTTACGCAGTTCGCCAGTTTTGGTAATTATTTTTTAGTTTTTCAAAATTTAGTTGAGCCAATTATCTCAATTTACGCTATTATAACTATTACAGGTGCAACTTTCGCGATATCTGTATTACTGGGAAAATTTCATGGGTTATACGTTTTGACGTTTTCTGTAATTTTTCAATATTTTTCTTCTTTTTTTAGTTTTTCAAAATCTCGTTCGACCGACTATACCTATTTACGTTATTATAACGATTACAATCGGAACTTTCCCCAAATCTGCACTATTGTGGAAATGCAGGGCGTTACACTGTTTGCCAGTTTTCGTAAATGTTTTATATACATTTTTTTTGGTTTTCTAAAATTTCGTTCGACAAATTATCTCCATTAACGCTGTTATAACGATTACAGGTGGAACTTTCACGATATCGGCATTCTTGTGCAAATGCCATGCATTATGCATTTTGACATTTTCCATGATTGCTTAATATTTTTCTTATCTTCCCGTTTTTCAAAATTTCGTTCGACCAATTATCTCTATTTACGTTATTATAAAGACTACATTTGCAACTTCCGGGAAATCTGCATTATTGTGGAAATGCAGGGCGTTACACGGTTTGCCAGTTTTCGTAATTATTTTATATTTTTCTTATTTTTTAGTTTTTCAAATTTTGTTCGCCCATTGATCTCCATTTATTCTATTATAACGATTACAGGTGGAGCTTCTGCTAAATCTGCATTATTGTTGAAATGCAGGGCTTTATATGTTTCGCCATTTTCCGGATTTTTTTGTATTTTCGTATTTTTTAGGTTTTCAAAACATCATGGGACAAGTTATCTCTCTTAACGCCATTGTAGCGATTACAGGTGGAACTTCCGCGATGTCTGCATTTTTGTGGAAATGAAGGGCGTTACACGGTCCTGGCTGTGGTGGTATTCGGCAAAGAATGCTACGCATAAAAAAAACGCGCCTTTTAGAGACACGCCACACCCGGCAGTGTCCTCTCCCCCTGGGCGATTTCGCGGGATTCCAGAGGTCTAGTGGGACACAATGACCGGATCAGTACTCCTGCATATGAAGAGGGTAGGGACCACTGCCTCATACTCATCGTCTTTATTGCTACTGTGCAGGACATTCGTTGTAGATATGCGCTCACGCCGACGTGCTTTATATCTCCAGCTAAGGATTAACGGGAAAGGACGACGGGAGGTTCGTGGTCGTTTACGGGGAGCCGGCCTTGCGCTCTCCGGGAGGTGACGCTGCGTTTGCACGTTGGAAAAGTATTGAAGCCCTCGTTAGCGGAATTGCCGGATTTTTTCCATTTCTTTTTCTTCCTCGCAAGTTTCTAGCTCCGTGAAATTTCGTCGTCGCGTCGCGAATAACTCTTCTCGTTTGTTACTCCGTGGTGCTACAGCAATTTGATCCTAACGCGTAGTAGGGACGGTGCCGGGACGAGTCTGTCATATTTGTTCGTGGACGAGTTTTGTGCCGCGCAAGTGCTCGGCAGCTTTGGTATCTGCCACCCCCCCCCCACTCCTCCTTTGAAAAAAATACAATATTTAACACGCTGATAGCGCTTCTGAGAAGTAGTGTTCTTTCACCTAGCTAATCAAAAGATACGTAGAAGCGCTGCCCTGATGTGGCTCTGCTATTTTCTCGTAAACCGTCGACCCGTGACAACAATTTTAGCTTATATTTTCCACTAATGATGACAATCAGGTCAAGGCCAAATTAAGTACAATTTTGTGTAGTCTACTGCGGCCCAATCTGAAAATTGGTAAAGCTCAGAGTTGTTTGCCCTACTACAGAATGCTCGTAGCACCGCTTTTTGATTGCATTATCAACTACATAGGGCGTTTTGGCTTAACTTTTCGCCATCGATTGGCGTGCACAGGAAGAAGCAACATAGAAGGACAGCGCACGTATAGAAGCGGGGGATAACAGCCGTTCGAAAGGCATCATTTCCAGACGCTGCGCAGCAGTGCCCTTGACGTCACGTCGAAGCGTGGCTAGCCCCATGCTCTTGAGGTGGCGCGGAATTTACACGAGCCCGGTAAACGCTTGTACACATTGAATCGTTTGCGAAACGAGTGCAGAGACGAGTAGAAGGCAAAAAAGGATACGGGGGGAATGACGAAGGCTAAATGCCGATACTGGTGGACGGGCAGCAAAGAGCGAGAGGCAGTAAATGCCGCTTCTAAAGTTCGAATAACGGAACCACTGATTCTGTTGTAACACAAAGACAAGTTGGCACGGTGTACGAGGGGCATGCGAGTATCGGAATGTAGCGGGATTTTAAGGCTGCAGCAAAGCGTGCGCATGGAGCCTAGCCCCGAGTTCACGCACGAAAGGGATGAGATGGTCTCGCATTGAGAAGATCCACCAGTAGATGTTTCATTAAAATTTTCTTTTGACGGCTTGTTTCGATCCTCTAGGCAACTCAATCGTCGGTGTAGCTCCCGTTGTGCTGCTGGACATGGGGTAAAAGGATGAGAAGTTGGCTAGTTGGGGATCATACATGGTGGCGTAACAGCGCAGCCTTTGATATGTACACGACGAGGAAGAAACCCAGTGGAAAGAACTGCCTCTCAGCGGAAATTTATTAACGATAACGAATACTTCTTAGGAACCTACCTCGACTGCACATGCACACCCGTTGTAACCGAACCGATGCAAACTCAAACCCACAACAACTACTGACAAGGGTGTCGTGCTTACCGTTACTAGCAATACAGAAGCAAAAAAATGGCTGCGTATCTGCTCCTTTCGTTGCAAATGTCGACGAAAGACGATAGCAGACTGGCACCCCTGGCAAGTAAATCCCTCCCTTCTCTATCCTGCTCACCGCTCACCGCACCTCTTCTGTCTCGTTCCTCCTAAGATAACAAGCTGGAAGTTTGCTCGAGTCACTTTAAATTTATCGCGTTCCGCTGCTCCAAGTCGGGTGCCGCGATGCCAGCGCTGCCGCATGACGGAGGCGCGCGTGAATGGAGGCACCCTTATACAACGTTTTTAGAACCACGTTGCACTGCTCCACTAGCGTTGCAAGCGGAACGTGGAACCTATCCAGTGCAACTTTTCGTTGCTGTTGCCGTTTGATTTTTTAAATGCCGCCAAGTAGCGCGTGTAACAGCAGGCTAGTTTTTTGCTGTAAATGTAGTATTTCATTTGCTATGACAAAAACCAAGCCTCTGTGAATTTTTTATAAAAAAACACTGCAAATGTCAGTTATGTATTTATTTTTTTTCTTATATTTGCGTAATGGCTTGTTTTTGTTCAACAGTGTTGATAAATATGAAAATAAACACCGGACGTAGACGTTTAGGTTAGGCTGTGGGTATATAAGACTATTGTACAGTTTCTGTTTCACTTTGGACGGGTGGCTACATCGAGACACAAATAGACAGACAGACCAAAATTTCTGCGTTCAAGAAGCCGAAGAAAGACTATCGTCTGTAAAAACTTGCTTGTGCAACACAAAGAGGCTTGACAGATGCACTATAACCAAACCTGTTAATTTTCACGTCCTCTCTGAAGTAACGCTAAATAATGTGAAACAGATTATTGTGTTTCGACACGACGACAGTCGTCTAGTTAGGGCACACATGTGCACGTCTAACAGTGGAGAAAAAATGGTATGTCGGCTTACCACTGAATGAATCTAAATGCTCTCTTAACCGGGCTTTAACACACCTGCCCACCTGGCAAACTGTGCACGACCGCAAGACATCGGTATTTTGTAAATAACACAGGCGGACGGACAATCAATCAATCAATCAATCAATCAATCAATCAATCAATCAATCAATCAATCAATCAATCAATCAATCAATCAATCAATCAATCAATCAATCAATCAATCAATCAATCAATCAATCAATCAATCAATCAATCAATCAATCAATCAATCAGTCAATAATATTAGTTAATTAATCAATTAATGAAATCATATAATCAAATGTTTATTATTATGCCAATAAATAGCCCGAGGGTCTTTGTGCGGGCGCACGGAAAAAAAGGCAAAAAAAATGCAAGGCGTGCGAATCTCACAAATGAAATTGAGAAAGCAGCATTGGTTACGCTCCCCGAAAATTACACACTTTGACATACATACACACACACATGACCCACACACACACACACACACATACAAAGTGGGATCAATATAGTAATGAGGCTTTTGATGAGAGGGAAATACCTAAAGACATGGTCGAGCGAACATCTTTTAGTACCGCGTGGCTGTATCTCTTGCACCACCTGTTTGAAAAAATACAAATTCTCTCTCGTTTATTAAAAATAAATCCTTATATGTGTCGTATGTGTCATTGGGAGGCTGACATCGAATGACGACGGTACCGACACGAGCGGTACAAATACCCAAGCAATGTGATAGAAGCACCAAAGCATGCCAGCCATGCATAGGAGGTGTTCAATGATTGAAAAATTATTCAAGGATTGATTGTAATGTGATTGTTAAGGAGTAAGTATTATGGACTAAGATGGATGATGGATCAGGTGAATTAAGGCGAATTTAAGACAATATATGGTGAAATAAGATGAATTAAAAGGATTGTGCTTAGGATTACGGTGATTAAGTAACATGTAGGTGGATAAAGATAAATTGAAGTTACGATGGGTTAAGGTTGATTACGGTGTAGGAGCAGCAGGAGGAGTCAAGCTTAATTTTATAAGAAATGTGGACGAACTTCGTCCTTCGTTCGACACCCCATTGGTCGAGGCAGCCACTCCCGTACGTTGACCTAGAGCCCTTTGGTACTCTGGCCCCAAGCAGTTGTACAGGGCCCCCTCCCATGCCTCTTGGTAGGTGGAGAGGGTGGGGTGTGAAGCAAGATTTCTCTGAGATTCCCACCCCATGTTGAAAATATCGGGCACCTCCCCAAAGTGCCGACACTGCCCACCTATTTTAAGGTCAAAATGCTTTGCTACTGGAAACAAGGTTGATTAGAATGGAATGCGGTAATTTAAGATCAGGATAGAATAGGATAGAATGGGGTTAAGATTAAAAAGGATTGAATAAGGAAGGTTAGGATGGAATTGATGTGGATAAATATAGATTAAGGGCACTAAAATAGCGTTGCTGGTGTATCGACGCGTGGACCAGAACATAAAAGGTACCCGGCACCACCTTTACAGCGCGTAAGAAAACTTTCGTGCCCACAGAAATATTTAGGTGTCGAGATGAAAACCTGCACCTCTTCCTGAAAAGTACCTGTTTTAGTCGCCGAGTGCACGTTCTTGTGAAACTATAAAGTACCAGGCTCGGTTTTTGTCCATGGGAGCTCCATTACTCATGGAGGTGCAATACGCAGTGCCGGTCCGTAAAAGATTTCGGAGGAGGTTAACAATCCCCCGCTGGTCTCAATGCATCCGCAGTTTTCCACAACACGACGCGCCAGATATCCGTATGGATGGTTGGTTTCCGTGCGGATCAGTCAGACACGAAGTCTGGTTTTCAAACGATGTTCCCGCATATGAAAAACCAGTTACTTTTAGTATTCGGTTGTTTTCACTAGGCCTTTCTAGTACAAGTATCTGGTTTCCCATACACAAGGAAATGGGTGCTTTGTAAATGCGCTTAATAGGAATTGCTGGATTCTGTTAGAACACAGCAAAACTTTCTTACTGCTTCTGTCCCTCCTTGAAAGATGAATCCTTCCACACCGTTTCGGAAAGCTTTCACTTTAAAGGTGTCGGGAAAATTCATCTTTTGTGGATTTCACTTGGAAACAGTGTTCGCGACCTGCAGGTGCACTAAGGCTTGCCCCCAACTTCGCACTCAGACAAACTAAGGCGTCAAACTTTTGTTGAATTTTATTCGGCAACAAATCGCATGTCATCACTACTACTACTACTGCTAATAATAATAATAATAATAATACTACAACTACTACAACTAATATTACTACTACTATTACTACTACTACTACTATTACTGCTACTGCTACTATACTACTACTACTACTGCTACTACTACTACTACCACTACTACTACTACTACTACTACTACTGCTGCTGCTGCTACTACTACTACTATTACTTCTACTACTACTGATAATAAATAATAACGACAATTTGATTATGCGTAGCCGTTGACTCGGTGAGTGCTTTCTGCAGCACTTCGAGAGGTCTGTGCTATCCGACAGCCTTGACAGCTTCGCACCTTATAGAGCTCTAGTTGATCCGATTTCGCCGCCGGTCAAGAAAAACAGTAGCACCCGGCTGTGCGGGTCATTGTTTTCACAGGCTTCCCCTCTTCATGTATGCGCGGGGCCGCCGCAGGAGCTCAATCTCGTGCTTCTGTCGCCCCGACCTGGCGGCCCATTGTTTACAACAAACACAGGCGCCCTGAGCGCTTATTATACTCGGGGGCACTTCTTACCGGCAGCCCGACTGCACTGCTGTTGGCGCTTTTACCGGTCGAGCCACCGGCACAGAGTTTGATGTAGGCACGTTAGCGGGCTTCCCAGGTCAGCTCTACTCGTAGCGCTCACACCTTTGGTTGCCTTTTTGCTGAGGTCTATTTATATGCGCAGACATGCTGCGGTGGCGAAGAGGTAAAGCATCCGCCTCGCGTGCAGAAGGACCGCGGTTCGAAAACCAGGAGTGGGATTTCTAGTCAATAAAGCATAGCTGGCAACATAGACGAATGCTATACCATTAACGAAAGGGCGGTCGGTCTTGCAAATAGGCTTATTAAGAGGTACAAACTTAAGGTGGTACAGGGCTACGCGCCTACTTCCAGCCACGACGACCAGCTAGTTGAATGCTTCTATGAAGATGTAGAATCGGCAATGGGTAAAGTAAAAACAGAGTATACCGTAATTAAAAGACACTTCAATGCTAAAGTAGGCAAGAATCGGGCTGGCGACAAGGCAGTTGGGAACTATGGCCTGGTCTGTAGCAATAGGAAGGGGGACCTACTAGTCGAGTTCGCAGGACGGAATAATCTACGCGTAATGAACACCTTCTGCAAATGCGTGAGCCGGAAGTGGATGTAGAGGAGCCCGAATGGGTAGCATAAAAATGAAATATACTTCATATTATGCGATAACCCTGGCGTCGTGAAGGAGGTGGAAGTGCTCGGAAGGGTAAAGTGTAGTCACCATCGTATGGTAAGATCTCGAATCAGACTAGATTTGAGCAGGGACCGTAACAAGCTAGTACGAAAGAAGCCGACCAATGAGTTAACAGTAAGACGTAAAGTTGAGGAATTCAGGATCGCGCTACAGAACCGATATTCAGCTCTTACCGAGGAAGCAGAGTTTACGACGCAGGAAGCCAGCGACAACCTTACACGCATTATCACGGAGTGTGCAGTAGTAGTCGGGGGCACGATGGCTAGACAGGATACTGGTAAACTTTCCCAGGAGACGAAATATCTAGTTAGGAAACGGCAAACCATGACAACCTCCACCCCAGCTGGCAGAATAGAACTAGCGGAGCTTTCGAAGTTAATCGATAAGCGTACGACAGCTGACATACGAAAGTACAATATGGAGAGGATCAAATACGCAGTAAAGAACGGAGGCAGACTGAAAGCCGTGAAGAGGCGTCTTGGCGGAGAGAAAAAAATAAGATGTATGCACTTAAAGACAAGCAAGACAATGTCATCACAAATAGGGATAACATAGTCAAAGTAGCCGAGGAGTTCTATAGGGGGTCTGTACAGTAGCCGGGACATCCAGTATAATGCCGAACGAGAAAGTAGGTCAGACGAGACATCCCAACAGTAACGACAGAAGAAGTAACGAGGGTTTTGAAAGAAATCAAAGGGGGCGAAGCCCCTGGTGAAGATCAAATAACAGCCGACGTCTTGAAGGATGGCTGGTAAATTGTACTAGTAATTCTGGCAAACCTGTACGCGCAATGCCTAATGACCGCGAGTGTACCGGAATCTTTGAAAAATGCGAACATCATCCTGATCCATAAGAAAGGTGACATGAAGGACTTGAAAAACTACAGGCCGATCAGCTTAAGGTCAGTCGTGTACAAGGTACTTACCAAGGCAATGGCTAACAAAATTCCTGCCACCTTAGATTTCAGTCAACCTAAAGAACAAGCAGGGTTTCGTAAAGGCTATTCGACAATAGACCATATTCACACGATCAATCCGGTGATAGAGAAGTTCGCGCAGTATACTGAACCCCCATTTGTAGCCTTCATAGATTATAAGGAAGCATTATGAGAAGCATTCCTCATATGAGGAAGATAATGAGGAAGCGCACGAAACGCTGTATTGACCTTAGCTGAGCTGTCCATTACTCTTTCTCCTTCCCCTCTCCGCACGCATCCCCTCAAAATGAAGGGAGTAGACTCTATCACTGCGGAATCCGTCGGCGCAGTGATATGGTTCGGTTGGTGGCCGAAGCGTTGTCAGTGGGCTTGGGTAGGCACCACGAAACCTATCAATAACTAGTTCTAGTTGGCTGAGCATGAAAGTCAGGGGGACGTTACAAGTCCTTTGTTGGGTTTTTATCTGAAGTAATGGGCTTCGCCTTAAAAGGACAAAGCGGACAGTCGCCAGCGCATAATTATGCCCCGTGCCAAACACCTACACACTCATGCGAATATTTACAGAGTCGTGAAACAAGTAGGTATCATTTTGTTTACGCCATTGTAGCAACAGGTAACTGTATTTCTATAAAAATATGCAGCAAAGAAAACCATCACAAAAATTTTGCCGTATAAACATTCGACTCCGCATTGTGATGACCGGAGGCCTGATAGCTGCCTGAAGTGGGTTTGCCGCTTTAAAGAGAATAGGGACAAGGGAAAAGGTTTTCGGAAGTCGAATCGACACTCTGCGCCAAGTTCTGTTTTGGAAGCAGAGCTCTCGGGATTGAAAGCAGTAAAAAATATTGAAAGTAAAAGTAACGCGAGACTGTGCGAGAAAGTGTTAAACCTTCCTCGACATGTGTAAACCTGCAAGTGAGGGTCAACTTTCACAGAGCACCTCAATAAATGTTTCCACCACCACCACCAGCAGGATCCGACAGGAAACACTTGTTTAATTTTTGTGTTTTTGTCACAGAAGCTTTGGGTGCACGATTTCGCAGGGTGCCACTTTTACTATGCGGCACCACTATTACCCGAAGGGCTGAGATTCTCGAAAGTCGTACGCCTCTGGCAACAAAAAAGGGGGCCGGTGGAATAGGCGAAGAATAACGGACAAGGAAAGGGGGCGGGGTGCATTCAGCCCGGCCGTAAAATAAGGCAATAAAAAGAGGTAAGAGTATTTCGCTGCACGCCGGCAAAGGACGGGACAAGGATTTTCGGTTTGGGGCTGAGTTTAGTTTCCCTTTATTTGCTCTTACGGATACTATGCTGTACCGCTTGGGTGGGAGCGGAGCGTGACCACGTGGTTTTTTTTTTTACCGTAAACTTCTGTTTCGAGGAACAATAACAGGCCGCACTGACCGGGTAGTTTACATCCATTCAATACTCGGTGTGCTAGCAGCTGTTGAGAGATTGCCACAGGCTTTATTTGAACTCTGCCCGCGGGCTCTGTTGTTTGCTTGGTTCCACTTTACGGCTGCGACATCGTTTCCTGTTTGTCCTAGATTCGAAGCATAGGGTATGCGCGTCTTAAGTTGAGGGTCCTGTTTTCTCCGGAGTGTTGCAAAAGCGATGTGCGTGCGTGAGAGAGAGAGATACGAGGCAGTGAAGGAGAGAGAAAGAAACATAGAGCGAGTGATAGAAAGAGAGAGAGAGAGAGAGAGAGAGAGAGAGAGAGAGAGAGTAACACGCGTGTTTATGGACAGAAAGGGGTACAAGCACGCCATATTACACCCTGCCGAAGTTCGGTTTCTCAGGGAAATGAAAAGGTTATAGGGCTGGGAGCAAAAAGAGAGTCTACTCAGCGGAGCAAAGGAGGTAAGAGGAAGTGATGCAGGCCACATGTCTCATGGTAGTTTGTGAGAGCGAAAAGCAGATACCGCCCAAGATTCGCTAGGATTGCACGATGCATCGTCGGTCAGAATTGCTCGGCTGCAAATTTGGACCATTTTGAAGTCTTGTGCACGATATAGTCGGGATAGCGAGGGCAGCTCATGGATATGCCTACGGTATCATCATAGACCGATAAATGCAATCACTGAGGACCATGCAAGAACATGCAATCACTGAGGACCATGCAAGGTGCCGTACGCTGTGGTACGCAAATATGATTGATTTGGACGCTGAATTCCGTTGATTGGAGCCACTGATGACGGTTTTCCGGCCGCTTCACACTTATGCCGTCGTAGGCAATCAGCTATATCCGTTTTAAATGTAAAAGTAATGTTTCCGCAAGCAGCTCTTGTGAAAACAAGTGCTTAGGTGTTCTGGAATTTTTTTATTTTGCTGTGGGCCTTGCCGCTAGGGGGCCGAAAAGTTAACACGCGCCTCGCATGGGTCGCATGGGCTCCGCTTCAACGGCAAATTTTCGCTGACCTGGTGACCACAGAGGCCTGCAAATAGTGTCACTGAAATCCGAACGCTGCTCTTGTGAAAACAAGTGCTTAGGTGTCCTGGAATGTTTTAAATGCAGAGCATTTCAGTAACTCACGATGTCACCCGCGTTGGCGTCCGTAGTCCGCACCGTCGTTGTGCTCACTATATAAAAAGAAAATACTTCCGACGCCAGGTTTCGATCCCTCGACCCTGCGGGCGGAACGCTATGTACATTGTGCTGTAACCACTGCGCCACAAAGCCGACACAGAATCAGACGCTATATACGCGCCTTATATCGTTGACTCATTCAAATTACTGCTGACGAGCGCTCTCTCGTCAGCAGTTGCCACAAGTGCAACAACATTAACGTAACGCAAACTACTTAACATCGTGCGCCCCCGGAAATGCTCTGCATTTGATCGTGCCCCTCGCGAGGGGCATGTTTCACTGCGGCTTCCTACTGGCCAGTACACTCGTCGCCATCTGTCGGATGTCTTTTTTATTTTGCTGTGGGCCTTGCCGCTAGGGGGCCGAACTGTTAAAACGACCCTCGCATGGGTCGCATGGACTCCGCTTCAACGGCAAGTTTTCGCTGACCTGGTGACCACAGGGGCCTGCAAATAGTGTCACTGAACTCCGAACGCAGCTCTTGTGAAAACAAGTGCTTAGGTGACCTGGACTTTTTTTTATTTTGCTGTGGGCCTTGCCGCTAGGGGGCGGAACAGTTAACACGCACCTCGCATGGGTCGCATGGGCTCCGCTTCAACGGCAAATTTTCGCTGACCTGGTGACCACAGATGCCGGCAAATAGTGTCACTGAACTAAGAACGACAAGAGCTTCACGTTGATATTACCCGTGGCACCTTCAACCCCATCATTCGGACACAGCGGCCACTGAAAGGCTGGACACGCCGTAGGCGCTGCTAACCCTAACGTGGTTGGCCTCGCCGCAAACCCAACGCCGAACGCCAGCCTCGCCATGCCGAACGCCGACAAAGATGACATGAAGTACGATGTCCTCAGAGGCCGCACTCTGCCGAAACCTGGCCCCTGGCAGATTATGCTTGACAGAAAAATCACAAAGAAAACTGCTGTTGCAAAAAACACACGCCCGCAACGAACACCGCCCCTCCCGACCAGCAGCACCGATTTGGCGCCCCGACTACACGACGCCGAGTACAACGTAATCTTCCGACCTCGTAGCGGCCTCCGAGTCGCTGCATGGACTGACCGCCAAATAGCCCAAGCTCTGCAACTGACTACCTCAATACCAGAAGATATCTTCAATGTGCACGTGACGGTCAAATCCCAACCGATTCAGAACCTCATCATCGCAAGCACTCCCGACGAACACTGCGCTCGAGCTCTAAGCAGCAACACGGTCGTGCACCTGGGAGCAACGACATACGAACTACGACCATGCTTGAAACTCTTCCGGGGTATGGTCCGCGGGGTCGTTCACGGCCTTGACCAGGACACTGCCATAGAGCAACTCCCACGTATCTTGGCGCCAGCCGGCATCAACGGCGCCTCCATCATCCACGCAAAAATGCTCGGCAAGACCACTTCGGCCCTGATAACTTTCGAAGGCAAGCACGTCCCTTTTTATGTGAAAGACTACGGAACACTTCACCGATGCCGTCGCTACCGCCAAACAGTGCAACACTGCTCCCGGTGTGGTGAGTTTCGGACACCGTCGGGATGTGTGCCCCAAACTACGCGCGTGACCCGACACCCGACCACGACTGCACTCCCAAATGCCTGCTGTGCGGCCTGGATCATCCCACCATGGACGAAACCTGAAAGAAAAGGTTCAAGCCCTCCCCACCCCCTTCCAATACCCCGGACCGCACGGCTGAGCTGAACCAGCAGCACCAGCTCCCGCAGGCCACCCGAAGACCAGCTGCCGCACCATCAGGACCAGCACGAGAACCCCAAGTGAGCTGGTCAGCCCTCTTTAAAGCCCCGCTGACCTCTCAAACTCAATTCACCGTCCTTACCAACACAACCACAATCCAACCACCCCCCGACCCCCGCCTCCAGGAAAATAGCACGAAAATACGCAGATCAGAAAACAAAATTCCAATCTACAACAACTTGCCGACATGCAAAATCAAATGGTCCAACTTGCAACCTAGAAGCAGATATTTTATAGAATCAAAATGCACAACAACCGAGCCTGTCCACTGCCGCGCGCCCTGAGTTAAATTCAGAACTCTCTTCCCGGGCGGACACTACGTACACTTGACTCACAGCATTCGTAAACCGACTAGAACGACTTCTCGTAGACATGTGTGAGCAAATAAAGACCAATTTTGCCGACATTGCCCAACCCCTCACTTCATTGGATACCCGAGTTGCTGCCATGGAAGAAGAATGGCAGAAGCAAACGCTGCACAAGAAACCAAAAAAATACAGCCTTGCGACCAACACTAATACACTTTCTCACCAACAATGACCACTCTAGGTGCACAGACCCAGACACTGCGCGAATTCCTGACTATCTGGCAATGAAACTGTCGCTCACTACGTGGCAAAAAACAATCTCTCACACTTTTTGCAGACCAATATGCATCGGACCTCATCGCGCTACCAGAAACGGACATGGATAACATATCATTAGGTGGATACACAACATTTGTATCTGATCCGTCATCCCGCACCGCCATACCCGTTAACTACACCCTAACCCTTTCCTGCCCAACAAAAAGATTTTAGAAAAAAAGGCAACAAGTAAATAAATTTTGTGTATTTACCCCTTCCTAATCATGCTTCGACAAGTGAAAATAGAAAGCGCAGAGTATTTCACACAGAAAACAAACCCACACATATGTGTGGGCTGGGCTTCTATTCGTATGATCTGCGGGTAGTAAGAATACCTTAAAAATGTCACCAGGTGCAGAAAATCTGCATTTTTACGTTTTATTTACGAGTTTTACATCGTGTTCAGGAGTACTTTTGTTATAAATGGGATTTTTGGATAATTAAAAATATTGAAGTTTTAATTAATATAATTAATAATTATAATTAATATTTTTTCACAAGTAATTACGGAACTAGTTCACGGTTAAGGCGCGAGAAAACATTACCAACGAGCCAGCACAAAACCGCGAATAAATGAGACACGAAGAAAGGAAGAAAAAATTTTTATCGCTAGCGCTGCAGTGCACGAGCCCGCCACCCTGTAGTGCCTAGCAAAATTTTCGTGACGACAAAAGCCCAGCCGACGCATATATGTGGGTGCATTTTTCAAGCGTGATGACGGAACGAAGACGAAGGGAACGGGTGTATTTTTTAGCCAATCGCGTTTTTCCAAGTCCTACAAGTCGTGTCTTACACTTGTTATTCCGAAAATACCACAATAGCAAAAGCAAATATCAGTTCTCATCTTGAAGGCGGCTAGCGTGATCGCGCTGGCTTGACCGCCGTTTTTAATGTGCGATTCCTCGCCCCCTGGTGGCGAAATGAGTGAAATAACGAAACCAATAAAGTCTCGGAAGCGTTTGCAGCGACTACCAAGGGCTGTGAAACTGAAACCGAAACAGGTGCCACTTAGTAAACGATTTGTTGACCCACACGTTTGTGTGGGCTGGGCCGTAAAGGGCTAACAGCTCAACAACTCTCTGCACCCACGCAACGGGACTACACCTTTGTAGATGTCACACCCTGACGCAAACAGCAAACCTTCCTATTCGTGCTAAATATATATAACCCTCCTGATCACGCCCTACCCAGAATTGACCAACGAGTCAGAACCATCCGACAAAGAACGAAAGGCCACAAACTAATAATCATGGGAGACTTTAACACCCACCATACTACGTGGGCTATATCGGCTCCAATAAAAAGGCACCGCCCTGTACGATGCAATACAACAAAACCAGCTGCATCTTTGCAATACCCCCAAATTACTTCCTGTATAAGCAGCATATCACGGGACACGTACCCAGACTTGCCACATGGGCAAGGCTGGACGAGACACTGGGCAGCGACCATTATATCATCCAAGTTCAACTGCCGCATAATCCGAACTAGAGGCGTAAAATTGGCACAGCCCATCTCACTAACTGGAGGAGCTCGCCAGAGGCAACACCTGCAGAACCCATCACCGACCTACAAGAATGGACCTCTAAAATACTTGAAACGGCCCAGCAACACACGAAAGAATTGAATCTCACTGAAGATCCCCCCGCTCTACACGCGCACCTTCTCCACCTCTGGGATGTCTGACGTGGGAACCCTGAGTAGTATGCGAAGCAGCCATGGGGTCGACTCAAGTTCCCATCAGTTCAGCTGCGGGAGCCCTCGTTGCACCAGTAGCAGTTTCTTGGCGGCGTTGACGTTTTCTTTCGGCTTCGCGAGCCGGAAGTTCGGGATCGGCCTGTCCTGCTGAACGAACTCCGAAACCCCACTGCACTGAAGCCGACCACCTGCCCCAAGACCTACAAGGCCCCGCCGTACGCTGATCAAGCCAATCCCGCCATGAACGTACCCTTCACAATGGCTGAGATCGAAGCGGTGATCAGAAAACTCCACCACAACACCATTCCGGGAAGAGACCAGATACGCCCCAAATTACTCCCGAATCTGGATTACGTAGCCCTGGAAAACCTCCTCAACTATATCAACGAATGCTGGCTAGCCGCCACCCTACCTCCACAATGGAAACATGCCGACATTACACTAATTACGAAACCGGGCAAGCTACTCACCCCCCAAAACCTTCTCCCAATATCAGTGACTACTTGCGTCAGAAAGGTTTTTTAACATCTAGTTCCCGACCGACTACTCTCACACATAGAAGAGAATGACTACTTTCCCGAGACGATGTACGGCTTTCGACCACATCTATCAACACAGGACATCTTGCTCCAACTAAAAGAAGACATCATAGGCAACCTCAGAGATCAAAACAAGAAATCCATATTGATTTTAGACGTCAAGAGAGCTTTCGAGAACACCTCCCACGAAGCCCTCTATGCTGACCTGGCTTCAACAAAGAGTGGCCAACGGAACTACAACTACGTATCCTCTTCCCTCACTGACCGCACCGCAACAATAGGCATCGGACACCTTCGGTCCCGCACTTTTTCAACAGTACCCAAGGGAACCCCACAGGGCTCAATCATATCCCCCTGCTATTCAACATCGCCATGAAGGATCTGCCGCGCGCCTTCAACACATTCCAAACCTAAAGCATGCAATATGCGCAGATGACCTGTCTATGTGGACCCCCACTGGCTCCACAGGCACAGAGGCAATACAGATCGCCCAGCAATACCTGCAGTCTCGTGTTTTGGAATGCGCCCGTGAAAAAATCCGCACTCCTCACGCTATACAAACGAACTCACAAACAAAAGCAACAAGCAATCCCAGATCCTGATCTATTCATAAATGGCCAACCTGTACCTAAAGTATCGCAACTCCAAATTTTAGACTAAACATCCCGAAGGAAGGCTCCGGCTCTCACACTATCTCCATCTACAGCAGTCTCTGAGTCAGTTGGTCAGCACTACTCGGCGATTCTCTTATCGCCGATACTGTCTCAAAGAAGCCGATACCACACGCATAATCCAAGCTATTCTGATTAGTCGGGTGACGCAAGGTGCACTATACCTAGCCTTAAAAAATGTCGACAAAGAGAAGCTAAGCAGTATGAATAAGAAAGCCTATAAAACTGCACTGGGTCTACCCCCGAAAACGGCCACACGCAAATACTGCAACTCGGACTTCACAACACACGGGAAGAATTACAAGAAGCCCACAATGTCGCCCAGCTGTCACGCCTCAAATTGACCAAAACTGGACGGACTACCATTGCCCGCTTGGGATACACGGTCCCGCGACCACCGGAGCAAAAACAGCGCATCCCTCTAGACATTCGGAAAACCATGAGAGTCGCTCCAATACCACGCAATATGCATCCCGTCTACAATCACGCACGACACGCCACCCGCGTCAGAGCCCTCCAAATTAAGTATGCTGGGCAATCTGACACCCTCGCCCTTGTCTGGCTACCCCAAATCCAACTTGTCTGGACCCCCGGACACGAGTCTCTCGAGGGAAATGGAGCGGCGCATGCCTCGGCCCGCGCGGATACACTTCGGGCCATTTCTCAAGAGGGCAATAATTCAAGACGTGAACTTCTACTAAAATACTCAGACATCTTGGCTCACTAACGCCATGAGCGCAGAAGATTCCCACCCCCGCATCCCGAACTAACCAGCACCGAAGCCACCACTCTACGCCAGCTATAGACAAACTCAAACCTGCACTGCACCATTCTACACGCCATCCACCCCACCCTCTATCCCATCACCTGCAAATTCTGCACCCTGCCCAGCACACTATACCATATGGTATGGGGGTGCTAGCAAACCGCTAGCCTCTCCCCAAACCCCAACCCCACTTACGAGCAGTGGGCGGCCCGGCTAACCAGTTAATACCTCTCCGACCAGCGAGACCTGATACGAAGAGCGAGAGCAGCCAGCGAGGACCTGGGTTTTCCAGACTAAGGAAGATCCCCCACAGGGCAGGTTCCCCTAACATCAGCACCTAAAGCTCGTCCTGAATAAAGTTTATTCCATCCATCCTCCTACTTTGCTGTGCGCGTTATAGCCCCTATCGCTCCCTCTGCGCTGAACGGTAGCCCGATAATAGCTATGTCAGTGATAGATCGATTGATCGATTAATTGATAATGGCATCCCCTTTTATCGAGGTGATGGGATGAGCCATCTTGCCACAGGTTCTCATACATCTGCCTCAAATACTACCTTCTGATTTTACCGGTGCTATTAGCGACAGGCTTACCAACGCTGGTCGGGAACAAGTGGAGACGCACTATGTTCCGTTCTCCCGTATGCTTCTTTCACGAGTATTATGATGCCCTTTTAGCATACGTGTTTGTATGCGTGTGCATAAACGTATGCAGCTACTTGTAGCGGGGACGTACACGGTTAAGTAGTGAATAGAGAGTTATTGGCAGAGCTAAGAATCGGTCCCAGTGCGGCATGAGGCAGTCTACCGGCGCCATTCCGCGTTCACGGAGGGGGCAAAACCTGTTCTGCGCATGCGCATGGCAACCAACCGTGTACCGGGCGCCTTACCGGGACCGATTTTCCGATCGGCTATAACTCCATTGTGCCTCAGTGTGCGCATATTGTGTACGGCAATAAAACCGTGTACACCGCAAATTTTTAGTCACCAGAGCTAGTGCTTTAGTGTTGCCTTCTTGCGGGGCTGCTGGAGTTACGTTGTGGCTTGTGTTTTTCCGTCCAGACAAGAGCCCCTTGAAGGGCTACCGGAGCGAGGTTTTTGCCGGTGTGTTTCCCCTCAAGGCATACGAGTGTCGCCAATCTCCGCTTTATGCGTGCGCAATAGATGGAAGAGGGGAAGGCGAGTACATGCAGCCAGGCTTCTCGCGCTCACCGATTACCTTCCCGTTATATGGGGAGTGTGTTGTAAGGAAAGTATAGATGAGCAATGGCATGGGGTGATAGATGCTTTTTAAAGAAGACGAAGCTGAGCGCCACTGCCTGGCTCATAGAGTTTTCTATTGCTTCCACGAGACCCGAACGTCTGGGCCCTGTTTCCCTTCCTTTTTGCGCAGGTGCTACTGGTGGAAGATTTAAACGTGCATGGAGCACGGCCCGATGCGACCTGTCTGCTGGCCTCCTTGGGCGAGCGGTTTGGGTTGGTGTGTTATATAGACAATAAGATAACTAGAACGCGGGGGAAAAACGGAATGTGCCATGCTCGTCCGTTAGAGTAAAGCTCGACGACCGCGTCGGAATGGCGGAATCGGATAGACACTGGCTCCACAGAGTAAAGCTCGAGTCCTTCCAAATTTCATTCAACTAAGTGGCCAGGAAGTATGCTAAATGACAACTTACAAACCAACTGGTTTGGTTCATGCACTCCTGCTGCTTTTGCGCTGCTGAGCACGAGGTCGCGGGTTCGATTCCCGGCCGCGGCGACCGCTTTTCTGATGGAGGCGAAAAGCAAAAACGCCCGTGTGTACGAGATTTCGGCGCACGTTAAAGATCCCCAGGTGGTCAAAATTAATCCGGAGACCTCCACTACGGCGCGCCTCATCGCCTGAGTTGCGTCGGCGCGTTAAACCCCGCAATCAATCAATCTTTGCTGCTTATTCTTCGTTAGAGAGTGGAAGGGCAATGGTTTTTGGTGTAGGCCTCATTTGACAAGAAATTACGTCATTTATTTATTTATTGCACCCCCTGGGCCAAAGACTTTACAGAGGGGAGTGGGTTACAAAGCAAAAGAACAATACAGTGCAGTGAGCATCATACCAAAAAAAGAAACGTTACATTGCTCCTGAAAATTAGCTTAATTCTCACGAAAATTTTGGTAATCATTATTATGAACATTTTCACGGGAAAGTTGATTAGATTAGCGGAATTTAGGCGGAAAAATGAACGAGAGAAGGTTCTTGTGCTGAATGATTGAAGACCAAATTTCTGAGAGTGACCAATGCGTTGGGAAGTGTATTGATGTGCTGGAATTAGTTTACAGAGTTCCGGGTGGTGATAACGTTTATTAAACAGGGTTAGACGAAAAAGAATTCGACGTGAAGACAATGTAGGCAGGCTAGGTGTATTTCGCATTGTGGTTAACCTTGTACCTCGGTTATAATTAAAGGGAATGAACTGAATTGAATTGTTCTGTACGAGTTCAAGGGCAGTTGTTAGTCAGTCGGGAGTGGTATCCCATATTGGCGCACTTTCTCTAATTTGGAACGTACTAGTGCTGTAAAAAGCAACAGATTAGTTCAGAGGGGGCGTTAAAACGTTTCGCCCTATATACCCAAGCATGCGGTTAGCATTGTCAATAACATATTCCATGTGGAGGGTTAAGAACAACCTAGATGTCGTGTGAACAGGTACTTATACGAGAGGACAGATTCTAAAGCAAAATTATTAGGAAAATAAAGTGAAAGGGAGGTGTGTGTACGGGATTAACTCAGGACTTTGCATTTCTTAGTGTTGAGCTCTATTCGCCATCCATGACACCAGTTTGGGATACTAGTAAGATTAAACTGAAGAACTGCGCCATCGTTGTCGTTGTTAATGTTTCGGAAAATGACACAGTGGTAAGCAAAAATAAGGATTTTAGATACTACCAGGGAGGAGAGACTGTTAATGTAAATTAAGAATAAGAGCGGCCCGAGCACTGAACCATGAGGTACAGCGGAGTGTATGTCTCATAAGGGTGAGTTGTACCCGTTTGCTGTTGCAAATTGCGAACGATTTGTAAGAAACACTCCATGTCTTTTAGAAGATTATCATGGATATTTAGTTGGCGTAGTTTATGAAGCACAAGTTCATGAGAGGCCTTGTCAAATGTTTTTCTAAAGTAAAAAAAATTACAATCTGCACTAGACGAACCATCAAGAATACGGTGAAGACTGTGTGGAAATGTTACCAGTTGAGTTTCACAACAGTATTATTTCTGAAAGCCGCGCTGCGCCGACATGAAAAATGAGTTAGATTGAAGAAAATTAACAAAAAATAACATGTTCGAGCAATTTACAACATGTGCTGGTGTGTGAAATGAGAGGGTAATAATTTGGAGCAGATTTATTTCCAGTTTTGAATACAGGAACCACCCTTCTGATTTTCCGCGCAGCGGGTAACGTAAATGTATCAAGTTATTGTTGGAAGTTAGTAGTATAGAACAATAACCATCAGTATTTTTCAAAAACGTTGCAGTAATTAGGTCAAATCCAGGCGATGAGTGATTCTGTAAACCAGGAATTAATTTGAAAATGCCAAGAACATCGACAATCTCTAGAGGCATGACAATATATTGGAAATGTTCGACGGCCGTAAGCTTATCCACAGTAGTGTTAGAAAAACGTTTTACAAAGGTGTCGTTTAAGATAGACGCGCAAATATTAAAAGTCACAAGATTGTTGCAGGCGCCCTCAAAACAAATGCCATAATGAATGAATGGATTAATGACGCGCCAGAACTTTCTAATCTTAGTGTTTAGCATAGACGGCAGTACTGCGGATAAGAAGTATATTTTTAGCATTTTTAATGCAAAGACTTAATCTTCAGTAGCGAAGCGATAAGTATCCCAGCGGGTTCTAGTGGGTGAATTCTTGGCTAATCTGTCACGTTTTTTGCATCATATGATTGCTCTTCACTGAATTTCGTGAAAAGGTCGGTGACCATAAGCCATTCGCGATACTAAAGGCTACGCCAAAGCTTATGGCTAGATATTATTGAGGTAAGCATATTAATTACCGGTTCAAGTAGCTCGTACTACCATAAAATTGTAATTCTAAACCACATCGCCGACTTTTCTTGATTGTTGCAGCAATTTACTATAAAATAAATCTCAGTTCGGTATGTCTAACTTAACGGCCACCGCCTTATGGTATTTGAAAATGCAGAAAATGCAAGCAGTGCCAAGTTAATTTCAGGGATCAATAGCAGGCTAAGTGTAGAAAAAAATAATGGACTGTTCTCCTTAGGTTTTTAATGATACCGAAACCATGTATAGTTCTGGATGCTATTGTTGAAAACTGGCGTTTTCGCCGCTTGTACCTCGCGAACCGCTGGTAATATCGGAAGAAAGATCATATCCTTCTAAACAAATTTTCAGAACATCTTTCTCTCACCCGAAGAACTACGTTTTTGCCTCTTCATAGTGCCAAACGTGTCTAAGGGGTTTTCACGTTCGCTTTTTTACTCGTACTTTCGTTATTTCGTTCCTTCTTCTGAAGTCGCTTCATCGCATAGTGCCCGCAAAATGCCTCCTTGGCTTCCCGATCCAGATATTGAGAAGGAAATTAAGTCAAATTTTTTGCAGTCTAATTGGCTTCCGCTTGTATTCCCGGAATAGGTATTCGCCACTCCTTCACTAAGTTCACGTGTTTCTAATTCTCCCGCTGCCTTCCGTAGCAACTCTCAGCACTACTCTTGTCTTTCTGACCTGTTCATTTCGTGCTGTCGCACAAAACGTTCTCCCTAAACGAAATATCCCGCGAGCAAAAAACCGCAAAGGAATAGTGAAGGGGATGACAGTGGGCGGAAAAAGAAGTTTCAGGTCATCGCACTGTTTTCTCCCCACCCAAAGCCAGTGACACTGTATAGCAAGTCGGCTCTTGTTGGCTCTCCGTAATTGGGAGTTTTCAGTCCTATTTGAATAGTCTGTTTGCCTTGAGAGCTCATCGTTTTTGTGTACTCCTCCTCAACTCACTTCAGCCTTTATTCGGCGTGAAGCCGGCAGCTTCTCTTTTGTATGTAGTTCGCAGGCCTGTCACTTATGGCATTCGGTTCTTTCTGGCCGCTAATCTAATTTGTACCTTACAAACCCTGTGTGGTGGGCGTAGTCACTACAACGTCGTTTGTCTACGCATGCGCAATCGCTTGTACCCGTTTTATCCTTGCCTTCGGTGGAACGTTGTAACAGGAATTCCAGCGATGTCTGCGCTTGCAAATTTAGCTGGCGTACGGATAATATGTGTGCCTTAAGCGAGGAGATCTTGAACGAGATATTAAAGGAGATCTAACCGCCCGACGGAAATAGCCTGATGGACGGTGCTCGATCTACACCACCAGGAGTTACTTGGGCCGCCACCGTATACGGCAACTCATCCTGTCCGTCCTCTCTAATTGGTCCTTTACCTGCAAACCATCCACTAATAGTTGAAAATGCCCAGCTCCGTCGCAGCCTCGCCGAAATGCATGCAAGGATGACGACCTCACAAAAGGAAGTGTCTGAGCTCCGCGCGACCGCAACTCGCAGTCAATCGCCCTGCAGTGGGCCAAGTAGTTTGCCACGGCACGACGTAGCCGTTCACGCACAAGCCGCCGCAAGCCATCCACTAACTCCACTAAGCGTCAGCGACAACAACTTACATAACGGAGCAGATGCTTACTCAAAGATATGCCCGTATTAAGTTTGAAGCAAACAAGGAATGGCAAAAGGCGTCGCACGAAACCGTTGCCCTTCAAGATCAGGTCACTTCTATAGGGATGAGCTCCGCCAGTTTATTGAAAAAGTGGGTGAAACACTTCAAACTCTCCAGACATCAACAATACCTCCCAATGAAACGAAATGAACCAAAAAATATTAGCCATCCAGTGTTTCCCCCATCTCTACCGCCTAACAGAAACATACTGCAGTGGAATCACCCTAGTTTCTCACAAGCGGATCCGCTCCTTGAGTGAAAACTCTTCGCCCAATGGCATAAATGCTTCAAGAAATACGTGGTGCTTGTAAAATATTAGATTACACCACCTTTTCAGATCCCTGTATTGCAAGCCAACACCGCTCCTCCCACGGCCCGGCTCCAGGCTTAGCACTAGTCCACAAATCCTGCCACGCTGTCCAGTTCCGTTGGAACCAAGCATGCAATGATGACAGAGAAGTGATCATAGTACTCGTTACGCCGCCAGGAGGCAAATCGATGCTGCTTGCGTCTGTATACTACAAGCGAAGATCCAGTGTCATTCACCCAGCACTATATGACTGCATACCCTATCTTTTTTCGCTACGACTCACCGGTCCCATTATTATCGGGGACACTTTAACGCTCGCAATACCCTTGGGGGCTACTCGTCGAACAACCGTCGACGCCTGCTTCTGGAGCAAACTATTGAGTACAGCCCCCGTCAACTAAGAAACGCATACAGCTTCACCACCCGCATTGCCGTTACTACGCTCAAAGCAATACTACGCCGGACCTCACTCTAGCTACCCCTGGGGCGGTGTACACCCGGCGCACGTTGGACAGCACCTGGGGTAGTGACCATTGTCATAGGAAGAAATTCCGGTATAAACGTTCTTATCCAGACACACTGGACCTGATATCACTCCCAGTTCAACATCTCATCTCCACCTACCCTTCAGAAATTCATGTCGTTCTTAACGCAAGCACGTTTGTTCTCAACCGAAGAAGTAACAAGTACGGCAGATGTGGATCCATTCACATGTTCGATTCACACATGTTCGAACTTCTCAGCAAGGCAGAACGGCTAACCAAGCAATATCGTACACAAGAAAAACGCCACCATCACCTAATGCAGCTAAAACGTCACTACCGCCTTATTCGCGAGTATCAGGTCACATTTCAGAGATAAGTGGCAAGAGTTCTGTGAAGATCTCGGTCATAAATTTGGCCTCTCTCGTATTTGGGGAGCTTTTGGTACCATGAAAGGCCGTGCGAAGATGCGCCTCTCGATCTTGAATTAGATGTGCCTTCAAATGGACTACTCGCAATTGGTAGATACCATCATTCACACGTTATTTCCGCACGCCGTTACGGACCTTTCAACACTCCCACCTTTACCAATTATCAGCACTGACCAACCGGTGCCGGAGCTATATTCTCCCATCTCGTTGGGGGAACTGCAAGTAGCCATTTGTCAAGTCGAGCGCAAATCTACTCCTGCCGAAGATCAAGTAAAATTTCAGGACCTCTGAAACCTTCGACCGCGCGGCCTCAATGCTCTGCTACATTTGGCCAACCACTCTTGGGACGCAATTAAGCGAGATACCTGACACTCTGAAGGTAACGATCATTCACACCATACCCAAGCCCGGTAAAGGTCCTAGGAATCCCCAGAATGTTTGGCCCATATCTCTAGCCACTTAATATGCAAGCGTACGAGTGTAGGCTAAAAATCGACTGGTCCACCACTTGGAAAGTACAAATTTGTTTCACCTCCCCCCCCACTGGTTTCCGCGTCCATCTTGCTACCCACGATTATTTATGGCTGCTCCAGAGAGTTATTAATCGAACCCCGCGCAAGGCCTTGCCGGAATACGTCCTCGCCTTAGAGGCGCACAAGGCATTCGATGTCAACCAGTCATGTAGCCTTCAAGAGCTTTCCCTCGCCGTCCTTAGCCAAAAGGACCAGGCCTGGGTACGCGGCTTTTTTCAGCGTCGGCCGATCCATCTTAAACCTCAAGGACACCAGCCCACAACGTTCTAACTCGATAAAGGAGTCCCACAGGGGTCCATTTTGGCTCCTCCGCTCTTTAATCTGGCAATGAACCATGTGGCCCGAACTCTTTAGCGAGGCCCTGCGGCCCGATTTGCGCTTTATGCGGACGATATTGTGGTATGAACAGAAGCTCAGGATTACGACTCGGAAGAAACTATGCAAACAGAGTTGCAAGCAGCAGTCCTGAACTTGGAACATACGCTGTCCCCAACCAAGACAGAACTGCTCAGCGTCGATGGTAAACGTGGCACAAATAAGGAACACATTATCGTCCTTGGAGTGGGGGATACGCTACTCGAATCCCACAATGGCACCATTCGACTGCTGGGCGTTCCAGGCAGCAGCTGTAATAGCCCAAAACAGTGGATAGCTTCACTTATGAATACCTTGCATTCCACCTTACACCTAGTTACCTGGGTGTCAAATAAATATGACGGGGCGCACCAAGCAGCCTGTACCAAGCTCGCCCGTGATGTGGCACATGGGCGCTTCACTTGTGGCTTTGCGCTTTATGAGTTACGACATTCAGATGTCGATGCTGTCCACCAAATGAATCGGCACCTTCACCGTGCGATCGGAGGCCTCCCCACCTTCACAAGGGTAGACACTCTACACGATGCAGTTCCCCTTCCGCCTCTCACTAACCTCATCGAAGATACAAAACTGCGCTTCCAATATCATCTGGACCATTCTCCACAAGAAAAGAAGACCCCAAAAATGGGATTACCTAAACAGTAACTCTGACAGCACCGATTTTCCGACAGCATCCCCTCCGTGGGAACGCTCACCCATCGGAATTCTATGTCGACGCCCGATCACCCATCGGAATTCTATGTCGACGCCCGATCCGCCGGGATAAAAGAAAACTACGCGAACAATACGGTCGCACCCTCGCAGATGCCAGGGCAGGCGACGAAGCTGACATCTATACCGACGCGGCTTTCAGTGGAACGACGGTGGCCATTGCCAGGGCATCTGGGGACCTGAAGGAATTGAATGGATGCAGGAATATTTTTAACACTTACGGCCTCGTAGAAGAGGTAGAACTTCTAGGAATTATGGGAGCCGCGCGGCAAATTTATGACCATTCCAGCCATCTACCCACGAAGAAATTTCGCATTATCCCGGGATCCTATGTTGCTGTCCGAGAGTTAAATCGCCCGTTTTCACACGACAATACGGCAACCAACATCCTTACCACGACAAGAGACCTACAAATTGAAGGCTTGAAAGTTCGCATTGTTTGGACTCCATAACCAAGACATACTACAAGCGCAGAAGGCACCCGTATGGCACAAGACGCTGCCAGGGAGAGGCTACAATCACCTCCCGTGGTGCCCGCCACGCCTGTACCCTCTCTCCAGGCAGGATAGCAACTCCAGCTTCGCCACCGCAAAAAGAAAAGCAGCAAGCGCTTGCAGGCAGAAACTCCGGCGGGCATCTTTGCCCCTCTCAAGGGCTTCTCGCGTCCGGGGGAAGTATTAGCGAATAGAGTGTAGGCGAAAGCAGCGTACACCCCCCTCTGCCCCCCCCCCCCTAATTTATAATGGGAAGCTCCAGCAGTATCCGAATCGCGCCGTTGGCCCCACCGTAGTCGTGAAGGCACACCAAATCTTTATCACTTAATTTGGCTTTGTCCAGTATTTGACCGTAATTGCCACCAGCTTTTAACTCTAGGCCACGCCCCTGCGACTAAATAGGAACATATTATTGGGGTCCGTGGCAACCCTACCACTCTAGAAGCAATCCCCCACTACGCCCTTGAAAACGGTCTACACATATTGGTGTAACGGCCGGTTTGACTTCCCCATTCTGTATACAATGTGAACTGTCTGTACCGTGCGCTGTCTACAGTGTGAAGTGTACAATTTCGTGGGAACTGTGCATTTTGGAGCCACACTGAATGACTTATATGTGTTCATTTTGTGACGAGGACCCCAAGACTGCAACTGTGTTCATTGTGCGAGCTGTGGCCTTTTTTTGCCCTCATCCTTGCCCCCCGAGGCCCTCATGGCCTCTCGTTTAGTGAAGTGTTTCACTCACTCGCGCGAGCGCCTGTTTCGCGGCGACCGGCCGGCAGAGAAAAAAAACAAGAAATTGCCGAGCCATCGTGTCTGCGTGCCTCACGGTGACCGCCCAGCGTCCCTGAAGCATGTTTTTCAAGCCAAGCATAGGCATTAGGGCGATTGGCCAAGATTGGCCAAAAAGAAGGAAACTCCAGCGTTCGCGGTAATCGTGGAAACATTTGCTGGGAACGAAAAAGACTCGAAGGAAGCTCGCACTTATAGCAACAATTATGGACTAAAGGTCGTTGCGGCAGTGAAGAAGCTAATCGGCAGCAATCGTAGACTTAAGCTGTCGTAATGGTTGTGAAGGTTGCGTACAGCTCGCTACCTTCAAGTCTTACGCGTTAATGAGAGCTTCCTTCCCTTTTTTTTTCGATTTTTTATTTTTGTGTTTCTCCAAACTTTGTTCCGCCAATTATCTATGTTTACGGAATTATGACTATTAAGGTGTTACTACCGTCAAACCTGAATTTTTGTCGAAATGCAGGGCGTTACGTGGTTAGCGGTTTTCACTATTTCTTTTTATTTTCCGTATATTTTGGTGTTTCAAAATTATTATGGTTGGTTGGTTATGGGGTTTTACGCGTCGATGCTACACAGGCGATGAGGCGTGCCGTAGTGGAGGGCTCCAGATTAATTTTGACCCCTCGATGATATTTAAAGAGCGTCGAAATCTCGAACACACGGGCGTTTTTGATTTTAGCCTCAACCAGAAAAGCAGGCTCCGCGGCCGTGATTTCTAAATTCTGTTCTGTCAATTATCTCCATTTACGCTATTATAACGAAGATTGCTGTTACTTCCGCCAAATATGAATTTTCGTTTAAATTTCAGAGCGCGACACGGTTAGCCATTGTCAGTATTTTTTTTCTATTTTTCCGAGTTTCTGGTTTCTCTTCTTTTTAAAATTCTGTTGGGCGAATTATTTACACTTACGCTATTCAGAAAAATTACAGGTGTTACCTACACAGAATTCCAATTTTGTGGAAATGCTCGGCTATACACTGTGTGGTACCGGGGAGCTATTGAAAGCTCCATTTACTCGATGTCCATGCTGAAAGGGGGCGGATCTGCTAGGGGAAATATAGCATGGATTAACAAATACCGAGCCAAGCCTCGTAGAAGGCCAGTTTCAAAATTGTTTTAGGCAGACTTTCACGGGAAAGCTGCACTTGTTACAGCGGTTTTGTTAAAGCTGGCGTTTGACCGCCGAACGTGCGCAGGAAAACCTCGCCGAGCGATGACGTCATCACGCTCGCTAGCACCGCTCGACCTTCGAGAACACTGCGCAGCGTTCGTGGCGTGATTTCTCGTGCTGTACTCCTCACCAATCTGCGTGCATTCGCGTCTCAAGTGGGAAGCACGGAGAAGCGCCCGCTATACATGCGCCGAATTCGCGAAGCCGGATACTGACGGTTTTAGCGCGTGTTAACAGGGTCCACTTTGGAAAAGACGTGAAATCCAGCCAAGAAGACGATTCAGGTCTTCCAGTTATGGAGAACAGCCGATTCTCCGATGAACGCCCTTACAAATATGGATTTTGAGTTTCAATTCAGTTCCTGTTGAGTTTTTATTGAGTCAACAGAAACCTAATTCAAACTCAATTGGCTATTGAGATGTATCAGTAGAAACTCAAAAGGATTTGTATTGAGAAAACGCAATACAAACCCATTTGACACCAGTCTATTGAAACTCTTTGGAGAACCAATTGACAAAACTCATCAGGCTGAAACATACACTTTGAATAAGGGCTATTTTTTTCAGCGCTGCCCAGTGTGTCTACAGAATTAAGACTACTAGGTTACTTTTATGTTTTGTATTCTACATTGACATTTCTATTGAGTGCAGTCAATAAAAAGTCAACAAGGTTTCAATAGACAAAACTCCACAGAATATCAAATGACTTCGTTTAATTGAAACTCAATAGAGTTTCTACTGACAAAAATCAAGTAAAATTGAGACTCGAGCTAGTTGGTGAACATACGTTGTTGAAAATTATACCAGTGTTCTTCTTGTTTGTCCATGTTTTATGGTTCGAGCTTAATTTTCAAAACTGATAAAATTCCTTAGGCCAGTAGCCTTTACCAGCAGCATCTTCGCACAAATAATAATTATACCTGCTAAGTGGGGAAATCAATTATATTGGACAATTTTTGACTGCATTTCCTCAAAAGCTGCCGCAACATGCTTTGCACAAAAAAATGGAGGAAATAACCATTGACAAAACTCTAGTGACTCATCTCTTCTGGCACGTGACTCCCGCGGAATCGTTTCCTTGCTATAGCAGCTGATTTTCTTCTTTATACCTTAGCACGCATTGACATAATGAGTGAGCAATCTCGACTACTGCTAAGCTTCCGCTTTAGCGGCAGTGGACATATTCGAAGTCAGTCTTCTGGGAAAGTTGGAGTGGAATAATGAAGCATGCATATCTCGGCCGGGAAAAAACGAAAAGGCGGGGGGGGGGGGGGGGGGGGGCAGGAGGCTACACATCTCGGGTCCAAGTTCTGGGGACAAAAAAAAAGTCCATTTCATCATGACTAACGTTGTGCAGACCTACCTGAATGGCTATGCTCACGAATTGGTTATTTGTCGCTATATAAACAGTGTTTTTATGCATGCCGTCTCGAAATCGAACTAAAGGGTACGATTTCACTTCAGCTTTTCAAAAATACTGTACGTAAGTGTAACAAATTGAAGGGGGTATTCTACCGGCACACATTTTGACATCAATCGCTAGTTTACTGTCTTCCGCGCTGCTGTATTGCTTTCGCGTGTAATATATTTGTATGTATCTTAAGCTAAAGGTCTAACAAAACCTTTGAAGGAAGTGACGAATGAATAAAATTCTAGACGCAGTGCCGCTACAGAACAGAGCAGCAGCCCTGTATTGCCTGGTACGAAGGGTCATAAAAAAAGAAAGAACACCATGATTAAGGTAAATAAAATGTTTGACGAACGAAGTTAACGAAAATGAAAAAAAAATGAAGGAGGTCGAATCGAACAAGTGCCTGTCGGATCAAAACAGACGCACGAATACTGCGCTACGCAAACACACCTGACAGCGCTAGGCTGAGAGGCAGATCTACCAGTCACAAACAGTGTAGTGTGTTCAACCAGTTAGGAGACATGGCGGTAAAATATACTTACAAGGTAAAGTGTTGGCTGCCGACAATATATTTGCTTCCTAATTTGAACGATTGTTTGGAGAAAGTGCGTTCCCTGAGTGCAGAGCAGTGACTCAGGTGACAAACGTGGCCTAAAACGTACTTCATTCCAGCTAAAGAAATCATGCCAAGAATATAACAAATTTTTTTATTACTTTTGGAAAATAGAGACTGTGTATCCGCAGAAGCTAGGGTTTGAACCCAAAGCATCTTTACACAAGTCTGATGCGTTACCTTGACACCCTAAAGGCAAGCAGACACTTTGGTTTTAAAACCAATCAAGAAAAAATGTGCAGCGTAAGGAGTAGTTGGAAACAGACTGCACACAGTTATATATTAGTCTTTTACCTCAAAGTGCCAATTCTCTCCACGTATCTTTCTGGGAATTTCTCATTTGCCAATGGTTGTCTCAGGTGCTAGGGTGCTTGCACTAGAACTTGCACAGGCGTCAAACTTTCAAACTGATGAATACCGGTTTTGACTAAGCACTTGCTCGACTTGCTAGCATAAATTGAAATTTGCCATTGGTTATAATCACAACCTGCTGATTGCCTTTCTCGGAGCAGTTTTGAATAAGTTGGGCTGAATGTGGTGTGAGTAATAGCAAAATCACTGAATAACATTTTGGCTGAACGTGGCATAAGACGTGCCACTGACTGATGCTACACCGGCATTGCGCGAGGGCTTAGTCGATCTGTTCTGCCTCTAGGAATTACCCAAATGATTGGTCGGCACGGTATCACTGTACTGTTTTAGTGCTGCTGCTGTATAGAAAATCTCGCCAAGCAAAGGGAAAAAAAGCTTTTACATTTTTTCTCATTTACAGCAACTCTGCTGTTTTTTCCTCTCACCAAACAAAATTGTTTCGTGTTCTCGTTGTGTGTAAACTGGCAGCACGACCTTGTTATACTGGGACACTCCTCTGGCATTGTTACGATTAAGGCAAAAATGTGGATTACCCATATCTCATATGATCCCTTCAAGCTGATGCTTAGTGCTACTTGTTTGTTATACGTACTGCAAGGCACACACCATACTTCAGAGTTACAAGAGTGTGAAAGACTGCGAAATTCAACTTACGTATTTTTTTCTGTCACGGTCTGTCTGGCAAGTTTTTTTTTCTTTCACGGTTCATGTAATTTTTTTCCACTAGTCGGTAAGCACAAAGTATTATGCGGTCATTCATTCATAAAGCCATTTGCAATGATTGAATATTGTAGTAACTTTAGTTTACAGTATCATCTGACACTAGTTTTTTTTTTAATCAAGGCTACAATTTTGTAAACCAGCTCATGCAAGTTGACAGTTATCTAATTTTGTTTTGACATTTCCAGCATTGAAATTTCACAAAATAAAATCCACAGGTTGACAGGTATGTTTTTGGACAGGTTTTGTAGTGGCTCACCCAGTCTTGATAAGCCTAAGCGGATTTATTTTGGGCCTCAATGATGTGGAAGACAGGATAACTAGCCCATGCGGGTGATTTTGTGGCTCCCTGCGGGCATAGTCGTTCCTCTAGATTTCAGGTGCTTTAGTGTGGAAGGCATTCAAGTAAAGGCGTTCCACTCCCTACCCGTTGTAGAATTAATTGATGTGGTTAGCTTGCCTTGATGCATTAAAACCTGAAACAAGCTTATAGATTTGTTGAACTGCTGTCTCCTTGCCTTGCTTTCCAAAAATACAAACAACCTAAGATATAAAATAGCAAGCTAGTTAGACCAGCATGCTTAATAGGAAGGGACGCACTCATTTCGTACTATACTGGTGGAAACAAACAAGTCTGTTTCTTGTATTTTGCAGGCTACACAGTCAAGTAGCCAAGTGGACCCTGCAAGGCCCCAGTCCTCCCGTGCTGCTCTTGTGAGCAATAAAGCAAGCGTTGCCATGAAACACCTCACTATTTCACCTGCTCAATGCACACCTTGATTTTTTGTATTATTGAAGCAGACTCACTATATATTTAGTACAGTCAACTGAACTTTACGAGGCAATTGTTGAAATAACTTGATAAAAGACTTAAATTAAATCAAACGGGCTGTCTTGAATATGCTCAATAGATTTTCATTTGACATTTCTCAACAGGAACTCAACAGGAGAATCAATATACAGTCAACATAGACTCAACTGGAACTCCACTGACTTTTCTCAATAGACTTTCAATTGATACATCATAACAGGAACTCAACAGGAAAAGTGTATTGAGAGTCAACAGAAAGTCAATTGAAAATGAACAGACATGTGGACTATAGTCAATAGACTTTCAATTGAAACACAGCGTTGAGTTTCAATTGAAACACGGCGGCCAATTTTCAACGAGAACTCAATACAAAATTTCTATTCAAAGTCAATTGACTATCAACACATTGTACTGAGTAAAGTCAATTGACTTACAATTCAATCTCAATAACCATTTTTGTAAGGGCGGAGAGAGAAAGACGTTTTTAGTAGACGTTGGTCTTGCGAGATGAGGAATGCCTCTCTCATTTCTTCGAAAGTGTTGGACGCACCCCAGCCCATAAGCTTTTCGTTTGATGTAAAATTTGGCAGACCGCATTGTAAGCTGTGCGGTTTGATCTGTCTCTTGTCTGCTAGGGTAGTGCAAAGGCAAGCTACATGCCAGACGGCTGACTATCAGCGCCTTCATAATGCGCAGAGTTCCTTTCTCCTTGAGTCCGGTTTTGTTTTTAGTTATTATACTCACGGTTATTAAATTTAGAGAGTTGGCTTCTTTCTTTTTTGTGGTGATGTCTGCCTTGCCGTTACTTTGTATGAACATCCCTAAGACTGTTATTGCATCTTTTGCCGGTCTTCTGTGGTCTCCTACCCTAATGTGTGCCCTGGGCTTGCGTAGCGGGTGCGGTGGATTCGCATAACTTCGGAACTTTCTGTCGCACATTGTAATTCATTTTGTGCAGCCCGCTCCCCTCCCCCCCCCCCCCTCCCCCGGCCCAGTTAGTAGCCTTTTGATGTGTGTCTTATTTTTCAGCCAGCAATCCTCTGGTACCCCAATTGTTATATCATCAGCTTAAAAAATTCACAGCCCTTCCATCCCGTGAAGAGGGATGGCCAGCAAAGCTGCGGTGCCGAGCCTCAACGTGAGGTTTGACTGGGTCGTGGTCCAAGGGGTGCACGAAGCAAAACACGTTTGTTTGTAATTTGCGATTGAGCATTGTTCCTGGTTATTTGGCTAAGGCATTGCGCTGCTGAGCACGAGGTCGTGGGTTCGATTCCCGGCCGCGGCGGCCGCTTTTCTGATGGAGGCGAAAAGCAAAAACGCCCGTGTGTTCGAGATTTCGGCGCACGTTAAAGATCCCCAGGTGGTCAAAATTAATCCGGAGCCCTCCACTACGGCGCGCCTCGTCACCTGCGTTGCGTCGGTGCGTTAAACCCTACAATCAATCAATGTTCCTGGTTATTAACTGAAAGTCCAGTCCTGTCCAGTCACTGCCCCTCGCGTATGCTCATCACGGCTCTTCACGAGCCACGTGAAACGGCTATCAAGCGGCTCCTAGGCAGCGTCAGACTTAGCTACTGCGCAATTGAGGCGCACACCATAGAGTTTCTTAGTAAGTATACTAGAGAGGAAACTGCGCCTCGTAAGCCATGTCATCGTGGGGGTTCATGGGAAGACATCCTTTTTGGTTTGGGCTTAGCATGACAACTGGATTCTTAAGCGGTTTTTGGGATTTGCTTTCTTCACTATGCATTCACCCGTTTACTAGCTACAAGGAAGCCGAAATCCTCCCGTTTCTGTGGTAGCCGTGTTCAGTGAAACAGCAGGCAATGCGTGATCGCACCTGACGTTGCTCATGCGGCAGTCGAAGGACGTATGACTGAGCGGGTAATATGCCGCCGCGAAATTTGTAGCCGAAGAAAAGAAGAAATAAAACGTACTTCGACGAAGACAAGATACGGCAGATACGGGCGCTTGTGTATGCGTCCTATCTTGTCATCGTCCACGACTGTTTAACGCCACGTTTTCATTTTTCTTGTTATACTAGCTGGCGGTCGCGGTGCACCGGTTCACAACGAAGGCAACGTTTTGATAGGCACGCTCAAAAAACTTTCGAAACTCTTCAAAAAACTTACTTTTTGAAATAATGGTAAAATTAATAAAATTACATTCCCTAATGATTTACCCCCAAAATATTAACATTGCTCGTAACTGCAACCTTGGCCTGCGGAATAGCAGGCACAACCGTTCCGGCAAATATACGCTTTACTTCTTTTTTTCTTACTTTTAAAACAGCCTGTTTTTATTTTCCACTTTCATAATTGCACACTATTCCTCGCGTTTTTGTGGCACTTTGTTTAAATTTGCGGTCACTAACACGTTTCAATCCAAGCCAATGATGAAACTAAGGCGAGCGCGATGTATAATGGCGGTCCACGACGACACAGACGACCTTGATGTGAGCCGCATAGACGCTAGCGCCAGATTCCTCTCTAGTGTATTTTGTAAGAAACTCTATGGCGCACACCTCTGCCGTGGCTATGACGCAACACAATCCAACACAATCAACTTTAATCCAATCCAATCCAAATCTAATCCAATCCAATCCAAGCTAAGCCAAGTCAGGCCAATCCAATCGAATCGAATCCAATCCAATGCCCCTCGCGCTTGCGCAGAACGGCCCTTCACGGCACACGCGAAGCTGCTCAACCTCGGCCAGTGTAGCTTACGCTACAAAACACACAGGAATCGTGGGTAGAAATTTATTATAGCGCGGGTATGGTAATCACGGCGCATGCTCTATGAAGGCCCTATGACCTGTTTAATTTCGTATGATTTTTTCCACGCCCCGGGGGTGTGGCGCGCAGTTTTACGATTACGGGGATTTGAGTGGGCTCCGCAACGTGGCGCTACGCTCGCTAGCGATTCCTGTCTACATCGCTCTGGGACCGGAGACGATCTGCTGGATCCTAGCCATTTACAGCTTTGCTGTAAAAACAGTAAAGCCTATGTCGGGGATGCTTGGCAGCTTTATTGCGATTTTGATCATGGTAATCTTAAAGAGCAGGGGGAGATTACTCTGCCCTGTGGCATCCTTAGGCATGTCAAGGAGATTGGATCGAAATTTTCTTATTGCTATGGGCGCGGTACGATATGATAACAAAGCTTTTGCAATAGTTGTATGTTCGCTCCCCACAGTGCAGTTCGTTTAGTGCCTCCAAGGTGGCCTGGTGTGAGACATGATCAAAGGCACCTTTCACATCAGGGCTAGAACAAGCTTTTCACAAGGTCTGCGGCTGCGATGGGGCGGCAGAAGATGAGCGTCACTCCCGAAGAAGAGGAAGGGTGGGACGAAAGACGGCGCACCGCTACTTAAGAATGGATGTGATGGCTTCGGTCCAATACCGAATATTGCGCCAGTGCGGCGGCGAAACGTCAGCGAGTCGCAGAAGATCCTGAGGGACTAGCTGGCGTACATCGTACATACTTTAATGACCCAGTGTTCGTTGTTCTTTGGTGAGCTAACGACGACACCGGGCAGGTAACTTGACCTAGTCTCGAAGCATAACAACGAAGAACACTTGGCCGAGTCTCCAAGCATAGCAATGGAAAAACTTTTCCGAACCAAGAATAAGCTTCGCTGTTTATCCAGTTTCTGAGACACCGGTGCGGAGCTGCCCAGAATTTTTTTAAATATGCCCACAACAGGCACAAATGTAATGATGAGGCGAAAAATCAGCTCTTGTGAAGCTGTTATTCGAAGTCTTCACTTAATAGACGAACATAATTAACGTACCTAAATCTGACTATATCGTATAACCTAAAACGACCATCACTTCCTTTCACTCATACGCTCCAGTGCGGAATTTAGCACAGCCTACAGCTAATTTTCATGAACTATATTACGTTGATAGCCAGTGTGACATTGATAGCGTCTCGAGCTCGTCAGTGAGAACAATGCAGTCATAATCTTCCAAAGATGAAATAAAATGTTCGAATAGCTGCTTCATGCGCCGAAGCTATAGTATACACTCGGTCTACGAGGAGCTCATAAGAAGAAGCCTTGTGTGCTAATTCCTTGTTGACTTATGACCAGCCGGACCACTAGCGCCATCTCAAGAGAAAGCGTATTTGCCTGCTTGACGTTAGGCTTAATGTGGGGCTTCAAACTCGAACGTCGTCAACCGGCACCCGAAGCTTGATGTATAAGAAGTTCCACGTAGCTGGGCACGACGTCAGGATTAACGTTAGGGCTACCTAAAGGGTGTCCTAAGGCGAAAAAAGGAAAGGCGCAAAGGAAAATAATAACGAGGTTGGTGAGAGTACGTGTAATTTCAGTACGCCACGCAGCGCTCCAAGCCCCAGCCGCTACCTCACCAGCCACCGCAATAGTCTCCAGCCAGCCAGGGCACTCGCTGTGGCGCGCCGCTTCTGCTTTTTTCTGGTTCAGAGGACGAGGCGGAGCCCACAATTTCAGGATTTTGATTCACCAAACAATACCGCTTTCACATACATGACTCATAAGAGTCCTCAGAGGTCCTCGCAGTTCTTATTCCCGAGAAATCAACGACCCTTTTTCTATAGAACGAAAGCCAACAAAACTGCGAACGTCAAGATAGTAACGAGCAACGGAATAACTGTATGCTGATGGGCCCTGCCATGTTTCACTTGGTTTGACCAGTGATTCCTGGTGTCCGCTTTCTTCAAGAAGGCACGAATTTAGTGCGCTTAATCCAGTCGCCCGTTTTTATCTGCCCTCCAAAGTACGTTATGGTTTATGCCACGTCAAAGAGCGCGTATTAGGCGGGTTATTTCACATTCGCCCTCTAATCATTATTCCCTACGTGATGACCTACACATTTTCACGAACGATATCGTAGCAAGGCGTGGGCAGACAAATCTTTCTAATAAAGCAAAGGTATATGTGCATCTTTACGGTCCCCTCAATTTCTATGTGCCTGCTACGGGTGAGCGCTGGATTGGATGGACATCACCAAACCGCAATTTCGTTCCCCAGATAATTCCCATACCATTCTTAAAACAAAAGCGTTTTCTTGTGCCTCCGTTTATCTTTGTATAACAAAAAAGACGGAAGATATTCTCGACTTTGGCGCCGTTCAACTTATAAATAGCCAGCCGAACTGTATGCTGGCAAGGTCGAGAGTTGCAGCCTTATTTCACACATGTGGTGCTGACAACGAAGCGAAAGTTACCCCAAAGCATGAACAAATTCACCCCGCGATGAACGCACAATCCTTGAGCTGTCGTTTCCTGCGGCGCGCGCGGATGCACAAATGCGAAGTGTATCCATTATAGGCAGGCTCCGCGTCTGCTAGCCGCCCCTCGAGAAAGCGCCATCATAATGCAGGCGTCGGCGCCGGCGGCCGCTTCAAAGATGACTTCTGGAAGACGCTGCCTCCTGTAAGCCTCGGCCGAGCTGTTTAAAGATGCCAAGATTGTTATCGCTTATGGCCCGCTTTACGCATATGCTATGGCAGGGACTTTTAGTGAAAAATTTAAGCCTCATTCGCATTTCCTTCTAACTCACTTCTTTACTCAGTGAGGCAGGCCCCTTAAAGGCCGCCAGGAGCGCGAACGCATTTCTTACGGCGCCACCTGAGGCTGAAAACTGTTTTACTCTGTGCCGCAGTACGCTATGCATTGCGTCGACAGGATGTAAAAAAATTGGCTGGTGATTACGATACTCAGTAATAGTAGTGAAGAGGTTAATTTGTCCGCCGAAGCAGATACATAACGTGCCTCGATGGAACTACGCATCGGGTAACAAATATACATTACAAAAGGGAAACACACACAAAAAACATCAATCCAGAAGTGGCTGCCGCTGGCCTACACACAAGTTGTAACATTTGTACCACGCAGGGTACAACATAAACAGAGTAGAGAGTCGAGTTGTTGGCAAACGCGAACAGTAG
Organism: Haemaphysalis longicornis; assembly: GCF_048455015.1. Lineage (NCBI taxonomy): Eukaryota > Metazoa > Arthropoda > Arachnida > Ixodida > Ixodidae > Haemaphysalis > Haemaphysalis longicornis. Next base: position 138,789,823 of record NW_027526445.1, read on the forward strand.
TTTCATTGTCGAAACCACGAATGTGGGTAGAAGTGCTACAGTCTTACATTGTTACAGATACACACATGGTAAAGTGAACACTGCAGATAACTGTGTATCGTATTTAGTCTGATTACAAGGCTAATATTCTAGCTTCAGTAATAGTATATTTCGGCGCAGCAGCAGTGCGCTGAGGCAGCACTCACTCGCGTGTTTTCTGGACGGCAGCGATGATGAGCCTCTACGTCGGCGGCGCGAAGTGCGTCTTGATATTTTTTATTTTTATTATACTTTATATTTTTAAGTGCGTCTTTATATTTTTTATATTTTATTTTCTTTAGTGTCCAAATTTCTTTTTGCAAACTATCTCATTCACGCTTACATAACGATTATAACTGAAACTTCCGCAAAATCTGCATTATTGTGGAATTACAGGTCGTTATGCGATTTGCCATTTTCCGTATTTTCATATTTTTGTTATTCTTTTTCTTTTCAAAATTTTGTTCAACCGATTATACCTATTTACGCTATTATAACGACTTCATGTGGAACGTTTCCGGAATGTGCGTTATTGTGGAAATCCAGGGTGTTACACGGTTCGACGTTTTTCGTTGTTATTTATATTTTTCTGTTTTCGTGTTTTTCAAAATTTTGTTCGACCAATTACCTTCATTGACGGTATTATAACGGTTAAAGGTGAAACCTTCGCGAATTCTGCATTGTTGTGGAAATGGCATGCGTTATACGTTTTGCCATTTTCCGTCACTTTTTAATATATTTCTCCTATTTTTCTAGTTTTTAAAAATTTCGTCAGACCATTTGCCTCCGTTTACGTTGTTATAAAGATTACATTTGGAACTTCCCCGAATTTTCCATTATTGTGGAAATGCAGAGCCTTACACAGTCCTGGGTGCGGGGGTACTCGGCCAGAAATGCTACGCATTAACAGATTAAAGCCGTTACACTCAATGTGAAAGCTGTCGGAAGTGCGAGGCAGTGATTCGATATAACGGGCTGTAGCACCGCTATCCGCGCAATACTACCACCAAGTGCAAATCAAATTTCCCGCCTTCGCAGTGCTCGTGCACCCCCTACCTGAAACTGCACCAATGGGAGTTCGGTTCTTTTATTCCTGCTTTTCCTCCCGCAGGTGCCAGCGTTGCACTGCCACTTTTTTTCGCTTACTATCGTAAACCCAACACAACGAGCGTTCCTAATTAAATGAATGCATACGCTGCCGGTTAATTACGTATATCTTGCCTCAAATGTATCTGGAGTAATGTTTGCAATAAGCAACGGGGAGATGTATGACAAGTGCCAGTGGTTCACGAGTTTCGAACGCTTATGACTATATAAACCGGTTGGCTTTCGAAGCCTCTTGGTTAAGCCGTGACGATAGCGGCTACGACGGAACGCCCTGCACGTGGCTCTCCTTGGGTCCTGCAAGCGAACTACGGAGACAAGGCGTGGTCCTAAAGTGCTCTGCACTGCAAACAAATGAATGGAGTGCGATGCAATTCCGTTGGCGGTGGTAGGGAATCTGAAATTTCCTTCTCTACCTGTCGATTAGGCACAGGTAACGGTGTCAAAATTGCCGACGAATGGTAGAGCCACAGAATAGAAGAGTAAAGAACCCATCGGCGAGCTCATATAATTGCGAAGAAAATGCATGCATTCAAAAGACGGTTAAAATAATTATGAAAAGTGACAGAAAATTTTACGTCCACCTCAGTCCTGGACCTAAACAATTTTTCAAGTGCGAATCCTCTGAGAGAGCTGTACAGGTTTCCCTTGCAGCTTTACGGCTGCATTGAGGTGGCTGTCAAATTTTGCCACGCTGGAACTTTCTGCACCTGGAGGAATTTTGCTAAATCTGGTCGATTCAATGCAAGAAGAGAATGCCACGCGCACAAGCTGGCTATTAGCGCTCACATAAATGCATAATGGGTTTACGTTGCTCACAGAAACGCCGGGCGCTTTCCCAGCAAGTTTTACGCTGACAGTCTCATCTTAGTATAACGTCAAAGTTGCACACATTCCATGAGCAGTAGCCCAAAAGATCGAGGCGCCAGAGTGACCCAGAAAGTTTAGCGCCTGCGAAGACAGGAACAAAAAATACGCCGAAAGTAGGGAACGGGGAAAGTTACCGAGGACCAGAGAGACGGCGGTTGGGAAAAGATTCCGACAGCAGAAGAACAAACGGGGTCAAATGGTTTCCGCCGTGACAAGCCGTACGACGACCTCCGTGAGGATGCTGGAATGTCACCGACGCAAGTTTATTGGATAACCCCCGCAGCACCACGAGGGAGAAACAGACTGAAGGTAAACAGCGACAATAAGCAAAGGAAGAACCACGCTGAATCTTCGTGACCACCACAGAAGGTGGCAAGGCCGGAAACGAACTAGCCACAACGGTTGGCAGGCGATGTGTACGAAACTGAGCTACGGTACGGGCAAAAGAGGGAAAGGGGGGTTGTGCGCGACGCGGCTGTCGCCGTACATGAATACTGAAGGGCGCCACCTCTCCACACGCACCACAGCTTGCACGACCATCTAAGGAAACACGCGGGGCTGGGAAATAACGTTACCGCGAGCCGTCCTGTACCCGCTTTCGACGCAGTGCGTCGGCGTCCAATATCGAGCCTCGTGGAGCTGAGCAAAGGCGGAAGGTAGTAAACAAGTAAAACATCGCATATGCAGGAATACACAGAACATGCTATGGACAGCGCCGTCTGGAATGGGAGACATGCTGCTGCAGTTCAAGCGTGAATGAGAAAATATGAAAACATAGCACTGCAACGCGGCTGATGGTTACGGTTAAATTATGCGGGTGAAATGAATTCTACGATTGTAAAGATGCGCGTCAGATGACGAGGATTGTCGCCATCGCGTACAGAAGCAAGTCACGACACACAAATTTATGTTACTTGGTATCGGAGCTTTTCAATCCAATGAACTCGAAAACAGGGGGAGCCCGAAGATAGCCCAAAATTTCCAACTTCTCAAAGCATTGACGCAGTGTCCTCAGAAAGTCAGTAAGAGCAACCACGATTGAATTGATAAAAAAGGAAAAAAAAAAAACTGTGGCATCAACTAAGAATCGATGCATTGTATGCCGGCAAAAATTCGCAGCTATTTTAAGCACCTGCATATCAACCTCTCAATACTCCTTTGTTATGCGAGCTTTATCTTGACGTGGAGGCTTCAACCGGGCGTACTGCTATCAGCTGAAAGAAGCTATTTATTTGATTACCGCCAAATTTTGCCCCGAACCTTGCGCGCTCTACCCCATGACCTGGGAATGCTCACAAGCTCCTGATGATGATGATGATGATGATTGATGATTGCTATTGGTTTCCCCTTTGTAGCGGGGTGATGACGTGTCACCTTACAAAACAAAACTAATATACCTATGTTTTATACTCTTGGTTTAATACTAACGTTGCTTAGTGCAGGCACAAAAAACGTATTAGGCACAAAATACTTTTTTTTCCTGTTGCAGGTGGTATCTGTCCTAGGCAATATTCCCCTCTCTGCTTTTCGTCCACCAGCATTCTAATCTTCTTTTCGTCCCCTCGACAGCCTTGAAGTTACCTTCCTCTGTGATACCCTTAAATGCTAGCGCTTCTGGAAGCCGAATATTCCCTTTATGTAGATTAGGATGGATACCTTCACATTCTATCACTATGTGCCGCATAGAGTCTGTTTCTTTTCCGCAGACAACGCATACCCCATCATTTCGTGAATACTTCCCCACAAAATTACTAGTTCGCACGCAACCTGCTCTAGCCTCAAAAAGCAAAGCACTGCCCTGGGAATTATCTTAGAAAGTTTCCTTTCTGATTTCCAATTTCTCAGCCCTGTGCATCTCTAACGGCATTTTAGCTTCCATTTTTTTCGCTCCATTTATTCGTTTCTATCTGTCTTGCCTCTTTTTTGGTTACCTTGGCTGCTTTGGATTCCCCACTGTTCTCTCCGTATTTCATCATTAGCCTTCTAGTTTTCCTTAAAGGAGCCATGAAGACAAAACACAAGTTTGTGTTATCCGAAAGATTTTGTGTTTTCTAGTGCCCCCAGCGCTTGTCCGAATTCAAACGATGCTCTTATTCACCGAGAAACTAATTCATTTAAGTAAAAATTTTTATTTTCCCGCTACGTCGTGTGTTTTCGTGGTCTGCAATGACCTCCCAGGGCCTTGTTTGCCGTTAGTTAGCCTAGATGGCACCACTACACCGAGGCAAGCCGTTTTCTGCCTTTGGTTTGTTTGTGAACGCATTTGTACCTGGCTTGTTTTGTTCATGGAGATAGTAGTTTCGTGAAACATGGTGCTCGCTCCACAAACACGGTGACGTAAGACGTCGTCGCTTGCGTCAATCGGCCAGTGTTGTCTGAAACAACCCCAAAGCCCCGCAGTCCTTTGCAGCTAAACCAAGCATAGTGCACCCAGTACCAACAGCCGTAGGCATCGGTACTTCTATGTTTATGCGTGCTTTCGTAACTTCCACTGTTTGTCCCACCATTCTAAAGGCTTTAAAAAGAATGTGCCCTAAATTTAAGCGCAAAGAGCTCGTTCGGCAAGCTCTGCCTAATTTGCGTTTGCTTTTGCCGCCCTCCGCCAATTGCAGAGCTGTGTGGTGTGACATCATAGGTACGGTTTCGGGAAATGAGCTGGTGGGTCGCATGGCTATTCCTTTTTTTCCCAATTATGTAGCTTATTTGATGGAAATTTACGTTAAAAGTGGGGTCAGTATGATTCTAAGGAGGCAATCTCTTGAAATAACCAAACTTGTGTTTTCTCTTCATGGCTGCTTTAACCACGGCGTGTCAACTATTTTCAAGTATAGGTACCTAAAAGCCTTAGCTGCCCACCTTCGTTGATCCATTGCCCTCAACCTTATCTCAAAGCATATTTTACTCTGCGCTTCTCCAACGTCAAACGACGCCCAGCCTATATCTCCCTGCACTACTTCGTAAGTTGTTTTTTTCATGCGTGCCTAAGGCCAAACGCCCTACCGTTCTCTGGTTCACTTCAAGGCCTGATAGAAGGCCTGATTTTAAGCAGAGTACAGCATCCGCAAATGTGAGACCCGGAACCATTACTCCTTTCCACATTGCTCTCACTATGCAGAAAAATTCATAGCGCATGTGGACGAGGACGAGGAAAGAGAACAGGCACGACGGAGCGCTACTTTTAACTAGTTTTTATTGGAAAGACACATCAACATATATCCACAATTTTCGTCCTCTCACCTCCATTCCCCACGTGTTGAGGCCATGCGAAGAAATGCCGACTCCTTATCTGTTAAACCTAACAACGGCATGCTCACACACGTCGACTCCGCTCTCACAATAATTTCTGTCTCCATGATCTCTCGTACCGACTACTCTCAATAGACAGTTTTAGAAGAACGTACGCAACCGTACGCAAACAGTTAGGAAACGCTATTTCTTTTGCGTCGTTCTCACTGCGCATGCGCCGTACGTTAAGCGGCTTCTGCGTTTAGCGGACGGAAGACGAGCGGACGCTATATCAGTGAAATAGCGTGCGCACGTGAGGCCGCTTGCGTTTCCAACATGGGGGCACGTAGCGCGACAAGCCTCCACGGTTCTGCTTTTATGTCGACAGTAAAATTCTTCCGATAGACAAAGTTCCTTGCTCCCATGTTTTAAATGCAGAGCATTTCTTTAACTCACGATGGCACCCGTTCTTGGCGTCCGTAGTTGTCCGCATCGCTCGCCTCGACATGCCCGGCGCAGACGTTTCGTTATCGGCGCGATCAACATTCGATAGCGCGCCCAGGCACGTTTCAAGGACACTCTCTCTCCTCTCTCGGACTCAACGTGCGCCGAGGCTGCCAATTTTACTGCTGACGAGCGCTCTCTCGTCAGCAGTTGCCACAAGTGCAACAACATTAATGTAACGCAAACTACTTAACGTCGTGCGCCCCCAGAAATGCTCTGCATTTGATCGTGCCCCTCGCGAGGGGGATGTTTCATTGCGTCGCCATGCGGACAGTTTGCCACGTATAGTTTCAGTTCCGTATCCCCCCGCCGCGGCCGTGGAGAGAAGGCGGCCGGCCGCGGCTCTCGCCACCGCGGCGCTGCGGTTGCGAGTTGCGCTAGGAAAGCGAGCGTCGTCTTCTAGCGGGGAGTTTCGCTGACCGTGCTGTTTAACAAAGAGTAAGCGTAGGGTTATGTCTACTGCAAAGACGGTGATACGATAATTATGTCCTTCGAATTACTTAGGCGTTTTTGGAACGCTGTAGATGGTGCGTTCGAGTGGGAAGCATGCGGACGTTGCCGCCAATGGGAATTTGTGTATCGACTGTCAGCCGGGAAGGCGGCTGTCATTGTTACCGGTCAATCTCAATGGGCAGACATGTGAGAATTTTTTTTAAATACGTCGAGCGCTTAGAACATCGCCCTCGCGCAGTTCTGCATCGTCGTGACATCGCTGACTGCCCGAACGAAGCTTTGTAGGCAGGCCAGCGACCGAAGCAGTGTGCGTGCGTGCGTGCGCGTGTGTGTGTGTGTGCGTGTGCGTGCATGCGTGTGCGTGCGCGTGTGCGCGCGAGCGTGCCTGCGTGTGTGTGTGTGTGTGTGCGCGTGCGTGTGTGTGTGTGCTTGCGTGCGTGCGTGCGTGTGCGTGTGTGTGCGTGCGTGTGTGTGTGTGTGTGTGCGCGCGCGTGCGTTCGCGCCTGCGCGGCGCGTGTGTGCGTGTGTGCGTGTGTGCGTGTGTGTGTGTGTGTGAGTGCGCGTGCGTGCGTGCGTGCGGGCGGGCGGGCGGGCGGGCGTGCGTGCGGGCGTGCGGGCGTGTGCGTGCGTGTGTGCGTGTGTGTTCGTAATGAAATGTGACGTTCTGCTTCTGCGTGTGGACAGTGCTTCCCATTCTCTGTATTATTTTTCTCGAGCGACGTACGACTCAACCTCGTATCGGGTATGTACAGCGTGCGTGGCTAAAAGCCTTCTCGGCTGGCGCGCCAGAGTTAAGTGACTTGCTGTTCGACCCCGCAAACCGCGCGCGAGGTGAGTGCTGAATTTGCGACGGACAGGAGGAGGAAACCGATCGCCGGTAAATCGTGGTTCGGACTTGCAACGCATGTCGAGACGTTGTGTTCATTCGAAACGCATCTCTGGATTCTTTTGAAGTTGAATAAAATGTATGCGTCAAATCCGGGCATTCGGTTCAGGGCGTTCTGTTCGATTGCATAAAAGAAGTTCCGTGCGACTTTAACGTTTTCTTTATGGGACGTACACAGGTAAGACAATATTCATGTCGTGCTGTGGCCGCGTTGCATTCAATATTAGCGGCAAAGCGTTTGTTTGCACTTGTTTTGATAGTCGTAAAATGTGCGAGCACTACGGCACTCCGCTAGCAGGTGAGCCGGAGAGTCATTTAGGAAAACATTCGAAAGATGGCGCCGTATGCATTAGCGTGTCATTACGCAAAACTGATGAGAGGCTCTACTAAAACTCCCCTCACGGTGTTTACGTAGCGGGACGCAAACATTTAGCGTTTAGCGTACGCAAAGGCAGCAAACACTCTACTAAAACTCTCTAATGTTTCACTCGGACCACGCATGACTCAAACAGTGGCACGCAGCCGCAGTCGGGACAGTGGTCAAACAAATGACCATCCCTGTGGTTGCTAACGTTTCGTCTGTGCTCTCTCAAGCTGTTATTAAGACATCGGGCAGTTAGCCCAATATATTGCTTTCCGCATGACAGCGGAACTTCACATATCACTCCCACCACGCATTCTACAAAGGGCGACTAATGCTATTTTCCCCTACTACATGCTTTATGCGACGGGGTGAGTCATTTTGATGAGTTGGTTCATTTTGTTAAGGGGTAGACAGAATTACGTTTACATTTATTTGACTAGCAATCTTTTTTAGACGGTGGGACGTATTATGCAAAAATGTGGGATCACAGCTACTTTCTTGTTATCAGCTTTCTCTGACTGGCACGTTTCAGCCTTTATCTTCTTGAGTGTGCCCTCGGCTACAGAAACAAGGACACCCGAAGAGTACCCAAGTGCAAGCGGGCGTTCTGATTGCTTGCTAAAGCTAGATTTCATAGCATGATGGCATGATGTTTGAAGGGCTTTTGTAAAACACATACTAGTGATGCCTCTCTTGGTTAGTCTAGAGTGAGCCGTATGGTAGGGTAACAAAGGCTTGTTCGCCCCTGGTACGCCCAACACACATGATGCTCAGTAAAAGTCAGTGCGAGGTCAAGTAATTGCAGCACATCGCTCTCCGGAACTTCACGTGTTAATTCCAGCGGTTTAAAAAAGCTTCGACAGAGGACTAAAAGCTTATCTACAGTCAGCGGGAAATTAGAAACACTGTTGTCTTTAAAAACTAGGAAATCGTATACATATCTAAAAAATTTTTAAACATTAAAACCTCCCAGGCGTGCTGCGCCCGCCTTTTAGCCCGCCTCGACAGATGCCTCACTGCACGCCTGGAATTTCGCACAACATCGGAACACGTAATGTTGCGCAGGCTATATAGAACTCTCGTAATTGAAAGTTTTTCACTATTGATTTGTTGGTTAAGCTGGAAATTCCGTTAAAATATTTGTCTAAATATTTTATCTACAAACAATGTTTAAGATTTTATACGCTACCCTGAACGGTGCCCCTAACTTTCCCCGCTCCAAAATTCAACCCAGCGATTTCTGACCCGTAGTCCAGGTTACGCAATACACTCTCTAGGGTTACACAACGTCCTGCACATGTACACTACCTTGGAGAACGCATCGCCAACCAATCTTCGGGATTCAAAGAAGAGGCGAGAATGATATTTATCGCAAACTGAAACAAAGGACGACACAACAATTATACACGTGTTCTTCTTCCCTTCATAGTGGTTTTTCGGGTGACCGTGACAATAACTGCGAAACCCAAAGAGGAAACCCAAAGAGGAATCCCGAAAGCTGACACTGTCGATGCTGCTTAGCGCCCAGTGCACTTTCATAGCGGGCATCCACGTCCAACCTCAATGAATAAGAACTTCTTTGTTCCCACTGCCTTCTTTCGTTCGGCGTCATGTAGAAGCCATCCTCGCTATTCATACATGCGCCGCTTTTGTGGCTCCGCCGTCCTTTCTACTCGATCTATCATTAACGTCGAACGTCGTTATTGTTGAATGTCGAACGCGCAAACAAAGCGTAGCTTGAGCTTTATCCCTCGTCCCGGAAGCATTTGCCGCTTTTATTATTCCTTAGCGGGCGATTGTTCGTCTGCTGTGTTCGACGACAAAATGCGCGTAGAATGACGCTGACCTCAAAAAGAAAGCTCTGGCAAAAGCCGCCCCCGCGTACCCATTTTCCGGGATTCCGTTCTTTGGCAATCTCATTGTTTAAAGACAAAAGACCGAAGACCTTTCCCGTCGTGCCCCGGTCTTGTTTAAGCTTTCACCGTATATCTCTGCTGTGCAGACATTTTCGCATAAATATATTCCCTTTGTGCCGCCGTCATGACGGTGAAGCCGCCACCGCTTGCTTACCTTCAATGACGGCGAAGGTTGAAACATCAAAGACCGTGAAAGGAAGTCAGAACGCGAGCACCGGAATATTGATAATGTGCTCTCGGGAAAAATAAGGTCATGGATCGGACGATAGGTTCAAGTCCTTGTGTTACCATGCATGGCTTTCAAATAAGGAAGTCCAACGCGAGCGTTCTTAGGTGGCTGTTATGGCTTGCGGGTCTCGCCGGAGTGCGTAATGGAGCTTAGTGACAATACGCACACACCCACAGTGTCTGCTTCATATAATCTACTGGCAACACTGCCTACTGGCAGTCTTTCCCAGTCCCTAACGTCACCCTTTCCCGTGAAGCCACATGTGTGGTTTGGAAGGCGCAAACCTCCTCTCTTCTCACTCCACCGCATATCGACTACATACATGAAATCCTTTCGCGCCCAATTTGCCCTACACCCAACTGTCCTTCCTATCCATCGGTACGACACGTTTACTGGGAGCGCCATCCAGCAGAACTAACGCCACACCTCCGTTCCCGCATCGCTTCATGGGAGGACTGCAGCTCAGTCAGGTTCCTGGCGTGGAGTTGAAGTCGACGCAAGAACTCCTGTCAGCCCACGGCGTTCATGTCAGTGACGAACTCTGGGCATTTCACAGACAGGCCGTCTCCGCACGAAGAGACTGTGGCACGACGGCCCGGACTAGGGCTGTTTAGATTACAAGATTGTCTCCCTCTCTGTCATCTACGGGAAGCTTTTAAGTAAGCCCTCATGAGGCGTGTGAATAGCACTGCGATAAAATATTCATTTTTCCTTTTGTTGTGTTCCAAACGGAAACATTTACGTCACCAGACACTTGATATTTTGGCCGGACAACTTTTTATCCCTAGAAAAACTTAACTGCTTTCACCGTACCCTCCCACTATATCGTTTCTCGGATGACCTAGTTTCTCCTTTTAAAATCAATAACTTTCAAATATTGCAAGGGGCCAGTTTCTTCTAACACCTATTATGTGTACGCGGAGCCGGCAGCGTGGTGTGTGTTGGTCACCTGTACGACTGCGGATGCGCTAAGAAAACGGAATGCTAGCGCCGCTGCGGACATTTTTCCGCATCACACCTGTGCTCGCAAAGGGTTTCGCCTTTAGAAGTGGCCAAACCTCTCTTTCTCGCTTTGTATTTTCAATCGTTGGCTTGAAGAATGCCTTACCGAGTGTTGTCCTTAAACGTTTTAACGACGCCCTGCTTGTCCGACAATGAATAACTTCACAAACAGACGCGCTCTGGCAACAGCTACACACGCACCGCAATGCACAGGTCACCAACTGTATGCGCAACGGGGCACTACCAAGTAACGTGTAGGGTACTTGTGAATATCTTCGCAGGGGCCTATGGACTGATTTCCAGAAAATGATGCAGCAGGTTCCGTCCGTCGTGCACCGTTCTAACTGTGGTTGTTGAGCAATAGCAACATATTGTAACACAATTAAGTTTTTTTATATAATTTATTTAGTTTAGATATAACAAACTGAAAAAAAAAAAACGTTTCCTTTAATATTCTGAATGCGTCAAAAACGCGAACGTCGCGGAGAACACAAAACGGAATACAGTCCACGCAACTTTAAACACTGTCAGTAGTCCTTCCGGCTTCATGTATTTCAGCACAAAACTCGAAATTCAAATATAGGCTAGTGTTAGCTTTGTACAAAATTGCCAGGGGTGACAATATATTCATATGGTTATATTAAGCATTAGTTAAAGTTTAATCAATATAGGTTTTCTTGTATATAAACACACAAGTATAGGTATTATAAACATAAATATTCTATTCTGAAGGCTTCAAGGCTTTTCACTGCGAAGTAGTATATGTAAACACAGGTGAAGCGAAGTAGTGCGTCACTATGCTAATGACGCCGACAGTTGGCGCCAGCTGAGCTAATCTCAACGCAACCGTCTGCCCTACACTCCACGGAGCAGGGACGCAGTGGTCGAACATTTGTAAAAGCGACGGACCAGCAGTTTGGCGCTCGCCAAGCACACCCACATTACAGCCCCGCAAATCATGCTGTTTCGCTGCAGCGGACCGTCAGTTCACCAAACGTTTCACTGGCAACCCGTTCGGTTTCGTTCGCATGGTTTGCCAGCGCGCGCCGTTTTATTCAGGTTTATGCAGTGCTCCGTCCGCTGCAATCCAGTGTTCATGTTGTTAAGTCTGACGGTGCCATACCGACGAAATATAAAGAGCGATGTGCAAGTTCATATCGATACAGAATAAACTTCCAAATGAACCTGTCAAGGCACATCTCACTTTCGTGTTTTACTGATTCCCTTGATAGTGGGATCAACCACATTTTTTTAATTTAAAGCACTGAAATAGCGGTTGTTTGTTGCAATGTTAAAGGGTTGGCGACATTATATACCTCCTACCACAGAGAAAAAATTTGGCGGCACATTTGTTCGTGTTGCTGGAAATGTCGAAACGCGATAGTCTTCTGCGGAACCTGCTTCGTACTGCATCTCCTTTCTCATCCGTGCCCTCCTGTGACGCTGTTTCTTTCTGCCTTGGTCTACCTACTGGTGAGGTTTGCATAGTTCAATTTGGTCACGTTGGCGCTGCTACGGCGCGATGTGATGTGAATTTTGGGACCTGGCACTTGATAAAGGGCCGCGAGCCTTGTTCATATTTTGTGATTAAAACATTTTCAGCGCGTTTTTTTGCTCAAAAAATCGAGCACACATTTACGGTTAATTAAAAGATCACTCAAAACACCGGTTATGTCTGACGCCCTTTCTCAAATAAGCCTAGGTAGTGTCTTCTTACTGAACAATGTGACAACTATGGAGACTCTTTCTAGATTTATTAGATCGCAGATATTTTGCCAAAATAAATTCTCGTTCAAGGTTTCTTTCAAGTTTGGTTGGGCAGCTGAATCGAGGGACAGACAGACATACAGACAGACAGACAAACCGACAGACAGACAGACAGACAGACAGACAGACAGACAGACAGACAGACAGACAGACAGACAGACAGACAGACAGACAGACAGGCAGACAGACAGACTAAAACTATCGCGTTTGAGCTGGCCAAGGTAGACTACCGTGTTTAAAAACTGCGTTTTCATATTTGTTGATGAGCCCTTCTATTAGATTGCACAAGACTGCTTTCAGTATTCGTCGCCTTTTACAATAAAAAAACATAGGTGCAGTGGGTTACACAGACTGAACTCTATTTACTGTGTATACGGCTGCTAGGTCCATACGAACATCAACGCTCGAACAGCCTGTACCGCTAGCTCATACACTTGATATTAGAACCTTTCGGAGCACGTTTGCTCACTTTCCCATTAAGTTTAACGAGGTAAGGGGATTTTAGTCAGTGCACAATGAGCGTTTGAGCCCGGATCCAGCGAGAACGCGAGGAAAATAATCTTGGCGTCACGGCCACCTGGCGCTTCTTGAGGAATACGTAATAACGTGGACCGGCAGCGCAGCAGCACATACACACAAAGATGGCAAGACGTGTCCCAAACGCTGGCTGTTGCTGAGTAATAATAAAAGAGCGAACGAGGGTGGACTGGAACAGTCGGAAAAGTAACTCCATTTTCTCCTCTTAGCCACGTGAAAGTGTCCGGGAATGCTTTGCCACTTGCAACGTGCTACCTAGAACAAGCTGCGCCGAAGCGAGAGTTTACTTCCGGTGAATGTTAACTCTTCAGAACTTGCACGCATGAACTCTAAGTGACTTCCGCTTCGAACAACCAATAATTGGAAAACATTGCCGCGAGAGAACGGAATGAAATGCAAGAACGGGAGCAGTTGGGCTCGGGAGAGCTGGAAAACAGCCCGCGGAAGTAGCTTTCCGCACATAACATATTCCGCTTGCCCATGAATGAACTACCATAGTGAGTTTCCGGGGAAAATGATCGGGAGAGTGCCTCCATGCTTCCAATGGACTAAGCGGGTCGTTTTTATTCCTGTGAGTGACCACGCCATACGGTACACGGCGCAGTTACTCAACGAACCTTTATCCATAACGCCGTTCGATTTTGTCGTTGAGAAGGCTACTTCAGGTATTCCAGCACATGCAACTATCGTCATTTCCTACTCATCGGTTTTATTTAAAACCCTTTACGTGGGGATAGTCAAAGGGGTGTTGCGCCATGCCAGGCTACGTTGACAACCAACCCACGTTTTTTGTTTTTGTTGTTATTGTTGAAGGGACGAACAAGACAGACAAAATGCAAGCCAAGGATCACTTTGGAGAGGAGGCAGGAATGCGAATTTAGTAGCTAACTTCGTAGAGAAATAAGGGAGGGTGGATCATAGGCAACGGTGCTTAATTTATTTGTATAACTATGTTGGTGCTGCATGCTTCTCATATATGCGGAGCCCTGTTTCAGGAACCGAATCACGGAAAGTTTGCGAATCTGGAAAACGTGAATTAGGAGGACAGCGGGGACGTATAGTTAAACATATAAACTTATCGCAAATCGGCATGAGAGTGCGTCAAACTGAGTGCAGCACGGAATAATGAAATTGGGTATAAACTGCCAGGTTAGGTCAAGGCTATTGCGCAGAAAGTACACTGTTTAACGTAAATTACTACCGAAGAAATTGAATGGGTTGCATATTTTAGGTGGGTGTTAAAGTTGCACAAAATGGGCAATACTACCATGACTTCCTCAAGTGCGAAACATTTTTACGTGACCCCATCGTTCTCTGCAGTTAGACAATACTTTTTCTGCGAACATTTCGCTTTCCCTATCAGCCCGTGACTTCGGTCAAGGGTTCGTCGGATACTTTATTTCTATCACAAATATTTTACTCGCCACCAAAATCGTCATCATCACAATAACTTACAATTTACTCACCTCGTAAACTGCGGTCAGTGAGCGCGATGATGTACGCCGGGTTCCTCATGCCAAAGAAAATATAATCAGAACTACACTCAAGAGTCCGTTCTCAACGTAATTGATGAACAAGATTGCGGTAGGTATATACTCTCAATGCGACATTTAACTGCCGCGCATCGCTCCTTCCACTGGAGAACGCAAGCTGCGCGATACATATGTCCCCACAGTGGCCTGGGCATCGCCATTCGATTGTTCAGCCAAGAAGCCACAGGTGCTCCATCCAGAGAGTCCATCGGTGCGCCGATAGTGCGGTTGCCAAGCAGTCAGATTTCCGGCAGTCGCTGTGGCAAGCAAATGCGCCTTCAGGTGGTTCCGGCGTCTTACCTGTGCATGGTCCACAGGCTCAACGACTACCTAAGCCAACCTGTATACTAAGCATCAGCGGCCCCACTCTTCCTTCGCAGTTCTTTCTGCATCTGCGCAGTTTCTTCTCTGCGCTCCTGGTTGTCTCCGCTCATGGATCCTCCGCCCCACACGACCACTGGAACATATGCGACAAACACTGCAAATGCGTCGAAACGCTGTGAATAAGTTTACTGGCGCAAATATGTCGTTTTACCATTGCTATTTGCGCAGCTATCAGGGTTTGGAAGATTAGCCTATTTCACCAGAAGAAGCGTGCGATTTTCCCGAAATATTTTCTTGGCGTCATCTAAGGTGTGCTGTATCGTGGAATTCAGTGCGACAGCTTGCATTGGTAGTCAGTCGATGAAGGCACACGTGGGGTGCTACCAAAGACGCGACGCAATGACAGGCGTGGCAATCTGGCGCTGCGGAAGAAGTCTGTGCTCACGGACGTACATACCTACAGAAATAAAAGAGGTGCCATTTGAAACATCTCGCTAAAAAACGAAAACAAAAAAAAAAATCACGCCATATCCACGGAATGAATGATGATAAGTGGGGCGAAGCTCGAGAGGGGGAGATCATCGGTAACCGTAACTCTCCCGTGAAAGTTCGCCCATTACATCATTAAGAAAGACGTAAGACTGTGTGCGTACATTGTACAAATCAACTTTTATTTTCGGAGTCAATGCTCCCAGGCCCAGACCTGGTGAAAGACCCCGCGCCATCGAGGACTACCCCGCACCTCCACCACAATTTGTCACGTAGGATGGGACACAACGGTAAAGAAAGAACTTTTATTAAGGGCGAACTTGTGCCCGAACAAGACGAGAGGAAACGAGCAAAGGTCCTTGCGTCTCGTTCGATCTCCGAGAACGACTGCCTGCGTTCGTGGAGTGATCTCTTGCGTGATCTCCCCCTCGCAGTGCACGTGCGCTCGCGCCTCCGTTGGCGAACACAGACAAGCTCGTGCTCCCGGTGCCGAGTTTGCGCCGCAGGTTGCAGCCGGTTCTCGCGCGTGCAACGCGGCCCACTTTGCGACATCTCCGAAAGCATGCGGCGGTCACGTACCACGAGACACAAGGGATGGACAGACCCATGGCTTTAGGAGCTTCGCCCCTAAAAGGAATCGCATCAAGTACGTGCACAGTTGTATCGCCGAGTTGAACGCTGCCACGTCTTCTGACGACAGCCTATATGCTGTCGCCAGATTAAAACGAAGAGGACAGGAAACAGCTGCATATTACCAACAATTAAACTACAATGCACTGATTCAGAAACCTTGTCGAACCCGCATGGCCAATTCGAGCAAGCGAACTCAATCCCTCAAGCTCAAGCTTCTCAAGAGCTCAATCCCAGGCGGGTAATTGCTGCTATTGAAACGAGACCGAGTACTTCTGGGCTTCGCCGGTTTGCCTTCAAGTTTGGCCGTGGCATGCACTCACCAGATGAGCTGCCGGACAAGTGGGAGAGTTGATCGATGAAGCTTCTAACCGCAGTCGTGCCTTTACTTTTTCTATTTCTTATTTAGTCTCTCTGTGCCTGAACTGCTTTTCTGTTAAGGCGTTCTTTGAAAAGTAAAATGTTACCGAAAATTCAAAAGCGCCTCGAGCGCTGCACAGAGAGGCGTATTGATATGCTTCGAGACAGTTTAATGCATGGCGACATTGCGGGAGTTGGCCAAAAATAAAAGGCCTCTAGCCAAGTTTAGGCTTACAGAAGCATTACGAAGTACGTGCATGCACTAGCTTTTTAAATGCATTGGCATTCGTTATAAACGACGCCGGCGGGCGGGAAATTCTTATGCGCATATCACACAGCCATACGCATAAACATGGAACGCTAAAAATTTCAAACCCAGCCCAGGGAGATGTAACACTGAGGTGGATCGATGCCTGCAGCAACCGTATACGTTCGTAAGTAGCATACTCCGTATATCAGTCGTACGAGAGGTGCATGCCACCTGTTAAAGGGGCAAGGACAGATGAGTACTGATAGACGCGCCGCGGTGGCTCAGTGGTTAGGGCGTTGCGCTGCTGAGCAGGAGGTCGCGGGCTCGATTCCCGGCCGCGGCGGGCGCTTTTCTGATGGAGGCAGGAAGCGAAAACGCCCTTGTGTACGATATTTCGGCGGACGTTATTACGAATCAGCCCTCGCCCGTCCGGGCATTTCTCTTGTCTGGCTTCGGCCCATCTCTCGCCTTGAGGCAAACAAGTTAAGGTTGAAAAAATTCTTGTTGAAATATTGAAAAGATATTGAAAAAGTTCTTGTGGAATTTTCATGACCCTCAGAACTTACTCTCTACTACGTTTTGGCGACTAGGCGTGTAACCTTTAATCGACTGGTGAGGTCTTGAGAAAGGGTTATCTTACTTTTTTTCTCCTGATGGATCCTCCAAACAGGTTGGAGAGGGTGGTGGGGAAGCACACGGCGGCACTTGCTTGCTGGTTGTTCGCCTGGTCCTGTTAACGGTTAATAAAACAAAAAGGTGAGCTTCGGGGGCTAGGGGGGAGAGGGAGAGGGGGTGGTGGCCGTTTCCTCCGTGGTTTCAAATGAGCTGTGATTTGAAACGACCAGGCGACGCTCGTTAGGTAGAATAAGTACTGCATCTGAGATAGTCATGATGAGGAATAGATTGAGTGAAAATACAAAATGATGCTGCTAGGCCATGTAAGGTGTCAAATTAAAGCTGCCGATTAAGAGAATTACGCGGGATAAATAGAAAAATTTGCCTGGGTATAGTCATGAGAGAGTCATAATGAGTCATTGATTGGGATATAATTCCTAATGATGCCGCGGGGGTGCGTGGAGAATATAAATTAAAGTGTAGAGGAGGGGAATTACGTGGGACAAAAATTCATTATGGTTTTATTATGAGACAGTCATGGTTAGCTAGAAATTGGGTTTAAATTCGAAATGATGCCGCTAGGGCGTGTGGCGCTTGAAATTAAATTTCTGAAAGAGGGGAATTACGGGGGACATGCAAAAATGCTTCTTGTATATTGCTGTCCTCCTTCTTTCCATTTTTTTTAACAACACAGTTATTTACACTTGATCTCGGTTCGTTGCCATGCACAAACAAATACCAAGAATAAACCATGCGGAGGCGTTCTGCACGACCTTCTCGCAGTGGCTTTAGTAAAAAAATACCGAGCACACGCGAGCGTGCGCCTTCTAAGGAGCGCCCGGCATCGGCGTCGTCCAGGCTTGCGCATGGGCTCGCGCCAAGTGAGGAGCCCGTCGTCGTCGTGTAGCCCCCCGAAAACCACGGCTTCGCCGTGCCGAAGACGACGACGGCGAATACGTCAAGCCGTCCCTTCAGATTCCACTCGTGCAGATGGCTACCGGACCAGCTGAAGAAAAAGTGGCGGTCTACCGAGGCGAGGATGCGATACAACAAGATTTGCTTTACGCGGTTGTGCCGTCAGAAGATGACGGCAAAAGGAATGATGGTGATTGGCGCTGAATAAAACACTGTAGACACTTTAATTGTCTTTGCTTTACAGTGCCATGCAACCGGTTTTGCACTGCTGTGGTGCGGCTGTTCCCTCTCTCCTGGTATCGCCTCTCAGCGTGGAGTGTAACTAGGTCGACCCCTAGGTGCAGCTAGGTGCAGTCCATGCTTTGGTAGGGATTGAACACTTCCGTTCTAAAGAAAAGATAAATAGAGGGGTGGTTCAGATACCAAAACGAATAACAGAACGATTACAACTAAAGTGGGAGTACGATAGGAAAAAAGGCGCCGGTCAAGCAGCAAAAGCCGCAGAACAAAAATAAGGTCTCCAGAAGGAGGATGGGCTAATTTGGGATAACGATTTCGGTTGGAACGCGCTACCGAAAACATTTCGATAATGCCAGTAATTAGGGGGACAGCTAATAGGAGTCACACACGCGCAGCGTCTGGGTCAGTCGTGTGTAAAATCCTTTTGGCAATTATTATTCCACTCAGTGCTACCCTGCACGGAGGAATATGGGGCACAGGCCCGCAATCATGATCAGCCAGGCAAGCCGCGCTCCCCAATTAGTAAAACCATCCTGCGTCTTTCGTACCACTGGCCGCGATCCGGCCGCTTCGGTCGGGCGAAATTAGTGACCATCGCTAAATTAAATTACTCAATTCACAGGCTCGCGCAAATCCTCCAATACAAGCGCTGAGCTTGGGAGCCCGCCGTTGCAAAGGATTTGCTCCTGCCTTCTGTTGTACAAGTGTAGAAGTTTTTTATAAGGTATAGCTTCCCGACAAAAACAAAATAAAGCATTCTCTAGTTTTTTTATTCACGTTTTCACAGTGGATTGAGGTGTTGCCCAGAATCTATATTCATTGAGCCTCCTTTTCTATGTCCTTTTTTCTTTGCCCCGAAACTCTGCAGCAGTACCATTTTTTTCGTCCTACATATTTGCCTGGCCAATAGATCTGCAAGAAATAAGCGCTAGACATGCAAAACGAAGAGAAAAAAAAGGAGAAAAAGTGATTATTTCGTCTAGTTGGAATTTTTTAAAACGATGGGTCACTGGTAATTGTAAAGGTCTCAGCAAAGGTATTCCTCGTTTGAAAGAACAGCGCAAGGACACGGGCGACAGAGCTTAAAAACGGCAGAACGTCAAAAATACAGTACAAGCACTGACTAGCAACTGGGCGTATTTTATTGCGTTCTGCAATATATACGAAATCACAGGCGACGGCACACCTTTGCGATCAATCAAAAAAAGAGGAAATGAAAAGGACAGGTTAGAAAACCAGTGAAAAATGAAATATGCACCCAGCACTGGCGGAAACATTTTGATGCTGCTATCTCCGACTTGCTCCGTCTAAGTAGTCACGCTCCTTCTGTAGCAAAGTAACAGAGGGATGACTGACGCACACGTCGCCCCTTTTCGCTATCATGTAAGTTTCAAAAATTTCGAGCGTGGGCGCTCCCAAGTAGTGCTTCAGAACCTTGGTGTTCTAAAAAAGAGGTGGGGTGCACCCACACGTCTTGCAATGGGGAACCAGGTGGCTCCCAGTGCCGACGCGTAAGGCATACGAGTGCTCCCTTAGGCGTTCGTTGAGACATCTCCCCGTTTGTCCAAGATACACTGCACCGCACCTGAGGGTGATCTCGTACACTACGTTGTCGCGGCAGGGAACGAGGCGAGTGGCACGTTTTATCCCGCGAGGCGCCTTTGAAGGTATCTCGATTGATTGTAGGGTTTAACGCGCCGACGGAACGCAGACGATGAGGCGCGCCGTAGTGGAGGGCTCCGGATTAATTTTGACCACCTGGGGATCTTTAACGTGCGCCGAAATCTCGTACACACGGGCGTTTTTGCTTTCCGCCTCCATCATCAGAAAAGCGGCCGCCGCGGCCGGGAATCGAACCCGCGACTTCGTGCTCAGCAGCGCAACGCCTTAGCCACTGAGCCGCCGCGGCGGGTGCCTTTGAAGGTATCTCGTTGTTGACGACTTTGCCCGCTCTCCCAATCTAGCCCAAACCCAAGCCTTACTTAAAGTTATTCCACTTCTATACTAGCGTCTCGAATGATAATGATGATGGTTGGATGTTAATGGCGCAAGGCCAACTGAGGCAAAGAGCGCCAAAACAGTGGTTATAAATTAGAGGTCATAACGTAAACACTAAAATCAGTCAGCAAGAACAAAAGTAAAATCAGTAAAAGAAAGTGAGGATGGCTGGTGTATAAGGACAGGTTGTGACCATGCGTGGTATGAAATTATGTCTCAAAATGTAGCTTCTGCTAAATATTTAAAAACGCGCGTGACAGAAAATGTAGAATGATCAGAGAGGAAAAACGCTGGATGTAACGGGATGTGTTGTCTGTAAATTTGGGTGAATGGGTTTGTGTCGTGTTGTGTCGAGTTCTTTGCATTGGAGTAGTACATGGATTACGGATAGGGTCTCTCCACACCCGCTACACAGGGGTCCTGGAGATCTTGTGAGCAGGTGGGAGTGTGTTACATGAGTGTGGCCTATCCGTAACCTAGCAAGGACAACTTCAGTATGTCTGTTGTGTGTGTCAGTGGTGTATGGTCCCAAGAGTGGCTTTATTATGAGCAGTTTGTTGTCTGTCTGTTGATTCCAGAGTGCTTGCCATGTTTCGCGAAGGTATTGTCTGATGTGTGGCTTGAGGTCAGTTTAGGGTACTGTTGCTATGTCCGCTGTATTTGTAAGTGCAGCAGCAGCGGCCATCTGATCCGCGGTCTCATTTCCTGCGGTGGTCCCAGAATGTCCTGGAACCCAACACATGACCACCTCGAGATTTAATGCATACGCTGACATAATGGTTTTATACACTACATTAAGAACATGGTTTTTAGAAAACTATTTGGATGATAATGCAGGTACAACACTCCGTAAATCTGTGAAAATGATATACTTGGGTATTTGAACTATGTGATTTAAAACAAGTAAAACTCCATGGGCTTCCGCCGAAAAAATGCTGGTTTTCGAGTTCAGGGTCTTAGAGACCCTAAAATCGGGTCCGTGCCCGGCACACGACACCATAAGGGCAGTTTTTGATGCGTCGCTATAAAATTCTGCACACCTCTATTTCTCACGTAGAAACAACAACTGCTGCAGAATTGCAGTTGTTGGCACTCGGTTTCTATCAATAGCTGCAAAAGGCATGTCACACGACACAGCGCGAAGCTGTCGAAGCATGTCACACGACACAGCGAGAAAAGGTCGAAAAGAGATGATTTGCAGGTGTCTGAAAGGGTGACACAAGATTAGACGCTTCATTTCTAGCACGGTGTGAAAACGGAGCAGGAACAGATGGACGGTTTAAAAGAAGTTGGGACGTAGTTGTATCAAAGATGACAGGTTTAACAGGATGGTTTAGCAACGATGAAACCTTAAACGCATACAAAAGATCCATCATATGTTCCCTGGTGATCCAACGACCCCCTGTCGCATTCGACATAGAGGCTCTGTACGGGACTAGTGCGAAATACACCGGACGCAAGGCGAAGCCCCAAGTGTAGCACTGGGTCCAGCATTTTCAGGGTTTTTTTTGTTGCCGACCCATAAATGACACTCCCATATTTCAAGCGAGACCCCACCAAGCTGTAAAAACTCGTAGGAGTAGCTGCTGGTCCGAACCATGGGACTGGTGCGACAGGACTTTCAGGATGTTCATGGTTTTCAAACATTTATGTTTAAGTTGCTTAATATGAGGAATGAACGTGAGTTTTTCGTCCAGCACTACGCCCAAGAACGTTTGTTCCTTCTCTACGGAACTGAGTCACCATTACGGTTAATGTCAGGGTCTGGCTGGATCCGACACCTCTTTGAAAATATGACGCAGGTACTTTGCGTGGGGTTAGGTTTAAAGCCATTTTGATCTGCCCAGCAAGCAAGCTTATAACGCCAAGCTGCACTTGGCGTTCACAGTTGGACAGATTACAAGATTTGAAGGATATCTGCACATCATCCGCATACATAGAATAAGAGATTGTTGGTGGCAGTGCCTTTCCCAGTGAGTTCATCTCTACAATAAACAATGTGCAGCTCAAAACTCCCGAACTGAGGCACACCATGTTTTTGTACGTGAACCCCAGAAAGCGCAGAGCCTACTCTCATCCGAAATATTCGGTCAGACAGGTAGTTAAACGTGTTACTTGATATTCTTAAAGATTTCGAATCTCTGAGAATGCCATAGCGCCATGATGTATCATATGATTTTTCGATATAGAAAAATGCAGTCATGTAATACTGATTATGTAGAAACGCCTCTTTTATGTATGATTCTAGGCTCACAAGGTAATCTTTGGTGGATCGCCCCACCCTGAAGCCTGCCTGGCAGCTGTCGAGGAGACCATTGTACTCCAAAAAGTACCCAAGTCGTCTGTTATCTTCTCGAGCAGCTTACACAGGCAGCGTGTCAGTGCAATGGGACGATAACTTTCGGGACAGGAAGGGTCCTTCCCCTCCTTCAGAAAAGCCACTACGATGCCCTCCCTCCAAAACCCTGGAAAGCGCCCCGAAAGAAATATTTTGTGGTAGAGGTGAAGGAGGGTTTCAAGTGTGCATGCGTGTAAGTGTTGCATCATACTGTATGTAATGTTGTCTGGGCCCGGAGCTGAAGGCTTACAAGTACTGAGTGCGATCTTCACCTCATGAAGTGAGAAGGGGATGTTATAAGATGAGGTCGACTTATTAGTATCTCGCAAGGACTTCTTCCCACAGGATGCTTTGTGTTTTATGGAAGAGTTGGCATAGTGCGCTGAACTGCACACATGTTGGAAGTGTTGTGCGAGTCTGTTAGCGTGGTCTTGCAGTTAGCGTAGGCTGTGTGTCTGTGGTCCTTTTAGTTTTCGTATTCGTGTCCAGAATTTGTGTGTGTCTGTGTATGAATTGGTGGAAGTGAGGAAGGTGAGCACAATCTCCCTTTTAGCCTCACGACGCACTCTTCCCAAAAGCCTTTCCCCGTTTAAAACAAATGAGATTATCCGGCGTGGGGTACCGGCAAAGGATACCCCACGCCATGTTGTGGGCCACTCGCGCCTGCCTACACTCCTCACTCCACCACGGCCTCCTTTTGTGGCGAGGGGCACTGGAGGCTTGGGGAATTGACTTTTCGGCGGCGTCGAGGATGTGCGCCGTGATTAGTTGGGCTGCTTCTTCCACGTGTAGGTGTTTTATGGATGTCTGGTTTAGCTTAGATGTTTCTGTAAATGTATTACAGTTTGCGCTTGCTTCATTAAACCTCTTATGGGAAGATGGACTGCTTGGGCCTGTACCTATATATGTTAGTGAAGTGGGGAAATAGTCACTACCATATGGGTCTGTGCCCAAAACCCCCTCAAGACAAGGAAAGAGAACTGTGTAACCAATAGCCAAGTCAAGGTATGAGTAATTTCTCTGTCCTATATTGTAGTATGTGGGCTTGATTTGTTAAACAGGCATGCTTCTGAAGATGTAAGGAATTTGTCGATGAGGTGACCTCGAGCATACGTGCAGGGGGAACCCCACAGAGAGTTGTGTGCATTCAGGTCGCAAATAAGTATAAAAGGTTCGGGTAGCTGATCTACAAGGCCCTCGAAGTCGGAGTTCGAAAGCTGGAAATCATGAGGTATGTAGATTGAGCATACTGTTATTAGCCTATGGAAGATTATGGCTCCAATGGCGACAGTCTCAAGGACATCCTTTAACGAGATGGCGTGACACACCAAACATTTCCGGGAAATGATGGCCACACCACCGGAAGATGTACCACCACCATCCCTGTCCTTACTAAATACCATGTAGCTATTAAAAAAATAGTGTTTTGAGTTTAGATGTGTTTCTTGAAAACACATTACACTTGGCTGAGTGGAGTGCAGCATTTCGTACACATCGTCAAGGTTCTTAAGAAGGCCTCTGCAGTTCCATTGAATTATGTTTTCTGTTCCCATTATTAAGTGCGAATGCACTTTATAAGCGACCCCGAACCTTCCGCCGTCCGCATAGCAACAGCTGCGGGTGCGCGCGCTTTTCGTCTTCCTTAGCAACGGGGGGAGATGGGCGCGCGCTGCCTGGCCGCTGACATGACACATACCCACGTGGGAGATTGGCCAGGAATAAGTGCGAATGCACTTCTTAAGCGAGCCTGAATCGTCCGCCGCCGTAGTCCGCATAGCAACAGCTGCGGGTGCGCGCGCTCCTCGTCTTCCTAAGCAACGGGGGGAGATTTCCGACGCGTGAGGGCGCTCGCATAGCGCCTCCTCACCCCCCTCGCCTACTCTCCTAAAGCCCCTTTACTACTCTCCAGCTCGCACCACCCTCTCTCGGCGCGCCAGCCAGGCCACTACACTATATAAAAAAAAAAACAGCATCCGGCGCCAGGTTTCGATCTGCGGACTTTGCGGCTGCAGCGCGACGCTCTACCGACTAAGCCACGGACGCGACGTTGATACCAGTGTTAGTAACGCGCCTTATATCTTCAACGCATTCAAACTACGTCGTCAGCGGCGTGCGTTGGCGACTCAGCGGCGTTATAGCGGCTTGATAACTGCGTGGTGTACACGTGCACGGCCGGGCTAGAGAGCGAGCGGCGCGCGCTTTCATACGGCCTCCGCAGCGGCGGCGAAAACAAAGGGGAGGAGTCTCGACGTACAGTTCCGCCGCTCTCCGCACGGGGGCTACGCGAGCCAACCCTTGCCTGGCACTTGCGCGCTTGCATTTGCAGGCTGCTTTCGACGCGCGTGCGGGCTGTTTTCGCAGCGTTTGTGCTTCTGTGATTTAACAGCAATCACATCGTCTTACTTTTCTTCGGTCTGAGAGAGGCTGAAGGCGTGAGTTTTCAGAAATTCATCGCACAGCGCGCGCCGCTCCCTCTCTAGCCCGGCCGTGACACGTGATACTACAAACCCGCTAGTTCTGCATTCTCTCACGTGACTGCGCCTCCTCTCCCTTCACTCCGGTCGGCGCTTCGAAGCTGCGGTGCGCTGCGGTGCGGTGCGCTCCTCCTCTCGAACATACACGTTAATTCACCAAGATTTCCGCAGAGGGACAAACGAGGCGTGTTAAGCCGAACGTGATCACGAGGGGGTGTTAATTTAACTAACGGGCAAAATGCCACCAAACTTCAACAAACTCCCCCTCATAGCATCACCCCGTGCTTCGCACTTCCTCATACTCCCCTTCGGGGAAATGCGGGGGAATTTTTTTAGTGTGAGAGCTACTGGAGTGAGCATGTTTATGTGTCGTCTTTCGGGGCTGTGAATCTCGTCTTTCTTGGCTTGTCGGGAGGCTTTGGCGTTTAGACGCGTTCCTTGCGGTGCACCTTAGACAAGAATGGTCCGACGTCCATTTCATCCTCGAATGTACTCGGAGTGCCTGAGTGATCAGGAGGGGGACAAAGTCTGACTCTCAGTGCGGTGTTCCTCCCCCTCCCGAAGCCAGGCGCCGCTCCACCCCCCGGCGAACTGCGTCGGCATATCTGCCCAGAGGGAAAGAGGCGAACCTCGTCCGCTCATCCGGGAAGGGGAAGTTTCAGTGACCTTGATGTTGATGATTTTCTTTTCGAGATGAAACGTTTCGCATTTCCTGGAGTAGGCCCCATGTGGACCCCGGCAGTTTACACAACGAAACTGTTGGACGTTGCAGTTTTCGGACGGGTGGTCGTGATGGGTGCATTTCCCATAGGTAGGCTGCGACAGGAGTTGGTGCCGTATCCGAACCGTTGACACTTGAAACAGCGCCGCGGGCTCGGGATGTAAGGCCGGACTGGACATCGTACGAAACCTGCATTGATTAATTCCTGGACGCTCGGCCTGTCAAAGGTTAAGGTGAGGTGCTTTGTGGGTATTTGTTTATCATCTATTCGTATAGTGTTTCGCCTGATCGCTGTTACACCCTGGCCCGAAGGCCGTCCAGAAATTCGGCTTCAGTTTCATTGAGTAGGTTATATTCGGACACCACGCCCTGGGAGGTCTTTAGGCTGCAGTGGGGCGTGACTCGGATGGACAGATTGGCGATGCGGGTTTGAGCAAGAAGTTTATCGGCCTGATTCTGGTTACTGACCTGGACAAGGATTTCACCGGTTTGATGTTTTTTGGCCTTATACGACTCTCCAACAACAAACCCAAGAAACTTTGAAACAAGAAATACCGTGTGTGAAGCAAGAGGTTTTGATTCATCACCATGAAGCGAGGGTAGTTGTTCGGTTTCGGAGGACTCAAGTTAGGAAGTGTTGGGAAGAAACTTCGGTGCAGCCCCTTTTCGGGGACCGATCACATTTGGAGGAGGGTTTAGACAATACCATTTGCTATAGTATAAAAGCAGGGGACGGGGGTGCTTTCTTCCCAAACCTTAACCTGGTAGCTTCAGAGGTCCCGGAGCTCCCCGCCTGGTAAACAGACCGGGAGCCCACCAGCTTCACCTGGGCTCTGAAGGCCACCGTTTCAGGTTTCTGCCCTTCACCTGACAACTCCTAGCCATGGTAGATTACAGCGTGAGTATGGGTCTTCGTGGTCCGCGGTGTCGCCAATACCGTCACCAAGATTAGTCAAGATGCGCCGGGCGGGGAGCGTCTCGAATGCCTTCGAACCGAATATCATTCGACCCAAATGTTAATGCTATGCTGCTCCACCTCATCATTCAACGGCATTCGACTCAAACGACCGCCGAGTCGAATGAGCATCACAAGGACATTTCGTGCTATAGAATGCAAATTCTTGCACCCTGGAGCACAGCATTTTTGGCCAGCATTAAAAAATATATTGCTTGCGTACTTTAAACAAACAAAATATTTTTAGCTATCAACCTTCGTTTATATGAATTATTATATCATTGTGTAATATTTTCATACTCTCAACACAAGCTCGAGCAAGGGACAAACCAGCGTTTTAAGACCGCACAAAGCATCTGCCTGAAAATGTGAAAATTCTTGACGGAATTCAGAACTTATCAAAAAGCCACCAAATTAGTGAGTGTCAAAGCGCGCATCATTTATGATTTGAGTTCAGTTACTGCCAAATACTGCTTCTAAATTTAATTACTGCATCATGTTACGAAAATAGATTTAGGCGGCAGCCATGTCACTGCGGCACGGCGAGCCATTGCTAAATTTTTCAACTGCCATCGAAATGTTTGCGGAGCACGGCAGATTGTCAATGGCATTTGAAGCCACTCATTTACGTTGAATGAATTAGGTTCGAAGGTATTCGAGACGCCAGTGTAGCAGGGCTAGTATTCAGTTGTCTAATGAATAAGACACATCTGCCATATTCTAACAAAATTGTGTCTTATTTAAAGGGTTTTATGGTCTCCACTCCAGTGCACAAAAAACAGATAACCCCCTCTTTAACGGAGTATCGCTTATACCGAAGCAGCTATCTTGTCCTGATGATTTCATTATTACGAGGGTTTACTATGTTCGCTCGATCGTTTAATGATTTTGTTGTCGAGTGGCCGCCTGTCCCCACTCCCAAAGAACGGCTTTGTGGGCGTAAATTTTGTTTGTCTACCACACGTTACTTCGAGGCATCCACGTACCAAGTAAACGATTTCGAACGGGCAAGTAAACAACAAATTGTTTTCGCTATGGACTACGGTGGTTTTCTTGCGCGCGTAAATTTTTCTTGCCCCCGTAAATGAAGTCGCGAATTGCCAAAGTAAAAGCAGTTGTGATAAAAGGCAAAGCGCCAACGATTAACATGCAAACCACCTGTGAGTAAAAGTCCAGGCGTCCATAATGAAAGTGTAAATTCGCTGTGAGCTAAATTCCAAACTATGACGACCGCAATCAAATCCCCCACAATAAGGCTTAGCGACCATTGCCACTCGACCCCCCCTCCCCCCCCCCCCCCCCCCCCCCCCCCGCGTCGTCATCATTAGACCAGCCTCGTCATCGAAAATCCAAACTGCCAGAGCCCAGAGCTTAAGTCCACATTAACTGAGCCAAGTTCCAAAGCCAACTCCGGCGCAACAACCCCAAAGCAAATGTTGAGCGACCCGAATGCGACTTGGCACAGTACGATGGACGTGTCAGATTCATTACGTGAGGAACCCATGTTCTATTCATATAATGGTTAGCGTTTGTTTCTTGTGTGATTATCACCATCATCATATCCGCTCACTTTGTGTAAAGTTGGCTTTCCTTCTGTGCCTTTTGGTTACAACAACAGCATCAGTCAGACGAAGAAAGCTTCGTTTAAAAATCGTCAACCGGAGGGACTCGAGGCATCTAGCCGGCAAAATTAATCTGCCCAGGCGTAGTTTGTGGTAGTCGAGCCGTGAGCACCGCAACTAAGGAAGAGGCACGTAAACCGACACAGATGCCGAGCTTCACCCGTCTTTTTTGTTCTTCCTTATTTGGGCAGCATTAATTGCTTACGAAACCTCCCGAAAGTTTGCCTTTGAACTTTCGTTCAGCACACAACGGCTGTCTGAACACCAACCTGGAATCGGCCTCAACAACATCGGGGACTTCGTAATGCGGGCTCGGTTCCATGTGGAACACGTTTCAACATCGAAGAGAGTAACAGCGCACACCAACTCTCAGTGTATATCAAGCCGTAAAAACAAAAAAAAGGTGCTAAGGCCGCCCTTTTCCCGTGCACCGCAATAGCGGGAGACAAAGTAAATCACATAGCTGAACAGCCTATAGTTCTTGCTCACACCACAGTACGAACCCATATACAAGGGAACAAAGCAAAACAAAAGTTGCCTCCACTTTCTACCCGCGGCATTCTAATACTTCTCTCGATTTCATTTTCTTCCAACCAGAGAGAGGGATACGGAAGCCTTTCATTCGAACCGGAAAGGGAAACGAGACAGGCGCGGACGATACTAAGCCAGCTGGCGGCCGAAATCGTGAGCGTTCCACTCCATCCTACCTGGTTTTCGATAAAAAGGACCGGAAAAAAAAAAAAGAACAATTCCCCGCGTAAGAAGTAAAAGCGCAATCCGAAGAAGGTAAAACACTCACGCTACCACGGCGATACCAAGCGGACAATCGTATAGACGTGTTCGGTAGACCGGAATAACGGTGTCTTCGGGAAGCGGTTCGGAAGAGCGCTCGGGCCACTTGCCTGTGAGGTGAGCAGCAATTCCCTTGGAGCGTCAGCTGCAGTAAGCAAAGCGAATGCATCACGGGAAAGCTAACGCGAGCAACGGAACAGGTGCGCTGAGGGCAAGCACGGAGAGTTTCCCTGTGAACGGTGCCAACTGCGTACGCACAGGCGCAGGAAAAAAGGAACCCGAAGAGAATTTACAAGCGAAGCCAGGAAGAAATGAAGGAAAGCAGGTAGAGAGAGAAAGGCACGCGCGTAGCACGGGTGGTTGGCCGACAGCTGTGCGAGAAATGTCTGCCGGCTATCAAGGACACCTCCTACACTGCAAAGAGACGCTCCATATCCCGTCTCTTTATTTTCGCGCCTCACAGTTTATAGTGAGCGGACAGCATTACCTGTCGCAAATAATCGCTTAGCCATCTAACGGCTCCCACTTTGCTAATTCTTATTGTATTCGCTACGGTCACAATTATTCGCTGTGCCGTCGGAACAGTCTCGTATAAGTGCGCTTGCCGGTAGGAACCGAAGTTTGGGCGGCAGTCCCGGCAGCGGAGGGCGCAATCACGCCTTGTTTTGATGTATCAAGGGGGCAGTCCTAGCTCGCTGTTTCCCCTGTCGAGTCAATCGTAGAAGAGGCTGAGGGAGAGGAGCGATAAAAAGACGCCGAGCTTCTTTCGCCACCCTTCTTCCTGGGCTGCCAGCATAGCTGCCAGTCGAGAAGAGGTCACAGATGGAGAACGGTGCTTATGTCTGGATGGCAGCCATTCCGTAGTATCCATCCCTCCGTAATACTAACATTTTGCTGTTTTTCTTCATTGATGTAATACGGAAGAGCGTGCAAAACGAAACGTGGCGCACGGATCCCAGAAACATTGACAAGCGGTGCCGGTGCACACATGCTAGAGCGCGCATGTGTGCATAGCAGGAGTAATTCAGAAGAGACGGCGCCTAACCTAAAGCAACGTTTTAAAGCGAAGCTTTCAGCCTCTCAGTGGTGTCGTTTGTTGTCTACCCAAAGCGCCTTGCAGGAAAGCCAACTTTCTCTGACGATGATGATGATCGAGTGTGAAATGCAGAAAAACTAAACGGCTTACCGTGGTCTCAAGAAACTGCGTCCGTCACGTTATGAAGCCGTCTTATACCCAGTTGCGCTTTTCCGGTACGATCGAATCAGTTTCTTTTTTGGAGAGGGGTCCGTATACATGCAGAATTAGATACAAAATGCACCCCTCCGTGTAACCACGGCGATGGTTGAATGGTAGGGAAAGCCACGGCCGGATCGCAAATCCCAGCATAAATTCTGCTGGGAAATCAGGTGGGCATCCTCGGAGATCAGGTGGGCATAGTGAACATTCCTGGAAACTTACCTGGGCAAGGTTTTTATGGCTGGGAGAACGTGGGAATAATGGCGCTAGGTTAGGTGGGCACCTCGGCTATCCTGGGCAATACTGGCGGCCTTACTCATCAACGTGACCCACAAGAAGCATGCTTGGGTTGATAGTGTTGAATTATCGTCCACGATGGGGGCGTTCTTTTGTAGCGTAAGCTACACTGACCGAGGTTGAGCACTTTCTCTTGTGCAGTGTAGGGCCGTTCTGCGCAAGCGCGAAGGGCATTAGATTCGCTTGGATTGGCTTGGATTGGATTGGATAGGATTTGTTTTGGAAGCGATTGGATTACAGTGGATTGTGTGGCATTTTGTGGCGTCATAGCCGCGGCAGATGCACTGGTGCCGGCGCGTGCCCGGGTGTGCGCCTCAATTGCGCCGTAGCCAAGAGTGACGCTGCACCGGAGCCGCTTGATAGCCGTTTCGCATGGCTCGTGAAGAGCCGTGCTGAGCATGCGCGAGTAGCAGTGACTGGAAAGGACTGTACTGGACTGGAGATGACTGGATTGGACTGAATTGGACTGGACTGGACTGGATTGGACTGGATTGGGTTGGATTGCTGTACCATAGCTCACGCTACGTATATCCTGGCATAGCAGAGTTAAGCCACTACTAAATTTTTTCTCCTTGGCAATGCCCACCAACGTTTACCATTAAAACGTGCGAGCAGTAAAGGGCGCCATGAGCGTTAGAAAAGAGCGGTATAGACATCGACAGCGCCCATGCAATTTGTTGTGAGCGCAGCATGTTTATATTCGCACGTAAAGTATTTGGAAGCTTAGCCAGCGATATAACTGCAGGCCTAGAAACGAAGCTTCACTTGAGTGGGCCGGCCTGAGTGCGCACAGGCGTGCATAATACGAACTCATCTAATATATTAACTGCAAGATGATATGCCGTGTTCTGCACATATATGAAAAGATTCAACACTACGCAGCCAGATTAAGAACAACCAACGTGCTCCCAATAGCGGAGTGCCCGATAATGCCCGGCATTTGGCATGGTGGTGTCTCCAACTAGAATAATGCACTATTTAGGCCGGAAGCCGCTTCCACCATGCCCGGCGTGGCGGTACTTTGGACAGAGGAATGTCCGTATCAGTAAAGCACTAGAGAGCCAATCGCAGTGGAGTCCACTCGCTTCTGGGTTGGTTCGTTTGGTGTTGGACTTGATTTCGGAAACCTTCGCAGTCTTCCAGCGTTGTCATTTCGACAGTAGGGAAGTTGATTTTAGATGTGACTGCATCTCATTCACTCGCCTTGTCCCTCCATATGGCGTTGTCCGTCCACACCCCTCCCCCTACACTATAAAAAAAAAATAATAGTTACCGGCGCCCGGTTTCGATCCCACGACCCTGTGGGCGGAACGCGAGGTACATGGTGCTCTTCCCACTGCGCCACAAAACCGAGACAGAATGAAATGCTACGAACACGCCTTATATCCTTGACTCATTCAAACTACGTCAAAATGCTACTGATACATCGCATGATGGGGCAATGATTAACACTTGCAATAAAAGAAAAGAAACTCCCACTTACAGCAACAATGATGTAGTAAAGGTCGTTGCGACGGCGAAGCCCCAAGCACACCACTTAGAGAGATTGACCAAGATTGGCCAATAAAACATAATAATAATCATAAAACATAATAATCATACGCGTTCCCGACACGTTTCACGCGATTTCAGAATCAATCCAACGGAAACACGAAGTGAACACCAGGATGCGTCGCATCTACACAGGGTTCCCCTCGCGGGGAAGTGGGCGCAATTTTTTTTAAAGTTACGTTCTATTTGCGTGCTTGAAACTTGCCGTGACGGTGCGATCAGACTTCCACCACCACACAGGACTTGTCATTTCGTGACTCTATTGATTCTGTAGCAAATAGCCCCAAAGAAAACGCAATGGCCTTAGGCAGTATTGTTGCACTAGTCATTATCCACCACGCCATGGATATATCTCCGTATATCGCGCTTATATTCATAAAGTATACACATGTAATGTCTTATTCTGACACTCCCGGAAATTCTACTTTTAGCATGAACCGGACATTTTGCCAAAGGGCTAAGGGCCAAGAGAATAGACGGGTTCATGTAAAAATTTTGACCAAAGCACTCCTAATACAATTATAATTCCTGCAGGCCTTGCAAACTATACCCCTAAGGTGTATCGTCAGTACTTGTTCACTGCCGACCCTCACGGGAGACGACTTTGCTCGCGTAAGGTGCTTCGGCTGCTTTACGTTTAAGTTTACTTAAAGCCATTCGTAGTTGCGTAAAACGAAGACATATGCTCAACCGGCCGCTGATAACTTAAGAAAGCGTAACAAGAAAACACCAAACAAAAGGAATAAGGGTAGGACGAGGGAAACGATAAGTACAAACATATAGCAGGAACTAAAACAGGCATGAAAACGGAGGCACAAGGGACATCGCAAGAAAAATGTGGCGTGCCTGATAAAAAAGACAGAATGCCGATCTCGAGAGAAACGCATCATAACAAAAAATTGGTGAAGCTTCCCTAAGTCGCGGAGGGTTGAACCATAGAGAAGCTGGAGGATTTCATTCTTTCTATGCAAGCTCTGAGGGACGCACCACCACGAAATTGCGTTACGTTTCAGAAGGTTTATATGCATGTTCATTTGTCACTTTCCACGAGTCATCGTCATATCCATCTATATCGTCGTCTTGATAATTCATGACTGGCGGGCCAGGATAGTTTTGTCCGCAGACTCTTACATTTCTATCAAAGTGGAACGCGCCAGCATGCGCTAGAACAGGCGTCAACCAGCTTTGCGAACTGGACATATGTAGCGCGAGCTGTCTCGTGCTCCTCCCTTAAGGCGCGGGCGCACGTGAACGGTTCTCTTGGTATTTTCTACGAGCCCCACGCGTAAGTCAGGACAAAGCCGGGCGATCGCTGTAATGCGCGTGGTCACGTGCTTGGTAAACGGCAGGAGTAAATGAGACCTCGCTTTTTAATGTCTCCACACACACTACGGCCCGCAACTACAGCTTCGCTGTTAAAAACGCAAAAAAAAATCAAAGCCATCGAAGACTTTGAAAACCCGAGCAAAACTGTTATGGACTATAGAAGAGAAAGACAGAAAGAAGAGGAAAAGTTTTCGAGATGCGTAAGCTAATTCGAAGGGGCGACTTTGAATCGATTTAGGAGTCGTACTTCTTAGACAGGAGAGGCACGCGCCCCTTTCAACGCGATCAGCTCCTTAAAGGATTACGAAAACACGCTTCGCTGCCCTTTCCCTCTTACTCGTTTTCCCCAGCCACTCCAGGCTCTCTCCGCTGTCCGCTAAACGAAACGGATGAATGCGAACATCTCCCGTGGATCCTGCAGCTGGATGAAAAAAAAAAAGAAATAAGTGAGTATGGATGATTTGAGCAGAGTTAGATGAGCAGCGAGCACAACACTAACAGATAAAAATATGAAAGCACACATCAAGCAAACTGAAAGCAACGAAGAGTTCAGCGGGAAACAGGTTCGCGAGGCTTCACATCCTTTGATGTGCTCTTGCAGAGCACACGTAATCAACTCGCTCTTATGGACTGAGATTTCTATCTCGATTTTCCTTCAAAATTTTCATTCCCACTTCACGCGTATCCTGTGCGAGGTAAGCAAATATATAACAAATACGTAAATCAATAGGTTTAATGTGGCGGGGGGTTACACAGAAACAACGAAAAATAAAGAGGAAAAATAGATGCAAGGAATGGAATTCGCGGAGGCGTTGCTGAGTGCCTATGGTACGCCCTTTGCAGGCTATTCAAGAGTATGCATAGTGCGTACGTTGATAACAATTACTACAAAGAAAAAAAATTGCCCCCACCTCCCCGAAGGGAATCGTGAGGAAGTGCGAATGCATTTCTTGCGCCGAGAGTACACGGCGTAGTAATTGTGCCATCGCCTTGAGAGGCGCAGTAGCGGCGAGGGGGAGCTGTCAGGCGAGGGGAGAGGCGCGCGCCGAGGGTGAGTGCAAACCTAACGGGGGGAGAGGCGCGCCAGCTGCAGAGCATGTGACGTCACGGCGCGAGGAGAGGGGGAGCAGACGCAAAGGCGCCAGCGCGCGGTAACGTGGGAGTGTGACGTCACGGCGCGAGGAGCGGTGCGGGAGCCGGCGCGGGCGCGCGCAGCCACGGCGCGGGAGGCGGAGCGCGCGCGGGTCACGTGGGGTGTGACGTCGCTGCGCCGTTGCTACAGACGCTCCTCTCCGCTCCTCGCGCCGTTGCTAGGGGAGAGGAGGAGGAGCAATGCGGACGGCGGATTCAGGGTCGCTTATAAAGTGCATCGCACTTAAATTATTTATTAATTCACAGTATGGTGCCTTACAGTCTAATGGTTCCTGGGAATCGTAATGTGATCACACGGGGGAGTTTACGGGGAGAGGAGGAGGAGCAATGCGGACGGAGGAAGGTTCGGGGTCGCTTATAAAGTGCATTCGCACTTGCCCCCACCTCCCCGGCGGACGATTCAGGCTCGCTTAAGAAGTGCATTCGCACTTATTCCTGGCCAATCTCCCACGTGGGTATGTGCCATGTCAGCGGCCAGGCAGCGCGCGCCCATCTCCCCCCGTTGCTAAGGAAGACGAAAAGCGCGCGCACCCGCAGCTGTTGCTATGCGGACGGCGGAAGGTTCGGGTTCGCTTATAAAGTGCATTCGCACTTAAAACGCAAATGGACGGGGATGTCGGGAGTCAAAGGGAACGTTTAAGGGCCCAAGCCCCGAGGCGCTGGGGCTGTTCGAATCTCCTTTCGTCGTCGTCGTCGTCGTCTTGATTGTTGTCTTATGTAGTCACGGTACTAAACACGGGGAAGCTCGTTTACGCCTCGTACTATTACGTAACGCGTACTAAAAAACCCGAGACACTCGTTTACGCCTCGTGCTGGAGCGCTTCGTAACGCGTACTAAGAAACACGGGGACACTCGTTCATGCCTCGCGCTAGAGAGCTTCGGAGTCCAACGACAAGACATGTTTACACCAAAGCTGTATGCCCGCACCCCCGAATAGTTTCATCACCGTTGGAAAAAATGCCAATGCGCCAAGGCGCCAAGAATACAGTTATACACTGCATGCTTCGCCCCTCCCCATGTTTCACGTTAGGGGAGATGGCCCAGGATTTTTCCATAAATATATCGCTTGTTTGATAGGCGATTGCGTTGAAACCGGCGTCAATGTTACTGTAACCAGACAATTTTTCCAATGAACCAAAGTTGCATTTTCTCTGCATAGTCCCTTTAAAAGAACACTTACGCAACTATTCCCAAAGAGTCCTTCTGGTGCCGAACACCACACAAAATGGTCGAACAAGAACTTACGACTACAACGTCGTGGAAAATGAAAAGTTAGCGTCATCATCAAAAGCTTAAAAGTCATTCTTGCGGGAGCTTTGTTTAGAGAACAAAGCA
The DNA here is from genome assembly GCF_048455015.1 of Haemaphysalis longicornis. Taxonomy (NCBI): domain Eukaryota; kingdom Metazoa; phylum Arthropoda; class Arachnida; order Ixodida; family Ixodidae; genus Haemaphysalis; species Haemaphysalis longicornis. The sequence continues at coordinate 138,825,852 of NW_027526445.1, forward strand.
GATAAGTAAACGACAGGTAGAACTCTTTCGCAATTGATTAGTACGAATATAATGCGATATATAAGGAACCAAAAAAGGCAATGTGTTTTTATCCTACCATTGATTAGCATGCAAAGGCTTGCTATACTTGCTATATTCAATAACAGTTAGATTGTTTATAAGAAAATAACAACGTGGTAGATTTTTCAGAATTACTTTAGTTTTTTATACACAGCACGGCTCAGCGTGTAAAGTCGCGAGTTAAAAATCTAACTTTTGTGACCTTCCTGAAAAAATTTCCTACGTAACACTATAGCAACCGAGCCTGCATCTGTCAGCATACATGTAGTCATGAAAACATCAATTTATCATAAAAAGAGCCAATTAGCAACTTGCAGCCACAAAACCACCTTTTTCAAATACGAATTAGGGCATCATAAAAAGCATTTGCCACTGGCTAAGCTCCTTATCGCTGTCTTTGCAGTATAGGCATGCGGGGGCTATAGAAGCGCTCAAAATGGTGCCCTCCAGCCAAGTGTATACAATGAAGTACATCCGGCTTTATTTCCTCCATTCCAAGTCACCAATTTGCTGAAAATTCGCCGAGAAATCCCCCAGCCCCGTTAAAGAGTAATATTCTTTGTTTACGTATAATGGAATGTTGATAAGTAAATGAATGAGCTCAAACAAACATCACGCGAATTGGCAACAAAAATTATAGGTCTAAACAACCGTACATTCAACGAGAAATAAAAGCTGGGGAGGAAATAAACTGAAATATACTGCTACTGCACTGGGTAGGACACAATAAAACGCACGCAAGTGCGCCCTTACGCGCACTCGAAGTTTAGCCTTACCATGACGAATATTTTGAAATACGAATTTCCTTCCAAGAAAACGCGCTTGTTTTACGCAGTTGCAAATGGATTCATGCAATTTTTGCAGGATTATGCAAATTGCATTATGCAATTTTGGTGTATTAAGGAAGCACAGGCCTATTTCCAAATTCAGGGAAGCTTCCACTCACGCCGAAGTTGTGAAAGGGGAAGCTGTTGTAGGTGATCATAGACGGACACAAAATTGAGTGTTACTATCGTTGCGGTGTCATGGTTGACGTCGGCGGCATGGCATTTCAATGACTTCATGTTGAGCAAGGCCATAGTGAGCTCGTCTTTTTGGTCGACGTTTTCGTATTTCGATGTCCTATACTGAGCAAGGCCAGAGTGAGCGAGTCGTTTTGGTCGGCGTCTTAAGACGGCACTCTGCAAGCGCGACTTATTGTCTCTACGAATGCTGTACACGCCGAGCCTCTCGGAGCTTGGCCTCTTTCTAAGCCGTGCAAACATCGGCGGCCGTGTCATGAACAAGCAATGATCACTTAGAGAAGCTCCTACATTCAAGTCACGGGACCTGTATAGTGCAGAGCGCATGCGCGTGACGACACGAGGTTGAACGAACGAGGAACGTACGCTATGACGTGTCTTGCTCGTTCCTAACAAGGGTTGCTACGATAAGGCCAACGGTGGAGTTTTTCTTCATGTGTAGCCAATGTTGGAACCAAGAAACCGGCATGCTCTCTTTGCTTTTTTGCGAAACCGCAAGAGCTTCGTTCATAAAACTAATGATGTTTCAATCGTGGAAACGCCGAATGAAATTTTGAATTCTCTCGAAAAGGTCGCTCGGGAATTACAAATCCGATTCTTCTCTGCTTTAGCACCTATGGCCGTAGAAAACGTCCAAGTTTTAGACTTCTCCAATGTCACGATGGGAGAGCTAGGGAGTGTGGTTATGCGGCTGCCGGGAGCCTCCCCGGGACGTGATGGTATGTCTACTCCCGCGATAAAACTACTGTTTAAAGAGTCTCCTAACGATTTGTAAATATCGCAAATACTTCATTGAAGTAATCCCGGATTCCGACAGATTGGAGAACTGCAAAAGCTTTCCTTTTAAAAAACCCCAGCCTAGATACTGTTCCGGACAATATTCGCCCAATCGCACTGACAAGTACCATTGGGTAATCGATAGAGAGAATTTTGCACGGACGTTTAATCCGGTTTCTGCCTAGTAATAATATACTTAGCTTACAACAAATTGGCTTTCGTTCGGGTTCTCCATTTGGTCAGCACATGTTGACTTGGAAAGCCGTATCCAGTTTGCGCACAGAAATAAACAAGTGGCGCCCTTGTCACCTTGGATGTTGCGAAAGCGTACGACTGCGTAAAATATAGTGTCCTGATAGCCAAACGTACGGAATGTGGGTTACCCCAGTACATCCATGCATGGATTCATAAATATTTAACTGATCGTAAGTTCTTTTGCTCACAAAATGATTTTAAGTCATCGACTCTATCTCAGACAAGGGGCGTCCCTCAAGGACCGGTCCTCTCCCACAGGCTATTTAATATATTATACTGAGTTACATTCCAATAAGCCAAGACATTGGTACCTACGTTTACGCGGATGACATAGCCTTTTTTTCGGCGGCTCAAGACATTCATGTGCGGTATCAAACGTTACAAGCCTACTTGTGTTCAATCGAAAGGTGGATGGCAAACATAAAATTGAGCATCAATGTCAAGTGTGCTGTCCGTCTGTTTCAGGTATCCGCTCCGGTGAGCCTATGCCAGACGTGTCTTTAAAAGACTATCCCTCAGGTGGCTTCTTTGAAGCACTTGGGTGTCATTTATGATAGTACACTGGATTGGCGCCCCCGCATAAATCATATCGTGACCAAAGGAGAACGGGCACTTTGACAGTTGCGGAGAATCAGCAACAGGAGCCTTGGAATAAGAAGGGACGCACTATTTTTCATTTACAAAGGGTACATGCGTCCCATATGAGAGTTTGGCTGTGTTCTCTTGTCTGGGTCAGCCGTTTACAAACGCAACCAGCTAATTATGTTGGAGCGACGTGCCCTAAGACTGTGCCTCGGCCTCCCAAGGTGCGTGGCCAATAACATCTTGTATCTGGGGGCACGCATGCCGTGTCTAAAGTCGCGGTTTCAACTCTTAACTGTGCTGACTGTTATGAGCATTTTTCACCACAAAGCTCATTTCTTTTGTTGCTGGTTGCTCGGGCTGCACTGTTTTTCAACTCTTGGTGGCCTCGGGACGTTCGTCCTCACTGTGTTTGCGCCCAGGCATTACTTTCTCCATTGAAAATCAACATTCCGACCATATTGAAAATGCCCTGTGAAGTCCCTCCAGCGCCTTTAACTTTTCATAATATTTTTATCAATAACGCCAAAATGCTTTCGTCAAAACTACTTACAGGAATCCTGAACGACCATTTGTCAAGATTGAATGGTTACGTAATTGTGGCAACTGATGCATCGCAAGGTAAGGAGAGAGCAGGTGTGGAAATGTTCAGTCCACAGCTTAACTGGGCAGTCTCGCTGCGTGTACCAGACTTCACTCCAATATCTCAAGCCGAATTCCTAATGGTAGTACTGGCGTTAAAGAAGTTACTCCGCAGCACTTGAATATAGTTATAATTACTGACTCTCTATCCGTCTGTTCCGCTTTGGTATCATCTGAAAATTCACCCCCCGTCGGAGCATTCAACTATCCGGTGCCTTCCAATTTGTAGGACATCTGCCTTATTTTGGTTTCCGGGCACAAAGAATTACTCCTTAATGAATAGGCTGATTCCTTGGCGCGATCGTCTTTGGATGGCCCTTGGGTTGATCTTTGCCCTTTCCCGGCTAGTGTACTAGGAGCAAGGTTCCGTAGATATCAGCGCTTAATGAGTACGCAAAAGGGGTCATCATTAATTTTGAAGAGTATGCCCATTTAAAACATAATTGGAATACCCGTTTGTGTGAATCTCGTCAACGCGAGGTCACAATAACCTACTTCATATGTAGGGTTCTCCACCTGAACTTCTGTATGCACAGGTCTGGTCTCGCCTCCAACGCAGCATGTGCGGTTTGCAGTGAACAAGAGACACTAGATCACTTCTTGTTACATTGCCGCGGTTTTTCGATGATCAGACAACGTCACCTTATCAGGCCATTACAACGAATTGGACTTCCTATCTCCATACCCTTACTACTGTCGCTAGGGGCCGCATCACTGGGATATTGCCACAAAGGGGAGGCTGCAGCCATTCATGCATATGTGTCTGAGACCAGGCGTCTGCCCTGTTAGCCTTCATTATTACGGGTATGGTTTCTCAAATTCAACCGCAACTTTGAATATTTAGCCAATTATTCCTTCTAATCTCGCGATGTCAAAGGATGGTATCTACTTTTAAGTTTTGTGCGGGCGAATTAGCCCCCTTCTTGCTCGATTCCTTGCCAATCCCCAGCGTGGGTAGCGCCATAAGACGTGAAACAGCAACAACAACAAACACAAAACTACGGACACCATACACAAGCGATCTGCTCAACAGCGTAGCTGTTAAAACGGATGTGTTGGATGCGGAGATCTCAAACGCTGGACGAAATCGACGCCATCTGGGATGAACGTGAGAGTAGATATGCCAGGACACTTTCGTTTGAAAAATCTAGGAGCGCCGAACATAAGGAACTTTTTAATTTACAATCCCGGCTTATTACGCCCCCACGTATTGCTGTTACTTCGACACAAAATGAAAGACGTGAAATCAGAAAAGAGCAGCTCAAGTTTCGTACGAAACGATTGTCAAACAGAGCAGGTTGTAAAGTTGGTGGTAAACAAATCGTAAAATTGAGACGGGGAAGCGAAGTTCCCGTCGGAGACCATCAACCGACAAAAAAAATAATCAGGTTCAGCAGAAAGACCACCAAAACAGGTCTCTACAAGGCTCCATCAAATACAAGTTGTAAAATAAGTCTGAACTTCGAAGTTGTCCCTCGAAGCTCTGAATCGAATGAATTACACAGAAGTCACAACAACATAGCAGTATAAGCCCTAACTATTTTTGATTCCTGACCGGACACCTGCAATTTCAGTACCACGTCGCTCATTTAACGCTGAGATGTGCCCTACAAAACAGAAAGCGTCGTTTTCTCGATGTCAATGCGAATGGTAATGCTGGTGTTGGAATAAGAACACCTGTTTTTCCTGCTTAGGCATGTGAGCACAGTTCCCACACCTGCACGTGGAGGTACTGCTATTGTGGTGTAGTGGGTATTTCTACGGTTTTAGTGCGAGCACTTCCACAATTAGAGAGTCTTTGGCGCTAAAATCCACCCTTTCACTCACGCAAACCAAGCCGGAACAAACCGATTTAACAACAAATGCTACCGAAGAAGGCTGAAACTGTCGAAACTGGAGAAGCTGGGTAGCGCCAGGCGCGTTTATTGCAGGAAAATATTATTAGGAAACTGGATTTACGCAAGGCGCGCATCAGCGCTATCACTGTTGCTGATGTGGACAGCGCAGCGCTATCGCACAAATACCTTCCAACGGCACCAAGTTAATTCATGTAATGCAAAACAGGTCTTTCCAGCTGTTTAGACATTTCCATTCGGCTCTTCACACCATACTTCACCTTCATCACGCACAAGATGTAGGCCCATTTCGGCAAACAAAAAATAGCTCCTGCCAAAGTTGTCCCCCCCCCCCAACAGCAGCACCGGAAAGGTCGCGTTCCGGTTCGACTAAACAACTATCCGAACCGGTCCGCGAATCGGTTCGCAAGCTTGGAACGGTTCGCCAAACGGTTCGGTGAATTAAAATATTATTTACCCGCCGCTGTGGCTCAGTGGCTAAGGCGTTGCACTGCTGAGCACGAGGTCGCGGGTTCGATTCCCGGCCGCGGCGGCCGCTTTTCTGATGGAGGCGAAAAGCAAAAACGCCCGCGTGTACGAGATTTCGGCGCACGATAAAGGTCCCCAGGTGGTCAAAATTAATCCGGAGCCCACCACTACGGCGCGCCTCATCGCCTGCGTTGCGTCGGCGCGTTAAACCCAACAATCAATCAATCAAAATATTAGCGAAGTGGGAAAATACGTTTTGCCGTTTAAAGCGACCATATGTCACGCGTCCTGACCGGCAAAGAAGAAGGACATTGGAAGCCCGGGTATGTTTGGGAAAAGATATTTATCACACACCAAACTTCCGTCGGAAGAATACCAGAGAAAGGAAACCCACACGTATTGACAAACTATCACACTCTCGCCAACGCAATATATACAATGTCCTTAAATGACTCTCCTTTACGTCGTCGTATAGTCCTAGGAAGATGTTCTACAAAATGCAGTGCTTACTCAAGTCATGGGTTACGACGGGATGGAAGTCGCCGCATGGCCATGAAGAGCTGATGTACGCGTTCTGTCACCACGATGCTGGGTACTGCTGTAGTGCGACTCGGTTCGATAGCGTCACCGTTATGGGGGCCGTCGTAGCACAGGACGACGGTACGATGTCGCTGACCGCAGACGCGCGCCCGTCGCCGCTGGAGCCGCCAAGACGTGGGTTGGCAGAACGTCGGGAGACCGGAGCCGAAGCGCCGTCGGCCCGCTCCCGCCCAGGCTTGTGTGGCGACGTCGGTGTGTTGGGTCGCGTCACCCCAGGCTTCGCTCTTCGTGCGCCGGGTCTCTTCTTCCGCCCCTGCCTCGATCTCTTTTCTTCCTTCTCCTCTTCCTTCGTCGTCGTTGCGGGGATTTCCCTTGACTCATGACACTACCCCCCTCTTCAAGAGTTTTTTCCAAAAAACTTCTCCCCAACCTCTCTCAGGGAGACAAAGATCAACTTTAGGCCCAGAGCCCCTGTTATCTCTTCGCGCACTCATTGTTCTCAGTCACATTGTTCAAGCTCAGAACGTTCACTATCACGCAGTCATTGTTCACCGCAGTCATCACCCATTGTTCAGCATCACTTTCTTGATCACCGTACACTTCACTGTTGGCCGCGCACCGTACACTTCCTATTCGCACATTGTTCCCTAATAGCACAAGCAGCCCCTCACCATCTCTAACCCCACCTTAGTCATCTCCGCTCCACACAGTTCACTCCAATTTACAGTTCACAGTTCACCCAGTTCCCACAGTTCACAGTTCAACACTTCTCTAAAATTGACCACTACGCACCTCTGAATACCTCTATTCGACGGGGTGTTTTGAATACAACCACAATTCTGTTTTAACCCTTATGCAGAAGCAAATTCGCTTTCTGTATTAGTCCCATTTCCTGCCATATCCAGTACGTGCTTGCGGTCAGGTTTTTAAACCGAGTACTTCATTTTTACCTTCTTCCAGCGAGCCCACTTGACATCTCTCTCTAAGCGGTCGCTTCGGTTTCCGCGAGGAATTCTCATTCTGTCTTTTACGCCTCTGGCACACGAGCTTTCTCTCAACGGTATCTGAAGATGCAGAAATACTCCTATCGTCCACTCTTCGGGATCACGCGAAATATTTGGGCCAGTTCTTTCCGCTTGTGGCGCAACACCTTTCCCTTGACATGGCTGACCTTGCTCCCGATGCTCATTTTGGACCCTGCTTTTGCTCCTCCGCATTGTGGTCACTCGTTTAGATGTCCGCCTGGTTGCGTACGATAGCTTGTGCAGTTTTATAGTTTGCCAGTCTTTCTCCACAGGACTACGCTGACGCTCTAGAATTTGTCTATGTGTCCAGCTCTGTTCTTGTCGTTGCTCCGAGCTCTCTCTCGAGGATGCATCTTTTTGCTTTCTGGTGGGCGTCCGAGACTGCTTATCTAGGCCTCGCCAAACATATTCGCCAGCGACAACTAGATCGTGCATGACTTCCCTGTGCAAGTCCTTTCTTCGCGTCTCTGTACAGACAGTCGACCTTTCATCATTAGAGCGCGGTCCTAGTTGGTTTGCACACTCGGCGAATGGCTCAGCTTTTGTGATTGCTGTAACAAGGCTAATACTTTCCTCGCACTTTTCAGAAGCAACCCTAGCCCTCGTACTGGCAGCTTCCTCCATATCAGGGGGAAATCCACATTTCCACGTGGTCTTACTACCAGAAGAGCTCATTTCAGAAAGTACCTTGTCAGTCATCGCTCGCTCTTCGAGAACCTCTCTGTCTTTATAGGTACCGCCAAAAGACCCTGTGGACAGCAAACTGTATTGGGCTGGCACCCTCTCGATGCGCCCATTTTCCTGTGGCTTGCCTTCCACCGTGCCATACGCACCAAGTTTCCCATCTCGCACTTTGAACGCTACTTCTTCCTCCTCGGTCTGCCACGAGACGTTTGTATCTTTTCCATCTGTCTTACTCTCCACATTATCGCTTTCTGCAGTGCGCGTGCATTTCATCTTACGTGCGGCGGGTTCAATGCTCTCTGCTTTTCCGACGCTACTCTCCACAAGACGCAGCTGTGACTCTGTCTGTTGTATCTGTTTTTCCAATTCTCTTTTTTCTCCTTCAAACTTTTCCTTCTCTTTCTGACTCTCTTCTTCAATTATTCGAAATGCCTGCTCTTTGTTCAACCCGAGCGTTTGAACTAACGATAGCACTTTTTTCCCAATCCATTCTTCTAAGCAGGCGAGACGCGTGACTGGGCCAGTCCTGGCAGTTATTGCGCCAGTATCCTGGCAGGCTCGCCAATTATTATGTCACGCGTCCTGACCGGCAAAGAAGAAGGACATGGGAAGCCCGGACATGTTTGGGAAAAGATATTTATCACACACCAAACTTCCGTCGGAAGAATACCAGAGAAAAGAAACCCACACGTATTGACAAACTATCACACTCTCGCCAACGCAATATATACAGCTAAATACAGATCGGGCGTATTGAAAATACACGTTTTCACCAATAAAAATTGTGTAATTCTAAAGACAGCAGTGAGCAATTAGAGCCACTAGGTAAGCAAAACAGATGAAGTAGGGAAGATTTATCAGTATCACAGTTTAGAAAAGGAATGCACAGAACATTTGCACGTCTGCATGGCTGAGAAACAAAACTACCCACAAAAAAGTATTGAAGCAAACACAAAAAGGCGACCAAAGAGTTGGGCGTTGCTTCCCCGAAGAAGGTAAGACGACATTAATTGCGAGGCAGGGGCAGGGTGTTCCAAAAAGGTGAAAGGAGGGCCGTAAAAAACAGGAATAACTCCGCTAAAAAGACAAACAGAGAACAAAATCAGGGAAATATGAAATAGATCCACTTGACCCACCTTGCTTCCGATCTTTGAAATGCAGGAAATAATTGCGAGAATTAAAGGCGACGCACACCTGGGAACGTTGAGACCAAATTGTTGTCGAAGTGTTACCCGCACAGTTTGTTCTTTCAGGCTTTGAGGCTCGCCCTATTGTAAGAAAATCGTCTGGCTAGAGGAATGCGCTGTTGCGCCCAGATAAGAGTGGATGTCCGGGATGCATTCCTTTAGATTGCAGAGTGTCGTTTTGGTTCCTTAGTTGCCCTGTTTACCATCGGTAGGGTAATATTCAGCGGTTCCACGTCAGTGAAAGCATCCCTGGGGCTAGAGAAAGCGGTGAGGAAAACGAGCAGAAAGTGCAAATTTCTAGCTATGAGGAAATGGCATTCGTTGTATTTGGAATTCCATGACTTGGACTCCTTTCTTGGGCTACTTAAACCCTTAAAGCTCGACCCATCCGTGTGTCTGTCTTTCGACACAGTTACCATGCCACAAGTTGGAGATATTTGGAAACAAAATGTTTATAATGCACAACATTTCTAAGACATAAACCTGGTAACAATCCTCATACTTTCCGACACTGTTAAGCGAACACAGAACATACAGCATATTTAAAGGAACGCATAATTCATAACTGGTAGTTCCAGCGTTAGTTCCATTAACAATAGATTGGTTCTTGGTTTTTTGTCACAGTACATAAATAATACGCGTTGAAAACAATGTTTTGACCCAAAACTACAAAAACGGCTCACGGCCTACCCTAGACATCGTTGGAACATTCCATATAGATTAGTAAAAAAACAAGGTTACAACCGATGACGTGGGGGTAGTGAAACGCGACAAAATTCAGTTGATCTCGGCGAACCTCCTCCCTGTATATCGCGGGAGGGGCGTGATTGGAGAAGAGCGCTAGAAGTGGTGCGAGGGATAGCAGAGAGGTATTGGCATGGGAAGGACTGGACAAGCTTATCGTCTCTCGAAGACATTTGCAGCGAAGTGAGCAGATACGCGGGCAAATTTTTATTATCTTTGCACCCTTCGCCTTAGATAAAGTACCTGAGACAAGTGCAATGGTTTGACATACGCCCTATAATTCTCTTGCTATGTCGTTTCCATAACAACTCTTCATTTTACAAAGTGAATAAATGATTTTGTGGAAGCACAGAAACAACACCTCATTCCAAAGATGCATTCTAGAGAACCAGCTTAACCTCCCACGAAGCCTTGCATGGTGGCGAAAGGGAAGAAACCAATGACGCACCATTTTCCCTTGGCAAGGTACGCCACTATTCGCTACGAACCCGCGTCGTTACTCTTATCATGCGCCGTTCTAACCGGACAAGAGACTGAGCCTAACTACCACCTTGTACGACAATCATATTAGAGGACAGACACAAAAAATATTCAGAACACATGTAAGATGGCTGTACTTAAATGGAATTTCGTCTTTGTGTTGGGACAATTCTCCTCTTTTTCTTCCCATGCACCCTAGATAAGGATTCCTAATTCTACAAGCATGAAGTCATGCACAGCACGAGAGAGAGAAGGATAGAGAGCGAACGCGCGTCTGTGACAACAAGTGAGTGAAAGAGTGTGCGAGCGAGCGCGCGAGCTTTTTGACCAAGGGCAGCTGTTATGACATATTACAGGGAATTTTTGATAAAAGGCCAGAAAAAATAAATCTAGACCAGCAATCGAGAGGTTAATAGCAAAGACTCTTCCGCATTAAAAAGGCATCCTCGAGTTAGTTACGTGAGCAGGGACCACTAGAGAGCTCTTGTCGTCTCTTGTGCCTCAAAACCACAACTTGCGTATACCGCCCCGAGGGTTCTCCCGGGCTAGTGCGCGCCGGGGCGGGGTAAGAGGAGTCAGAAAAAGATTTTGAAGCTAGGGAGTCGCTAAACCTGCGCACAGTAATTTTGTGCGCATATCAATAAGACAGCCACCACTGCGAAGTGATTAAACAAGCTGTGAAGCCGCATTCGCCGATTTAAAATTTCGTCGTGGTCGCTGCTATATCTAATGGCGCAGTTGCAGGTGGCTAACCGACCCAGAGCAGATCTCGCGTGCTAAAGCTCTCCTCACTGTTTCTCTAGGCATGTGTTCGCCGTAATTCAGACTTACCGAATGCACGAGTCCGCGTGGCAGGCGTGCAGCTCCGCCCAGGCTGAACCCGCCACGTCGGAATGGAGCGCCGCGTCTTTAGTCCAATCTGAATCGTCGATGAAGCTCAGTTTCCACTTCACACGGAAAAGAGATTACGTGTCACCTAATCTCTTTTATCTGGCACTCCGAAGGGTACTGTCACTGCAGCCGTAGTTATAACGCTGCTAAACATTGGTCATCCCTCCAAAACTGGGACTGATGGGAGCAGCCGCGAGAAAACCGCAATCCTCTGTACTCGCCAAGGGAAACGCTAACGGGAAATTGAGGATCATAGAGGATCGAAGCTGTGCACAAGGACTACAAAACGATGAACGGGTGAAGGGCTCGCTTTTGCGGTAGCACTTGAATAGAGAAAAAGCAAACAAACCGTAAAAATTGGTACCAGCGAGACGCAAGACAAAAGAGAACACAAAAGCAAAAGCGTTCTCTTCATTCTCTTCGAAGCAGAACTACGAAATATGCATTAAGAAAAGCAGCGAGCTCACTCCCAACAGGTGGAGTGCGAACCGTGTGGAAACGGGAAAAACAAAGTCAAGGAGAGAAACTGTCCTTGAATTCCTCATGTGAGCAGCTAGTGGCAGTGCGTACAGCGCTAGGGGAAGAAGAGATATTGGGGAGAGGGCGTCACATGGCAGGGGAGCAAGAGAACTGTCTCGTATTTACTTTAACAGCGAAGCAAGCAGATACGGAGCGATTTTTTCTTCACTTCCTGCATTCATGACATCTGATACTTGCGCCATGTTATACGAGGCATAAGCGGCTACCGCCATTACATCTCTCTCATGTAGCCATACCAGGAGCTGCATTTTCTTTCTTCACGCACCCATGCAATCGCTCTTTGTAACAGGAATACTGTAGGAGTAGCGCGCTAATTGCATTCTTTAATATGACTGCGCCCTACAATGGCAGCAATGTACCGTATAAACCGGAATATAGGTCGAGTTTTTTTCCAAAAAAATCCGCACAAAAGTCACCCCTCGTCTTATATACCGGTCATTGGCAGAATGTAAATCGTTGTCTGGCAACAATGTGCAAGCGCAGTCCGTCGCCATTGCCATTCGTGTCGGAATGCTCTCTCGCACTATCAGGCTTTTATTTGATTTCGCTTTTCTCTAGTTTTTCGTCTTTTACTGGTCTATTACGCGTGCGTGCATACATTTCTGTACGTCTCTGTTCCGAGATGAGTGGCGGCAGTTGACGCCAGTTCAGCGCGGCGTTTAAGCTGACGGCGATTGAGTCACCGAGCAGAATGGGAATATGGCGGCGCAACGCCAGTTAGGCGTTTCGGAGAAAAGTGTGCGGTACTGGCGGTGCCAAAAAGCCAAGCTGTGCGCGTGCAACCCCCGAAACTGATCTTTCCGTGGACGTCAAGCGGTCCACCCCGAGTTGGAGAACAAAGTGGCGGACTTCGTCCAGGAACTTCGCTCACGATCGCTCTGGAGGCCATGCGCGGACCGGCTCCGCGAACTGTACAATGAGTGGATAGCCGGCGACAACGAAAAGACCTATACGGGCCGGTTGCGATCGTGTCAAGCTGGGTGTCCTCCTCTTGGCAGTCGCTGCCCGACGACATGGTTACACGAGCGTTCAGGAAGTGCTTCATCAGCAACGCGCCTGATGGCATGGAAGATGACTGCGAAGCAGTCATCCTTGGACGACTCTGAGAGCTCGGACGAGTGACTTCGGCAGGCATAGTGAGTGGCAGTGACAGACGGGCGTCGAAAATAAATATAGACATTGTGAGTGCGCTACTGTGCCGAATTATTTTTTTGTCAACTTTTCCCACCTCAGGGCAGGGGGTCGACCTATATTCCCACTCGACCTATAATCCGGTTTATACCCAGGCCACATTTTGGCAGAAAGGACGATATATGGCTATCGCAGTAAAAAAATATATATACAGGCAGCGCTCGCAAGGTTTGTCAACGTTCGGAAAACAAATCAATTAGGAAAGTCAGCGGAGGCGCCAGCGACATCTTCTGGCCAGTTGCAGGCGTCCGCTAGTAACAACGTTGAGCGAACAATGTATGACGCTGTAAAGGCCCAAGTTGCGAAAAAATACGGCCCACGTGAGGAACCTGAAAAAAAAAGAATACCAAAAACTTCTACTAGGCACCTCTTTAGTGAGAGTTGTAAAGATTTTAAAAGTGTTCATGAAAGCTATAAAATAAAGATACAATGAAAGAAAGCAACGACCAAACGAAAGAACGTAGATGAAATGAATGAAAGAAAAAAAGTTATAATAAAAGAGAGCAACGAAGAAAAAACGTCAGAGAAACAAAGTAGACAGAAGAAAGAAAGAAAGAAAGAAAGAAAGAAAGAAAGAAAGAAAGAAAGAAGAAAGAGGAAAAGGAAGGAAGAAACAATGGCGCAAATATAAATCCCAACAAAAACCCGGAAAGTTACGAGTTCTGCACGACGGCATAATAGCCGCACAACTTCCGTTTTCCTAAAGGAGAAGCCGGCGAAAAGCTTGAAGGAACACCATGATAATGCAACAATATGTTCGCTGGGAGAGGTGGTGATAGCAGCTATCATAGAAGTGAGATCGTTTGCGTGGCGGCCGGCCATAAGTTATAATCCCAAGGTTTCCGCCTTCCCGCATTCACCAAGTCCGCCCCAAAACGTACGTATACGAACCTCACACCTCTGCATCCCGCTTTACCCTTTTTGTGCCCAAGTAAGGTTTTAAAATGGCGGCCACATTCAGCGACATCCTTCGGCGGCGGAGGTATACATCCCGTCGTAACATTTGCGGCTGTTGTGCCGCGGGCCGTGCTATAGGTATCCTTAAAAAGGAAAGGAATCGCCAAACCGGGGGTACACCGCACCCTTCCTTCTAAACAGGAGACCGTTCATCTGAACCGGCCAGATGCTTTGTCTCTCGGCGGGACATATGCCAGGCCGTATTCCGAAGGGAGCATCCCATTTGAAACTAGAAGCATTGCAGCAAAGAAATCGACGGGAAATGGGAAGGAAAGCAGGACCAATGTTAGGGATACTCGGGCCGGCGTCGGAAGGTATTCACAGGTCACTTTGTATTCGTATACACGTCTGCAGACTAGCCATTCGTTTCTTTCCCACTTTTCTTCTACATTTGTTTCGAGACGATGCCGTCTGGGTAAAGGGCACTTCACCCAGGCGACGACGAGGAGGAACGTCAGAGCTGATTTCGCAGGGCGCCTTACATATCATGATGAGAGTGAGTGCTCCATTCTTCTATAAATGGCACGGCATTCCTGTTTATCTCCCTCTCCCTATTTCTGCGTGTGTATGCGTGTGTCCTTGTGTGCGTGTTTGAGGACGTGCGTGTGTGCGCGCTCGTGTGTGTTCGAGTGTGCTTGAGCGCGCGATCGGGTGCATGTGCCAGTGCGAACCAGCGTGAGCGGAGTAGGTGTTTATGTGAGTTCGAGGAGTGCGAATGAGTGTGGGTGTCTGTGTGTTTTTGTGTGAGCGCAGGTTGGAGTTGAGTGTACATGAGCGCCCAATATGTGTGCGAAAACATTTATTCGGGTGATTTAAATCCCTGTGTTCGTGTTGTTTAAAGCAACGGAGCGTACCGCAGCTTAAGTTTGCCGTTTTCATTGTCCTGTGAATAGCTGCCTTGTGTCTACATAGATGATTGTGTCTACACAGCTGATAGAAGATAGGGTATTTTTTAAAAGGTATCTGCACAGCACTGCATTTAAACACAGCGTGAGAGCGCCATAACGCAGTTACCCTGCGCTGGTTAAAAACAGCAACTTGGACTTCAAAATTGCATCTCCATTGATATTCATTTAAAGTGCGAATGCACTTTATAAGCGACCCTGAATTCCGGTGACCGCCGTCCGTCCACATAGCAACAGCTGCGGGTGCGCGCGCTCCTCGTCTTCCTTGGCAACGGGGGGAGATGGGCGCGCGCTGCCTGGCCGCTGACATGGCACATACCCACGTGGGCGATTGGCCAGGAATCTCCTCGTCTCCCTTGGCAACGGGGGGAGATGGGCGCGCGCTGCCTGGCCGCTGGCATGGCACATACCCACGTGGGGGATTGGCCAGTAATCGGGCGTGAGAAGGGCTAATGCACCCGCTTAAAGGAGTACTGACACGAAATTTCAAAGCTGAGATCCGCTCTAGCAATCAAGTACAACGACAACACAAATAGGTGTCTGTGCATGGCACATACCCACGTGGGGGATTGGCCAGGAATCGGGCGTGAGAAGGGCTAATGCACCCGCTTAAAGGAGTACTGACACGAAATTTCAAAGCTGAGATCCGCTCTAGCAATCAAGTACAACGACAACACAAATAGGTGTCTGTGAATAAATGCATCTTTCTTTCTTTGTAGTTGTGTGTGTGTGTGTGTGATCTCTCTTTCGCGAACATTACCGAACCGCGCAAATTCAACTCCTGCATTCGCACTTTCACATTCTTCCCCTCGGGGAAATGCGGGGAATTTTTTTTTGGTTTCTTGATTAACAGGGGTGGTTAAATTTACAACGTATGCCGAACTTAACGTACTCATTAGTGCGTTTACAGACACTTTTACCTTTCGCGTGTTATATAAATACGGCGCCACAACTTATATCGTACCAACACGAATTGAAGCAGGCCACGTTCGTCTCGAAAGAAAAAAAAAGCAAAGACAACAATTCGAGAAAAAAAATGGCCGAACGAGCGTGAGATCAGGCAGGTCAAAAAAATCTCTAGACGGACTAACCAGGCAACTCTTTTTTATCCGTTACCGTTACCCCAGCATGCAGGAGGTCCATGTCGCACACTGGAATGTTTTCATTTTACGCGCTATTTTGAGTGTTTGAGTATTGGATTTTTCTTTCTTGGTAAAACCAATGGGAGGCTGAGACTAAAGGCGAACTAGGCCTGACAGAGGCCTCAGCCACCCTGTTCACAGCGTTCCTTCCGATGTCCGTAAATTTTTTTTAGCGGCACCCGGAACCTGCTCTGTCGGCTACGCCCCTGTCGTTCCTTCTATGCTCGGGCCATTGGACACATAACGTGTGGCGACAGCGCCTTAAAGCACTCGGCAAATTGCCTATAATTCTATTCTATTGCCGCTGCGATGTATTTTACTTCTCGCGTGATTTTCTTTTTCGGTGATATAGGGTTTCCATACTCTCAAATCACTCGCCATTTTATCGGGGCGAAGTTTGCGTTGTGGCACAGATTGCCGACAAAGTGCCCCAATTTCCCGTACTTTTGACCTCCTCCACATTACTTCTCGTTTTGGCTTTGCTCTTACAAAAAAAAAGCAAAGTACAACGAATGCGCCAAACCACTACCTATCGCTTTCCTGTTTCTTTAGGTCTTAAAGATGTCTACAGTCCAGGATAGCAAATGACACCATAAGCCATTATTGTACATTGGTATATTGCACGCCGCCGTATACCTACATCCGTCAATATGAGTGAAAACTTTTCCGCCATTTCCATTGGTCCTAACTTGGCTCTCGTTAAGCGCGGGTAAAATATCGAAAAAAATCTAAGGACAATCTTTTCTCTGTGGCTTCCTCACTCGGGACACGTATCGAGATGGCTTACACGGGTGGTTGGGCCATTCGTCGTCGCCCTCGGAAGCGGCCAGGGCACACAAATCTCGAGAAATGCAGCAAACTCGATTACGCAATGCTACGGCCGTCTCAAGACACAAAGCCCCTTTAACAAAGGTGGTTAAAACGTGAAGCTTTCTCCCATGCAAGCTAGGTGAAGTCGAAGTCCAAAAACGAGACTTCTTCCACCATGTACGAATGGCACAATCGGATAGACGTCGGCTTCAAGCGTTAGGCACCCAAGTTCGATTCCAACCAAGAAAATCCTTTTTGTTGTTGTTGAAGGGCAATCCCATTATGTAGGTGGGCTTTCCGGCAGGGCGTTTTGGGCGTTTCCATATGCATTTTGGACTATAACTTTGGACTTAAAACACATTGCTTTCAAGCAGAGAGAGCTTCGCGTTTCAACCGTCTGTCAATTCACCCACAATCACCATCATTGTTAGTGAAACTTGCCTTTCCTTTACTTTTTTGTGTGATAACGTCGCCATCAGTGCGACATAAAACTCTCTTACAAAAGAGGGCCACAGCGGGAAATTGCCGCAAGCTTAGTTGCCTGAACGTTTTTATTATGGCTGGTCAGTGGAGGTTGAACACACCCCAGCAGAGCGCGCACACTGGCTTTCACGAGCGCTGAATCGCTACAATTTTGGTCAAACTGGAAGAGATTCAAGAGAGCTTCCCAAAGTGCCGTGGGACTATAAACCCTCTGGCTGAATCTATCAACTTATTGGCCAATTGATGCGCATCTGTTTAATGGTCTACAATTGGAATAATTCATTCGCTGACGGATCGAACAGGACTTGCAATTGTTCCCTTTTAGGGTGCAGAACGATTCCTCTATAGTATGCCAGTAATAAAGCGGGCATTCTGGTGAATGAGCCGCTTTTCGAACACATGGTAGAGAATATATGTAGAGAAAAGAGAAAAACAAGCGTAAGGATGCGCCATTGGTCCACATGTTCGTGTGAGCCAGGAAAGGATAGCCATCCAGGTCGTTGAACGAAGAATTACTCACGAGGTTTACCGCAAAACTCCCAGTGTATTTGTGAGCACACAACATTATGTCCGAACAGAAAAGGAAGCTACGATTCTTTTTTATTTTTATCATTACATTTTTATACCACACTGATGGCTGCAGGCCATGCCGATTTTTCGTTTTTATTGCCTATACATACAATGCCGTGGAATTTGTAACCAAAAACGCTGGACCTAATTTTTTTTCGTTATTACATGGAACATGTACGTGATTCATGTAATGCGACTACCCCACAGAGAAAAAAACACGACCCTGAAACGAATTATTATCGAGTATCCAGTGCCAAATATCAGCCGTGGGAAATTTTGCATTAGTAGTCCCGGTGACACGCTCAGACATTTACAAGGCCTGTCAAACTACGCACTATGCTCACTGTGGGTTTCTTGCAGTGAATGCAGGAATGATTTAATTAATTGGTTATAAATAATATATTACGAACTAATGCATGGTAAGTCAGTTAATTCTAATTCTTTATTGATTTATTGAGTAATTGATTGGACTTATTTCCTGGCAGTACTGATTTATTTTACTATTCGCTTTAAACGCCGTTGCCTATAAACCCGCCGGGTATGGGAGACTTATGTCCAAAGTTTATTTACCCTGGGGGTATCGGTGATCGTATTGCCTTTTAACCTGCGTAATATATTCAGCTGCTGATATTTACCGTTTACCAAAACCAAGGAAGGCGCACATTTCCTTCTAGAGTTCTCTCCCTTGTATGGAACCGAGGGTTCAGGTTCATCCAGTCGGTTGTGCTACCGTAACGTAAATCCACCGCCCAGCACCTAATGATGTCTTCAGGTTTTTTTGAAACAATGGTCCTAATCGATGACAGAAATTACCACTCTACGGCATCTATATTACTCGGCAAAGGTAAGCAATCCTTCTTTCACTAATTTATGCGAATAAAAAGAGACAGGAACATCGGTACCCACCAAACTAAGACTTCAAGTATCAACATGGATGTTTACGACGCACAAATAACGTAAGCCGCATTTTGCCGAAAATGTGGAAGACCTGTACATTAGTGCAGGTTTAGTAGCATGTTACGTAATACTGGCAAGTCTCACCAATCAAAGTGAATGCTTTTTGTTCTATTACTAATCTGCCCAGAATGTTTTACTACGTTTCTCTAGTTATCTTAGTTGAACTAGCTGAGTCTCGCAATGATCTTTCGCACACCGGCAAAAGACATACCCCGGTTCAAGCCAGAACCGATTGAGTTTTAGCGGTCGTCCAGGATTCGCTTTCTCGAACATGGAATTTTGATGGTCCTTTTTATACAGCCACTGTACGCAAACAGTGAACTCCGTCATTTCGAACATTCGGCTACGACCTTCGCCCCTTCATTAGGAAGAAACGGTTGATCCTGGCGATCACGATTTTTGCGTTAACGTGGGAAAGAAGAGAATTTTGAAGGGATAGGGACTGCGCCCAGAAAAAAAGTTCAGCCAGCAGACCAAAGCAGAAGCAGAGGCAGGGGTAAATCTAGACAAGTAATAAGAACATGACAAAGTGAACCTCGCTTCCTGAATCAGGCATAGTTTGGACCAAGCCTGATGATAAAGATGGCGTTGATTTCGTTCTTTTTGGACAGTTTTACAAAGCATTCGAGAGTAAAAATGAAAGCCGTAGAACTGTTACGAAGCCACATCTATAGCAAAACAAGGTGCTTACAGAAGTAATTTCGGCATGACTTAAACTTGCCTCTCTTTTGCTTCCAACTGAATATCATATGGTCTTTCCTGACCGTTCTTTTTCAGACCTATCAAGAAAAAGTACCGTTGGAAATACACAAAAAGCAAAAAAGTAAACAGCCTGATGCTTCGTCAGCTTCGCTGAACGTATCTCTCGCCCGAAAATATTTTTTTCTTCAAACAGCCAAGTAATGCCACTATAGCGAAATACTCAATCCATTTCCGGACTGGACAATTTACAACTAATCAAGAACGCCGGTCGATATCTCCCGAGAAGCTATAAGCCTAATATACAAACCGGGCTCTGAAAATGCCCATCCTCTGTGTTCCCGGTGTATGTGGAGAAAACCTGAAAGAACGGAAACGGAAAGGAGAGCTCGAGACTCCTTTCTAAATTGCTCCTCCCTCATGAGGCGGACCAACGTGTGCCGAAAGAACCCAACGAGGTTGCCTTCACTGCTCCGTGTGTCTTATAACGCACAACGGCTTGGAATGAAGTTTCAAGGGACTCTGCATAACTTCCGATAAACGCTTCAACTCTTTCCTTCACGTCTGGCAGCATTGGTGAAGTTATAGTTATCGCCAGCACGTAGCGGCACTACGCGATTTGCTCGCCGTAGCAGATCCGCCTTCCGTTTGCGTTTAGCTCGTTTGGGTTTCTTTTTAAAGTAGCCGTGGAATGCGTTCATTGCTGCAACTGAAGCAAAGTCGGCCAATAGCCTCGACAACGCTTTAAGGACGTTGCTTTAAGGACGTAATTTTAAGGACGTAATTTAAGGACGTAATTTAAGGACGTAATTAAGGACGTTGCTTTAAGGCAATGCTTTAAGGACGTAATTCCAGCGGTCAAAGAACGTTAAGATTTGGAAAAAAAGAAGAATATTTTGAGCACGTGTTAAAGTTATCTGATGGCCATAGGGCAGTAATTTATGGCTGACGTACTTGGCAACCCCATAATCAAATTTCTCTGTTGGTTGAGTGCGTTCAGTCAGCATTTAGGATCAATATTTTCAGTTCTGGCACATCAGATATGAGAACGTATGTCTGTGACTCAAAAAATCAAATGGTTACCCTGAAATTCATAGGAAATAATGGTACCTATGTAATTAAAAAAAAGCATTGTTTTGGGATGATCAAGTTTAAAGTAAAAAAGACGGGAAAACAACACTTTTTTGCCACAAACACCAGTGAGTCGTTTATTCAGTAAGCACCAGCTTCGTTATCACCGTCGAAGTCATTTTGTTTTTCTTTTCAGCCTGTCGTCTGCCCTTTGTTGCCTATTTTGTGCGCGACCGTACCGCTTCGTTCGCAATGTATTTTCGCGTGTGGTCAACCTCTTTCCGCCGCTTGGTGTTGGTGTTGGCTCAGTGTTTGATCCGAATGATATGAAAATGCTTTCTCTTGTGTTGCTATCATCATTGAATCAAAGAACAACGTACAATGTTGCAATCGTGAGAGTGAGAAGCCCAAGGAAGACGGTTTTTGGTGCGTGGCTACGAAGGACAAATGTGGAAAAAACGTGCAACAGCGTCTTTCGATTGACCTGGCTGAAAATTCACGTATACAATGCTTGCTAAACATTTTTTTTAATACAGCTAGTTCCAGAGAGGCGTTCTGATCTGGAACTGGAGTCACTTGATGGAAAAAATGACAATAAACACGAAGCACATTCTTGAAGGGGATGGGGTCAATTACTACTTGCTCACAAAAAAGCTCTCTTTGAGCGAGAAATAAGATTTACTAGGAGAAGTGTGATTATGGAAAACGTGAGTAGGAAATGAACTTTGTAACTGCGATGAAAAAAAAGTCATTTTGTTTTAATCTCGGTATACCCTGTGCCCTTAAAGGGGCCATACAGACGAAATACTAGCTTGTTTTATTCAAAAGATTTCGTGTTTTATAGTGCCCCCAGCGCTTGTCCCTCAGCAAATTGGGCCGTCTTCACTGAGGAATTAACCAATTTAGGTAAAAATTTTGATTTTCCCGCTACCTCGTGTGTTTCCGTTACGTCTTCCATGAAGTCATAAGTGGACGAATTCAAACGAACTTACGCTGCGTCCTTCGGCTCTGCAGCCTTGCTTGCCTCCAGTCCTCCGGGATGCCGCTACCGTACTGAGCTATGGACTGTTGTCCGCCGTTGCTTTGTTTTTGACCGTGTTTGCACCTGACTTGTTTTCGTTACTTCAGAAATTAATTGTTTCGTGAAACCTGGGGTATCATCGACAAACAGGATCAAGTAAGGCAAAGTCGCAACGCCAATCGACCAGCGTCGTGTAACGTGTAAGAGAACTCCAAAGCGGCAGACTACTCTGCAGATAAAACAAGCATAGTGCGCCCAGTACCAACAGCAGTGCGCATCGGTACTTCTACGCTTACGTGGTTTTGCAACTTTCATTGTTTACCGCACCATTTTTACTGCTGTAAAATGAATACGCACTGGATTTAAGCGCAAATAGCTATCTCGTCAAGCTTATAAGCTTTGCCTTACTTGCGTTAGCATTTGCCGGCCTAGCTCAGCCAATTGCACAGCCGGACATATGACATCATAGGTTCTGTTGCGAAAAATGAGCTAGTGGGTCGCATGGCCATTTCCTTTTTTCCTACTTTTATAGCTTATATGCGCTAAATGTGCGTTAAAAGTGGTGCTACTATGATTCTAACGAGGCAATCGTTCGAATGAACTGAACTCGGGTTTTGTCTGGATGACGCCTTTAAGGAAGAATCTCCAAGCCACTGTTATTTTTTTTGCATTTCTCGCAGCAGCCGAGCAGTATTGTGGACGTGCAGTTGCCCCTCCATGAGGGAGTGCTGGCTTCGAATGACTTCATATATCACTAAACACCCACGGACTGTTTGATGATTAATTCGTTCCTCGCCCACTCTCGCAAAAATATCTTTGCGTGGTTTCCGTGCTTGACTATGTGAATAAAGCGAAAGCAATCCAACAGTGTTTGGGTTGCACTCCGGAGCTTCCTATTCAGGCTTGGCACTTTCCAGTCAACAAGCGGGTGTGCGAACGAATTGGTGCTGTCGACCGGAGGCATGCCCATGTATTGCGATTCCCCTTACAGCGATACAGCGAAACTTCTAGTACACAGCAAATTGATGCAATTTCAAAAAAGAGCACTCAAAATGCACACCCCAGAAATCTTGGAAGTAAAAAGTCTGAAGTGAAGCATCACTTCGGACATCTGTTGTATTCATGCCTAACGTGTACGTTCAAAACAAAATTACTACTGTGAGTGTGGTCATAAACCGAGATGAAGTCGGGAATATACAGTGAGCCAACTGGTGATACAGATTTAATGTCGGTTTCTGCTATTGCGTACCACATTCGTACCCTATTCTTGAGCGAGCGATCAGTCACCGCGGTTCGATGGAAGCCTGCAATCTAATTTGCTGCCCTCGCCTTTACACTGTGACCGGCCCTTGTTCTGCGCATGACACAGTTCAAGTCAAGGATCTGAATTGGCTGCCCCATCACCCTCCCTCCCCCCCTGCTCTGGGCACCTTCGGAAACGTCCACGGTCGACGGCTGTCGCTGCCTTCGCCTTCAACGAGGATAAATGCGCATCTCCAGCCGTGTGGCCTACATTCTTGAGCGAGCGATCAGCCACCGCGGTTCGATCGAAGCCTGCAATCTAATTTGCTGCCCTCGTCTTTACACAGGTAAAAAAGAGCTTTTCTTATTATTACTGTACCTAGCATCGAACCGTGGTGTGCTGATCGCTACTATGGTAATGGCTCCCACTGTTGCAGCCTTGGCTAAAGACATCGAGGACTTACATTTCGAGGATCTACATTTGAAGCAAAGCTTTCCACATTGACAAGTTCGCTGGAATGTATGAAATGTGCTGTTTTGAAATGTAAACCAGAGGAAGTCCAGCAACTTCAAAATGACATGGAAAAACATAAGAAGGCTCTTGAGTTCATAAACAAAGAGTTTGAAGCTTTCAAACTCCAAAACACTGCCCTTGTTGCTACCAACAAAAAGCTTGTTGAAAGCAACGATGTTCTCGCACGCTAAGTCGCCGCACTTGAGCAGTACTCCAGTGCAAGCAATCTCGAAATAAGAGGCGTTCCCGCGACGCAGGGCGAAGAATGCTTAGAGATTGTCAAGCAACTCGGCGATGCCATTGGGTGCACGGTACAGAAAGACGACATCAATACGGCGCACCGGGTTCCAACAGACAACACTAGCCACAACAACATAATTTTGAGGTTCTGTTCACGCGACAAACGCACAGAATTCCTCTCTAACGCTCGCAAGTCTCGTCCCACGACAGCTTGCCTTGGTGTTCTTGGTGAATCGTCCAAGCAGACCACCGCTAATGCGGATGGTCAGGATGACTCAAACACAGACGGTGACAAAGAGCAAAAGTGCCGAGTGCAACCCATCTATGTAAATTAGAATTCGACCCAAAAACAAAATGTTGTTCTGAAAACCGCTCGAACTGAAGAAACTCAACAAATGGATGTTCCTCTGAATTGAACATTGTGTGCTCAAAGACAGGAAGACCCTCCACAGCCATGTGCATCGTATCACCTGCGATCAGGATCTTCGGGTCCGCGCACGGGGCACCTTGAGCAATCTTGGTGACGGTACTGGCGATACCGCGGACCCCGAGCCCCCAAACATACGCTGGATCCAACCGTGGCAATGTGTTTATAGGTGGAGGGTTAGAAGCCGTGAACGGTGGCCGTCGGAGCCCAGGTCAAGCTCCGGCGGATGGGCTCCCTGGAGTCTGTTCACCAGGCAGGGAGCTCCAGGACCTCTTTGGCTACCAGGGTAAGGTCAAAAAAGAAAGTACCCCCGTCTCCCTGCTTTCCAATGTGTCATATGGCATTTTCCAAACCCCCCCCCAAACGTGATCGGCCCCCGAAAAGGTGCCGCACCGAAGTTTCGTACCCACCTCTTTCAACAACTGTCTTGTCAACAACCGCGAATAACTATGCTCGTTTTCTTGTGATTGAGTCAGCTTACTCAGCACGACCTGTCGCTTCCATGTCCGTATCCTTGATCTCTAAATTTCTGCAAAGCACCATAGGTGGCAAATATCAAGCTAAAAAGCTCAGGACTGGAGAAATCCTGGTAGAAGTCAATGCTGAACAACAAGCCCGCACTCTTCTTGCACAAACCCGCATCCATGATCTGGACATCAGGGTCACGCCCCACAGGAGCCTAAACAGCTCCCAGGGTGTGATTTCTGAGACAGATCTCTTGACGGAAACAGATGCCGACCTTCTCGAAGGTTTAAAGGACCAGGGCGTCACAGCTGTGCGCCGCATCAAGATGCGCTGGGACGATAAGATAATCCCCACCAGACACATTATCCTGACCTTCGACCGTTCGACACTTCCGCAATATATAAATGCAGGCTACATCCGATGCTATATTCGTCCTTACATACCGAACCCGCGCCGCTGCTTTAGGTGCCACCGGTTCTGGCACAGCACAACCTCTTGCCGCGGCAAAACAACCTGCGTGAAATGTGCAGCGCAGGACCACCCCACTGACAACTGCAATTCTGACCTCACATGTGCAAACTGCAGGGGCCCTCATGCGGCCTACTCCAGGAAGTGTGAGAAATTGAAGTGGAAAAGAAAATAATCCATCTAAAAGTGACAGAAAACATCACCTTCCCAGAGGCGCGGAAGAGGTTCGCCTCTTTCCCCCTGGGGAGGTACGCCGACGCGGCTCGCCGGGGGGCGGAGCGGCGTCTGGTTTCGGCAGGGACCCAGTACCGCGAGTCGGACTTGGTCCCGCCCCCGCCCCCCCCCAGGGTTGCCTCAGGCAGCCCAACCAGCCTCTGCACCGCTCGCTCACCCAGCAGCGGCTGTGGTGGCAACGTCTGTTGGGGATGCCGCTGCATCCACTGCTTCCTCTCCACCGGCCCAAAGCACACGCAAGGGCACGGAGGAGATGGAGGCAGTCGCAGCGACCCCCTCTTCCGCCTCACTGCCTGTGCCATCTGTCGTGCTCCCCACGCCTTCGGCACTGTCAGCGCAGGCTAAGAACTCCCGAAAGGGTACCACGTCAAGGGGGCCCAGTCCGCTGGGCACCCCCTTGCCATCAGATGACGACATGGACGTCGAGCCCTTCCGGCTTTCATCGCAGCGGAAGGAACGGGCTGCGACGTACAGGTCAGTATAGAAGGCCAGAAAACCCCTTCCAAGAGTCCAAGCCCAGAAAGACCCTACATAAATAATCACTCTCCAGTAGCTCTAACACATCATAATGGGAAGAGAAAACATAGTTCAATGGAACTGCAGAGGCCTTCTGAATAATCTTGACGACGTGCATCACATCCTGCATGCCAAGCAGCCAAATTTAATGTGTGTCCAGGAAACACATCTGAATTCCAAACACACAAATTTCTTGAATAGTTACCTGGTATACAGGAAAGACAGGGATGGCTGCACACACTCTTCTGGCGGTGTGGCCATAATCGCCCGCAAATCCTTAGCATGCCACCCTGTCACCTTGAACACCGTCCTTGAGGCTGTAGCCGTCCGCACAATAATTTTTAATAGGTTGATAACGGTATGCTCCATCTACATCTCTCCTGATCTTGCACTTCTGAGCTCTGACTTTGAGGCGCTGGTCGACCAGCTTCCTGACCCGTACATCTTAACAGGCGACTTAAATGCACACAACTCTCTTTGGGGCTCTTCTCGCACGGATGCCCGAGGTCGCCTGATAGAGAAGTTTTTAACATCCTCTGGAGCATGCCTTTTCAACAAGAAACAGCCTACATACCATAACATAGGACACAATACATACTCAAATCTTGACTTGGCTATTGGTTCGGCAATTCTCTTTCCATGTCTTGAGTGGGGAGTGGGCACTGACCCATATGGCAGTGACCACTTCCCCACTTCACTAACATATATAGGTAAAGGCCCAAGCAGTTCATCTTACCATAATAGGTTCAATGAAGCACGAGCTAACTGGAACACATTTACAGAGACATCGCAACTACACCACACATCCATAGGACACCTACACGTTGAAGAAGCCACCGAACTCCTCACGGCGCACATCCTCGACGCCGCCGAAAAGTCCATTCCCCACGCCTCTGGTGCCACGCGCAACCAGCGGAGGCCGTGGTGGAATGAGGACTGTAGGCGGGCGCGGGAGGCCCAGAACAAGGCGTGGGGTATCCTCCGTCGGTACCCCACGTCGGGCAACCTCATTTTGTTCAAACGGGCCAAGGCGTTCGGAAAACGTGTGTGCCGTGAGGCAAAACGAGAGAGTTGGCGCACCTTCGTTACATCCATTAACTCGTACACTGACTCTCGCAAAGTCTGGACACGAATACGCAAACTAAAAGGACAACAGACACACAGCCTGCCCCTGGTTAGTACAACAGGGGAAAAACTGGAAGACCTGGCTAACACACTCGCACAACACTTCCAACACGTGTCCAGTTCAGCACACTACACGAACACTTTCCTGCAGTATAAAGCCTCTTGTGAAAAGAAGTCCCTACACGACAACAACAAATCACAGACTTCTTACAACTCCCTGTTTTCACTACATGAGCTGAGGGCTGCTCTGAGCACGTGTAAACCCTCAGCTCCAGGCCCAGACAACATTACATACACAATGATACAACACCTACACGCAGACACACTTGAAGCACTTCTACATCTATATAATAAAATATGGCTTTCGGGGCACATTCCACACTCTTGGAGGGAGGCCGTTGTAGTGGGTTTCTTGAAGGAGGGAAAGGACTCGTCGTCCCCCTCAAGTTACCGTCCAATAGCCCTGACGAGCTGCCTGTGCAAGCTCTTCGAGAAGATGATCAATCGCAGGCTCGTGTACTTCCTCGAGTACAACGGTCTTCTCGAGAGCTGCCAGGCAGGCTTCAGGGCGGGGCGCTCCACCAATGATCAGCTTGTTGCCTTGGAATCTTACATAAAAGATGCCCTCATTCACAAACAGTTCTGCATTACAGTCTTCTTTGATATGGAAAAGGCCTACGACCCGGCATGGCGATACGGCATCTTGAGTGACTTGAAGTCATTCGGTGTTTCGGGCAACATGCTTAGCACTCTTTCTAGCTACATGTCTGAACGAATTTTCCGTGTAAGAATTGGTAGTGCACTTTCTAATGTACATGTTCAGGAAAATGGCGTGCCTCAAGGAGGTGTTTTGAGCTGCACACTCTTCATAGTGAAGATGAACTCACTGCGTAAGGCATTGCCACTAACCATTTCTTGTTCAGTTTATGTCGATGATGTGCAAATATCTTTTAAATCATGTAATATGTCAATCTGTGAACGGCAAGTCCAGCTGGGCGTGAAAAAACTTGCTGGCTGGGCGGACACAAACGGCTTTAAGCTAAACCCCGTAAAAAGTACTTGCGTTGTGTTCACCCGTGTTCGCGGGATCCATGTGGACCCTGACATTACTCTAAACGGCGTGTCGATTCCTGTAAAAAAGGAGCACAAGTTTTTAGGCCTAATATTCGACAACAAACTAACATTTCTTCCTCATCTGAAAATGCTTAAGCAAAAATGCCTAAAAACTATGAATATCCTTAAAGTTGTCTCGCACCAATCGTACGGTGCAGACAAGCAGCTACTCCTGCGTCTGTATACTGCACTGGTTGGATCTCACTTGGACTACCGCAGCGTCGTATATGGGTCTGCAACGAAAACGGCACTTAAAATGCTTGACCCAGTTCTGCATTTGGGGCTTCGCCTTGCTTGTGGCGCCTTTCGCACCAGCCCTGTGGAAAGCCTCTATGCAGAGTGCCACAAATGGTCCCTGTATCACCAGAAGATATACACTGACTTGTTGTATGCCTCTAAAATCATGTCTCTCACAAATCATCCTCTTAACTCGACTATTCATGATGCATCCTCACAGCAGCTCTTTCTAAACCGCCCATCTATTCCCATGCCGTTCCCTCTCAGAGTGAGAGCAGAAGCTTCTGAGCTAGCAGTGTCATTTTCATATATCCACAAGACAGCGATCATTGATTTTACTGCACCATGGCAAGCCAGGGATGTTTCTTGTGACCTGTCCTTTGTGCAGTTCGACAAAAACAGGGCACCAAAGGCAGTTATTATGCAGCATTTCCTCTTCCTACAGGATAAGTACCAGTGTTCAGAGTTTTACTCCGACGCATCAAAGACAGCTGATGCTGTGTCTTGTGCTGCGCATGGACCGAACTTTAACATGGCAAAAAGAATGAACTCCCACAACAGCATTTTTACAGCTGAAGCACACGGCATTTTACTTATTTTAGACCACATTGTCCAGCATCAAATTCCAAAGTCCATAGTTTTTACAGATTCTCTTAGTGTTGTACGTGCACTTTTGTCTAGAAAACGCTCAAAAAATTATGTAATCAATCTTGTTTTTAAGGGCCTTATGGTGGCATACGCATCAAGTCTTGAAATAACAATATGTTGGGTTCCTGGCCATTGTGGAATAGCCGGGAATGAAACTGCAGATGAAATGGCCACTGCTGCTACACTCTTGAATTCAGTGGGCACAGCAACACTTCCGTACACAGATATGAAGCCACACATCAGACACCAACTTCACAACACGTGGCAAACACACTGGAGTGAACAGACAGATAACAAGTTACATGTAATAAAACCTCACTTGGGACCATACGCTACTGACTCACATAACAGACACATTGAAGTTACCTTAGCTAGGTTGCGGATAGGCCACACTCACGTAACACACTCACACCTGCTCACTAGCTCTCCAAGACCTGGGTGTAGCAGGTGTGGGGAGGGCCTATCCGTAGTCCACATCCTAATCACATGCAAGGCACTCGACACAACAAGACACATACACTTCAAGGAACTATACAGACAACACATTCCGTTACACCCTTCGTTGTTTTTGGGGGATAATGCCATGGTCTCTGTGCAACGCGTTTTTAAATATTTGTCTGATGTAAACTTTTTAAACCTCATTTTCTATCATGCGTAATCAAAACTGGCCCTATACACCAGCCATCACCATTGTCGTTAATTGATTTTAGTGTTATTCTGGCTTTAGTAGCCACTATTTTCTTCTAAATACTTTTGTTTTGCGCTCTTTGCCCCAGCTGGCCTTGCGCCAAAAAACTCCAACCATCATCATCATCATCAGGATCTTCGGGTTTTCGGGTAAAAATAACATGAGCTAAGAGGCTTTCCTTTCGTTCATTTTCATGGCTTACGTTTCAATGAGTGACGTACACAGCACTTTGAACATTATGTCTTGCTTTTCCGGAATAGACTTTAACGCCCGAAGCCTGCGCGAAAAACTACGACAACATATAAACTTTCGTCCAGTTGTTTGATCAGCGATGTTTTGTTATCTGCTTCTCAGAAACTTGGCTTTCCGTCAATGATAAAGATATTTTTAATATTACAGGCTACATAAGTGAATATGTTGATTGATTGATTGTGGGGTCTAACGCGCCGACGCAACGCAGGCGATGAGGCGCGCCGTAGTGGAGGGCTCCGGATTAATTTTGACCACCTGGGGATCTTTCACGTGCGCCGAAATCTCGTACACACGGGCGTTTTTGTATTTCGCCTCCATCAGAAAAGCGGCCGCCGCGGCCGGGAATCGAACCCGCGACCTCGTGCTCAGCAGCGCAATGGCTTAGCCACTGAGCCACCGCGGCGGGTAAGTGAATATGTTCATCGTTACGTTAGCAAGTATGGAGGCTCAGCTATTTATGTTTTGAATTACATGGCTTATAAATGGCGTTTCGATATAAATTTAAACGTTCCTCCTTGTGAATTTGTATGGGTTGAATTTGAAGCATCATCTTTAAAGGATAATCATTCCCATATCGTCTGTGGTGCTATATATCGATGTCCCTCCTCTGATCCTGCAACTTTTTAAGCATGCTCTCGGACATACTTCACCAACTTTCATATGAAACGAGGTCGCGGGTTCGATTCCCGGCCGCGGCGGCCGCTTTTCTGATGGAGGCGAAAAGCAAAAACGCCCGTGTGCTCGAGATTTCGGCGCAAGTTAAAGATCCCCAGGTGGTCAAAATTAATCGGGAGCCCTCCACTACGGTGCACCGCATCACCTGCGTTGCGTCGGCGCGTTAAACACCACAATCAATCAATCAATCAATCAATCAATCAATCAATCAATCAATCAATCAATCAATCAATCAATCAATCAATCAATCAATCAATCAATCAATCAATCAATCAATCAATCAACTTTCATGCGAAGAAAAAAACGCCTTTATTTTCGGTGACATTACCATTAATCTTCTCGAAGATTCAAACCACGATACCATGGAATACATCACCTTAATTTACAGCTATGGAGTTCAGTGTCTTATTACATTCCTATCAAATGCCGTAGGCATGGCACACAATCCTTGTTTGAACACATCCTGACAAATTCCAGTTGGATCTCTGAAGCAGGCGTAATTGAAACTGAAATTACTGATCATTACCCTGTCTTTATGACCACTAACCTGTCGGTTTCTGCTATCATCAAGCCATGCTTAGAACTATTTCTGATGGGGATGAATTCACACGGATTATATCAGATACTGACTAATCTGCGATACTCGATACACCAGATCCTGAAATTGCCGTGCCAATGCTTTGTCCACTACTGTGCGGGTGTCCAATCGACATTATCACGCCCCTCGTTATCCTTGGCTGTCGAACGGCTTGTTATGTTCTTTACGAAAAAAGGCAACGTGTATATAAAAAACAAAGCGCCAACCATTCAACACTCGCCTCAAAACCAGGTATGCGTGATATTGCAATATGTTATCCGTATTGCTAAAAAAGGCCAAACGAAGCTATTATGAAAACCAAATTCGGGACAGCGCAAGCAATACAAAAAGAAAATGGCAGTTGATACGGGAATTCCTTAACACACCTTACATGGGTTTTTTGTATACCCAGAGCGGGCTTGATGCGAGCTAATCAACAGAGGACAGTTCTGGTCTAGCAACCATGGTAGCCACGCGAAAAAATGGCGGGAAAATTTGCGGGTACGCCAGCCGAAATGCTACCTACCATTCTACTGCTGAACCAAACACCCTTTTTAGGTGTTATTGTAGACATCCACCTAAGGTTACAATGCCATATCTTCTCCATTTGCAAAAAGATATCATTTGGCATTCGAGCGCTGCTTAGAGCTAGACTGTACACTCTAATCCTGGTAACCCATAATGTAACTTCTAAACGGAAGTAACCTATAAAATAAAGGTTACAATGGATTCATTTTGATGTTTTCTTTATCCCAGTCCGTTCTAAAGGTTACAAGCGTGAGGTTAAAAGCGATTTATAGGTTACAATAATGATTTATAGGTTACATCAACAAAATCTGACATGTAACCTCTACGTTGTAACCTATAAAACGCCCTGTAACCTCTAACAGATGCTCGTCGTGCCTTCTCTCCCGGCGGCCGTTGATTTCTCCGTTGCATGACGGGATATAGAGAAATGGCGGCGCCGGCAGGCCCGGTGGCCGCGTTTTCGCGCCACTCGAGCCTTTTAACCGCTGTGATACCCCTACGATGAAGCGAGGATTGCTGTTACAAGACTTATTTGTCGGCGTGAGTCGCGGACGCTGCGGCGAGCCCATTTGTGACTGGAAGCGCTACACGGGCCGTTGTTCTACGACCAGCATCAAGTTCGCATGTGGGACCAATGCCCCGGCGCCAGTGAAAGCGAACTCGGTGAGTATATTCCCGTAACGGTTTCCGTGTTTTCATTGGATGTATCTTTTCGCTGGGGGCTTTTGAATTTGAAATTGCAGCATTCGAGAGGGATTTTCGTTACCTGACTGGTTGCTTTGCTGGACGGTTGTCCGCGACGGCAATCGAATGAAATCACGGGCTTGCGTTCGTTGCGTCAGACTAGAGCGGACGATCGGGAAAGCACAGATAACGGCGCCCGTGACCTGCTTTCTGCTCTGTTTGCGCGCCTTCGTCATGTGTTGAGCGTTTTGTTTACGCTGTTCGCTGCATCGGGCTCACTTGACGAGTTTTTGGCCCATGTAATTGTCAGGTAGCTTTGTTTTAATAATTGAATTTTTTCCCATTAAAGTCTTATATTATCGCGCTATTCTCTGGGTACTATAATTTTGTTTCAGTCGTCGGGAAATGTTCATTTTTCTCGCTGCATATATTCGGAATGGTGTCCATTTTATTGGTCTTGTAGTAATATATCCGGATAAACACAAGGTGTGTGCTGCAGAAAAGTAGTCCACTAAATGCTGCCCGACATTTCTAAACTCACTTTTGTCCAGCACAAGCCTCTTTGGTAAAAGTTTGCCTTACGGCACAATAAAAAGTTTTCGTATGTACAACACTCTTCATTTTTTTCATTCTTTTCCTTGAGTGGGTAAATTTGGTGTAGTCAATTCGAGACAGCGGGCCATTTCCACCATGTTCAGTGGTTTATTATTCTCATTCGCACAAATCAGTCGTTTATTTTTTCGCGTGGTATTGCAGGGCAAATGATTGTCTCGCGTGATCCTAGTGTAGTGCAATAAAGCGACTTTACAGAATGGTGGTGTGTATGAGCCAGCATGCAGGCTGCTTGATTGTTGTTTTTTGATGATACAGAAATTGTGACGAATTACACAGAGACAGGTGCAGGTGTAAAAATGGGTTCTGCACCTTCATCGGATCCTGGCTGTTCAAAAAGTGTGGTTGCATCTGGCTACCTATGCTATGACTTATCGGCACTACTGTTTTTTCTTGCAGGCAGTGTTCCTTGAGATGACAACCAGGACTCCCCTGCGCATGACACAAGTTGAAATGAAGTCTGATTTCAGCGGAAACAACGGTATGAAAATGCAATAACTAAAACACATTCATTCCAATATTCTTTGTAAAGATGGCACCCAGGCCTGCACAGAGAAAAGAATGATTCACTTGTAAAAATGCGAGGCCTTTCGTCAAGTGTTATTATGTTATATTTCGTATCTTATTTTGCCTTATGTTTGGTGACTCTTTCTATCAGTTCGTCAGTACATGAACGTTATGAATTCACATAACGATTTCCTCAGCATGGAGCTTTGTAGTTTTTCAGCAACTCTAGCTATTCTATAAGATGCGTGGTTTTGCAGAGCCAACAAGAACTTTTTTTCTAAAATAGCTCTGTAAGAAATCTCCAGTTGTTAGTGAGTGCTTGTGCTGTGTTCTTTTCTTCATCTTGTCAAGTTTGAGGTGTTCTTTCATTATGAATGTATACCAACTGCGCAGATCTAAAGCCTATTACATTTTAACCCAAATAACCCTTCGAGTGATTACAGGTACAGACCTCCTGGGAATGCCAGTTGAAGATCGGTGCAAGTTCTATACGTATCCTCTCCCACAACACATCTGGACGAAGAAAAAATGTAAGTTGGCGATTCCTTTTTACTGATAGCCGAGGAAGAAACCACCGATAAGAACACTTTCCTTAAATGAAAAACGTTTCGGCTTCCACGTGGGATCCTTGTTCAAAATGAAACTGCCCGTACAATGGGGGGGGAGAGGAGGAGGATGTTTAAGTACAGCCAAAAATGTGACGCAGGTGGCGTCAGCATCGTGAAAGCACGTTTCCTGGGTTTAGTGCGACGTTCGCCCTGTATCGTGTACTAGTGATTCCACTTGAAGGCGCGGAACCGTTTTTGTTTTCTCTTTTGCAAATGTATGTCAGTTTATCTCGTAGCCCAAAGTTTCTGCCTGTTCTGGGTGAGCATGCAGAAACATTTCGCGAGATAAACTGGAACACGGCACGATTAAAATTCGGGAAGGTTGGCCGGTATGACTACAACGTGGCTTCGCGTTGTTCTGAACAATGCGGCCAAATTACTCTCTGTAGCGATTACTGAAATGATGTGAAATTATTAGGAAAGGCCCTAAATCACTCCTCTGGTGTGGCCTTTCATTTCATTCCTTGGTCTCCGTCTTCATTTCCGTGC
This sequence comes from Haemaphysalis longicornis, assembly GCF_048455015.1. NCBI lineage: Eukaryota > Metazoa > Arthropoda > Arachnida > Ixodida > Ixodidae > Haemaphysalis > Haemaphysalis longicornis. The sequence continues at coordinate 138,860,260 of NW_027526445.1, forward strand.
AATATATTTTTCGTACTTCAAATACCTGTGGTTTGGTGTGAGGGGCTTATGGTTGCACTGGATTTTTTCTTTTTCTGAAATTTTCTGTAGATGGCTCTTCAAGGTGGGTAAATCCAAGTGACGGCCCCTCACATATATACCTCCATCTGCGGCAGCAGGGAACAAGATGACCGCGGGAAATCTTCAGCGTGCCCTGATTTTGTGCCTGCTTGTGTACCACGTAAATTGCGAAGCTTATCCCTGAGTTTTTCCAAGTGCCTTTTTTCATGCAGGAAATTATAGATCCCATTTAAAGTTTGTCCAAAAGACAGATTGCAATCGGCCTAGAAACTTGTTAGTGCTGCATAATAAACGATAACTTGGCGTGGGAATCACAACTCAGGTGAAACTGTAAAGAGGAACCTAAGAGGGAAGTGTAAAGATGGATTCGTAAAGACGAGTGAACTCCAAGTGTAAAATTAGACTGAGTGAAACGGAGAATATAGGGAAAATAGCCATAAACACTGCTTTGTATGAAAAAGTGAATTTGTAATAAATGTTCTTTCTACTTTCCCACATTCTGTGTTTTTTTCTGTGGGGAACCATGACAAGAACGCTGTACTGGGAAAGTGCACCCCTGAGAACCATCTTATAAATGTAGCTCAAGCTCGAATTCGTCTGAAATTGTTTGTGTAATATAAATAATTTGTATATTTGGCCATGTTTGTGAAGCTGTTCACTCAAAATTTATTAAATAGGTTTAATAAGGATATATGAATAAACCGCATGTTACCTGGAAGTCAAAGCAACATAGGAAACACCAATTCGCCCAGGAATCCGCAGTCGTCTAATACTCATTAAGGAACGATAATAACATTGGGGTGGTTCGCAGCTTTGCTTTTTAATAAATAGCCCACAGGTGTTTCATAATAATAAATGTCTATGTTCAAAACTACTGATGCCAAGCTTCTGGAAATGTGCTCCTCTTAAATGCGCAAATATGTGTGCATGTACTGCCATTCTCTTTTTATAATCACGGCCTAGGTCGTCAGACAAGCATTTTTGGCTTAAGGCTATGTTATCAAAACTTTGGCGTCCTTTTGAAGTATGCTATCAAGTGCATGTTTCCACTCAAGCTTGGTTTCACTAAAGCCTAATGTTGTTTAGCTAAAGCTCAATTTACCAAAAGACCTATCATGCATGTTTGAAATTGATACTGGTTTCTTAAACTGCACAAAGCTGATGCAAACATCAAATTTAGTTATGCCTGTTTATAAGACTTAAGCGTTGCCAATACTCACGAAGATTTTTGGGTGGCAACCTGGGTAACGATTATCGAACAGGTAATGCAATGCATATATATTAAGAGAACATTTTCAAGCTTTTTGGCACTGCTGTTTTAGGAATTATAAAAGTAACTTCTCTTTTAGCCCCAGCCGTGTGGCCGGCAGTTTATTCAAGGGACGAAAAAAAGACACCCGACGCAAAAGTTTAGACGACGCAATGGGCAGCATGGTCGCACATATCTTCCACTAACGCGATGTTTGTTTACCACGCGGGAAAAGCGCCTTCGGGGTGTCGCCACAGCGGCGCCGGCGAAAGCGCGCCTGGCGCGCAACATCACACCTTCCAATTTGTGTGGGCTTGGACGGCGGTAGATGTAACTTATATAAAGGTATACATGCTGAAAGCTGCAAAGTAACCCATAACTGCGTAACCCTTACGTGTATACGTATATAAAGGTTACGAAGATATAGGTTACATTTGTACCTTATAAATTATAGGTTACAAAAATTCGAAAATGTATACCTCTATTAAGGGTTACCCAGCTTAGAGTGTACTTAAAGCTAGATAGTACGAAAACACTGTTGGATTTAAATTATGCATTTATTCATAGCCACTTCAATTATTGCATGACGTCATGGGGTCGATCGTATAAAAATAACCTTTGGTCATTAGAAAATCTTCAAAAACAAGCAATGCGTATAATAACGTTTTCCCCCAAAATGTCACCATCTATTCATAACTTTACTCAACTTAATATATTACCTTTGCCCAAGATGTATTTGTATAGCGTTGGAGTTCTGTTTTTTGAAGTGCTGCATAGCCTCCTAGATCTTGACATTTTTCCTCGACACATGTTAACCAACCCTAATTGCACTTAATTTTCCTCTCCTCAGAACTTGTTATTGTCAAACGTAAGAACTAATTATGGCAAACCTAATCTTTTTTTTTCTGCTGTTTCTTTCTTGAACGACGTACCACTGGAAATAAAGGTAGTTAGCTCGCTTCAACCCTTCAAAAGAAAATTGAAAATGTTCTTAGCTACTCACCAGTAATTCGTAGAAATATTTTACTTGTGTGACATCTTTCCTTCTTGTTCTGTTGTCAATTGAGTCCAATTTTCCAATTTTTTCCACAATGGGTTGTATTTTCTATAATTTCCCCTTCTTACACGATGCTTTATAAGATTTGTACAACGTCTGCAATACTTACTGGTTGTATCGTGCTCACAACTTGTTATCTCCAAAACATCTATCATAGGAGGCCCCATTTGTGGTTCGGAAACCGTGGGACCTTCTCCTGTAAATTCCCCGAATGTTATTACATTCTTGTACTTTTCTGAATAAATTTGAAAAAAAAATTGAAAGAATTTGAAAGAACAGTGTAGTCCGCCTATCTTTACGCATGCCAAATCAGAAGGCCCAAGAAATGACACATTCTCTTTATAACCTTACCGAGAGCAGCAGAAACTGTACATACACAAACGTCAAGAACGACAGTGCCCAGTTATTTGTATTTTCGCCACATATTCTCGCGTTAGTGCACGTCAGATACTAAACTTGTTTACATTATTTGTAGCCACAGAGGGTGTCCCATAAGTGTAAAAAGGGTGTTGGGAGGCTTCTTGAATTTCAACACCCTTTTTTGTAGCTCTACGCAAACTTTGTGTGTAGAAGATGCTATCGAGCAACTTCAACACCCTTGGTTCCTCGTAGGGTGTTGAAAAGGTATGGAAATGGTGCTAAGCCGTTTATTGAAGAAAGACATAAATGCACGTATAACAGGTTGAAGGTGAAAAACCAGCGAAATAGACGGAAGACGTAGAAGAGACGAGACAACACACACGTATAACAGCTTTGCGAGGTACCAGCCATCCTTTAATACCCTGCTCCGCACATCGTAAGAAATGTTCAAAAGCACCCAGAACCCGCATTTCTAGCTTCACACTCTCTCTGAGTGCCGAATAGGGCTTTGGCTGAATGCAACACCCATGATTTTCTGTGAAGTACTGAAAAGGTGTGAAATAAGGGTTCAGATGCAAAAAACAGCCGAGCTGGGGGCCCGTATAGCTTCTTCCTGCTGGCTTTGCAAACGATTTGCTAAGATTTGTAAGCTTGTGCGATGTTCTTGCTAGGGTAGGCTAAGTGCTGACGTGTGAAAACAAGTTTAGCTGGATTTTACATGACTGTTCCAGTGTGTTCCCTACACTGACAGCGGGTTCAAGGCGAAAAAAACCTAGGTCGACCCCCAGCTCCTCTGTTCCTCTAGCTTTCCACTACGAGTGCAAGCTGCTCCAGTTTGCGTTTTAGTATCCCGAAGAGATAAGTACCTTTAAAATAGTACAGTAAGAGCTGGTCATACATATGTTTCCCTTGTACTCTCACTCCAACATGGTCCAAAGCCGGCGTCAATGTTATAATACCTATCTGTGGTGGTGCGCGCTTTACAGGTGGCGCAGTATTTTATCGTCGTATTTTTTTCCGAACGCCGCCGAAGATATCTTTAGTCTAAACAGCTCCGCTGGTAATTGTATGCCAATTTATAATGTTTTATACATCGTGAGGTAGAAAAGGTGCCTCCGCTCGTAGAAAATGTTCAGTCCAGACGTGTAAACGTACATAATATTGTCACGAAGCCAAGGACGACGCAGTTGTCTTGCAGGAGAAACAAGTTTATTGGAGCGAACTTGTGCTCCCCTAACAACTCAAAAGAATACAGAGGCGGCGAAGCAGCGGTCAACAAAGTGACTTGCGTCAGCGAGCGTCGCAGAATCGAATGCCCCGGCGTCCGCACTGCAGGCTTTTTATCTTTTGGCGCGCGTGGTTCTCGAAACTTCGATTCGCATCGAGAACATAGTAGACCCAAGAAGATTATTCTGGGCTGTTCACGTTAGATCGGAATGCTCTCCCTATCACAACAGATAACACATGCGGCACAGAAAGAAAGAATTGAACACGCGCTTTCCTTGGCGCAGAGATAACACAGACCGGCACAGCCGGGCGGTAAAAGCAAAACACAAATAAACAAACCCAATGTATGGTTCGCGGCATTACCCCCCCTCTAAGAGTGCATCGACCCGATGCTAACATAAGCGACAGTCCGAACAAAATAAAAGTTCGTCATCGTTCGTAGAAAGGTTTTAAGCGAACCACGTGGACGACTTCAGGCCGCGTGCGTCGTCGTGATGTGCCGGAGTCACCATCGGGGATCACTTCGTAGGTAAGTTGGCCAACACGTCGTAGAATCTGGTAGGGTCCGAAATACCGTCGCAGGAGCTTCTCACTGAGTCCGCGTCGTCGGATGGGAGTCCAAACCCACACACGATCCCCTGGTTGGTACTCGGCGTCTCGGCGTCGGAGGTTGTAGCGGCCCGCATCCACCAGCTGCTGGCCCGTTATACGAACTCGAGCGAGCTGGCGGGCCTCCTCCGCACGTTGAAGATATCCGTGGACGTCGGCGTTGAGGTCGTCGTCTTCTACGTGCGGAAGCATGGCGTCGAGCATCGTAGTCGGCCTTCTACCGTAGACAAGCTCGAACGGCGTCAGCTGCGTCGTCTCCTGGATAGCCGTGTTGTACGCAAACGTGACATACGGGAGAACTTCGTCCCAAGTCTTATGTTCAACGTCAACGTACATTGACAGCATTTCTGCGATTGTCTTGTTCAGACGTTCTGTTAGTCCGTTCGTTTGGGGGTGGTACGCGGTCGTTCTTCGGTGATCCGTGTTGCTGTAGCGTAATACTCCTTGCATCAGCTCTGCAGTAAATGCCGTTCCGCGGTCTGTGATTAGGACTTCCGGGGCTCCATGTCGTAGCACAACTTGGCTTATAAAGAACTTCGCCACTTCATGTGCAGTCCCCCTCGGAAGAGCGGCGGTCTCTGCGTAGCGCGTCATGTAGTCTGTCGCTACGACAATCCACTTGTTCTGTGATCGTGACGTAGGGAACGGGCCTTAAAGGTCCATTCCAATCTGTTGAAATGGTCTCGATGGGACGGCGATCGGTTGCAGAAGTCCGGCGGGTCTTGTCGGCGGCGTTTTTTGTCGCTGGCAGTCACGGCAGCTCCGGACGTAGTGGGTGACGTCAGAGGTAAGGCCGGGCCAGTAGTACCTCGCCTTGATTTTTCCAATAGTGCGGGCTGTGCCCAGATGTCCGGAAGACGGGTCGTCGTGGCACGCTTCCAAAATTTCGTCACGAAGGTCCGCGGGGATGACGAGGAGGTAATTCGCTCTTGTTCCAGGGCAGAAATTCTTCTTCACAAGGACGGAGTTTCTCAGGCTGAATGCTGGTAAGCTGCGTTTGAAGGTCCTAGGAACGGCAACGTTGCATCCCTCGAGGTACTCGATTATGACGCGTAAGTCGGGGTCGGCACGCTGCTGGGCGGCTAGGTCGCTCTCCGTCACGATCCCGAAGAACGCGCTGTCTTCATCAGAGTCTTGTGGTGGGTCGACGGGGGCGCGGGACAGGCAGTCGGCGTCGGAGTGTTTCCTGCCGGATTTATAAACGACGGTAACGTCGAACTCCTGCAGGCGCAAGCTCCACCGTCCAAGACGGCCAGAGGGGTCCTTCAAATTGGCGAGCCAACACAGTGCATGGTGGTCTGTTACAACCTTGAATGGCCTTCCATACACGTATGGGCGAAATTTTGAAATCGCCCATATAATAGCCAGGCACTCTTTCTCAGAGGCAGAATAGTTTTTCTCCTCCTTCGACAGACCACGGCTGGCATAGGCGATTACCCTTTCGCAGCCGCTTTGCTTTTGGACAAGGACGGCACCCAAGCCGATATCACTGGCGTCCGTGTGCATTTCCGTTTCGGCATTTTCGTCGAAATGAGCGAGCACGGGCGGGCTTTGCAGGCGTATTTGCAGCTCGCAGAATGCTTTTTCTTGGTCGTTTTCCCAGCTGAAAGGGGTGCTATCTTTCGTCAAGCGCGTGAGTGGCTCTGCAATGCGTGCGAAGTTTGCCACGAAGCGCCGGTAGTATGCGCACAGCCCGAGAAATCTTCGCACGCCCTTCTTGTCTTTAGGCCTTGGGAAGTTCGCAATCGCTGAAGTTTTTGCCGGGTCAGGTAGGACTCCCGCGGCGTTGACGACGTGGCCCAAGAACTTGAGTTGCCCGTATGCGAAACGGCACTTTTCAGGCTTTAGCGTCAACCCCGACGTACGAATGGCCTCGAGTACAGACTCCAACCTTGTAAGGTGTTCGTCGAAAGTCCGGGCGAATACCACTACGTCGTCGAGGTATACGAGGCAGGTGTGCCACTTAAGGCCAGCTAGCACAGTGTCCATGACTCTTTGAAACGTCGCTGGTGCTGCCCAAACGGCATCACCTTGAACTCGTATAGGCCGTCTGGGGTTATAAATGCAGTCTTCTCTCGGTCTCTCTCGTCCACTTCGATTTGCCAGTAGCCGGTCTTCAGGTCCATCGATGAGAAGTACTTCGCGTGGCAGAGGTGGTCGAGGGCGTCGTCGATTCGGGGAAGGGGGTACACGTCCTTTTTCGTGATTTTGTTCAGTCGCCGGTAGTCAACGCAAAACCTTAATGTGCCGTCTTTTTTCTTTACGAGTACGACGGGCGCAGCCCAGGGGCTTTTCGATGGCTGTATAATGTCATCGCTCAGCATGTCGTCGACTTGAGTCCGGATGGCTTCCCGTTCGTGTGAAGAGACGCGGTACGGTGACTGTCTGGTAGGTCGGGCTCCATCTTCGGTTATTATTCGGTGCTTCGCTAGAGGGGTCTGACGTAGTTTTGCGCTCGACGAAAAACATTCGCTGTAGCGACGCAGCAAAGCCAATAATTTTTTCCGTTGTTCTTGCGGTAGCGCCGGATTTACGTCGAATGGCTGCGGGAGCTTGAAGGTTTCTACGGGTGTGCGTTCAAAGTCGGCGACTGCGATCACATCACTTGCTTCTTGCGTTTCTTCGAGGAACGCAATTGCAGCTCCCTTGTTTAAATGCTGGTACTCTTCGGTGAAATTAGTGACCAAAACGTGAGATTGGCGTTGCTTAAAGTGCGCAATGCCTCTTGCGACGGAGACGCCGCGGTCGAGAAGCAACCTTCGATCACTCTCTACGATAGCGTCGATGTCAGAAGCAGCATCCTCACAGTAGACGGCGATCATCAAGCTTGCGCGGGGTGGCAGGGTGATGTGATCGTCGGCGATCCTGACAGCAGCACGGTGATCGGGGTTCGGTTGCGGCGTCGTGGAGTGATCGGAGGAAAATGTTATCGACTTGGTCTGCAGATCAATTATTGCGCCGTTGTCCGTCAAAAAGTCAATTCCGAGAATCACGTCGCGGGAGCAGTTAGACAGAACGACGAACGCCGCAGGGTACGTTGTGCCGTCTATGGTGACGCGCGATGTGCACATTCCACTTGGCGTCACGAGGTGGCCTCCTGCTGTGCGTATGTGCGGACCGTCCCATCTGGTCATAACTTTCTTCAGTTTAGACGCAAATGGTCCGCTCATTACCGAATAGTCGGCTCCCGTGTGTACGAGGGCGACTACGTCAAAGCCGTCGATGGACACCTTGACGTCGGATGCCGCCTTCCTCGAGTTCCGGGTGCGTCGGGGCGTCGCATCTCGGCTTGTGCGTGTTGACGGTCGGGCACTGTGCGTCGTCGTTGTCATCGTCTTCTCAGCGGACGTCTCGTCGTGTACGGGAGTCTCGTCAGGTCTGGGTCGGGTCGTCGGGATGAGGGCATGTTGTGAGTCACTGTCTTCCGCGAGTCGTTGCGTCGTTGGAGGGTTTTCATTTTTCCGCGATCGTGCAACTTTACCTCCAGAAGTTGCTGCTTTTAGTTTCCCCCGCGTGGGCTGGGGGACCTTCCACGTGAGAACTCAGCATTGCTACGGCGGTTCGGCGACTGGTATGGGTAGGGTGACGGCGAACGGTTGAAACGGGCTGGTCGACGGCTGGTGTTGGACAGGTACTCTTCGATCTCCGATGGGTGCTGGCCAGTTCGGGGGCGGGGTGCGTCGACGGAGAACCCTCGCAAACCGAGCCTCCTGTAGGGGCAGCGACGGTAGACGTGGTCGGCCTCTCCGCAGTGCTAGCACAGCGGACGATTGTCGGACGTTCGCCACACGTCGGTCTTCCTTGGGGCAGGGGGTTGCGCCGCAGGTGGTCGGGCCGGCGAGAGGGGACGACGGTACGGAGCCTCGTGACGATAGGGTGCAGGTGGGCGAGGGCGATGTACAGCAGCCGCGTAGGTCATGGCTTGCGGCTCGCGAGGTGCTACTGGCGTCGTTGAAGTTCCCAGCGCTTGCTGCACTTCTTCTCTAATGACGTCGGTAAGAGAAGCGACTTGTGGTTGCGGCGTCGTCGGGAGCAGTTTCCGCAGCTCCTCCCTCACTATTTCGCGGATAGCCTCGCGTAGGCTATCAGCCGGAACCCGCATGTTGTCGATGTAGTTCGCACTGGCCGCGCCAACAAAGTTCCGGTCATACTGCTTAGCACGCATTTCGAGAGCCTTCTCAATCGTGCTGGCTTCGGTCACGAATTCAGCGATGGTTTTGGGCGGGTTGCGGACAAGTCCAGCAAACAGCTCCTCCTTCACACCGCGCATCAAGAAGCGTAACTTCTTTTCTTCCGTCATTTCGGGGTCCGCGCGGCGAAATAATTGCTTCATCTCCTCAACGAAGATCACGACCCCTTCATTGGGGTGTTATGTCCGAGTTTCAAGCAAAAGCGCAGCTCGCTCTTTTCTCACAACGGTAGTGAATGTCTTCAGGAACTCCCTTTTGAAGTGAGTCCAGTCGGTCAAAGAACTCTCATGGTTCTCGAACCAAGTTCGAGCAGCACCTTCTAAGTAAAAGAAGACATGCCGGAAAGTTTCTTCGTCGTCCCACCTGTTGAAGATGCGGACGCGCTCCAGCTTCTCCAACCATTCTTCGGGGTCTTCAGCGGGGGCTCCCCGGAACGATGGCGGTTCCCGGGGCTGCTGCAGGATGATTGGCGATGTTGTTTCTTGCACCATGGGGTTGGTTGCAGCGTTCTTTTTCTTGGGCCCTTCTGGCATCAAACCGAACTCGGGTGGTAAATCTTGCAGGCAGGGGCTGGCTCTTGTTGGACTGGCTTGGCGGCTTCTCGAGGTTGTAGTGGGCATGAAGGGTGCGTACCCAGCACCTCCACCAGATGTCACGAAGCCAAGGACGACGCAGTTGTCTTGCAGGAGAAACAAGTTTATTGGAGCGAACTTGTGCTCCCCTAACAACTCAAAAGAATACAGAGGCGGCGAAGCAGCGGTCAACAAAGTGACTTGCGTCAGCGAGCGTCGCAGAATCGAATGCCCCGGCGTCCGCACTGCAGGCTTTTTATCTTTTGGCGCGCGTGGTTCTCGAAACGTCGATTCGCATCGAGAACATAGTAGACCCAAGAAGATTATTCTGGGCTGTTCACGTTAGATCGGAATGCTCTCCCTATCACAACAGATAACACATGCGGCACAGAAAGAAAGAATTGAACACGCGCTTTCCTTGGCGCAGAGATAACACAGACCGGCACAGCCGGGCGGTAAAAGCAAAACACAAATAAACAAACCCAATGTATGGTTCGCGGCAATATACCTCCAGAGGCAGGTCCTTTAGAACCTTTTTTTTATTTGGCGGTTTTTCACACCTTTTGGCTTTCTTTCCAGCACCCTAATTTGTACGTTTACAGCCTGTGGAAAAAATGCTTAAAATAATGAACACCATTCTTGGCGGGTGTTGAGATGGAGTGAGACCGCTGTTTCGTATTTAATAAAATTTTGTGACTCATTGAACTCAATAACTGCCTGAAGATTAAAAAGCTTTTTTTTTCCAATCCGCAAGATCACTTGTAAATGCCCATATTCAAATGCACAATTCCGAACGTATTAATTCCAATTATAATTCGAGACAAGCCCACCGACCCTATCGGAGGACTTTCCTCTGCTGGCTATAAAATCAAGAAGAGCAGATAGTATTTTTAAGTATGTACGCACTCGCGCTCCCCTTGCATCCGGTTGGCTCTCTTGCTCAATTCGTTTGTGGTTCAAGGGTATTTCTGCGTGTTGAATGTGTTAGTATGTCATGCTGCGTGCTCAGCTGGTCCACATTGTCACCTGTATCCGCGCTACCCGCACCCTTATTTTAGGGTGCTAAGCAACCTTAAGCCATTTTTGAAATAGTGTTCACAAGAACACTATTTTTTTCATCCTTACACCGTTTAGACAAAAGGTTTTTTAGCCGAAATACCTCTTAAAGGTAGGCCCCATGCGAGAAGAATTTACAACCTTTTGCGCCAAAAAGGATGTAAAAAATTTTGTTTCCACCCCCTCCTCAAAGTCATAACAACACAAATGCCAAAAGTTCTGAAGATTTTCAACGGCCGCCACGGGGGTTGTGTAAGTATGAACTACAGTACGATCTGACCCTACTGCTATGGAAAAGCTCGTTTGCTTTGGCAATAACCTCTTGACGCAGGCAATATTAGATGTCGCTTTCGAACGCCTGCGTAGACAGCGAAAGAGTTCCCGAAACAATGAATAATCTGCGAAACAACAGCGGTCTGAGAGCGGAAAAAAGACGTGGGAACTAGAAACATGAATCCGCAACCCATGCTCTGGCTTAGAAGTCACATGCATTGCAATAGTAATCCCACCTTCGTATGAAGCTCGATTAGAAAAATAAAAAAAAGGTCAATGTTCTTGGAGTAAACAAGTAGCCTAAAGCAACGTCATCTCTGGGTGTGGTTGCCACTGGCAGTGGAGCGCTGTTAACAGCAGAAGCGAAAGAATCGCTAGGAGATTGGTGGGCGTTAGAGAAACGAAACGACACGACGCAGCCGTAGCCGCCGTAACGACTTCCGCCATTAAGAATCACCAGAACGTCCTCCCTGTCCCCATCCTCTAGTAGCAACAGTGTGCAGGCCACATAAAAACCAGCGGTGCTGTCGGCGACCAACATACGACGCTTCAGCGCTGCGCAGTAGAGAAGCAACAAGACATGCCGTACAACAAAAATCGAAGAGAAAACTGAAATGAAAAGCGACATCAGTCGAAGCAGAATTGGGACGTGGCCACCGGCAATTGAGACACGTAGAGTGGGGCTGTGCTTGTTTCTCAATGAAGCCCGATTTTTGTAGCGTTTATTTATGCTAAAAAGTGAAAGAACAAGCTTATATAATAACAACATTCCTTTGGAAAGCATCACATCCTTCACTTCCTAAGAGCCTTTGCGATAACTTCGTACTACCAAGAAGGAAGATATTACCCCTATCAACACATCAGTAATGCGAAGAATGCACGCTGAGGACGTCACTCCTTTGATCGGTATACGGAGTGTTACGATAATAAATATGGGCCCTTGAAGCTTCTCTTGACCAAGCCACTTCTGTCGCCGTGCTCAATCTTTGCACGGATGTGGCAGATCGTGGTCTATTTTATCTGACACAGAGTCCGGCATGGTCACTTGTCTACTCACTGAAAACAACATTGAATAGATCTTCGCTATAACAGAGGTGGCTGCCGTCTTACACAGGAGGACCACGTTGAAACTTTTAACTGTATTGGCACCTGAAGTATCCACAACAAACCCGCGGTGAGGATCACGAGCAATGCTTGTTTTGGCTTTCAAGCCCTTTCGACGAAAAGGCCTAAGATTTGTAAAGAGCGGACTTTGTCTACGGCTATATAGTTACTAGTGCCTTCAATGATGGGTATTATACCTACAACAAGGAGCAGATAAACGTTGGCGAAGTTATAACTAAGAAGAGCCGGAACAACCACCGGGCGCACAAACAGCAGCTAACCTCAACAGTGCCATTCCTAGCCGCTGTCTCTCAACAAGCTGACCTGGGCGTGAGAACTATAGCCCCTCGTAACGACGACTGTTACAGACGTTAATAAAACTATCTATACAACACTTCAATCGGACAGTAGTAGATACTAGACACAGCTGATTGCGCCTTGTTCGCCTCCCCCCCACCCCGTATACCTTGTGGACTACCAGAAAGATACCATATTAAGTTATACCTATACGACACCTTATGACACTCCCACAGAAGTCTCTGCATCGCTGCTGTCGGCCACCATGCGTACAGTTGATATTACTGCACACCCACGTCGATGTCATTGCGGCTTGTAGCTCACTGGTTGGCGCATGCACAGCGTGTTCAAACTGAACGAGCACCATAGGCCCCAGCCAATGTGTTGAAGGCACCCGAAGATACCCCCCCCCCTCCCCAATCTTTTTTTTGTTTGGTCATTCAAGGGACCGAGTCTCTACAATGCATTGCTCGCAGGCAAAGGAGCCTACGGAGGCGACACCCTCAGTTTATGCATAACGGTGCGGCAAAGTTTATGGCTCAGTCTTCGCCATTCCACCTACAGCCAAGTTTGCCAGTGCAACGTAGTTCACAAGACGCGAGCAACGGCAACTCCTCTCAGCCCCCTGAAACAGTCTCCTACGGAATTAGCTGGCTTTTTTCGAAAACATGCCAGAAGAGAAACTTCTAAAACAGCATCAAAATTCGCTTTGGGCAGATTGCGAGAGCTAGTGGGACATTACCGGATTAAAAAGTCCATGTTGGGGGGGGGGGGGGGGGAAGTAGCGAGAAATTTGAAGACTAAAGCCAGTTTTTCATTGTGGGCGTTTGCCTGCGATCTCGCGGATGCGGTGGTGCTTGTGCGGCCAAAGGATCTATTTTTGTTGCTGTGAGAAATTTCCAAATTTTAAGCCGTTTTCACAGAAAAATGGGGACGTTCAAACCATTCGAAAGTTTGTCGCAGCACCGAATACAGATCATTCTTGAGCACAAGCGGCGTCGCACGAGAGAATTCGCTGGTACATTTGCATCCCGTAGAACTGGCTTGATATAGCTGTAGTGTGATTCAAGAACAAGATACTATTGGCGGTGAGCGCGAACACGGGCGGCGCTGCGGAGCACGCCTCCGTGACGTCAGCTTAGGGACTCTCGCATATGTCGTCTGCTTCACTCAGGCTCGCTCTCCCTACTGTTTCTTTGCGCTCGGTCAACGTCCGATGCTTGACCGCGCCAGAATGGGCGTGTGGGTAACATTTTATCATAATAATAGGCTTAAAGTGTGAGCTAAAGTATAGTTTTAGATACCGCTACGGAAGAAACATTGCCGGCTTCGCCCCCTTCCTTGCGAAGCCGGTCCTGTGCGTAGTGCAACGACTCGGAGCTAGGCGTCAGCTTCTGTATTAAGCAATTTTTCGAAAAGGGAACAGTCAGCTGCAATAATAACCGACAGCAGCGAAAATGAAAGACCAAAACAAATTTTGGCCTTCAGGGCTATCGGCTTTTGCAGAAGGCATTATGATTCCCGGTAATCATATGTATGGTAAAACAGTTTTTGCGACCTTGCCGAACGCTCGAAAGTATCACATCACATTGTATCACATCACTTTACTTTGTCATGACATGAAAGTTTGTCGACCTGCACTATAGGCTGCAAAACATATAGGTTGAGTTCCAAATAACCCGCTGTGTGTATAGGCGCGCGCTGGTTTTGTACGAGGCTTCTAACCAGTAGGAGGTTCATTGAGCGAAACGAGTCCCGTCTACGTTAAAGATACAATAACACTCTGTTTGTTCAGACCTGGAGGGATATTTCGGTACATTTTCCACAGCCATATCCTCTCGATATTCGGATATGCGTTATAGGAAAACTGCACTCAAGAGGAGGAGGAGGAAGGGAAGGAGGACAAAGCTTTATCTAACAATGAAATTGAGCTGGTTAGTGGGCCGGGTCCTCAGTCAAGGACAAGAGAGTAAAAGCAATTTTCTTTAATTCCTAGAACGCCATCCCGAGTCGAATAGGATTTGTTCTTTGCGCCTGGAATGTTTGGAAAACAAAAAAAAAACCTGCCTAGAAATATTCATCGGTTTCTATTCTTGTGTTCTTTGCAGGTATACTATTTATTGCGTTAGTTAGCGAGTGTATAATGCCTTCAACACCGTAATCATGTCATCATTTTCGGTTGAAAGTCAGTTCGTTATGATAACAGTGGTTACGATAGAAATTCGGGGCACAAAAGCCGCCTTCGAGTGATGTGGACAACGTTGTTTGGGGCGCGATCACGCTGGCGCAGCTTGGTATTCCATTGCAAGACCGTTCAAAGCACAAAACGTAAATGAGGGACGACGAGAGGGCACAGGGACACAAACCTCCTCATTGTATTTCCACGTTAATAAACAAAGCACGCTGCGGATATGCACATTCTCGCACGCAGGCGTAGTGAAAGCCAATTTGTGAAAAAGGGAATGTATGCCATACAACCTAAGCAAAATATCCACAGTATCTTTGTGAGGCTCCCAAACACCCCCAAACCTCCTAATAAGACGTTTGGGATGGTGCAGAAAAACTAATGCGTCGGGCAAAAAAAAAAACAAGATACATTCATCTGATACAAGAAAACAACAACAAAAGAAATATAAGACAGCCGTTTTATTTCCTGCTGTACGTGCGATGCGCGTGTAGGGGCCCGCGCTGCTTAGTACGCAGCATTAGACTGTTGGGTCTTCATAAGAGCACCTCAAAAATTCTGCAGGGAAGCCTTCACATTTTGAATACTTATCGAGGAGCTCTGAGCGTTGATCCTCGTGAATAAGCTAGAAAGGACGAGTTACACGCGATCTTCTGACCGATGCTCTGAAGAAAGTTGTCTATCTCCTCGTGTGTTGCAAATTTGTGGGGGATACAGTTTCAAATTATTCAGATGCGTCAGAAGCTGGCAAAACAACTGAAGCACTAGAAATGCGCTTTTTAATGCACTACAGCAACAAAGCCGGAGATTTCTAGCACAGACAGTGCTGCCGCTCACAAGCGGAGTGTAGCAGACGACAGCGGCGCGAGTCCCTAAGCTGACGTCAGAGCCAGGGGTGCCACTCAAACATCTCACCGCCAATAGTCAAAAAGTAGCTAGCCCCATAAAAATGCTGCTGTACAACAGCCAGCAACAACAGTCAAATAGGCCAATGCGCAGAAACCAGCAGCCCCGCTCACGCAGGGCCGCCTTCTAAACGCGTCAAGTCATCAAAGAACACAGGTCTCGCCCGCTGCTATATTTCAGAGAGAATAAAATTGCGGCATTTTGCTAAACATCTGCTCTCCGTAAACATGAGACGTTCACAATTCAGAACACCATTCGCTTCAACAATGGCAATTCTATGACAAAACCAAGGCAACAGTCCTGCGCCTTATATTTGTCCAGAAATATTGTCCCGTCCGCAATAATTACGTAGCGTTTCAAACATAACCCGTGTGCACCACGCTGTTCAGGTAGAATCTATGTGTACCCAGACTAGCAGAGTAGTTTCAGCGGACCCATTCCGGTTTGACACCGGGTTCAGCAGGATGATGAACCCGCCGAAGAGCATGAATCGAGGTTTGGGGATGAACTTTTTACCAATTGTGTTAGGCCGACTACTTTATAACCCACGGGCTTAAAAACCTTTGTGCAGCAATACGAAAAGTTTTGCAGATCCTTGAAAATGCTCCAAATGACCTAGTTCGCGCATCTTGGAAATATGTCCCTTTTTGCTGAAATAAAAACTGAAAGCTCTCGCTTCCTGGATGGTTCGCGCCATCTCGTGCAAACTACGTAAACTGAAATGCGTTTCGCGTTTATGGCTTAGCTCCGTAGGGAAGTGATATGTTCTAAAAATAAGCAATCTGGTCTGCTAGAAACATTTTCATGGACCAGTGAAACCTCTCGTGTCGGAGGACGATGATTTTGGGATCGTGGGTAACGAATTAATAAGGCCCACAGGCATTTGATCAGCAGAGTCCCCCATAAGCATTTATATTTTGACCGCGTGGAAACTGCCCTGTACGTTTGCCACACTTGTTGTGTCACACTTTGTGGGGATCGCGACTTTCACGCGCACCCCTTTCTGGCTTGCTCCATTTCGCGGCCGGCGTTGCACAAGGCGCCTCGCTCGCGCGACGGGAACCATACGGGAGGGCGCCAGTGACCGGAGGGTTCGTTGTCGCCAGGGTGGAGGCGTTGACCCTTCTCCCCTCTGCCTTAGCCGACAACCAGTTTTTCCTCAGCACTAGCGCCACGGTTCGGCGAGGTCTGGTGGGTTGTGGCATGACGAGAGGACGCTCTCTTGTTTGGGGATGCGGTAGCGCGTGGACGTTTCGGCGCGCTGGTCGAGACTTGGCAAACGCGCCACAATGGGACGCGTCCGGGCGAGCTGGGAGACTGCAACCGCGCTCGCACGCGCAGCGCTCCGCTGCTCCGGTATGCCATCGGTGAGTCGAACCATCTCGATCTCTAGCGTTGTTTAAGGCCTCGCTCACAGTGCTAACGTTATGGCATACGATCAGACTGCATGCAGTGTATTTGATTCGCACTTTGCAATAAATGCTGCATTGATTTTTAAATGAACAGCATTTCTTTAACTCACGATGTCACCCGTTCTTGGCGTCCGTAGTTGTCCGCATCGCTCGCCTTGACATGCCCGGCTCAGACGTTTCGCTATCGGCGTGATCAACATTCGATAGCGCGCCCAGGCACGTTTCAAGGACACTCTCTCCCCTCTCTCGGACTCAACGTGCGCCGAGGCTGCCAATTTTACTGCTGACGAGCGCTCTCTCGTCAGCAGTTGCCACAAGTGCAACAACATTAATGTAACGAAAACTACTTAACGCCGTGCGCCCCCGGAAATGCTCTGCATTTGATCGTGCCCCTCGCAAGGGGGATGTTTCACTGCGTCGCCATGCGAACAGTTTGCCACGCTTTAGTTTCAGTTTCGTATCTCCCCGCCGCGGCCGTGGAGAGAAGGCGGCCGGCCGCGACTCTCGCCACCGCGGCGCTGCGGTTGCGAGTTGCGCTAGGAAAGCGAGCGTCGTCTGCAAGCGGGGAGCGGAACGCGTTCCGCTCGGCATCTCCGGTCTTCGCCACTTCTGGCTGCGCACTGCAAAATAAATTTTTGTAGTTGTGTGCTGACGCGACACAAGGCACATGGACATCTACGTCCGCTATACGGTGCCGCTCAAATTGAAATTTTGAAGCGTGCTGCAATTTAATTTCGTAATTCCTGAAAGTTTCCGCCAGAAACACATCTCAATTTACTTCATCATCATAATTATTTACTACGGTTATGGAAGTAGTAGTTTCTAAACAGTTTTAATAAATTTGGCGTGACATTTGGGGCTTATGTTTTGAAAAAAAAACCGAAAAAATTGCTTTGGCAAGATTGTTTTCACAAACATTTGCAAGTTTTTTTGTGCATTTGTTGTGCTGTACCATTTGGCATGCTCCTTTTAAAGCAAAAAAAAAAATTTGTGAATTTAAATTTGATTGCAAATAAAAACGACTTATTTAATTTATTAAATATTTTTCTAAAGAGCAGAGTTAGCGTGGTTGCGCACAAGCGAAGATACACTAACTGTTGCCTTTATTCACATCTAATTGCAATAAAAATGTGCTTCTTGGGGATCGAAACACCGCAGTGCGTATTCTGCGCCCATCGTACCTTCCGTGTTAGCGCAGCGCTTGAAGTTGGCAACCAAACCCTAGTTTTTCCTTTATATGGTACTTGGTAACATAGCGGGCATGTGAGTATACATGATGATACTTTTTGAGATTTTATGAAAAAAGTTACTCCCATGTCAGTCAATACACCCATATTCATCGGCAACTACTGAGCAACTACACTTCAAAGACGGTTGCCGGGCGCGCAAAGAGCCAACAGGCGCTCCTTTCGAACAGTACAGGATATCCGGGAGCGGCAATAGGTTATAACAATGCATTAACAAGTCATGTTAACGCTAATATGCAGTTGTATCGAATGTTCAATATCCTTGTCTCTAGCATTATTCCTATGAAACAGGCTATCAATTAAGTCAAGTTTGTCTGAGACTCAATTATTTGCCCTCGCCGCCTCCTGCCTTTGTCTGTCGCCGCAAACAATGGACCCGTCCGCAGCCGGCGCTCGCAAGGCATGGTGGCTGAGCGCGGATGGCGGCAGGGGTGCGAAATAACTAGTGTGTGAAATGTAGAACCCCACAACTTTCACGGACTAAGGCAAGCTGTTCATAAACCTCGGTACAGACTTGATATTTTCAACTTTGGCCGCTTACTTTGCACCACAAATAATGTCCTCACAGGAAAAGTCCGTGGCAGTACTGAAGCCGGCTTCAAGGGGGCTCGCTGTATTATCCTAGATAAAAGATAATGGAGTTTATTAGAGCTATCAACTGAAGTGCCCTAGTGTTTGCATACCTTGATATCAAACTGGCTATATTTTGCATGAAAAACGTTCTTCCCAGCGTTACATTTCTGCATACATTGAAGCCGCCTTTAGGGGAGATCACTGCAGAGCTGGCTGCATGCCTAAGCATTTTCTTTCGTATGATTGATTTTTAAAGAGAACATTGCTTGCGGTTCTTGTTTATTATTCTTGTATTTATTGCCATTTAGAAAATACCAAAGGTTAAATATGTACGCTACTCACGTTACAGAAAACCATTCAGACATCATAAGCCACTCCGGTTTTCATTGCGTGTGAAACTGAGTTTCATATTGGACCCCGCAGTTATTTAAACCGATTAATCGTTGTTATCACTGAAATGCCTCCAGCTCCATCGTGTCGACTTGGAGTATTCATCTTGATATACCAAAAAAACTTTGCATTCCATGCATCACGCCCTTACGCACTGCACCACTTTCATCTTCCTCGCATCCCCAGCGTTCTCTTCTGCGACTTTCGCAACGACCGAAATACTCAAAAGCCGACGGAAAGTAAATCGCGAGTTTCTTTCAACCAGTCAGCAATTCTCTTCGTGATGACGGGCGCAACTCGAGAAAGAGAAAGCGATCGGCAACAAGTCTGCGAGGACGCGTTTCTAGAAACCCGAGAAGACGCAAGACGACTAGAATCGAGCGGAGAGTCACAACCAAATGAAAGAGCACTGTGCAGAAAAAATCGGCACGAGCAAGAGAAGCCCGAGCAAGAGAACGAGCAGAAACCCGAGAACACGCAAGACAACCAGAAACGAACGGATACGCACGGCACAAATGAAGCACAAATGCATACAAAATCGGAACGAGATGTATGAAAGATTGGTAAAAAAACATAAGAAAAAAACGTCTCCTAGGATGTTCAGCTTTCGCGCAGTGGCTCCTATTTCGCAGCAGCCTCTCGTTGCCCATTTTGAGGCAGATTTTATAGTGGTTTCATTTCTTTTCGCTCCTTTTTGCTGCAGATTTTTTCTGTCCCACCCTGCGAAGTCCTCCTGCGCTCCTATCCGTGATTTTTCAAATCTCACGCAACATCAACAGCCCAATCAAAACTCTCCCTTCGTTTTATTGCATCGTTTCTAGCAAGCCTTTTTTTATACAACGTGCAAACTTTGAATTCTGTTCTACTTCAAAACACTTGCAGTATGTACTATCAACAACGCCCTTAGCAGATAGGTGCAGCATCGCAGCCATGCGACAGCCGAGCCACTTGTGGTTATTATGGTGGTGGCGTCTGCTGCTACGAAATAAAATTGGAATACAACATTTATGACGGCAACCCAATGTACCCTCATAGATAGTCAAAGGCGCGAAGCAGAAGCACTACGTGTAGTCATCATCGTCACCTGCCGCCCATCCTCACGTGCACTGACTAATAAAGTATCTATAGGGTATCGTGGTGCATTCGTTACAGAAGACAATGTTTCATCGCGGACTTTCTCTAGTTAACTCACTCAATCGCTCCTTGAAGGTTTGTCAACGTTTTAATGACCGTGGAAACGTCACCGCTCCCGCTGCACCACGTTTTCGTGCCCGTACTTTTCATTTGCCCTCTTTTTTAGGGCAACAAATTCAGTTAAAACGAAACGGACACGCCAGCGATCTCGTGTCGCAGCTAGTCTCCCCGGGGTATTGTGGCTGAGGACGTAGGAATGAACCGCTGGTACCACCACCAGGGAGGGTCACATGACCAATGAGGTGCTGCGGCAGTGCTTGGAGTGCGCTTCCCCTCATCGAAGATAGTGAGCAAAGAACGGCGGTTCTCAGGGCACACAGCTGGAGGTCAAAATTTTGGAGACCTTCTGACCCGGATTTGGTGCCATCGAGATGAACGAAAAGTAGCAGAGGTCCAGAGGTACACCCCCCTTTCTGCTCCTGAAGAGGCGCCGCAATGAAAGGGGAAGGCATCGTTACGTGGAATATCAAAGCCGGAGGTCCACGTAAGGGTCAGTGCTGGGGATAGAATTGCTCCAAGCCCAAGAGCAGAGGTGTAGTATTTACTCCCCTACATGAACGAACAGCTCGCGTAATACGGAGAAAGTGTTTCCCCTCGCCGCCCTAAACTACATCGGAGGTATACTAAACAGTGCCGCAGAAAGCTTCTCACGTGACAGGCACAATCCGAAGTTATCACCACAACAAGACGCGTGAGGCATCGCTACGAATTCGGACAAGCATGGATATTTGTCGATACGTTTGACATACTTTTTTCTGAATTTGAACCTTGCACGACAGCCGCACCTGAGTATTCTTATTAAATCCTCCACTCGAGCCTCCAGTTGAAAATTATTTACAGGTTTCTTAAACACCTAAACAATTTCAGTCTCCTCTCAAAAGTTCAGTCGGGGAAACAGATCGAGTGGAGGAGATACTCAGAATACGGACACTAAGAGTCGACGTGAAATGAAGCGTGCGCACAGTAGTAAAAATATGTTATCATCTACCAACCATAGGTATGTGAGCGAAGACTTGCAGTCCGCCTTCTCCTCGGCACTCTGTATGTCACTGGGACTTATACTCGGCAAGAACTTTCTGCGGCAATCGAAAACTATGGGGGAGGGCAAGGGGGAGCTAATTGCTCTGTGTTTCTGCGCCAAAGTAGTTCCCGGTGGACTGGTTTCGGTTTCAGTTTCGGCGTGACTGATACGCATTTGCTACAGTTCATTTCTTCCCATGAGCTCCGTGGTTCACCGAGCATGCCGGGATATTGCCGCCTCCCTCCAGAAGCTTCCTTTGTTTGTTTACACAAGCCAACGCTTTTGCGAAAGAACTTAGACCAAACCTGGACTATAACGTTTACCTATGTATCGTTACGAACCAAAGTGAATTTTGTCAGCGCCGCAGTTTTGAGGGCATGCACTGATTTGTGTACTCTTCTGGAGCAGAAAACTGAGCAGCACCACCACCACCATGTGTAGCGCGCTTAGATCGCGCCGGCGCAGTATATCGAAAGAGCAGGACGCACGCACGCTTACGCACACACACGCTTACACCGGCAAACTGGCTAAGGGAACGGATTTCGGAAGCATCCGTCAGTTCCGGTTGCATCAGTCACACTACGGTACATACTTTGCGAACCAGTTGCTTTGTTTGTTTGACAGCTCTACCTTCTCAAAGTACTTCAAACTCCTGTGTCCAGAATATAGTGGTGAGCAGCTCAAAGCATACAGTTTAATACTAATATACGGTAGAGGACGCACTGGCCCTGGTGTCTATGCGAGCCGCCGAATGTCTTCAACCACAGTGAAGGCGCCATGGTTGAAGGATAAGTGATTTTCGAACTTGGCTTGACCAGGCGTCATCTTGACTTGACTGAAAGTACTATTTTCTAAATTAAATAGTGTGGCTGTTTTCGCTTTGCGCGACGTGCGGTCGACATGCAGACAAAATCGCGAAAGGGCGCTTTAGTTACGCCAAATAACACCTGATCATTTACTTTGGCGCCTCAATGAAGCGATAACGAAAAACTCGAACAAACGCGCTGCGGCTGTTTTCGCTGACGCGTAATCGATGTTTTTTTGATCGGATAGTTTGTTTTTTGTCTGTTTTACTATTCTTGTATTGTTGGTGTTTTTTTCTTGATGGCTTCTTGTTTGTTTGGTTTACTATTCCTGTATGCTTGTGTCATACGCACTGTACAGCCATTTCTGTGAGCAAAGGTTAATTTTCTTTTGGAGAGCGACAAACGTAGAAATCAGGGTATCTTATTAGGCGGCACAGGAATATAATATTCGTATTTCTGTCATGGTAACCTTACAGAAAGCGGCCACTTTTTGCTAAACGTGGCAGGCAGGCAGGTAGTTAAAACTGGAGCAGTAGACTGCATTTTACCGTTTCTTAATTTGGAGAAAATTGTCGCATAGAAGGTTTTCATTGGATGACCAATAATGCGCTCTGATATATGTAAGCACCGTGGGTGTACATTACACGCCCACAACACTGCCCTCCTGCGAAGACTGATCATCACCTGCTCGTCATGTCTCGCGCCTAAACGTAGCTATGTACGCGTGTACAATGGAAGGCTCCCTATTTTGGCCAGTTCCACCCATAGAACAGTGCCCAAGCTAAGGAACAGTTAAAAATTACGCGAGAAGGTGTGAAACAGTTTAAATGTTGCAGATGAGACGATGTTTGTCTAAATAGCAACTAAACAGTGCTTCTGAGGTATCATGTTATTTATACAGAAGCTGCCACCATGCGTTCGTTGTTCTGAAGCTGTTCCGCAATAAGTTCACAACATGTACAGTTTTTGTATGGTGCTTGTTCCGTTTTGAAAAATCCCCTGCTAAAGTACTGTCTTCTTAAACAGGACCCTTTGAAAACATTGTTGAGTCTCTGAGTTCCGTGTATGTGTCTTCTCTTTGGTTTAAATATACACTCCAAGGTCCACACAGCAGCAAGCAGATGATCATAACTGGGCAGTTTTTATGAGAAAGCCAGAACCATTGAATATTTTATTTTGCTGGAGCCATTTGTGTAGAGAAGCATGTTAGTGTGATGGATTTTAAGAGAACATAATCGTGATTCCAAAACCGTAAACAATGGCACCCATTTCGCTACAGGTACTAGCTGCGTCAACAGTGCAAGGAGCATACAAGCAGGTACCAAACGGAGCTGCACCAGGCATGGAACCAGTTTCCGAGTCAGGATCATTGGATGGATGATCAGAAGCGCAATACCTAGCAATCATACCACCAGCCTGTGAAAAACGACGCAATTCTAGGAAACGTCTCCCCTGAAAGGCAAAAGGGCTTGGGGAGAGGTTGATTGGAGCCTAAAAATTACAAATAGTAAAAACAATCTTGTACACTCAACCACACTAAAAAGAGAAAAACAACTGGAGAGGAGAGTGCATTGCAGCGCCACAAAAGATGTTCTTTGAATCTTGAGTGTTAGGGACTCGATTCAAACTAATCTTTTAGGGCCAAAAAATTTGTTGTTCGAAACAATTCATTGTATGTATAAATGTGATTTTTAGCAGTGGCTTCACATTGCGATAAACTAGGCACAGCATTATGCCAACTCCATTTAGCTTCTAGTAGCATGAGCAGCCATTTGAAGACTTCTGGATGTGCTTATTGAACTGAAAGAATGAAGAGGAAGTGTTCTGCGTGGTATTTTAGCACCCTGTGTTACCTAAGTGGTATTCACGTGAGGATCCCGGCTGAGGAGGAATGTGAATGGTGCCGATGGCTGTGAGATAGAGCTGGCACGTCTTCGCTACCCATTTAAATCCCCATTGAAGGCAGGTTCTATCGTGCGCATTTCAGAAACTGTTTTTATGGCGCCGCCCCATCCTCCAGCAACATATGCATGAAGCGGGACGTAGGGGATCGGTTTTCCCCACCTGAATGTTACTTAAAACTATTATTCGTTTGTGGCTGTAGTATTTTGTTTATGCACCTGGGACATCTGTGCAAATAATGTATTGAAAAATGTTAAGCTACACTCTACCATCTTGCGCTGGAAGTACGGCTCAAAAGATTCTCATCAAAGGGGTAGAGAGCTGCTTCACCTACTTGTGCCTGTCATCACGTTGCAGATCGTATCCACCCACTGCTGTTCCCTGCGGCTTTGAATTGCCGTGCCAAGTGTACGCTATTTTGAGAACCTTGTTTTTTCGTCAAGCAGATATTGCTGCCCCTTCTCAATTGTGCTGGCAGATGCTGAATAAAACATTTCTGCTCTACAGCTATATGCATTTCACGAGTTTTTTCATGTAGTCTTTTTACCGTAGCCTAGCATACGAGTGTGCTCGCCACTTACAGTACCATTTTGTTCATTCCTACATAAAGCACCCTGCATTCATCGGTATGCTGGTTGCGTAAATGGCTATATATGCATGTAGGTAACTAGAAAATAAATCGTAGAACCAATATATCGATAATCGTTCTTGCGTGAAATGATAAATAGGCTGAAATGACAGCTGATGCCTGCACATATTATTATTGCATAGTGTTCATATTTGCCGCCTACGGGCATTAAAACTTTCTAAAACATTTCACCATTGGTACACTTTCGAAGTTGATAATCTTCCAAATGATTTCCAAAGTTGGTACTGTTGCGTTTGTTGTATTAAGCAATGCTGTGCTTATGTTTTCGGTGTTACAGCGTATGACTTTGCCGAGTGCTTTTTTATAGATGAGTGAAACTTAGCTCTGCCCTTTGCTGTTTGCACAATAAATTCACCCTTTACGCTCGCCAAGTCTTTCTGTGTCTGTTCAATATGCCTGTCTCCAGACCCTCAGCCGTGGTTCCACGAAAGGAAAGAGATGCTACAGCAACACCTGTCATTGCATGGGATGACACTGTGACCAATTAGTCTGAGGGCCACCTAATTGAATAGCAAGAAAGCCGGTGAACGCATCTTATAGGCCTATAACGTCATCAGTACATAGCTATGTAACGCATAGTATATGGCTCAAATGTACGGGTAGGCCTCCAAGCAATCATTACCACGTTCTGTTTCAAGAGGTAAAACCATTATACCGTTGCATATTTACACTTGTTCCTCCCTTGTGGCACGATTTAACGAGATCCTACTCAAGTACAGTACGAAGTATTCATTTCACTACATTGTTTTTACCTTTATCTTGAAAGACTATACGTCAGACGCTAAAAGTATTCCACAAGCTTGCATGGTTACCAGCGATCACAGCGATTGTGCGTGCATCTTGTTCACACCGATGAGTGCACACAGCTGATTAGCAGCGGAAGGGGGCTGTGTCGTGCTTGAAAGAACAGCCTAGCAGACGACGGTTGCACTGGCAGATCGTCCTGCGCATGCGACGAATACCTTCACTTATTTCGCCGCTTTCTTCCATAATAACGCGCTGACCAACCAGTTTGTAGACCCTACCGCAATATTAAAAAAACCATCGGCTGTACACAAAGACTTACTGCTGATGAAGGATTTTTATTTATCTTTGGCGCTACCGCTCTCGTATTTTCATCGCAAGCGTCATCATCAACGGGACTATAATGGAAGAACGGGGTCGTACCGTCTACCTGTTTCGGAATCCCGAGTTTGCATTTATTTTAAAGGCGTGCACATGTGGGATTTGTTTGAGAGGAGAAGATCCAAGGCGATTCCACTGCTTCCCGCATTTATTTCATTCCAGCCGGGCAGTATTTGCTCATTGCAGCCGCTCTAATCGGTCAGTAACAGCAATATGGCCCCGGAATGAGCCACCGATGCTTTGGACGCTGCACCCGAAACTGATGTCGCGGAACAGTACGAAGCCTGCAACACACAACAACCGTGAATCCTCAAGTTAGGTAAAGTTCGAAAATCACGAGTCTACGTCCCACAATCCGCCCCACGATGATTGAACGATTGCAGCGCCACGGTCCCTCTAGTTATTAGTACGAACCTCTATGGCCGAAAGCCGTTGACGAGGACGCCATGTATTTTTTTCCGAAGACGACCTATGAGACGCCCGTGGCGACGGCCGCAACCAAAAATATCCGAAAATCTAGAAATAATGGTTTCTGTTTCATATATTATGGCAAGTAATTTTGCGGAATCATCAATTGAAGGCTAAAACGTACGAACTATATATTCTTTAATTGCTTTGGTTACAGAGAGCCGGATATTTGAAATTCAGGGCATTTCTTTTACTCACATGTAGCGTCCGATGTCCGTCCGCAACAGCTCAGCGCGCCCTCTCTCCCACTCCTCCTCTCACGCATCACGCTACCCTCCTCGCTCTCAACAACAGGTCCGCATAAAAAATTAATACTTACCGGCGCCAGGTTTTGATCCCACGACTCTGCGGGCGAAACGCAAGGTACATGGTGCTCTACCCACTGCGCCACAAAACCGACACAGAATGGAACACTCTAAGAAATCGGGGGAGCAGTTGAAGAGTCCAACCGTCATTGTACTCTTGCAAGCGTTGGTGGACTCCCCTCGAAAGCTGCGGGGAGTTGGATGCAATGCTCGCTCCCCATGAGGAGGAGAGCAAAACTGACCGCATACTCTTCTCGTGCGCGGCGGAGTGCAGCCCCAGTTCTGCTCTCGCACCAGTGAAGAGTAAACCTGCGCATCGTCTCCCATCTCCAGTACGAAGGGTAGAATTGCAATTTCATTCTTGTCCAGTGCGGGAGTAAGTATGGAGATGCACTCCTGCCATCTGCGCACACCAACTCATCAGCGATGTTTTATTTCCATACGAATATATTATATAAAGCGGTTGTGTAAAAAGCGCCCGATTACTTCTGCCGCGCATTCTAAACGTGCAAGAATATGAATTCGTGTAACGATTGCTCGCAGCGTTCAGTGGCGGCAGGCGGCAAACCGAAGAAACTAATCTACGGACCGCTGCAGACGGTCGCTTTGAAAGAGTTTGATAGACGTACGCTTGTCCCGCGCCTAGTCGAGCTAAAAAAACGGATTGTAAATCTGAAATCGATTGAGAAAAATGGTGTTGCAAGAAGTGAAGTCCGCGCTCTTCTGATAGCTCAAGCTGCAAGCGCAACACGAACCCGACCCAACAACCGTGGCTAGTGTCGCCGAGATAGGCATGTACATACGATAGCTTTTATGAGGTTAAATAAAGGAAATCCGTATACATAACTGGTATTAACAGCAATATGGGGCCTATCTGCAAGATCGGAGTGTGAGGAACAGGCGATACCACTGCGAAGGCATCACAAATACACCTTCTACGGTGAAAACTATCTCGTCGGTTGACGAGCGACGATAAAAGCGTACATACCGATCGGTTGCTGGAACTCAAGCGCCTTTGTTAAGCAACGAGAAATGATGACCCCCCCTCCCACCCCCCTCCTGCGGCGGCGCAGGCGTGGATCACGATACGTAACGCGTCATACACCCGGGGGATCAGGTGACGCGAACCGCCCGAGCAAGCGTGAGAAAGGCACCTTCAGCGAGCCACGAAGTGCGCGTGTTCTGCAAAAACCTACACAGGCAGTGAACCCGCCAAGGCCGGACGGGCGACTTACAGGCCGCGCCAGACCGTGATGTCAATAGGTCTCCTGTGCTGGAGTTTTGGCGACAGGCAGCGCCCCTAGCGGCCAACGCCTCTGGGTAGTACAAAAGCAGACGACCCTCGCCGCCCTCCATGTGTTTTCAATTACAAGCCAGAGTGAAAGTTGGTTGTGGCGCTTTGTGGCGAGTTTAAATGACTGCATATTGTATGAAATAGCCCTTAAAGTAGTTGCAAAGGCTAAACAAAATAATATCCGCTAAAAGAAGCCGATTTGTCGGCTTTCTTTTAGCGAGCTTTCGCGATGGTCGCGGCGTGGGACAGTATCGCCAGGTCGGGTGGTTTAACTGTTTCACGACACTTACAGTTTTTTCTTCTAGCGTGCGGTCGACAAAGGAAAGTTCACGAGTAGCATAAACACGAAACGATGCTCATCCTATATCCTGAGGTAACTGCAAAAGGTTGCTTCAGCGGGAGCATGCAAGCGAACGCAAGAATTGCGCAGCCGACTCACTGACACTGCTGGCCTGGCACCGCCTTTGAAACGAGTGGAAATTTTGTTTCGTATTTTCGCAAACTGAATGATTCTTGCGTAACGTTTCACGCCGCACGATTTACGAACGGGAGGGTACATGTATACTAGCGAGTAGGTGGGGCAATAGCGCCAAATAAACAAATTAAGCGCTATTAAAGGACGCAAAACATGCACCAAATCACACGCCCGCTGCCTGCAGAGATGTGTACTTCTATAACACCACATAACACAGCATAACATAACACAGCCGCATACACGGCGCGGGGCACCGAAAATTTACATACGATCATCACTGACTGTTGGTTTTCTAGTGCAGGGGTCGTCGAATCTGTACGCCGACACGCCAGTTTTGACTTCAGATGGAGTTAGACAGCGAGGCAAGAACAAAGAATTGGCGTCCTCAAGTTGAATTGCACCCCCATCTTCACACTTCGCCAGATTATTGTCAAATATTATTAGAAATTCGCTGATTCTTTTTCTCTTTGCATTCAAATCCCCCTCCTCCTCCCCCCCCCCCCCCCCCTTCCGATTTGCCGTCCAGCCCTCCGCCGTGTCGGCTGCATGGAACTCGGGCGTTGCTGACCCTCATTCTAGGCTATTAAGTGCGAACTGGGAATGTATACTGCAAGAGCGTAATTAAGTAAAGCGAGAGCAAACAAGGAAAGCGAGCGGCCTCTTAGTTCGCCCGACCACTTTGTTTTACGGCCACTAATTTCGGAATCACAAAACAGATTTCACGCTTCTGACGGTCGCGGCAATTTGTCACTGAGACAAGCAACAAAACGGCAAGCTAACGCTGCACCGTGTATTCGTAACGGCGACGCAAACGAGCACTGTTTAATGAAAGTGCACGCATAGTGTGCAGGTACGCAAATGAGCGGCGCACCGCAGCAGGCGAGCCTGCGGTCCGCCGGACTCGCTGGCTTTTTAAAGCGCGATCATCACCGATTGCGTCACTCTTCTTGGCTGTTTTTGAGAAGTCTCTGTCAGCTAGAGTGTAAGTTTAAACTAGAAATTTCACTTAAAATTTCACTTCGTACGACCATCGATCGGTGAACCTGCGAGTAGCAGACGCCGTCACGGTCCCGGCACGTTCGTCGGCGCTGTAAACGTGTTAAGCGCTGCAAAGCTTTTTCCCCTAATGCCAAGTTGATCGCTGAAATAGATCGGACGCGTCGGGGATGAACTGGTGACCACGTCGCAAAATAATCGGGAGCGTCGAGCTCATTTTGCTTCTGTCAACACGGGATCCTATGGGACCCGCGCAGCTTTGTACTACCCGGAAGTACTGCCCGGAAGCCGCTTGCGCAGCGCCCCCTGGGCAGCGCAGGAGGCCTATGGAACGAAGTGGGCTTTCAAGCAGACGCTTCGTTCAACATGGGTTGGACCTGCCGTTATCGTCATACTTGCTTCGACACAGTATACGACGCGTGTTGGCTAACTGCTGGCCGCTTGTGCGTCAGCGCGACATCATGCACACGTGAGCAAGTCGTATATTCGTTCATTCGTGCGTGCGTGCGTGGTACTAGTTTTTCTTTCGGACGAACATCACAGCGGCGACAGCGCTGAGGCCGATTTCGGAACTATGCGCACTGTGTAGCGATGCGCACGCTATGGCCGGACTGTATCCGCGGCCGTCGCAGGCTTCGCGCCTTGAGCTTGGGATCTTTCGCAACTATTACGACCTTGGATTTATCTACGGGACGAAGAAACGCTGGCGGGAAGTAGAGGTAAGCCATTAGTTAACCTCGTGTTTTTGTCTTGTGTATTTAACGAAGCAGAGTTACTCTCGGTACTTCGGTCCGCGGAAGCGGTTAGTCCTAACGTTTTCGTGACGGATTTTGACCGTTGCTTAGTTTTGAAGGGCGGCGTTTGTACCCGTGTGCAAACAGCGTCGATTCTTGCACCGTTTCAATCCCTTGGATTCGTGAAGTGTTGGTATCCTTGCGGAATGTTTTCGCAGGTTGGAAGCATGGTCGCGCCAGTAGTCGCAGCGCTACGCTGTACTCTTAGCTCGGCGGCTAGGGTTAGAGTGGCGGCCGTGCAGTAGCTGTGGCTACCTGCGCGGCTCCAAAGAATTGCGTACAATAGGCTGAGTGATAGGAGCGCGTCTAGCGCGTGGTAGTCACTAAATTACAATAATTTTAGTGACCGCCGCGCGTACAGCAGCAGACTGAAATGCTGTTCAGACAAGTTTTTTTACGTTTTGCTTGAGGGCAGGATGGACGGAAATGGGACTTTTCGGGGCGTACTCACCGCACTGTTAAGGGGTAATTACATGCGTCTAAGGCGATGAGCGACGCGAGAAGCCTCACTCAGTGTGTACGGCAAACAGGTATTGTGTGCGACACAGACAAGCGAAAATTTTTTACACAGGCCGCTGACGGCGGCGACAGCGGCAGGCGACGGGCCGTCGCCGTCGCGGGTTTATTCCCGGACAGAAGCAGCCCACAAGCGAGCGGCAGCAACGACGACGAAGGGCATTGGCAGCAATGCATTACTGTTTTTCGTTTGTCGCTGTCGCTCACACTGTTTGTTGTACCCATTACATTACTTTTTTCGCGTCGGTTGTCGCCGTCGCTCGAGCGTTCGAGCGTTCTGATCGTTCAATAACGAGCCTATTGGTTCTCATCAAATGTTGCGATCTGCAGCGTGCATGCAACGAAGCGTACTCGAGAATGAAGAAAACAGTAGCTATATGACCCATTAGCAACTTTTCCACGCTAGTCTTGTGAACGTATAATTGGCCCTACGTTGCAGTCGGCTGAGGACAAAATCCAATGCAAATTATTCAGGGATTATAACCTTACCAAAAGAGTTATGTTTCCTTAAATTTTGTGCAATGTTTTTATACCGGGAACGATAGCGGGGTAAACAGTTGAAGCTACGGACACGTAAGCACAAATGGGTTTGGGGCGCAGTGCGTAGGCAGACAGCTGTAGGGCGCGCTGTCTGACATGACATTGGCCAAGTGGTACAATGAGCGTGGTGGCATCCAAGGTCACCACATGCGCATCTAGACTGGTTACTGCGCCAAGCAGTATGGCATTCCAATACGGGTTCAGTGCGTGCTCTCGGCGCAAAAACTAATCTAGCACCCAATAAACTTCATTTAACGTTGTCAAACTCGTTAATATTTTTTTCATTGTAGAACTTATCTTTGCTGTCCCCCTCTTTCTGTCTATGTAGGAACCACGGGAAGACGCTACTTGCCCGAAGATTTTTTTTTTTTTTTGAGAGAGATGGAGAGATCCCCGAGGCGTCAGCAGCAGTGGCCGTCGCATTCAAGACACTTCTCCTCACACCCTTGGCTATCGCGGATGGGTTCCCATTGCTGCTGTCTGTGTTTTGGCCGTTCATTGTGTAATACGCTTCAAAGGCGAAGCGCACCTTCTTGCTTCTGTAGACGTTACTTTGGCTCAAGCACGGTGCCCTGGTCGGTACTGTTCTGAAGGCCGCCACCAACATTATGAAGCAGTCAGCTCGAACGTGTTTGTTTTTAATACCAAGTTATGCCTTTTTAAATCTTACTAGCGCATCCTCATTTGAGAATCACCCGCCT
The DNA here is from genome assembly GCF_048455015.1 of Haemaphysalis longicornis. Classification (NCBI taxonomy): domain Eukaryota; kingdom Metazoa; phylum Arthropoda; class Arachnida; order Ixodida; family Ixodidae; genus Haemaphysalis; species Haemaphysalis longicornis. The sequence continues at coordinate 138,891,813 of NW_027526445.1, forward strand.
AAAAAACCCAGTGGGAATGTTTCCTGCGGTTTCCTATTGTACCACCAAAATATATCTGTTGCAAAGTTGCCGTGTCAATGGCTTTGTATCTTTGTGTTGATTGCACCTTGTAATGCGTTAATAGTAATCCACGCTGAATTGTTTTAGTCCCAGATTTTTCTTTCGCAAAATTTATTTGTAATATTTTTTATGTGTGCTAAATAAGAGCTGGCGTTTCCAGTCCATGTGAAGCACTCACTGATGTACTAAGGCCATTTTGCTTTATGTTAATACTGTTAACTTTTCTCCCACTGCTGTATTTCTGCTGACGCTTCTCGTGCTAATGCCAGTACCTTTTTATTTGTGGATGTTAATGTCATTTTTATCGTCATAATTTAATGTTTGTATTTCAGTGTTTTCAATTGCTTTGCTGCATTTTTATTTGTGAATTTTTCTTGGATGTATCCTAAATAGGCGCTACGTCTCCTGTGTGCAGTGGAGTAGGAACTGTTTTTATGCCGTGATATTTTAATTCCCAATAAATTGCATTTTGTGTCAAATAGCAGAATGAACCGATTGTTGTGGTATTTTGAAGAATAAAGTCTGAGCTTGTTTTTTCTTCTTTTCCATGTTTCAAAATAGCTTGTCCTGTTTTGTTTGCCTGTAACTGCCTATAGTACCATCGTGGGGAAGGGGGGGGGTCTAGTAGCAGGTGGAGCGAAAGCACGCTGCCTCGCGGGGAATAGCAGAACGCTCTTGAGGCGTAACGAGATGCTTTCTAAGAGAGAGTAGTAGTACCCGTCTGCAGTATCCGGGAACGCCGCCAATAGAGCTTATTTACGCCTATAGGGAGTGACGGAACGCTGCCTTGGAGATGGCATTGCAATTCCCACACAGGGCTCAAGTACTCCGCTTCGAAAGCAGCAAGTAAATCCCACGGGGAGTGTTTCGCCTCTCGTTCGGCCGCCACGCGCTACTCCTCGGAAGAGTCGCCCAATGCTTCCAAAGGGAGTGAAATATGGGACAAAAGTTTTTACTCCTAGACAGAGTGCCCAGCACTCCTCGAGTTCTTAGAGTGAAGGTTACGAACGCGCCTTATATCCTGGACTCATTCAAACTACGTCAAGAAGCTGCGGATACAACGCATTCACTACCTGTATGCGGAACGCCAGGTACATGCTCCTCTTCCCACTGCGCCACAGAACCGACACAGAACCAACACCAACACCACGGAACCCCACTATGCTCTGCATATACACGTGTCCCTCGCGCGGGGGCATGCGACGGAGGATTTTTTTTACTTCTTCCACCTGCGCAGCGAAATGGCTTGGTTCAGCTCTGTAGCCTTGATTGCATACCCACAGAAAGTTTCCCCCGAGTATGGGTGCAAAAGATAAACTTCTTGGTATGTTACGTCAGCTTCGCTGAACCTTAAACTCGCGAATACTTTTCTTACTTGCGTACTCCTTATCTCTCCTGTGAGTTCACATGCATGCAGCTGCGAACGCGCAGTGGCTAAGGCGTTGTTCTCCAGAGCCCGAGGACACGGGTTGGACATCGGCAGCGGTGGCTGCTTTTCATTAGGAAGCGAAGAGCGAAAACGCCCGTGTGCCGAGAATATGGTAGCGGTGAATGACCATAGATAATTAATAATATTCCGGAGCACTGCACTCCCAAGTGCCCCATAGCCTACGTGTAGCTGGTTTCGGCGGGTAAACACCAAAAATATGAAAAAAATCACTCGTCATTGTCACCCTTCGTAATTTTCATTATTTATTTACATGCACCAGGATAACTCTTAAACACTAAAACTGTTTATTCCTGAATATATCTGAGCAGGACACCCGAGCTGCACCCCTTATTTCCCGGAATTCAACCTACACAACCATAGGCCCCCTCAGCCCTTATTTTTTCCCCACTTTTCTACATCCAACTTTTTTTGTGTGTCAGTGCACAGCACGTTGTGCCAGTGCGCAACAATCCCCGTGAAAAAAAAATACGTTGTGACGCCACAAACCCCTCAAAACGTTCGAGAGTCTTTTTCTGCACGTACGGCTCAGGCTGTATTCCGTTGTGATTACAGCCTACTGAAGGACAGGAAGGAAATACAGACGACCAGGTGTAACTTTTGGGTGGCGCACACAAATTGTTTGTATTACGTCACACTTATTAAGTTCCGAAAACAAAAACCCGTCGGGCTCTGTGCAAAAAAAACAATCTCTCCATGTGCATTTCGTTAGGCCTCCATCGATCCATGGTCTTCCTCACTGCCTCTGTGGAAGCCAACGTCAGTAGGTAGCACTGGATATCTGTACGCCTTTTAGCCGCACAGCCGCCTTTGATCTGCTCCCTCGAGTGCCCTTTTTCGTTTCCGGATGATGGTAATGCTTGATTTGCACTTTGTTTTCCCTGAAGGCCACAACGCTACTTGAGTATGTTTTGCTACCCGTGATCTGTAAGTTTGTTTCCCAGCCCAACTCCCTGGCCTCGGCAGCAGCTACCGGTGCTAAATGGGGAGGCTAGCATCTCAAGAGGATTACTGAATATAGTAAGGAGTCGCTGGCCGCCTGCGTGCCGGCTGTCATGGAAGCCTTCTTGAGTGGGCGTACCAGGCTCGCCTCCTACTGCATCAAAGAGACCGCTTTTCAGTGCGTAGCATCCAATTTCCCGAGGAAGCATAAAGCCCGCTTTTGAGCACAGCACGTTCGTAGCTGGCACCATAAGTATAGACCGTTAACGGCAGGTAAATTGAATCCCAAAGGAGGCCTTGCGACTGCAGCAAGCTACAATTTCGCGTTCCGTGTGCTACGTATTCGTCGTTCTTCGTAATTTGTGTTCCGCTGTCTTATAAAAAGCGAAAGGGGGACGACCAAGCTAGACAGGAGGACGACATTGACGCAGCTATTATTAGACTCTAGCAAATTATTGGCGTGTTTCAAGGCGGCACTTTCGTTTAGAAGCCGCTTCGACGCGCCAAACTTGTCATCGAACAAACATAGAGTCGTCAGGGTTCTTTTTAATCCACCGCATACATCGCATAACCGCGTCATTTAGGATGCAGTGATCAAATTAAGATATTAAGGACAAAAATTGCTTCCGTTGGGTGCGTTTATTGCACTCTCCAATAAAACTTGCTGTTGGGCTAGTTGGTCAGTACCTTGCCTTCTCCGGAAGTACGGCCGGCAAATTCTTCCTGAAGAGGAGTTTGTCTCCAGAGACGTTTATTATATGATCGTGTAGTCCTACAACTTTACTGTAATTATTACGTCTTTCAAGTTTCCTCCGTATGGAGTAACCGGCAGTATGCGCAGGTTGTAGATTTTTTCTTTTAAGACATAATGAGCTGAAACCTGGCGAAATACTCAATAACTACACCGAAAACTTAGATCGGCTCAATGGGTAATGGAACGAATATTGTTAGGAGCAAAACTCCGGGATAAGGAAACGAGCTACCTGGATCAGAGAAGAAACAAGAGTAGAGGATATCGAAGTTTAAGTAAAGGAAAGGAAATGGACTTGGGCTGGCCGTGTTGTGAGACTAATCAAAAACCGCTAGGCAATTAGGGTATTAGAGTCAGTACCAAGAGGTGGGCCTATTACAAGAGGAAGGCCCTTAACCCTATGGAAGGATGGAATAAAGAAATCCGGGAGTAAGCTGTGGACCCCAGCTGCGCTGAACAGGCGTGGTTGGAGGTGAATGGGAGAGGTTTTCGTCTTGCAGTGGACCCGAGCAGTGTGATGATGATGATGAAGATGAAGAAGAAGAAGAAGTCACCGCGAGATAGCACTTCCAAACAGTGCACTCCAAAAAAAAAGCACCGAAAACAAGCCTCTTGTCGGCTCGAGGTTATGTTAAATTGCGACACTCACCAAGAAACTAAAACAGTCGGTTCGAGGGACTTGCGTACGCGTGCGCCTGTACAGCACTGTACTGCGGGCATAAGGATTACGCGAGGCTACCAAAGTTGTTTAAAGGGACACTGAAGTGAATTTGTCGAGCTCCCGGGTTTGCTTGCACTGTGTAGACTGGCTCAAATTACCACACTTTTCATCGTTTATCCGGTTGATAAGTCGATAATTATTTTATAACGCGTGAAAGAAGAAAAACTACCATGCGCGGTCTGTGGCGGCCGCACCAACTAAAGGCTCGGACGTCGGCAGGAGATGGCACCGTGATTGGACAATGTCCAAGGTTAGCATTCAAACAAGTTTCGGTTTCGGTTCTGTAAAACAACATGCTTGACATCCGGCGGCATTGTTGGATGGGATTCTCGATATCTCAGTAATCGCTGTACCGCGCTTCTGCCATGTTGTCGGCTGTAAAATGCCTAAGTAAAGCCCCCCAGGGTGGCTTGGAATCGTAGAAATCACTAGCCGAGGCCTACGCAATCGATGAACGCCCTCCGCGTCACCGCAGACGCTCAAATGCCATGCGCTTTTCCCGCATATTCGGAGCTTGCCTCACTCATGCCTGTATCGTAAAAAGTGTGTTCGCAACAGGCCAAGGGTGTGCTGATTCAGGCCTGTGCCCACTGCCCGCAAGCAGTCGGTGCTTGTGGCCACAGCACGCCAACGAGAACTCGCTAGCGTGTAATTGTCAGTCTTCGCGCGTTCTGCAAACTCGCTAGTGGAGCAGTGAACTTTACGGCCCAAAAATGGTGAACTCAGTTTAGAAAACATCAGCCGAAAACTAAAAAATCAACTTAAAAAAAAAAGAATATACCCCCGGGGATTCTAACTTGCGACTTGCAAAAGAGTAACCTAGCGCCTCTGACCACTCGGCCACGATCCGACTTGGACGATGTTGGATATATAAGGTATATAATGTATAACCAGTTTACACTTCTATTTAGTGTAATCATTTCAAGTACTTTAGGTGACAATTTGTTATACAGCGCCCGTATAGGGAGCGTCCCCCAAACTACCACAATATGTCACGTCTAGCAATTGCATTTCTTTGACGGAAAAGCGTTCGCAGATGTGCGGTGGTGCTGTTCACCGGTGTGCTTGTTCACCCAGCCCAAAAAAGTGCTTCCTGCTCCCCAGCTTTGCGCTGTACGGTAAAAATGTCAGCTGTTTTTATTTCCTTAGTATCAATATTGACTTCGTTGACTCTTCTCCCGCCTTCAAGTGGCCTTAGGTTTTACTACTAGCGTACCAGTAATGAAGCGTCGCATGTGCACTTGTGCAGCGTTTCTGTGGAGCGACCTGGACTCGGAGCTTGATACCGTGTGCAAACTAACTAAGTAAAGAAAGGCACATTCTTCTATTCACCAACGTGCTGTGGCTTAGTTTTAAATGAGCTAACGAATTGCGACGACCCGTCGTCGGCGGGCGGACTAAACGCTGGGCCGACTGACACTGTCGGAAAGTCGGCGAGCCGTGAAGTAGCGCAGCCAGTTGAGCTCAACTCCTCCTGGTGTCACCGGAAGACGCCACAGAAGACGGGCGAGGGTGCAGAGAGGAGGACAGCATTTTCGAATTCGCTTTTCTTCTAAATAAACTCGCGTCAACGCGGTCAGAGTGATCTAAACATGGGCTATTGACCCAGCACTTCAGTTTGCGCTAGTGATCCCGCAATGTTTACAAATCACTTCAGTGTCCCTTTAAATGCTACCTCTGGATCACTTCGTGTGTGACGACGACCATTGGGAGATACGCAGAAAACCACAGTTGCCAGAAGGGCGAGCTCGTCATCGTTCCGCCATTGTTCGGTCAGATGTTGCCACAAACAGGGACACATCTGCGTCCGAGCAATCCGACTTCCAAATGATTGCTGCCAAATACCTAGCACAGTGATCATATTTAAAAGCGGCCAATCGGGGGGTCTTCCGGCCGGCATAGCTATTTTTGAGCAGGAGACGCCTGCGCAGACGCGGAATTTCGGCCTCCAGTGTTTCGCTCTTGAGTAGTATTTGATCTCCAGGGACCCTTGGCAACAGCGTGTAGGCTGCTCCCATTGATGGAAGCTAAGCCGCAACTGGCGACTTACTTCTCTTTAAAGATATCACCCCGATGCGAGCAATGGAATGGCTTAGTGAGGAATGAAACGGACGATGATAGGAGTAACTTCAAGGGACAGGAAAAGAGCGGAGTAATCAGGAAACAAACGTGTGTTAAGAGCATATTAGTAGAAATTAAGAAGATAAAATGGTCGCGGGAAGGGCAAGATAACCATTGATCATTAGGAGTAACAGAGTGGATCCCCAGAGAAGGCAAGCGAGGCAGGGGGCGACAGAAAGTCGTATGGGCAGATGAGATAAAGAAGTTTGCGGGGAAAATTTGGTCGCTGTTAGCACAGGACAGGATAATTGGAGAATAATGGGAGAAGCATTTGCCCTGCAGGGGGCGTACATAGGCTGGTGATAATGAAAAAAATCACAAAAAGTCGATAATGCTAACATAAGTTGTGCAAACGTAGCCGTTGCTATTTAGAATGCCTGCTTCTATAGCCCTTACTTCAAAACCGCAACAGCACAATAAATGCAAGAAATCGAAGGTGGCTAATTCTTTCATGAGTCAGCTGCATACGTGAAAAACGACTGAAAAATCTACAGAATACCCTTATTTGTTGTTTTTCCTCGGAGCAGATCATGCGCAGAGTAATGACAACAAGTGCACAAAATAAAGAAGGGGCGGAAAAGTTAATACGGGCTAAGTAAGAAACACTCGGTGGGAAGGCACAGTAGAAGATTTCGGCGGAGAAATGGAGAGGCTATACAACTCATTACCTTAAGTTTTCAATTCAGATAAAAGAAAGAGCTACAGGCTTCATCTCCGAAGCATTCGTGAAAACTTCCACGCGTTGGCTCCGTCCCGGAAGCTCTTGCGAATGCTGCTATTGGGGGTAAACAACTTTGACTTGCGTTTTGTTTCAGTAATTGATTGAATATTGTTTGAATTCTGGTTTCAAAAGCACTTTGGGCTTCAGTGTTTGCTTAGAATGGTAATGCGATGACCCGTCCGAAACATTCTGGAAGACTTCCGTAGAAGAGTTCATATTTCAGAAGGATGTCTCAGCGTGATATTAATAGCGGATGGGAAGATTTCTGTCGCTTGTCAACTTTACTCGTTTAAAGCGGACACGCACACCAAATGCAACTTCTGTTTATTACAAAGGCTCATGTGTCCCGATAACAGCGGTGCCCATTTTGTCACGAGCGGTGAACAAATAGCGAAAATATTTGTGTAAACAGATGAAGTAGTGGTGAATTTTCAGTCCCTTTCCTGCAACATTTCTATGACGTTACAGTATCTTGTTTGTGCGATTGCCGGTCGCCCAACCCATTCATCACTAAGACACATGACTTGACGATTGTATTGGGGCATCTATTTTTGTTTAATAGCATCGTTTCAATGGTAACATGCATTTAACACACCAAAAATTTAGTTCAGGGCTGGGCTGAGTGACGGCACTCTTGCACATAGCACGTATCTTTGATACTTTTTAATGCGTACTGCGTTTGTTTGGTTAAAAAACGTCTTTTGGAGCTGGAATAGAGCTGACGAGATACCGAGGCTTGCTTTTTTATGTTAAACAAAGTTGTATTTCGTCTTAATGGCCACTTCGTTAGTGAGTTCTTTGCGGAGTTTTTTATCCCAATATTATTTATTCCTGTTCGCTGTCTTACAGGTACCAGAGCGCCCCTGAAGCAAGGCTTGGTTAGGTAAGCAGGTAGCGCCGGTTATTTTCTTTCCTGTATATTTTCCGGAAGAAGAAGAAAAACAAGACTGGGCTTTCTTTGCCAGGAGCTGAATATAATCAGGCCTCCGTAATGAAGGGGAGCTCAAATCACCTTAAAAGTCGTCACAATACGCCAGTTTATGCTTAGCCAACTCCTGCAGAAATTTCAACCGGTTTCATAAACTTTATGTGGTCCAAGTCAGTGGAGTTTTCTGAACAGCCATAGGGCTAGCATCTGGCCGAAAGGAAAAGGCACAAACCCAATAAATCCAAGTTATTCGTTCGCCTCGGAATTCCCCTTACACCATGTCCTCGAACTTGGATATTCAGCTGCGGCCTTCTTCGGCCAACGGAAGCATTTTCAAGAAGCATACGTTGAGATATATAAACACCTATCCATCCCCGTAGACCACCTCAACTTTCACTGCGACTAAGAATACTGCTGTAGAAACCAATAATGAGTACGGATGGATACACATCTTCTGTTCTCGCAGAGCGCGACCACGCTTAACCACCGAAGTGCATGAAGGAATCGTTAAGGAAAAGTTCACGGTGCTTCTGCGCCCCAAGAACAATGTTGCGGTTGGTGCCATACCACACAAAGGGCTTGTTGCATTTCTTGCTAGTTACGCCCCATACGCATCATTGAACGGATTAACGTCTACTCATGTCAACCAACGCAGCGATTCTGTCACTATAACGTTCTACAACAAGATTCAGGCGTTAGCATACTGTGCAAGAGACCATGGCAAGATTAACGGATAAATGTAACGTGTCTAATCTGAAAGGGTCAGATTAACGGGTCTGATCCAAGTCGACCCGGGCGACTCTGATGAGAACCTCCGAAACTAGACAAGTGAGTCGGCCGTGATACTAGACATTCGTCGCCTTGGAAAGACAAACTGTGCGCTGGTGAGGCGACAATTAACACGACCACCCCTCCTAGAACCGTCTGCAACTACCTTGAGTTGTGTAAAGTGAAACCTTATGCCCCTCACATATTGGTCTTCTATCGCTGCCGCCGGAATGGACACTTAGAGAAACATTGGCCTAATCCTGCTGTATATTTCAAATGCGGTAGAGAGCATGGAGACCATTGTCCCGATGCGACGCCGTATTGCAACTTTTGCAAAATGACTGGCCACACTGCGTGTGATACGAATTGTCATTTGGAAACCAGCCACCTTCAGAGCATGTACGCACGAATGCAACATCCTTCTCAGAGTCCTTCACGACAGCACATCATTGCTTGCGAAGATTCTTCATTCCCGTGTAGACAGTACGACATCAGGAGTACCGGGGATTTTCCGCACATTTCCCGACACTCGACACTTCCGCTATGACTGCGCGCCCACCATCGCCTGAGCGTCCTGGCATCGCGGCATCTGGTAACAAGGGGAAGAAGCAATCACCAAAGAAATCAAACACTTCTCTTTCTTCGGAGTACATTGAGGGTATTTCTTAAAAGGTCGCGGCCCTGCAAACTGAGCTGTCAACATTGCAGCGAGAATACCGGCTCGGTTGCGCCGCATACGCCCGAAAGCAAGAGGAACGTAAAGGATGGCACGAGAACCATGCATCAGTGGCTTGGTTCTCGTGCCAGTTCTCGCGCCAGACCTCCAAGATTCCCTGCGCCTGGACTGCCACAGGGGCTGAGCAGCTTATAAGCCGGTTGTTCTCCAAACATCTCGATATCGCGCACTCTAAGTACTCGCCACATTTGCTTCAGTCTGCAGATCCCGCTCTGTCCGAAGCAGCACCGCAAACGACCCGGCGTTTGAGAACGGCGGATCGACACTACCCACCACAGAACGTGGCAGCAAATGCTACAGCCCCGTTTCTGCTGCAGTGCAACTCCCGCGGTTTGTGCTCCAAGAATTCAGAGCTCAATGAAGATCTCCGGGCTTTAGATTACAAGCCGTTGGTTGTCCTACTCCAGGAGACGAAAGGCAAAGGCGCGGGCATAGAATGGTACCGCTCTTACGAGGTCCCCACCATTCGGTACGCCATCCTTTCTGGCCCGGCCACAGCAGTAGTTATCCAGCCGACTGCATTGTACGTTTGGAAAGGAACACATCACTACCAAGTGCCTACTGCAAGCATAAGCGACGATGTTCAGGACGTAGTAGCTTTACGGGTGTCCATAGGCCGGAGGACTTTTCTGCTGACATCAACCTATGTACGTCCTCAAATACCGGGTGTGAATTTCGACTGGGTCCAGCAGTTGCAGGCTATGTACCACTGAGATGATGTTGTAATTGGGGAGATTTCAATGCCCTTAGTACTACTTGAGGATACCGCGTCACCAACATCCGGTTCCGCAACCTCGAGGCGACAGGAGAAGATCGGACCTTATACATGTTAATGACCTATCGTACCCCAACCGGCTAGGATAGTCTCCGACTCAGCGGGATACCGGTCCTGACTTGACCTGGGCCAATTTGCCACTACGTTGTCACTGCGGAAATGCGAGTCTTAATCTTGGGGAAGAGACCACTACCCCAGTTGGATCACGCTTTACGGCAGCGTGCAGAAAATTACCAAACACATGCGGTATGTGGACTGGCCCCGTTTCAGGGAGCTACAATTCCCGGAGCCAGGAAGACATCCTCTGCCCAACTTTAACAAACTGACATCTCTCATAAATCAAACTTTCATTGGGGCAAATGTTTCCACCATGGTAGTCGAACTAGAGCCGAACGCCACCCTGACCCAGACCGACACGTCATCCACCTACAGAATGTCCGCGACGACTTGCACGCGTGCTAACGGCAGGAGGTCACACTTATGTCGACCTTTTTTGCCTGCGCCACCAAATACCACCCATTAGGAAGCACACGAAGCTCCTCACCCGCAAGTGTTGTGAAGAGCACTGCGACTCTTTTTCCTCCCACACTGTGGTCCGCAAACATTGGAGCACTTTCCGAAGCCTCGGCGGGCGTAGAAAGCTGCCTGTTACGGTGGACGCGGCGCTGCTCCGTACCGCGCAATCACGTGAGGAATTCGAAAAAGTTGCGGGGGGTGTATTCTCTCCACAACCACTGTTTCAACCGCCACCGTCTATCTACGATCTGGAACGAGTGATGGTCAGTGACGAAATTAAGGCGCCTTTTATAAATTAAGAGGAGAGACCAAAGGCCGGGACGTCCCGGTAATGCGAGGTGGTTCTATTAGAGAGTTTTAGCATAGCGTGCTCCGTCCGCTAACGCTACGGCGGCGGGTAGCGGGGGCGACCGGGGAGAGCAAATTCGTCACGGTAGGGTGGATTAGTTCCGCGCGGCCTGCCTTCGCCATGCCGGCTCTTTCCCTCCGCTGAGGGGCAACCTCCTCGCACTCCCCGCGCGCGCATGCGCAGTCCGCTCCCGCTACCCGCTAACCTTAGCGTAGCGTACGGCAGCCGCTATGCTAAAACTCTCTATTAACAAGATGGCGGATGGAGAAAGACGAAGCAGCTCGAGCGAGAGCTGCTCACGAGAGATTACAGGCACCGATGATGATATTCGCATCGGTGCCGCGATGATGATTAGAAAGTTTCTACATCTTCCCCGGCCCCATTCTCCCCGCCCACAAAGCAGCCGTGGTCATTCCAGTTTGTTCCAGTTCAATCGGCTGAGGCCATCAGAAGGCGAGACTGCCACTGGGCTGTCGTTTTAGCACATGCAGAGTGTGTCTTTGCAGTCCATGTCTCCACTCTGAAATTCGTTGCCTGTCTTCAACGGTCCTGTACACAGATAAGAGTTGTTCAGCATTTTCCCCTTCGGCGTGAAAACGGTGTGTTGAAGGCACCCCTCCCTTTCTCGAGCGCTGTACTTTAAGTATTCGAGTGTTGTTGTGAGATGCCTTGTTGTCCTCCGAATGGCGTCTGCCTCGAATTGCTTCCTTCCGAATGCGTTGACGGGTCAGTGCAACGGCTATCTGTAGATGTTTTGGGAAACCGTCCGGATCTCTCTCTTTAGTTTCCTGGATCGCTTGTCTATTCTTTGCAGATATTTGTGCCTCATCGTGTCCTTTTAGTATTTCAGGTGGTACATCCGGGATGTCAGTTTCGGAACACTCCGGATCCCTAGCTTGCGGTGACGCCAAAGGAGTCGAGGAGATGCCTGACTTGCTATGGCAATATCGATGTTCCCTTGGAAGGCACAAAATATCAAGGCGTCTACTGTATGAAGATCACGCGCAGCCAACGAAGTCGTCGCATGGTCACGCTGTGCTTGCGGTAGGAACTGTGGCTCATGCAAAGGTACTATCGCAGACCCTTCTTGGAAATTCTTCACATGAAGTGGGTCGTATAACTCTTCGGTCAGTGTATAAAACTCATTGAAGTTTTTCGAGGAACGCAGTTTCTTGATGATCTGGCACTGTTCGATGGGGTCACATTTTTGGTCTTTTAATCGATAGTATAATTGGATCATAACATGCTTACTTTCATCTTAATAGTCAATATTTGTAGCAAATTCTTCGTCTAGGAGGTCAATGTCGATAAACGGTTCTATTTATTCATTCAATAATCTCAATCTAACTTCATGTTTCCTTAGCTCATGCAGCAACCTCGTCAACACAACGCTAACGCCACTGCTTGTCATACACAGGCCTAATGTTGCTCTTGCTTCTTTGCACAGTGCTCGAGCTATTATCCGCTCCTTTTCTCGTGTTATCTTCATTTTCTCAACGTGCATCCTAGACTGAGCGAGGCCCAAATCCTGTTGCAGAAGAAACGCTTCTTCCATTGCGCGATATGCTGTGGCATTCCCCTCACCGTTTATGGAATCGCCGCCATATTAAGGGAATCGTCGGAGGTGAGGATCTGTCGTCTTCTAGTCCGCCCATCGCCTCGGTCACTTTCGTGTACCACCACCGGTTCAGTCCATCACACCGGTCCGTCGTCGGTATCAAGGGGTCCTCCTCCTCCAAAAGGCCGAAGTTCGGAAGACTTTGAATCTCAGGAGGGCGTTCTTCCCGGGTTTCTCGGCACCATATAAAAATAAGAGGAGAGACCAAAGGCCGTGACGTCCCGGTGATGCGATGGTGGTTCTATGAACAAGATGGCGGATGGAGAAAGACGAAGCAGCTCGAGCGAGAGCTGCTCACGAGAGATTACAGGCACCGATGATGATATTCGCATCGGTGCCGCGATGATGATTACAAAGTTTCTACACCTTTTACTTCAGCTGAGCTCACGGTTGCCCTTGAGGAAATCAATGTATATAGCACACTAGGTAAAAATGAAGTGTCTTGGTCTAGGCTAGGAAATATGCCCTTAGCACAAAGACAGGAGCTTCTTGAAGCACTTAACAAGATATGGATCAGCGGCGTCGTTCTTCCAGGACTCAAGCAAGCCGTTGGGGTACCCATTCCCAAACCAGGCAAGTATCCCGTAGTCATTGAAAATTTGCTTCCAATCTCGCTCACGTCCACAATCTGTAAGTTGATTCAGCGGATGGCCACGACACGCCTAAGACACCACTTGAAAGAAGAAAAAAAATACTTCGCCCTGGCCCAGATGTGCTTCCGACCAAATTTGAGCCTCCGCGAAAGTATGTACCTACTTCGAAAGTTGGTGCAAGCAAGCCGGTATAAGCGGCAACACATTTTGGTTGCTGTTGATTTACAGAAGGCATTTCACACCGTCGCAGACGATGTGGTTCTCGAGGACATAGTGTCACCATATCCTTGTAAGCGGATTCGCGATTTTGTGTGGAGCGTCTTGGCTAATCGCACACACGAGATCCTTTCGGGCCGCCACACACCATTTCCTTCACTAATTGTTGCGGGGTGCCCGAGAGGGCTATTAAAGACGATAGTCTTTCTCGGGCTACTTAAACCCCAAAATTTTGGTCTGTCTGTATGTCTGTCTCTCTGTGACTCAATTCAGGACCCTACCAAAGCGAAAGAGAATCTTTGCAATATTAGTATATACTCACAGCCAAATCTAAATGTCTAAGTTCCGTTTTTTTGTTCATACTTGTCAACATTGTTGAACAAGAACAAGACATTACGCAAATATAGTTGAAAGTTTAAATTTATTTCCCTAAACGTACACCGTTATGGCGGAAGATAGGGTAAAAAGCTGCACTCAGCAACTTGACAGAGCCCTACATCCTTCATGGTCAACAGAAACAGCAGAAACAACAGCGGCGGGGAAAAAAAAGCGATACATAGACACCATTGTGGGTGACAAACAAAACTAGCACGGAAAATACAATACGTTCAAAACTACAATAGATAGCGCATCAATAAGTGGATATAAGGACGTGAAGGCAATAGTGACAAAAAATATACGCAAAAAACCGCACAAACACAGCAAGGAACTATTCCCAAACATCATAGTCTTTCCGAACAAACAAGTTAAACAGCATAGATTTTGTACATGAGTCAATATCAAAGTCAATAAATGCAAGTCCATTCAACAACTTCGGAAGGGTATACCCAATCATCTGCAAAGTGTAGTTTGTACGTGAGCGAGGAACTTTCCAACGTTCAGACAGTCTAGTCGGATAGGGCGTATGATTAATTTGAAGATTAGCTATCAACGAAATGTTCTTAGTACTGTTTTTGCGTTCTAGAGTATATGTGTAGGCTAAGCGGTACTTAAGCAGGTCCTGAATCTTAGGTAGACAAAGTTTACTAAACAAAGGGGCAGTAGGAGCATCGTAACGTGCATTACATAGAAGCCGAATAATTTTTTTCTGTAGCAAAAATACCCTATTTATATTAGTTGCAGAAGTTGTGCTCCACACGAGACAACAATAGTTAAAATTACTTAAAAATAGTGAATTGTACAACAGTAACTTGACTTTATACGGAAGGTCACGTACAGAATATACCGTTCCAACTATGCGCGAAAGTTGCCCTGCGAGAAAATTAATGTGTGTATTCCAAGACATGTCTTGGTCGAAAAAAACACCTAGCGTTTTTGCAGACATCACCGGTTCAATTTTGGAGTGGATTAACATAATATCAGCCGGTAAAAGGATATTTCTGTTTTTGGATTGAAAAAGCATCGCTTTCGTTTTATCTACGTTAATTCTTAAGCCATTGTCCACTGACCATCTGTGTATTTTTTCAAGCACTTCATTAACGGTTTGTACCAACTGCATGACATCACAAGATGAAACAAGGAGAGTAACATCATCAGCGTAAATTATGTATTTTGTATTAGTGTCAACGTTCACGATGTCATTAATGTACATGTTGAAGAAAAGGGGCCCTAAAATACTGCCTTGTGGTACACCTAAGTGCAATTGTCTGATTTTAGAGCGAAGCTTATTTACCTGAACGAATTGGCTTCTGTGACCTAAGTATGACGTTATAAGTTCTAGAGCTATGCCGCGGATACCATAGTAACGCATTTTTTCGAGCAGTAGTTTATGATTTACACTATCGAAGGCTTTGCTGTAGTCGATTAAAACACCTAATGTAAGTTGTCGTTTTTCAATGTTTTTCAGAATGAATTCTTTTTGCTCAAGTAACGCTAGATGTGTCGACCTTCGTTTTCTGAATGCATACTGACAATTCGATAACATTGTGTTCTTTTCCAGAAAGTTGGATAGGCGATTAAAGATAATTTTTTCCAAAGCTTTAGAAAAGATAGGAAGTATTGAAATCGGCCTTTAGTTAGATACCGATGCTCTATTTCCTTTTTTGAACAATGCAAGAAACTTCGCCACTTGCATTTTTTGAGAAAAGGTTCCTGATGACAGGCATAGATTATAAACATAAACTAATACTGGAGCAACAACATTAATGACAAACTTGGCTGGTTTAATTTGCAGGCCGTCAGCATCACAGGTAGTGCTATTGTTAATCTCCTGGAAAATACGAATTACCTCTGATTCACTGGTAAGATAAAGAAAGATAGTGTCGTCAGAGTTGGTCGTGATAAAACGGCAAGCATTGAGATCGCAGTTACTGCTGCCTATGCTGGTGAAATGCTCATTAAACGTATCAGGGACTAATTGTTCGGCAATTTCAAGTCCATCTTTACGGATTTGCACAGTATGTGGTACTTCAGTTTTACGATTCAAAATTGAGTTAAGTTTATTCCAAACTTTCTTCGTATCATTCATGCAGGCGTCAAACGAGACATTATAATAATTTGTTCTGGCTTTACGTATATCTTTTGTAAGTTGGTTACGAAAAGACTTAAATACTTTAAAATCAGACAGCTCGCGTGAATTCAGAAATTTTCTATACAATTTATACTTGGTTTTGATTTTATTCAGTAATTCCCTCGTGATCCACGGCTTTCGTATATCACGCGGATGAGCTTGAGTGGTAAGCAAAGGAAAGTTAGCGTCATATGCTGTTTTAAAAATCTTCACGAATGATTCGTAGGCTGTGTTACTATCTATAGTGCAGTAAACTTCGCTCCAGTCGAGTTGACATAACTGATTACGAAAATTCTCAAGTCGGTTTTTCGTGATACATTGACCTGTCCTAGTACATGTGTTTACCTTATCGATTTTCAGATTTAGACTAAGAAATATAGGCATGTGGTCACTTATTCCTCAGGAGAAAACGCCACTTTTAATATAGGCAGGGTTTAAGTTCGTAAGAAATAAATCAATGCACGTTGATGTATAACTCGTTATCCGCGTTGGAGTCGAAATAACATTTGAAAAGCCGTGCGTGCTTATTAAGAGATTTAAATTCCTTGTGACAGAAGTGGTTGCAAACATGTCGATGTTAAAGGCACCTCCAAAAATGGCCTTGTAGCGATTATCTAATATAAAACCAAATAGGTTTTCAAGGAAGAAAGAAAAAGATACTAGGCTGCCATTTGGTGGCCGGTAGAAAACGGAATATACTGTTCGGGTACAAAGTACAGTTAATACTTCGAAATCATCAGTTATGCAGCAAAATTGATCAATGCGATCAGCCAAGGTATTCTGCTGAAGAAGGATTGATATTCCCCCACCTCGAAAACTGGTACGTGATGCAGTGAAACATTGATAGTTTGGTGGACACCAAGGCACTGAGTTAGTATCATACCATGTCTCTGACAACAGGATTAAATGGAACTCACGGTCAAAACTGCTAAAGAACGCATTATTGTCGTCACCCTTATTTCTAATTGACTGGCAGTTTAAATGACATATATTAGTTTATCTGACATGGTCAGGTCCTATGAAGCGGGAAAATTCAGCCGGGGAGATCAGATCATAAGATGCCATGTTTTCTACAGATGCAGGAAATTCGGAAAATTGCAAGCTTTAACTAAACATTGCAGAACCTTCAGTTTTGGGGCACAAGGGAAACATTGAATATTAACCATCTCTGTGTTATTACACATTGTTCTCAAAAAGATGTAAACCTGCCCACGCAAGAGAAATTTGCTTTTGGTTGAGTGAACAAAGTGTAGTTGTTTAGGGTGCCTTAACGCATCACAAGTTATCTGCAGATTGTTGTGCTTGTTGAGCCTCTTGCGCAGCATGAAACGCGAGGTAGCGAGACGTGGGTACTCGTTCGAAAAACCTTGCCTCGACAAAACAATGAAAACGCAGTTGCGCAGCGCAGGGCATAGATAGCGCGAAAACATCCTAGTAAGAGTCAGCGTGAAGTCACGCGTTGAACACCAGTGACGAGCACAGATCGCTGGAACCTTATTAGATGCTGTGTGGAGCGCTGTTAAAGACTTCGAACATGGTACACGCACAAGTGTGTATGCGGTATACAAATAGATAACCACTGTCAACACAAAAATCAAATCAAGATGCAAGTGATGGCTAGAATATTGCCCCAGCGAAAATAAACGTTTCTTTCTCACACAAATAAAAATGCAGAGGGGAAATTGCACGAAAGAATGCAAGGAGCAAAATAAAAAACCGGAAACACGACAGTTACAATTCGCTATCGCCATCTTAACAGTTCGCACATACAAAAATAAATCCATGAAAAAGAGAGTAACAAGAAGCAAAACTAGAGCATAGAACATTTTCAGCTGTCAGTCAATTGGAAGAGATCATCTTGCCGACGAATTACAATGGCAGGGTCACCCTCCGATCTTCGGACAAGAAAATGTAAGAAAATAATACACACAGAACATTTACAGTGTTTTTTATAAAAAAAATTCATAGATGCTTGATTTTCGTGAAACGAAATACTGCAGTCACTGCAGAAAAAAAATCACACTGTCGCCTGCTGGCGCCCTAGCCACTATAGCGTCTGGTGGCATTTTAAAAAAAGAAGCGCCAACAGGTACGAAAGGTTCCACTAGATAGGTTCCACGTTCTGCTTAGAACGCACGTGTACTAGGGCAACGCTGTTCTATAAACGTTTAAGTGGGGCGCCTAGATTCATGCGTGTCTACGGCGTACGCAAGTGCTGGCATCGAGCAACCCTGGCTGTAGCAGTGGAACGCGGTGAAGTTAAATAAACCTGAGCAAACCTTTAGTATGTTGACCTTGGGAGGAGCGCGATGGAAGAGGAACAGCAGGAGAGGTGAGCGTGAAAGCAAACGGAGGCATTTACTTGGCCAATGTCGGCAAAGACTCTCGTCTTTTGCCTACGTTTGCAAACGAATGGAGCCGATACGCGGCACATTTTTATCTATCCTATTCTTTTTATTTTGGCTATTAGGAAGTTGATTCATGGGGGGTCTGCGGTGGAAGGCGTTCATGTCACGGCCTGTGCCGATGACATAACAATTTGGACCCAGGCAGGTAACCACCCCTCCACCGACGCTGCGAAGCGTCAATTGCAGACGGCTTTAGACACGCTTAGCATCATCCTCAATCCCACTGAAATGAAAATAGCGCTGGTAAGAACACACTTCCTGGCTGCACAAGGCACTCCGGCAGAGAGATCACGGGTTCATTTGAACATTGAAGGTGTTCTTCTTCAGCCTACTCCACAGGGTTGAGTGCGTGTCCTTTCACCGTTCACCAGCCACCGTTCACGAGAACGGTGGCTTTACTGATTGGAAAAAGCAGCTCCGTCCACAATGGCGTAGCCTACTACACCTCATTCTCTGCATCTCCAACCTTTTTGGCGGGGCATTCCGGGACATAGCCAGGCGTGTCCAAAGCAACATATGGGGCCATGTGCTACCCACTCACGAAAGACCAGAGGAACCAGCTGGAGGTGTTTTAGCGGGCGCCCTTCGAGCTATAACTGGGCTTCAACGACATATGCGAGTAGAGGAGCTCTGCAGGTGCGCGGATCTTCCCACTCTCGAAAGGACCTTCCAATCGAATGTAAATTCCGCCAAATATCGTGGCAACATAACTCACCAGGGCCATCGCTTAGTGTGCCATGGCTGTGATGATTTTGACACGTGTACGCCAGCCATAGATAAGCACATTCCACCCTGGGAGGACGAGCCCATTACTGAGCAACGGCAAGCACCCACTTCACGTCCCCAGGAATTTAACAATCGCAGAGTCATGTTCCTTCGATCACAGCAACTCCCTGGAACACAGAAAACTCAACAACACTTTCTATCTACGTGGGTGCTTTGTGGCGGCGCCATTTACAAACGGCGTCCCTCGTGGCCATTACACACGTACCGAGCGTAGACACAGCCTGCGTCTTCAAGATGACCATACGACGTACCGCCACAGAGCTGGAGCGTCGCGCCTTCGAGGAGGAGGCCAAGATAGCTGGACCTCCTACTGGCAGCTGGTCGCGGTACATATGGAAGGGTCAGCATATTTACGGACAGCGCAGACGCTTTACGGAATCTCACTTGACCTCCCAGACGGCACTCTGTGGGTCACAACATTAATCATTCGTGTTACGCTGCGACTGCGCACAGGCGTTACTGTGACAGTCCGCCTAATAGCCGGGCCTGCATGAGCCCTCGGTAGTGAGTGCGCCCACAAAGAGGCGAGCGAGGCTTGTCGTAATTTCCGCCCGCAGCTTGACAGTTCCTTCAAAGAGAAATTCTGCTTTTGAAGACGATGGCGAACGCCGCTGTCGCAAACAGCGCTGCCGTCAGGATACCCTTTCAACAGTGCCCATGAACCTTTACTGAGTTCCTCCTGGGCTTCCCCGCGCCGCACATCTCTTCCTTAATCGTGCGCGCTCTGGATACGCAGAATTCTGATGGCGTTGTGGCCAGGTAGAGGCACTCCTCGACAAGAAAAATCAGGGGTGGCAATTCCACTGCAAAAGCTTCCAAAGACCTTTCACCTGCGGCGGCATCACCATCCGACCCTTCGTACATCTGCTACGGAAGTGGGCAGTGACTGAAGCCAACCATCTGTCGCCTTGTATGGGACTACATAGGTCTGGTAGGGCCACGCGAAACACATTGGCCTGACTGGGTCCTTGCTTACGAAAACTGAATCCGTCCAAAGGGACGGATCAAACTGACTTTATACGCACTGTGGCGGTTTGTTCTTGATCCTCCATGCTGGGACACTATTGAGGCCGTCTTGTCCCCTCCCTTCTCTTACCCATGCGGCCTTGACGCATCCGCCTCAGTAAATGTTCGCTTATTGTTTATTGTCCCTTACTTCCGCCATTCCTTCCTGCCCTCTTTCCTTGCTTCTCTCTTTCTTTTCTTGTTTGCTCCACTCTTTGTCTATTCTTCCTCGCTCTCCCTTTATTTACTCCCTTTCCAAACCCTTTCTTCCTTCCTTTCTTTCTTTCTTTCTTTCTTTCTTTCTTTCTTTCTTTCTTTCTTTCTTTCTTTCTTTTTTCTTTTCCTTCCGTTCTTCCTTTTTTTGCTTTCTCTGTTTTTAGCTCATCATCACATTCTTTCACTCCATCCTCCTCCACCCCTCCTGATCTTGAGCCCGCCTCGCCGTGGTGTGCTCGACAGAGGTGGTTACTCGTCTTCGTCTGTGTGTGTTGAGTGGCCGCCTGTTCGGGAAGGATGACGAAACCACCGGGCGGCACCTGGCAGTCGCGCGCAGCGCCGTTTCATCTATCCCAGTGGCGTCAAACTCACGTCATAGGTAGCTTAGTCGAAACTATGCATCACCGCTGATGTATTTCGAAGTGCACTGCACCCTTCGCGGTCGTTCTGATGCGTGAGGGCTAGTGCACTCTTAGGCAAAAAGGACTAAAAGTTCGTCCGTTGGGGACTAACGGCAGTTGCCGCAATCATTACTCTCTTAGGGGCCAAATGTGAGGGACGAACGGTTAGCCGGCCACCCGGTTGGTCCGTTCCGATACTCTACAAGGAGGAACTGCTGAGAGTCGCAGAAAAAAAAGGTCGGCAGGTCGGCACTAGCAGGGATCGAACCACCGACGCCCGCAACAAGGAACCCGACGCGCTACCACTACACCACGCAGCAGGACGAATACTCCGGTAGATGATATTCAGGTGATGGATTCATTGCAACTTGTGCAGGAATTTCTATCCGTGCAAGCGATCGTGACCGCGATTTACGCTTTGCGCTTAGCGCTTTGCTAACTTTGGGGATAATTGCTTTGCTAACTTTAGGGACTATTGCTCAGTTCGATTCTAACTACAGCCTCATTATCATAGCTTTTTTCTTCGTAAAGAGCAATGAATTCGGCGTCTTTTTGAGATAGATGGCTGGGTGATCGGAGGACTCTCTTGTTTCCGCGCAAATTAGCGTAAACTAAGTATATTCTTAGTGTTTGATACATATCGTAAGGGCTCTAGGTATCGTGTGTAAAAGCGGCCGTCTGTGTGAGTGTCAGAATAGGGAAACAGACCATATTTTCCTGCATCGGCGTAATCAAATTTGGTGTTGCTTAGAATGAATTCTTCACGTTAGTGTCGCTAGACGATCGGGACTGGAAAATGCAACCACCTTTTACAGCAGTTACAGCATTCACATAGCTTTGGTGCACAAGGCAATTATGTACCGAGTGTAAAAGATAACTTCGAAACGTTTATCTGTAGCGAGTACTTTTATTTTGCAGTTGTTGTCATCAGCAACTAATGCGTTTTTTCTCGTCTGTGAAACATATACATATTCATTACGCTTGGGGACCAACGTTTGCTATTGTCACAATTATTTGTGTTATTGTTGAAGGCCTCAAAATATTTCATTTGCCGTTATTACCTCGGCTGAATCGTATGTAACACACCGTATCAACAGAACCTCACCCAGAAGCGTCTGTCGATCGCGCTTCGCCGCTCCTTGCCATTACCCGTCGCTCGATTGACGCTATACGGTTTTCTTATAATTAATATCGATATTTTTTCCCGTCGCACCGTGTGAATAACCCACTGACTGCAATGGCTTGTGTTTTGAAAATCTGAAACTGTCCACAGACATATGCGCTTAATGGCAACGATGCCGCCATTACAGGGGATTAACGACGCAGCAAAGAGAATAAATGCACGCGTTTCGTCTTCCCGTCACTCCTTATAGATCGGAGGGCACGAACAGTTACTCCGAATTTGTGCCCACTGCAGACACTCTGCTAGAGATACTCCCCTTGAAGATGAACTGTTGCCCGCGAGGACTAACAGCTGTATTTTAGTCCCTATTTTAGTTCTTTTTGCCTTAGCGTGTATACGGCACCACAGACTCCCGTGACCGGTATGTTTCGCAATTTGGCAACTGCATGGTTTTATTTGTTTTTAGTTACCTGCAGTCCCCCTTTATTGTACCCCTTCACACCAATTCTCCATATCGGACATTGACATTCGCGCAAACTAGCACACGAGAGCACCTTCGATAGTAGCCGACTTCCGACGATACGCTGTTCTGGGAAACCTTTACTGCAAGATTTTTGTGTAAGAGGCGTCGGGTAGGTCATGCAGCCTTCGCAACACCCAAATAGTGGACGCTGGCCGGAAATACAAATCCCTAAATTCATCATTACTGGTATTACTCATATCACAATAAGAAAAATTTCTCTTCCATGCTTCGAAGGCGAACGCCCTGCGAAACATTAACAACTTCTTTACTGCTAAATCGTATCGTATTTCCGTCTCCTTAATCGACTTCATTATTTCTCGTTTGGCACCATATACTTCTACCAGCTAATTTTCTGCTACACAGTGTTTGTGTCCCTTTCTTCGTATTCGTTTCGTCGCCTTGCAGCGCGAATTACGTCGAAAACCGACTGGCAGACGCCACAGGGTGCCTACAATAGGGGTGATGCGTAAGTGGTGGCCACCTGTTATGCTCACGTATCATCACGTTCAGGCATCGTGCGACATGGGCTATTCCAGAACCCCTGCGTTTCACATTCAGAGTTTTGTGAATTTCGGGAAACGGGTGCTATAGCTCCTCAAAAGTCCCGATTCCCGGCCAATCTGCGCGTAGGCATGTGCCTGGAAGAAAGGATGGAGAACAACGCAGCAACTTTTGTTGTAAGCTGGAATTCCGAAGCGATATCACAGTTTTACCGGGTTGATGAACGTGGTATTTTCGTTGCATCTGTAAATTGTCGGTTATAGTGGGACCCTACCTTCTTACACTGCCCCCATGATCTCACACTGCTCTCTTGATGATTCTGCGTTCGGATACTGTCGGAGTGCTCTTGTTTTTCTGGGACATCCTGAAGACAAGTCTAAAAAAGATGGGTGTTTTCAGTTCCTTGTTTGTACGGTACTTGGTTGTGTGTTCCCGTGGTGACGTGCCGTACAAACTTTCTTTGTTCTGCTTGGCAAGTCCAGTCAATTGAGATCTCGGTTAGCAAATCGCTATGCTGGCGCTGGCGCATGCGCCGCCGTGATGTATTTCGCCGATGGGGTGGCGGAAACGCAGATAGCCCTATGACTAATGTGTGAACGCTCGATGGGATTACTATTTCATAATTGCTTCTAGCCATGCGGATTTTTAAGTTGGATTGTAAATGTATGTTTAGATTGACTTTGGGTGCATGTGAATTACCAGCGTGTGCAGTTGTGTTCAGGAAGAGTCAGTATTGCGGCGGTGTGTTGCCCGGCTTACTCCTTGCCTCGTTATGCTTTCAAGAAACATTGTACATACATGTTTTGCACATATAATTTTATATGTAAAAAGGGTGTGTCACTTTTAGGTATATAGGCAACGCATGTAGCGTACAAATGTGAACCCATTTTGTGTCCTCGCTGTGAACACACGTTTTTTTCGAAACGATGCCGTTTTGACTTCATTGAATAAAGGCAAACAAATCCAAGAACTCTAAGGAAAAAATCATCTTAAGAGAAAGTTGAACAACGCGCGAAGCTTTCTTCTATGCAAGCTGAGTCAAAGTCAGAGTTAAGAATCTAAACCGCTTCGACCGCGTCGGAATGGCACACAGGGATAGACGTCGGCTTCAAAATGCGATGCAGCCAGGCTCCATTACAATCACGGGGACCATTTTTTTTAGGCGCTTGGGTAACTTTCCTGCAGTGCTTTCTGGCGTTGTGATGGAGCGCAGCACGGTTGCAAAGAAAGCCTGGCTTTAAAAAAGAGCACTCTGGGTAAAACATCTGGCCGGTTCTCCGCAGACTCGGGTTCCAACTTCGCCATATCACGTGTGTTTTTTATTTACTCTTTCCCGCGGTGGCCATGTTCTTGGCTGACAACAGGAAGAACAACAGCGGTGCTTTTCATAGAAAAGGGCACTTAGGGCTTTTGCTTTCAGACCATTTTTCTATAAAAATGTCAGGGAACCTTTTAGTCACTCAGAACTCACGTATCAAAGCCACGGTATGCGTCTGCCAAGACAACGACATGCTGCGTTGATTACCTTTCTCGTTATGTGTCCCGTAGCTATTGTGTTGAGGATTTCCCACAACCTGCGAACATCTAAAAGCTAGGAGTATTCACACCGTTGGCTAAGCCGATGTGGACAGTAAATAGTTGCACCAGCAAACAAGCAAACCGTATCCTGGGGACTTACATAACATTTAGAACACTATGAACGCCGGGCAGTCACTCCACCCATTCGCGTTTTGCCATAGGCCTTCCGGGCAGTACTTCCGGGTAGTGGCTTCCGGGCAGTACTTCCGGGTAGGACAAAGCTGCGCGGGTCCCATAGGATCCCGTGTTGACAGAAGCAAAATGAGCTCGATGCTCCTGATTGTTTTGCGACATGGTCACCAGCCCATACCCGACGAGTCCGATCTCTTCTTGCGATCAACTTGGCATTAGGGGAACAGCTTTGCAGCGCTAATACGTGTACAGCGGCGACGAAAGTGCCGGGACGGTGACGGTGCTCTGCCACTCGCTGGTTCACCGATCGATGGTCGTATGGAGTAAAATTTGAAGTGAAGCTTTTAGTTCAAACTAATACTCTAGGTGACAAGGACTTTTCAACAACAGCCGATCAAAAAAGAATAGTGGCGCAATCGGCGATGATGGCGCTTTGAAATCCAGCGAGACCGGCGGACCTCTGGCTCGCCTGCTGCGGTGCTCCGCTCTTTTGCCTACCTGCCAACTATGCGGGCGCTTTCATTAAATAGTGCTCGTTTGCGTCGCCGTTGCGGATACAGGGTGCAGCGTTAACTTGCCGTTTTGTTGCGTGTCTCAGTGACAAAATTCAGCGAGCGTAAGAAGCGTGAAATCGGTTTTGCGATTCCGAAATTAGTGGCCGTATAACAAAGTGGTCCGGCGAACCGAGAGGCCGCTCGCTTTCCTAGCTTCCGCTCACTATACTTAATTACGCTCTTGCATAATATATTCCCAGTTCGCACTTAATAGGCTAGAATGAGGGTCAGCAACGTTTTGAAGTGTAGGGCTGAGTTGCATGCAGCCGACACGGCGGAAAGCTGGACGACAAATCGGGTGGAAGGAGGAGTGGGGCTTTGAATGCAACGCGAAAAGATTCAGCGAATCGCCAATAATATTTGGCAATAATCTGGCGAAGTGTGAAGATGGGGGAGAATGCATCTGGAAGCGACCAATTTTCGGTTCTTGTCTCACTGACTAACTCCATTTGAGGAAAAAACTGACGTGTCGGCGTTGAGATTGTTAGCGACGAAGATAACCAACAGAGCCAGTGATGATCGCATGTAAATATTCGGGGCCGCGCGCCGTGTATGCGGCTGTGTTATGTAATGTTATGCAAATATAGAAGTACACATTTCTGCAGGCAGCGGGCGTGCGATTTTGTGATTGTTTTGTGTCCTTTAATAGCGCTTAATTTGTTTATTTGACGCAATGCCTCACCTTCTAGCTAGTATAAATGTACCCTGCCGTTCGTAAATCGTGCGGCGTAAAACGTTACGCAAAGAACATTTAGTTTGTGAAATTTCCACTCTTTTTCATGTCGGTGCTGGGCCAGCAGTGTCAGTTGAGTCGGCTGCGCTATTCTTAAGTTCGCTTGCATGCTCCCTCTGAAGCAACCTTTTGCAGTTATACCTCAGGCTATAGGATGAGCAGCGTTCCGTGTTTGTGCTACTCGTGAACGTTCCTGTGTCGACTGCACGCAAGAAGAAAGAACGGTAATCGTCGTCAGGAAGTTAGACGACCCGACCTGGCGATATTGTCCCACGCCGCGACGAACGCGACAGCTCGCTGAAAAGAAAGCCGATAAATGGTCTTGTTTGAGCGGAAATTATTTTGTTTAGCCTCTTTAACTATTTTAAGGGCTATTTCACACAGTATGCAGCCGTGTAAACGTGCCATAAAACGATTAAACTAAGTACAACCAAGTTTCACTCTGCTTAGTAACTGAAAACGCATGGAGGGCGACAAGGGTCGTTCTTTTGTACTACCCAGAGGCGTCGCCCACTAGGGGCGCTGCATGTCGCCAAAGCTCCAGCGCAGGAGGCCTATATGGGCTATCTTATGGCCCAGCTAGTATCAACGTGTAGCAGCCGCGACAGTACAAGAAAAGCGTAGCGCGGAACTGATTCATGGCGCTGATAAAAAGAGGAGGAGAATGGGGAACAAGAAACTGCCGCCCGTCAGCCATTATAATGGCCGAATATTTATAAGGTGCCGGTTCATCGTGCGCAGACAATGTTCCCGGCGTCCGGAGCGGGCGGGCAAACAGCGCAGCTATAAATCAAACGCGTCCTCTAAATTGCTTGTGTAGTATGCCGCCCTCCGCTTATCAGAGAGAGGGAGCGTACGATAGCGGTAGCCATCCTTCGGTGCTTTCCAAGAATGGCCCGCGTGTAGGTATACGGTACAAGATGGAAAGAAAGAAACTAAGCTCTTCACCACACGCTGCCGCCGCCGCACGAGCCGAGCGCGGCTTTAACGGCATCCGGAAAATTCTATACGCGTCGATGGTGGATCTCTTATAAGACTCTTCGAGAAAACTCCGGCCTTCTTGAGGAGCTCGAAAGAGGTTATGTGCAGTATTGGAGTTACAGGCCCATCTGGAAGCATATGAATGGGGCCCGGCGACGGGTATTAACATTTAAAAAAAGGTAATAGTTCTCAGGAAAGGACATGATAAACATTCTTTTAACTGTCATCATTACCGCCTCCAACGCTATACACTAGTACGGCGTTGTGCTGTGATATACACTAGAACCCGCTGTTAAATTCCTCACTGCTGCGTTTTCCAGGCTGTTACGTTGTGTGGCATCGGCCCCGGAATAGCTCCCATAGCATATAATGTATTGCGAACCCCGCTGTAACGTCGCAACTGTGGGCCCGTTCCCGTATAATACGGCGCAACCAGACACTCCGAAGGGGCTTGGGCATTGCCATTTTGGCTTTTGATGAGTCTTCACCAGGCTTTGTTACAGAACTGGCTACAAGAAGCCGCAAGCGATTTGGAGAGGCCGTCACTAGATGGCCATCCGTCGGAACGGCTATCACGATCATCACTGAGCTTACCGCAGAAGTTTCTCTTCGGAACGCCGGAAGTGCGTGATGTTATCGCCGCCGCACTGTTGAAATAGTGCCGTGCAGCGTTGTTAGATTAGGTCAGTTGGCAAAGAGCGCGGCCTTCCAGTAGAGCAGCACGGGATGGCGCGGCGCCGACGAGAGAGAGAGAGAGAGAGAGAGAGAGAGAGAGAGAGAGAGAGAGAGAGAGAGAGATGAAACTTTATTCTGCAGCTCAAGTCCGAGCCGCGGAGTTATGAGTCCTCGGAGGAAGGGGATGTCCCATGGTCATCCGACGATGACGGGTTTGGCGGAGGTGCACAAAGAGTTTCAATGTGGGCAGCCAAGAGGGACCACAGGGCTGCCCGTAGGTTTTCAGGGGGAGCGGCACAGCTAGACCACGAGTAGGGAATATCAGGGGGGAAGGGGTTGGTCGACAGAAATGTGGAAGACGAGGTCGCCCGTCGGTTGCGTCGACGAGGCTGTTGCGCTGCGGTAGCGTTGAGATAGGTCTCGGCGCGTCGTCTGCAGCTCTTTCCTTTCTACTCTCGGTGCTTTCTACACCACCCATACCGTCACTTACGCCAGTCCTTCTACACCGCCCTTCTGCACACTGCGCTTTCAGAAACCAAGTTGGCAACAATGGAGCTCTAGATACGGGGTGATTTACCGCGCCAGTTAGACGCCGGGCCATTTTCGTGGCTTTCCTCACTCTTACGTACGTTTTCCCGGCTGTTGCGTTTTGTTTTCCAGGTCCGGAGAAAGACGTATTAACGGGGTCGCACTGTATAGGTCTATATACCATTTACATAACGGCCACATCGGCGCAGCCATACTGGGCTATGCCACGTCACTCGCCATTGCTTGCCTTTTAGAGCAGATTTCTCACCGTGGCCGTCACTGGGGTGAATTCCGCAATCAGTTTCAAGCGTCGGTGTGAATGTGGACTTATCGGACGTCTAGATACTGTGAGGCAACCTTCAGGGACTGCTTAGTGCTGAAAAAAATCACACCATCTCCCCGAAGAGAACTATGTGGTGATGCAAAGCATGGGGGTTCTGTGTAGGTTCCACACAGGAGCAGAACCTGCGCAGGCGGTGTCTTGGAGCATTCTGAACGCCGCGCAGCGCGCGCACCTGCTTTTATACAGCTGGAGGAGAGACGTGCATGCGCAGTGGGGGTGTGAACGGCGCAACAACAAGGGAGGGACATAGCCCCGACCATGAGATGGCTGCTGGAGCGACAGTGTCGCCGGTGTCTTCTTGGGATGGCACGAGATGAGCACGCTTCCCCTTTAAAGGCTCCTGGAGCGACAGTGTTGCCGGTGTCTTCCCGAGCCGGCACAAGACGAGCCGAGCGGTGAGAAGGAGAGCGGCGTTATTACAGCTGGCGTGGAGAGCGGGACGGGGAGGAGGGGTGGACGCCGGTCAACGGATGGACAAGGCGAGCTCAAAAGATGCTTTGCATCTAAAATGGCACATTAAGCTGTTTGAACCCTGTTCTGATGCGTGCCTAGATTCTTTTTCAAATGTCTGATCCAACATGAAGCTCTTTGACGGCATTTTTATCGGATTTTACGTACTCATATAGAATAGAAAGATGTAAGATCTGTAGCAAAATGTAACATGACACAATCCTGCCTGTAGCTTACTTTAAGAACGTTCCTGTGTATACGATAGAATGTATGGCTGTCGTTGCAGAATGTCAAAAACATTAAACGCTGTAAAGCAGAATAACCCTCCATCACACTGGAAGTTGCTTTTTCTTCACCGCTTTCTCATGTTTTGACGTGGGGTGAAAAACTGAAGGGCTAAGCGTTAATAGTAAATTGGATTTTGTTGTTTGGCTTTATGAGCTGTTGTGACCTGTGGTGTACGTGACAAGGTGACTCTTTGATAGGAGGCAGTCAGTGGACGAAAAAAATTCACATACTTGCAAAAATTACGTTTGACCACCGGCAAAGGTTGTTGGGTCTGAAATCTCGAAGTAATGGGCATCCTGGATTTACTACTCTTGCACAGTCTGCGGGGAGTGTGCAGTCCTTTGACTGCCGTTGGACTGAAGGTGATTTTAAAAAGCTGTTCCGGTTGGTCTCACAGATAACAGCGGATCTTAGGAGGGAAGAACTTAGGTCGATCCCGGCTACGCTTTTTCTGCAACCTTGCACGAGTACAGCAAACGGCGCTAATATTTGTTTGCCTTTGAGTAGCCCGAAAAAGACTGTTACCTTAAATATGGTATAGGAAGGGTTGCGCATACGCATAAGCTCCTTGTGCTGGCACTCAAGCAGGCGCGAACGCCGTCTTCAATGCCCATTTGCACCCTATACAAGCGGCGCAATTTTTATTCGTCGGTATTTTTTCCTCGATATTTTCAATTCGTTATATTGAGATTTGACTGTACTCCAAACACGAATGTATCGGGGAAACATTGAAAGGGAAAATCAACTCAGTTCACTCGCCTTCTGCTAACGCCGAAACGCCGAAAGGGGCCCATGTGTGTAGGCGTGAATCTAGCGCATGACATGCCAAGCCTAACGGAGTTGACGCTACAGCAAAGACGTGCGGGCGCATGCTTCAACGAGGCTGTTCCTTCCTCTGCGACATGACCCGTCGTGTGATGAGCGGGTAATCAGCGCCCAGGCGAACGCGCAATAAAGCATTGCGGAGGAAAGTTTATTGCAGGCGCGAGAATTGGGTTCCGCGCATTCCGCCTGGGAAAAAGGGGAGGGGAAACTGGAAAGGGAACACGCGCAATTCACACTGCCAAACTGCAAGCAAACATGAGTGATTAGGGGCACAGTAGCTGTTTTTCACTCTGCCCTCCTCCTGTTCCTTCAACCAGGATGTCTTCTGTTCTTTGAGTGCACCGCCATGTGCAGAACGCTTGCACTTACTTCTCTTACCCTTTCTCTCGGGCCCCTCGGGTCGACGCGGCTGGCACAGTTAGAGCATGTTTCACTGGCTCTTTTTAACGATTTCTTTCCCACGTTTCTATGTTAGGCCTCGGGACGCTGTTTGCATCACCGAACCTATACCTCTATGGACAAGGGCGGCAAACAGAACCAAGACACCAAAGGACAAAATGTACTCAACCTCAGTGCGTCACCCAACCTATACGCTCTATTGACACGGTGGCAAACAGAATAAAGGCAGCGAAGGACAAAATGTACTCTACAACCCTCTGTCTCCGAACCTATACGCTCTATAGACAAGCGCGGCAAACAGGAGCAAGGCACCAATGTAGAACATGTACTAAACCTGCCTACTCATCCTAGTAGCGGGCGACTTGGAGGCACTTACGTACAATGTGGAAACCATGACTCGTAAAAAGATCCGCGCAGGCTTTGAAAAATAAAAGCAACAAGGAAAGAGTGAATAAACACTAAATGCAACATGGTGGGTTGAATGAGAAAAAATGGTTGCATGCCCGTCGTTAGTACTTTCGCCGGCTTCGCTACTTTGCGCAGGAAGCACACTGCTCTTCCGCTTTGTGGCATTGTGCCGATTACGACGAGCTTCGTGATGCTGATTCACAGCTTCTAGTGAGAAAACCGTCCAGACTTTATTCTGGAAATAAAAAGATTTCATTTGATTTGATTTGACGACGTTAATGAGGGCCAATCAATTAAGAACAAAGGAAAGGGCGCACAGCCCCCTCTATAGCGAACAAGCACACACGGCCATACACTGGCGGACACTCCCTACACGCCGGGAATTAGCTATGAGCAAAGAAAAGAGCCACGAAAGAGTCAAAGGTCGTTAAGCCTGCTTTGGGCGACGAGGCGTGCCATCGTAGGAGGGCCTAATCGCACGGTTAGGAAAGAAATTAAGGTTGTGTCGTGCGCACCGAGCGTTAACCTTCCACTCTCCTCTTCCTCCGTTGAATGCTAACCGAACGCTTATTCTCTCGGTGACGGCGGAGCCAAATTTAGGACAAATGGCCCTGACGAGCACGCCCTCGATTTTCGAAAGCGAAATGAGGGGTGTTAGAACAATCAATTATTTCTTTGTTGGTGTCAGGACACACTGTGATTGTCGTTTACAGAGGGTTTTGTATCATTGTACAAAAAGCAAGGAAATACATCCTATTCTGTAACAAGGGTAAAACTGTATTTCATCATTACAAGACACGTAATGATTATAAGCATTTTACCCATGGGCACAAAAAGCTATCCTTTCGCAATCACCAAAACAATGGTTGATACAAGATGAGGTGACGGATCGCACAAAGGTTTAAGTTATGCAATGCCCTTAGCACGCGAAAGAAACGGTGACCTATCCTTGCGAGAGAACAAGATGCCCTTGAGAGGGACAATACAGCCGAAACAAAAGTTGTTTTATACGAGATATTTGCTGTTTTATAGTGTTCCCATCTCTTGTCCGATATCAAACGATGCTTCATTCTCTGAGGGATGAATTTGCTTAAGATAACTTTAGATTATCTCACCAAATTTTTTTTGGTACGCCTCCAATTAAGCGACAAGTACAGCTCTTCCAACGAAGGTCAGTGAGTCATTTATTCTCTAGCGACTCCGGTACATCTTTACCGTCATTCCCCTTAGATGGCGCCAACACACTTTGCAGGACCGCTGTTCACCTTCGCGTTGCATCTGACAGTATTTTCACCTGGCTTGTTTTTGTTGCGGTTGGGAGGAATTCTTTCGTGAAACATTCGGTATCCTTGTCCAGAAGGGCCACGTAAGACAATGTCGCTTATGCCAATCGGCTAGTGTCATGTAAGACAACCCCAAAGCGCCGAACTGCTGATCAGATATACCCAGCGCAGTGCGCGCAGTACCAACAGCAGCGCGCACTGGGGCTTTTATGGTTACCTGTACTTTTCTAACTTGCAGTGCTTACCCCACCATCCTTAATGCTATAAAATGAATATGCCTTCAATGTAAGGGCAAAAAGCCGGTTCTGCAAGCGTTAAAGCCCTGCGTAACTTGCATTTGTTTTGGCCGGCCTCAGCCAGTCGGACTGCTGTGCATGCGACGTCACAGGTTCTGTCGCGGGAATTGAGCTAGTGATTTGCATGGTTATCTCCTTTTTTCCTAATTATGTTGCTTATATTAGCGAACTTTACGTTAAACGTCAGTGCAGTATCATTATAATCAAGCAATTTTTCGAATGAACTAAACGTGTTCCGTGGGCATGGAATATCTATATCGCGATAGGCGCTACCTTCGGTCAAAGATTATATCTCTCATACGCTTAACGAGCCTTCCCGTTAGTTTAAGCGCGCAAAAAGTAGTGCACGACATAGAATTAAGCGGGTAATGCTTATAATTCTGGATCGTTTCTAAATATTTGCCCGTACTTGGACACGCACTTCTAGTAGAAAAGTCCCGAAATTAACGGCAGCATTGGGTTTTGAGCTGACGTGTCACAAGGCGGTATTCATGACGCAAAGCCAAGAGTGGCGGCTGAGGTGCCGCGTGTTATACGCCTCGTATATTACAGGCTATTGCGTATACACCGCAAAAGACATATAGGTATGCCTTACGGCAGTCTAAGGCCTTCCTTGCATTCAAATTTGGCGTTATACCTTCTACCTTCTCCATTCCTGCGTGAACAGGAATGTAAACGAGACGATCACGCTCCAAGCGGTCTACACGTTTCTCACAAAAAGACTTGTTTTCAGGGACGGATAAGGGGAATTCTACACGAGTGTAAGATGAATGCACCTTAAGACTGCGGATTCCCGCAGTGAGCTGCCAGCGAGGCTGACTTCTCCCGCTAATCCAATACTTGCCCTTTAACAGACTTTTCTTTATCTTGTGACTGCGTCGCATCATTGTGCACTGCCCGTGTTACGGGAGACTGGAACCCTTTAGTCTTGTACTCGGTATATCCGCAAAGAGTTGCTCGGCAACTCAATAATGGCCGTGCGCTGGCGTTAACATCGGATGCTCTCTAACGTCACACAGCTGATGACGCGGTTGGCCAGGCAGCTGCATGACTTTGCACGGATAGGGTGACAGAAGAGCGCCCGCCATGACGATGGAAAGGAGAAGCTATTGTTTTTAGGAGTGGCCGGCTATTCAAAGAGCCCATTAGGCTCCCAGGTAACATGACCACCTTAATATTTAGGTCGTGGTAACCAGAGGGAAACTGATTTTGTGCGACGTTTCAGGTTCTACTATACTGTAGGATAAAGATAGAGCGAGCATGATGGCCTCGGTTTACAGGTTATGTTTAACTTGGATTAGTTACATTGTCCTCTTTCTCTGTTTATAGGTGTTGTAATGGATGCAACTACTCAAATAGGTTTATTTATAGCCACAGGGCACGGCTAACGATAGGATTTGCATCGCAGGGACGAGAGATTTGTTTGTTTCATTCCCCAACTCAACGTCCTTTCGTTTAGCCACGCTGAATTTAAACCGCACCGTAACTTTGTGGAGATCGCGATTTCAATACAATATTTTTAACTGGTTAAAGCAGCTACCACTTTCACTCTGCCGCAACTGATACCCGGCTCCATGTACTTGTCTTCGAAGTAGACATTTGAGACTGTCGATTACAGTGTTAAAGATCCCTGCATGGGCTGTCTGTTTCCAGTTGGGGTACGTCCACGCAGAGGTAAGAGCAAAACACACACAGACACGAACGGACATTATTGAATAACAGGATGGCGAGTTGGGCTAGTTGGTGTACTTGCATCTTGGGGAACAGCGCGAACTAACAGGGAGACAAATAAGAAAGAAGTGAACAGGACAAGCGCTGACTTAATCCTCCTTCCTCACGCCACGTGCCCACACCAGCCAGTGACATACTAACACGACCAAAACACTCCACTGCTGACAACGCACCCTTCTTAACACCGGAACACCTTATCGCAACGACCGCTCCAAATAAACAATTTTTTTTTTCGTGCAGGTCAACTGATGATTCACTGATACAATCCCTCCCCCGTTTTGTGATGTACGATTCCAGCAACTCTCTAGTGTGCCTGTCTTTGTGCTGCTACAGGATATCCGTCTCGCGGAAAAGCGGATAGCAACGGTGCTCACACGTGCGACAATGCTCGGCCAGGCGTGCGTATTCATCTTTTTTTTAAGCGTGTTGCAATGTTTCACTAATTGAACGTTTACGCAGCCACCTGTCTGGCCTACATACACTTTTCCGCAAGATAAAGGAATCTTGCAAACAACAGTTACACAACACGGTACAAAGGATGATACATGATTTACTTTACACGCACTTTTATTCTTTCCCAGGTCATCATCAGTACGCCGCTTGACGTGCGGACGAACGCTGTTTAATTGAACCGGGGCAGAAAACACTACGGCCACCCCAAACCGTGCTGCCACCTTTTTCAGCCTGTGCGACATCCTATGTACGTAGGGCGCACAGCAAACTTTTTACT
The DNA here is from genome assembly GCF_048455015.1 of Haemaphysalis longicornis. NCBI lineage: Eukaryota > Metazoa > Arthropoda > Arachnida > Ixodida > Ixodidae > Haemaphysalis > Haemaphysalis longicornis. Next base: position 138,926,481 of record NW_027526445.1, read on the forward strand.
CCTTTCCCTTTCGGACCCAGCCTCAGCACCACCTCCCTGCTTTTTTAGCAGCCTGACCAGTTTTTCTGCCGTAAACGTTCGTTGAATGGAACATCGCAACGCGCTTAAAAAAGATGAGTACGCACATCTGGCCGAGCATTGTCGCACGTGTGAGCACCGTTGCTATCCACTTTTCCGCGAGACATATCCTGTACAAGCACAAAGACAGGCGTACTAGAGAGTTGCTGGAATAATACTACTTCAGAAAAGGTGGGAGTGATTGTATCAGTCAGTTATCCTGCACGAAAAAGAATTTGTTTATATGGAGCGGTCGTTACAATAACGTGTTCAAGTGTTAAGAAAGCTGCGTTGTCAACAGTGGAATGTTTTGGTCGTGTTAGTATGTCATTGGCTGGTGTGGGCAGGTGGAGTGGGGGAAGAAGATTCTATGTGTGTATAAGTAGTTACGACGTCTTTTCCAATATATCCAGTTGAAAGTCAGCGCTTGTCCTGCTAACATCTTTTTATTTGCGTCCCTGTTAGTTCGCGCTGTTCCCCAAGACTAATGGATACTAATTAGGTTTATTAAATTTGGGTTTAAACGCTGCCGACTCCCTCACCGGTCCCGAGAACGGGGAACCGTCGGTGCTCGCCCAGCTCCTGTACCACATGGTATGGGAGTAAACGAAATTACAACAGAACAGAGTTCCCTGACGAAAACAGGACGGCGTCTTTATTTCATCGATGAAGCATGTGATCTTCGTCTGGTGGACACTCACAGCACTGAGCAAGATGATGTTTTCCACAGTGTCCACGAACAAAAGGGCCTTTATACTTCTGCAGTTTAAGACTACGGAGAGTCTTTCCAATTAGCTTCTCAGCCTCCTGGTGCAATAATTCTTCATTATATCCGATATTGCGTGGCTCTCACAGTTTCGGTTTCGTTATAAAAAAATAAGTGTCATTGAAAAAAGGCATGGCCCACCAAAGTCTGTATTTCGTTCGCTTAGCCGATAATCTACTATATGAGTGTTCGTTAATACGAGGTTCAACTGTATTTGCCGACGATTGCCACTGAACAAAACAATGTACATAGTTAAACGGTCGTATGTTTATATTGCAATGCAAAACGGCTTTGCACTGCTGTGGTCTCGCTGTTCCCTCTCTCCCTTTTCTGGTATCGGCTGTCAGCGTGAGACAATGCTAGGTCGACTCCAAGGCGCAGCTAGCAGCAGCTCATGCTTTGGTTGGGATTGAACACTTCCGCGCGCAAGAAAAATGAACAGAGGGGAGAGTAAGATACTAAAACGTATAAGAGAACGATGGGCCCCGAAGTGTGTGGGCGATGACAAAATAGGCGCCGTTCAACCACAAAAAGCTGCAGCTCAAAAATAAGGTCACCAGAAGGAGGAGAAAGATAAGCAGATATGGGGTAATGATTTCAGTTGGAACGCGCTGCCAAAAACATCTCGTTAATGCCAGTAATTAGGGGAAGGCAGCTAATAAGACTCACCCGCACCGACAGTCGGGATCCGTCCTGTGTAAATTCCTTTTGGCAATTATTATTCCACTCAGTACTGCCGGGCACAAGGGTATATAGGGCACGGGTCAGCGATTATGATCCGCGAGGCAAGCCACTCTTCCCACTTAGTAGAACCATCCGGCGGGTCTCGTAACACTGGCCGTGATACGGCCGTTACAGTCGGGCGAAATTAGCGACGATCGCTAAATGAAATTACGGAATTCGGAGACTCCCCCAAATCGTCCGCTACTCGGGCTGAGTTTGGGAGCCCACCATTCCCATGGATTAGCTCCTGACTTCTGCTGTAGGTCTGCAGAAGCTTTTTAGAAGGTATCGCTTCCGCACAAAAACAAAAAAGCATGCTCTAGTTTCTTTCTTAACGTTTTCACAGTGGATTGTGATATTGCCCGAAATCTAAATTATTTAGCATCATTTTCTGTCCTTTTTTATTTGGCTCAAAACTATTTAGCAATACCAATTTTTTTCGTCCTAAGGATTTGCGTTGCTAAATGATCTGCAAGAAATAATCGCTAAAGACGCGCAATCAAGAGAAACAAAAGAAAAATTCATTGTTTCGTCTTAGTTGCAAGTTTAGAAAACGATTATTTACTGGTTATTGTAAAGGTCTCTGCAAAGTTATACCAATGATACATTAGCCGGTCGAATGCCTTCGAACCGAATATCATTCGACTGAAATGTGAATGCTCGCTGCTCCACCACGTTATTCAATGGCACTCGACTCAAATGGCCGCCGACTCGAATTGACCTTACCGGGGACATTTCGGGCTACCAAATTCAATTTTTTCCACTCTTGCGCACAGCATTTATTACTTCCGTACTTTGTAAAATCTATTACTTGCGTACGTAAAACAAACAAAATATTTTTACCTGTGAGACTTTGTTTACATGATTCATGATATCATACCTGTGACGTAGCATTTATGCCAACAGGCATACTATTGCAATAAAAAAGTTGAATATTTCTATAATTTCAAAACCAGTGCGAGCAAGGGACAAATCAGTGTGACCAGATCGCACAAAACAAATGCCTGAAAGTATAAAAAAACTTGATTGCTACTCAGAATTGAACAAAAAGCCACCAATTTAGTGTCCACGCTCGCGTTATGAACGATTTGATATCAGTTACTTGGAAAGAATGCTCCCAAATTTGATTTTTGCAACATTGTACGAAGAGAGAACTCGGCGGCAGCAACGCCACTGCAGCACGGCGAGCGATTGTCAAAGCTTCCAACTGTCATCGAAGTTGTTCTGGAGCATTAAGATTTTCAATCGCTTCGACGTCCCTCTTTGGAGTCGAATTGCATCAAGTTCTAAGGCATTGGAGACGCCCGTGTAGCAGTGGTGTTATTCAGGTTCTCAATAAATACGACACATCTACCGTCTCCTAATGAAGTTTTGCCTTATTTAAAGTGTTTTATGGTCTCCAGTGCAGTGCACAAAAAAACCCTCTTTTCAACGAAGTATCGCTTATGCCGAAGAAAGTATCTTGTCTTGATTATTTATTTATTACGCGGGTTACTCTGTTGCTCGCTCGTTTAATGAATCTCTCGTGGCGTTGCCATCTGTCCTTACTTACAAAGAACGCCTGTATAATTATGAATAGCGCAAAGTTTTTCATCAACAACATGTTACTTCGAGGCATCCACGTACCAAGCAAACGATATCTAACCGGCAAATAAAAATCAATTTGAACCGTGTATGGACGACCGTGTTTGAACCTCGAATCTTTCTTGCTTGCGAAAATGTAATGGCGAATTGCCAAAGTAAAAGCCGCTGTGATAAAAGTCAGAGCGTCAATGAACAACGTGCAAACCGGCTGAGATTCAAAGTCCAAACTAAGAAGACCGCAATCAAATCCCCCACAATAAAGCTTAGCACCCGCCCGCCGGTCCCCCTCACCTATCATCGTCATCTGAGCATCCTTGCCATCGAAAATCGACAAAGCGCAAAGTCCACATGAACTGAACTAAACTGCAAAGTCAGCTCAGGCGCAGCAACCCCAAAGTAAAATGTTGAGCGACTCGAACGCGATTAGGTGCCGTACGATATACGTTGGCTCCATGACGCCAGGAACCCCTTGTTCCACTAGGATAGCGGTAAACGTTTGTCGCTTGTGGGGTCATTACCATTATCACATGCGGCCACATTGTGCAAAGTTGGCTTTCCTGCTTGCTGTTTTGGTTACAACACCACCATCAGTGAGAGAAAGAACGCTTCGCTTTAAAAACAGCCAACCGGGCGGACTCGACACATCTAGCCGGCAAAATTAATCCTCCCAGGCGCAGTTATTGGCGGTGGCGCCACGAACACTGCAACTAGGGAAGAGGCACGTAAACCAACTCAGATACAGAGTTTTACCGCTCTTGTTTGTTCTTACCTCTTTGGTCAGTATTCTGTTTCTAATTGATTACGAATACGGCCGAAAGTCTGGTTTTGCAATTACGTTCAGGAAACAACGGCTGTCTGAACAACAAGCTCGAACCAGTGTCACCAATTTCGGGAACATAGTAATCCGTGTTCGATTTCATGTCAAACACGTTTACACATTGAAGAGAGTATCAGGGCGCAGCAACTCTTAGTGTATCGCGAGCCAATTTAAAAAAAAAAAGGGTGCCAATGCCGCCATTTCTCCGAACACGTAAATAGCCGGAGGCAAAGTACATCACAACAGAAGAGCAGCCTATATTTCTCGCTCACACCACAGTACGAACACATATACAACGAAAGAAAGCAAAACAAAAGTTGCCTCCACTTTCTACCCACGCCATTCCACTTATCGGGATTTTCATTTCTTCCAACAAGAGAGGGAGATACTGAACCATTTCACTGGAACCGGAAAGGGAAACGAGACAGGGGCGGAAGAAAACTAAGCCAGCTGGCGGCCGAATTCGTAATCGTGCCGCCCCATCCTACCTGGCGTCCACTAAAAACAACGGGCGACGAAAAGAAACAGCCCCCCGCGAAAGAAGTGAAAGCGCAATCCGAGGAAGGTAAAAAACTCTCGCTATCACCGCGATACGAAGCGGACGATCGTTTAGACGTGTTCGGTAGGCCGGAATAACGGTGACTTTGGGACGTGGCTCGTCAAAGCGCTCGGGCCACATGCATGTGGTTTGGGCAGCAATTCCCTAGGAGTGACAGCTGCAGTATCAGGGAGAATGCATCACAGGAAAGGTAACGGGAACAACGGAACAGGTGGGCTGAGCGCAAAAACGGAGAGTTTCCCCCTGAACAGTGCCGACTGCGTACACACATGTGCACGAAAAAAGGAACGGGGAGAGAATTTAAAGGCAAAGGCAGGAGGAAAAGAAGGATAGCAGCTAGAGATAGAAAGGCCCGCCAGTAACACGAGTGGGTGGCCGAGAGCTGTGCGAAAAAAGTATGCCGGATCGCAAGAACACCACCTACACCGCAAAGAGACCCCCCATATCCCATTGCTTTATTTTCGCGCCTCAGAGTTTGCGATAAGATACCCTCAATAACTTAGTGCGCACAGGTAATCGCTTAGCTATTGAATAGCCCCTAATTTTCTAATTCATATTGTCTTGGCCACACTTACAGTTATTCCTTGCGCCATCGGAGCCACCTGGTGTTAGCGCGCCGGCCGGCAGAAATGGGAAGTTGGGGCGGCAGCCCCGGCAGCGGAGGGCGCAATCACGCGTTATTCAGATGAAAGAAGCGGGTGCTCCTGGCTCGCTGTTTCCCCTGTAGACTCAATCATAGAAAAGGAAAAGGAGGCGGGAAAGGGGGCGGAAAAGGAGGCGCACGAGGGCCAAAAAAAGAAGCCGAGCTTTAATGTCCACCCGCCTTCCAGGGCCGCCCGCGTAGCTGCCAGTTGCGAGAAGGTAACAGATGGAGAAGGGTGTAGATGCCTGGATGGCAACAGTTCACTCGTATCCTCCCTCTGTAATACTAAAATTTTGCTGCTTTTCCTCCTCAATATAAATCGAAACATTGCGCCAAAACCTGGAGCGCCAGTCCTCGGAACATCGACAACCCGTGCCTGTGCAAACATTCTAGAACGCACGTGTGTGCATAGCAGGACTAATTCAGGACAGACGGCGCTTAATTTAAATCAACGCTTCAAAGCGAGGCTTTCAGCCTCTCACTAATGTCAGCTGTGGTCTACCCAAAAGGCCCTGCAGGAAAGTCAACTTTCACTGACGATGATGATGATCCTGGGTGAACTGCAAAAAAATTAGATCACTTCCCGTGATCGGAGGAACCTGGGTCCTTCGCGTTATGAAACTGACGGCATATGCTTAGTTGCGCTTTTCCGGCACGATCGAATCAGTGGAGAATAATGCGTGGACGTGTCGAATAAAACAGGAAATGCACCCCTCCGTCTACCCAAACGATGGTTGAACGCTAGGGAAAGCCACGGAATGTCCGTATCAGTTAACCACTAGACAGCACAATCGCAGTGCACACCGCTAGCTTCTTGGTTGATTCTTTTGGTGTTGAACTTGATTATGGAAAGCTTCGCATTCTCCCATCATTGTAGTTTTGCGAGAAGGGAGTTGATTTTTAAAACGTAGGTTCTATTTGCGTTCGTGAAACTTGCCCGTAGGGGGCGACTGTGCTTCCGCCACCACACAGGACTCGTCATTCCGTGATTTCATTGAGGATGCAGCAAGTATTCCCACAGCAAACACAATGGCCTAAGGCAGTATTCTTGTACCCGTCATTATCCAACACTCCATGGTTGTATCTCCGTATTTTGCGAATATGTTCATACCGTTTACAGATGCAGGGTCTTATTCCGAATCTGTGGGAAGTGCTCTTTTAGCGTGGCCCGACGCTCTAGCCACAGGTATAAAGACCAGGATAATCGACGTGTTTAAATAAAAATATCAAGCAAAACATTCGTAATACAATTATTATTCGCACTTTCCATCGATTATAGGGGCGCGACGGGGTATCCAAAACGGAGGACGGGACGATGATCGGGACGCGTAAGCGCGCGCGTCTGGAGGAATAAAAAAGCCGATCCGGGCCCATTAGTGTCTCTTCAGACCATCTTTACCCTTGCCGATAGGACTACGAATGTGCTTTGTCAAAGGCGAAGCAGTTTATAACGCCAGTCACACAGTGTTTTGCGGCATCAGGGAGGCCACCGATGAAATGCATCGATGAATTACCTGCAACCGAATGGCGCCACCAGCCAACCGCACTGCGTGAACGTTTGTTGGCACTGCAGGTTCTATAAAGGATGTTACAATTTAATCTATGCTCGTACAATTGTGCAAGCACACTTTAGGAATATTTATCAGGTGCCAAGAAGAGATCGGTAGACGCAACCGAGCACAGCGTGTTGTTATTGCCACTTGCGCAACTGTGTCGGGTTAAGATTATAATTTTGTGGGATGTTTTTCAAGGAAAGATCCAACGGCGTTTATGCAGGTTACAGGTAATAATAAAAATACCGAAACTAAATATCAAACGCTGACGCCTCTGTGGCGGGACCTGTTACATCAGCTGTGCTGTGCTTTCAGCGTGGTGTCGGAAACGACGATGCCGCAATAACCAGTTTATTTATGTATTACAAATACCTACATCGCCCATTCCTGGGGGGGAGGCGGTTTGAGAAAGAAAAAAAAGCAACAAGTTCAAATCACTAATCATACATGATGCTAGAAAGAGAACGAAGCACAAACAACCCAACAAAGCACAAAAAGCAACTCGAATGCAGCATTTATTAAAAGAAACCAGCACGCTAATAAAAGAAAGATGACGCTCTCTGTTGGTTCTTGGCTTCACTTTATTCTCGTGCGTGCGCATAGGAATGTTATGTGGAAGCATGGTGCCTTTCTTCAACCGTGGTTTCAGTGGCTGCAAACCATCTATTAATAAACGGCACACTCAACTTGCACAAAAAACACACAATCAATAACGAGAGAGCAAAATAAACTTACGGATATTGCTCCAGAAGAAGTCAGCTTTTGTGAAGTGACTACTGCAAACCCCATTGTGTTGCTGACACCTTTTCCAATGCGGAGCATAGTTATCCAAACCTTTCGGGCTTTCTAATCCCTTAGAAAGGTATGAAAGCTGTATTTTCCCAGCACTGAGCGATTTCTATACCGCGGTACACAGCACATTCCATTGCTTTTTGGTTTTGCGCTCTCAATCCCCACGTTTCCGAACACTCTGGCTGCCGTCGCCCGGGACGCCGATCCTCTACAAACAGCTTCGGAAAAAAGGCGCGCGGCGGCGCCACCGTTGATGGAAAGGGCGAATTGCTGCACGCGCTCCAAACTATACCCCTGAGGTGTAGCCTCAGTACTTGTCCCTTCCCGGCACGCACGGGAGACAACTTTGCCCAGACATTACGTAAGGTGTTTCGGTTTCTGTACGTTTCAGATTGCTTAAACACATTTGCAGTTGGCTGCAGCAGAGAAATTCTCTCACAGTAACACACATCATTAAAGAAACCGTAATGGTGAAACACCCCAGAAAGGTAATGGGTACGTAGAGGAAAATGCAAAGCACAAACATATAGCAGCAACAAAAACAGGCATGGCAAAAGAAGAATCAGACACATCGCAAGAGAAATGTGGCGCGCCTGACCAACAAGACAGAAAAGGCCGATGTCGAGTGAAGCTCGTCGTAACAAACCCTTGCGAAGATTGCACATAGTCGCCCGGGGCATGAACCATAGCGAAGCTGGATGATTTCTTTCTGTGTAAGCATCGCTGTGTAAGTCATCGCTTCTCGCTGTAGTATTAGAACGCATGGTCATATTTATGTATATCGTCTTCTTCCTGATTTATGACTGGCGGGCCCGGATAGTTTGTCGGCAGGCTTCTACATTTCTCCTAAAGCGGAACGCGTCATCCCGTGCTAGAACTGCCTTCGCGAACTAGGCGCCTATAGCGGGACCTGTCTTGTCCTCCCCCTTGTGGCGCGGATGCACGTGAACCGTTTTCCTGGTATTGTTTTTCTTGGAGCGCCACGCGGAAGTCTGGACGACGCCGGGAGGTCCTCGTCACGACCATGCTAACGTACGCAGTAAAGGGCGGGAGTAACAATGACTCAGTATTTTGGTGACGCTGCACAAACTACGGCCAGCAACAACAGCTTAGCTCTTAGAAACAAAATCGAAGGCCAACGAAGACTTTAAACATCCGGGAATCACTGTTAAGAACTATAGAAGATCAAGAAAGAAAGATCAGGATAACTTTTAGAGATGCATCAGCTACTTCGAAGAGAGACTTTGAATCGCCTTACCAGCCGTACTTCTAAGACAGGAGAGGCGCGCGTCCTTTCCAAGGAGATCAGCTTCTTAAAGGATAACGCAAACACGCTTTGCTGAGCTTCCCCTCTCAATCGTTTTCCCCGGCCGCTTCAGGCTCCCTCCGCTCTCTGCTAAGCGAAGAGAATGAATTCAAACATCTCCCTTAAATCCGGCAGCTCGATGAAAAAAAAAAGAGAATAAGCGTGTATGCTGATGCCGGACAGACGATTTGGGCAGAGTGAGACGAAAAGCGAGCACAGCACTAAGTGGCAAGAAGCTAAAAGCTCAAAGCACGCAAAAAGAAAGGAAACGAAAATTCAAGGGGACGCAGATTCGACAGGCTGCGCATCCTCCGAAATGCCTTTGCAGCGCTCACGCAATCAACTACTGTTACATACTGTGATTTCTATCTCGATTTTCCTTGAAAATTTTTGCTCTTCCTGGATGCGTATTCTGTGAGAGGTAAGCAAACATGTAACAATTAAGTAAATCAATAGGTTTAATGAGAGGGGGTAACAGAAGCAATGCAAATAAAGGGGAAAAATAGAGGCAAGGCACCCGCTGTGGAATTCGGGAAGGCATGGCGGAGTGCATATGATGCGCTTTTTTCAGGGTATTCAAGACCATGCATTCAAGGCAGAAGTAGTGCGTACGTCGATGACGATTACTACAAAGAAACAAAAACGCAAAAGGACGGGGGTGTAGGGAGTGAAGGTGGAGCGTTTTAGGGGTGAAGCCCCATAGAGGCCGGGGCTGTTGGTGTCTGCTGTGGCAGCCGTCGTCGTCGTAATCGTCGTCTCATGTAGCCACAGTACTAAAACACCGGGAAACGCGTTTAATCTTCGCTATGGAGCGCGTCGTAACGCGTACTGAGAAGCACAGAGACACTCGTTTACGCCTTGCGCTAGACAGCTTCGTGCTTCAAAGAGAAGAGCCTTTACACCAAAGCTGTATACCTGCAACACCCCAATGGTTTCATCTCCGTTGGCAAAAACGACAAGGCGCCAAGAATGCCTTTAGACACTGCATGCTTTGCCCCTCTCCAGGTTTGAAGTTAGTGGAGATGGCCCGGGATTTTTAGTTGCGTAGTACCTTAGGACCGCACAATGTCCGTCCGCGTCCGTGCGCATAGCTTTTGCAATCGCAAAAAAAAATCACACAGGCGTCGGCAGGATTCGAGCGTGTGTCCGCTAGACCAGACAGAGTTAGTGTCGGTCGTCTTATCCATTGGGTTGCGACCGTTTTTAATTACCTTTATTGGGCTACAACCATGAGTTAGTACCCGAGAGTCAAACGGCTTACTCCCTCGCCTGTAATGGTGCGGAGTACCTTAGGAGCTCGCAATATCCGTCCCGGTCCATCCATGCGCACACCACCATCAAGGGAAAATCAAGGGAAATTCGATTTCAGCCGTGACTTGCCGTTTCATTTAGGGAATAATCAAGATTGAACTTTCGGATCAAGTCGAATGACGGTCTTTGCGCAAATGGGATGTCACTTCAAGCGCAACTTGGATGTCAATTCGAGTCCCCGGACTCCTCACCCTCACCATCTACGGAGTGGAGATGTTCCAATTTTACCTAACTACATCGCTTATTTGAGGGGCGTTTGCGGTTATAGCGATGCCAATGTTACCGTAACGATGCAATCTGGGGAAGGAAGCAAACTTCCAGTTTGTCTGCAGAGTCCGTTTATAAGTACCAACTGTTCCCTGAAATCTTGTGGTACGAAATACCAAAAGGCGCTCATCGTCGTACGGAACACCAACAACGGAATCAGACATAACAGAAGGGTGACTTTCCACACAACTGAAAAACGACAAAAGTTATTATACTTTGCGGCCACATTTAAAAAAAAAACTCAGAAAAGGTAAAGAATAGGTAGAAAGTTTTTATATTTGGTTAGTACGAAATTTTAATCTCCCTAGAAAATGATACGCGGCAGTGTCTTTCTAGCCGCTGTTTTGTTAGGAAGCTAAAAAATATTTATTTGTTGATTCAATAAAGGTAAAATTTTTATAACATAAAAAGAGCGTCGTAGCTTCCTCTAAACTAATTTAGTTTTGTGTGCGGAACACGGCTCACCGTGCGACGCCGTGAGCTAAAAGTCTAACTGTTGTGACTTTCCTGAAAAATTCTTTCGGCAACACAATAGCAACCAAGTCGGCACTTGGTTTGCACACATGGGGTCATGAAAGCCCTGATTTATTAGTAAAAAGGGGCAATGAGCATTTATTGTACCGTCTGCTTCCAGCCACAAAAACAAATTTTTTCAAATGCGAATTCGGGCGTGAGTGGAAGCATTTTTCAATGCGTTAACTTTTAATGGCTGCCTTTACAGTACCGTCATTTAGCGGGCTATACAACCGCACGAAATCGCGCCCTCAGCACCTGGTATACTTTAAGGTACACCCATCTTTGTTTCCTCCGTCCCAAGCCACCGATTGGCTGGAAATGCGCCGACAAATCCCCCGGCCCCCGGATAGAAATAATATTCTTTGTTTACGAATAATAAAATGCACATGAAATAAAAGAACGAGCTCAAAAAAATATCACGCAAATTGTCAACCCAAATAGTAAGCCTAAAAAACACTGCATTCAACCAGAAGTAAAAGCTTAGGGTTTCGGTTGAAATCTGCGAGCTTATATTTCAGTCAACCTAATGAACAAGCAGGATTCCGTAAAGGCTATTCAGCAATGGACCATATTCACACGATCAATCAGGTGATAGAGAGGTGCGCTGAGTATACCGAACGCCTATATATAGAAAAACAGCGCTAAAACGGGACAAAAGAACGTGACAAGACTGGGCAAGAATATTTCAGCGCCCAGTCTTGTCACGTTCTTTTGTCCCGTTTTAGCGCTGTTTATCTATATTCAGTTATGTACCAACAAGCCCGCACCAACACACTTTTTCAGCCTATATATAGCATTCATAGATTATGGGAAAGCATATGACTCCAACGAGACCTCAACAGTCATTCAGGCTTTACAAAACTAGGGTGCAGGTGAGGAGTATGTAAGAACATTAGAGGATATTTAGAATGGGTCCACAGCTACCATCATCCTCTATAAGTGAAGCAGTAAAATACCTATGAGGAAGGGCGTCAGACAAGAATACATCTCTCTTGTTATCCAATCTCTCAAGAAGAATCTCTCCAATGTTATCCACAACATGTTTACCAGAAGTACTCAGAACATTGGATTAGGAACATGTGGGCGGAAGAATTAATGGAGAATAGCTCAGTAAACTCAGATTTGCTGATGACGTTGTTTTGCTAGGTAACTAGGGTTACAAATCGCAAAGCATGCTTTCCGCACTGGACAGAGTAGAACCGTGGGCTTGAAAATCAATATGCAGAAAATAAAGTAATGATCAACAACCTCGGTACAGCACACTGGTTTGCGATAGGCGGCGAGAAAGTGGAAGTGGTAAGCGAATATACCTACCTAGGTGAAGTTGGGACCACGGATTCCCACTATGAGGCAGACATAATTAGAAGGGTAAGAATTGGATGGAGTGCATACGGCAGGCTTTCTTAGATAATGAATGGCAGCCTACCATTGGCCTTGAAGAAGAAAGTGTATGACAGCTGCATATTACCGGTACTCACCTACGGGGCAGAAACTTGGAGGCGGATGTGAAATAACCCGCTTAATACGCCGTTCATCATCATCATCATCACCAGCCTGTCTACGCCCACTGCAGGGCAAAGGCCTCTCCCATTATTCTCCAATTATATCGGTCCAGTGTCAACTGTGACCAATGTATCCCCGCAAACTTCTTGATCTCATCTGCCCATCTAACTTTCTGCCGCCCCCTTCAACGCTTGCCCTCTCTAGGGATCCACTCTGTTACCCTTAATGACCAGCGGTTATCTTGCCTTCGCATTACATGCCCTGCCCACGTCCATTTCTTCTTAATTTCTACTAATATGTCTTTAACACCAGTTTGCTCCCTGACCCACTCCGCTCTCTTCTTGTCCCTTAATGTTACACCTATCATTTTCCGCTCCATTGCCCGCTGAGTCGTTCTCAATTTAAGTTGAACCCTCTTAGTGAGCCTCCAAGTTTCTGCCCCGTAGGTGAGTACCGGTAAGATGCAGCTGTCATACACTTTCTTCTTCAGCGACAATGGTAGGCTGCTATTCATTATCTGAGAATGTCTGCCATATGCACCCCACCCCATTCTGATCCTTCTAATTATCTCTGCCTCATGGTTGGGATCTGGGGTCACAACTTGGCCTGAGTAGATATATTCGCTTACCACTTCCACTGCCTCGCCACCTATCTCAAACTGTTGTGTTGTCCCGAGTTTATTGATCATTACTTTAGTTTTCTGGATAATAATTTTCAGGCCCACGGTTCTACTCTGTTCGCCCAGTGCGGAAAGCATGCTTTGCAATTCGTCCCCCGAGTTACTTAGCAGGGCAACGTCATCAGCAAATCTGAGGTTACTGAGGTATTCTCCATTAACCCTTACTCCCACCTGTTCCCAATCCAACGTTCTGAATACTTCTTATAAGCATGCTTTGAATAACATTGGAGAGATTGTGTCTCCTTGTCTGACACCCTCCCTTATAGGTATTTTACTGCTCTCCCTATGGAGGATGATGGTAGCTGTAGACCCATTGTAGATATCCTCTAGTATTCTTACATAATGCTCATCTACCCCCTGGTTCCGTAATGCCTGTGTGACTGCTGGGGTTTCGACCGAGTGAAATGCTTTCTCATAATCTATGAAGGCTATATATATGGGTTCAGTATACTCAGCGCACTTCTCTATCACCTGATTGATCGTGTGAATATGGTCCATTGTTGAATAACCTTTACGGAACCCTGCTTATTCTTTAGGTTGACTGAAATCTAAGGTTGCAGAGATTCGGTTAGCGATTACCTTGGTAAATACCTTGTAGGCGACTGACAGTAAGCTGATCGGCCTGTAATTTTTCAAGTCCTTCATGTCGCCTTTCTTATGGATTAGGATGATGTTCGCGTTCTTCCAAGATTCTGGTACCATTGTGGTCATTAGGCATTGCGTATACAGGTTTGCCAGTTTTTCAAGTACAATTTCTCCGCCATCCTTCAAGAGGTCTGCTGTTATCTGATCCTCACCAGGTGCTTTGCCCCCTTTCATTTCTTTCAAGGCCTTCCTTACTTCTTCGGTCGTTACTGGTGGGATGTCTATCTCCTCTGAATTACTGTCTCGTTCGGCATTATCCTGTATGTCCCGGCTACTGTACAGATCCCTATAGAACTCCTCGGCCACTGTGACTATTTTATCCCTGTTTGTGATGACATTGCCTTGCTTATCCTTAAGTGCATACATCCGATTTTTCCCCACGCCAAGACGTCTCTTCACTGCTTTCAGGCTACCTCTGTTTTTTACATCGTATTCGATCCTCTCCATATTATACTTCCGTATGTAAGCTGTCTTGCGCTTATTGATTAACGTCGAGAGCTCGGCTAGTTCTATTCTGTCAGCTGAAGTGGAGATTCTCATGGTTTGCCGTTTCCTGATTAGATCTTTCGTCTCCTGTGAAAGTTTACCAGTATCCTGTCTAGCCTTAGTGCCCCCGAATCCTACTGCACACTCCGTGATAATGCGTGTAAGGTTGTCGCTGGCTTCCTTTGTCGTAAGCTCGGCTTCCTCGTTAAGGGCGGAATATCGGTTCTGCAGCGCGACCCTGATTTTTTATACTTTACGTCTTAATACGCCGTTATTTGGCGGCAATAAACCATCGCGCACTCTGGAGAGCGGACAAAAACTGGTAACTGCATTGAGTGCACCAAATCGGCGCCTTTTTGAGGAAACGGTAAATTTGGAATTCCTGATCAAACCAAGTAAAACATAGCATGGCTCTTCCGCGTGCAGTAAACCCATAGTGCGTTATTACGCTAGCGTACGCAGTCTTGTTGGCTTCTGTTCAATAGAAAAGGGCCGTTGGTGGCTTAGGAGTGAAAGAGCGAGGACCTGTCAGGACTTCTTATGAGTAATGAATGCTCAATCGTTATTGCTTGGTGAATCAAAATAAATCCTGGAATTGTGGGCCCCGCCGCGTTCTTTGGCCACAGAAAAGCAGAAGCTACCGCAGCGGGGCGCCTCACCGAGTGCCCTGGCTCGCTGGGGACTGTAGCGGTGCCGGGTGAGTTAGCGGCTTGGGCTAGTTAGCGCGGCGTGGGGTTCTGAAATTACACTTGCTCTCACCAGGATCGTCATTCTTCACCTTTGAGCCTTTCATTTTTGCGCGTTAAGCCTCTGTTTAAGTAGCCCTAACATTAAGCATCACTTCGTGCCGTGCTACGTCGAACGTTTTATACGTAAAGCTTCGGGTACGGTAGACGAGATGGGAACTCAAAGCGCCACGTGGTGGCGCTAGCCGTTCGGATGGCCATAAGACAGCAAGAAATTAAACTCATGTATGATTTGTATACCTTGAGCAAGCCTCGCAAGAATATTTTTCATGTTTTCGAGTGTGAAAATCCCAATACGAAACGGAAACAGGAACCAACCCTGCATTTTTGCTGGAACTGAACAGAACCGTTGTTTTTCACCCTGCTGGGGCCCTATTCTCGACTGGACAAATTCCCAGGCAATTCGCCATGTGTTCTTTGCGTAAGCACGACGTACGCAATGAGTGACGGGATGCACATATAGCTATGACGACATGCAGTGTAATTTAATGCTTCACTCATAAAGATCCGACCAAGGTATCTAATATTGCGCATAAAAGATATAAAAAAACTCGGCACACACTATAAAATTAAGACGGTAGCTGACGCTGGCAAAAGAAACACAATTCTGTAAGTCAAAAGTGGTCAACACCACAGGGGGATGGAGTACTTTGATCCAAAAGCGACCGAAAGGGAGATGTCGAGCTAAAAACATCAACCATTTTTTCACCCTATCTATTTATTTCTTTCAATAAATTTTAATAAAATAGTTGGGGTCTCTGCTTCAAGGCAAGCTTTCTTGCGTTATCACCTTCCCGGCCGCCACCGCCGCCAAGCTATCGTCTGCTGCTATGTTACAAGCCTATGGCGTGATAGACATAAAAGTAAAATACTGCACGTCAGTTGTATGCTACGTGATCTCTGACTTGGAAACAGTCGAAACTAATATTTTTTTTGGTAGAAAATATGCTTTAACCGCGCGTCATGGGAAACAGCGCCTGCTGCAAATTCCGGGACATTTCTCGGCGTGGATGATCGGCGAAACTTTTTGCTATATTTCGCAGAAAAACAGCCGCCATTTTTAAGCTGTTACGTAACATTACGTCACTTTTACGCACGCTGAAGTTGCCAATGAGGAACGTGATCGTTCCCGCCAACTGTTTAAATTACGTCATGCCTTCTCAGCCAATCACAGAGAGGGCGTGTATTATAAGCAGTATTGTTATTTAATAGCAAAACCAGGCCTACGTGGTCATGTTCGGTGCATTTAGTCTAGTATTTTATTGCCGGACATGAATTATGCCCTTTCAGAAAACAGTAATAAGGCAAACTTCAGGACTGTTGACAGTAAACGTCATGAAACGTCAAAATTACGAAACCACACACAACCCACTTAACCGCTTCGTAAACCGGAAGAACGTGACCAAAGTTGAAGGCCAATCAGAAAATACGTCAGGCAAATTGCCCTAATCCCTGGGAATTTGTGTAGTCGAGAAGAGGGCCCCTGAATGATTACCTGAACTGAACAGAAAAAGGGGAGTATGAGAACCACCGACGTGTCTCCGCTATTAAAAGTAGTCCCGAACGCACAAACGATTTCATGCTAAATCTGTCTTCCCTACACTAATAAAATATAAAACAGTGATAACTAACTCCCTTGCTTTTTACTTCTACAACGTGCCTATCGACATACAAAAAGCCAAACAATATAACAAGCGAAAAGTACTTACCACTTGGCTGCATGAATAAACATGGCCGCTAGTTCTGTTCTATCGCAATAGTAGAAGTTTACTAGACATTATTGCTCCATAGCAGCCACCCCATGTTTTCTCATAAGAGGAGAGTGTTTTCTGTCGCTCCTTGAACTAATAGTAACATAGTAGTAGGTGCATTTATAAGCAATGTATTTACCGAATTCTAACGCACCCTGATTCCAACATGCACCCGATCTGCATGACCGAAAGAAAAAAAACAACCTTCAGTTTGCACCCGAGTCCAACGCCCATGCGATTTTAAGGCTTTTTTTTTTCCAAAAAAAGGTATGCGTTGGAATTGGGTGAATACGGTAGTACTGGCTCAAGCATTACTCACATATTTATAAAGGCCTTTTTAAACACTTAATATTATACATGCATTTGCGCATCTACTCGTGAGACAGACTTTGTCGTGGGAAATAAATATCTTAAGAGGGAACTGTATCTACGCTATTCTACTGCGTCACATTACCGACACCAGGGCGTTCAGAACAAAGCTATTATTGTGCCAGTCATTGTCCAACACGCCTTGGTTGTATCTCCGTATTTTGCGAATATATTCTTCCAGTATACAGATGCAGGGTCTTATTCCCAATCTCTGGGAAGCGCTACTTTTAGCATGGCCCGACGTACTAACCAAATGTATAATGGTTAGGATAATCGACATGTTGATATAAAAATACCAAGCAAAATATTCTTAATACGATTGTTATTGCTATAGCCGTTCCAAACTCTAACCCTGAGGTGTATCCTTACTACTTCTTCATTCCCGGCCCTCACCGGAGACAAATTTGACCAGAGTTTACGTAAGGTGTTTCGGTTTCTGTACGTTTCAGCTTGCTTAAACACATTTGCAGTCGCCTGCAGCGGAGAAATACTCTCAAAGTAACTCACATTATTAAAGAAACCATAACAGAAAAACAACCCGGAAAGGTAAGAAAGGTAGTTCGAGGAAAACGCAAAGTAGAACTATATAGCAGGAACAAAAAGAGGCATAACCACCGAAAAATAAGGCCCATCGCAAGAGAAATGTGGCGTGTCCGACAAAGAAGACAGAATGCCGATGTCGAGTGAAACTCGTCGTAAGAAAAGCTTCGCGAAGACTGCCCATAGTCGCCCAGGGCACGTACCATAGCGAAGGTGGATGATTCCTTTCTGTCTAATCAATCAAAGACACGCCGCCACGCATTGCATTAGGTTTGAAATTGTTTATTTACTTGTTCCGTCATCGCTTTTCGCTATTGTAGAACTCATCGTCATATTTATGTATATCGACTTCTTCCTCATTCATGACTAGCGGGCCCGGATAGTTTTGTCGGCAGGCTTTCACATTTCTTCTAAAGTGGAACGCATCATCATGTGCTAGAACTGCTTTCGCGAACTAGGCGCCTATAGCGGGAGCTGTCTTGTCCTCCCCGTTGAGGCGCGGATGCACGTGGACTGTTTTCTTCGTAGTATTTCTTGGGAGCGCCACACGGAAGTCTGGACGACTCCGGGCGCTCCCCGTGATGCGCCTGCTCACGTGCGCAGTAAAGGGAGGGAGTAACTATGACCCGCTATTTTGATGATGCTGCAGAAACTACGGCCAGAAACAATAGCTTAGCTATTAAAAACAAAAACAAAAACGAAGGCCAACGAAGACTAAACATCCGGGAATCAGTGTTAAGAACTATAGAAGATAAAGTAAGAAAGATCAGGATAACTTTTAGAGATGCATCACCTACTTCGATGGGCGACTTTGAATCACCTTACCAGATTTACTTCTCATACAGGAGAGGCACGCGTCCTTTCCAAGGAGACCAGCTCCTTAAAGGATAACGCAAACAAGATTTGCTGCCCTTCCCCTCTCAATCGTTTTCGCCGGCCGTTTCAGGCTCCCTCCGCTCTCTGCTAAGCGAAGCGGATGAATGCAAACATTTCCCGTAAATCCAGCAGCTCGATGAAAAAAAGAGAATAAGCGCGTATGCTGATGCCGGGCGGAACATTTGGGGGGAGTGAGACGAGGAGCGAGCACAGCACTAACTGACAAAAAGCTAAAAGCTCAAAGCACGCAAAAAGAAAGGAAAGAAAAATCCAAGGGGATGCAGCTTCGACAGCCTGCGCATACACCGAAATTACTTTGCAGCGCACACGCAATCAACTCCTTGTTACGTAGTTACATCTCTATCTCTATTTCCTTTGAAAATTTTTGCTCCTCCTGGGTGCGTGTCCTGTGAGAGGTAAGCAAACATATAACAATCAATTAAATCCATAGGTTTAATGAGAGGGGGTAACAGAAACAATGAAACTAAAGAGGAAAAATAGAGGCAAGGCACCCGATGTGGAATTCGGGAAGGCATGGCGGAGTGCCTATGATGCGCCCTTTTCAGGGTATTCAAGACCATGCATTCAAGGCAGAAGTAGTGCGTACGTCAATAACGATTACTACAAAAAAAAAAAAAAAAAAAAAAAAAAAACGTACGTAGGTGCAGAGAGTGAAGGTGGAGCTTTTTAGGGGTGAAGCCCCATAGAGGCCGGGGCTGTTGGTGTCTGCTGTGGCAGCCGTCGTCGTCGTAATCGTCGTCTCATGTAGCCACAGCACTAAAACACCGGGAAACGCGTTTACTCTTCGCTATGGAGCGCGTCGTAACGCGTAATAAAAAGCACCGCGACATTCGTTTACGCCTAGGCCAGATAGCTTCGTGCTTCAAAGACAAGAGACTTTACACCAAAGCTGTATACCTGCAACACCCCAATGGTTTCATCTCCGTTGGCAAAAACGACAAGGCGCCAAGAATGCCTTTATACACTGCATGCTTCGCCCCTCTCCAGGTATGAAGTTAGTGGAGATGGCCCGGGATTTTTAGTTGCGTAGTACCTTAGGACCGCACAATGTCCGTCCGCGTCCGTGCGCATAGCTTTTGCAATCGCAAAAAAAATCACACAGGCGTCGGCAGGATTCGAGCGTGTGTCCGCTAGACCAGACAGAGTTAGTGTCGGTCGTCTTATCCATTGGGTTGCGACCGTTTTTAATTACCTTTATTGGGCTACAACCATGAGTTAGTACCCGAGAGTCAAACGGCTTACTCCCTCGCCTGTAACGGTGCGGAGTACCTTAGGAGCTCGCAATATCCGTCTCGGTCCATCCATGCGCACACCACCATCAAGGGAAAATCAAGGGAAATTCGATTTCAGCCGTGACTTGCCGTTTTATTTAGGGAATAATCAAGATTGAACTTTCAGATCAAGTCGAATGACGGTCTTTGCGCAAATGGGATGTCACTTCGAGCGCAACTTGGATGTCAATTCGAGTCCCCGGACTCCTCACCCTCACCATCTACGGAGTGGAGATGTTCCAATTTTACCTAACTACATCGCTTATTTGAGGGGCGTTTGCGGTTATAGCGATGCCAATGTTACCGTAACGAGGCAATCTGGGGAAGGAAGCAAACTTCCAGTTTGTCTGCATAGTCCATTTATAAGTACCAACTGTTCCCTGAAATCTTGTTGTAAGATGTACCAGAAGGCGCTCATCGTTGTACGGAACACTAAAAACGGAATCAGACAACAAAAGGGTGACTGTCCACACAACTGAAAAACGACAAAAGTTATTATACTTTGCGGCCACATTTTTAAAAAAAACTCAGAAAAGGGAAAGAATAGCTACAATGTTTTTATATTTGGTTAGTATGAAATTTCAATCTCCCTAGAAAATGATACGCGGCGGTGTGTTTCTAGCCGCTGTTTTGTTAGGAAGCTAAGAAATATTTATTTGTTGGTTCAATAAAGGTAAAATTTTTATAACATGAAAAGAGCGTTGTAGCTTCCTCTAAACTAATTTATTTTTGTGTGCGGAGCACAGCTCACCGTGCGGCGTCGTGAGGTAAAAGTCTAACTGTTGTGACTTTCCTGAAAAATTCTTTCGGCAACACAATAGCAACCAAGACAGCACTTAGTTTGCACACATGGGGTCATGAAAGCCCTGATTTATTAGTAAAAAGGGGCAATGAGCATTTATTGTACCGTCTGCTTCCAGCCACAAAAACACATTTTTTCAAATGTGAATTAGGGCGTGAGTGGAAGCATTTTTCAATGCGTAAACTTTTAATGGCTGCCTTTACAGTACCGTCATTTAGCGGGCTATACAACCGCACAAAATCGCGCCCTCAGCACCTGGTATACTTTAAGGTACACCCATTCTTGTTTCCTCCGTTCCAAGCCACCGATTGGCTGGAAATGTGACGAGAAATCCCCCGGCCCCCGGATATAAATAATATTCTTTGTTTACGAATAATAAAATGCACATGAAATAAAAGAACGAGCTAAAAAAAATATCACGCAAATTGTCAACCCAAATAGTAAGCCTAAAAAACACTGCATTCAACCAGAAGTAAAAGCTTAGGGTTTAGGTTGAAATCTGCGAGCTTATATTTCAGTCAACCTAATGAACAAGCAGGATTCCGTAAAGGCTATTCAGCAATGGACCATATTCACACGATCAATCAGGTGATAGAGAGGTGCGCTGAGTATAGCGAACGCCTATATATAGAAAAACAGCGCTAAAACGGGACAAAAGAACGTGACAAGACTGGGCAAGAATATTTCAGCGCCCAGTCTTGTCACGTTCTTTTGTCCCGTTTTAGCGCTGTTTTTCTATATTCAGTTATGTACCAACAAGCCCGCACCAACACACTTTTTCAGCCTATATATAGCATTCATAGATTATGGGAAAGCATTTGACTCCAACGAAACCTCAACAGTCATTCAGGCATTACAAAACTAGGGTGCAGGTGAGGAGTATGTAAGAACATTAGAGGATATTTACAATGGGTCCACAGCTACCATCAACCTCCATAAGGGAAGCAGTAAAATACCTATGAGGAAGGGCGTCAGACAAGGATACATAATCTCTCCAATGTTATACACAACATGTTTACCAGAAGTACTCAGAACATTGGATTAGGAACATTTGGGAGGAAAAATTAATGGAGAATAGCTCAGTAAACTCAGATTTGCTGATGACGTTGTTTTGCTAGGTAACTAGGGTTACAAATCGCAAAGCATGCTTTCCGCACTGGACAGAGTAGAACCGTGGGCTTGAAAATCAATATGCAGAAAATAAAGTAATGATCAACAACCTCGGTACAGCACACTGGTTTGCGATAGGCGGCGAGGAAGTGGAAGTAGTAAGCGAATATACCTACCTAGGTGAAGTTGGGACCACGGATTCCCACTATGAGGCAGAGATAATTAGAAGGGTAAGAATTGGATGGAGTGCATACGGCAGGCTTTCTCAGATAATGAATGGCAGCCTACCATTGGCCCTGAAGAAGAAAGTGTATGACAGCTGCATATTACCGGTACTCACCTACGGGGCAGAAACTTGGAGGCGGATGTGAAATAACCCGCTTAATACGCCGTTCATCATCATCATCATCACCAGCCTGTCTACGCCCACTGCAGGCAAAGGCCTCTCCCATTATTCTCCAATTACATCGGTCCTGTGTCAACTGTGACCAATGTATCCCCGCAAACTTCTTGATCTCATCTGCCCATCTAACTTTCTGCCGCCCCCTTCAACGCTTGCCTTCTCTAGGGATCCACTCTGTTACCCTTAATGACCAGCGGTTATCTTGCCTTCGCATTACATGCCCTGCCCACGTCCATTTCTTCTTAATTTCTACTAATATGTCTTTAACACCAGTTTGCTCCCTGACCCACTCCGCTCTCTTCTTGTCCCTTAATGTTACACCTATCATTTTCCGCTCCATTGCCCGCTGAGTCGTTCTCAAGTTGAACCCTCTTAGTGAGCCTCCAAGTTTCTGCCCCGTAGGTGAGTACCGGTAAGATGCAGCTGTCATACACTTTCTTCTTCAGCGACAATGGTAGGCTGCTATTCATTATCTGAGAATGTCTGCCATATGCACCCCACCCCATTCTGATCCTTCTAATTATCTCTGCCTCATGGTTGGGATCTGGGGTCACAACTTGGCCTGAGTAGATATATTCGCTTACCACTTCCACTGCCTCGCCACCTATCTCAAACTGTTGTGTTGTCCCGAGTTTATTGATCATTACTTTAGTTTTCTGCATAATAATTTTCAGGCCCACGGTTCTACTCTGTTCGCCCAGTGCGGAAAGCATGCTTTGCAATTCGTCCCCCGAGTTACTTAGCAGGGCAACGTCATCAGCAAATCTGAGGTTACTGAGGTATTCTCCATTAACCCTTACTCCCGCCTGTTCCCAATCCAACGTTCTGAATACTTCTTGTAAGCATGCTTTGAATAACATTGGAGAGATTGTGTCTCCTTGTCTGACACCCTTCCTTATAGGTATTTTACTGCTCTCCCTATGGAGGATGATGGTAGCTGTAGACCCATTGTAGATATCCTCTAGTATTCTTACATAATGCTCATCTACCCCCTGGTTCCGTAATGCCTGTGTCACTGCTGGGGTTTCGACCGAGTCAAATGCTTTCTCATAATCTATGAAGGCTATATATATGGGTTCAGTATACTCAGCGCACTTCTCTATCACCTGATTGATCGTGTGAATATGGTCCATTGTTGAATAACCTTTACGGAACCCTGCTTGTTCTTTAGGTTGACTGAAATCTAAGGTTGCAGAGATTCGGTTAGCGATTACCTTGGTAAATACCTTGTAGGCGACTGACAGTAAGCTGATCGGCCTGTAATTTTTCAAGTCCTTCATGTCGCCTTTCTTATGGATTAGGATGATGTTCGCGTTCTTCCAAGATTCTGGTACCATTGCGGTCATTAGGCATTGCGTATACAGGTTTGCCAGTTTTTCAAGTACAATTTCTCCGCCATCCTTCAAGAGGTCTGCTGTTATCTGATCCTCACCAGGTGCTTTGCCCCCTTTCATTTCTTTCAAGGCCTTCCTTACTTCTTCGGTCGTTACTGGTGGGATGTCTATCTCCTCTGAATTACTGTCTCGTTCGGCATTTTCCTGTATGTCCCGGCTACTGTACAGATCCCTATAGAACTCCTCGGCCACTGTGACTATTTTATCCCTATTTGTGATGACATTGCCTTGCTTATCCTTAAGTGCATACATCCGATCTTTCCCCACGCCAAGACGTCTCTTCACTGCTTTCAGGCTACCTCCGTTTTTTACATCGTATTCGATCATCTCCATATTATACTTCCGTATGTCAGCTGTTTTGCGCTTATTGATTAACTTCGAGAGCTCGACTAGTTCTATTCTGTCAGCTGAAGTGGAGATTCTCATGGTTTGCCGTTTCCTGATTAGATCTTTCGTCTCCTGTGAAAGTTTACCAGTATCCTGTCTAGCCTTACTGCCCCCGAATCCTACTGCACACTCCGTGATAATGCGTGTAAGGTTGTCGCTGGCTTCCTTTGTCGTAAGTTTGGCTTCCTCGTTAAGGGCGGAATATCGGTTCTGCAGCGCGACCTTGATTTTTTCTACTTTACGTCTTAATACGCCGTTATTTGGCGGCAATAAACCACCGCGCACTCTGGAGAGCGGACGGAAACTGGTAACTGCATTGAGTGCACCAAATCGGCGCCTTTTTGAGGAAACAGTAAATTTGGAATCCCTGATCAAACCAAGTAAAACATAGCATGGCTCTTCCGCGTGCAGTAAACCCATTGTGCGTTATTACGCTAGTGTACGCAGTCTTGTTGGCTTCTGTTCAATAGAAAAGGGCCGTTGGTGGCTTAGGAGTGAAAGAGCGAGGACCTGTCAGGACTTCTTATGAGTAATGAATGCTCAATCGTTATTGCTTGGTGAATCAAAATAAATCCTGGAATTGTGGGCGCCGCCGCGTTCTTTGGCCACAGAAAAGCAGAAGCTACCGCAGCGGGGCGCCTCACCGAGTGCCCTGGCTCGCTGGGGACTGTTGCGGTGCCGGGTGAGTTAGCGCCTTGGGCTTGTTAGCGCGGCGTGGGGTTCTGAAATTACACTTGCTCTCACCAGGATCGTCATTCTTCACCTTTGAGCCTTTCATTTTTGCTCGTTAAGCCTCTGTTTAAGTAGCCCTAACATTAAGCATCACTTCGTGCCGTGCTACGTCGAACATTTTATACGTAAAGCTTCGGGTACGGTTGACGAGATGGGAACTCAAAGCGCCACGTTAGGACTAAAGTTAAGCAGGCGAATACGCCTTCTCCCGCGGTGGCGCTAGCCGTTCGGATGGCCATAAGACAGCAAGAAATTAAACTCATGTATGATTTGTATACCTTGAGCAAGCGTCGCAAGAATATTTTTTATGTTTTCGAGTGTGAAAATCCCAATACGAAACGGAAACAGGAATCAACCCTGCATTTTTGCTGGAACTGAACAGAACCGTTGTTTTTCACCCTGCTGGGGCCCTATTCTCGACTGGAGAAATTCCCAGGCAATTCGCCATGTGTTTTTTGCCTAAGCACGACGTACGCAATGAGTGACGGGATGCACATATAGCTATGACGACATGCAGTGTAATTTAATGCTTCACTCATAAAGATCCGACCAAGGTATCTAATATTGCGCATAAAAGATATAAAAAAACTCGGCACGCACTATAAAATTATGACGGTAGCTGGCGCTGGCAAAAGAAACACAATTCTGAAAGTCAAAAGTGGTCAACACCACAAGGCGATGGAGTACTTTGATCCAAAAGCGACCGAAAGGCATATGTCGAGCTAAAAACATCAAACATTTTTTCACCCCACCTATTTATTTCGTTCACTATATTTTAGTAACATAGTTGGGCTCTCTGCTTCAAGGCAAGCTTTCTTGCATTATCACCTTCCCGGCCGCCACCACCGCCAAGCTATTGTCTGCTGCTACGTTACAAGTGTGGCGGCGCCCCAGCAGCTTGCGTCGTCTGCTGCCGCAAACGGGCACGCTCCAGGAACGATGACGCTGGGGCTGAGCCACGGGTGGCGAGTGCTGACCACGCGCTTGCGGTGCGCGCTGGGCACGAGCGTGGAATAAAGCGGGGACCCCAGTTTGGGTCCACGGCGCTGTAGCGTGCAGACGTGTGTCTTCTCATCTCTCTGTCGCCGTCGCGACATTGGTGACCCGGACGTTGCAGCGGAGCCACGTACTCAGAATGGACCCTCCCCGCGACGCCAGCGGTCCTTCTATGTCCTCCGCTGCCTCTTCACCTGGCATCTCCGCCGTCGCTTGCCGTTTGCCCCCCTTCAGCGCTAAGCACCCCGACGTGTGGTTCCTTCAAGCCGAGGCAAGCTTCCGAGTGAGTCACATCACGTCGCAAGAGACCCGCTTCAACCATCTACAACAGTCACTGCCTATTGAGATCGCGGTTGAGGTTCGTGATATCCTTGCCAACCCGCCTACCACGAACCATTAAGACACGTTGAAGGCTGCCATCTTGAGCCGCACGAGCCCTTCGGAACGGCAGCGTTTCCAGGGGCTGCTTCTGCAGAGGAGTTGGGTGACCGTCGACCTTCGCAGCTCCTTCACGAACTGCAAACCCTGCTCGGCGACGCACCTTCTGCCACGGACTCCCGTTTGTTGAAGGAACTTTTCCTGCGACGGCTCCCCTCTTCTGTGCAGATGATCCTCGCGACTGCTACCATACCACCGTGGCGGCGCCTGCTACTCCTTTGCCCTCACCGCTATCCGACGACCTCGCCGCTCTCCGAGAGCGCATGCAAAACTTGGAGGAGCTTGTCGCCTCGGCTGGTTACAGCTCGCCGCCGCCTCGCAACCCTCGAGCTCGCCGGTTTTGCCCTTCTCGCCGTACCCCGCCTCCGCAAGTATTTCGCCAGGAAGGCACAACGCGCCAGCCACCTCAACACCCTGATTCATTGTGCTGGTACCATCGCCGCTTCGGTGCAGCGGCGCAACGTTGCACCCGTCCTTGCGGCTGGCCGGGAAACGGGACGAGGGATCGTTAGCGGCGGCGACCGATTCCCAAGCCAGCGACAGCCGCCTCTTCTACATCACAGATGCAACCAGTGGTCAACGTTTCCTAGTTGACACTGGTGCTGAAGTGAGTGTGCTCCCCGCTAATTCCTGTGACCGCACTCAAGCACCACTGTGCCATCTCCAAGCTATTAACAAGTCCAGCATTCCCGTGTACCGAAAAAAATCCATGATGGTAAACATCGGCCTACGCCGTGCGTTCCGCTGGATTTTCCTCGTGGCCAACGTGAGTCACGCCATTCTAGGAGCCGATTCCCTTTCGCACTTCGGCCTCCTGGTTGACATGGCCCGAAAAAGAATCCTGGACGCCACAACCGGCCTTTCTGTCCTCGGCAAATCGTCTCCAGTCCATCCGTTCGCATTTACGCTTCTTTGCGACCTACCTTCACCGTACCGGGAATTGCTGAACGAAATTCCTTCCCTGACTGCCCCTCCAGACTGGACAAAGCCAGTGAAGCATGACGTCGTTCATCAGATCATCACCACCGGTCCACCTACGCACGCCGTGGCGCGTCGACTGGCCCCAGAGAAACATAAAATCGCGGAACAGGAATTTTACCACATGGTTGAAATCGGCATTGCTCGCCCGTCATCGAGCAACTGGTCCTCGTCGTTACACATGGTCCCGAAGAAATCAGGAGACTGGCGACCCTGTGGTGATTACCGCTCCTTGAACGTGGCCACTGTACCCGACAGGTACCCCCTCCGTAATATACAGGACTTCACCAATAACCTCAGTGGATGTACCATCTTTTCAAAGCTTGACCTCCAAAAAGCCTACCACCAAATCCCTGTAGCCCCGGATGACGTCAAGAAAACTGCCATCATTACACCGTTTGGCCTCTTCGAATTCACTCGGATGGCTTTCGGGTTACGCAACGCAGCTCAGACTTTTCAGCGCTTCATAGACGTCGTCCTCCGTGGTCTACCTTTTGTTTTCGCCTACATAGATGACGTTTTTGTCGCCAGTTCATCGCTATCTGAGCACCTGCACCATCTGCGGATAGTTTTCGAACGCCTAGCAGAGCATGGCCTCATCCTTAATAGCGAAAAGTGTGCGTTCGGGTTGCCGTCGTTGGAGTTTCTCGGTCATTTCGTTGACTGCAATGGAATTCGCCCCCTGCCAGACAAAGTGAAGGCCATAATTGACTTTCCCCGACCTGAGTCCTTGCGCCAACTGCGCCGTTTCCTAGGGCTGGTGAATTATTACCGACGGTTCATCCCGGACTGTGCGGCCATTGTTCAACCTCTAGAAACTTTCCTTCAAACTTCCAAGTCTCCAGAGTGCAGTCTTGAATGGTCTGAAGCTGCTGATCGCGCATTCACTACCACCAAGGAGCGCCTGGCCTCTTCTACCCTCCTCGTGCACCCGCGCCACAATGCTCCCACAAGCCTGATGGTAGATGCTTCCCACTGTGCGATTGGAGGTGTACTTCAGCAGCACATCCGCGGCAGCTGGCACCCGCTCGGTTTCTTTTCGAAGAAGCTTTCTCCCACTGAGCAACGGTACAGCACTTTCGGACGGGAACTCCTGGCGGCATACCTCGCTGTGAAGCATTTCCGCTTTTTCCTCGAAGGCCGCAGCTTCGTGATCTTCACCGATCACAAGCCTCTTACGAACGCCTTCAAGTCATCGAAGACTACATATTCTCCCCGAGAGACGCGACATTTGGCTTATCTTGCAGAGTTTACGACGGACATTCGGCATGTCAAGGGAGTTAACAACATTCCAGCCGACGCCCTTAGCCGTATTTCCGCCATACAGCGCTCCGGTTTCAGTTCTCAGGAGTTGGCCCAAGCCCAAAGCGATGACGACTAGCTCCGAACTCTACGTTCTTCAAACAGCTCCTCTCTGCACCTCGAGGACATCCTATGCCCTGATTCGGGAATCAGCATCGTTTCTCAGGCCGCAGACGGCCGTACCTTCCTGCGTCTCTCAGGCGCATTGCCTTCAACTCTATTCACCGTCTCTCGCATCCTGGAGTTCGTGCCTAACGGCGTTTGATTGCCGAGAGATACGTCTGGCCGGGCATGAATACTGACGTACGCGCCTGGGCCCGTTCCTGCCTCGCCTGCCAACAATGCAAGGTCTCTCGGCATACCACATCGCCTCTGGCTACTTTCCCACTACCGGACTCAAGGTTCTCCACAATTCACGTGGACCTTGTTGGCCCACTACCACCATCTAAGGGCTGCCGCTAGATCTTGACAGTGATCGACCGTTTTACCCGCTGGCCGGAGGCTTCTCCAATCGACGATATTACGGCTGAGACTGTTGCTTCCACGCTTATGTCGACGTGGATCGCCCGTTTTGGCGTGCCGTCGGAGATTATCACAGACCGTGGCCGCCAATTTGAGTCCACACTCTTTCGCCGCTTGACATGCCTACTCGGTGTTACTCACCTAAAAACAACGGCCTATCATCCTCAAGCCAACGGCATGGTCGAGAGGTTTCATCGTCAGCTCAAGGCCTCGCTGGTGGCTCACGAATCACCTGAGCAGTGGGCAGTTCACCTTCCTCTTGTGCTGCTAGGATTACGCACTGTCATCAAAGATGATCTTGGTTGTGCCGCATCTCAAATGGTCTACGGCACGTCTTTACGATTACCGGCAGACTTCCTGGTCCCTCCACAGCCTCAAGATAACCCTTCCTCTCCTGGCCCATCCTACGTAAAGGATTTAACCCGGTTTTTCAGCTATATCCGTCCCCAACCGCCACGGCCGTGTTCCACAAAACCCACTTTTATTCACCCAAGTCTTTCTGTCAGCCAATACGTTTTCATCCGTGTCGACAGTGTCCGCCGGCCACTTCAACCGCCCTACACCGGCCCTCATCTCGTCATTTCTCGCGGCGAAAAGACGTTTACAGTTCGCGTTAACGGCCGCGACACTGTCGTTTCCATCGATCGCCTCAAGCCCGCTTTCACCGAGGCCGAACCGCCTGCCTTCGACACCACCATCCACCACTCCACCCTGAACACCACCACTCTCCCCTCCGTTCGCAGCCCCACCCGTGAACATCCCAGAGCAAAGACTGTCCGTTTTGCCGACACTCCGTCTGAAGAGGGGGGGCTATGTGGCGGCGCCCCAGCAGCTTGCGTCGTCTGCTGCCGCAAACGGGCACGCTCCAGGAACGATGACGCTGGGGCTGAGCCACGAGTGGCGAGTGCTGACCACGCGCTTGCGGTGCGCGCTGGGCACGAGCGTGGAATAAAGCGGGGACCCCAGTTTGGGTCCACGGCGCTGTAGCGTGCAGACGTGTGTCTTCTCATCTCTCTGTCGCCGTCGCGACACAAGTTTATGGCGTGATAAACATAAAAGCAAAATACTTCACGTCAGTTGTATGCTCCGTGATCGCTGACTTGGAAACAGTCGAAACTAATATTTTTTTTGGTAGAAAATATGCTTTAACCGCGTTAAATATGTTTAACGCATCATCATGTGCTAGAACTGCCTTGGCGAACTAGGCGCCTATAGCGTGAGCTGTCTTGTCTTCCCCCTTGAGGCGCGGATGCACGTGGACTGTTTTCTTCGTAGTATTTCTTGGGAGCGCCACACGGAAGTCTGGACGACGCCGGGCGCTCCCCGTGACGCGCCTGCTAACGTGCGCAGTAAAGGGCGGGAGTAACTAAGACCCGCTATTTTGATGATGCTGCACAAACTACGGCCAGCAACAACGGCTTAGCTCTTAAAAACAAAAACAAAAACGAAGGCCGACGAAGACTTTAAACATCCGGGAATCACTGTTAAGAACTATTGAAGATCAAGAAAGAAAGATCAGGATTAACTTTTAGAGATGCATCACCTACTTCGATGGGCGACTTTGAATCGCCTTACCAGACGTACTTCTAAGACAGGAGAGGCACGCGTCCTTTCCAAGGAGATCAGCTCCTTAAAGGATAACGCAAACACGCTTTGCTGCCGTTCCCCTCTCAATCGTTTTCGCCGGCCGTTTCAGGATCCCTCCGCTCTCTGCTAAGCGAAGCGGATGAATGCAAACATTTCCCGTAAATCCAGCAGCTCTATGAAAAAAAGAGAATAAGCGGGTATGCTGATGCCGGACGGACGATTTGGGGCGAGTGAGACGAGGAGCGAGCACACCACTAACTGACAAAAAGCTAAAAGCTCAAAGCACGCAAAAAGAAAGGAAAGAAAAATCTAATGGGATGCAGCTTCGACAGCCTGCGCATCCACCGAAATTACTTTGCAGCGCACACGCAATCAACTCCTTGTTACGTAGTTACATCTCTATCTCTATTTCCTTTGAAAATTTTTGCTCCTCCTGGGTGCGTGTCCTGTGAGAGGTAAGCAAACATATAACAATTAAGTAAATCAATAGGTTTAATGAGAGGGGGTAACAGAAACAATGAAACTAAAGAGGAAAAATAGAGGCAAGGCACCCGATGTGGAATTCGGGAAGGCATGGCGGAGTGCCTATGATGCGCCCTTTTCAGGGTATTCAAGACCATGCATTCAAGGCAGAAGTAGTGCGTACGTCAATAACAATTACTACAAAAAAAAAAAAAAAACGTACGTAGGTGCAGAGAGTGAAGGTGGAGCGTTTTAGGGGTGAAGTCCCATAGAGGCTGGGAGTGTTGGTGTCTCCTGTTGCAGTCGTCGTCCTCGTAATCGTCGTCTCATGTAGCCACGGCACTAAAATACAGGGAAACTTGTTTACTCCTCGCTCTGGAGCGCGTCGTAACGCGTAATAAAAAGCACCGCGACATTCGTTTACGCCTAGGCCAGATAGCTTCGTGCTTCAAAGACAAGAGACGTTTACACCAAAGCTGTACACCTCCGCCACCCTATTGGTTTCATCTCCGTTCGCAAAAACGAGAAGGCGCCAAGAATGCATTTATACACTCCATGCATCGCCCCTCTCAAGTTTTCAAGTTAGTCGAGATGGCCGGGATTTTTAGGTGCGAAGTACCTTAGGACCGCACAATGTCCGTTCACGTCCGTGCGCATAGCGTTTACAATCGCAAAAAAATCACACAGGCATCGGCAGGATTCGATCGTGTGTCTGGTAGACCAGATAGAGTTAGTGTCGGTCGTCTTACCCATTGGGCTGCGACCGTTTTTTTATTATCTTTATTGGGATACACCGAGAGTCAAACGGATTACTCCCTCACCTGTAACGGTGCGGAGTACCTTAGGAGCTCGCAATGTCCGTCCGGGTCCATCTGGGCGCACACCACCATCAAGGGAAAATCAAGAGAAATTCGATGTGAGCCGTGACTTGCAGTTTCATTTACGGAATAATCAAGATTCAACTCGCGGCTCAAGTCGAATGGCGGTCGGGGCGGAAATGGGATGTCACTTGGGGCGCAACTTGGATATCATTTTGAGTCCCTGTACTATACACCCTCACCATCCTTCACGGAGTGGAGATGCTCCAATTTTCTCTAACTACATCGCTTATTTGAGGGGCGTTGGCGGTTATAGAGATGTGAATGTTACCGTAACGAGACAATCTTCGGAAGGGGACCATACTTGCATTTTGTCTACATAGTCCATTTATAAGTACAAACTATTTCCTGAGATCTTGTGAAACAAAACACCGCACGGCTGTCCTTGTCATGTATTTCACACCCATTCGCACTATGAAGGAGAATAGTTCACCTTAAACTCAGTTGAACAGCACAAAACTTTTCATACTCTGCGCCCACATTCTTCAGAAAACACAGAAAAAAGTAAAAGATAACTGGAATTTTTTTGTATTTTGTTAGTATAAGAATATTTAAATCCCTAGAAAATGATACGCGGCAAAGTGTTTTTAGTCAATGCTTTGTTATCAAGCAAAACAATATTGTACTGTTCTGTTTATTGTTTTTACCTCGCTAAATATTGTATAATTGGTCTTACGGCACTGTAACACCCCCACTCCTGCTTGGGCCCATTTGTGGCCTGCAGTATTGTATAAATAAATAAATAAATAAATAAATAAATAAATAAATAAATAAATAAATAAATAAATAAATAAATAAATAAAAATATTTATTTGTTCATTCACTAAAAGTTAACATATTTATAACATAAACACAGCGTCGTAGCTTCCTCTAAACTAATTTAATTTTGTATGCGGAAGATAGCTCACCGTGTAAAGTCGCGAGATGAATGTCTAACTGTTGTGACTTTCCTGAAACATTCCTGGGGCAACACAATAGCAACCAAGTTGGCACTAGGTTTGCACACATGGGGTCAATAAAGCATCGATTTATTATTAAAAAGGGGCAATGTGCATTTATTGTACCGTCTGCTTGCAGCCACAAAAACACATTTTTTCAAAGGCGAATTAGGGCGTGAGTGGAAGCATTTGTCATTGCTTAAACGTCTTATGGCTGCCTTTACAGTACCGTCATTAGCGGGCTATACAATCGCACGGAATGGCGCAGTCAGCACCTGGTATTCTTAGAGGTACACCCATCGTTGTTTCCTCCGTTGCAAGCCACCGATTGGCTGGAAATACGCCCAGAAATCCGCCGGCCCCCGTATATAAATAATATTCTTTGTTTACGAATAATAGAATGCTCATAAAATACAAGAACGAGCTCAAAAAAAATATCACCCGAATTGTCAACCCAAATAGTAAGCCTAAAAATTCCCCGCATCTCCCCGAGGGGAAGAATGTGAAAGTGCGAATGCACGAGTTGAATTTGCGCGGTTCGGTAATGTTCGCGAAAGAGAGATCACACACACACACACAACTACAAAGAAAGAAAGATGCATTTATTCACAGACACCTATTTGTGTTGTCGTTGTACTTGATTTCTAGAGCGGATCTCAGCTTTGAAATTTCGTGTCAGTACTCCTTTAAGCGGGTGCATTAGCCCTTCTCACGCACGATTCCTGGCCAATATCCCACGTGGGTATGTGCCATGTCAGCGGCCAGGCAGCGCGCGCCCATCTCTCCCCGTTGCCAAGGAAGACGAGGAGATTCCTGGCCAATCCCCACGTGGGAATGTTATGCGGACATCGCCGGTAGACGCAGGTTCAGGGTCGCTTAAGAAGTGCATTCGCACTTAAAAAACCCTGCATTCAAACAGCTGTCAAAGCTTAGGCTTTAGGTTGAAATCTGCCTGCTTATATTTCAGTCAACCTAAAAAACAAGCAGGGTTCCGTAAAGGCAATTCAACAATCGACCACATTCACACGGTGAATCAGGTGATGGAGAAGTGCGCTGAGTATACTGAACCCCTATATATAGCCTTCATAGATTATGGGAAAGCATTTGACTCCAACGAAACCTCAACCGTCATTCAGCATTACAGAACTAGGGTGCAGATGAGGAATATGTAAGAATGCTAGATGACATTTACAATGGGAACACAGCTACATCATCCTCCATAAGGGAAGCAGTAAAACACCTATAAGGAAGGGGGTCAGACAAGGATACACAATCTCTCCAATGGTATCCACAGCATGTTTGCCAGAAGTATTTAGAACATTGGATTAGGAATATGTGGGAGTAAGAGTTAATGGAGAATAGCTCAGTGACCTCAGATTTGCTGATGACGTTGTCTTGCTAGGTAACTCGGGTTACGAATTGCAAAGCATGCTTTCCGCACTGGACAAACACAGTAGAACCGTGGGCCTGAAAATAAATATGCAGAAAACTAAAGTAATGATCAATAACCTCGGGACAGGAAACCGGTTTGCGATAGGCGGCGAGGAAATAGAACTGGTAAGCGAATATACCTACTTAGACCAAGTTGGGACCACGCATCCCCACTATGAGGCAGAGATAATTATAAGGATAATAGTTGGGTGGAGTGCATAGGGCAGGCTTTCTCATATAATAAACGGCAGCCTACCATTGTCTCTGAAGAAGGAAGTGTATGACAGCTGCATCTTACCGGTACTCACCTACGGGGCAGAAACTTGGAGGCTCACTTTGAGGGTTCAATATAAATTGAGGACGATTCAGCGAGAAATGGAATGAAAGATGATAGGTGTAACATTAAGGGACAAGAAGACAGCGGAGTGGGTCAGGGAACAAACGCGTGTTAATGACATATTAGTAGAAATTAAGAAAAAGAATAGGACGAGGACAGGTTATGTAATGCCAAGTTAAGATAACCGTTGGTCATTAAGGGTAACAGAGTGGATCCCTAGAGAAAGCAAGCGCTGCGGATGGCTGACGATAGTTAGATGGGCAGATGACATCAAGAAGTTTGCGGGGATGGATTGGTTGCAGGTAGCACAGGAGCAGGATAATTGGAGAAAAATGGGAAAGGCCTTTGCCCTGCAGTGGGCGTACATGGGCTTGTGATGATGACGAAGAGCTTATGCGGACAACGCGTGCATACCAAATTGCTACTGCACTGGGTACGATATAATAAAAAACAAGAACCGGGTCCCCTAAGCACGCGCAAATTTAGCCTTACCAATGCAAATATTTTCGAAAAATAACTTTCTTCCAAGAAGGCGTACCTATTTTTTACGCAATTGCAATTGGCATTCTGCAATGTTTTCTGCCAGTAACTGCTATGATCAAAAGTCTATAAAGAAACCACTAGAAAATGTTATGGCGCAATCCACCATAATTGATCGAAGCACCGCCGAAACCTGTTCCCTTATAGGAGACTTTCATCGCAACTGCTCGTAACGTAATAAAGGCTTCTCCTCTCACTAGTCCTTTTGATGGCAAAACACGCTTTATAGGCAAAGGAAACGACCACGTGGAAGTATGCTGCACCTGATAAACTACGGCGATTGGGCGCTGTGAGGTTGCAAGCTCGTGTTGGCGACGACGACGGCGACACAATGGCGGGAACATGCTGTCACAGAGTTCGGGGCGCGAATGCGGCGGCGGGGATTTCCCTAAATGTGGTTGCACCGCGGAAGAAGCGAGAAGCCACACCAGGGAATGACGTCGGCCAATGGGAAGTGGCGACAAGCAAGGAGCTGGAGAGACCATGCTGGAACGGGAGAGGACGACGGGAAAACTGGATCGAGCAGGTTCGAGGAGTCAGACGTCCAGGTGGAACATTCGAAGCTCGTCGGGTTTCCGTAACGCGAGTTCGACAAGGCTCTATCTGACGCCTTGGCATCCTGGGGCCGAGGCGCGACTCCTGGCTTATGGAGGTGCGGAACGTTGTCGTGCTCCGCCCTTGGACGACACGATGTTTGTGGTTTGTCGTCGACCGGCAGTGGCTGGTTGCTTCCGGCCCGCTGCTACAGGGCGCCTGATCGTGTGCTGGTGCCGAGCATAGTGTTGTCTAGGAGGAAAACGGTGTGTCTTCCTCGTTGACGTCCCGGCACACGTGATGACTTCTTTGTAGCCCGCGACGCCTTGCTTAACATCGTCGCTAGAACCCACAAAGCCCTGCGGACAACGTCGCACTGCCCTGAACATTTGGTGGGAATGTTTCTTTGGTGCTTTCTTTAGAACTAGTGTCTCTCTTGGTTATGCACACCTGAAACACATTTGTGGTGTGGTTTGCTTTCGAATATTATCCTTGAGGGTTTCATGAACCTGCGTTTTCTTCACAATATATATTTATGCGCCTTACGACCTCTGCGAGCCGACAAGTCAGTTCAACAAGATCCAACTGCCGACTGCAAGGTTTACCGCCCGAGTTCGATCTACTACCAGGAGGTCCCAAGAAAACAACCACTGCAACCCCCCCCCCCCCATAGTAGGAGACAAAATGTCGCCAATCGTCCTGCAGTAGCTCCGGGAACCGATATCGTTCCGGGAGCCTCCGTGAAGACCCAGAATAATCGTTGGAGAAGCTTGAGCGGGTCGGAAATCTTCAACAGGTGGGATGATGAAGAAACTTTCCGGCATGTCTTCTTCTACTTGGAAGACGCAGCTCGAACTTGGTTCGAGAACTGTGAGAGCTCTTCGACAAACTCGACTCAATTCAAAAGTGAGTTTCTTCAGACCTTCACTACCAAGGTGAGAAAAGAACGAGCTACGCTTTTGCTTGAAACTCGAACCCAACACACCAAGGAAGGAGTAGTGATTTTCGTTGAAGAAGGGAAGCATATATTTCGCCGCGCGGACGCGTAAATGACAAAAGAAACGAAACTGAGGTTTCTTATGCGAGGAGCAAAGCAAGAACTCTTTCCTTGCCTTTTCCGCAACCCCCTGAAACAGTAGCCTAATTCGCTTCTGAAGCTTCCGCGAGGGAGAAGACGCTCGAAATTCGAACGAGGCAGTACGACCGCCCTGTCAACGCGCTGTTCTCGGAGGCCATCAGTGCCGCAACTGCAAGCTCGGATAGATTGCGTGAGACCATTGTAGCAGTGGTCAGGGAGGAGCTTCGGAAGCTTTTCCCGAAGACGCAGCAACATCAAGTTGCTTCCCTGACTGACGTCATCCGAGAAGTGGTTCAACAGGCACTGGGGACTTCTGCGTTATCCGAAGCACCCTGCGAGCCACAAGCGATGACGTACTCCGCAGCTCTTCTTGGACCCCGCTTTTCTCCAATGAATCGTCAAGTGGCCCCGCCATACCGCCGTCCACTGTTGCCCGCCCGAACCCCTGTAGTCCAACAACAGACGCACAGAAAGGCCGACGTGTGGCGAACGCCCGATAATCGCCCGCTGTGCTACCAATTCTACCGACCACATCTACCGTCGCTTCCCTTACAAGAGGCTCGATTTGCGAGGATTCTCCGTCGACGAACGACGCACCCGACCCGGCTAGCGCCCTACTGAGATCGAAGAATACCTGTCCAACATCAACTGAGGACCAGCCAG
Source organism: Haemaphysalis longicornis (assembly GCF_048455015.1). Classification (NCBI taxonomy): domain Eukaryota; kingdom Metazoa; phylum Arthropoda; class Arachnida; order Ixodida; family Ixodidae; genus Haemaphysalis; species Haemaphysalis longicornis. The sequence goes on from NW_027526445.1 coordinate 138,963,774, forward strand.
CTTCAACCGTTCGCCGTCGGCGTACCCTTACCAGTCGCCAAACCGCTGTATTACTGCTGACTTCTCACGTGGAAGCTCCAACAGCACGCGGGGGAAACTAAAAGCAGCAAATTCTGGAGGTCAGCTTGCACGACGGTGGAAAAACGAAAACCCTCCAACGACACAAGGAGGCACCGAACACCGTACCCCCAGCCCGACGATCCGATCTAACATTACGGGACTTCCCAACACGACGACCGCCCCCGTGCGACGCATACCGGACATGACCGGGCCTGCTCTTGAGAAGCGGACGACAACAACGACGCGCACGACAACAACAAAGCCCAAGACAACAACAAGCCGAGATACGACGCCCCAATGTAACCAGAACATTAGAAAGGCGGCGTCCAACGTCCAGATATCGATCGACGTCTTTGATGTAGTCGCCGTCATAGCCGACTATTTAATATTGAGTGGATCATTTGCGTCTAATCTAAAGAACATTACGACCACATGGGACGGTCCGCAGATACGCACAGCAGAAGGCCATGTCGTAACGCCAAGTAGAACGTGCCCCTCCCTCATCATCCTTCCATCACCCCTCATACCCCCGGCACCACGTACCCTGCCACGTTCGTCATTGTGCCTAACTGCTCCCGAGACGTAATTCTTGGAATGAACTTTTTGACGGACAACGGTGCAATAACTGATCTACTGAACAAGTCGGTAACTTTTTCCTCTAATCACCCCATGACACCGAAACCGAACCACGAGCACGGCGCTGCTGTGCGGATCGCCGATGATCACGTCACCCTGCCGCCTCACGCAAGCTTGATGATCACCGTCTACTGTGGAGATGCTGCTTCTGACATCGACGCTATCACAGAAAGTGACCAAAGGTTGCTTCTCGACCGCGTAGTGCTTGTCGCAAGAGGCATTCCGCACCTTAAGCAACGCCAATCCATTGTTTTGTGTTTTGGTCACTAAGTTCACCGGGGGTAGCAGCGTTTCAACAAGGGCGTTGCAATTGCGTTCCTTGAAGAAATGCAAGAAGCAAGGGACGAGATCGCGGTCGCCGAATTCGAACGCGCAACCGAAGATACCTCTAAGCTTCCGCATCTTCTCGACGTGAATCCGGCGCTACCACAAGAAAAACCGAACCAATTATTGGCTTTGCTGCGGCGCTACAGTGAGTGTTTTTCGTCGAACTCAAAAATACGTAAGACACCTCTAGCGAAGCACCGAATAATAGCCGACGATAGAGCCCGACCCACCCGAATGGCAAATAGAAGTCAACGATAGAGCCCGAGAAGACTGCATTCATAACCCCGGGTGGCCTTTACGAGTTCTAGGTGATGCCGTTCAGGGTGTGCACGGCTCCAGACACGTTTCAAAAAGTCATGGGCACCTTTCTAGCTGCCCTGAAGTGGCAAACCTGTCTCGTATACCTCGACGACGTTGTGGTTTTCACACGAAATTTTGGCGAACATCTTGCAAGGTTGCAGTCTGTACTCGAGGCTATTCGATCTTCGGGGCTAACACTGAAGCCTGAAAAGAGCAGCTTCGCGTCCGAAGAACTCAAGCTTTTTGGCCATATCGTCAACGACGCGGGAGTCCAGCCTGACCCGGAAAAAACCCCAGCCATTAGGAACTTGCGAAGACCGTGAGACAAGAAGGGTGTGCGAAGATTTGTCGGACTCTGCGCATACTACCGGCGCTTCGTCGCAAACTTCGCACGCATGGCACCGCCGCTCCCGCGCTTGACGAAATATAGCATCCCTTTCCATACCTCGGCAAACTTGGCGCGGCTCACTCAAGCTCACTCACAATTTTTTTTTCGAAACACCACTCACTCAAACTCATACTCAATGCTGAGCAGCACATCTGCGCTCACTCAAACTCAAACTCACATTGAGCGCAAAACTGAGAACTCACTCGGACTCAGAACTCAAAATGTACTCAGTACTCAAAATGTACTCAACTCAAAATGTAATCAAAATTCAAAATGTACTCAAACTCAAAACGTACTCAAACTCAATATGGACTCAAAACTCAAAATGTACTCAAAACTCAAAGTGTACTCAAACTCAAAGTGTACTCAAACTCAAAATGGACTCAAAACTCAAAATGAACTCAGAACTCAAAATGGGCTGAGAACTCAAAATGAATTCAGAACTCAAATGGGCTCACAGAGATTAAGACAGTGAGAGAGTGAGAGTGAGAGTGTGAGAGTGAGAGTGAGTGTGAGAGTGAGAGTGTGCGTGTTCGTGTGAGTTGAGTGTGAGTGTGAGTGTGATGAGAGTGAGAGTGAGAGTGAGAGTGTGAGTGTGAGTGAGAGTGAGAGTGTGAGCTTGAGTGGAGTGAGAGTGTGAGAGTATGAGTGGACCTGTGAGTGAGAGTGAGAGTGAGTGTGAGTGAGAGGAAGAGTAAGAGTGAGAGTGAGAGTGTGAGAGTGAGAGTGAGAGCGTGAGTGAGAGTAAGAGTGTGAGTGAGAGAGAGTGTGAGTGTGAGTTGAGTGTGAATGAGAGTGTGAGTGACAGTGAGAGTGAGAGTGTGAGTGGAGTGAGAGTATGAGTGTGCCTATGAGTGAGAGTGAGAGTGTGAGTGTAAGTGAGAGTGAGAGTGAGAGTGAGAGCGTGAGTGAGAGTGGAGTGAGAGTGTGAGTGAGAGTGAGAGTATGAGTGTGCCTGTGAGTGAGAGTTAGAGTGTGAGTGTGAGTGAGAGTAAGAGTGAGAGTGAGAGTGAGAGTGTGAGTGAGTGTGAGAGTGAGAGTGAGAGCGTGAGTGAGAGTGAGAGTGTGAGTGAGAGTGAGAGTGTGAGTGTGAGCGAGAGTGTGAGTGTTACTGAGAGTGAGAGTGTGAGTGAGAGTGAGAGTTAGAGTGTGAGAGTGAAAGTGTGAGTGTGAGTGAGAGTGTGAGTGATAGTGTGAGTGAGTGTAAGAGAGTGTGAGTGTGAGTTGAGTGTGAGTTGAGTGTGAGTTGAGTGTGAGTGTGAGTGAGAGTGAGAGTGTGAGTGGAGTGAGAGTGTGAGTGTGCGTGAGAGTGAGAGTGAGATTGAGAGTGTGAGTGTGAGTGAGAGTGAGGGTGTGAGAGTGAGAGTGTGAGTGAGAGTGAGAGCGAGAGTGTGAGTGCGAGTGTGAGTGAGAGTGAGAGTGCGAGTGTGAGTGTGAGTGTGAGTACGAGTGTGAGTGTGAGTGAGAGTGATAGTGAGATTGATAGTCAGAGTGTGAGTGTGAGTGTGAGTGGAGTGAGAGTGTGAGTGTGTGTGAGAGTGTGAGTGAGTGTGAGTGGGAGTTGAGTGTGAGTGTGAGTGAGAGAGTGAGTGTGAGTGAGAGTGTGAGTGAGAGTGATTGTGTGAGTGTGAGTGTGTGAGTATGAGTTCAGTGTGAGTTGAGTGTGAGTGAGAGTGGGTGTGAGAGTGAGAGTGAGAGCGTAAGTGTGAGTGAGAGTGAGAGTGTGAGTGAGAGTGAGAGTGTGAGTGTGAATGTGTGAGAGTGTGAGTGTGAGTGAGTGAGAGTGAGAGTGAGACAATGAGTGTAAGTGTGAGTGAGAGTGTGAGTGTGATTGAGAGTAAGAGTAAGAGTAAGAGTGAGAGTTTGAGTGTGAGTGTGAGAGTGAGAGTGTGAGTGAGTGTGAGTGTGAGTGAGAGTGTGAGTGAGAGTGAGAGTGAGACTGTGAGTGTAAGAGTGAGAGTGAGAGTGTGAGTGAGAGTGAGAGTGAGAGTGTGGGTTGAGTGTGAGTGTGGGTTGAGTGTGAGTGAGAGTGAGAGTGTGAGTGGGAGTGTGAGTGTGAGTGAGACTGGGAGTGTGAGTGTGAGTGAGTGTGAGTGAGTGTGAGTAAATGAGTGAGCGTGTGAGTGTGAGTGTATATTTTGCTATATACCTTTTGCTATATCCTCATAATTATAACCAGAAAGCATTTTTATATTTGTCTCACATGATCCCCCTCGACGAGACCTTTAATTTGATACCCCACACACCCTAGCACGGTCATATGGAATTCATACCAGTCAAAATAACCATGACTCTCATGACTGTAACCAGGACGCATTATTTAGGTGTCCGACGTGATTCCCCTAACTGGAACCTTCAATTTTACGCCCCACATGCTTCAGCGGCCTGACCTTGAATTTAACGCAATCTATGACTCATAATGACTATCTCATGATTCGAACTATGAAGCCTTTTTTTATTTGTACCACCTGATTCCCCTCGTCAAGACCGTAAATTTGATACCCTACACGCCCTATTGGGGTCACTTCGAGTTTTACCCCAATATAAGACTTGCCATGACAATCTAATGGTTATAACCAGGAAGCATTTTTGTATTTCTCCCACGTGCTTCCGCTCATCACGACCATTAATTTGATACCCATCACATTTTAGCGGAATCAATTTGAAATTAAACCAATCAATGACTAACCATTACTATCTCATGATATAGCCCTACCACATTTTTGTCTCACGTGATTTCCCTTATCGGACCCTTCAATTTGATGCCCCGGACACCCAGTGGTATCATTGTGAATTTTAACCTAATTTATGGCCCATTTTGGCTATGTCATGATAATAATCAGGAGGCACGTGATTACCCTCATGCAGACCTTTAATTTGATACGCCACACGCCCTAGCGTCATGAACTTAAATTTAACCGAATCTATGACTTACCATAACTACGTCATGATATATCCATAACTCATTTTCGTCCTGAATGATTCCCCACATCGAGACCTTGAATTTGATTCCCCACATGCCCTCGCAGCGTCATTTTGAATTTTAACCTAATCTATGACTCATTATGACTGCCTGATGACTACAATCAGGAAGCATTTTATTATTTGCCCCGCTTGATTATGTTAATCGGGACCTTTCATTTGATACCTTACACGCCTTAGCCTCATCAGTTTTACTTTTCCCCTAATCTAATGTGGTCTATATTCTGTCTTAAGGGCGCTGCCCAGTTAATTCAGCTAATTCATTTGAAACAGCAGAAAGGACAGCCCCTGCCCTCATTTCCCCCCGGCTCTCACCTCTTCCTTTGTGACCCCTAGTATATCAAGCCGTTAACAGTAGCAGGCGAACAACCAGCACGCCAGCGCCGCCGTGTGCTTTCCCACCACCCTTTCCCACGCTCTTAGTGGACTCGTCAGGAGGAAAAGTTAAGACAACCCTTTTTTATGACCTCACCAGTGAATTATCACTCACGCGCCCAGCCGCGAAAATTAGGTATACAGCATGTGCTTATGGCCATGAAAATTCAACAAGAAACTAAAAAAAAATCAGACACCCCCTCCCTCCCAACCGATCATGCAGATCGCGATTGGTGCCGTACCCGCAGGTAACCTGAATTCCGAGCCCACAGTGACGCATGAAACTTAACAGCCAACCATAGCTGCCTGCTAGGCTACTCATGTGTACTCAAACTCAAAATGGACTCAAAACTCCTATGTACTCAGAACTCAAAATGCACTCAAAACTCAATATGTAATCAAACTCAAAATGTACTCAACTCAAAATGTACTCAGAACTCAAAATGCACTCAAACTCAAAATGTACTCAGAACTCAAAATGGACTCAAACTCAAAATGCACTCAAACTCAAAATGTACTCAGAACTCAGAATGGACTCAAACTCAAATTGTACTCAGAACTCAAAATGCACTGAAACTCAAAATGTACTCAGACCTCAAAATGGACTCAAACTCAAAATGGACTCAAACTCAAAATGTACTCAAACTCAAAGTGAACTCAAAACTCAAAATGTACTCAAACTCAAAATGGACTCAAACTCAAAGTGTACTCAGAACTCAAAATGGACTCAAACTCAAAATGCACTCAGAACTCAAAATGGACTCAAACTCAAAATGCACTCAGAACTCAAAATGTACTCAGAACTCAAAATGGACTCAAACTCAAAATGTACTCAGAACTCAAAATTGACTCAGAATTCACTAGGTCTCAGGCGTACTCAAACTCAGTCGGGATCACTCGGCTCAAACTCACTCAAGCTCAAACTCACCATGCCACACTAGCCTCGCGCTCACTCAAACTCAAACTCACGCGTGAGTATGAGTCCAAATGAGTCTGAGTGAGTGGACTCATGAGCGAGTTCGCCGACCTCTGCCCCTTTCAGCTGGGAAAGCGCCATAAAGGAGAAAAACTTGCGAGCTCCAACAATGCCTGCAGAGCCCGCCCGTGCTCGCGCATTTTCTCCAAAACGCTGAAACGGAAATGAACACGGACGTCAGTGATAGGCTTAGGTACCGTCCATGTGCAAAAGCAAAGCGGTTGTGAAAAAGCAGTCGCCTTTGCCAGCCGAGGTCTGCCGATGGAGGAGAAAAACTACTAAGGATCTGAGAAAGAGTGCCTCGTAGTTGTATGGGTCATTTCGAAATGTCGCTAATAAGTGTATGAAAGACAGTGCAAGGTTGTGACAGAGCACCATGCGTTGTGTTGCTCGCCCATTTGAAGGATCCCTCAAGTCGTCTTGGGTGGTGGAGTCCGGTGGTGAAGTCCGGCAGGAAGCACTCTTGGGTGGTGAAGTCCGGCAGGAAGCACTCCTACTCCGACTGCCTGTACCGCGCCCCGTCGACCCACCACCCCAAGACTCTGACGAAGACAGTGCGTTCTTCGGAGTTGTGACGAGGAGCGATCTCGTTGCCGAGCAGCGTTCCGACCCCAACTTATCCGTCATGATCAACTACCTCGAAGGACGCAATGTCGTCGCAGCCAGGACGTTCAGACGAAACTTACCAGCCATCACGGTGATAATTCTGTCTTCGTGAAGAAGAATTTCAGCTCCGGAACGAGAACGAATGACTTGTCATCTCCGCAGAACTTCGTGACAAAAGTTTGAAAGCGCGCCACGACGACCCGTCTTCCGGACATCTCGGCACAGCTCGCACTATTGAAAAAATCAAGGCGAAGTTCGACTGGCCCCGCTTTACAACCGATATGTCCTAGTATGTCGGATCTGCCGTGACTGCCAGCGGCGAAAAACGCCGCCTACGAGACCCGCAGGTCTTCTGCAGCCGATATTGTTATGGACCTTCTAGGCCCATTCCTTACGTCGCGATCAGAGAACAACTCGATTGTCGTAGCAACAGATTACACGACCCGCTGCGCCAAGACCACCGCTCTTCCGAAGGGGACTGCACCAGAAGTCGCCAAGTTCTTAATAAAACGAGTTTTGCTGCGACATCGAGCCCCTGAAATGCTAATCACGGACCGCGAAACAGCCTTAACTGCGGAGCTTACGCAAGGAATCTTACGCTACAGCAGCACGAATCACCGAAGAACGACAGCGTACCACCCTTTAACGAGCGGACTAACAGAACGTCTGAACAAGATGATAGCGGACATGCTGTCGCTTGCACGTCGACGTTTAAGTTGGCACGAAGTCCTTCTGTATGTCACATTTGCGTACAACACGGATACCTTCAGTGTGAGCAGGAGGCCAGCCAGCTCGCTCGAGTTCTCACAACGGAACAGCAGCTGGTGAATGCCGGACGCTGGAACCTCCGACGCCGAGACGTGGAGTACCGCCATGGTGATCTTCTGTGGGTTTGGACTCCCATCCGACGATGTGGACTCAGTGAGAAGCTTCTGCGACGGTATTTCGGGCCCTATTTTATTTTAAAATATGTTGGCCAACTTACCTGCAAGGTGATCCCTGAGGGTAATTCCAGAACATCACGACGGCGCACGTGGACCGAAGTCGCCCACGTCTTTAGCTTAAAACCTTACTACCAAAGATGACAGACTTTTTTTATTTGTCGTTTGTTCGGACTGTGGTTTATTTATGAATCGGGTCGATGCCCTCCGACGGGGGTAATGCCATGAACCATGTTTTGGGTTTGTTTATGATTGTTTTTACCGACCGTCTGCGCCAGGCTATGTTATCTGTGTTTTCCATGGGCCAGGAGAAATGTATGTTCCATTCTTTATGCCGCACGTGTTATATCTTTTATATGGAGAGATCTTTGAATTAGCGTCACCAGCCTGGAATTATCTTGGTTGATCCACAGTGCTCTGGATACAATTCGACTATTTGAGAATCCCTCGCGCTGAGTGATATATGGGATCAGAAGCCACGGCATTCGACTTTCCCGCGCTCGCATGCGCACGTCACTTTGTGGACTGCTGCTTCGCCGCCTGTGTATTCTTTGAGTTGTTAGGGAAGGACAAGTTCGCTCAAATAAACTTGTTTACCTTGAAGACAATTGCGTCGTGTTTGGCTTCCTCACAATATCGCTTACTTGAGGGTCGTTTGCGTTGAAAGCTGTGTCCATGCTACTGTAACGCAGCCATCTTTCGAATGAACCAAAGTGGTATTTTTTTTAGCACAGTCCTCTTAAAAGCACAGTTGCACCACTATAACGTAGTAGTCATCATCAAATCAAAAAAAGCACTGCATGAACTCCACAAAACTCGCTAGAAACTTATTGTTTGTGGGATAGCTTTTTAGAAAACACAAAAGAAAAGAAAAGTAAATTACGGTGAAATGTTTTTGCATTTTCCTTAGTTTAATACCCTACAGTCATTAAAAATCAAACACAACAGCGTATTTTTAGCCTACATTTTGTTAGCAAGCAAAACATATTTACTTGCTGATTGACTGGAAGTTAAATAGTTTATAAGTTAACCACAACGTGACACCTTTCTCTAAATTACTTTAGCTTTTTACACAACACGGTTTACTGTGTGCACTTTTTGTGTGTGAGCTTACTGTACTTAACTTTTGTGACTTTGCTGAAACATTTCCTCAGCCACACCATAGAAACCAAGCCGTCCACTTGGTCAGCACACATGAGGTCATGAAAACATCGATTTATTACTAAAAAGAGGCAATGAGCACTTTTTGTCCAATCTACTTGCAGCCACGAAACAACCTTTTCTTAACAGAAATTAGGGAATGAGGGAAAACATTTGCCGCTGCGTAAGCTTCTAATTGCTGCCTTTGCAGCACCGGAATTCGCGGACTATACACACTCTCGAAGAGCGGTTTCAGCGCCTTGCATAGAATGAAGTACACCCGGCTTTCTTTCCTCCATCCAAGACACCAAATGGCTGAAAATGCACCGAGAAATCCCCCAGCCTCCGGATATGAATAATATTCTTTGTTTATAAAAAAACACAATGTTCATAAACAAACGAATGAGGTCAAACGAACCTCGCGATAATCGACCACACAAAGGCCATAGTAAGCAAACGGTTTTGGCGACGTTTTAGTATTTCAGTGACTTTATGTTGAGCAAGGCCACAATGAGATCGTCGTTCACTTCGACGTTCTCGCATTTTAATGACATCCTGTTCAGCAAGGCCAGAGTGAACTAGTCTTTTTGGTCTACGCTTTAGTACGCCACTCTGCAAGCGCGACTTTTCTTCTCTACGGATGCCTTGCACGCCGAGCCTCTCGAAGCGCGGCCTCTTCCTGGTCCGTGGGAACATTGGCGGCCGGGTCATTCGGAGTCAGTGAACACATAGAGAGGCTTCGAGATTCAAGTCGCGGCTCTTCTACGGGGCAGAGCAGATGCGGACGACGACACGTACGCTTTCACGTGTCTCGTTTCGAGCGAGGGTCGCCACGATACGGCGAACGCTGGAGTTTTTTTTTTTTATGGGCAATGTTGGCCAATTTTTTTAAGTGGGTATGCTTGGCTTGACGAACGTGCACTCGAGGCATGCGTGCACGAGCGCTCGCTTAAAACTACGGACACCACACACAAGCGATCTGCTCAACAGCGTTACTGTTAAATCAGATGGCCTGGATGCGAAGATCTCAAACGCTGGGAGGAAACATCGCCATCTTGGAGGAACGTGAGAGTAGATATGCCACATCACTTTCGTTTGAAAAAGCTAGGAGCGCCGAACATAACGAACTTTTTAATGTTCAAGCCCTGCTTATTACGCCCTCGCGTATTGCTGTTACTTCTACACAAAATGAAAGACGGGGAATCCCGAAAGGCCAGCTGAAGTTTCGTAAGAAAATATTGTCAGGGACAGGAAGTCGTAAAGAGTGTGGTAAACAAATCCTAAAACTGAGACGGGGAAACGAAGTTAATGTCGGACACCATCAAACGAAAAAAAAAAAATAAAAAGGTTCCGCAGAAAGACTGCCTAAAAAGGTCTCTACAGGACCCCATCAAGCACAAGTTGTAAATTGAAGCCCGCACTTCAAGGCTGTTCCTCGAAGCCCCCGAATCGAAAGAAATTATTTGCAGAAGTCTTACGTTCATAAGGGTATAAGTCCTAGGTATTTCGAATTCCTCCCCGCACACGTGCCATTTCCGTAACACGTCACTCATTTAAGGCTGAGATGTGCCTTACAAAACAAAAAAAGCGTCGTTTTCATGGCGTAAATGCGAATGTTACGCTCGTGTTGGAATAACAAAGTGTGGTAATTCTGATTAGGCCCATGAGCACAGTTCCCACACGTGCACGCGGAGGTAAAGCGTCTGCAGTATAGTGGGTATGCCTCCTGTTTAAGTGCGAGCACCTAGCAGGTGGCACAATTCGAGAGGGTGTGACACTAAAACCCGCCATTTACTCAACCAAACCAAACCTCGGCAAGCTCATTTAACAACAAATATTACCGAGAACGCTGAAACTGTCAAAACTGGAGACGCTGGGCAGCGCCAGTCGCGTTTATTTCAGGAACAAAACACGCATGCTACTCTTTCTTGCTTCTGCGGAATCCTTTCGCTTAAATTCGGTATTGCAAAATTTCATTTGCGCAAAGGGCACATCAGCGCTATTAGTTTTGCTTATTTGCACAGCGCAGCGCTACCGCGCAAATGCCTTCAAATGGGACCAAGCATCATTTACCTAATGAAAAACAGGCCTTTCCAGTAGTTTCAGCATTTTCACCCGGCTCTTCACACCCTATTTCACCCTCATCGCCCACAAGATGTAGGAAGGTTTCGGCAAACAAATAACTAGCTCCTGCTAACGTTTTAACACCAAGCAGCAGCACCGAAAAGGTCGCGTTCGCGTTCGACAAATAACTATCCGAACCAGTCCGCGAACCGGTTCACAATCTTGAAACTGCTCGCCAAACAGGTCCATGAGTGAAATTATTAGCTAAGTGGGAAAAACGTTTTGCCTTTTAAGGCGACTATAAAAACTAAATACAGATCGGGCGCATTCAAAGTACCCCCTTTTTAACAAGAAAAATTGTGTAATTGTAAAGACAGCAGTAAGCGATTAGAGCCATTAAGTAAGTAAAGCAAATGGAGTAGGGAAGATTTATCGGCATCACAATTAAAAAAAAAATTGCAGAGAACATCTTCACGTCCAAATGGCTGAGTAGCAAAACAACCCAAATGAAAAGTATTAAAGCAAGCACAAAAGGCTACCGAAAAGTTGGGCGGTGTTTTCCCAAGGAAGGTACGATGACATTAATTGCGCTACAGGGGCAGGGTGTTCGAAAAATGCCAAAGAAAAGAAGAAAAAACAGGGATAACACCGGTACAAAGAAAAGCAGAGAACGAAATCAGAGAAATGGGAATTCCAGTCGGCCGTCCTTACTTGCGATCTGAAATGCAGGAACGAATTGCGAGAATGAAAGGCGACCAACACCTGGGAACGGTGAGACCGATTTGTTGTCGAAGTGACGAAGGCTCAACATTTCTAAGACATAAACCTGGTAACAATTCTCATACTTGCCTACATTGTTAAGCACACAGAGAACTTACAGCACGTTTAGAGGAACACATAATTCATGACTGGTAATTTCAGCGTTCGTTTCATTAACAATATCTTAGGTCTTGGTTTTTGCCACAATACATAAATACGCGTTGAAAATAATGTTTTGACCCAAAACTACAAAAACGGCCCACTTCCCACCATAGACGCCGTTGCGACATTCCAAATAGACCAGTAAAGAAAGGTTACAACTGGTGCCGTGCGAGTAGTGAAATGCGGCCAAATTCAGTTGATCTCGGCGAACCTCCTCCCTGTATATCGCGGGAGGAGCGTGATTGGAGTAGAAGAGCGCCAGAGGTGGAGTGAGGGATTGAAGGAAGGCATTAGGGTGTCACGGGCAGCACAAGCCAATAATCTGTCAACCACATTTGCAGCGACGTGAACAGATACGGAGCCAAATTTTCATTACAAAATAACGTACCTGAAGAACGTGTAGTGCTTTGACATACGGGTGATGATTCTCTAGTTGTGTCGTTTCCCTAACCAGCCTTTATGATGCAAACTGAATAAATGGTTTCATGGAACCACCACAACACTACATAATGACATAGACGGATTCCAGATCAGTAGTTTAACTTTCACGAAGCGCCTTGCATGGTGGCGAAAGAAGGAAACAAACAGCGGACCATTTTCCTTTAGCAAGGCACGGCACTATTATCAACGAACCCGCGTCATTACAATTATCATGCGCCATTTTACCGGATAACCGATAGAGCCTAACTGCCTCCTCGTACGACAATCACATTACACGACAGACACAAAAACATATGAGGAATACTTGCAAGATAGTTGTATTTAAATGCAAATATTTTTGGGTTTGGACAATTACTCTCTTTTTTGTTCCACACATTCCCAAATTAGTATTCCTTGATTCTTTCAAGCATTAAAAGGAACCTGAAGTGAATTTCTCCAGCTCCCGTTTTTTCTTGCACTGCTTAGACTGGCTCAAAATTAACACACTTTCCATCGTTTTTCCGGATGACAATTCGGTAATCGTTTTATAAAGATCGAAAGAAGAAAAACTACAATGCGCGGTCTGCGGCGGCCGCACCTACAAACCGCTGTGACGACGGGAGGAGATGCACCGTCATGGCACGATGCCGAAGATTAGCATTCAAACAAGTTTCGGTTTCGGTTTTCTGAAACAACATGCTTGACATTCGATGTTATCTCATAGGCATTCTCAATACCTCATTAATCGTCATACCACGCTTCTGCCATGTTGTCGGCTATAAGATGCCTAAGATACGCATCCCAGCACGGCTTGGAACCGTAGAAATCACTAGCCGAGGCCTATGCAGTGGATGAACGCCCTCCGCGTCACCGCAGACGCTCAAATGCCATGCGCTTTTCACCCATATTTGGAGCGTGCCTCACTCATGCGTGTATCGTAAAAAGCGTGTTCGCACTAGGCCAATGGTTCGCTGATTCTGGCCTGTGCGGACTGCCCGCAAGCAGTCGGTGATTATGGCAACAGCACGTTAATGAGAACTCACTAGCACGTCAGTGTCAGTCTGTGTTTTTTCTGCGAACTCGCTCGTGGAGCAGTGAACGTTACGGCCCAAAAATGGTGAACTCAGTATAAAAAACATGGAGCGAAAACGAAAAAATCAGCTTGAAAAAACAGCGCCCTCGGGGATTCGAACTTGCGACTGACCAAATACCACTCGAGATTACTCGGCCACGAGCCAGCCTTGTCGAAGTGGGATATATGAGGTATATAATCTACAACCAGTTTACACTTTTATTTATTTTTAGCATTTCAAGCAGCTTAGGTGACTTTGTTGTATAGCGCTCGTGCAGTAAGCGTCCCCCAAACTTCCACAATACCTCACGTGAAGCAATTGCATTTTTTAGATGGAAAAGCGTTCGCAGATGTGTGGTCGTGCTGCTGACCGCTGTGGTTGTTGACCCAGCGCAAAAAAGTGCTTCCTGCTCTCTTGTTTAAGCTGTACGGTAAAAGTTGCAGTTGATTTTATTTCTTAAGTACCTATATTGGCTTCGCTGACTTCTCCTGCCTTCAAGTGGCCTGAGATTTTCCTACTGTCCTACCAGACAGTGAAGCGTCGGATGTCCGCTTGTGAGGAGCGACCTGGACTTTGAGCTTGAGACAGTGGACAAACTAACAAACTAAAGAAACGAAGATTCTTCCATTCAGAAACGTGTCGTGGTTTAGTTTCAACTGAGCGAACGTTCTACGAATACCCGTCGGAGGCCCGCGGACTCAACGCTGTACCGTAAATGCTGGGCCGACCGACTCTGTCGGAAGGTCGGCGAGCCGTGCAGTAGCGCAGCCAATTGCCAGCTCATCTCCTCCTGACGTCACATGAAAACGCCACAGAAAATTGACGAGAATGCGGAGAGGAAGACAGAATTTTCGAATTGTTTTTTTTTACTACATAAATTCGTGTAAACGCACTCAGAGTGGTCAAAAGATGGTCTGTGGACGCCGGACTACAATTTGCGCTAGTGATCACGCGATGTGTACAAATCACTTCAGTGTCCCTTTACGTTATCCCCAAAAACAGAGAGAGGGAGCGAGAAAACGCGCCTGTGTGACAGCAGGTTTGTGAGTGATTGAAAGAGTGCACGAGCGAGCTTGTTGGCCAACAGCAGCTGTGATGATATATTACAGCACAATTTTGATAAGAGGCCAGAAAAATAAATCTAGACCAGCGAACGAGAGGATACTAGGAACAAACTGTTCCGCATTAAAAGGGCATCCTCGAGTTAGATACGTTAACAGGAACAACTACAGAGCTCTTGTCGTCTCTTATTCCTCAAATCCACGACTTGTGTTTACCACCCCGAGGCTACTCCCGGGCTACAGGCGAGCGCCGGTGGGGGGAAGAGCAGTCAGGAAGGGTTTTTTTTTCAGCAGAAGAGCTGCTAAACCTGCGCAGGGTCGTTTTTTGAGCTTATCAATGAGACAGCCACCACGGCGAAGTGGTTTACAAACGGTGCGGCAGCGTTAGCATAAAACTTCGTCATGGACGCTCTCTTCATTGTTCACCTAGGCATGATTTCGCCTTCATTCAGACTTGCCCATTGCATGTCCGCCTGGCATGCGTAAAGCTCCACCTAGGTTGAAGCCTCCACGTCGGAATGGAACACGGCGTCTTTAGTCCAATTTGAATCGCCAAGGAAGCTTTCTTTCTACTCCACACAGAAAAGAGATTACGTGCCTCCTAATCTCCTCTATCTGGCACTCCGAAGGGTACTGTCACTGCAGCATCGGTACAACGCTGCTAAACATCGGTCATCCCTCCCAGACTAGGATTAATTGGAGCGGACGCGACAAATCCGCAATCCTCTGTACGCGCCTTGGGAAACGCTAACGGGAAATTGAGAATCAAATAGGATCGAATCTCTGTAGAAGGACTGCAAAAAGATGAACGGGTGAAGTGCTCGCTTTTACGATAATGCTTACACAAAGAAACACAAACTAAGTGTAAACATTGGTACCAGCGAGACGCAAGGCAAAAGCAAACACAAAAGCAAAAGCGTTTTCTTCATGCTGCTCGAAGCAGAACAACGAAATATGCATTAAGAAAAGCCACCAGCATACTCCCAACAAATGGCGTGGGAACCTTGTGAAATCGGGAAACTCGAATTCAAGGTGAGAAACTCTCCTTGCGTTCCTCATGTGAGCAACGAGTGGCAATGGGGATAGCGCTGCGGAGGAAGAGATATTGGGGAGAGGGGGTCACGTGGCAGGGGCGCAAGAGAACTGTCTCGTATTTACTTTATCAGCGAAGCAAGCAGATACGGATTGGTTTTTAAAGACGACCTTTCTTGGGCTACTTCAACCTAGAAATTTTGGTCTGTCTGTATGTGTGTCTGTCTGTCCGTCTGTCTGTCTGTAACGCGATTGAGCCACCTGGCTTAAGCAAAATGTAGACTGCGCAATAGTCTTATATACTCACAGCCAAATGTGAGCGTCTAAGCCCGGTTTATATGTTCGTACTTGTCAACTTTGTTGAATATGAACAAGATATTACGCAAATATAAGGTAGCAAATCAATACATAGGTGATATTTACAGTGTTCTTTATTAAAAAATTTAAGGATACAATGTTTTTCAATAGCAAATGATATTCTACATCTACTGCAGAAAACCGCCGCCTGCCCGCGCTACCTGCCCGTGCCACCTCCTAGCGGCATATGATAAATCACGCGGCAACAAAAACGAAAGGGTCCACTAGCTAGGTTCTACGTTCTGCTTGGAACACACGTGGAGGACGGCGACGAGGTTCTAAAAAATTGAAGTCGGCCACCTCCATGACGCACGTCTCCGCCGTACTGTAGCGCTGGCATCGAGGCACCCGGCCTGTAGCAGTGGAACGCGGTAAATTCAAATCGCCTTGAGCAAACCTTTAGTGTGTTTAACTTTGGATAAGCGCGACGGAACAGGGACAGCATGACCGGTGAGCGGGAAACCAAAGGGGGGCATTTCCTTGACATATTTTTACAAATAATATCGTCTTTTGGCGGCATTTGCAACAAAAGGAGCAGATACGCGGACAACTTTTTCTTTACTTCCGGCCATCAGGATATGGCCGAATTGCGCCGTGTAATACGAGGCTCTAGCGGCTACCGTCATTACATCTCTCTTATCTGGCCATACCAGGAGCTGTTGTTTCTTTGCTCACGCACGAATGCAATCGTTCTTTATAACAGGAATACTGTAACAGGATCGCGCTAATTTCATTATTTCATTTTACTACGCCGCACAATGGCAGCAATATGTCGAAGCCACATTTTTGCTGAACGAACGATGTAAGGCTATCGCTGCAAAAGAATATCTAGGGGCAGGGCTCAAAAGGTTGGCCAAAGTTCGGCAAACGAGTTTTATAAGAAAAGTCAGCGGAGACGCCAGCGACATCTTCTGGCCAGTAGCAGGCGTCCGCTAGTAACAACGTTGAGCGAACAATGAATGAACCTGTAAAGCGACAAGTTGCGAAAAAATATGTCCCACGCGAGGAACCTGAAAATGAGAATTCCAAAAACTTAATAGCTTTTGCTAGGCACCTCTGTAGTGAAGGTTGTCAAAATTTCAAAAGAGTTGTTGAAAGGTATTAAAGATAAAAATAAAATGAAAGAATGCATCGAACAAAGGAAGGAAGAAAGAAATATAAAATTAAAGAAAGAAAATAGGATAGAAACAGAGCAACAATGAAAAAACGTCAGAGAGGCACAGGATAGTGAAGGGAAGATAAATAAAAGAAACAAAGAAAGAAAGAAAAAAACGGAAGAAAGAAGAAAAGAAAGAAGGAAAGGCAGGATGAAAACAAGATAGACAGAAGGAAGGAAGGAAGGAAGAAAAGAAAGAAAACAGAAAAAAGTAAGTAATTCAGAAAAAAGAAATATACAAAGGAATAAACAATGGCGCAAGTTTAAATACTTAGGAAAACTCCGGAAACTTGCGAGTTCCGCACGAAGGCATATTAGCCGCACTTCAGTTTTCAGTAAATGAGAAGCCTGCGGAAAGCTTGAAGGGACACATTTCCTTCAGCGGCGGCGCTATACATTCTTTCGTAACATCCGCGGCTGTTGTGGCGTGGACCGTGCTAAGAGTCACCTTAAAAAGGAAGATAATCGCAGCCCGAGGGTAAGGTGCACACTTTCTTCTCTACAGGAGGCCGTTCATCTGAACCACCTCAATACTTTGTCTCTCGGCGGGACATGTCCCAGAACGTATTCCTACTGGCGCATCCCATTTGAAACTAGAAGCATTGCAGCAAAGGAATTGACTGGAAATTGGAAGAAAGGGAAGCAGGACCAATCTTAAGGATACTCGGCCTGGCTTCGAAAGGTATTCACAAGGACTTTGTATTCGTATACACGCCTGCAGACTAGCTATTCGTTTCTTTCCCACTATACTCGTACTTTTGTTTCCATACGGTGCCGTCTGGAAAGTTGCAGTTGAGCAAGGCGACGATGTCGACAAACGTCGGAGCTGCTTTCGCAGGGCGCCTTACATATCCCGATGAGAGCGAGTGTTCCCTTCTCTAAATGGAGCGGCATTCCTGGTTATCTCCGTCTCCCTATTTCTGCTTGTGAATTCGTGTGTCCCTGTGTGCGTGTTTGTGGAAGTGCGTTTGTGCGTGCTCGTGTATGTCGTGTATGTCCCAGTGTAATTGAGCGCGCGTGCGGGTGCCTGTGCGAGTGCGAACTGGTGTTAGTGGAGTACGCGTTTATGTGTGTTGGAGCAGTGTGAATGATTGTGAGTGTGTCTGTGTTTCTGTGTGAGCGCAGGTTCGAGTTGAGTGCACGTGAGTGTGAAATATGTGTGTGAAAACTTTTATGCGGGTGATTTAAATGGCTGCGCCCGTGTTGTTTAAAGGAACGAGCGTGCCGCAGCTTCATTTTGCCGTTTTTATTGTCCAGTCAATAGCTAGCTACATAAATGATTCGCCTAAATCTGACACGAAAGGCGTTCTTCCCTACTAACGCAATCTCAACCATGTTAACAAAGTTCTGTCTCGGCTGGTCTCTCTTTGCTAACACAGTTTTACTTCTGAAGAACAAAATTTAGGAGTAAATAAAACAATAAAGATACGGTATTTATTAAAAGATATCTGCACAGCCCTGTTTTTAAGTACAGCGTGAGGATACCACAACGCAGTTACGTTGTGCTGGTTAAAAAAGGCAACTTGGGTTTCATATTGCATCTTCATTGCATATTCATTTTTTGTTTCTTGATTCCCAGCGGCGAAAAAAATTTACAACGTAGGCCCAGCTTAACGTATTTATTACTGCGTTTACAGACAGTTTTACCTTCCGTGTATATTATAAATACGACGGCACAACTTCTAGCTTAACAACAGGAACTCAAGCAGGCAACCTCAGTCTCGAGAGAAAAGAGCAAAGACAACAATTAAAAAAAAAAGGACGAATGCGCGTCAGATCAGGGAGGTCAAGCAAAACCTGGAGACTGACTAACCACCGAACGCTTTTTTATCCGTTACCTTAGCATGCAGCAGATCCAGGTCGTACACCGGACTGTTCTCACTTTGCGTGTTATTTTCCCTCTGGTGTCCTTGATTTTTTTTTCAGCGGCACCACGAACCTACTTCGTTTTAGACGCCCCTGCCGTTCCATAAATGCTTGGGCCATTGGACAAATAACGTGTGGTGACACCGACGTGGAGCACTCGGCAAATGGCCTATAACTCTCTTCTTTTTCCACTACGATGTATTTTACTTCTTGCAGGATTTTCATTTTCAGATATACGGTTTTCGCACTCTCAAATCGCTTGCCATTTTATCGGGGCGAAGTTTTAGTAGTGGCGTAGATTGCCCACAAAGTGCCGTAATGTCCCGTACTTTTGACGTCCTGCTAATTATTTCCCATTTTCTCTTTGCTATTTCAAGAAAACTTACACCATCTCCCCGAAGGGAACTATGTGGTGATGCAATTGTTGGCGTCCATTCAGCTCATCGGACAGTGCAGCGTGTCTCAACCGAAGTAGCAACTGAGGAAGCGGCGCGCGGACCGGGTTTATTACATAGAGCAGTTGGAGTGGAGACGAGGAGATGAGACAGGAGACGCGCATGCGCGATTATCGCGCAGCTGGCGTGTTGCCGTTATGTTGAGTGATCTGGTGTTTAGTAGCGCCAGAGGGAATTCTACGTCCGGGTCCACACCGGTGGCAAAGGCACGCAAGAACTCTTGTGTTACGGTGAGTAGGCGGTTTTTCTCGAGGCGCCGAAACTCCTCCATCATGTTCTTGCCGATGATGTCGTCTGTGTGGTAGAATCGGTAGTCTCCGTCAGCGTTGGTGAAGTAAAAGTTGTTGACGCTGGTGCACCGGCTGAGAGCAACGTACACGCCCTCGCCTTCGCAGCTTTATCTTCTTCTCCTTCTTCTTTTTCAGCGGTTCCACTACGGCAAGATGACGACGGGGATTGAACGAGAAGCTATCTCGTGATGGATTCTTTTGTTGGCCAATCCCTCGGGGCATACTGCCAAAATCATCATCAGAAGCGCTGCGGATGGGGCGAGAGCAACGTACACGCCCTCCTCTTCGCAGCTTTGTCTTCTTCTCCTTCTCCGTCTTCAGCGGTTCCCCTAGGGGAAGATGACGACGGTGGTTGAACACGAAGCTATCTCGTGATGGATTCTTTGTTTGGGCAGTCCCCAGGGGCGTCCTGCCACAATCATCATCAGAGGCGTTGCGGACGGGGCACGGACGCGGGACATTCCCCCGAGGCAGAGACGCTAACATCCTCCTCCAAAGTTTTCATTTCGTCGTTTCCGTTGACGTTCAGCTTCGCGTGAATTCGTGGTATCAGTAGCTTCTTGATGTAGTTTCATTGAGTCAAGGACATAAGGCGCGTTCGTAGCACTTGCTCCTGTGTCGGTTTTGTAGCGCAGTGGGAAGAGCGCCGCGTACCTCCCGTTGCGGCCAGAGAGATCAATGTAGGTTCTGTTATCAAAGGTGGGGTGGTTCTGGCGTACCGAAATTGCACTACGCGGTCAGTGGTGAATAAGACATTGGGAGCGCCCATTGACGTGCAACGCTCGGTGAGCTAGAGATGCCCACTTAGCCCACTCTTATTTTGTATTTACATTAAAACTTTGTGTTTGCGTATCCAAAAAGATGTAGAGATTCGTGGATTCCGCCTCCTGGAGACCGAAGTGAGAATACTGGCTTATGCGGATGACATTGCTGTGTTCTGTTAAAACAAAGAGAGCATTTATAGAGTAGTCTAGGTCACAAAACGGTTCAGTACCACAACCGGAAGCCTAGTAAATTGGGGAAAATGTCTAGGTTTCTGGCATGGCGAATGGCAATCCACCCCCAGCGTTCTTGCCAACGTAGCCTGGACAACAACCCCAGTTAGGTATCAGGGAGCCCCCCTACAGTTTTATAGGGATAGCGAACCATATTGGCGAGAACAGACAAAAGAAACTCGTGCGAAAGCGGACAAATGGAAAGTGGCTTATTTGTCCACGTTTGCTAGGGCGACCGTGTGTAATTTGTTCTTGGTATGCAAACTGTGGTATGTGATGCAGGTGTTGCACTGCTCACGCACGAACGTGCAAAAGTTGCTTAGAGTGTTCGCTGTTTTTGTTTGGACCTCGAATTGGGAGAGTGCAGTCGTAACAACCTTTTGAGGCGTGTGAAAGATGGAGGAGTGGGGCTAGCACATTTATTTGTGCGACAACTAGTAAATAAATTTCTTTTTTTTTGAGAAAAGTAAGGGATCCTTTTCTTCGTACAGTGTGTCAATTAAGGCTAGGCAGGGTTCTCCCCGATTTTGTGATTACGACTGAATACATGACGGGAGGTATCTTTGGATATTTTAAGGAGGTCGTGGCCAGCGTAAAGTTTTTAAACGCAAGATTTTCAAAAGAGTATTTAAGTACGGTTGCGCGTAAGAAATTGTACCAGGATATTGTCGATGTTGTGTTCCCTGTTCCCATTTACAGGGCTATGTAATTTGGAAGGCCCGGTAGCGATGGGCTTAAGAGGGTTAAAAGAATGCCGATTTAACCAGGGGTCAAATCCCTTATGTTTAGGTTACATACAGGATCATTATTAGTAGGAACGTTTATGGAAGAAAGGGGGTTATTCGTACCATGGGGGACAGATTGTTTTACTTGTAAATGCCCCGAGACAATAGATCGTGTATTTCTGAATTGCTGTGAGGGAGTATATTTTTGGGATGTGCTACAGAGGACATTACACAAAGATTTTCCACTAGATCCTCAAGGTATACGTTTCCTTGACAATGAGGATGGAGTGCCTTACGATTTAGTCATGGCACTGGGTCTCCATAGTATATGGCGCTCTCGTACAGCAAGGTTGTACAATTATGTTGATGCGCGATGTGCAAGGGAGTATTTCAAAGAGAGCATTTGGCGATATGTTGAAGTTATTAAGTTCCACCAGGAACTACCTGATTGGCTGCCGCAAATAGAGAAACTAATCAATATGAGGGCATTTTAAATGGACAGTCAGCCCTGTAGTGGCTGGCAACTCCACCTCTTTTATGTGTACATATTTGCAATTTAAGATGTAATCTGCTGTGAATTGTCAAAGACAGGCAATAAATACAAAAAAAAAGAGTCGTGGGATCGATACGGGGCGCCGCTAAGTATGTCTTTTTTTATAGTGTATAGGGAGAGGTGTGGGCAACGGACAGATGCCGGACATGGCCCCGAGCAAGAGATGGTTTGCATCTAAAACCAAAGTAAATTGAATTCTTGAAACCACTACCTATCACTTTCCTGTTTCTTTACGCCTTGAAGCTTCCAAATGTCCAGGATAGCAAAGGACACGATCAGCCAGTATTGTAATTTGGGATATTGCATGGTGCCGTATACCTGCATCCGTCGCTATGAGTGAAACGTTTCCTGCCAGGTCGCTTAAGCCTAATTTGGCTGTCGCTAAGCGCGGGACAAATGTCGAAAAAAAAATGGCCGCGTATCTGCTCTTTTCGTTGCAAATTTCGTCAAAGACGATAGTCTTAGTAGACATTTGCCAAGGAAATGCCCCCTTTTGCTTTCCCACTCACTTCTCATGCTGTTCCTGTACCGTAGCGCTCATGACAAGATAGACACACCAAGGATTTGCTCAAGGCGATTTGAATTTACCGCGTTCCACTGCTACAGGCCGGGTATCTCGATGCCAGCGCTGCAGTACGGCGGTGACGCGCGTGAATCGAGGCGGCCGACTTCAAGGTTTATAGAACCGCGTGGCCATGCTCCACGTGCGTTCGAAGCAGAACGTGGAACCTAGCTAGTTGAACAACCGATTAAGCCCTGGCCAATATCCCCTTGTGGGTGCGTGCCAAAATCTTTGAGGACATCATCATCATCATCATCTTTCGTTGGTGTTGTCGCGTGATATTTCGTATGCCGCCTGGAAGTGGTGCGTGCAACAGCAGGCGGCGGTTTTCTGCATAGATGTAGAACATCATTTGCAATCGAAAAATCAAGGATCCATGAATTTTTTTAAATAAAGGAACACTGGAAATATTTCTTTTTTACTAATTTCATGTCATATTTGCGTGGTGTCTTGTTCTTGTTCAACAAAATTGACAAGTATGAACATATAAACCGGGCTTAGACGTTAACTTTGGGTGTGAGTATATAAGACTATTGCGCAATATCTACTTTGCATTGGCCGGGAGGTTGAATCGAGTCGCAGACAGACAGACAGACATACCACCAATTCTGGGATTAAGTATCCCAAAAAAGACTTTCGTCTTTAAAATATAAGGACAATAATTTTGGCGTGGCTTCCTCACTAGACAACACTTTTACAGAGGGCTCGCAAGGGTGGTTGGGCCATTCTTCGTCGCCCTCGGAAGCGGCCAGGGCATACAAATCTCGAGAAATGCCGCAAACTTGATTACGCAATGCTACGGCCGTCTGGGCGGGTAGTGGTTGCTCAAAAATCAAAGCCCCTTTCTTAAGACAAAGGTGGTTAAAACGCCAAGCTTTATACCGTGCAAGCTAGGTAATAGTCCAAGTTCAAAAACCAGACTAGTTATACCATGTCCGAATGGTACTAACCGATAAACGTCGGCTTCGAGCGCTAGGTACCCAGGTTCTATTCAAACGAAGGGAACCATTTTTTGTTGCCGCTCAAGAACGTGATCTGCCTTTGTGAAATTCCACTGTGTAATGTGCTTTGCGGCAGTGCATTTTGGCCGTTACGTATGCATTTTGGACGATGATTTCGGACTTAGAACAGAACCGTTTTTTGTTGTTGTTGAAGGGCGTGATCTGTCTTTGTGGAATTCCATTGTAAAAGTCGGCTTTCCGGTGTCGCCTTTTGGGCGTAACGATTTGCATTTTGGACTCTGATTTCGTAGTTTGAACACATTGCTTTTAAGCAGAGAGAGCTTCGCGTTTCAACCATCTTTTTTTCACAAACAATGGTCCTTATTGTTAGGGAAAGTTGTTTTCTTTTAGTGCGTTTGGTGATAACGTCGCCATCAGTGCGGCATAAAACTCTGTTACAAAAAGGGTCCAGAGCGGGATATTGCCGCAATCTTGGTTGACTGAACGTTTGTATTGTGGCTGCTTAGTGGTGGTTGGACAGATGTCAGCACAGCGTGTATACTGGCTTTTAAGCGCGCTATCGCTACGATTTCGGTCAAACTGAAAGCGATTCCTAAGAGCTTCCCAAAGTGCCATGGAACTCTAAACCCTCTGGCTGTATATATCAACTTTTTGGTAAATTGAAGCGAATATGTATATTCGTCGGCATTGGCAATAATTATTTCGCTAACGGACCGAACAGGAATTGAAATTGTTCCCCTTTGCGGTGCAGAACGGTTCCTCCGTGGTATGCCAGTAAGCAAGAGGGCATGCAGCCGAATGAGTCGCTTTTCGTAACACATGGTAGAGAATATATGCAGTGAATAGAGAATAACAAGCGTAAGCATGTCCCATTGGCGCACATGTTAGTGTGAGCCAGGAAATGATATCCATGCAGGTCGATGAACGAAGACATTACGCACGCGGTTTACCGCGGAACCACCAGAGTCTTTGTGAGCACACAAGCATATGTCTGAACAGGAATGGAAGGTATGGTTCTTTTTTATCATTATATGCAACACCTCAATCTGACCGTAGAAGATACGAGACACAACTGATTGTGCCTTGTGCAGCCCCCCCCCCCCCCCGTAAACCTTGTGGATTTGCAGCGCGAAACAATATTCAGTGATGCTTATAACGATTTCAGATGTCACTCCCACTCAGGTCTCCGCATCGCTGCTGTCGGCCACCATGCGTACAGCTGGCATTACTGCGCGCCCACGTCCAAGTCATTGCGCCTTGCAGCTCACTGGTTGGCGCATGCACAGCGTGTTCAATCTGAACGAGCACCATAGGCCCCAGGCCATGTGTTAAAAGCATCTGAAATCCCCCCCCCCCCCCCCCCCCGCGTTTTTTTTTGCTTGGTCGTGCGGTTTACGCTCATGGACCGAGTCTGTGTAGTACATCGCTCGCAGGCGAATGAGCCTACCGAGGCGACACTCTCAGTCTATGCATAACGGTGCGGCGAAGATTATGGCTCAGTCCTCGTCATTCCATGTACAGCCACGCTTGCCAGTGCAACGTAGTTGACAAGAAGCGAGCAACGGCAATTTCTCTCAGCCCCCTGGGAACGTTCTCCTACGGAATTAGCTGGGTTTTTTCGGAAACACCAAAATACAAACTTTATAAACAGCCTCAATATTCGCGTTTGGAACTTTGCGACAGCTACTGGGACATTAAAGAGCAGCCCATATTGGTAGAATGTATCGAGAAATTTCAATTCTAACGCCTGTTTTGCATGGTTGGAGTTTACCTGCGATTGCGCTCGTGGAGTCAAAAGGTCTATTTTGTTGCTGCGGAAAATTTGCAAATTTTAAACAGCTTTCACAGGGGAATTTGGAAGTTTGTCGCAGCACCGAATACAGATCATTCTTCAGCACAAGCGGTGTCTCACCAGAGAATTCACCGGTAAATTCGCTCCATGGAGAACTGGCTTTATAAAGTTGTAGTGTGATTCAACCATACGATGCTATGGTCCAAAAATGAGCTAACCCCATAAAAGTGGGGCTGTACAATAGTCAGGAACTATTTACCGTCAAATAGGCAAATGCGCAAAAACGAGCAGCCCCGCTCAAGCAGAGCCGTCTTCTAAACGTGTTGAGTCATCAAAGAAGACAGGTCTCACCCGCTACTATATTTCACAAAGAATAAAATTGCGGCATTGTGCTAACCAACCGCGCAGCGTTACGTGGGACGATCACTTTTTAGAACGCCATTCGCTTGACAAATTCTATGACATTTTTTCTCGCGCCTAACTAAAGCCATAGCCATGAGTTCAGAGAAAAAAATTTTACCCCTCTTGGCTTTTCGTTAACGCAACAAGCAAGTTGACCTTGTTACCAAGATTAACGGACAAGAATGTGCCGATGCCTACAATAATTTAACGAATAGTTGCAGTCTGACACTTCGGCGATGCAGTGCCCGAACTCCGCCATTCACTGTGGCCGTGCCTAGCCATGCATTCGGTGAGTATACGGCACGTTGCGGCGATGGGACTTACAGGTTGACATGCGTAGACAACGTAGACACTCATAGACAACGTACACACGCGGGAATGGGCATACGCGTAGACAACGAGTCCGCTTATACTGCGTCGGTCACATCATGGTTTCCTTGCAGAATTTATGAAGCCACGAAGAGAAAAGAAAAGTTTGGTTTAATGAAAAGACTCCTTTGTCCTCATAACGAGAATGCCAGTTAATCGCAAACTTTGAGCAAATAGCTGAGTTATTAGGGAAACAACATGAAGCAGTGACAAAAAACGCCCTGTCTTCTTGAGAGGGATTCGTTCGCAATTATTGGGGTTGAAGAAGATCGCAGAGTTTTGGTGACGAAACACTCGTCATCAGTGACACGAACAAAGCTTCGATTTAAATCCGAACTGTTTCTCCCGTGTCGGAATAACGCCATAGGATATAAGTGGGCTTCATAACGCGAGTTACCCATGTTACATTCCGATCACGGGTAGTGTTTTCCTTTCTTTTGCGGCGCTGATTTGCTCCGCTTATGATTATCATCATCGTCATTTTTGGAAACCCATTGCGTAAGGTTCGTTTTTCTGCAGTGCGTTCTCTTGACGGGGTGGTCGCCATCAGTGAGGCATGGAAAGATTCGCTTTAATAACAGTCTCATATTGTTCTGTGCTCCAGTGAAAGCTGAGACTAATGCGGGCCGAGCACGGTGGCAGGCCAGCACAACTCCGTTTTTAATCTAGTTGCGTATAGTCAGCTTTACTAAAAGAAATGTTCACTCAATAAAGTTTTCATTGTATGGAGAGCGAGCACACTGTATAACGAGCTAAATATGAAATGCACGGTTTTGCCTAAAGGGTGCCTTTTTCTAGCTTATAGACGACCGACAGAGAACTAGGAAAAATATGTAAACCGAACGTTAGAAGACGATAGACTGACTGTTCTTCAATTCGAATTCAATGTATCTAGCATCTGAAGGATGTTTGGAGCGCAGGCAAAAAGCCTACCTTCCTCGTGTTCCGCGTTGCAACACAAAAGAAAGGGAACCGTCTTGCGCGCCTTATAATTGTCCAGAAATATTGTCTGGTCCGCATTTTCACGTAGCGTTTCGAACATATCCTGTGTGCATCGCGCTCGTTAGGTCGAATCTATGTGTAGTTGTGGTTTGATACCGGATTCAGCAGGATGATGAACCCGCCGAAGAACATGAATCGAGGTTTGGGGACTAACTTTTTAACATTCGTATGATACCCACTACTTTATGACCCATGGGCTTAAAAACCATCGCGCACCAATACGAAAAGTTTTGCACATCCTTGAAAATGCTCCAACTGGCCTAGTTTGCACATCATGGAAATATGTCACCTCTGTGCTGAGATAAGGGAATAAAACTCCCGCTTCCTAGATGGTTCGCGCCATCTCGTTGAAACTACGTAAACAAAAATGCGTTTCGGGTTTATTGATTCGTTCTCTAGGGAAGTGATATACTCTAAAAATAAGAAATCTGGTCTGCTAGAAACATTTTCATTAACCAGTGAAACCTCTTCTGTCGGAGGACGATGGTTTGAAGATCGTGGGTCACGAATTAATAAGTCCCATAGGAATTCGATCAGCAGAGTCCCCCATAAGCATTTAGATTATGACTGCGTGGAAAATGCCCTGTACGTTTGCCACACTTGGTGCCTCACACTTTCGCGGATTAAGACAGCCTGTTCATGAAATTTGCTATGGCCTTGATATTTTCATATCTAGCCGCTTACTTTGCACCTGAAGTAATGTCCTTACAGGAAGGGTCCGTACACAATAGGGAAACCGGCTTCATGGGGCATGGGGGCTCGCTTTATTACCCCCCATAAAAGATAACGGAGTTTAATAGAGGTATCTAATGAAGTGCCCTAGTGTTTCCGTACCTTGATATCAAACTGGCTATATTTCGCATGAAAGGCGTTCTTCCCAGCGGTATATTTCTGTATACATCAGTGAAGCCGCCTTTAGGGGAGATCGCTGCAGAGCTGGCTGCATGCCTTAGCATTTTTCTTTTGTATGATTGATTTTTAAAGTGAACATGACTTACTTTTATTGTTTATTAAGATTGTATTTATTCTCACGTAGAAAATCACAAAGGTTAATTATGCACGCTACTCACGTTGCAGAAAACCATTCAGACATCGTAAGCCACTCCGGTTGTCATCGCGCGTGAAACTAAGTTTGAAATTGGACCCCGCAGTTATTTAAACAATATTATCGTTGTTATCACTGAAATGCCTCAAGCTCCCCCATTTCGACTTGGGGCATTCATCTTGATATAGCAAAAAAACTTTGCATTCCAGGCATCACGTATTTACGCACTGCACCACTTGCATCTTCCTCGCATCCTCTGCGTCCTATTCTGCGACTTTCGCAACGACCTAAATACTAAAAAGCCGACGGAATGCAAATAACGTGTTTATTTCAAGCAGTGAGCAACTTTTCTTCGTAATGACGGACGCAACTCCAGAAAGAGAAAGCGATCGGCAACAAGTCTGCGAGAACGGCCATAAATTGCGAGTTATCCTTGCGTTTCGAGAAACCCGAGAACACGCAAGACATCTATAAACGAGCGGAGAGTCGGAACGAGCAAGAGGAGATGAACGAAAGATTGGTGCAAAAACATGTCAACCAAAAAGTTCCGTAGAATGTTCATCTCTCGCGCAGTGGCTTCTATTTCGCAGTAGTGTCTCGTTGCCTATTTTTGAGTCAGATTTCGTAGGGGTCTCATTTCTTTTCGCTCCTTTTTTGCTGCAGATTTTTGTGTGTCCCACCCAGCGAAGTCCTCCTGCGCTTCCATCCGTGATTTCTCAAATCTTGCGAAACATCAACAGCCCAATCAAAACTCTCCCTTCGTGTTACTGCCTCGTTTCTAGCCTTCCTATTTTTATACAGCGTGCAAACTTTGAATTCTCCTCTACTTCAATAAACTTGGAGTCTGTATTATTTACAACGCACTTAACAACGCACATCGCAGCCATGCGACAGCAGAATCACTTCTGGTTATTGGGGTGGTGGCGTCTGTTACTACGAAATAAAATTGGAATACAACGTGTATGACGGCAACCCAGTGTAAGCTCATAGATAGTCAAAGGCGCCAAGCTAGAGCACTGTGTGATGTCATCATCGTCACCTGCTACCAATCCTCACATGCTGTGATTATTGAAGTATCTGTAGGCTATTGTGGGGCCTTCGTTACAGAAGAGAACCTTTCATCGCAGACGTTGTCTAGTTCAGTCAATAAATCACTCCTTGAAGATTTCTCAACGTTTTAGTGACCGTGGGAAGGTCGGCGCTCCCACTGCACCACTTTTTCTTGCCCATACTTTTCATTTGCCCCATTTTTTAGCTCAACAAAAGCAGTTCAAACGAAAGGGACACGCCAACGATCTCGTGTCGCAGCTAGTCACCCTATGATAATGTGGGTGAGGTACTTGGGATGGACCGCTGATACCACCACCAGGAAGGGTCACATGACAAAGAGGCGCTGCGGCAGTGCTTGGAGTGCACTTCGCCTCATCCAAGATAGTGAGCAAAGAACGGCGGTTACGAGGGACACAGCTGGAGGTCAAAATGTTGGAGACCTGTCCCGCATGTGGTGTGTACGAGATGAAGGAAAAGTAGCAGAGGTCCAGAGGCACTCGCTCCTTTCTGCCCCTGAAGAGGGACTGCAATGAAAGGGGAATGCATCGTTACGTGGAATATCAAAGCCGGAGGTCCACGTAAGGGTCAGTGCTGGGGTTGAATCGCTCCATGCCTTGGAACAGAGGTGTAGTATTTACTCCAGTACGTGACCGAACAGCTCGCGTGGTACGGAGCAAGTGTTTCCTCTTGCCAAGCTTTTCACGTGGCAGGCACAATCCGAACTTATCACCACAACAAGGCGGGCGAGGCATCGCTACGAATTCAGACAAGTATGAATATTTGTCGAAACGTTTGACATAGGTTCTTCTGAAATTGAACCGTGCACCGCAGCCACTACTCCGTATTCTTATTACGTCCTACACTCGAGCCTCTTGTGGAAAATTATTTACAGCGTTCTTGACATGTTAAACAATTGCAGTATCCTCTCATAAGTGCAGTCTAGGAAACAGATGGAGTGGAAGAGAATGTCAGAATGCGGACAATAAGAGTGGACGTGAAAGGAAGCGCGCACACAGCTGTAAGAAAGATGTTATCATCTACCAACCATAGTTGTGTGATCGAGGACTTGCAGTGCGCCTTCTTTTTCTCGGGACTGTTTGTGTCACTGGGAACTGTACTCGGTCACAACTTTCTGCGGCAATGGAGGGAAAGCTATGGGAGAGGGGGGAGGGAGATAAATGCTCTATGTTTCTGTGCCAAAGTAGTTCCCTTTGAACTGGTTTCGGTTTCACTTTCGGCGTGACTGATACGCATTTGTTACAATTCATTTCTTCCCATGAGCTCCGTGGTTGAGTGCGCTGAACCACGATCACCGCGCATACATGCATATTGCCGGCCCATTCCCCAAGCTTCATTTGTTTGTATACACAAGCAAACGCTTTTACTAGAGAACTTGGACCAACGCTGGAATATAACGTCCAAATATCTATCGTTCCGAAGTGCAGTGAATTTTGTCAGCACCCAGAGTTTTGAGGGCATCCACTGATTTGTGTAATCGTGTGGAGCAGAAATCTGAGCAGCAGCACCAACATGTGTAGCGCGCTTACATAGCGCCGGCGCAGTATACCAAAATAGCAGGACGCACGCACGCTTACGCACACACTCGCTTACACCGGAAAACTGGCTAAGCGAACTGATTGCGGAAGCGTCACCGAGTTCCGGTTGCATCAGTCACACCCGGTTGCATACTTTGAAAACCAGTTGCTTCTTTTGTTTGACGGCTATTTCTTCTCAAACTTCTTCAAAATCCTTGGTCCAGAATAAAGTGGTGAGCAGCCGAAAGCATAGGGTTCCCTACTAATATAAGAAAAAGGGGACACTGGCACTGGTGTCTATACGAACCGCCGATTGTCTTCAACACCTATGAAGGCGCAATGACTGAAGGATGCGGAATTTTGGAACTTGGCTTTACCGGGGGTCATCTTGACCTGACTCAAAGTACTTTTTTTTCTAAATTAAAAACGTTACTAATGTTTATTAGCACATAAAACATTAGTCGTGTAAACAACTTGACTTCATGTTGAATTTAAATT
This sequence comes from Haemaphysalis longicornis, assembly GCF_048455015.1. NCBI lineage: Eukaryota > Metazoa > Arthropoda > Arachnida > Ixodida > Ixodidae > Haemaphysalis > Haemaphysalis longicornis. The sequence continues at coordinate 138,994,690 of NW_027526445.1, forward strand.
GAGGTTTAGAAGTATTCTTTCACCAGAGAATAAGAGATTCGTAAACGCTTTACACTGCTGAGTTTAGCGGAGCCGGCGATTCGGCAGCGAAGTGTTTTTTTTTGCCCGCTTATCAGCGTTGGCGTGCGGCTGACGCTGTACGGCGTTTGATTTCGTTGTTCTCGAAGACTACGAGTAGGGGATCGACGCTTCATGTAACCCCAAGTAAGTATACACGGTTGGTGTTCATTTTCAGTCTTAAGTGTAGCTGTTTTCGCCTTACTCGACGTGCGGTCGACATGCTGACAATACCACGAAAGGTCGCTTCCTTTCGCTTAGTAACAGTTCATCGTTTACTTTGGCGCCTCAAAGATGCGAAAACGGGCAATTCGAACATGCGCGCCACCGCTGTTTTCGGTAACACTGAGACGATGTTTAATTGACCGGATGGTTTGTTCTTGTTTCTTTTACTATTCGTGTATTGTTGATGGTTTGTTTCTGGATAGTTGCTTGTTTGCTTGATTTAGCATTCCTGTATTCTTGTGTCTTGACGCACTGCACATTTCATAAGCAAAGGTTAATTTTCTTTTTGAGAGCGACAAACGTAGAAAGAAGGGTATCTTATTAGGCCCCACAGGAACAAAAGATTCGTATTTCAATCATGGTAATCTTACAGAAGGCAGCCTCTTTTTGCGAAAAGAGGCAGGTAGGCAAGACGTTAAAACTGGAGCATTATACTGCATTTTACCGCGTCTTAATTCTGCGAAACTTCGCGTGTAGAATGTTTTAATTGGTTGACCAATAATGCGCACTGATGTATGTAAGCACCGCCGGTGTACATTACGCGCCCACACCACTGCTCTTCGGCGAGGACTGATCCTCACCTGTTTAAACACAGAGTGCCAATGAGGTATCGCGCCTAGACGTAGCTGGGTACGCGTGTATAATGGAAGGCTCACTAGTTTTGCCAGTTCCACGCATAGAAACGTGCCCAAGCTAAGGAACAGTTTTAAATTACGTGCGAAGGTGTCAAACAGTGTAAATGTTGCAGATGAGACGATGTTTGTCTAAATAGCGCCTAAGCCTTGCTTCTGAGGTATCGTTTTCCTGATACAGAAGATTGTTCGGAAGCCCTTCCTCAATAAGTTCAAAGCATTTAGCGTTTTTGTATGACGCTTGTTCAGTCTAGAAAAATTCACCTGCTAAAGTCCTTCCTTTTTAAAAAGGACCCTTTCAAACATTGTTGACCCTCTTTGAGTTCAGTGTATGTGTCTTCTCTTTGGTTTAAATAAAGACTTCAACATTAACACGGCAGCCAGCAGATGATCATAACTGTGTAGGTCTTATGAGTTAGCCAGAACCTTTGAATATCTTATGTTGATGGGACCATTGTGTGGGCAAGTATGCTAGTGTGCGGGATTTTAGGAGAACATAATTGTGCTCGAAGGATCTGTACAAAAGCCTTCAAAAACTGAAAACAGTGGCACCCAGTTTGCTACAGGTACCAGCTGCGTCAAGAGTGCAAGGAGAATACGAGCAGGTAACAAACGGAGCTGCAGCAGGCATGGAACGAGTTTCCGAGCCAGGATCATTGGATGCATGATCAGAAGCGCAATAAAAGGCAATCATGCCTCCAGCCTGTTAAAAACGCCGGAATTCTATCAAGGGTAACTGCCAAAAAGGCAAAAGGGCGGGGGGACAGGTGAATTGGCGCGTGCAAATTGTAAATAGTAAAAATATTTCTGTGCACTCAGCCACCCAATAAAGAGAAACACAACTGGGGAGGAGAACGCACTGCACCGTCATAAAAGATGTTCTTTGAATCTTGAGTGTTAGGGACTCAAGATTCCCACTAATTTTGTGTGGTGCTAGAACATTAGCCGTTCCAGACAATTCATTGTATGTATAAATGTGACTTGTAGCAGTGGCTTAACATTGCGATAGACTAGGCACAGCATCATACCAACCACATTTAGCTACTAGTAGCATGAACAGTCATTTTGAAGAATTGTGGATGTGCTTGTTGAAGTGAAAGAATAAAGAGGAAGAATTCTGCAAAGTATTTTAGCCCACGGTGTTACCGAAGTGGTACTGACGTGAGGATCCCGGCTCAGGAGGTATGTGCATGCTGGCGACGGCTGTGAGAGAGCTCGCACGAGCTCGCTGCCAATTTAAATCCCTATTGAAGCAAGGTTCAACCGTGCGCATATCAGAAACTGTTTTTCTGATGCCGCCGCATCCTCCAGCAACATATGCAAGATGCGGGACCAATGGGATCGGTTTCCAGCCCCTGAATGTTACCTAAAACTATTATGCTTTGCGGCTGCAGTGTTTTGTTAATGCACCTTTGATAGCTGTGCAAATAATGAATTGAAAATGTTAAGCTACCCTCTACCATCTTGCACTAGTAGTATGGCTTAAAATATTCTCATCAAAGGGGTAGAGAGCTGCCTCACCTAATTGTGGCTGTCTTCAAGTTGCAAATCGTATCCACCCACTGCCGTTCGCTGCGGCTTTATATTGTCGTTCCGAGTGTACGCTGTTTTGAAAAGCTTGTTTTGTTTATTGATCAGATATTGCTGCTCCTTTTGTATTGTGCTGGCAGATGCTGATTAAAAGAGTTCTGCTCTACAGCTATAAAGTTTTCAGGGGTTGCTTTCATGTAATATTTTACCCGTAGCCTAGCATACGGGTGTGTTCACAACTTACAGTACCATTTTGTTGGCTCCTGCGTAAGGCACCTGCGTCCATCATTAGGCTGGTTGCGTAAATGGCTGTACATGCATGTAGGTAACTACAAACTAAATACTGGAACGAATATGCCGATTATCGCTCTTGCATGGAATGATAAATACGCTCATGGTACAGCGGATGCATTAACTCATTATCAATGCATAGTGTGCATATTTGCCGCTCACTGGCGTTAAAACTTTCTAAACCATTTCCCCATGGTAAGTAGGCACTCTTGCGTTTGTTGTATTAGGCAATGCCGTGGTTATGTTATTAGTGTTACAGCGTATGACTGTGCCGAGTGGTTTTTTATAGATGAGTGAAACTTAACTCTGCCCTTCTCTGTTTGCCCAATAAATACACACTTTACCCTCGCCAAGTCTTTCTATGTCTGTTCAATATGCCTGTCTCCAGGCGCTGAGCCGTGGTTCCACTAAAGGAAACAGTTGCTACAGCAACACCTGTCATTGCATGGGATGACACTGTGACCAATGTACACTGAGGGTGACTTCACTCAAAAGCAAACACGCCGGTGATCACATCTTACCAGCATATAACGTCATCAGTACATAGCTATAGTTTATGGCTCAAATGTATGGGTAGGACTCTAAGCAATCGTTACCACGTTCTGTTTCAACAGGTATAGCCATTATACCATTGTATTTGTGCCTCCCTTGTGGTACGGATTAGTGAGGTCCTACTACAATATATCACAGAGTATTCATTTCACTACATTGTTTTTAACTTTAGATTAAAAGACTATGCGTCAGGCGCAAAAAGTATACCACAAGTTTGCATGGTTACCGGCGATCACAGCGATTGTGCGTGCGCCTTGTTCACTCCGATGAATACACACAGCTGATAAGCAACGGAAGGGAGGTGTGTAGTGCTTCAGGGAACAGCCCTGCAGACGACGGCTGCACTCGGAAATCGTCTTGTTCATGCGACCTACCTTGACTTGTTTCGCTGCTTTGAACCACATTATGGCACTGACCCACCGGCTGGTGGACGCTCCTGCAATACTAAAAAAAGGTTCTTCGCCTGTACACAAATACTTACTGTTGATAAGGGATTTTTATTTATCTTTGCGGTTCCGTCCTCGTATTTTCATCGCAAGCGTCGTCATGAGCGGGAATAGGATGGAACAGGGGGCTCGTACCGTCTACCTTCTGTGGAGTCCTGAGTTTGCATCTGTTTTAAATAGCGTATCTCATGACATGTTCAAGATTAGAAGATAGAAGGCGATGACGCTGCTTCCCACATGCACTTCATTCCAGCCATCCAGTATTTGCTCATTGCAGCCGCTGGAATCGGACTCTAACAGAATTTCCGCCCTGGAGCGAGCCGAAACCGAAACTGATGGCGCGCAAAAGTACACTGCCTAATACATATAACAGTCGTCAAGCCTGAAGTTAGGCCAAGCTCGAAAATCACGAGTCCACGGCTCACACTCCGCCCCATGGTGGTTGAACGATTGCAGCGCCAGTGTCTATCTAGTTATTAGTATGAAAGTCTATTGCCGAAAGCCGCCGACGAGGACCCCATGTTTTTTCGGGAGAGAACCTATGCTATGCCAGTGGCGACCGCCGCAACCAAGGATATGCGAAAATCTAAAAAACAATGCTTGATTGATGATTGATTGCGGGTTTAACACGCTGACGCGACGCAGGCGATGAGTGGGACGCGCTCTAGTGGAGGGTTCCGGATTAACTTTGACCACCTCGGGGTCTTCAACGCGCGCCGAAATCTCGTACACACCGGAGTTTTTGCTCTTCGCCTGCGTCAGAACAGCGGCTGCCGCGGCCGCGAATCGAACCCGCGACCTCGTGCTGAGCAGCGCAACGCATTAGCCAATGAGCCACTTCGGCGGGTCTAAAAAATAATGCTCTCTGTTTCATGTATTCTGGCAAGTCATTCAGTGAAATTATCAATCCAATCAAACTATATATTTTTGAATTGGTTTGTTTACAGCCAGCCACTTATGCTTGTTGAACTAGTTCCGGCTGCGCAGCGAAATGGCGTGGTTTGGCTCTGTAGCCTTGATTGCATTTCCACAGAAAATTGGCCCCGAGTATGGAAACGAAACGTAAACTTCCTGGTACGACAAGTCAGCTTCGGTGAAACTTGCACTTTCGAACAGTTTTCTTACTTACGTACTCTTCACCTTTTCTGTGAGTTTACAGGCAGGCATCGGAGGTGCAGTGCCAAAGGCGTTGTTCTGCTGAGCTGAAGGACTCTGGGTTGGCCCAGGCAGCGGTTGCTACTTTTCATGAGGAGGCCAAGAGCAAAACACACGTGTTTCGAGATTTCGGTGCCCGGTAATGACCCCCAGGTAATAAACAATAGTTCGGAGCCCTCCACTCCAGCGCACCTGAAAACGCACGTGTAGCTCAATTTTCCTGGTAAAACACAGAATATCTGAAACATTTACTCGTCATTACCTGTAACCCCGCGTAGTTATTATTCATTAATTTACATACACCAGGATAACTATGAAGCACCAACTGTCTCATATTAACTAGAACTGATGAGGATACCCGAGGCGCAAGTTGTCTCTCCGGAGTCTTAATCCACACAACCATAGCTTACCTCGGTCTTTGTTTTTTTTCGCACTTTTCTACATCCAAGATGTTCTGCCAGTTCACACATCGCCAATCCCGGTCAGATAAATATAAGTTGCGACACTACAAACAGCTGACAACATTTGACAATCATTTTCTCCCCTTGCGGCGCAGGCAGTATTCCGTGGTGATTACAGCGTATATAAGGACCGGGGGGAAATACAGACGAACAGATGTTACTTTTCCGTGGCGCGTATGAATCGGTTGCATAACATGTCAAACTTATTCAATTCCAAATGCAAGAACTCCGTCTCACTCTGTACCAAAAAAACACCTCCTCAGCTGAAGTTCGGTAGGCCGGCATCAATCCACGGTCTCCTTCACTACTTCAGCGGGCGCCAACGTCCCTTGGGATGACCACATGTCGGTACGCCTTTCAGCCGAAAGGCAGCCTATGATCTGATCCGTCTAGTGCCCTTTTTCGTTTCCGTAGTATGGTAATGCTTGATTTGCATTTTGTTCTGGCTAACGGCCACTACGCTACTTGGAGTATGTTTTGCTCCGTCTGAATTGTAAGTCTGTTTCCAACCCCAACAAACTCGCCTCGCAAGCAGCTACCTTTGCTAAATCGGGACGCTGAAGGGGGTTGGTAGTTATTTATAGGAAAAGTAGCTGGGTTGCACGCCTTTGCCTCTTCGGTCATGGATGCTTAGAGGGGGAGGCGGGGGTGTTATCAGGGTCGCCTCATACTGCTTTAAAGAGACCATTTTTAACTGGTAGCATCCAATTTTCCCGAGTGGAGATAAAGCTCGCTTTTGAGCGCAACAGGTGGGAAGCTGCAAAAGCTTCCAAAAGAAGCCCAAATTTTCCAAATCCTTATGGTATACATGTCGTAATTTACTTAGCTGTCCCACTGAAGTCCGCAACCTAGCGTATCAAAGCTTCGTTTGCCCACAGCGGGAATTCGCCGCTTGAATCTGATCACATCACCACAACTACTTAATTGATATGCGAGAAGCGATTCAGAATAGGACGGCCTGTTTCATTTCACGCAACCATGACTATCACAGCAGCGTAACTAAATAAGGCACATCCTTTCACTTCAACCCCTCAGCACTCGGCGCGATATTTCCCTTCTTTGCCTCTTCCACAAATACGTGTACAGCCATAGATCTATCCCACTTCACCTTGATGTTCCTTCCATTACTTCACGTAGGTTGCATAATCTCCACAGTTTCACGCGGTTACATGGGTCAAGTGATTCGTTCAACTCATCTGCTCTTCCTCTCGACTTACGTTTGTGGAATGGCCTTCCAGAGAACATCGCATCTGTATCAGAAAACAATACTTTCTGTCAATTGCTGCTCACTTACTTTTTGCAAAAAGGTCTTTTTTCTTCTGGCATGTCCTGTAGGCCTCTTTTAAACTTTAACCAAAACAACCTGTGCTTTCATTTTTTGTTCGGTGTCGCACTCTGTGCCCGAGTACGAACGTTTTAAACAGGAACTGTCTTTTTGCGCATGCTAATTTTTTCGTGTGATCTTTCCGTTGTCCGTACTCGAGCCTATAGAAACTGATTGTTCCGTTTTGTGTCGCATATCTGGGTATCTTTTATGGTCTACTTTATCTGGTCCCCTATTTGTGTTGAGATACTTTGTAATGATTATGCGCTCATGATGTGTGTGCGCTTTGCTATTGACTTTTTCTTATTATCGTTATAAAACTTACACGTGTATTTGTGAACCTTGTTGTCATTGGTTCTGTGCTGTGTTTTTTAAGTCGCGATTTCTTGCTGAATAATCTGTAACTCCTCACTTTGTTACCCCCCCCCCCCCTTTACTCAATGCCCTGAACAGGGACCTGTGACGTAAGCATAATATATAAATGAGAAAAAATAAAACAATAAATAAATATATTAATGTAGAGCTTTGGAGTCTGGTTAATGGAATTTCAAAGGAGGCCTTGCGACTGCAGCAAGCAACGATTTCGCGTCCCGTGTGCTACGTATTCATCCTTCTTCGTAATTTGTGTTCCGTTGTCCAATAAAAAGCGAAAGAGGGAGGACAAAAATCGACAGAGCGACGACATTGCCGCAGCTAATATTAGACGCTAGCGAATCATTGGCGTGTTTTAAGGCAGAAATTTCGTTTAGAAGCCGCTTCGACGTGCCAAGCATGTTATCAGACAATCATAGAGTCGTCAGGGTTATTTTTAATCCACCGCATACATCGACGCGATGGTAAAATGGAGGGCTAAGAATTCAGCGAATCGACCTCGTCATTTAGGATGCAATGATGAAAATAAGATATTATGGACAAGAAGTTTTTCCGTTAGGCTTGTTTCTTGCACTCTCCAATAAAACTGGCTGTTAGGCTAGTTGGGCTAGTTGGTCAGTATCTTGCACTCTCTGGACGTATGACCGGCAAATTCTTCATTAAGGAGGAGTTCGTCTCCAATGACGTTTATTATATCAGCGAGTAGTCCGAGAATTCTAGTGCAATAATTACGTCCTTCAAATTACGTCCGTATGTCATAACCGGCAGTATGCACTAGTTGTACGTTTTCCTTTTTAGACATACCGAGCTGAAACTTGGCGCCTTGCTAAATAACTGCTCATCCAACTTAGGTCGGCTCAATGGGCCATGGAACCAATAAAGTTAGGAGTAAAACTCGGGGACATTGAAATGAGACACCTGGATGTGAGAGCAAACTAGAGTAGAGGATATCGTAGTTGAAGTAAAGGAGAGGAAATGGACTTGGGATGGCCGTGTAGTGAGACTAATCGAGAACCAGTGGACAATTAGGGTAATAGAGTGGGTACCAAGAGATGGGCTTAGTAGAAGGGGAAGACCATTAACCCGATGAAGGGATGAAATAAAGAAATCCGGGAGTAAGCTGTGGACCCCAGCGGCGCTGGACAGGCGTGGTTGGAGGTCAATGGGAGAGATTTTCGTCTTGTAGTGAACCCTACCCGTGTGGTGATGATGATCATGATGAAGGTGCCACGAGATAGCACTGCCGAGCGATGCACTCCGAAAAAAAAAACGAAAAGGAACACATTGTCAGCTCAAGGTTATGTTAAAGAGCGACACTCACCAAGAAACTAAAACAGTTGGTTCGAAGGACTTGCGTACGCGTGCGTCTGTACAGCACTGTGCTGCGGGCACAAAGAATTCGCGAAGCTACAACAGCGGTTTAAAAGATACCTCTGGATCCGTTCCTGTTTGAAGAAGACCATTGGATGATCCTCAGGCGACCACAATTGCAAGAAAGACGAGTTCGTCATCGTTCCGTCATTGTTCGGTCGGATGTTACAACAAGCGGTGACACATCTGCGTCCCAGCAATCCGATGTCCAAAGAGTTTCGGCCAAATACCTAGCAGAGTGAGCGTACCAAAATCGTCTGATCCGGGAGTCTTGCGGCCTCCAAAGTGATTTTTAGAGGAGGAGAGGTCTGCGCAGATGCGGCATTTTGTTCTGAAGTGTTTGGCTCTTGAGTAGTATTTGATCTCCACGGATCGTTGGCAACGGCGTGTAGGCTACCCCCATAGATGAAACCTAAGCTGCAATTGGCGAGTGAATTTATTTTTTATTTGTTCATAGGAACCTTACAGGCCCCAATGGAGGGTATAGATTAAGGGGGGCATTTCAAAACGTAAAACAATACAAAGCATAAATGTAAGACAGGAACATCGTAACAACAAAATATAAACGCATTAAACATATTTCAAAGTACAAAGTGATCACTTTTTGACCGCACCTGAACATTTATGAATTATTGAATTATAACACTTATGAAAAATTATGAATTCTCCATAAAGAAGTAAAAAAAAAGTCGATAGCGGTTACATGCGTTGCGAAAACGTAGGCGTCGCAGTTCAGAATCCCTCTTGCTTTCAGAACCACAACAGCACAGTAAATGCAAGAAAGTGCAGGTTTGTAATTCTTTCTTGAGTCAGCGGCATTCCTGTGCGTTATACTTTCTTCTGTACGTGCTCGCGTAATATAGAAAACGACTGAAAAATGTACAGAACACCCCTCTTTGTCACTTTTACTCGTGGCAGCTCATGCGCGTTGTAATGACAACGAGGGCACGAAATAGAGAAGGGGCGAGAAATTTATCCCAGGCTGAGGCCCAAACAGCCGGTGGGAAGGCACAGTAGAAGATTTCGGCGGATAAATGGAGTTGCCATGGTACTCATTACCTTAATTTTTCAAGGTCGATAAAAGAAAGGGTTACAGGCATAACCTCAGAAGTTTTCGTTGAAACTTCCACTAGTTGGCTCTGTCCCGGAAACTTTTCCGAATGCTGTAGCGAGAGTAAACAACTCTGACTGGCGTTTGGCTTGAGTACTGGATTGAATATTGTATCAATCCGGGATTCCAAAACATTTTGAGCTTCAGTGTTCGCTTAGAATTGTAATGCCATGACCGGTGCGAAACATTCTGGAAGACTTTCGTAGAAGAGTTAATCTGTAAGGGGGATGTCTCAGCGTATTCTAACAGCGGATGGGAAGGTTGCGGCCGCTAGAGAACTTTGCTTTCTTTAAAGCGGCTAAGCGCACCAAATGCAAGTGTGGCTTATTACAAAGGCTGCTTTTTCCCGATAACAGGGGTGCCGATTTTGTGGGGAACTGCACAAAATAACGAAGATATTAGGGAAACCGAAGAAGCAGCGGCGAATTTTCAGTCCCTTTACCTGCAGCATTTCTATGACGTCCAAGTGTCTTTTTTCAGCAATTTGCGGTCGTCCAGCGAATCCGTCGCTGAGACACGTCACTGGACAATTGTATTGAGGCCTCTTGTTCCGTTTAATAGCATCGTTTTAATGGTAAAGTGCACTTAACACCCAAAAATTGAGTTCAGTGCTGGCCTGTATGACGGCACTCGTGTACACAGCACGTAACTTTGAAATTTTTCAATGGGTACGGCGTTCGTTCTGTTAACAAAACGCCTTTTGGGGCGTATAAAGCTGATGAGGTACTGAGGCCTGCTTTTTTTGTATTAAAAAAAGTTGTATTTTGTCATAATGGCCAGTTTGTAAGTCAGGTATTTCCGCAGTTTTTTATTCAAATAATATTTATTCCTATTCTTTCGTGTCTTACACGTACCAGAGTGCCCCTGTAGCATGGCTTGGTTAGCTAAGAAGGTAGGGCCGGTAATTCTCTCTCCTGTATATTTCCCGGAAGAAGAAAAATTTACGGGACTTTCTTTGCCTGGAGCTGAATATAATCAGGCTCCGTAATGAAGGGGAGCTCAACTCACCTTAAAATTCGTCACAATAAGCCAGTTTCAGCTTAGCCAACTCCTGCTAAAATGACAACCGGTTTCATCCAGTCTATGCGGTCTAAATCAGTGGAGTTCCCTCAACTACCATAGGGCTAGCACCTGACCGCACGGAAAAGGCACAAGCCCACTAAATTCAAGCTAGTCGTTCGCATCGGACTTTCCCCTTCAGCATGTCCTCGAACATGGATATTCAGTTTCAGCCTTCTTCGGCCAACGGAAGCAATTTTAGGAAACGCACGTTGAGCTATATAAACATACAACCGCCTTCGTAGACCACCTTAACTTTCAGTGCGAATAAGAAAGCTGCTGAAGAAAACAATATCACACACGGATGGATACACATTTTCGGTTCTAGTTGAGCACGATCAGGGATAACCACCACAGCCCATGATGGAATAGCTAAGATGTTCTCGGTGCTGCTGCGCCCCAACAACAATGTCGCGGTTGGTGCCATACCACGCAAGGGGCTCGTTGCAGTTGCTGCATGTTACTCCCCACAGGCATCATCGAACAGATTAACCTCCACTCATGTCAACCACCGTAGCGATTCTGTCACTATAACGTTCTTCAATAAGACCCACGTGGTAGCATACTGTACACGTGCCCATTGCACGATTAACGGAGAAATTTAGCCTGTCTAATCTGGAAGGGTCAGATTAGCGGGTCTTATCCGAGTCGACCCGGGCGACTCCGATGAGGACCTCCGAAGGCAGACATGTGAGTCGGCCCTACTACTAGACATTCGTCGGCTTGGAAAGACTAACTGTGTGCCGGTGAGGTGCCATTTAACACCACCACTCCTCTAAATGCATAATATAAATCCAACAGAGTTTTCGTACTGAAGTACAGTCTTGCTCTAAGAAGCGCTCAAATGCCTAATGATATCCTCCATTTGCAAAAAAGATATTTGGTTTTCCTGCGCTTCTTAGAGCAAGAGTGCGCTTCAGTACGAAACTCTGTTGGATTTATATTATGCATTCATTCATAGCCACATGAACTACTGCTTGACATCGTGGGTTCTATCGTACAAAAATCACCTTTCCTCACTGGAAAAACGTCAAAAACAACTAATGCGTATAATAACGTTTTCCCCAAAAATGTCACCATCTCTTCCCATGTTTTCTCAACTTAATATAATACCTTTGCCAACCTAATATATTACCTTTGCCAAAGATGTATTTGTATAGCGTTGGAGTTCTGTTTCTTAAAGTGCTGCATTGCCTCCTAGACTTTGATATTTTTCGTCGCCACATGTTACCCAACCCTAATTGCACTAGATTTCTCTCCCGTTAGGATTTGTTATTGCCCACGGTAAGAACACATTATGGAAAATTTAGTCTGCCTTTTTCTGATGTTTCTTTTAGGAACGACGTACCACTAGAAATAAAGGTAGCTACCTCACTTAAACGCTTAAAAATGAAAATGTTTTTAGCTACTTACCAGTAACTCCTAGAAGTATTTTACTTGTGTGACATCTGTGCCCGCTTCTTCTGTTGTCAATTATTTCCAATTTTCAAGTTTTTTCCACAATGTGGTGTATTTTCTACAATATCCGATTCTTACACGATGTTTTATAAGATTTGTATAATATTTACCATACTTACTGGTTCTACTGTGCTTATAACTTGTTACCTCCAAAACATCTAGCATAAGAGGTCTCGCCTGCGGTTCGGAAACTTTGGGACCTCCTCCTCTAAATTCCCCAAATAAAATACACTCTTGTACGTTCCTGAATAAATTTTAATTTGCATCCTAGAACCGTCCGCAACTACCTTGAGTTGTGTAAAGTGAAACCTTATGTCTCTCCCATATTGTTCTGCTATCGCTGTCAATGGAATGAACCCCTACAGAAACAATGCCCTAAACCTGCTATATGTTTCAAATGTGGGAGACAGCTTAAAGAAGACCAGTGCGTCGATGCGACGCCGTATTGCCACTGTTGAAAAAATACTGGCAACACTGCGCGTGATACGAATTGTCCTTTGGAAATCAGCCGCGTACACGCCGTGCGCGCACGAATGCAGCCTCCTTCTCAGAGGCCTTCACATCAGCACATCATTTCCTGCGAAGCTTCTTCATTCCCGCGTAGATTGTACGACATCAGCAGTACCGTGGGTTTTCCGTACCTTTCCCCGACACTCGACACTTCCGCTATGACTGCTCGTCCACCATCGCCTGAACGTTCTGGCATCGCGGCATCTGGTAACAAGGAGGGAAGCAATCACCAAAGGATTCAAACACTGCTTCCTCTTGGAAGTACATTGAGGATATTTTTTCAAAGATCGCGGCCCTGCAAACTGAGCTGTCAACACTGCAGCGATAATACAGGCTCGCTTCCGCCGCATATGCCCGAAAGGAAGGAGAATGTAAAGGATGACACGAGAACCAAGCCACTGATGCTCTAAGCCAAAGCATTTCTCCGTACCAGACATCCAGGATTCTCGGTGACTGTACCGCCAGAGAAGCTGAACAGTTTATAATCCGGTTGATTTCCAAACATCTCGATATCGCGCAGTCTACTCAGTCGCCACGCGTACTTCAGCCTGCACATCCCGCTATGTTCGAAGCAGCACCCCAAATGACCCCGGTGTTTCATAACGGCGCATCCACAGTACGCACCACAGAACGTGGCAGGAAATGCTTAAGCGACATTGCGGCTGCAGTGGAACTTCCGCACGTTGTGCGCCAACGCCGCAGAGTTCAATGAACATCTCCGGGCTTTGGATTACAGGTCGTTGGTGGTCCTACTCAAGGAGACGAAAAGCAACGATCCGGGCATAGAAGGCTAACCATTTTTAGAGGTCCCCACCATTCGGTACGCCACCATTTCTGACCGTGCCACAGCAGTAGTTATTTAGCAGGCAGCGTTGTACGTTTGAAAATCAACACCTCATTGCCAAGTGCCTACTGCAAGCATAAGCAACGATGTTCAGGAAGTAGTGGCTATCCTAGTGTTTGTTGGCCGGAGAACTTTACTGGTGTGATCAACCAATGTGATTCCTCAATTACCAGGTGCGAATTTCGACTGGATGCGGCCGTTGCGCGCTCTGAGCCATCAAGGCAAAGTTTCGGGGAGATTTCAATGCGCGCAGTGCTACTTGGGGATACCGCGTAATCAACATCCGGGGCCGCAACCTCGAGTAGCAAGCAGAATGTGGGACCTTATACTTGTTAATGACCTATCATACCCCACCCAGCTAGGACAGCAGCCGACTCAGCGGGATACCGTTCCTGACTTGACCTGGGCCAAATTGTCCCTACGTTGTCACAATTGAAATGCGAGTTTTAATCTTGGGGAAAACAGCATCACCCCATTTTGATCACGCTTTCTGGCAGCGTGCGGACAATTACCCAATCACATGCGGTATGTCGACTGGTCCTGTTTCAGGGAGCTACAACTCCTCGAGCCAGAGAAACATCCTCTACCAAATTTAGACAAATTTACATCTCTGATCAATCACATTTTCATTGCTACAAATGGTTCCACCATGCTCGTCGAAGTAGAGCAGAACGCCCCTCTGCTCCAGACCGACACCTGGTCCACATATGAAATGTCCGCGTCGACTTAAACAAGCGCTATAGTACAGGAGGTCGCACCTATATCGACCTCGTGCACCTGCGCCACCAGATAGTGCACATTAGGAAGCACACGAAGCTCCACACCCGCAAGTGTTTGGAAGAGCACTGCGACTCTTTTTCCTCCCACACTGTGGCCCGCAGACTGTGGCGCACTTTCCGAAGCCTCACCGGCCTCACCGGGAGTAAGAAGCTGCAGGGTACGGTGGACGCGGTGCTTCGCCATGCTGGGCAATCACGTGAGGCATTCGAAAGAGAGGCTGGGGTATGTTCGTTCCACAACCACTCTTTCAACCACCACCTTCTATGTACGCTCTGCAACCAGCGATCGTCAGCTGTGAAATTAAGACGCCGTTTACTTCAGCTGCGCTCATGGTTGCCCTTGAGCAAATAAATGTGTATAGCACACCAGGTAAAGATGAAGTGTCTTGGTCTATGCTATGCTTTCTGCCTGTAGCACAAAGACAGGAGCTTCGTGAAGCACTTAACGAGATATGGATCAGCGGCGTCGTTTCTCCTGGCCTAAAGCACGCTGTTGTGGTACCCATTCTCAAACCATGGAAGGATCTCGTAGTCATGGAAAATTTGCGTCCAATCTCGCTCATGTGTACCTTTTGTAAGTTGATTCAGCAGATGGCTACAACATGCCTCAGTTACCATTTGGAAGAAGAAAACACCTACTTCCCCCCTGGCCCAGACGGGCTTCCGACCAAATATGAGCACCCGCGACAGTATTTACCTACTTTGAAAGTTGCTGCAAGCAAGCCGTTATAAGCGGCCCCAAATTCTGGTTGCTATTGATTTACAGATGGCATTTCACAAGGTCACACACGATGCGGTTCTCGATGCCCTAGTGTAACGTTGTCCTCGTAAGCGGCTTCGCAATTTTGTTTGAAGCTTCTTGGCTAATCGCACATACGAGATCCGATCGGGCCGCCACAATATTGTTTCCTTCACTAATTGCTGCGGGGTTCCCGAGGGGGCTATTATGTTCCTCATTCTTTTAAAGATGATAGTCTTTATTGGGCTACGTTAACCCAGAAATTTCGGTCTGTCTGTACGTCCTTTTGTCTGTCTATCTGTCTGTGTGTCTGTCTGTCTGTGTGTCTGTCTGTCTGTCTGTCTGTCTGTCTGTCTGTCTGTCTGTCTGTCTGTCTGTCTCTCTCTCTGTCTGTCGGTCTGTCTGTGACTCAATTCAGCCACCCGCCCAAAGTAAAACAAGGCCTGCGCAACAGATTTATATAGTCACAGCCAAATCTGCCCGTCTAAGTCCGGTGTAATGTTCATACTTGTCAAAGTTGTGTAAGAAGAAGTACACATTACGCAAATATAAGACAAAAATTATTACATAAGTGGTATTTGCAGTGTTCGTTCATAGAAATATCATAGATGCTTCATTTTTAAGAAATGAAATATTTCATACACTGCAGGAAAAAATTCACTCCGCCGTCGCCTGCCTTCGCTCGCATCACTGTAGCTTCCGACGGGATTTTGAGAAATATAGAGGCAACAGTTATGAAAGGGTCCACTAGAGGGGCTTCACTTTCTGCTTGGAACGCTTGTGAAGTAGGGCAGCCTGGTTCTATAAAGGTTGAAGTAGGGCGCCTCGATTCACGCGCGTCTCTGCCGCACGGCAGTGGTGTTGACATCGAGGTACCCTGCCTGGAGAAGTGGAACGCGGTAAATTTAAAATGATTTAAGCCAACGTTTCGGGTCTTTACCTTGGGAGGAGCGTGACACAAAAGGAACAACTTGAGGGGTGATCGGGAAAGCGAAGGGGCGCATTTACTTGGCAAATGTTCATAAAGACTAACGTCTTTTTTTGACATTTGCAACGAAAGGAGCATATACGCAGCCAAGGTTTTTTAAATGCAGAGCATTTCAGTAACTCACGATGTTACCCGCGTTGACGTCCGTAGTCCGCACCGCACCCCTCCCTACTATATAAAAAAAATACTATCCGGCGCCCGGTTTCGATCCCTGGACCCTGCGGGCGGAACGCAATGTACATGGTGCTCTACCCACTGCGCCACAAAGCCGACACAGAATGGGACGCTACGGACGCGCCTTATATCGTTGACTCATTCAAATTACTGCTGACGAGCGCTCTCTCGTCAGCAGTTGCCACAAGTGCAACAACATTAACGTAACGCAAACTACTTAACGTCGTGCGCCCCCGGAAATGCTCTGCATTTGATCGTGCCCCTCGCGAGGGGGATGTTTCACTGCGTCTTCTCTCGGTCGCGGGACCCGTGGCGTCATCTGGCGGAGGCGCGGCACAAGTCGTAGCACTTTGTTTTCCTGTTGTTATATTCTTACCATATTGTGGCTGCCAATAGGAACAGCTAGTAGACAGAGTAAGCAATCCAGAAAGCAATGAACTGCTTTTCTGACGCGCCCTCAAAGCCTTCGGAACTCTAACAACACATCCAAAATATTGCGCATCCGCATGGTCAGAAGCTTAGGATTCCAGTTGATAATACTCTGGTGAGAAGAATCTTAGGGCATTATTACATTTTTTACGCGACATTCTTTTTATAATAATCAGAAAAGAACTGAAAATCAGGTCTATTTGTGTTACTTGCCAAACTTGAGTACTGACACAAAATTCAATGCTGAGATAACTATGTGAAAGGCTTCCAAGTTTCAACAATATAACATATTGCCACTACGGAACTGCTGTCCGCCAGAACTGAAAAAGGCTTTTAATAAGGAGAACTTGTTCCTTGCTCTTTCAACTAGAAAAACACGGATGACCGGCTTGCAATGAATCTGTGGCGTTGTGCACAGTGCTGCATGGCGTACACTGCGATACACATTTTCTACTGACAATTCCGTCGCGGCGTGGTAGCGTATTCTGCTCCTTGGCTACTTCTCAGGGAGTCGGAGTTCCGACCCCTGCTGGTGCTAGGTTCATTGCTTTTTAATTTGGCTATTAGGAATTTCATTCATGGGGTGTCTGCCTTAAAAGTCGTACATGTCACGGGCTATGCCACTGACATAACGATTTGGACCGAGGGAGACAACCACCCCTCCACCGACTCTGCGATGCGTCAATTGCATACGGCATTAAACACGTTTAGCATCGTCCTCAATCCCAATGGAATGAAAATATCGCTAGCAAAAACCCACTTTCTGGCTACACGAGGCGCTCCGGCAGAGAGATCCCGGGTTCATTTGACCATTGAAGGTGTTCCCCTTCAGCCTACTCTGCAGGATTGGGTGCGTGTCCTCGGAGTGTCCGTTCACCATAACGGTGGCTTTGCTGATTGGATAAAGTAGCTCCGTCTACAGTGGCGTGGCCTACTACACCTCATTCACTGCATCTCCAACATTTTTGGCGGGGCATCCCAGGACCTATCCAGGTGACTAGTGCCAGCTGTACTCGTGTCCAAACCAACATATGGCGCCATTTGCTACCCCGTCACCAAAGATCAGACCAATCAGCTGGAGGTCCTTTATCGGGAGCCCTTGCAGCTGTAATTGGGGTTCCACGACATATGCGAGTAGAGGAGCTCTACAGGTGCGTGGGTCTTCCCACTCTCGAAAGCACCCTTAAATCGAGGGCAGAAGCCGCAAAATACCGTCGCAACATCATGCACCGGGGCCCCCGCTTAGTGTGCCATGGCGGTGACGATTTCGACACGTCTACGCCAGCCATACGCGTGCACATTGCCCCCGTGTGGACGAGCTCATTACTGAGCAACGGCGAGCACCCACTTCACGCCCCCAAGGAATTTACCCGTCGCACAGTCGTTTCTTCGTTCGCGAATACTCCCTGGAACACAGAAAACTCAACACCACTTTCTGTCTACGTGGATACTTTGGGGTGGCGCATTAACAAATGGCGTCCCTCGCCCACGTTACACGCGTAGCGAGTGTAGACACAACCTGCGCCTTCAAGATTACCACACCACATACCGCCACAGATCTGGAGTGTTGCGCCATCGAGGAGGGAGTCTAGCTAGATGTACGCGTAATGGCAGCTGGTCCGGGTACATACCGAAGCGTCAGCGTCAGCATATTACGGACAGCGAAGAGGCTTTACGGGATCTCACAGGACCTCCCAGAGGGCACTCTGTGTGGCTCATAACATTAAACGTTCCTGTGCAACGCTGCGACTGCGCAGTGGCATTACTGCGATCGTTCGCCTAATACCCAGGCATGCAAGAGCCCTCGGTAGTAAGTGCGCCCACAAGCAGGCGAGTGAGGCTTCTCGGAATTTCTGCCCGCAGCTTGACGGTTCCTTCGCCAAGGAGTTCTGCTTTGATCCCGGTGGCGGACTCCGCTTAAGCAAACAGCACCGCTGCCTTGATATCCTTCCAACAGTGCCCATCAACAGTGCCCAAAAAGTGCCCACCTGGGCTTCCCCTCGCCGCACATCTCTTCCTATATTGTGCCCGTTCTGAGTACGCATTAACTGATGACGTCGTGGCGAGGTGAAGCACACCTCGACGAGAACAATCAGGGGAGCAATTCCATTGCAGCAGCTTCCGAAGACCTTTCACCTTCGTCGGCATCACCATCCGACCCTCCGTACATCTGCTACGCATGTGGGCAGTCGCTGAAGCCAAGCACGGGTCACCTTGTATGGGACTGCATAGGTCTGGTAGGGCCACGCAAGACACATTGGGCTGCCTGGTTCCTTGTTGATGACGACTGGATCCGTCCGATGGGACGCATCAAACAGACTTTATCTGCACTTTGGCGGTTCGTTCTTGACTCCTCCATGTTGGGACACAATTGAGGCCTCCGCTTCCGCATGCGGCCTTGACAGATCCCCCTCAATAAATGTTTGTTTGTTGTTTATTTTCTCTTCCTTCCGCAGTTCCTTCCTGGCCTCCTTCCTTAATCCTCTTTCTTTTTTCTTTGCTCCATTCTTTTTCTCTTCTCTGCCTCTCTTCCTCCCTCTCTCTCGGCTTCCTGCCTGTACAAACCCTTCCTGTCTTTCTTTCTACCTTTCTTTTCCCTCAGTTCTTACTTTTTTGCTTTGTCTTTTGACAGCTCATCCTCTCATCCTTTCACTCCATCCTCTTCCACCACCCCTCATTTTGAGCCCGCCTCGCCGCGGCGTGCTCGACAGAGGTGTTTACTCGTCTTCGTTTGCGTGAGTGGCCGTCTGTTTGGGAACGATGAGGAAACCCCGGTCGGCACCTGGCAGTCACCCTCAGCGCCGTTTCATCTCTCCCAGTCGAGTCAAACTGACGTCATAGGTAGCCTATTTGAAACTCTGCGTCACCACTTAGGTATTTCTAAGTGCTCTGCACACTTCCCGGCCATTCTGATGAATGAGGGTTAGTAGTACGGCACCACTCACTCCCGTGACCGGTACGTTTCGCAACTTGGCAAGCGCATGGTTTTGTTTGTTTTTACTTACCTGCCGTCCCCCTTTATTGTAGCCTCTCACACCCGTTCTCAGTGCCGGACAATGACATTCGCTCATGCCAGCACACAAGAGCACCTTGGGTAGTACCTAACGTGTGATGATACTCTGTTCTGTGAAACCTTAATTGCAAGCTTTTTGTGTAAAAGGGTGCGGGTAGGTGATGCAGTCTTCGCAACACCCAAATAGTGGACGCTAGGACAAAATACAAATGCCTAAATTCTGGATTGCTGGTAATACTCATTTCGCAATAAGAAAAATTTCTCTTCGCACTTAATTCTGTTGACGTACTTCGATGGCGAACGCCCTGCGAAACATTAACAACTTCTTTACTACGAAATCATTGTTCTGTCTCTTTATTCGCCTTCGTTAATTTCTCTTTGGCACGATATGCTTCGACCGGATTATTTCCTCGTACACAGTGTTTGTGTCCCTTTCTTTGTATTCGTTTGCGCGCCCTGCAGCGCAAATTACGTGAAAAGCAGAGTAGCAGACGCCACAGGTTGCGTCCTATAGGGGTGATGCGTGAGTGGTGGGCACGTGTTATGCTGATGTATCATCACGTTCAGGCATAGTGCGACATGCGCTATTCTAGAACCACTGCGTTAAAAATTCAGAGTTATGTGAATTTCGTGAAACGGGTGCTATATTTCCTCAAATATCCTCAAAGCCGTTTGGGCATGTGCCTGGAAGAAAGAATGGAGAACAACGCAGCAACTTTTGTTGTAAACTGGAATTCCGAAGCGATATCACATTTTCAGCGGGTTGACGAACGTGGTATTGTCGTTGTATCTGTAAATTGTCGGTTATATGGAGATCCTACCATTTTACACTGCCCCATAATCTCACACTGCTCTCTCGATGATTATTTTATAGGCGATGCATGTACGGCGTACAAATGGCAACCGATTCAGTGTCCTCCCTGTGAACATACATTTTTTTGGAAACGATACCGTTTTGAATCCACGGAAAAAAGGCAAACAGATCGAAGAAATCTAAGGAAAAAATCATCTTCAGTAAGAGAAAGTTGGATAACACGCGAAGCTTTCTTCTATGCAAGCTGAGTCAAAGTCAAAGTAAAAATTCAAACCACTTCAACCGCGTCGAAATGGCGCATTCGGATAGACGTTGGCTTCAAAATGCGAGGGAGTCAGGTTCGATTACAATCATGGGGACGATTTTTTTATGGGCTTGCGTAAGTTAACTTTCCTGGTTTGCTTTCCGGCGTTGTCATGGAGCGCAGCAGGGAGGCCAAGAAAGCCTCGCTTTAAAACAAGAGAACTTTCGGTAAAACATCGGACGCTTCTCTGCAGAACCAGGTTTCAACTACACCATATCGCATGTGTTTTTTTATTTACTCCTTACCGCGGCGGCCATCTGCTTGGCCGACAGCAGCAAGAAGTATTACGGTGCTTTTCGGAGTTGGGGCACTTAAGGCTTTAGTTTTAGGCCTCTTTCTGTATACAAATTCTAGGGAACATTCTATTCCCTAAGAACTCACGGATAAAATTCATGGTATGCGTCTGCCAAGAGAACGGTATGCTCGCTAAACACGTTTCTATTTTTGTGTCCCGTAGCTAATGTTTTAAACATTTTCCACAAGCTGCGAACATCTGATAGCTAGGATAATACCCATTGTAGGCTAGCCCGATAAGGAGAGCAAAAAGTTCCGGCAGCACACAAGCAATCCGGAGGCTGGGGACTTACATAATATTTAGAATACTAGGCGTGCCGGGTAGTTACTCCACCCAATCGCTTTTCGCCACATCGACCATCTTGAGGCCCAGCTAGCATCGATGTGAAGCAGCCAAGACACTACAGGGAAAGCGTAGCGTGGAACCGATTGATGGCGCAGATAAAAAGAGGAGAATGCGGAGGAAGATAGCAAGAAAGGCGGCAGTAATGGCCGAATATTTATAAGATGCCAGTTCATCGTGCACGGACAATATTCCTGGCGCCGGGAGCGGGTGAACAAAAAGCTCAGCCGTAAATCAAAGGCGTCCTCTAAATTGCTTGTGCAGTACTCCGCCCTCCGCTTATCGGGAGAGGGAGCGTACGGAGGCGGCAGCCATTATTCGGCGCTGTCCAAGAATGGCACGCATCTAGGTATACGGTACAAGATGGAAAGAAAGAAGATAAGGTCTTCACTGCCGCCGCTGCACGAGCCGAGCGCGTCTTTAACGGCATCCGGAAACTCCTATACACGTCGAAGATGGATCGCTTATGACAGCCTTCCAAAACATTACGGCCGAGTTGAAGGGGTAAGAAGGGGTCGTGTGCAGTGAGGGAGTCACATGCCATTCGGGAAGGATATGAATGACGGCCGCCGTCGGGTATTAACATTTAAAAAAGGGTAATGGTTCAAAGGAAAGGTCATGATAAACATTGTTTTAACTGTCCTTACTACCACCCCCAAAGGTATACACTGATGCGACGTTGTGCGGTGATATATAGGTCTATAGACCGTTTACATTGGCGGCATCGACGCAGCCATATTGAACGAAGTGACGTCATTCATCATTGCTTGACTTTTAGAGCACTTTTCTTGCCTTGGCCGTCAATGGGATGAATTGTGCAAGTTGATTTAAGCGTCGGTGGTAATGTGGACTTATCGGACGACTACACATTGTGAGGCAACCTTTTAGAGACTGCTTAGTGCAGAAAAATGGCTCATTAAGCTGCTTGAACCCTGTTCTGAATGCGTCGCCTAGATTATTTTTCAACTGTCTGATCCAACATGAAGCTCCTTGAACGCATTTTTTTCTGTTTCTACGTACTCATTTAGAATAAAAGGTAAAAGAACTGCAACATAATGCAACGTGACACAATCCTGCATGTAGGTTACTTCGAAAATGTTGCTGTGTATACGATAAAAGGTATGGTTGTCGCTGCAAAATGTCGAAAACGTTTAACGCGATAAAGCAGAAAAACCCCACATGCGAGTGCAACTTGTTTCTCCTTTACTGCTTTCTCGTGTATTGAAGTGGCGTGATAAAGGGAAGGACTAAGCGTTACTAGTTTATCTTTTTTATTGTTTGGCCGGCATTATGAGCCGTTGCGACCAGTTCTGCGCATGCCAATTTTTTATATATAAGCGCAGCGGGTGACTCGTCGATAGGAGGCATTCAGTGGACGAAAAAAATCACATGCTTGCAACAATTACCTTTCACCACCCGCGAAGGGCATTCAGGCTCAAATCTCGAAGTATTGGGCATTCTCGATTAACTAGTCTTGCACAGACCGCGGGGGGTGTCTGCAGTCAGTGGAGTGCCATCGGACTGAAGGCGATTTTAAAAAGCCGTTTCCGTCGGTCCCCCAGTCTGACAGCAGATGTCAGGGGGTAAGCAGCTAGGTCGACCCCAGCTCCGCTATTTCGCCAGCCTTGCAAGCAGTGCTGCAAACTGTGCCAATTAATTTTGCGTTTATGTTATCCAAAAAGACTATTACCTTTAAAATGGTATAGTAACGGTTGCGCATACGCAAAAGCCCCTTGTGGTCACAGTCAAGCAGCGGCAAAAGCGGTCATCACTGTTATAATTCCTTATTTGCGGTGTAGCAGTTTTTCCAGGCGGCGCAGTTTTTTTCCTCGGTACTTCCTTTTTTGTAACACCACTGAACCAAGCTCACGGTTAAATAGATCCGCGGTTCAAAATTACCGAGTACGGCCGCCGGGATACTCCACCGCAGCTGTCACCGCTGGTGGAAGAAGCCTAAGAAGCCTAACTAATCGCGCTGCCCGGTGGAAGTATAATAAATCCCCATCTCTATATGTATAAGTCTTCAACCAGCAAACCTTCTCTGCATACATAGCGTTTGCTATAACCATTGCAGAGGCCGCAAAACGTTGGCAATACGGATATCGCTTGACAAATCGGCTGAGGAAATAAAGAGTGACAGTTTGAGCGTACCCGTGGTGTCTTTATATTTCCGCTTACCGTGTTACCGGAAAGGGGACTTGCCGTTTACCACTGAAAACCACAGTACATTTACCAGTCTGCCTGAGACCTGAGTACTCCGGGTTACCGGGTGCCCTAATGCTAGCACCGACATCTGCGAATAGTCTGAAAGCAAATTACACGAAACGTTGTTCCCCAGAACTCTTAACTCTCGTGTAAAACAGCTTGAATCCTCCACTTTTCATTTGAGACGCGAACTGTACAGTAATATCTTCTAAAATATAATTTAGACGCCTCTATCGTAGCTTTAGAAAAGAAAACAGGATGTCTACCCCGCAATATGGTGGGCACAATTATATCAAAAAACGTAAAGAAGAATATACTTTCGTATAAACTGAATGCCATATGTTCTAGTGATTACACAATGACATACATTACCTTGGCCAGCAAGAGTTTAAAGTGTAAAAGCGCATTGCAAGCTGAGAACCTTGCCTGAACTATCTGAGGAGGAAGGCCACAACCTTCACGCATTCGATAAATCTCGCCATGTGCCGCTCCTCCGAGCATGGTTTTACAGCCATCACTTTACAAACATAACCAACAGAGACTACGTTTACTAATTCTACCAAGCATTACGCGCAGAAAGCAGTGTTTTGGCTGTAACCAAGACTTGAGATTATACTTCATCGACGCAGGCAGCACGATATAGCCACAGTGAAACTTTGCCGGTAGGTTACCATCCACGGTAACTGCTGGCGCAGGCGCAGTCTGCTCCAGTAATCAAGGTAAATGGTAACGTGAACACGGTAACGGTATGCTATATCTTTCTGATAAACTATTGCCTGGCCAGAGTACGGAAGAGTTCTGGACAAATACTGTGGTCAAGCAACAAATAAAAAAAGAAAGGATTTAGTGTTTAAAAGTCCGGGTTATTGTACTCCATAAAAAAGCTGGTTCGAATTAAAGCCTACGCTGGAAAATGCAGTAACTCAAACATTGATGAAATAGAAAATGGGTAGCAGAAAGAAGCGCAAGGCATGCATGAATTTTAAATATTCATAACTTCGACGGAGAAGGATACCGTGGATAAAATTACAGTCATATCTTGTTACTACAAACGCCACCATAACGACTTTCTCCCGATTAAGAATATTTTAAGAATCCGCACCAGATTGCCTATATTTTTTATGCAAAAAATCAGAATTACGAATTTCTATATAGCGCATATTTCAGTTACTAACGTAAATTATTTTTCCATTAGAATCGAGGAACATCAGTCTTACGAATTCGGCAAAGAGTAACAACGCCGCAACTGTTGCGTGAAACAGAAAAAGCTGTTGCTCTGTGTATTGCCCGAGTGCAGTAGATATCACCATGACCATGTGCCAACAGCTACCGCCCCAACAAAGCTGTGGTTTAATGTGCAGTAGCCCAGCAATTCTGGCCGCGTTTGCATCCTTCCTGTCTCGTTTTGTTGGGTGTTGGTGGTCCGTCGGTTTGTTGCTCACTCTAATCACATGTGTGGGTACGTATTTCTTGGTTGGGTGGAAGTTCACCACGAAGCTCCGGCAATACCCAAAGATGAACACAGCTAGAGACAAGGCAAAAGAAGCGGGGGCAGCCATCACCTTCCCTGACGATGACGACGCGAAGGGTTATGACTGTGGTTCGCCGAACACCGAAGAAGATGAGATCGTGTGGAACATTGATGTTCTTGCTCTATGAAAATAACCGCAGAATGTATCAGAACTCATCATACTGTCCGATTTGACGTCAGTTATATCGGCATTAACTTCTTCTTCCGACTCTTAATTGTAGCGCACATTACTGTTTTTTGTTCCAAGGAACGTGAGGGAGCTACGAGAGTTTTGTGCAGTAATAACACAGGTTAGTACAGGTTAGCAAGCAGGGACCTGTACAAAGAATCGGTTGCCTCCTCAGGTACCCTTATACAAGAAGCAACGAGTTCAGGCTCCCCTTAGTTGGATGCATATTTCACATTGTGTGAGTTGTCAGCTGCTTTGACAAGTATTCGTCATCGAATTGTATCAGGACCTGCCGGAGTACCTTGTCAGGCTTTTTGCAATCTCGGTCCAATCAATACGATCCTGTTGTTGGAAATTTACAACACGATTCGGAGAAGTGGACGGGTGCCAATGTTGCTGGAAATTTACAACACAATTCGGAGAAGTGGACGGGTGCCCATACCATAGAAACTTGCAAAAGTGGTGGCTCTACTAAAAAGCCCCTTGACATTAGACTCATTCAGATCTGTCAGCCTCACAAATTGTAAATCCAAAGTCATGGAGAAAATGATCAACGAACGATTGATGTATTGGTTCAAAAGTCAACATGTGCTACCAGGAAAAATATCAGGAGAATTATTGTCAACACAGAGAATACGAAAACATCAGAATATGTTATTACCCAAGGGGTTCCTCAAGGCAGCGTTCTAAGTCCGCTCTTTTCAATGCAATAATGGCGCAGTTACCAACACGCCTCCCACATGGCATTTACTATTCCAGTTACGCTGACGACATATGCCTTTGGACATCGGGACTGTCATTGAAAGTCAATAAAGCCAAATGGCAAAGCTGAATTGATGATGTTTGGATGTTTCTGAAAGAACGTGGAATGAATTTGCCGGCTGCAAAATCAGCAGTACTTCCATTTAATGTCACACAATTGAATGGATTCAATATATACTTGGAGAGACGGCCTCTGGCGCTTGTGACAAACCATCGTTTCCTCGTCATATTAGTATATCGGAGGCTGTCCTGGTCACCCCACCTTTACGTTCTGGAGTCTACGGTGAACAACATCGCCCACGTTCTGCGACACCTGGCGGGAGCCCGTTGGGGAATCTCCACGAATGTTCTACATAAGCTTCACGGGGCTCTTGTGAGAGGTGCTATCGATTACTCAATGCCAGGTCTCAATGGTTTAGCGCCTTCTCGAGAAAAGACACTTACCCTACTATAGCGAGAAGTCTTCGAGTGTGTTTCGGGGTTCCAAAAGCCACGTCAAGCCCCCTTGTGATGGCATAAGCACGAGAGTTTCCTATTATGCTCCGGCGGCAAAGAGAAATAACTCGGCACCTGTTCAGAATATTCACGCAAGATGCTTACCACCCACTAGCAGATGAAATATTGAAGCGAACTGGTTCGAGGATTTCTGCCATGCTGCAAGACTACAAGGTACTCCTTCCTGGATTCACATGGGGGCCTGATAATAGACCTCCTTGGCTTCTTCCTCACCCTAACATCAGTGCTGGAATACCAGGCATCGACATGAAGGCCAATGTTCCCTTCCTGGCGTCGGTCCAATTACTGCTGAGGCATATGTATAACGTGCACGTGGACAAGCTACATGTGTACACGGATGGATCTTGCAATACACGTAGCTCTGCTTGCGCGTTCGCAGTGCCCGCATTAGGAGAGCAGCAGATGTTCCGTTGTCACACAGAACACCCTCGACAACTGCTGAACTCAGCGCCATTCTAGAGGCTGTCAAGTGTATTGCCCCGAGGCAGGAAAGTGCTAGGTGGGTTGTCTGCTCAGATTCTAAGCTAGCACTTCTGCTCCTATTAAATGTTCAAGCCAGAAATGGTCACGAATAATGGCTCTTACGACTGCGGAACATCGTCAAACAGCCCGTGATAAAGGGCATGTCGTAGAATTTGAATGGATACCCAGCCACAGTGGCCTAAAAAGAAATGAGACAGCCGACAGGCTCGCCAAGCAGGGGCACGACGACGGCGACGAGCTCACAGTTCCTGCCCTCGCTGATGATATAAGGAGTATCATACGGAAGCTAAGCCAGCAACGGTCCCAAGAGGCGTGGTTTGATGAAGTCACGAACCGGTCATTGCTTTACGCAATAAACCCAGCCTTACAGTTCCGTTTGAACGTGGAGCTACCACGAAATGTAGAAACTCCGCTTCACCGTATGCGACTCGGTGTGTCTTATACAAAGCCGTTTCTGTTCCGAATTCCCTGTGAAATCCCACCATCCTGCACATGCGGAGTGCCCGAGGAAGATTTCTCCCACGTGATGCTAGACTGTCCATTATATTCACGGCAAAGACGTGAACTTTTCATTAAACTCTTGTGGTTGTGTCCAGTGGACTTGCACAGCCGGGTCTATTACCTTGTATTGGTGAAGTGTAGTAGCCGGGAGCACATTCGCTTCCAACCTCTCCAATCAATAAAGCAGTCAAACCACCACCACCACCTTTGGCTTGGGTCTCTGGCCACACGGACAGCAGGGGGAACGAGCTAGCTGATCATTTAGCTAATCTCGCTGTTACACCTCGCATTCAATTCGGCATGCCTAAAGTGGCTCTTTTTGCATCTTCAAGATTACGACATTATTGGCATTCAGATGCTACTCGTTAGGACGCACTCCTATCGTTCCAAGAGTATTAACATTCTAATTCCGGGTGAAATGTTCATTTTTGATGTTCTCGGCAATGCGAAGTGGCCTTCACCGAGTTGCACTGCAGGATTTCAAGACTACGTTTTTATCGGTTTAAAACAGGGCTTTCAGCTACGGAGCTATGTGTGGGGTGCTAGGTCCTAGAAACAATCGAACATTTTTTTCTTGCTTGTCGCCGCTTCTCGGCAGCTAGAAAGCTGGTTTTGAAAGACCCAGTCGAGCGTTTGGGATTGACTTTAACTGTTACACTTATATTATCTATTGGCGCAATAAATTTTGGGCCTGCAAAAAGGGATACGTATATAATTGTATTCAAGCTTTTCTTTCAGCTTCAGTCGCTTGAATTGCTGAAGGGTAAGAATTGGTCTGTAATTCAAGTGTTATTAATAACGAAGTTTAATTTTATGGCCTCGCTCTTTCTGGCAATAAATTGGTATTTTGAAGTCCTCGCGAATTTGAGCAATTGATTTAGCCCTGGCAAATCCCCTCTTGGGGGTGCGTGCCAAAAGGTTTAGGGTATTTTATATCATTATTATTTTTTTTATTGCACATCATCAAAGTTCGCACTTTCATTGTTCTGTGCAATGACGTAGTTGATGAGGTATTCCTAATCGGTCTAGCGTGCTGCATTCGCCAGAAGAAAATAACTGATTTCTACAAATAACGCAGCTTTAGAGTGATCGCAAAATTTTATTTTGAGAGTTTGGCTGTCTGCACACGCGTCTACTGCTAAAGGGCTTCATTTTCGTTCCTAGGTTAGGGAACTGGCTTATAACCACCAGTTTTTCTTTACAACGGCATTTGAAAATAACGAACGAGTTTCGACGGTCCCGCGTAATTCGTTGGTAAGAGATTTGACTTTACTGCGAACACGAATTCATCGGGGAAACATTGAAAGGGGCAATCGAGTCAGTCCGCTCGTCTTCGGCTAACACCCAAACGCAGACAGGGGCTCGTGTGGGGAGACGTGAATCCGGCGCAAGGCATGCCAAGCCATCGAAGTCGAAGCTAGAGCAACGACGTGCTGGCGCACGTTAGTGACGCTACCCCGACGCTGTTCCTTCCGCTGCGACGTGGCCCGTTGTGTGATGAGCTCTAATCCGCGCTCAGGCGAGCACGCACTAAAGCGTTGCGGCGGAAGGTTTATTAAAGGAGCGGGGAAATTGTTCCTCTAGTTCCGCCATGGAAAAAGCGGAGGGATAACTGGAAAGGGAACACGAGCCATTCAGGCTACCAAAGTGCAAGCAAACATGCTAGTTTAGGAGACACAGTCGCTGTTTTTCACTTTGCCTTTCTCCTGTACGTCTACAGAGATTTGTTCCGTTATTTTTTCACCCCCATGTGCAGAACGCCCGCATTTCCTTCTCTAGCACTTTACCTCTTGCCCTTTGGGGCGAGGCTGCTGTAACAGTTGTGTTTCTTTCACTGCCTCATTAGTAAGGCTTGCTTTTCCAGCTTTATATATCAGGCCTCGGGACGCTGTTAGCGTAACCGAACCTACACGCTATATGGACAAGGACACCGAACAGAATCAAGGCACCAAAGGACGAAATATATTTGACCTCCCTAAGCGTTTATTCGCTTGTATTGCACACCTAGGATCGATCGACGTGGAGGCACTTACTCAGCGTGTGGAAACAGTGACTCGCAAAAACATCCGCGCAGGCGTTGAGAAAAAAAAGCCGCAAGGAAAGAGTTCTTAAAAAGTAGATAGAAGACTATTTGAATGAGAAAAAAATGCTTGCATGTCTGTTATTAACACTTTCGCCTTCGATACTCTGCGAATGAAGCTCGCCGCTTTTCCGCTGGGGGGTACTGGGCCGATGACGACGACGACTTTAATAAGGGTCAATCAATTACGAACAAAGGAAAGGGGGCGGAGACCCTCCTCAAAGCACATGCACACACGAAAATACACTGGCGGCCACTCCCTACACGCCGGTCGTTAGGTATTCGCAAAGAAAAGAGCGACGAAAGAGTCAAAGGTCGTTAAGCCTGCTTTGGGCGACGAGCCGTGCCATCGTAGGAAGGCTTCATCGCTCGGTTAGGAAATAAATTAAGGTTGTGTCGCGTGCACACAGCGTTAACCTGCCGTTCTCCGCTTTCGCCGTTGAATGCTAACGGAAGGCGTTCACTTTCGGTGACGATGGAACCAACTTTAGGACAATTTTAGAACTAGCACGATTGCAATTTTTGCAAGTTTAATGAGGGGTGTTAAAACAAATTATTATTCTTTTGTTGGTGTTAGGGCGGGCTCTGAATTTCGTTTAGTGAGGGTTTTGTATCACTGCACAAAAAACAAAGAAATACATCCTATTCTGTAACAAGGGTAACACTATAGTTCATTATTACATGACATGTAATAATAAAATGCATTTTACCTGTGTACACAAAAAGCTATTCTTTCCAAATCACCCGAAATACGGTGGATGCAAGATGATATGAATGATCGCACACAAGTTTAAGTTCGGCGATACACTTAGCACGCGAAATTAACGGTGACCTATTCATGTGAGAGAAAAAGATGTCCTTGAAAAAGGCCATACAGTTAAATTGAGAGTGTTTTATACGACATATTTGCTGTTTTATAGTGACCCCAGATCTTGTCCAGTTTGAAACGGTGCTTCACTAACAGAGCAATTTATCAATTGAAATTAAAATTGGTATTATCTGGCCAAATCGCCTTTCGGTACGTGTGCAATGACGTAACAAGGACAGGTCTTCAAGTGAAGGTTATTGAGTAGTTTATTATGCGGCGGCCTCTCGGACATCTTGTTTAACGTCCTTGTTTACCGGACTGCTGAGCATCTAAACTAGCACAGTGCGTGCACTACCCACAGCAGTGCGCACTGGGGTTTTTTTGTTACGTGTCCTTTTCCTATTTCCATTGTTTATTCCACAATTCTTAGTGCTATAAAATGAATATGCATTCAATGTACGCGAAAACCGCCGGTTCTCCAAGCGTACAAGTCCTTCGTAACTTGCCTTTGCTTTTGCCCACCTCATCCAGTCGGACAGCTGTGCACATGACGTCATAGGTTCTGTTGGAGGAAATGAGCTAGTGAGTCGCCTGGCCATTATCTTTTTACCTAAATATATAGCTTATTTGAGCGAAGTTTACGTTAAAAGTCAGTACGGTACGATTCTATGAAGCAATCTTTCGAATGAACCAAACTTGTTCGGTCTGCATGGCGTTTGTATTAGTGCGCTGGCGGCTTCCTTTGGTTCAAGGTTATATCTTAACTACGCTTAAGGAGCCTTTTGGTTCGTCTGTGCGCATAAAAAGATGTGCACGACATAGAAATATGCTGGTACGCTTATACTTGTGGATAGTTTTTGATATTTACGTGTGCTTGGACACTCATTTGTGGCAGAAACGTCCTGCAATTAACGTCAGCATCGGGTTTGAGCCGACGTGCCACTCGGCAATTGTGATCCAAAGCCAAGAGTGGTTGCTTAGGTGCCGCGTACTATACGCCGCGTATATTGCAGGCTATTGTATAGGATACCGGACAAGACCTATCGGTATGGCTTAAGGCGCGTACTGCTTCTCTACTTCTAATTTGGCGTTATACCTTCCACGTGCTCCATGCCTGCGTGTATGCAAATATAACTGACGATCACGCTCCAAGGAGTCTACAACTTTCTCATAAAGAGGCTCGTTTTTCAGTGACGGTTACAGAGAATTATGCACGACTGTAAGATGAAATCAGCTGGAGACTTCGGTTGCCTGCAGTCAGCTGCCAGCGAGGCTGACTTCAGCCGCCAATTTATTACTTGGCCTTGAACAGACTTTTTTTCATGTTGCGAGTGCGTGGCATGATTTTGTAGTGCCACCATTGCGTAAGACTGCAACCCTTTAGTGTTGGATTCGGTAGATCCGCAACGAGTGGTTCGGCCAATCATGCCTTGCGCTTGCGTTAACATCCGAAACTCTCTAATGTCCCACAGCTTATGGCGGAGTTGGCTAGGGAGCTCCATGAATTAGCGCAGATAGGGTGACTGAATTAGGCTCTCAGGTAACATGACCACTTTATTATTAAGTCTGTGCAAATCCAAGTCAAACTGATTTCGTGCGTGTCAATTCTGGATCTCATATATAGTAGGATAAAGCTAGAACGACACTGATGGCTTCTGTTTACACACTATATTTACCATGGATTAGTTGCATTCTCCTGTGTCTCTGCTTTTATGTGTTATAATGAACGTAACTACTTATATTGGTTTATTTAGTGACAGGGCAAGGCTATAGATGTGGTTAGTATAGCAGCTAGGGACGAGAGACTTGAGTGTTTCAGTCCCCACCTCTACGTCCTTTCGTCTAAGCCGCGTAAGCTAAAACACAACGCGAAATTGTGGAGTTGGGCCACTTCAATGCAATATTTTAAAGTGATTAGAGCAGCTACTTTCCTTCACTCTGCCTGAACTGATATCATGCTATACGTACTTCTCTTCGAAGTAGGCATTTGAGGCTGTTGATTACAGTTGTAACGAGCCATGCTGAGGCTGCGTCTGTTTCTCGTTTCGGTGGGTCCACAAATTGTTCAGAGAAAAAGAGACAAACACGACCAGGCATAACAGGTAACAATTAGTTTAATAAAAAAGGGTTTAAAAAGTACCGGCTGCCTCGCCGGTCCCTGGACGGTGAAGCGTGGGCGCTCGCCCGACTCTTGTGCCACTTGGTAGGGAGTGTTCAGCAAACCCTAACATTCTAATAATCGCGCACCCTTCCCGTGAGCAGTGGAAGGAGGATCTGTTTAGCTCTTGTCTATATTCCAAGCTGAGGCTGGTGGAAAGGGTCATGGCTGTAGAGGTCTCCAACAGAGTCCTGGACGGAGGACCCACCCTGCATTACAATGCTCGTAAGTATATTTATTTATTATTTCTTTCTCTATTACATAATGCAGGCCCATACATATATATATATATATATATATATATATAAATATATATATATATATATATATATATATATATATATATATATATATATATATATATATATATATATATATATATATATATATATATATATATATATATATATATATATATATATATATATATATATATATATATATATATATTGTAAAGGGGAAAAGCCGTCATAGTTGATCGTGGGGGTTTACTTGAGGCGTAGCGTAAGGCAACGGCCCGAGCGTTGGTCCAGCTGGTATGAACTAGTGAGCGTGAACGTCCGAGTTGGGCCTTCGTCGTCTTCATGATCATCCTCGGGGCATACCCGATTGGGCAAATGGCGCTTCGGCATCTAATATTGTTGTGCAGCGTTAACTGTTCTCATTACAATTACCCCCGGTGCAAAAGGAGCCATCCTGGCTACTCAAGGGCCCGACAAACCTAGAGGGTCGTAGTATGGCTTTAACCGATCCACGTGAAAAATTTCACGCCCTCGGCGGCGATGATCTGTAGTTTGTGCAACTGGTTCCACAAGGTAATTGACGGGCGAAGTCCGCTAAATGACTCTGTACGGGCCATGGTACTTGGTGGTCAGGTTTGGGGAGAGACCGGGTGTTGAGCAGGGCACCCAAAGCCACACAAGGGAGCCGGGATCAAAACTGCGATCTATGACGCATTCGTCGTGACGATGCTTCTGGCGCTGCTGATCGGTCGATGTAAACGAACGGGCCAGTCGACGGCATTCCTCGGCGTGACGAGCAAGGTCTGAAATCGGCGTAAATTCGGTTGCGTCGGGCTTGTAGGGGAGTATCGTGTCGAGTGTGCAGGATGTCTCTCGCCCATACAACAAGAAAAACGGGGAGAATCCCGTGGTCGTCTGCGTAGCCGTATTGTAAGCAAATGTTACAAGAGTGCGAGGGCCCACTTCGATTGGTTGGCAGACACGTACATGGAGAGCCAACCAATCGAAGTGGGACCTCGCACATCAGTGTCGTCCTCGGCAGTAAATATGGTTGGGTCCCGCTGTCGCATCGCGCAAGAGCAGATCACGGGTGCGCCCGACGGCGCAGGGGGCTGGCTGGTCTCTAGGTGGTTCATCTCGGGCAGTGTCCGGTTGCGAAGCTCCATTGTGGAACCGAGACCCCTGACCTCCAGCACTAGTAAAGGGGAAAAGCAGTCACAATGGTAGTTGATCGTGGGGGTTTATTTGAGGCGTAGCGTAGGCAACGGGCCGAGCGTTGGTCCAGCCGGTATGAGCTCGTGAGCGTGAACGTCTGAGTCCTGCCTTCGTCGTCTTCATGAGCATCCTCAAGGCATACCCGACTGGGCAAATGGCGCTTCGGCATCTAATATTGTTGTGCTGCGTTAACTCTTCTCGTTACAATATATTTATATGAGGTTGGTATGAAGACGCAATAACCCTATGCGAAGCAGCGGTGTTGTATCACAATTTTTAGGTCAAACGCTGAGCTGCTGAAAAATTGCCGTAAACGTGGCATGCAATGAACTATCCCCAACATTTCTTCGCGGACAAGGCAAATGAAATAAGCCGCGAATATTTATTGTTGCCTGGCGCTGGACGGATGACATGAACCTCAGACGGGGTAAGTCATATATTTAAAAAATAGATGCGACCCATTTACCATTCCGCCATCACCGCTCGAGCTATGTTCAGCGCCAACCGTTTTCGTCTACGTCGTTATAGGATGATCATGGCGCTGCGCTGCACTATCCGCTTCCTGTTCTTCTTGTTACAGTATTTTTGTCTTCATTAACTGGCGGCTGCTCTAAATTCTTACTCGCCGGTGCTTCATTGACCAACTTCACTACGAGAAGCCACGGAGGAGTGGTGGGGCTGGCGTAGATAGCGACTCCCATCGAAAAAGGACCGCCAGACAATCTGCAGACACTGGTGAAAAACGCAACGGTACCGCCGAACCAAAGAAGTGCCATCAAAGTTTCCCCAGCACAAATACCACACATTTCACAGAAACAGACTAGGCGACGATGGCATCGATATCGGGTTTTGGTCAAATTTTTAGCGGTGAAAATTCTTTGGTATTCTTACTTTTTCTGTAACAATGGCTTCCTTGTGTATGCTTACAGGGAGAACCTGCGTGCCTCAAGCCGCTCCGAAGCTGCTCCTTACAAGCTGTTTTCCCTACTTTCGCCAAAGTACAGTGAAAAACCACAGGCAGCTACCATCTTGCGGTTAATATTTGTTAGGCCTCACGAGTGGTGGCGGCAGTCTTAAAGGAATGCTGAACCAAATTGTCGTTCTTTTTAACTACAGGCTGCAACCTAACTAATACAATTTTTTAATAGAATAGTTTGCTGAAAGTTAGAAATTTACTTTGCTTGAAACAGCCCCTACGGCGAAAACATTAGCGCGATGCAGTTCATGGCCGCCGCATAAACTACTCTAATGCCGTCGTAGTGGTCAGAAATGAAAATTATCATCCCAACTCTTTTCCTGCCTAGCTCCCCGTTTGTTTGTTCATACACTTGTTGAACAGGTTGTAGTGTTCCTGTTAGTGTGTAATAATTAGGTGTCTCAAAGGCCGAAAAAGAGGGAGAAATTCTGATTGTGTTCGAAACGGGGGCATAAAATTTTAAATAGTTCCGGAGGAGCCGAGCGTTCCCCTCGACACGCAGATGAGTGGATACGTGCTTGCCTTGTGATACCGAGAGGACCTTAAGGGCAACAAAACTTCCATGGTTTTCTCTTCACGATTTTAAGAAATGCTTAGGTGTCCTAAAGCAAAGGACAAGGGTGACGGTGTTCAAGAAAGGTGTCCCGAAATTGCCAATGACTCAGAAAGCGCAGCGTGCACGGGCGAAAGTATTAAGAAGCCTCTCACATCAGGTCACGGTCAGAGCATCGCTGCAAGATGCGGCGTAATCGATTCTGGAGCTTACACGTCTTCAGTATCACCAGCTCCTACATCAAGAGGTCTACTGGTTAAAGTTCATGCTTGGGCGAGTTGGTGTTCCATAATCTTGAATTCACAGCCTAAACAAGAAACGAGGACGATAGGGAGAGCACGACACACAGGCACTGCCTGTGTTTCGTGTTCGCGCTTTGAATTGAAGAAGGGGTCTACAACGTGGCTTGCGTTAGTGGCCAGCGTGGACACACAAGCGGAAACTACAAGTGCCTCAAAATCGCAGGAGCACTCAATTACGCACTAATGCTCTCGCATGTTGTACACACTGTAGGAAGTGCTAATTGTCCTTATAGGGTTTTTTTACATAAGGGGGTGGCGCCGGTGGTAAAATGGCTTTATGCTGAGGGGCCTTAGCCACCTTCGTGTTTTGACACCAGATGACCCCACCACGCCAACCTAGCAAATGCATTTCCTTCTGCAATTCGTGCAAAGTGGTGCAAAATAATATAGTCCGCTTCTATCTGGCACGTATGAGGCGTAATATTACACGTTAATGTTACTACAACGTAGCCAGTGCCTCCATAGTTGAAAGAGGGACGGTATAGAAGAGAATCTCTGAGT
Source organism: Haemaphysalis longicornis (assembly GCF_048455015.1). Classification (NCBI taxonomy): domain Eukaryota; kingdom Metazoa; phylum Arthropoda; class Arachnida; order Ixodida; family Ixodidae; genus Haemaphysalis; species Haemaphysalis longicornis. Next base: position 139,030,967 of record NW_027526445.1, read on the forward strand.
GAGAAGAAAAACATTTTTACTAGCAGGAAGAAAACACACATAACGGGTGGGATTGAAGTTTTATGGGGTGGTTGTTTCCTTACACTTCACCCGCGTTGTGCTGTCTAGTGCCGTCGGTAGGTAATGGCAGCTAATATTTTAAACCACACTTCGCTCGCTTTCCTCAGGACAACGGTCATGCGGCGCCACTAAAGAACCGACGGCTAATTGCTATTATAAACACTACTCTCGTAGGACTTGTGGGCACGGCAGGTTGTAAAAAAATATGCAGAAAAAGGACGAAAAATATTTGTCACCGTAGCAATTATTTTAACCAATTTTCTCTCTTTTTTACGCTTATGTTTCTTTTCACTCGGTGAAGGTCTGCAGGCATGAGGATCATAATAATGTCCACATTTCGGACTAGCTTCACGGACGCGCTGTCGTAAAGCCCATTAGGAGCGGCTTCGCCCTATCACTCCATCTCATCTCAGGTTTCCTTGGCCATTAAGGTTAGCTCGCTGCCTGCCCCATTTACTATTTTACTTTGCGCGACCTTCAAAGGTGAGGAAAAGGACATCATAAAGCAAAACTAGACATAAAAGAACTTTTTACGATCTTTTACGGTTTCCAGCAGGCGAATGAAATACAAACGACGGTCAGGGTAGTGAGAGCCCTGGCGTGTACTGAATTTTTCTTTTGATAGGCAGCGGTGATTTCATGCAGTGTTAGGCAGCAGAGTCGCAGGATCAAGCTTTACCTGCAGCGAACTAACTACAGGCATCAATCCGGGAAACGAAAATTCGTTTGTATAGTTGCATTGAAATTTCATGGCAGAATTCTATTAGAGGAGAGTGAGTGTAAGGGAGAGCGTTACTGTTGCAAGGAACAGACAGTGTTTTCCACGTTTCCTATGAGAAACAAGTGACCAGATAACCAGTTATTACCTTAACCAGCTGATGCGGCTAATTTGGGGGGTCCAGTTGGCACCCGGGATACAAGGTTTGCTGAACATAGCATGCTTTACACCAAGGAGGGACTGCAGCACACTAGGTTGCTAAATGATGAAGTTTATTCCTGCAAACCGTTCATCCTCTATTCCACCTGTACGCTGGAAATTAATCTAGATTTTCCCTCCGCGTAGTCGCAGATACTGTCATGGTAATGTTACACAGGAACGGTAACAGTTTCGCATAAGAAAGGGCATGAGGCATGGAGACAAGATCTTTTCAAATTGGCTTGCAGCCTGCCTAGAGAGGCTATTGAATGGGACAGGTTAGCCTCTTAAGATTTGCAAACTACATGGCTTTGTTCGGTGAGCTTGAAAAACACTTCCATTCAGAAGCCTTCAGAATACCCAATTACAGAGCTGAATATTAATAACAAGAAGGAAAAGTGCTGTGTGCACACATGCCGAAAGTCTCACTATTCACCTTGGAAATATAGTTGTTGAAGAGGCAGGGGTCAAGTTTTCAACCTTGGGCAAGTTTTAACTACCGATGCCAACCACGAGAAAGAAATCTGGCAGGGAGTCGGCATGCGCTAGATGACTTTGGCCAGCACTAAAATGATGAATGTTAGGCTTCCTTTGTGAATCAAAACATTGTTACAAATAATGTCTATCGAGGGCTATGAGAGACGGACCATACACTTGCACTTGGCACCGTAATAAATTCTTAAAGAGAGAACTTACGTTAGCGCGAAAAGAACAATGATGGGAGAAAATAATTGTTACGGCTCGCTGTTAGTCCCCTTGTATTTGCACTTTTATTATTATTCTCCCTTCATACTCTCATCACTACAGCTGCTTTCTGTACACAAATGATACCACCATTCCGTCATCCCATCGTGATCAACATACTCCCATGTGCAATTTCCAGAATAACTTGTTGGCCATCCAATAATGATGCTCCAGCCCACTATTCATGTAAAGAAAACTGCTTTTGTTCTGTTTCACTATTCTCGCAAACCCCTATATCCGGTTTCTACGCTTCAAATCAACGCGCATTTTTTTCCGTCTTCTGTTCAAATGTGTTGTGTTCACATTAGTCGGTGGGGCCGGCACAAACAGCACATTGTGGTTTTTTCTTCTTTCGGGCTTCATAAAATATACACCGCCTCGTTGGACGGATATAGGATGAAACGTGTGTTTATTTGAGCCAGTCTACGCAGTGCAGCGGTGGCGTAGAGGTAGAGCATGCGCATCGCGTACAGAAGGACCGTGGCTCTAATCCTGGTGCCGTATAATTCACACCGGATTAAAAAAAATCCACGTATTGATGGAACTGCAGAACGGGGCTACGGGTGCGGCCTGACCCCCCGACCACTGCCGGTAATGCACTCCCTCACCAGAGCAGGATTGGCCACCCTGGTGTAGTAACGGCCACAACCTCCCACGAATACGCGAATTAATTCACGGCCCTTAGTCTCCAGTGGCTGCGAAGCAACTGACCACACCGCCGGTCAGACCTGTGACGCAGCATAGCCTGCTAAGAATACCTGGACCCGGACAGGCCACCATTGGAATCTGAACCTAGCAACGCTTAACACGAGAACCTTATCTAGCGAAGTGAGTCTAGAGGCGTTGTTCGAGGAATTAAAGGGCATTAAATGGGATGTCATAGGGCTTAGTGAGGTTAGAAGGACAGGTGAATTCTTTACGGTGCTGAAAATGGACACATCCTATGTCACCGTTGTCTAATGGACAGAATAAAACTGGGAGTGGAATTTCTATAACAATAAAAGCATAGCTGAACATATACAAGAATACTATACATTAACAAAAAGGCAGCAGGTCTTGTAATCAGGCTGAATAAGAGATACAAGCTCACGGTGGTACAAGGCTATGCACCCACATCCAGGCACGAAGACCAGGTAGTGGAATGCTTCTATGAAGATGTGGAATCGGCAATGGCTAAAGTAAAAACACAATATACCGTAGTTATGGGGGACTTCAATGCTAAAGTAGGCAAGAATCAGGCTGGAGACAAGGTAGTTCGGAACTATGATCTGGGCGGTAGAAATAGCACGGGGGATCCACTAGCTGAGTCTGCAGAACGGAATAACCTACGCATAATGAATACCTTCGTTTGTAAACGGAAGAGCCGGACGTGGATTTGGAGGAGCCCGAATGGGGACCATAAAAATAAAATAGACTTCATATTGTGCGATAACCCTGGCGTCGTGAAGTATGTGGAAGTGCTTGGAAGGGTAAGGTGTAGTGACCACCGGATGGTAAGATCTGGAATTAGGCTAGATTTGAGGAGGGACCGTAACAAGCTAGTACGAAACAATCCAATTAATGACCTAACAGTAAGGCGCAAAGTAGAATTCAGGATCGCGCTGCAAAACCGATATTCAGCTCTTACCGAAGAAGCCGAGCTTACGACACAGGAAGCCAGCGAAAACCGTACACGCATTATCACGGGGTGTGCAGTAGAACTCGAGGGTACATGGCTAGAAAGGATACTGGTAAACTTTCACAGGAGACGATAGATCTAATTAGGAAATGCAAACCATGACAATCTCCTCCCTATCTGAGAGAATAGAACTAGCGGAGCTTTCGAAGTTAATCAATAAGCGTAAGATAGCTGACATACGGAAGTATAATATGAAGAGGATCGAATACGCTGCAAAGAACGAAGGTAGCCTGAAAGGAGTGAAGATGCGTTTTTTGCGTGGGGAAAATCAGATGTATGCCCTGAAAGACAAGCAAGGCAATGTCATAACAAATAGGGATAAAATAGACACAGTGGCCGAGGAGCTCTATAGGGATCTGTACAGTAGCCGGGACATCGAGGATAATGGCGAAAGAGAAAATAGTTCAGAGGAGATAGACATCCCACCAGTAACGATCGAAGAAGTAAGGAAGGCTTTGAAAGAAATGAAAGGGGGCAAAGCACCTGGTGAGGATCAGATAACAGCAGACCTCTTGGAGGATGGCGGAGAAATTGTACTTGAAAAACTGGCAAACATGTATACGCAATGCCTAATGACCGTAAGTGTACGGGAATCTTGGAAGAACGCGAACATCATCCTAATCTATAAGAGAAGTGACATGAAGGACTTGAACAATTACAGGCCGATCAGCTTACTGTCAACCATCTACATGGTACTTACCAAGGTTACCGCATACATAATTTCTGCTACCGTAGATTTCAGACAACCTAATCAAAAAGCAGGGTTTCATAAATACTATTTAAAAAAGACCCTATTCACACGATCACTCAGGTGATAGAGAAACGCTCCGAGTATACTCAATCCATAAATATAGCCTTCAAAGATTATGAGAAAGTATTTGACTCTTCGAAACCCAGAAGTTATTCAGGCATTGCGGAATCGCGGTGCAGACGACCATTACGTAAAAAATAGAAGATATCTACAATAGGTCACCTGCTACCATCGTCCTACATAAGGAGAGCAGTACAATAGCTATAAGGAAGGGCGTCAGACAAGGAGACACAATTTCTCCAATGTTATTCACAGCATGTTTACAAGAACTACTCAGAACGTTGGATTGGGGACAGGTGGGAGTAAAGGTTATTGGAGAATATTTCAGTAACCTCAGATTTGCTAAAGACGTTGCCTTGCTTAGTAACTCGGGGGACGAATTGCAAAGCATGCCTTATGCACTGGACGAATAGAGAACAACCGTGGGCCTGAAAATTAATATGCAGAAAACCAAGGTAATAAGCCAGAACCTAGAGACAGCAAAGCAGTTTGAGATAGGAGGCGAGGTAGTTTAAGGGGTAAGCGAATATATCTATTTAGACCAACCTGTGACCCCGGGTACCAACCATGAGGCAGAGATAATTAGAAAGATCAGAATGGGGTGGAGTGCATACAGCAGACATTTTTAGATAATGAATACCACCAGCCTACCATTGTCGCTGAAGAAGGAAGTGTATGACAGCTGTATCTTACCGGTAATCACCTACGGGGCATAAACGTGGAGGCTCATTAAGAGTGTTCAACTTAAACTGAGAACGACTCAGCGGCAATGGAGCGGAAAATGATAGGTGTAACATTAAGGGACAAGAAGAGAGCGGATTGGGTCAGGGAACAAACGCGTGTTAAGGACATATTAGTAGAGATTAAGAAGAAGAAATGGACTTGGGCAGGGCATGTAATGCGAAGTCAAGATAGCTGTTGGTTCTTAAGGGTACAGAGTGGATCCCAAGAGAAAGCAAGCGGGGCAGAGGGCGGCAGAAAGTTAGATGGGCACATAAGATCAAGTAGTGTATGGGGATAAATTGATCACAGTTGGCACAGGACCGGGGTAAATGGAGAATAATTGGAGAGGCCTTTGCCCTGCAGTGGGCGTAGATAGGCTGGTGATGATTATGATGATGATGATTTCGCAGTGCAAGCAAGAACAGGAGCTTGACCAATTCACTTCAGCGTTCATCCAATCTACCCTAGTACTGCCTTTCTTTCAAGCACCACAAAGGTTTTATGAAAGGCTTTGTGTAACTGAAATAGGAGCGACAAAATATTTTCTCTACCTACTCATTTAAAGAGTATTGTGTTAATCGTTGCATACAATTTCAATATAATTAAAGTTCAGTGATGCCGCTGACCAGAACTATTCCATCTGCCAAAATAATTCTGATAAATTTGTAATTGAACATTATTATCGCGACCTAAAAATGTCGTGAATGCTGTGGTGTGCGTGACGTTACGCAGTGACATAATGTATATGCGGTTCCCTTGTAAGATCTTTATTCGCCCAGACATATTTTTGGTCACGAGTAAATGCACAAACGCATCTCTTCTATTTCGTGTGTAAAAATCACTCTTATAATAAAGTTATGCTTGAGGCAAAACTACCGGATTTAAGCTATTACAACGTGAGCCTGTTTTCTAGAAAAATAGGCCTTAAAACCACATGCGCCTTGCATCGGCTTCAAAGCAAAAGCCGTTGTTTTGTTTCGGTCACGTAAATCGAGTGCGAGTTTTAACCGGGCGTGCGTAGGAAATGGGTGAACCCGGTGCTTATAAGTGCAGCTATTACTAGTGTACTGTTATTTCACGGAGTTACAGAAAAGGCTGTTTTTATTTGCTTTTTATTTCTTGCCAGAACCAAGGGGGGGCTTAGACTAAACGCAGATGCGGCATGGCAGAGGCCTCAGCCACACAATTCACAGTGTACATCATAAAAGTCATTTTCACCAATTTAAACATTGTAACACGATCGTAATAGAAAAGCGCCACGAAAGCAATGACAATAATTCATTCCCTATGTATTATACAAAGAATGGGTTTAAAATGCACAGAAGGATCGAAGTGCACAGACAAACTAAGTAATGCCGGCGCATCCACTTTCAGCAATTACACAACCATGTCTCGATTACGTAATAATATCTGTTATGTTGTAAATGTTCTTAACTTCCTAATACAGGAAAACATATCGACACACCCTATACTTCAAACACGTAATTATATATCAGTATGCGTGCTTTTTTCTGAAATCAAATTTCTTGACCATGTTTTTAAACATGAATTCACTAGTGTCGCAGTTATTTTTTCTCAAATTTGTATATTGTTTCAGTTGACTGGCACAGGAAAGATTCCTGACCATAGTTTGTTTTTACTTCTGGAGTGTGCCGTATTGCATGCCTAAATGGTATCCCGAAAATTTAATGTTTACTTGATTGTGGGTCTTTTGTTTATAAATGGTGTGCAGAACCTTCCAAAGAGAAAACGTGGAAGGCTGCTATGGGCAAGAAAGTCTAGTAAATTTCTAGTAGCCCATAATACATGGCACTACTTATGACATGTTGAACCATGCCACGAAGTGAAATGTTTCGTTTTTTTATTATTGTTCGCCTCTTAATATGTTGATAGGCATGTTGCAGATGATGTTGCAGTGCGTAAGCATGTTGCAGGTGATAGGTTGTTGCACATGGTGCAGTGTGAGTAATGACTAGTGTTTTATATTTATATATTGTCGCGAAACATGCATTGGGTTTTTTTATTTGTTTTGCTTTTACCGCCCGGCTGCGCCGGTCTGTGTTATCTGCGTACCAAGGGAAGTGCGTGTTCCTTTCTTTCTTTCTTTGCCGCATGCATTTCCTCTTCTGATAGAGATAGTGTTCATAACTAACGTGAACAGCCTAGAATAATCTTCTTTGTTCTGGATGTAATCCAACGGTTCCAGAAACACTCGCGCCAAAAGATAAATTCCCGCCAAGCTGACGCCACGGCATTCGTTCGACGACACTCGCCTGCGCAAGTCACTTTGTTGGACGCTGTTTTGCCGCCTATGTATTCTTTTGAGTTGTTAGGGGAGCACACGTTCGCTCCAATAAACTTGTTTCTCCTTCAAGACTACTGCGTCGTCTTTGGCTTCGCGACAATATTGTAGGCAATACAGATGTAACACGAAGTCGTTCCTGTGTTTGGGAGTATTTTTAATATTGGAGTGACATCGGGGAGTCTGGTACTTATTTCTTTCGGTTCAGTTCAGGTTCGGATTTAGTGACCTTAAAAACAATGGTTCAGTTCAGTTCCGACCAAAATGAAGTTCGGTTTTTGTTTCCGTTTCGGAATCAGTTTTGCACAGTGCACAGACTGAAAAAAATCCATGCGAGGCTTTGTCACGAGATAGAAATCATACATTACTTCAGTTGTGGAATATCTATCTGATGTGGGGGCCTCCAAACGACACGCTTCTATATGGATACGTACGGCACTGTAGTACAAAATTCTTGTTTAAATCTGGCTTCCTAGGTATCTTTTATGTGCTCTAGGTCTCATATCGACACATTTTTTTTCTTCCTCTTCAGGCAAGTAGCAGCGGCACCAAACAACCTAAACGAGTTCACGGTTTGTAGCCTAACGCCGTAGACACAGGGCAACTCCGCCAAGTACAAAGGGATCGTTCAATTGCCTGATTTCGAACCGACGACATCAAGCGATATGACTATTGCCAGGGTATATACTGTACTGAGCACAACAGCTAAAAGAAATACCGGGAAATTATTAAATGCTATAAAAACGTGCTTTTAGGAATATTAGTGACTGCGGTTCCGGCGTAGGAAACTGCATGAATTTTACTTGCCAGTAGGTATTTTAGTACAAAAACGTTACGCAATTTCGTTGTAGAGAATTTATTACAGTATTAGTTATGACTGGTTTTTGCAAGGAAGCGCTTGTTATGAAGCTTTCCAAATCAGAAAGCGCACTTGTTTCCCTAAAACCTGGCGAAATAAACGAATTTAAATGATTCAGGCACAATTATTTTCTACTCTATTAAATTCGGCATGATTACACAACAGCAGAGTAGCCCAAGGTACAAAATAACTCTAATCCAAAGTTTTAGTTTTATATTGCCTTGAACAAGCAAGTGATGGCCTCTTAAAACTACCTGGTGCCGTTCATTTTAACTTTCTTAGGGCTTGTGCCTGACCCCAAGGTAATGTTCCAGCTAACACGTAGCAAGTAGTCCGCTATTCCTAACCATTTCCCGATAGGCTTTTTAGCCGCAGCGAACATTCAACCACAGTACACATTCAGACGAAGTGAAACAGGCCCACATCAGCCGTATCGCGACATCCCGTCGTCATGCCACACTCAGCTGTAAAGAGGCTCTCTGCCTTGTTGACACACCTAGCCGTAATGAACTTTTCTCTGTAGTGATACTCTCAGTCGTATAGAGACTTTCAAGTGTAATACACGTTCAGCCGTAATGCAGGCAGCAGGGAGGAAGGGCCCTCCAATGTTTTTTAACCGCACCCTCAGCACTGCGATTCCGGCCCTGGCGGTACTATAATACAGGGACAATCGTTTTCCAAAGCCCCCCGCTATATTGTAGCGCGGACAAAAATAACACGCCGGGATACTCATTTTCCGATGCGTCGCGCTACAACGCTCCGTGCTTCAGAGACACGAGACTTTTACAGCAATGCTGTATATTTCTACCTAAACACTGCACGATCTACAACTTGGAAGCGCAGGACCGTCATCGACATCAGCAGTAAAGGACGGGGGAGAAGAACAGAAGAAATACATTATGCAGGCTGACAGGGATTAGCTACGCGCTTGCTTATTACATATAATATATGTATATATTCTTATAGTTTTAACAAAATAGTCTTCTGCCTGTCATTGCCCATTAGCTGCAATTTTGCTGTAGGACACATCGGCGCACACTGCCTTACACCTCCGCGGGTTTAACGTTATTGTAGATGGCCCGGGGTTTTTTTAGTGCAGTGCTGTTTCCCCTTGTGACTTCTTCCGGAGATGGGGTTTAATAATTTCTATTTTCATCATCTGTTGATCGCTGGAGGATGATGTTTAACATATCTGGTTGATTGATTGTTGAGTTTAACGCGCCGACGCAACGCAGGCAATGAGGCGCGCCATAGTGGAGGGCTCCGGATTAATTTTGACCACCTGGGGATCTTTAACGTGCGCCGAAATCTCGTACACACGGGCGTTTTTGCTTTTCGCCTCCATCAGAAAAGCGACCGCCGCGGCCGGGAATCGAACCCGCGACCTCGTGCTCAGCAGCGCAACGCTTTAGCCAACATATCTGGTTGCTTAGCACGTATGGTGTTTAGGCCAATACGTCGTGTCAGTTCTGAGGCTGTCTTATTCGTTATGAAGTTTCGTTACCCGCCCGTAAAGCTTTGCCGACACTTGTTTACCAGTGCTGGATGAGACACTTAGTAACCACGCCAAACGCCTCTCGCCTAGGGTGATGAAGGAGTCCGCTTAAAAACGCCGCCACGCTGGCGCCTCTTGGCGGCTAGAGAAGGCCAGTGGTTCATTTAGGACCTCGCTGATACTGCGAAAGCTAAAAAAAGATTCCCCTTCGGCTTTCTGTGCGACAGCCCCTCCTTTTTTCAAACGTTATGTGGCGCTTTCATCCAAGTGCACTAGAAATGAAAGCTTATGCCTGTAATAGGGCATGCCTTATATATAAGCTAGAGCTAGGCTCGTTAAAAACGCAATTAAATTTGTCTCTCACGTCTCGGTACTTTGGTATCGTTATCAATGCGACTGCAACGACGATTTCAACAATATAAATGATTCATGTACTTTACAAATGCAAGCGAAGTTAAAGTCCTTGTGCTGTATAGAAAAAGTGCGCCCACCTCCTTGCGAGGGGAACCCTGCGTAGATGCGACGCATCGTGAGGTTCACGTGGTGTTTCCGTTGGATTGATTCTGAAATCGCGTGAAACGTGTCGGGAACGTGTATGATTATTATGTTATATGATTATTATTATGTTTTATTGGCCAATCTTGGTCAATCTCTCTAAGTGGTATGCTTGAGGCTTCGCTGTCGCAATGACTTTTAGTCCATCATTGTTGCTGTAAGTGGGAGCTTCTTTTCTTTTATTGCAAGTGTTAATAGTTGCCCCATCATGCGTTGTATGAGTAGCATCTTCACGTAGTTTGAATGAGTCAAGGATATAAGGCGCGTTCGTAGCATTTCAATCTGTATCGGTTTTGAGGCGCAGTGGGAAGAGCACCTTGTACCTCGCGTTCCGCCAACAGGGTCGTGGGATCGAAACCGGGCGCCGCAAACTTTTATTTTTTTATAGTGCAGGGGGATGGGTGTGGACAAGAGAGGGGCATCGGAGAGGAGAGGGGGTGAGCGGCGGAGAGTGCAGCTCGCGCGGAGAGGACAATGGGGGAGGGATGGACGACAACAACGCCGACGCTGCACGGACAAGGCGAGTGAATGAGATGCAGTCGCATCTAAAAAGGAGAATGGGTGAGTATGAGAAAATTATTGGATGCGGTTGTGTACTGTGATCAGTGGATTAGAGTGCTGTACGACTGTGCCATTGCGTGTGAGTGGAAAATGCGAGTGGTGAGCGTGAGTGCTAGCGAGGGGGCGTGGCTATTGTTGGTGGCGAGTCTTAGTGAGTGTGGGAGGAGAAAGCGAGTGGTGGGTTGAGTGCCAGCGACAGCGAGCGGTGTCAGCGAGTGGCAATCGTGAGCGCGTGTGATAGCGAATGGTGAGGTCGACTAGTGCGCGTCAGCATGGGTGAGTGCCAGGGGTGACAATGAATGGTTATCGCGAGCGCGCGTGAGTGCTTGTATTAAGAGCTATTGGTAAGCGTGAATGCAAGTGAATGCTCGGAGAAAATACATTTTTTTATCCTTGTGAGTGAGCGGCGTCCACTTTTGCAGTGGTATGCCTGGAGGAAAGTCAGGATTAGATCATCTGCCACGTGTCACGGACAAAATTGAGCGCACCGCTTGTATCAGTGCTCAACTTGGATGGGTAGCATTCGGAATATGTGCTTCGAAAGTTGTAGTGCTGTGGCACATACCCCGATACCCCGATAGCAAGGAGGTACTACCATTATGCAATCAATCAATCTTGTGGAACAGCTTATCAGCAACAGTTGCCCTGGGCGGTATAAATAGATTCGATCCCATGTTTCCGTCAAGGGCAATGAGATAGCTCATCAGGGGCGCTATTCCAGAAGGCCTGAGATAGCTCGGTCCTGAGTTTGGAGCTGCTCGAGTTAACAAATAGCGATAGTGCAGCATCCGATAAAGGTTCAAGCGATACGGGTGCAATCACGGAGAGCACGCTTAGCATTATCAGCACGCCCAGTTGAGGCCGCTCACGTTGAAAAAGCACAGCTTCCACGAACATCCACCTGCAGTGCCGTCTAGAATCGAGTTGCACTATGCACTCCGTTATGCAAAGTAGATAACCCAGCTATTCATGTTGAAACTCCGGCCTGGCTCCAGCCTTCTTTTAAAGCTCCGCCCTGTAAAGCGGCGTGGGGCGGCTCCGATTTTCTGGGTGTTCGGTTCTTTCACTTAAATCTGTTTGCTACGTGGTTTGAGGGTGGCTCCAGTGCAGCTCAGCGCAAGCCCAAAACAAGTAAGCGAGGACGTTCACTGCAGCGAAAGGAAAGCACCCTTCTACCGACTGTCAGACCGACCGGTTTTGTTTACGTGCGGATGGCGAGCGCAATATAAGACATCGCGCCTAGTTAGGGTGTCATGAGCGTGATTCACCATTTTACGATTGCGTTTTAGACGTTGAAGGTGTGTCATCCGTCGTCGATTGTGTTTTCGCTGGGTATGAAAACGGCTGCCGTGGTAAAATCTTGTCGTCTTGGACGCTCCTATCTTCCGGACTGGAGCGAGCACTTCGTTCGGCCTGAACACCCCCCCCCCCCACCCCCCTCTCTCTCTGTGGCAGCATTTGACTGACGGTGACCTGGGGACGTCATTCATTCATTTCTTTTTGCTGAGCTTTGCTACCGGCTTAAGCATTCGCGTCTGCGTAAGCTCATTATTGCTGCCTCTATCGTACGGCCATTCGCAGGCTACACAAGCACCACGAAATGCGCCAGAAGCACTTGGTATATTTTAGAGTACACCTGCCCTTCTATTCTCCATTGCTGCCAAGTGAGTGAGTGAGTGAGTGAGTGAGTGAGTGAGTGAGTGAGTGAGTGAGTGAGTGAGTGAGTGAGTGAGTGAGTGAGTGAGTGAGTGAGTGAGTGAGTGAGTGAGTGAGTGAGTGAGTGAGTGAGTGAGTGAGTGAGTGAGTGAGTGAGTGAGTGAGTGAGTGAGTGAACGAGCGAGCGAGCGAGCGAGCGAGCAAGCGAGCGAGCGCGAGAGATCATTGGCCAAAGGCAGTTGCTATGACATATTGCAGGGCAATTGTGTTTAGAGGCCAGAAAATATAAATCTAGACCAGCGAACGAGAGGTTGGTAGGCACACATTGTTCGCACGAAAAATATCCTCGAGTTAGTTACGTGAACCAGGAGAACTAGAAAGCTGTTGTCGTGTCTTGTGCCTCAAATCCCCATGCATTTACCGCCCCGACGATACTCCCGGGATACAAGCGCGCGCCGGGGCTGGTTAAGAGCAGTCAGGAAAAGTTTTTTTCAACAGGGGAGTCACTAAACCCGCTCAGAGTCATTCTGTGCGCCTATCAATAAGACAACCACGAGGGCGAAGTGATTAAAAAAGCGGCGCAGTAGCATTCGAGAACCTAAAACTTCGTCATGGTCGCTGTTGTATCTGAGGACGCAGTTGCAGCCGCCTAACCAATTCGGAGAAGACCTGGCATGCTACAGCTCTCCTCACTGTTTCCGCAAGCAAGTGTTCGCCTTCATTCAGACTTCCCCACTGCAGCGACAGCCCGCGTGGCAGGCCTACAGCTCCGCCCAGGCTCAAGCCGCCACGTCGGAATGGAGCGCTGCGCTTTAGCGCAATCTGAATCGCCGGGGAAGCTTAGTTCCCACTGTACGCACAAAAGAGATTACGTGTCTCCTAATCTCCTCTATCTTGCACTCCGAAGGATACTGTCACTGCAGCCGTCGGTCTGACGCTGATGTACATCGGCCATCCTTCCCAGACTGGGACTAATTGGTGCAGCCGGGACAAATCAGCAATCCTCTCTAACACATTTCCACACCCCACGCGGCTACACACCATCCACCCCACGTTATACTACCCCCTGTGCAAATACTGCTGCAGCCAATCTACGCTATTCTATATGGTTTGGGGCTGCCAGTCAAACCCAGACCTCGATCCAGTCCCTAATGCAACTCACGAGCAGAGGGAGAGTGAGCTGGCCAGCTCAGACCTGAGTAAGCAGCTTTGGCTCGCTTAAAGGGCGAAGAGGGCAGGCCGCACCAACGGAGTCCTAGAATGAGCACCCGGACCACGATCCCGCTCGACTTCACTGTTAATAAAGTTTGCTCCTCCCCCGCCTCCTCTGTACGCGCCAAGGGAAACGCTAATTATAGTGAAATTATAGTAATATAGTGAAATTGAGAATTATAGAGGAACAAAGCTGTGTAGAAGGACTACAAATAGATGAACGTGTGAAGGGATCGCTTTTGCGATGGAACTTAATCAAAGAAAAACAAACAAAGCGTAAAAATCGGCACCAGTGAGACGCACGGCAAAATAAAATACAAAAGCAAAAGCGTTTTCTTCAGTTCCTAGCAGAACAAACAACGAAATATGCACAAAGAAAAGCCGTGAGCTCACTCCCAACAGATGGCGTGCGAACCGTGCGAAAGGGGGAAAATTGCATTCAAGGAGAGAAACTGTCCTTGCTTTCCTCGTGTGAGCAGCGAGTGGCAATGGGGACAGCGCTAGGGTAGGAAGAGATGCTGGGGAGAGGGAGTTACGTGGAAAGGGTGGAATGAAACTGTCCCGTATTTACTTTATCGGCGAAGCAAGCAGATACGGATCAATTTTTTCTTCGCTTCCTGAATTCAGGGCATCTGATACTTCCGCCATGTCATACGAGGCTCTAGCCGGTACCCGCATTACATCTCTCTCATTTGGTCATACGAGGAGCTGCCTTTTCTTTGCTCACGTAACCACGCAGTCGCTCTTTATAATAGGAATACTCTAAAACGATCGCGCTCATTTAGTTCTTTGATTTGACTACGCCGCACAATGGCAGCAATGTACCGAAGCCGAATTTTGGCTGAGCCGACGATGTAAGTATCGCCATAAAAAATATATATAGTGGCAGGGTTCACAAAGTTGGTCAACCCTAGGAAAATAATTTAATAAGAAAAGTAAGCCCAGAAGCCACCCAAAACTGGCCAGTACCAGGAATCCGGTAATAACAACGTTGAGCGAACAATGTATGAGCGTCTAAAGGACCAAGTTGCGAAATAATATGGCCCACGCGATGAACCGAAATAAGAGAATTCCAGAAAAGTTAACACGTTTTACTAGTCATGTCCATAGTGAAAGTTGTCAACATTTTAAAAGAGTTCATGAAAGCTATTACAAACCAAAGATACAATAAAAGAATTAAATGAACAATGGAAGGAAGGAAGGAAGGAAGGAAGAATGATAAAAAAAGAAAGAAAGGAAGAAAGAAGAAAAAGCAGGAAAGAAAGAAAGAAAGAAAGAAGAAAAGAAAGAAAGAAGCGGCGCAAATAAAAATCTAAACCAAAACCTGGAAACTAACGTGTTCTGCACGAAGGCAAAAGAGCCACACAACTTCCAGTTTCAGTAGATAAGAAGCCTGCCTAAAGCTTGAAGGGGCACCATGCTAATACACACAATGTTTTCGTTGGTATAGGTGGTTAGGTGGTTATAGCAGCTCTCATCAAGCGAGATCGTTCGGGTGGCGGCCTGCAATAAGTAATATTCCGTTTCCGCATTCCCCCGTTCCGCCTTCCGCCTTCCGCCTTCTCCCATTCACCAAGTCCATCCCAAAGCGTGCGTATACAAACCTCACGGCTTTTTGTTCCCACAGGAACCTCACTCGTCTGCGTCCCGTCTGTACCCTTTCTGCGCCTCCATGAGGCTTTAAAATGTCGGCCACTTTCAGCGACATCCTTCGGCGGCGGCGCTGTAAATTCCGTCGTAACATTCGTGGCTGTTGTGCCGCGGGCCGCGCTATGGTGCTTCTTAAAAAAAAAGGGAATCACCATCCCGAGGGTACGCCTGTTTCCGAGGGTACACCTGTCAACAAGAGGCCGTTCATCCAAAGGGGCCCAGTGCTTTGTCTCTCGGCGGGAAATATCCCACGCCGTATTCCGAAGGGAACATCCCATTTTAAACTAGAAGTACTCCAGCAAAGAAATCGAGAAGAAATGGGAAAAAAGGGAAGCAGGACCAATGTTAGGAATACTTGAACCGACTTCGAAAGGTGCTCACAGGGCACTCTGTATTCGTATGCACGCCTGAAGGTTAGACATTCGTTTCTTTCCCGCTTTTGTTTCAATTTCGTTTCGAGACGATTCCCTCTGGGGAAAGTGAAGCTGACCCAGGCGAAGACGACGACGAACGTCATGGCAGGTTTCGCAAGACAAATAAGAGATCATGATGAGAGCGAGTGCTCCCTGCTTCTATAAATGGCGTGGCATTCCTGCTTCTGTCTCTATCTTCCTCTTCTCTTTCTGATTGTCTGTGCTTGCGCGCCCGTGCCCGTGCGCGCCCGTTGGCGCCCGTGCTCGCCAGTGTGCTTGCGCGCCCTTGCGAGTGCTTGTGCCAGTGCGAGCCAGAGTGAGTGTGAGTGTGTGTTTATGGGAGTTCAAGCAGTGTGAATGGGTGTGAGTGCCTGTGTGTTTCTGTAGGAGCGCAGGTTGGAGTTGGAGTGTACGTGAGGGCAAAATATGTGCTTGACAACGTTTATGCGGGTAATTATAAATACCTTTTTTCGTGATGTATAAAGAAAAGGAGCGTACCGCAGCTTGCGTCTTCGCATTTTGCATCCCTATTTTTCTGCCAATAGCTTCCTTGTGTCTACAGTGATGATTCGCCTAGATTTGACACGAAAGTCGTTCTCACCGCGGACGCAATCTCAGCCATGTTAAGAAAGTTGTCTCGGCTAGTCGCTGTTTGACCAAACAGTTCTACTTCTGATGAACAATTTTACGCGTAAAGAAAAAAAGATATCGGGTATTTGTTAAAAGATATCTGCACAGCAGTGCGTTTCAGGACAGCTAAGGGCAACTTATAAAAAAGGCAACTTATACGTCATATCGCATGTTCACTCGCAGATTCCCTTTTTGTTTCTTGATTCCCTTCAGTGAATAAAATTAGAACGTAGGCCCAGTTTAAAGTACTCGTTAGTGGGTTAAGAAACACTTTACGTTTCCCGTCTAATAAAATAGGGCGCCGGAACTTCTAGCTTAGCAACACGAATTCAAGTAAGCCACGTGCGTCTCCAGAGAAAACAGCACATGCATCAATTTGAAAAATAAAATGGCCGCCTGAGCGTCAGATCAGGGAGAACCTGGAGACTGACTAACCACCCCACGCGTTGTTATCCGTTACCTAGGAGTGCAGCAGTTTTCGGTCGAACTGTGGATTGGGTTCATTTTACGCGTAATTTTCGACCCGATGTCCTTCAATTTTTTTTAGCGGTACCCCGAACCTGCTGCGTCTGCGACGCCCCTACCATTCCATCTTTGCTTGGGTAATTGGACAAATGGCGTGTGACGACACCGCCTTGAAGGGCTCGGCAAATGGCCTAAAATGACCAGTTTCTTTTGGCGCTACGATGTATTTTACTTCTTGCGCGATTTTTTTTTTCGGTGATATACGGTTTCCGTACTCTCAAATCGCTCGGAATTTTATCGGGGCAGAGTTTCCGTAGCGTGTAGATTGCCGTCACAGTCCGTAATTTCCTGTACATTTGGCGCGTCCGGATTATTTCCTCTTTTTTTCTTTGCTATTACAAGAAAAGCAAAGCGAAATGAATCCGTCAAACTGCTTTCCTGTTTCTTTACGCCTTTACGATGTCAACAGCTAGAGGCATGACAGCAAATGACACCATTAGCCGTTATTGTACATTGGGACATTGCATGGTGCAGTAAACCTATATCCGTCACTATGAGTGAAAATGTTGCCGCCATTTCGCTTAAGCCTATTCTGGCTGTCGGTACGCGGGGGGCAAATATAGAAAAAATCTAAGGACAATCATACTTTCGCGGCTTCCTCACTAGGGACACTTATAAGGATGGCTTATACGAGTTCTTGGACCATTCTTAGTCGCCATCGGATGCGGCCAGTGCCCATAAATCCCGAGAAAGGCACTAAATTCAAGTATCAAATGGTACGGCCGTGTGAGCGGCTAGCGGCTCCTCAAACAAGAAAGCCCCTTGCTTAAGACAAAGATGGGTAAAACGTGAAGCTCTCTCCCGTGCGACCTCAGTGAAAGTCCTTGTCCAAAAACCAGACTAGTGGCACCATATCCGAATGGCGCAACAAGACAGACTTCGGCTTCAAGCGCAAGACAACCAGGTTTGACTCCATCCAAGGGAACCCTTTTTTGGTGTTATTGGAGGGCATGATCTGCCTTTGTGGAATTGCGTTGTGTAAGTGGGCTTTCCGGCATTGCGTTCTGGGCGTTGCATCATGCATTTTGGACTATCACGTTGGACTTTGAAGACGTTGCTTTCGAGTATAGAAAGCATTGCGTTTCAACCATCGTTCACTTCAGCCACAATCATCATTTGTTCGTGAAAGTTGCCTTTCCTGCTGTGCGTTTTGTGGGAACGTCTCCATCAGTGAGGCACAAAAGTCTCTTACGAAAAAGGGCCCGAGCGGGAAATTGCCGCTAGCTTGCTTCCATACACGTTTCTATTGTGGCTGCTCAGTGGTGGTTGGACACACGCGTATACTGGCTTGTACGCGCGCTGAGTAGCCACGATTTTGGTCAAAGTGAAAGGGATTCCAGACAGCTTTATAAAGTGTCATGGGACTATAAGCCGTCTGGCAGTACTTAGCAACGTGTTGGCCAAATGAAGCGAATTTGAAGAATTGTCTGCATTTGGAAGGATAAATATAACTCGTTGGATAACGAACCTAATATGACTTGTAATTGTTCCACATGGCGACTCGGTTTTCGTAACACATGGTAGAGAATATATGTAGAGAATAGAGAATAACGAGCAGAAGTATGCCCCACATGTTCGTGTGAGCCAGGAAAAGATAGCCATCCAGATCGATGAACGAAGAATTACGCACGAGGTTTACTGGGAAACCCCGGTGGTTTTGCGAGCATGTAACCATAGGTACTCCACAGAATGTGAAGGCAGATTTCATTTTATTTTTGTCGTTCCAATTTTAGACCATCCTGATATGTACAAACCATGACGATTTTTTGTGTTTTTGTTGCCGAGACGTAATTTGCAGTGGAATTTGTGAACGAAAACGCTGCAGGTACGTATTTTTCTATAATACATGGAACATATACGTGATCTATGTACATTGACTACCCCCACACAGTAGCAAATACACCCCTGAAGTGTATCATTATCGAATATCCAGTTTCGCAATGTCGACTGCTTAGAAATTTTCCACCACACGTCCCAGCAGACATGCACACGCATTCACGAGGCCCGTCAAACTACGCAGTAGTCTCTCTGTGGGTGCCATGCACGCTAAGACAAATGAATTTCTCGAGTAAAAAACTCACTATTTGACTAGGGACGGCCCGCGGGACAGTAAAGGAAAATACCGCAATTTCAAAACTAAACATCCCCTTGAAGATGAGCCCATCACATGGTACTTCAACCTCTGATTCTGCCAATGAAAGCTCGTTACTGAAGCAAAATGGAGAGACGAGCTAGTTGGTTCGCAATTTCCATGAGTGAAACTTAAGCGCAAAAATGTTTCACAGGGACGAGAAAGGGAACGAGTCAAGCGCCTGTGTCGTTCCCTTTCTCGTCCCTGCGAAAAATTTTTTGCGCTTAAGCTTCACTCATAGAAAGCTCGTTATCAGCGACGAATCCATGCTCAGTTAGATTCACTGAAAAGCGCAAGTATTTCATTTTATTTTTCTTCAGAGCATTTTTTAGTTTTTCCTTCGACCCTTTTCGTCCCTCTGCTGTAGGTTGGGCGTCACGTAGGGGTAGGAGCAGGTTTGCCGACCCCGCAATAGAGGCCGGAGCCATCTCGGAGAAGCGTTTGGAGCGATCTTTGCGCTGCTGATGATTAGGCGCCGGTTTTGTTGCGCGAATCATAGAATATGCGTTGCCGCCGAGCTGAAGTTCTCAGACCGGCGCAAGTTTTCCTCGTAGCCGACACTAGATTCGCAGAGTTGCGCCTTTTCAGCATATTTCGCACTGGGTGGAGCTGGGTTTAATTTTTAGAGCTGCTATTACACCGTGCGCAGGCAAACCTGGATCATTAAGGCTGGGAAGAGCGCTGCGTAAGGCAATTTGAAGCTCATTAGACACGGTTTTACTTAGCTCTTCGAGAATAGATTGGCAACAAAAATGGCACCGTAGCATATGATTTAACCTGGCGAACCATTTTCCTGCGCCTCTCCGCCCTTATGAGTGTTCACTTTTAAACTCTATTGCAGGCTAATCATGCAATTTTAAATATCTAATTTAAGGAGGAAAAAGGTAAACCTAAATTTGAATGTTGCCGTATTTGAACGGTTACTGAATGTCTATGGGAGACCACGTTTTGTGGCACAGTTTGAGCACAGACGGAATTGTACACGTAGACACAGTTGTACGGATGATAAAAACAGTAGGCGAACTATCGCGATTTCTTCTATGTGTGCACGAAAGCCGCCCACCGTACGCTTGCGTCATGAAGCGGGTCTATACAAATCATGCTCGTAAGCACTGACGTTTTTGGAAGAGACTCTGCGTACACTTTTGCTATAGTAAAGAGTACACGCCGCCGTTAATGAGTGGCTGAGGCGTCGTGCTGCTGAACCAAAGGACGCGGTTTGTATCGGAGCTGCCGTGGCTGCTGTTAAGATGCCGGCGAAGAGTTAGAGCCTCTGTGAAGAGATTTCAACTCACGTGAAAGATCCTGCGCAGGCGGTCAAAATTACTCGGGAACGCTCACCACGGCGCGCCTAATAAACGAGATGTAGCTTCGGTGTGTTAAACCCCCAACCAATAAATCAGCGTGTAAACAGCGGTTTAGTACATTTCTGTCAGCGCCAGAAATGTACCAAAACCAGCCCGACGGTTCAGCTAACATCGCTGGTCTTCATTAAAGTTGTCCTCTCTCGCTTTCTCTACATTTCTGTCGGTACACTCTATGGGAATGCAACATAGTGATCCGCATCACGGTACGGGCACGGATTTCTTGCGGTGAACGCAGGAGTGGATTGTTTGAATGATTTATTGGACGTATTAACTGATTGTAGTGATTTGTTTTACGACCAGTTTTAAATGGCATTGCTCGATAAACTCGCCAAGTAAGTGAGGCGTGTGTCCAAAGACTTCCCCAGCGAGTATGGGTGACGGTATTGCCATTAGTCACTATGAACTATTCAGCCGCTTATATTTAATGTTTACCAAAACTCAGGAAGGCGCACAATTCACCCTTGAGTTCTTTTCTTTATATGGAACGGAGGGTTCAGGTTCATGCAGTCGGTGAAGCTATCGTAATTTAAATCCATCATGTAAAACTTAATGTTGTCTTCAGGTTCTCCGAAACAATGGGGCTGTGTTACAGAAATTGCCACACACAAGGACATTCATATAAGTCGATACAGGTTAGCAATAAGTCTTTCACTATTTTATGCGAATTAAAAAGGACAGGAGCTTCGGCAGCCTCCAAATGAAGGCTTGAAGTATCAACGTATATCATAGCGAAGCACAAATAACATAAGGTGCATTTTCCTGAAAACGTAGAATACATCGCGATTAGTGCAGCTTTAGTAGCGTGGTAGTTAGTACTCGCCAGTCTCTCCAACCACTCTTGATGAATTTTTGTTCTATTCCTAATCTCCGCGGAATGTTACTTACGTTTCTCTGGATTTCTCAGATGAACTAGCTGTGTCTCGGAACGCTCTTTCGTATACCGGGGAAATGCAAGCCTCGGATTAAGAGAAAACCAATTGATTTTCACCGGTGGTCCCAAAATCGCCCTCTCTATGTTGAATTTTGATGGTGCTTTTGTTATAGCCACTGTACATAAACAATGAACTACGTCATTTCGAAGTCTCGGCAACGACCCTTGCTCCTCCATTAGCAAGAAAAGGGTGATCGTGGCGATCACGATCATTGCGTTAAACGTCGGCCAGAAGGAAAGTGGGAAGATATAGCGGTTTCGCCCATAACCAAAATTCAGCCAGAAGACCAAAGCAGGGGCAGACGCACGGTTAAGTCCAGCCCAGTGATCGCAACATCACAAAGTGTACCTTGCTTCCTGAATCAGGTATGACTGGAAAAAGCTTTGCGATAAAGATGACGTTGATTTCGTTGTTCAGACAGTTTTACGAAGTATTTAGAGTCAAAATCAAAGCCATCGTGTCTTTAGCAGAGCCAGCTGCATAAAAAAACAAACGTGCTTTCCAAAGTAATTTCGGCATGTTGTCAATATGCCCTGCAATTGCTCACAACTGAATACATTTCCTTTTCCTTGACCCCTTTCTTTTCTGACATATCGAGAAAATGTCTAACAAGATGGCAAGTTCGGTGAGTTGGTGTTGATTCATCTTGAAAACAGGTGCGGAGAGACGTTTTGTTTCTCTCCTGAGTCAAAGCCTTTCTGCGCCTGTTTTCAAGAGGAAATGTCTTGTCAGAAAAATCCATAAAGCCAAAAAGGAAACAGCCTAATCCTTTGTCAGCTTGGCCGATCATATTTCACGTGCGGAAATATTTTTTTCGAACAGCCAAGTAATGCCGCCGCAGCAAAATACTCAATCTGTTTCTAGACTGTGCCGGTTGCACTTAAACAAGAACGCTTGTCGATATCTCCCGATGAGTATAAACACGTTATACAAAACGGACGCAGGAAGTGCCGACCATCTGTGTGCCCAGTGTGTGTTAAGAAAACCGGGAAGAACGGGAACGGAAATGGGAGCTCGGCAACCATCTCTAAATCGTTCCTCCACCGAGAAGGTTGACCAAGGTGTGCCAAAAAATACACCGCTGTCCTGCACCCTTTCATGGGTCTTATAACTTGAAACGTTCTTGCTGTATGAAATTTCAAGAGACTCTGCATCACTTCGAATAAACGTATGCATTCTTACCTTCACGTCTGGAAGCACAGGGAAATCTATTGCCAGCACGGAGTTGCACTGCGTAATTTGTTCATCGCGGAAGATTCGCCTTCCCTTTCCGCTTTGCTCTTGTGGCTTTCTTTTTATAGTGGCAGTGAATGCGTTCATTGCAGTAACTTATGAAAAGCCGGACAAAAGCCGCTACAGCGCTCTAATGACGTCATTCCAGCGGTCGAAGAACGTCAAGAATGGGAACGAGCGAAAATCCCGGGTCATCTTCGCTACCGTGAAACCCGAGGAGGGTCGAAGCGTGCAGTGCTATGCTATGCTGTGAGGTTTGAGGGGGAGGGGGGAGGCGGAGGAGATAGATTAAGAGGGCCCGAAACTGTCTGGCTTGGGGAGCAGTGTATAATTGTAATTATGGCACATTGGTGTTCTTGCTCCCGCAAATAAAACCATTGGAGGAGGGTATAGGTATTGAGCTTTGCTGTGAACGTCCCGTGTCTTTGAAGCGCTTGGCGTTCTAACGTGAGGGGTTGGAAAGCTAGGGTCTCGTTGTGTTCTTTTAGTACGCGTTTTTTCCCACGGAGATGACATGTTCTAGCGCAAGGCGTTGGAAAACGAGTGTCCCAGTGTTTCAGCAACGTGAGTACGTGCTACTACGACGACATCGTAAGACGACGACATGACACACCGACAGACCGAGCTTCTGAGGAGCTTCGCCCCTATAAAATGTTTTCAACGTGCGGTTTAATTTATCTGACGGCCACAGAGCAGCACTGTATGGGTGGGGCACGTTGCGACCCTTTAATCAAAGTACTGGATGTGACGGTTGACTGCTTTCTGCAAGCATTTAGCATTTCTAAAACCGTTGGAAAAAGTGTTGCAGTGTTCGCTTTAGTTTAGCGAATGAAGGGATGCTCGTGGTGCGGCACCTGAGGACGATTTCCATCACGAAACGCCACCACATTCGAAATTAGAAGTGATAGCCCTTTTTAATCACGTGCAATTTTGAGCAACAAGCTTGGGAACTTCCACTTTCATGATGTGGGGTGCATATGATTAACGGTTTTTAAATATGTGAATTTAAATTTTTAACCTAATTTCGTATGGAGAGCCAGAGTATACGCCATTTCAGGGCAGTGTCTACATTTTAGTATGAATCTTCGAGCCTATGTTTTTATTGCCACTCAGCGCGGAGACAAGCAATATTGTGCACTTCCAGTTGCTCCTCCACCCGAGAACTCTGGCTTTGAATGACTACGTATGGGAATGAAGAACTCCCGCGATGTGTTTGATTATTAACTATCTCCCCGCTCACCTTCACAAAAATATCTTTGCGTAGATTGCGTACTTGACACTGTCGACAAAGCACACAAAAAATCACTGTTTTTTTGGTTGCCCTCCGCTGATTCATATCCATACACGGGACTTTCCAGTCAACAAGCGGGTGTACCAGACGAACTGCTGCTGCCGACCGCCGCCATACCCATGTATTGGAATTGAACCTAGTGCGGCACGGCGAACCTCTTAGTGCACGGCAAACTGGTGCAATCTTGCACGATAACATTCATCAAACGCGCCGCAGAAACGTGTGGAATGAAAAAGACCGTAGCGAAACTTCACTTCGGACAGCTGTCGTATTCATGCCTAATGTGTACAAAACAAAATTGCGTCAGTGAGTTCGGTCATCAGCTGAGATAAAGTTCGGAATGCAGAGCGAGTCAACTGGGGATAAAGATGAAATATCAGGTTTCGCAACTGCGTAGCCAAGTATCATTCGCCTATCTTTAGGCATCACAACACAAGAGCCGTCCAGAAGTGGTACGAGCCCTTTATAAGTTTACCGAGAGTAGGAGGAACTGTACACACGCACATTTAAGAAACGAGACTGCCCAGTTATTTGTACTTTCGCTACCCGCTCTCCGTTAGCTCAGGTCGTACGCTACACTTTTTACACTATTCTTGGATTCTTGGCCAGAAAGGATGTTCAATAAAGGGAAGAGGGTGTTTGGAAGCCATACACACTTTTTTTAAATATCAACCCCCTTATTCTTCACTCTAGAACATCTCTGTGACGATAAAAAGTCTGTGGAGCAACGGCAACATCCTTCGTTCTTGGTAGGGTGTTGAAGGGGTGTAGAAAAGGAATTTAGCTGTTTATTAATTACAGCCATGCATACATGTATAACTCAGCTGCGAAGTATAAAACATCAACCCATACCCTCCACCCCATCTAGTAAGAAATGCCCAGAAACCAAAAAAAGTACGTCTGCAATTATTGCTCGTTTCCATATACGTTGTGCCTCATGGCCCATGTCTAACTTGGCACTTGAAATGTAAATTTTAACTTCTAAAACAAACGAGGCTACATATACTCACTTTTAAACGATGGTCATTAAGGGTAACACAGTGGGCCCGTAGAAAATGTAAGCGTGGCAGGGGGCGGCACACAGTTAGGCGGGCAGATACGATTAAAATGTTTGCGGGGATAAAGTGGTCGCAGTTGGCACAGAACAGGGATAATTGGAGATCTATGTGAGAGGCTATTGTCCTGCAGTTGGCGTAGACATGATGATGAGGATAGGCACTCTAAACGTTTTTACGCCCTGATTGCCCAAAAAGGGTGAAGTGGAATAGGGGTGTTGTAAAGTCATCACGCCATTTTTCGTAGCTTCCAACACACTAATTGGTAGCGTTAAGCTATGTTCAGACTACCGACTCAAAAGCAATGCCGTGATCTATGAACGTAAAAGAACGGAGTTTTGCGCAGTTCGGTAAGCTGAGAAGTGAACTGGCGTCATTCTTTAAAGTTATAACAACAGTTACCACAACAGTCTGAGCTTGGTCTTAAATCTTTTTGCGGGGCGAAAAGGGTGTTGAACACCTAGAACACCATTGATATTCTGTAGGATGGACAAAGGCTGGAAAACGGGGATTTAGTTAAAAAAAAAAACCAGCGGAGCTGGAGGTCGACATAGCTTCTTCCGGTGTTGCTCAGTTTTTTTAGGTTTCGCCAAGGTTTTCTAAGTTGTGTTAGGTTTTGCGATGTAATTGCTAAGGTAGGCTAAGTGCTGATGGTCACGTGGGGCCAATTTTACATGAACTTACAAGGTTGTTGCAGTTTGTCCCCCACACTGAGAGCGGATCCTAGGGGGAAACAAGCTTCATCGACCCCCCGCTTTACGGTTTTTCTGGCCTTGCACCACAAGCGCAAGCGGCGCCATTTTTTGTGTTTTAGTATCCCAAAAATGATGGTACCTGTAAAATTGTATAGTAAGACCGGCGGATTCACATTCGCCTTTTGTGCTTGCACTCCAAAAGGCTGGAATTGGGGCTTAGTGAAAAAAACAGTGAAAAAAAACAGTGAAAAAAAAAAAAGTTCCTGCGATTTTGCAGCCGCCCCATTCCATAGGGGCGATTTCCCGTGCAAGCAAAAAAAAAAAAGTTCCTGCGATTTTGCAGCCGCCCCATTCCATAGGGGCGATTTCTCGTGCAAGCCGGGTGAACTTCGCAGCGATGGCTCAAACCGCAGCGATGGCTCAAAGGTACAGCGCTCGCCTCGTATGCGGGAGGTCCGGGGTTCGAATCCTGGTACCGCCGGTCACCCACCGGTTTCTTTAATGGGTACAGGCGTCCCTGGTCGAGTGCGGACCCTTGAAAGGGGATTTCACGTCTGGAAAGCTGCCTTTACCCTATCGAGGGGCCCATGACCCTTGTCGATCTGGCGGGGCCCCCGGCCATCATGCCGCGTTGCGCCATTGCCGGGGGTGAAAGAGTCTGGCGGCTTGTCCTGCCACAGGCGGTTGCGAGTTGAGCGTCCATCGTGGCTGTGGAAGGCACCATGTGAATTCGTGTTCCTTGGTGGCGCCGGGCACCTACCGGTAAAATAGGTACAAGCGACTCCCCGGCCTGGCGCTCGGCCCTTGTGTGGGACTACAACGCTTGGGAAGTTCACCCGGCTTGCACGGGAAATCGCCCCTATGGAATGGGGCGGCTGCAAAATCGCAGGAACTTTTAACCGACGGCGATGGTCGAGTGGTAAAACGCTCGTCTCGTAATCGGGAGGTACCAGGTTCGAATCCTGGGCCGCCGGATACCCACCGGTTTCTTTAAAGGGTACAAGCGTCCCCGTACCGTAGCTTGTCTCGACGGTGGAAGAAACGCTTGGAGCTTGACCACAAGCAGCCATGGGAGGCCATGTGGTAGGTCCCTCGAACCCCTTCGGGCGGAATCTGGGACCTCTGGGCACCCACCAGTTCAAAGGGTACAAGCGCCTCCTGTCTCGGCGGGGGATGAAGGGCTTGGACACGCACTACCACTGCGGCAGACGTGGTAGGTTCCTCTGGAGCCGCTGGTCACCCACCAGAATAAAAATGGGGACAGGCGCCCCCCGTACGGGGGATGCAGTGTACTGGAAACCGTTCCACCACGTCGGTTTGTACCATGGGGTACGAGAATGTGGGAGGTACTTCGGTACCGCTGGGCACCAACCAGTAAAAATTGGTACAAGCACCCCCTGCCCAGGGGATCTAGTGCTTGGAAAGTTACCCGACTTTGTCGGGAATGCCCCGGTGGAAGGGGTCGTAACTTTTAACCGCAGCGATGGCTCAAAGGTACAGCACTCGCCTCGTATGCGGGAGGTCCGGGGTTCGAATCCTGGTACCGCCGGACACCCACCGGTTTCTTTAATGGGTACAGGCGTCCCTGGTCGAGTGCGGACCCTTGAAAGGGGATTTCACGTCTGGAAAGCTGCCTTTACCCTATCGAGGGGCCCCTGACCCTTGTCCATCTGGCGGGGCCCCCGGCCATCATGCCGCGTTGCGCCATTGCCGGGGGTGAAGGAGTCTGGCGGCTTGTCCTGCCACAGGCGGTTGCGAGTTGAGCGTCCATCGTGGCTGTGGAAGGCACCATGTGAATTCGTGTTCCTTGGTGGCGCCGGGAACCTACCGGTAAAATAGGTACAAGCGACTCCCCGGCCTGGCGCTCGGCCCTTGTGTGGGACTACAACGCTTGGGAAGTTCACCCGGCTTGCACGGGAAATCGCCCCTATGGAATGGGGCGGCTGCAAAAACGCAGGAACTTTTTAAACCGCAGCGATGGCTCAAAGGTACATCACTCGCCTCGTACCCAGGCAGCGCAGGACTGTTCGGCCTAAAACAGGCCGGTGTACTTTGGCCGGTGATTTTCTGTCCGGCCGTTTTCCGGCAGCCATGTTCGGCCCATGTCCAAATGTGGGCCTTTTGGCCGTATACGGCCGTACTCCCATAGCTGTCCAACGGCCAGTGTCCGTCGGCCAGTCGAACGGCTTACGGCCATACGGCCAGATTCCAGCCGTAGGTCTCCGGCCATTCCAAAGCCACCCGTGTACGGCCGAAGTACGGCCGCCGGATTACAGCCGAGATGCGGTCGTCGGACTCCAGCCGGACTAAAGCTACCGGAAATACGGCCGTGCTACGGGCATTGGAGTTCAGCCACAGTACGTTAACTGTACTGAGGCCGGTCAATGCATGTCGCGAAAGCAGATGACTCATTCGCGCAGTGCAGAAGCAGCTCAAACCCAGCATTTTGGGTCCAATGCAGCCACATGAAAGTGAGCTCACGCGCAACCACCAGCCGTCAAGCTTTCAGCGCAGCCTTGCTTAATTACCAGCCTCAGTTGACAGCAAAATTCACTTATTAAACAGTGCTCACAAATTGTCGTTCCTTTAATTGCTGTGCCTCTTTTATTGCCCAACCCAGAAAATATTCAGTTCTTTGTAGAGCTTGAATAGATGTATTGTCCAGGTCCTGATATCCTCTGTGGGGCGGCTTACCTGTAATAAACGGGAAAAGAGGAGGGGGGGGGTGGGCGGCGGAGGGCGCATACTTTAGTGGGTTGAATTCCAGAGAGATAAATTGCGCTGCTTTTAGCCAATTTCTTTTAGGGCAATATTCCGGAACACTTTCATGCTATGACTACATGAACTATTTTTATAACAGTTGCTTGACCAGTTTTGCTGTATATAAAACCGGCGTGAATGCCTTTACGAAGCGTTTTGGTTCTCAACAAAACACTCAGGAGCATTTAATATAACTCCTTAACAAAAAAAGTATGTCCGGTTTTTGCCCATTTTTCTTGCAAAGACATTTCTACTCGATCAACTTTTCTGATGATCTTGGGCAGGGCTGATCCTAAGAAGGAGCGAACAGGTACTTTCATTTTCAATCTATCTTAATGTTGTTTTCATGAGTATAGGTCCACACCACGTAATAGTCCAAAAGAACTTAATTTACTTCTAATGTCATACTACGCTCAAAAAATTCTAGACGCGTTGCGAATGACGCCCCGCTTCAGGTGGCTGCAGTTGTATACCTCTGTGATCACGCAAGGAAACGCGTAAAATTAGAGTTACATAATTTGTTTCAAACCAATAACATAGCAATGGTAGCATGCATACAGGAAGCCTTGCATACTGCAACGAATAGGGCAATAAATATTTTATTGGTCAAGGTTGAATCAGTACGGTTCTCAAACCGTCGGAGGCAAACTTGCGCCTCTGGAAATTTATTTATTTATTAATTTATTTATTTATTTATCTATTTATCTATTTATTTATTTTTATTAATTTATTTATTCATTGTTTTATTTTTTTATTTATTATTTATTTATTTATTTATATTCATTTATTTATTCATTGTTTTATTTATTTATTTATTTGATGCCTGCTTGCCTTTGCATGCATTACAGAAGGGAGATACATAACACTAAGCATTAAATATGAGACAAAATAACAAAATAATTCTACAAAGCGCGCTGAAAATCGTCAATATAAACAGTTAATGCAATCATAGGTGCAAGATAATTACACTGCAGTATTGATGTAAAATAAAATGAATCGCGCAAGGCGCCACTTTTAAAGGAAAGTTAATAATTTGCTTTAAGCTAGCGGTCCCACTTTGCGATATGTAGAATGGCGCTTGGACATACTTCTCCCCTTCTACTTCAGTTTTCGAATGATAGATATTACGAAAAAAGTTCAACCTGTGGTTTCGTCTGTGATCTTTCACGTCCTGCCATTTCAGTTTACTTTTAATTTCTCTCATGCTAAGTTTAGCGTGACAATTACCTAATACGAATCGCACTGACATATTCTGTATGTTTCCGAGCGTATCAACCAGCTCTTTGGTGTAGGGATCCACGAAAACACATGCGTACTCCAAGATTGAGCGCACATGAGTGAAATACGGTTGTTATTTTCAGTTAGATGGAGGTTCACTGAAATTTCGTCTCAGAAAGACAAAAGCATATGCAGCCGTAACGTTTATGGTGTGAACCTGCCTATTTAACCTCTAACCACTCCCTAAATAAACTCCTAGGTATTTATATTCCTCGGCCGTTGTCACAGCAGCATAATTTACGGTATACGTATTCAATTGGAATGAAGGTTTTCTTGTAAAGGTGCCACGTTAACACACTGTTTAACATCCAAAAACTTTTCTGAATCAGCACACCAGGATGTTATTAAATTCGAATAAAGCTGCAGGTATACGGAATCACGTTCATTCGCTATAGTCCGGTAAACTACACAGTACTTTTTAACAAAGTTATAGGGCGAATAGTAATAATAATGCAAAAACCGATTCATTCAGTTCATAGGACGGTATGTACTACGCAGAAGGGGATATGGAACACCATCATTTCCTTTTTTGCAGTCCAAGAATATACAGTCAACCACTGTAAGCTTATAAGAACCAAATCGTGCGTGAACTCAACAATCTGCGTTGAGCAAGAAAATCCTGACAAAATCCGTGTTTGCTAGGATGCTGGCGATTATGTTTAACCAAATGAGTCATATCCCAAGAGTAGCTAAGCTCACCTTCAAACATCGGAACTAAATTAACAGCTAGGCTTCGTCAGCTACAAGGCTCTGTTGTTATCGCAAATTTAAAATAGTTTTTTTTTTCTAAATAGGCAGTCGTAAAATCCCATGAAGTAACATAGTGCAGGGCATGAAGTTGATCCTACCAATGCGCGAGCGAGTCTCTTCTACGATTATCACCAACAACATAGTGCAACATTGCTTGTCGCAGTTTAATTGTACGCAGAATAACTTGCGCTTTTGCTCGCACTTGCCTTTCTTTGGTGGGGAGTCCTTAACATGGTGGCGTTTTAGCTCCTGCGTGGTGGCCGCTTGCTCGACGCCCTTGAAGGCCAGTTATTGTGGTGAACCATCTTCATCTCGGATCGGACATCTCTGCCAGGTCGATGTCTCCAATGCTCTCCATTTCTTGAGGGGGCGAATATCCTCGAGCTGATGCGTCGACGAAGCCGGCGGCAGAGGCGTCGTAGCGGCGATGACTGGCGAGGCTTAGCTCAGCTGTCGGTTTGGCACAGTCTTCTTGTGGCAATAAATGACATTTCGATGGCCTAAAACGTTCCCTGCTAATGTCCAGTGAGTCCTTGCACCTTGCCCGTTCACCGAGAACACTCATTACTGTTTGAAAAACGATGTTCGTTCATTTAAAACGTAGAAACACGGAGCGGATGAAAAACGCGTCCCGTCGTTCGGCTCCCTAACGGCTTTTTCTGCCCCCAGGAAAAAACCAGTCGATCTCCTTCCAAACACGTCTTTGCATGAATTCTCGGCGCCCAGGTGCGTGCCGTTGTTCGGCTGTATGCCGTTTGCCGAAAAAACGACGTATAACCAGATACCTTACGTAGGCCGGTCTCCTCTTGAACACCGGTTGCCATATATTCGGTGGCCATTCGCTTGCCGTAATTCGGCCGAGGACAGCTAACCGAATGAAAAACGTATATTCTGGGGCCGTACGTCGGCCGGTATCCTTCATAACACTGGTTGCCCGAAGAAAACGAATATTCCACCGCCGGACGCGCGGTTCGCCGTTGAAACAACGAATGCACGGCAGCCGCGCTCCGGCCGGTCTCCTTTCGAACACCAACTGCCGCAAGAATACGCATATTCTGTGGCCGGTCGCTAGCCGTGCTTCGGCCTGTTACCGCTTCCCGAAAAAAAAACGGATGCCCTAGGGCCGTACTTCGGCCGTTCTCTTTCTCAACATCGGCAGCCGTAAAAGAACTGAATATCTGGCAGCCGGTTAGGTGCCGTTGTGCGTCCGGACACGGGCGGACGGAAAAATACCGAAGCGCTGGTTGCCGAATGTTGGCCGTTCAACGCATGATCAGTGGCTGCCAGAACCTGGATGCTGGCCGGACATGCCAGAAAGCGGCCATAGACGGGCCGGTCTTGGGGCACACTTTCTGTGCCGCCTGGGTATGCGGGAGGTCCGGGGTTCGAATCCTGGTACCGCCGGACACCCACCGGTTTCTTTAATGGGTACAGGCGTCCCTGGTCGAGTGCGGACCCTTGAAAGGGGATTTCACGTCTGGAAAGCTGCCTTTACCCTATCGAGGGGCCCCTGACCCTTGTCCATCTGGCGGGGCCCCCGGCCATCATGCCGCGTTGCGCCATTGCCGGGGGTGAAAGAGTCTGGCGGCTTGTCCTGCCACAGGCGGTTGCGAGTTGAGCGTCCATCGTGGCTGTGGAAGGCACCATGTGAATTCGTGTTCCTTGGTGGCGCCGGGCACCTACCGGTAAAATAGGTACAAGCGACTCCCCGGCCTGGCGCTCGGCCCTTGTGTTTGACTACAACGCTTGGGAAGTTCACCCGGCTTGCACGGGAAATCGCCCATATGGAATGGGGCGGCTGCAAAATCGCAGGAACTTTCAACCGCAGCGGTGGCTCAGAGGTACAGCACTCGCCTCGTATGCGGAAGGTACTGGGTTCGAATCCTGGTGCAACCGGACACCCACCGGTTTCTTTAATGGGTACAGGCGTCCCTGGTCGAGTGCGGACCCTTGAAAGGGGATTTCACGTCTGGAAAGCTGCCTTTACCCTATCGAGGGGCCCCTGACCCTTGTCCATCTGGCGGGGCCCCCGGCCATCATGCCGCGTTGCGCCATTGCCGGGGGTGAAAGAGTCTGGCGGCTTGTCCTGCCACAGGCGGTTGCGAGTTGAGCGTCCATCGTGGCTGTGGAAGGCACCATGCGAATTCGTGTTCCTTGGTGGCGCCGGGCACCTACCGGTAAAATAGGTACAAGCGACTCCCCGGCCTGGCGCTCGGCCCTTGTGTGGGACTACAATGCTTGGGAAGTTCACCCGGCTTGCACGGGAAATCGCCCCTATGGAATGGGGCGGCTGCAAAATCGCAGGAACTTTTACCGCAGCGATGGCTCAAAGGTACAGCACTCGCCTCGTATGCGGGAGGTCCGGGGTTCGAATCCTGGTACCGCCGGGCACCCACCGGTTTCTTTAATGGGTACAGGCGTCCCTGGTCGAGTGCGGACCCTTGAAAGGGGAATCCACGTCTGGAAAGCTGCCTTTACCCTATCGAGGGGCCCCTGACCCTTGTCCATCTGGCGGGGCCCCCGGCCATCATGCCGCGTTGCGCCATTGCCGGGGGTGAAAGAGTCTGGCGGCTTGTCCTGCCACAGGCGGTTGCGAGTTGAGCGTCCATCGTGGCTGTGGAAGGCACCATGTGAATTCGTGTTCCTTGGTGGCGCCGGGCACCTACCGGTAAAATAGGTACAAGCGACTCCCCGGCCTGGCGCTCGGCCCTTGTGTGGGACTACAACGCTTGGGAAGTTCACCCGGCTTGCACGGGAAATCGCCCCTATGGAATCGGGCGGCTGCAAAATCGCAGGAACTTTTTTTTTTTTTTCACTGTTTTTTTTTTCACGTTTTTTTTTTCACTGTTAAAATACCTTATTTCCGGTGCTGCACCCTTTAACGGCAGCATAGTTTTTTGTCTTGGTAATTTTTTGCTGACGCCACCGAACATTGCTCAAGGCTAAGCAGCTCCGCAAGTAATTAATTAGGCCAATACATACTGTTCTAAACATCATGATGTATAAAACATACATTCGCTTATAGAAAATGTTGTCCAGCGGCGTGAACGGCTACAGAATACCTCCAAGTTGCAGGTCTTTTACATACCTCAGATTGTAGAAAATGTTTGACATCTGTGCAACAGGTGTAAAGCACCTCCAAGCTTCAGGTATTTCACACCCTTTTTCATATTTGACGGCGTTTCACCCCTGTATGATTACTTTTCAACGCCCTAATTAGTCGCTTTAGACCCTTGAAAAGGGTGTTGAAATAATGAATATTCTTCTTGGTGGGTGTGGAACACGTGTTTGTTATTTAATAAAATTGTATGACTTATTGAACATTATAACTACCTCACGATTAAAACCTTTTTTGCCAACAATTGCTTGCTGACATATATGCGCTCACATTAAAATACTTCTTTCCAAACTTAGCGCTAAAATATCTAAGGCTTCTAACGAGCCCACAGGCTCCCTCAGAGGGTTTTCCTCGGCTGGCTATAAAAGGAAGAAGAGCCAAACTACCTCTAAGTATGTACGTCCCTCACGCATAATTTGTGGTCCAAGAGTAACTTGTGCGTGTAAATGTGTCTGCATCTCAGGGAGCGTGCTCAGCTGATCCACAATTTCACGTGTAGCTGCACTGCTCGCACCCTTATTTAAGGCGTTGAGCAACCTTACGCCCTTTTTAAGGCGTTCGCAAGAGCTAAATTTTTCATGCTTGCCCCCTTTTTTAATAAAAACACCATTTAAAGGTGAGCGCCATGGGACATGAATTTACTCTGTTTTCAGAGAAGAGGTCTGTAAAAAAGCACTTTCTCCTCAAAGACACAGAACCACAACCACCAAAAGGTCGGCCGATTTGCCCCGGCTGCCACGGGGGTTGTGTAAGAGCGAACTACCGTACGATCAGGCCCCATCGCTCTGAAAGGCTCGGATGCTTTAGCAATACCTTTTTCTTGACGCCGGCAATACCAGATGTCGCTTTCGAGCGCCTTCCTAGATAGCGAAATAGTATCCAAAACAAAGAATCATCTGCGAAATAAAATAGGTCTGAGATGGGAAAATGAGTCGGGAATAAAAAACAGCAGAGAGCAACCGCTGCTCACATTACGAAGTCACATGCGTTGCACTTGTAACGTTCCCTTCGTATGAAGCTAGGTGCCACAAAATGAAAAAAAGGAGATTGTTCGTGGCCTAAACATGTAACATAAGGCAACGTCATCTGCGGGTGTTGTACGCCACGGCCATTGGCGCGCTGTAAACAGCAAAGGCGAAATAATCGCTACGAGATTCGTGGGCGTAAGTGAAACGAAACAGCCGGACGCAGCCCTAGCAGCCGTAACGACGTCCTCCATTAAGAGTCGCTAGAACCCCCTCTTTGCCCAAATTCCCTAGTATAAACAACATACTGTGCAGATAAAACACAACCAGAGGAGCTACCGGCGACCATCAGACGACGCCTTAGCGGCGCGCAGAAGACAAGCAAGAAAAAATGCTGTGGAAGCCAAACCTGAAAAATAAAATTGAAATGCAAAGCGATATCGTTCGAGGCACAATTGGGACATAGCCACCGGTAATTGAGACGGGTAAAGGTGGACTGTGTTTGTTTGTTTGTAAATTGAGGCCGATTATTGATCGGTTCTTTTAATAGGGAAAAAGTGAAAGAACAAGCTCATATAAAAACTGCATTTCCTCGGAAAGGATCACATTTTTGTAGCTTCTGCGATAAGTTCTCAGTGTCGTGTTGCAAGATATTACGCGTAGGTACCGATGGCCAAAGAGGAGAATGCACTCCGTGGACGTTACTCGTTTGAGGAGTGTACGAAGTGTAATGACTAGAAATATGGGGCCTTAAACCATATTCATGAAGCCGTTTGTGCCCCCGCGCTCAATGTTTACGGGAACGTGGTTTTCGTGGTCTATTTTATTTAACACCCATAACGGCACCCGCACTTGTCTAGTGAGTTAAAAGAAACCGACACAATATATTAGCACTATACGACAGGTGGCAGCCGTCTTGGACAGGAGGACCAGGTTGGAATATTAAACTGTACTGTCTTCTGAAGGATCCACAATTAACACACGCTGAGGCTTGCGGGCAACGCATGTTTTGGCTTTCAAACCTTCTCTTGACGAAATGGCCTAAGCCTTTAAATAAGAGGACGCCGTCTACCGGCAACATACTTACTAGGGCCTTCAACGACAGGTTTTATGCATACATTAAAAAGCGACTAAACGTTGCCTGAGTATAAATTAGAAAGAGGCATAGCTACCTCCGTTTGCAAAAACTGCAGCTAACCCTAAAAATTTCATTCCTAGCCGCTGTCTCGCGGGCAAGCAGGCCTGGCCATGAGAAGTTAAGCCCCGCGTAACGACGACTGTTGCTCATGCTGAGCAAATTATCTGTACAACACCTCAATCGCACCGTAGCAGATAAAAGACAGCTGTTAGCGCCTTGCGCAGCCACACCTCCCCATCCCCTCTTCCTATATCCTGTGGACTTCGAGTGGGACGCGATATTAGTGAGTTGTAGTACAGCGTTTGTTGCCTTAGCGTACGGTAAACACTAAAGTTTTGCGTCGCTCTGCGTAAACACCGCGAGAGGAGTTTTAGTGGAGCGTCTCACCAGCTTTGCGTAGCGACACGCTAATGCTTACGGCGCCATCTGTCGAATGTTTTGCGAAATGAATCGCCGGCTCATCTGCCAGGGCCCAGCGGAGTGCCGACGTGCGTGGACATTTTGCGACTATTCCAACAAGTGTATACAAACGCTTTATTTTACTATTGAATGCAGCACAGCCATAACACGACATTAATATTCTCTTACCTGAGTACGCCCCATTAAGAAAGCGGTGAAGCCCCGTGGCATTCTTTCGTGCAATTGCAGAAAACGCCGTGAACCGAACGCCCGGGTTTGACGCATACATTTTGTTCAAGTTCAAAAGAATCCAGAGATGCGCTTCGAACGAACACAACGTCACAACGTGCGTTGCAAGTCTGAACCGCGATTGACAGGAGATCGGTTGCTCGCCTGCCCGTCGTAAATTCGGCACTCACTTCTAGCGCGTTTTGCAGGGACGAACAGCAAGTCACTTAACTGCGGCGCGCAAGCCGAGAGGGTTTTAGCCACGCACGCAGCACATATTCGATGTGAGGTTGAGTCGTATGTCGCTCTAAAAAGACAATCCAGTGCATGGGAAGCACTATCCACCCGCAGAAGCACAACGTCGCACAACACACACACACACACACACACACACACACACACACACACACACACACACACACGCACGCACACGCACACGCACACGCACACGCACACGCACACGCGCACGCGCACGCGCACACACACACACACACACACACACACACACACACACACACACACGCACACGCACACGCACACGCACACGCGCACGCGCACGCGCACGCGCACGCGCACACGCACACGCACACGCACACGCACGCGCACACACACACACACACACACACACACACACACACACACACACACACAGCTTCGGTTGCTGGCATGGCTGCAAGCTTCGTTCGGACAGGCAGCGATGTTACGATGATACAGAGCGGCGCGAGGGCGACGTGCTTACCACTCCACGTATATAAAAACACAGGAGCAAAGAAATTGACCCATCAGAAGCAAATTACTGTCCACAGAATAGCGGAACTGGGGATGGTTGTCGCGCTACTTGCCGCCATGTTGGAAACGCAAGCGGCCTCAGGTGCGCACGCTATTTCGCTGAAATAGCGTCCGCTATTCTTCCGTCCGCTAAACGCAAAAGCGGCTTAACGTGCGGCGCATGCGCCGTGCAAACGACGCAAAAAATAGCGTTCGCTAACTTTTAAATGCATAGCATTTTAGTAACTCACAATGTCACGCGGCGTTCGGCCTAGTCCGCAGCCAGGCCACTACACTATAAAAGAAACAACAGTTTCCGGCGCCCGGATTCGAACCCATGACGGCGCGGGCGGAACGGCAAGTGCCGGGCGCACTACCGATTGAGCCACGCAACCAACACGGATTTCGATGCACCGATAGCGCCTTATATCCTTCACTCATTTATGGTTTGTTTCGAAAGCGCCATAAGTTGTCACGCGCCTCCGCAAGATGGCGACACAGGTTCCGCGATCGAGACTATGATCGAGAGACCCGCCATAAGTTGTCACGCGCCTCCGCAAGATGGCGACACAGGTCCCGCGATCGAGACTATGATCGAGAGACCAGCAGCGCTGGTCGCGTCTCGTGCTGCCGGGACGCCCCGCTGTAGCCCACCGCAAATTTGATGACGTGCAGCGTGTAACAAGAAAACCAACAACCAATACGTAATCCATACGACTTGCCGGCGCACCCCCTCGGAATTTGCGTAGGGCTGCGTACGTTATTCTAGAACTCTGTATTAGGTGACACCTACAACGACACCTTAAGGCCATCTGACTGAGGCCTCTCCATTCCGTCTGTCGGCCACCATGCGTACATCCTGCATTACTGCGCACTCACGTCCAAGTCATTGCGGTTCCAGCCAATCTGTGAAAAGCACCTGAAAGTAACCCTACCTGCTCAGGTTGGTCGCGCGATCTACGTTCCCGACGGACCGGCTCCCTATAATACATCGCTAGCAGGCAAAGGAGCGTGGGGAGGCAAAGGAGCGTGCGTCGTTGCGTGTACAGTCACGTTTGCTAGTGCAACGCAGTAAACACGAAGCGAGCGACTTAAGCTTCTCTCAGCTCCCCGGGAACATGAAGACAGACCGAAATTCAAACTTTCAAAACAGCCTAAAAATTCGCCCTGGGCACGTTGCGAGAGCTACAGGGACATTAAGGGATTAAACAGCCGATTTTAGTACGCGATTTCCAGAAGTACGCTGTCTAAACTCCCTTTTACATGGTGGGGATTTACCTGCAAATTCGCAGGTGTGGCGCTGCTCGTGAGGCGAAATGGTGTATTGTTGAAGCCGCCGAAAATTTTCAAATTTCATGTAGCGTTCACAGGGGAAGTTCGGCCGTTCTAAACATTTTGTCGAACCACCGAGAACTGATCGTTTTTCAGCACAAGAGCCGTTGCACCAGAGAATTCGCGGTAAAATTCGGACCATATACAACTGGCTGTATACTGTTTGTAGTGTGAATTCAAGAATAAGATACTGTAGTCCCGTACTAGCCCCATAAAAGTTTTGCTGTGGAATAGTCAGCAATTGCCAACAGCCACGTAGGTGAATACGCGGACACGTGCAGCCACGCTCACGAAGGAGCAACCTTCTAAACACGTAGAGTTATCAAGTAACAGAGGTCTTGCCCACTGAGTGAGCTAAGCGAAAAATGAGCGTCTGAAGGGGGATACTCCGGGTAGAATTTGGCCCCTATCCTTTCCAACTTGGCCATGGCTGGGTTACCTGCTGCACTAAAATTTCAACAACGAGCTCACGTAATGCTGGCAGGGCAGCTTCGGTGAATGCGGGGTTGAGGCGATTGATGGAAACGACGGTGTCGCGGCCGTTGACGCGAACTGTAAACGTCTTGTCAGAACGTGAAATGACGAGATGAGGGCCGGTGTATGGCGGTTGAAGTGGGTCTCTTGAGACGTGATGTGGCTCACTCGGAAACTTGCCTCGGAATGAAGGAACCACACGACGGGGTGCCGAGCGCTGAAGGTAGGAAAGCGGCAGGTGATGGTGGAGATGCCATGTGAAGAGTTGAGGAGGACGCGGAATTGCCGCCGGTGTCACGAGCAGGGTCCATTCTGGCTCCTTGACTCCACTGCAGCGTCCGGGTCACGAGATTTCTTCAAAACCATGTGTACCGACGAGGACCAGTTACTCGAGGACGGGCGAGCAATGCCAATTTCAACCATGTGATGAAATTGCTGCTCCGCGATTTTATGTTTCTCCGGAGCAAGGCGACGCGCCACGGCGTGCGTAGGGTGGACCGCTGTTAATGATCTGATGAACGACGTCATTCTTCACTCGCTTTGTCCAGTCAGGAGGTGCCGTCAAGGAAGGAAACTCCTTCAGCAACTCCCGGTACGGAGAAGGTAAGTCGCAAAGAAGCGTAAAGACGAACGGGTAGACGGTAGACGATCGGCCTGTGTCAGAAAGGCTGGCTGCGGCACCCAGGATTCTTTTTCCGGCCATTTTAACCTGGAGGCCGAAGTTCGAAAGGAAATCGGCTCCTAGAATGGCGTAACGCACGCTGACCACGAGGAAAATCCAGCGGAACGGACGGCGTAGGCCGATGTTTACCATAAGGGATTGTTTCCTGTACACGCGGATGCTGGACTTGTTAATAGCTTGGAGATGGCATAGTGGT
Source organism: Haemaphysalis longicornis (assembly GCF_048455015.1). Classification (NCBI taxonomy): domain Eukaryota; kingdom Metazoa; phylum Arthropoda; class Arachnida; order Ixodida; family Ixodidae; genus Haemaphysalis; species Haemaphysalis longicornis. The sequence continues at coordinate 139,070,549 of NW_027526445.1, forward strand.
GGTTGAGTGCGGTCATAGGAATTAGCGGGGCGCACACTCACTTCAGCACCAGTGTCAACTAGAAAACGCTGACCACTCGTTGCATCTGTGATGTAGAAGAGGCGGCTGTCGCTGGCTGGGGTGCAACGTTGGACGGGTGCAACGTTGCGCCGCTGCAACTAAGTGGCGATGGTACCAGCACAAGGAATCAGTGTGACGGAGCTGCTGGCGCGTTGTGTACTCCTGGCGGTAAGCGTGCGGCGACGAGGGACGGGGAGAACCACGAAACCGACGAGTGTTGCACCCTTGGGAAGAGCGGTAGCCAGCAGATGCGACGAGCTCCTCCTGGGTTTGCATGCGCTCTTGTAGAGCGGGGACGTCGTTGGATACCGGTGAGGGCAAGGTGGTAGATGCCCCCACGGTGGTATGTTCGGGAGATCGAGCGGATGCCACCGTGGTTGGAGACGAATGTAGTGTGGCGACATCCATTATCTTGTCGGCATGCACGGCTATTTGTGGCAAGGGAAGGTCAGAAGCCATCGTGAGGATCATTTGCACATACGAGGGAAGCCGTTATAGGAAAAGTTCTTTCAGCAAGCGGGAGTATGTGGCGGAAAGTGTGTCGCCGAGCAGGATTTGCAGTTCGCGAAGGAGCTGCGAAGGTCGACGATCACCCAACTCCTCCGCAGAAAGTAGCCACGGCGACGGCGTTCGTGGCTGCTTGCGCACTGGCGACGCGTGGCTCGCTCTCATTGGTTGTCATTGGTTTTACGTAAACCGTGGTTTTACGTCCACCGGACTTTCGACGACCCGCTTATTAGGACGGACTACCGCGGGCCCGGCTAACTCCGCATAGAAACAGCATTAAAAGCACAGATGATATGACGTTCGGGTCCGCGCGGTGCACTTCATACGACGGACACTGGCGCGGATAAACCGGTATTTTTCCCACATTTTACGCCGCTTGGTTGCCTGCTTCCGACATTTTTTTTCCTAACCGCCGTTTGACGCTGCTTGCTGGGAAAAGGTCCGTAGGCGGGCAAGATCACTTGCTGAACAGACGCGAGCAAGCAGGCGGGTACTCAGGAGCAGTAGTAAACCTGCGACGGCCTCACGCAAGGGTGCCTAGATTTACTCGGTGCTGCTATCGAAGCACCCTAGCCCCACGCGGCCGAAGTGGTGCAGCAACGCGCCCACCGCGAGAAGTGGAGGTTCATGCCATGGGGGGACCGTGAATTCGAATCTCCAGTCGAGCCGCCGACGAACGCGAAAACACATACGACGCAACCCCATGGCGATAATCGACAACCCACTTTCCCCACCCACTCGATCCAAGTTTTTTTTTCCTTGAAGGATGCCACCTCTTTGTATATCTCTGCTCTCGTCTTATCAGTGTTTCTCAAAGCCGCATTCTCACTTGCTCCTTACTTTGGTAGAAGGCCTCAATTCAAGCGCGTCGGCTGCAAGGGTGGAGACACGTATACGTTGGCACCGCCTTTTTGGGTGAATCACTGGCCGCCGCAAGAAGTCACTGTAGCAAGATTGGGTTATTTGATGTGACGCTGAGAGGAGCATCTCTTGTCGGTGGCCCTGTCCTTCCTGCGTCGTCGCCGTCCGCGTCCGCACAGCCGCGTCTCTCCTGCGCACCCCCCTCTCTTCTCTCCGATAGCGAACACTCTCGCCCAACACCTGCGGGCGCGTGGCGCAGCGCAAGCGCGCTGTGCGCATGTGCAGCGCCCTCTCTCTGCGCTGTCTCCTCTTCTTCGGGCGCGCTGCGCACGCATATAAGCGGAGTGCCGCGCACCGGCTGGTCTCTCAGTCGACGGTCATCAGCACTACGCTCTCTCTCTCTCTCTCTCTCTCTCTCTCTCTCTCTCTCTCTCTCTCTCTCTCTCTCTCGCATTACCCGACGATTGCTCATGCAATTCGAGTAATCGACCCAACGGAAACGCACAATGGAACCCCCTTCAGCGTCGCATCACACCAGGGTTCCCGCGAGGGGAGGTGGGCGTAATTTTTATTTTTAACAACTCTGTTAACTCGAAAAGCCTGAATCAACTATTTCGCCTTGATGGAACACATGGCAAACGAAAACAGATATGTGTCGAGTCCGTTGACCCAACGCAGCAGCACGGGACCGTTGAAAGGCTGTCTCCACCATGTACAGGAATGTCATTTGTTTTCAACTCCGTCTTGTACTACTGTTTGTTTGCGTGGACTTCACAGTTTCACACTTACCTTTTCCCCTCTCAATATACTCGAGCACGTCTGCCTTATATCGCGCGCGTAAGGCACGGGGCTGGCGGACTACACACAGCACGGGACGGCATGGGTGTCACGTAGCGCGCGGTGTTAGGCTAGCGGGCAGGTGTGGAGGCATGGGGGGGGGGGGGCACAACATAGACGTTGCTTTTTGTTACTTCGAAGTTCAGCAAAAGGCTCGCCAATCACGCGAGACCGCACTAAAGGACGGTTCACAGCCCTCCTATAGCGTGAGACCGTCTACTAGGCCGAGATTTATCCGCACCCCGGTCGTACGACACTCAGGTCATACGACGCTCTCTCGCCGTCGGTTGAAACTCGTTGTATCGAGGTTGTACTGTATTACGAGATCGTCGAGTCGGCTCCTATTTCCGAGGTCACCTACTTGGCCGGTAGTTAAAGAAGTTGGTTGTTCGAGCTGCTACAAGCCTCCTCGCATATCGTCAATTCTTGTAAAGGGTTTGCGTGCGACATATTTCCTTTTCAATAGACGTAACGCTTTCTTGAACGTTAAACACCGCCTTTTAAGTGGGAAGTCAATTCTTTCAAAGATTTGCTAGGTTCCCTTTGCTGTTTCAAAACCTTTTTCAGTAGGTTGTTAGTCGAACTGGATTCAGATTCTTAGCCTGATAATGGCCCCGGATTGGTTTCTATATCGCCAGCGGTTAGTAACAGGATTTAGATAATATCACCGCAATCTTTGACAGTTTCAACAATACAATCTGAACTTGGCAGCACCATCAATGTTCAGGAGTCATATCGAATGGAAGAAGTGCATTCCCCACCAGCCTGTATAACGAGAAGCAGAAGGATTGGCATCCGATCCTTTCTGGTGCAACCAAGTCCACTGAATGATCCGTGTGTGCTCGCGGTATTTATAAGCTAGAGATAAGGGCCTTCCGTTGACGTCAGTGTGTTAGTCCGCCACTGTCTGCAATTATGCCTTCGCTGATATCGGGCGGTGGCAGTTCGTAGTGTCCATGGCCCATTGGGCCGGCGCAGGTCTTGTAGTGTTGACTTGTAAGTAGGCTGGATGACCGGCCACAGCGATATGCCCTGTAGGGCACAGAGCGACATGGATAACGAACAGCAGATGGATTAGCCTCTCATCCTTTCTGGTGCAACCAATTCCACTGAATGACCCGTCTGTGTGACCCTACCGGTCGCAGAGACGGATCATTCATTATACGGTCGAGACGAGCGGCTTCCCTTGACGTCACTGGGTTAGTCCACCACTGAAGCATAAGTCGACGCATATGGAATAATAACCCTAGTCATGTAGAATATTTACGCCGCTCTTGGAGCCTCAACGCCCTGATAAACAAATATCGCAACAGATCCGAAGGAGAGCGTACAGGTACATCAACCAAGGAAAAGTTGCCTACCTTTCAACAAACCCTGAACAATAAAATGTAGAAGAGAATATCGGAGCAGAAGTACAAGGAGTGGAATGTCAAGTAGTTGAGAGCAGGACAAAACATGTCTCATTGCATTTGTTTTTGTTTTTTCGCAATTATTTGTGATGGAAATCGTCTGTGCGTGTGTGCAGGCTTCCCTGGACGTAACGTAATTGTTTTTTTGTTTTTTTTTGGGGGGGGGGGGGGGGCGGGGGAGCCGGGGGGGCGAAGGAAACCCATGTACTCTGAACGCAAACTCATTCCTGGGACGAAATAAAAATTTATACACTCGGTGCCACTCCCTTCCCCCCCGCCCCCTTTGTACACCGGAACAAACCATAAATTACCGTGGCACAGAAGACTAAGACCTGCAGGGGGAACTGAGTGGAACCGAGCAGAACCGAATCATACATAGACAAAACTGTCAACGGAAATACTATGAGACAGAGAGCGCGATGTTGAACTGTTTAGAAAAGAAAGTCTTGGGTGCAAGCGAAGGGGCGAAAGGCGGAAGTAATTTCGGGAGTTCAAAGGCGGCTTCAATCGCATTTTCGCATACAGGACGGAAACAGACCCCCGACGTGCAGAGCCTGAGTCAAAGGGTGATCGAAGGAGATTTCGCTACTTCTTCCTTAAAGCCGCGTATGTGGAACTATGCGTTGCGCGGTCAGTGAAGACCGCTCAGGCGGCTGTTCAAAACGGTTTAGGGGAGTTTGTTCGACCGGTAGCCGTCATTTCAGCTTTTCGTCGCCCATACATACCCCAGCAGAAATGTGACACTGAGAAAAGGGGACAGACAAAAAGCATATGACAACAAAAAAAACAATAACGCTGACACAAGCGCCTGCTTCTTGCTGGCTGCCTAGCGCATGACGCGATATGCGTGCGGTACGACACCGACCATTTTTGTTCGCCAACGGAGATGGCGGTACTTGAATTTCGTTGCAAATGCAGTGCACACCCCAGGAAAACTCGTGGAGCGGCCGCTGACCTCGCCGGCCGTGAAATATAGTTGACGCAAAGCTTCCTTTTCCAGGAGACGTACAGTGCTCAGCGATTGAAACGCGATACTCGGAGCGCGTGGCTGCCGGTGCTTGTTGCGCCACCGGTGAGCGCTTGTGAAAGCGAGCTGACGTATTGTGGTATACCGTGAGGGTGAGAGCGTTCGTGACGCAGGCTGACTGCATCCGGGAGACAGCCTTTCAGTGTGTGGTTCTTGGCGGCGCCATAGGGGTGCAACATGTCATGGCTTCAAAACGCGGCGCCTGCGTGCCGTGCGCGCCACGATAACCCATCGCGATAAATGCGCATTCAACTTCTTCATAACGCGCGCGGTGCCAGCTCGCCCAGCTTCGCGGGGCACGGCGCGGCACGCAGGCGCAGCGTTTTGAAGCCATGGCATGTAGCACCCCTATGGCGCCGCCAAGAACTGCACACTGAAGGGCTGTCACCCGGATGCAGTCAGCCTGCGTCACGAACGCTCTCACCCTCACCGTATACCACAATGCGTCAGCTCGCTTTCACAAGCGCTCACCGGTGGCGCAACAAGCACCGGCAGCCACGCGCTCCGAGTATCGCGTTTCAATCGCTGAGCACTGTACATAATACACAAAAAGGGAGACTAGACAACGTCGCCATATGCCGCCTCTATTATACTTTTTGGCTGTGCATATACGAAAAGAGATGAGAAGAACGAAGCTTTGTTCTTGAGATGCCGAGCTCTCACCGTTTCTTCTGCCCTGTTTGGACGGGTGGCGCGGGGGATAGCGTCAATCAAGATATGGAGGACGAAGTCTGGCATGGGTTATCGCCTGCTCACACGACGGTTTTGAAGTAAGAGGAAACTCGTTGGCTTCTGAGAGGCGTAGAAAACTGTGTGAGGGGGGGGGGGGGATACCCGGGAATTATTGATGCTGGAACCGGGCTTAATAACGGAATGAGGTCTTTTCAGTTCTCCTTCGATGTGTCACTCCCTACGGAATAAAGTTGCTCTCGCGAACTTCTTGACACGCAATGAAATAGGTTTTTAGTAAACAATAAATAATTAAAAAATATATTTTCACCCCACTGCGCCAAAAATCGCGAGGGGTGCCACTGGTTTCATAATAATTTTACCTCCCCTACTTTGCAGTTACCACATCAGGGGAAGAGGTCCACTACTAGACTGTGTTTTCTCAGTACTTGTCGTGTAAGAAAAATGCAGGTCACGTTTTGATTGTTTCTTTGTTGTGTTTTTTTTCTTAGGTGCCGGCGGGAGGAGCGGTGCTTCTGCACGCCACGCAAGAGAAAACTAGGTGACGAAACATCAATAAATCGGATGTAAGCAAATGGCAACAAAACCAAGTATCAGGTGTAAAGAATGAAAACAATGTCAGAATACAACTCTTGTGGATTAGAATAACGGCATCAATATAATCATCCAGTAGTCTTGTAAGCTATTTAATACCTCCCCCTTTTCGCAAGGGTATTCAAAAATTTGGGCGCCGGGAGAAAGAAGGGTCTCCTGTGCTGCAGCGCTCTCACGCAGCTTCCGAATACCTTTTAACTAACACTTCCGCTGGGACTTACGCGAAAGCCGCATTCGTATAAAACCTTACACAGCGTCTGATGTCGGAACGTCTCACCCATGAAAACTTCTACAAGGTTCAAGCTACTTCGAATGGTGCTATAAACACTTTCGTCAACTAATAAGAGGTACAAGTAAGCAGTATTGGCACCGCACGCTCACCGAGAATATCCGCGTGCAGCGCCACCCACGACCCCAATACACGGCAAAACCGGATGTCCAACACTAACTTCCCGTCACTAACGCCGCCCGCATAACATTGCCTGTCGCGTCCAGCGCCACCCACGACCCCAATACACGGCAAAACCGGATGTCCAACACTAACTTCCCGTCACTAACGCCGCCCGTATAACATTGCCTGTCGCGTCCAGCGCTTTCCAGTGGTAACCGTGGTGCGTGGCGCGAGAGCAGCGTCCCGAATTAGTACGTCACGTATATAACTTCCCAGGCAGCTTGACATGCGGACATTGAGAAAACGTTACTCACAGCGCTGCCGATGGGGTAACTGCCCTAAACCATTGATGTCTAGCGCCCGGGAAAGGTTCACTGGAAAGTGGCTGTTTCGCAATTCTTGGCTCACACGAGTGGCAATGTTATACAGGCGCCGTTGGCTAATCTGAGGACTGAAACGATGAACGTAGGCAGGAAGCTATTATGGCGCGCCCCATTAACAAGCACGCGAACATGCACGGTATTCTGCCCGAGCCCTGGTGCGGCCGATATAGCAGCAAAGCTGTATCGGCATATTCAAAGAACAAACAACCTCGAAGCCTCAAGAAAAAACTGTGATTAGGGAGGTCCCTGTAATCGAACCCAAAACCTTTACACCGTGTCACCGGCAACCTAAGCACTGGGGCGACCAGAAGGCCGGAGGGGCGCGGCGTTATCACAACCGTGAAAGACTATGATGTGCTGCCATTTGGAAAGAAACAAAAACTGGAGAAAGCTCACTCTAACGCCTAAAACGTGAATGTATTGAAGCCTACGTAAGCTTCATGACCATCAGGAATGTTTAACTTCATGATTCCAGCTGATTTGCTTCTTCGTCGCGGCCGCAACGACCTTTAACCCCTGATTGTGCGGGTAACTGTGATCTTCCTTAATTTTTTTGGAAGTGGTATTCATTGGAGATCACCTTGGAGGGGTGTACCCTTTGTGACGTGCCATTCTCGTTCCGAGCAGCAAGTGTTGCCCTGATTAGAGAAAACGCTCGAGCTTTTTTTTTTTTTGTCAATCTTGGCCAGTCGTGCTAAGTGGGTATGCTTGGCTTGCAAACGTGTGCTCTATACGCTCGGCGGTCACCGCGAGCCATAAGAACGCGAGCACTAGGCATTTTATTGGTTTTTTATTCGCCGTGCGGCCACCGAAAGCCTGTCCAATCTCCCTAAATGGGTATGCTCGGATTGACAAACATTCACGGGGACGTTGGGCGATCTTCGCGAGGCATGCACACACGAGCACTCCGCATTTTCTTGTTTTTTTACTGATGGGTGGTCGCCGCGATGCACGCGCGCACGTGGCCGAGCTGGGCAATGTATTGGTGTGTTAACTGTGCACACGAAAAATTACGATTGGCTAAACAGTTTCACTGTTGACAACGCTTGCCGCTGTCAGATTCCAACCTGAGTCCCTAGCTTTATGACACCACTGGTGTCAATACGATTGCGTTACCATTTACTTTCGGGCGTACACTATTTCCTTTCAGCTAGTACCGCGGGCGTAGGCTTTGGACTTGGCCACGGGTTTTAGCACGTGCTAACGGTACCCACTTTGAGAGAGATGGGAAATCTTAAAGATGAAATGGTTCAGGCTTTCCAGTTATGGAGGACATTCAGCGGGATGTACGGAAATTTGGGCGAGGGGCAACAAGCCGGTCTCCAACTAAGGGAGACTGGCCGCAAACTCTGTGGTTTCTCTGGCACTGCACCGCTAGTGCAAGCTGAGCCATTTTTCTGGCATTCATTTGCTAGGCTTGGCCAGATGCCTAACTTGTGGCTACATTATAGTTATACGTAGCTATCTATCGGCTCCTGAGCGTAAAGGCTGTTATATCTCTGACAGGCTTTGCATCGGCTGCTTAAAGGGAAACCGGAGGGCGTTCTCGCTTCGCATTTTTTAACGAGAAACCCGAGATGAAACCAGCACTGGCATGTATGCTAAAACTCATTCTCGTATGGCGGGTAAACCGGTAACCACCAGCAGACGCCTCCACGTGTCGCTGCCCTATTCCTGTGTTACATTTAAAAACCGACACTCGCCCTCCTGCTCGGCTATAACGACATGCAAGATGATGTGGAAACGCGGGCGTGAAAGGTCCCGAATACCGCGGTACATACAGGAGGGGTACTAAAGATTTTGCCATCGAATGAACCCGCCGTGGTGGCTGAGTGGCTAAGGCATTGTGCTGCTAATCCCAATGACGCGGGTTCGGTCCCGGCCGTGGTGCTGGCTTTCTGATGAAGGCGATCAAAAAGCTAAAAACGCCCGCTGCCGAGACTTCGTCGCAGGTTAAAAGGCCACACGCGGTCAAAATTCTTCCAGAGAACGTGCGCTGATATCCCAGATGTAGATTTGGAGCGCGAAACCCAAGAAATCGGATATTTTATTCGAATATAAAAAAACAACTTTTTCCCTTCAGGGCGAAGTTCAGCCGTAGTCAGCCAACCCCATTCCATTCCGGCTGCCGTCAACATAATTTAACTCTCAATATACAAATTGTACAGCAACTATACTATACTAGGATCCTGCATAAGAGTTTCATTCACTACACGCAGCAGCGGACGAAAAAAAAGCTATGCATGGCAGTAGTTCTCCGGGGAATAACCAGGCACTTCGCCTCCGGACGAATTAATCTTCGAAGCGAGCGAGACCAAGGCGTGGTCGGTACAGAACCTTTTCTGACCCATCGGCCTGAAATAATTTTTTTCTAAAAAAAACGGCCTGACTCTCGATTTTAAAATGATATTGACTCTTGTAGTGAACTCAACAAAAATAAACAGGAGCATTCCCGACAGTGGCACTACCTTTCTTACTCGCAGGGAACGAAAACATGTCTGAACGGGCCGTACAGCGGCCACGGAGGAACCTTTTCGGTGATGAGATGGGCCCGATGGACACACTTCCCCAATAAGAAGTGAAGATGAACCAGGTCGCCCGCAAGACTCTAGATAAACGATCGAACAAAGAAAAAAGTGCATAACAGGCGAGAGAGGAACGACAAAAGGAACAAGGCTGCCACGTCGAAGACCGCGTCCATTCTTCGACGGACGTGCCAGAGAGCAGGCATGAAGGATGTACAAGGGAGCAGGTTTTCGGGCACATTAGAGGAGACACACCTCCCCAACCGTCAATGATTGAAAGCGAGCCGTCTCGAGATGATTGAGAAGCTCCGCTGAAGCTCCGACGTAGCGGGGACTCAACTACGTTCGTTACTGTATTTCCAGTGTCCTTCAGAGAAGCTGCAGAGTCATGGACACCTAAAAACAAAAGACACTGTGATTAGGCGGCCCCTTGCAGTATTTTAGCCTAACCTTTTAGTACCCTTGCCCCATAGCGCGCACCACGAAGCAGCATGGGTGGTTTTTCATCGAAGCTTCGATTTTGACCGATGACTAGGTCTTCAGCAATTTTGAGGCTAAAGCATTGAATGAGTCTTTCAGGGAAATTTACAATAAAACCTCCATCATTCGAAAAGCAACGGGACGACAGTTCCGTTAGGACAAATAAAAATTCGAGCGAATGATGGTGACCAATAACAACAGTGCGCTAAGAGCGGGAAGAGGGTACGCCAACTGTTTCATGCGTGAACACGCCTGCCTTTTTCCCTTGAAGGCCACAGCCAGAGGACGTTTTCCTCTAAGCAGCGAATGTTACGGAAGGTCTCCTCTTCACCTTATAATAGAAGTATAGGTGCGCATACTGCAATAGGCAATGAGGGTGGAGTTGGGGATAGCACTGGTGCATTGCCTGCCTCCGGCGAGTCGTGACTGGCTTGGGCGGGTACTGCGCTTTTCACGAGAGTTATGATATTCACATCCGTCAGCGCATTGCACAACAAACTGCACTCACGTCCGCACCGGCTTTTCATGCACAGCGCAAAGGGAAATGACACAATAAAAAGACGCCCCTTCTTAATTCCCTGAGCTATTGTAGGTGGAACCTTTTCGCCCGTCTGTTGCGTCACGAAAGGGTTGGAGCAGGTTCGCACTTCCACCGATAGAGGACATATTATTCTCGTAGTGGCGGGTTGCTCTCCCACCAGCTAGGGGAGAGAGAGAAGGGGGACCTCGCTCGGCAGACAGTTAGGTGCCCATTTCGTTGCACAAACCACAGAAATAGCGCAGCTACGGAGCTGCCATTGTCGGACGAGCGCCCGTTTACCTTCGAGCCGACACATGTCAACTACAGCTCTGCTTTGTCTGCAGATTTCACTCAGTGTGTTTTTGAGTTCAACCCATTGTGTGTGCGCTTGCCCTGTTCCTTTGGTGGAAAAATCTATTGGTGGAAAAATCTTTCGGCTAAAGCAAATTTCAATGTCCTTCCTTACAGTCCCTTCAAATTACATCCACTTGCTAAGCGGGAGGGCTTCATTGGATGGACATCAAAAACCGCGATTTCAATCCCTAAGTAATTCTGAATCTTTTCTTAAAAGAAAAACAACTTCTTGTCCCGCTGTTTGTCCTTCTCTAGTAAGAAAGATGAAAGATATTCACGACTTTGGCGCTGTGCACCTTATAAATAGCCAGCCGAAGGGTATGCTTATTCCACACATCTTGTGCTGACACACAAGCGACAACTGCCTCAAAACACGATCAAACTCTCCCCATGCTAAACGCAAGACCCTTGAGTTGTCGTTTCCTACCGCGCGCACGGATGCACAAATGCGGAGCATATCTCTATATCTTAGGAGTGCGCAGCCTCTCGCAGCCGCACCTCGACAAACCGGCCTCAGACTCCATGTGGCGGAGCCGGCAGCCGCTTCGAAGATGACTTTGGGAAGTCCCACACCCCTGTACACCTTGGCGGAGCTGTTGAAAGGTTCCCAGAATGCCTAATTATCACTTATTCACAACTTTATGCAGTTTCTATGGAAGCGACGTTTTGAAAAATTTGAGCCTCCTCCGCCTTGCCTTCTGAGTCATTTTGTGCACTCGGTGAGGCAGGCCTCGTAAACGCCACACGGAGTGCCGACGTATTCTGTGACACGCAACCAGAGACTCAAAGCTGTTTTACTCTTAGTTCCCGGTACGTTACGAAATACGTCGGCAAACTTTCAAAAAAACGCGGCTGAAGGCAGAGCCCGCCTGCCAACAAGAGAGACGGAGGGCAAAACAAAGCGTACAGCTAGCTCTTAGAGAAGGCTGCGTTCTTGAGTCGCAACCGTGTTAGAGACCACGGCTAAAATGTTTGGCAAACACTGCGATATAGCGTGAGGCTATGAGGAGGGGACAATAAGCACTGCGACTGTTTTGCCGGGAAACTATGCACGCAGACCTGGCACAACGCTTTAGCTAGAAATATCCGTCGTTCCCTAAAAACCAAGGAATAGAGCATGGTTCACTTCTGTAGACGGTAATGGCGCATCTGACATTTCCTTCTCTACGTTTCAATTAAGCAAAGGTAACGGCGAAAAAATTTAGATGAAGGGTGGAGTGATATAATCGACGAGCGAAGAAGCCGTCGGTGAGCTGATAGAAGTGCGAGAGAAATTCGTGAATAAAAAAACGGTTAATATTAAATGTGAGAAGCGAAATAAAATTTGGTGTCTACATAATTCCTGCAACAAGACGAATTTTTCTTCAATTGCAAATTTTCTGAGAAAGCTGCACAGGTTTCCCTCTCGGCCCAACAGCAGCATTGAGGTGGATGTGAAATTTTGCTTCGCAGAGACCTGCACCACCTTGGAGATTTCCCCTAAATCTGCTCGAATCAACACGAGGAAAGACCGCCACGTGCAGAGGCGTGATATTAAGGTTCAGGTCAATGCGTGGTGGGTTTACGCTTTTTGCAGTAAGGCCAGGTGCTTTCCCATCATGTTTTCAGCTGACAGTTTCGTCTTACCACAACATCAATATTTCGAAACATTACATGAACAGAAGCAAAAAAACTTGAGGCGTTAGAGCGACCCCCAAAGTTTCGGGCGTGCGAAAACAGGAACAACAAATGCACCTACATTAGGGAACAGGGAAAGATACCGACGACCGCAGGGACGGCGTTAGAAAAAGATCACGATAACAGAAGAACTAAGGTTGCCAAATGCTTTTCTCCATGACAATTCGTGCGATGACCACCGTAAGGCTCCCGGAATGTCATCGAGTTCGAGTTTATTGGATTCGATGGCATTCTTTATTCAAGTATGCCTGTCCAGAGGGAACTGATTCCATTTTGATGATCTTCGTTTTTTTTCCTAAGTGGCTTTGTGACGTCTGATATTGGAAAGGTGATTTTCTGAAGAGAATTCGAAAAAGAGCAGAAACAGAAGTAGGAAAACACTGCAAACACCCAGAAGGTTAAAATAATGGTTGCCAGGTAGCTTAAAGGAGCCATGAAGACAAAATACAAGTTGGGTTTATTAGAAAGACTGCTTAGTCCCGATAACAATGATACCAATATCATCGCAATCTTCGAACAAATAACGGATATATTAAAGAAAACGTTTGAAGCAGTCGCGACCCCCTAGCCCATACCCCGCAACTTTTCTATGACGTCACGGAACCTTGTTTGTGCGATTGGCGGCCGCCTAAAAGACCTGTCGCGACAACACATGACTGGACGTCTGTAATGGGGCCTCTAGTTCCATTTTACCGCATCACTTGAATGCTAACGTGCAGTTAACGCACTGAAAATTATGTTTTATTGTTGGCCCGTATCACGTCATTCTTGCTCATAACACGTCACTGTGGCGCAAAATTTGAAAGTTTTTAAATACTTCCTGCTTTTTTTTCGTTAAAAAACATCTTTTGTGGCTCTAATGGAGCTGAGTGAGATACTGAATCCTCGTTCTTTCAAATTAAACTAAGTTGTATTTTCTCTTCATGGCTCCTTTAAGCGTTGCGTCACTGTTAATGGATGAGAATTTTTTTGTGGTGATGAACACGAGGTCCCGCTAGTGGTACTGCCGAGTGACAGTATCGCATGATCACTTGTGGTTTCGTAGAAACGGTAGTTTCACAGGCATCTACTTAAGTAATAAATTGTGAAAGTATTTTGCATTTATTAAAAGGAGGCTCAAGCTGCTAAAACTAGGCAAAAGGCCATTTTCTTAGAGGTCCATTTTCTCAGAGGAGTGAAATATAGAGTACAAGCTATGCAACTGGTACCTTTCTTAGCAATCTTACTGAAGTCCTTTCTGGAAAAGACATTGACACCATGCGATGCCTTTTAGAGCAGTGCAGGTCAAGCGCCGTTCCATGGCCTGAAGGGAGTCCTAGCAGGATGGTTTCGACTTAATTTGGTGAAAATGTTCTTTTTCTGCAGATTTTAGATTTTTACCGCGAAGGGAATTGGCAGAAGCAAGAGACCACATCGGAATCACCATGTCAGCATGTCTAAGAGGCATGTCAAATGTACGTATACATTTGTACTGAGTTGATCTGGACTGTATATGCTTTATTGTGTAACTCAATGTGTTTTTTTTTCTTTTCAGCTGCCCACCCGCTCTAATATAGTCACCATGTTTGATGTTTCATGATAATATATTCAACGTTAAAAGCAAGTTTGTTTTGTGCTATATTTTTAAGCACCACGGCACACACCTCTAAACTCCCATAAAATGCTTATAAATTTCATGTCATCATTTTTGTGCAATTTCTCGTATATCTGCCGTCATGCCATCACCCAACCTGCCAGCATCGATGCTACCATTGCCAGCATGCCGTCAGCTACCGACGTGCCGACGTCTACCAGGATGCTGACATCCATCACCTTGCCATAGTGCCAGCATGCTGTCATCTGCCATCGTGGCATCATTATTGGCATTACCATATACCACCATATTGGTGTTTGATGGATTCCATCGACTCCACATTTTCAAAAAGGATATGTGGCTTTTCCGTTACCACCCCCGCCACCACCACCCCAATCATCATCATCATAATCATCATCATCAGCCTTCTCAGGTCCACTGCAGGACGAAGGCCTCTCCCATTGACCTCCAACCGCTGCCCTCCTGCTCTACTCGAGTTAACAGCTTGCGCTAGAAGTTCCGTATTTCACACTCCATCGCGTTATTAGACTTCCCCTTCTTTGATACCGAACACTTGGTATCTATTCTGTTGCTCTAACTGTCCACCAGTTGTTTCTTCGTCTTATTTCGTGGCCAGCCAAACACATTTTTCTCTTTACGTGGCCGATGATACTGTCAGCTTTAGTTTGTTCTCTGATGCAGTTAGCTCCTTTCTTCTCCCTGAGTGTTATTTATGACATTTTCGTTCCATGGCACGTTGAGCCGAACCAGCCTTGCTTTCTAGTTCTATAGCAAGGTGTCAAGTTTCAACTCCGTATCTCATCGCCAGCAGTATGCACTGGTTGTATATTTTTCTTTTGAGCGACAGACGTAGCTTACTCTTAATTATCTGGGAGTGATTACACAGGCGTCCACAGCCCATTCATATTTAGTGCCGGATTTCTATCTCGTGTTTGGGGTCAGCACTAAGCATCAGTCCGAGGTAGTTTATTCTGTTACTTATTTTAATGCTTCGTTTCTTAAGAACAAAACGTTATGGGCATGCTGATTACTAATTCTTTAAGATTTATTTATATTATTTTTAGTTCCATGGCCTTGCTTTCGGATTGTAATTACTCAACCATTGTTGGCATGTTTTCGGCATTTTCACTCAGCAAGACCGAGTCGTCCGCATACCTCGACCGGCTCGAGTATTCCTTTTTTATCGTTAATCCTATGTTTTCGCAGTCAAGCTTACTTTAGGATCAGAAATTTGTCGCATTGCTTGTGTATTGGTACGCTGCCTTCGATTCCCTTATATTTATATAAGTCTTCTAAAGTCATATGTATATTTCTCCAGTCCCTCGTCTTTTAGTGTATATAGAACGGCTGCTCTGAGTATCGAAGCAAATGCCTTCTTGTAATCTATAAATGCAATGTAAAGCGGCTTATTTTAGTCTCCGGGTGTTTCTATAACCGGGTTGACGACATGGATGTGATTTCTGGTTGAGTACCCTTTCCTGCTCTCCTGCCAAGCCTGCTCTCCTGGTTGCTCGATATCCAGGCTGTCGATTATGCGGCTATCTATAACTTTGGTAAACATCTTGGAAACAACTCAGAATAGGCTGATGGGTCTGTAATCATTGAGATTGTTGGGATCTCCCTTCTTAAGAACCAGAAAGATTTTGGGTTTTTCTATGCTATGGGCACTTTTCGAACCTCAAGCATTCCGAAGAAAGCGCAGGAAGCTTTTCAAGTACAATATCTGCTCCCTCGTTCAAAAGATCTATGGTTATGTCGTTGTCACCTGCAGCTATTCTTCTTTTCGTGCATTTGAGAGCCTTTCCAACTGTCCCTTTAGTTACTAGAGGGAGATGGCAAGTAGAGCTTTTATTCTGTGTAGTTTTCGCTGGCCTAACGTTGCTTTCATAGAGCCTGGTGTAGAATTGCACTAGTACTTAAACTACCTCGTCCAAGTAGTGTGAAATGTTTCCCTGCCTGTCTTTGACTGCGTACATCCTGTCTATGTCGACGGCTACGTTTTTCTTAGTTTCTATCCAGCTTCCCTTTATTTCCAGCCTTTCATCGATCACAGCCCGGTTATGTGCACGAATGCCTATTCTTTTACTTCTTGTTCAGATATAACAGCTCGGTAATTCAACCCCACCCACCGTACTTGGAACCTTTATGATCTCACGTTTAGCAGTTAATTTGATTGTTTTCCTAGTTTTCCATTTTATTCTCTATTCTCGCCATTTTCCCTCTCCCTCAGCAGCCGCTGATTGACTGAGTGCCAGTATTAGGTAGTCATTTGGTGGTCATTTAGGTAATCATTTAAGTTCCCACTGACCTTTCACCAATTTTCTTCTCACCCACCCTTGTGTTATAGTATCCAATCACAATCGTGTGCTGCGTTGTTGCCTTCTTTATTGCTTCTTCGACGTTCTCGTAGAAGCTGTCTAGGCTTCACCATCATATCTAATTGCTGGCGAATAAACCTTTACTACCGTTTTTCTGTATCGCTTGTTTGATTTTATCGCAACGACCACGGCTCTCTCCCTACTGCTGAAAAACGCCTCCACGTTTCCTGGTAGTTATCAGTGCATTAAAAATGGCAACCCCTGTTTTTTCTTCTCTCTCTCTCTCTCTGTTGCGGTACACTGTAGCATGGAATGTGCCCTCTAGTCAGCTCCGGGAACCGCTATCCTGTCCTTCTAAGCTCGCTTAACCTTATAATATAATTGATTGATTGTGGGGGTTTAACGCGCCGACGCAACGCAGGCGATGAGGCGCGCCGTAGTGGAGGGCTCCGGATTAATTTTGACCACCTGGGGATCTTTATCGTGCGCCGAAATCTCGTACACACGGGCGTTTTTGCTTTTCGCCTCCATCAGAAAAGCGGCCGCCGCGGCCGGGAAACGAACCCGCGACCTCGTGCTCAGCAGCGCAACGCCTTAGCCACTGAGCCACCGCGGCGGGTTAACCTTATAATATAGCACCTAATGTCAAACACCTCCTCTAGTAGTACAGCTACGATTCCCTCGGTGGACATCGAGTAAATGGAGCTTTCAATAGCTCCCCGGCACCACCTTAGTATAACCGGTTATACCCAATTGCAATAGCACAAAAAAAAGGGCCAACCGGCAAAGACAATTTTGTCCACCCGAAGGTGGAGAGAAATTAACGAGGAAAGCTTTCTTGCGACCCACCGCCAGGGGGACGAGCCCGGGGGGACCCCCCTTGTCCCCCCTAGGGAAAAAGCCGGATAGGGTGGGTTGCTGGGAACGGGAACTTGGACATCGGGAAGGGTTATGGGAAGAAGGGTGGGAATAGGAGGCGCAATTTTGCTCCAATCCTTTTGTCTGACTCTCTTCCAAGACTGATTGCTCAGCGAGGGCATCAGACAGTGCCAATTGCCAAATATGCGGTCCCTGCCACGGGTTACCGCTCACCCATAGGGTCCGATAACTGGGCCCTAACTGTCGGAGACAGGAAGTACCCTAGTTAGTGGCGACGGTCGCTCCCCCCCCCCCCTCCCCTACCCCGACCCCTAGCTCGGCGGCCGATGCGTACTAACGTCTCGATCAACTGTCCCACACCAGGTACTCACGAATCCCCAGTGAAGCTTTCCACTATACACGGGTACTTGCAACACCTGCTTTTCACGGTCTCCGGACACCGGAAGTTTGTATGCGAACGTTAACTGAAATCCACGTTCGCGAGGCTCCCATTGGAGGGGATATGAGAGCCCTGTACTTATGTCCTCCTCTGTGCCTACTTCCCTCGGTGGACAGAGTGAATGCGTTGAACGTTCCCAGCGTCAAGTTCCAATGGTGGCCTATCTGGACACGGAGTCTTTGAGTCCATACTGATGTATCGCCATTCCGACCGTCGCCGTGGACAGGTTCTCTACAGTTGCGAGAGACTGAGGGCCATGAGTTGAGTTGGTTAGTCACGGGAGGCGGCGCACAACTGCTACACCAGGGTACCCAGATCCTTCTTTGGTTAAAGAGTGCTGTTTATGCCCCAAAGAGCCTTTTCAGCATGTTTGAACCTTTCTATTGAAGTCCCTAATTATCCGTGATGGCGTGTACTTCCGCAGCAGGCCGCACTCCATACCTTCAAGAGTTTGGCGCAAACAGCCCGACGAGAAAAAACCAAATAGTGAGAGTTATTTCGTTTATTTCCCGCCGATTATGTTGGCGCTCACGCCTGTAGTGATGCTGAGCCAGCGTTTGTCGGTTTTACTTAATATACGCAAGGTTCTGAAGGAGTAAGCTGACACGCAGTCTTACTGATGAGATTCTTGCATGTCTGGCAGTGTGCAAGGTAAGCCACCGTCATGCTCAACTGTATGGCTTCGAAAAAATCAATAGTTAGAAGCTCAGCCGGGCAAAGAGAAGTGGGCTAAGCAAAGCTGAGCTTTAACCTGAAGCTCAGCTTGCTAATTTGAGTTTAAGCTCGCCAGATTCGCTTAGGTGTGTCCGCCATTTAAGGAAGCTTCTTGAGCGTACGGTGACTGTTTGTTTATATTTCGGCTACTCGCTCTAATATAATGAAAATGCCCGTAGAGAGCTTATTCAACTTGTCAAACTATCGGGACAGCGGCACGATAACATAGGTATGGCGTTTAAAGGGTAACCTTGTCGCGGAGGTTATCGAGGTTTATGGTGCTTTCGTGTGAGTTTGTGCGCGGCCGCTCCCACGCAGAAAAAAAGAAAACATGTATACCTGAAGGTCTATTCATGCGTCGAGATTCAGATTTCAAAAAACGGGCTCTAGAACTTGGTGAAAGAGGAATACGAAAGGATTAAAGCTTTCACGGCATATTTCCTAACGAAATAGTGAACCTTCGGGGAATTTCGTCCAAACGCATCCTAAATGAATGGAAGCTTCTCTAACTACGTCTGACTGTTTGTTTCCATTACGGCTTTTGGCTGTAACTTTACCAAAATGCGCTTAGCAAAATATTTTGCTTGTCAAGCTATTGTAACAGCAACGCGACAAGGCCAGCATGGCCTTTAAATGGTCACCTTGTGGCGAAAGTTAGCCAGGTTTTTCTTTGAGGGCATGTGACTCCTGTTATAGCTTGTCCGAATTGCATCATACTAAATTGGGGCTTTAGAAGCACTGTTGTGATTTCGGCAGAATGTAACTCTTTCGGGAAGCAAGTGCTTATAATTATTGTCCAACAAGCTAAACGGAAACAATCTGCAAATCTATGTGTTGAAACTTGCTTTAGTTACAGAAACGTATTAATGTAAGCTGAATTTAAAAGGCCGTTTTTGACAGAGACGCACACGGAGACACGTAGAATAGGAGAGCATTTTACTATTTATGCAAAAGGAAAAACGCATCCAAAATTAGACAGGAAATTTGTACTGTAGGATTGAAATATTCAAGCGTTACTGCATAGTCTTAAGAAAATGCATTCAAGACAAAAGATTCACAGCATTTAAGAGAAATTGGTTGCAAAACTACGGGTCTCATATAGATAAGCCGAAAAGGGATACTCGCAATGTTGAAAAGGTTGTGTGGAAGCAGTACATAAATTTTATTTGCCGAGACTAAGTGAAAACTGACAAAGTATTCGCAGAAATCAATAGGATCGCATTAAACAACATAATAAATATAAAGCAGAATAAAAAAGCAACCCTTAAGTTTAAAAGCTATAAATTCTTATACGAGAACACAAGCTTCAACGCGTCATCAGACAAAGTTCATTTTACCAAGATTGATTCTTCAACGAGCGCGGAGCCAACACCACTCGAGCTCAAGAAAGCGCGTGTCTTCGTTAAGGTAATAACCGCTCCCGTGCGTAAGTCGCTTCCCCACTCACAATATCGCCGAAGCGCGCCAAGAGAAATTTTCGTCCAGCTAGCCCCAGTGTACCCCCTCTATTTGCTCCCCTTACTTTTTGTAAACCTTATTAAAATCAGGGAATCACCTAGTGAAAGCGCTAAGCCGCTTACCTATCCTACATAGAGCAGCGTGTCCTACCTTCTCTGAGACATATCATCAGAACGATAAAAAGCCTCCGTGACGGCGCCAATACACCTTTTCAGTGCTCCACATGTTGGGTATTCTAATCGGAGATAGGCATACTATTCTAAAAAAATTAGCAGTGGCTCAGCTCGGCTATGCCATGATATACGTAGGGTGAGCTGAGGTTGACCTGTTTATTCTAAGGTTTCGTGGTGGTCTAGAATGAGCTGATTATCATGCTTACTGCTGCTGAAACGGTTTCCGATCCAATCCAATCCAGTCCAGTCCAGCCCAGTCCAGTCCAGCCCAGTCCAGTCCAGTCACTGATCCTCGCGCATGCGCAGCTCGGCTCTCCAGGAGCCACGCGAAGGGCTATCAAGCGGTTCCGGCTCACCGTCACACTTGGCTATGCGCGACAGAGGCGCACAGCTAGGCATGCGCCAGCGCCAGTGCGCCTACCATGGCTTTGACGTCAGTCCTCTAGAATGCGCAGACCGGTCAATGTGCAGACCCAATTCTCTACTCCAATTGGATTGAATTTCCAATCCAATCTAATCCAATTTTTTCTAATCTAATCCAATGCAAGCCAAGCCAAGGCATACCAAACCAGTCCAATCCAATTTAATGCAATGATCTTCGTGCTTGCGCTGCACGGCCTTTCAAGGTCCATGCGAAATTGTTCAACCTCGGCCAGTGTAGCTTACGATACAATATTTCATCAAGGCTTTTAGTGGCAAACTTCCTTGAACGGATAACGGCTTCTAAACCAATGCTGAAGACAGCGTTGGTTGCAGCCTTAGTGTAGTCGAATTTCGGAATCAAGTACACGCCAGTGGTTTTTGTGTTAAATCTGGCGAGGTTATAATCTTCTTGCTAGTTCTAAGGCCCTTCTGCTTTCGTTGTTGACACCAATCCAAACATTTGAACTGATATATTATGCGGTTTTCTGCTTTACGTATTCATTAAACACGTGCTAGGTGTTGCAACAGCGCCAAATTTTTAAATAATGGTTTTGTGCAAACTTAGCGGTTTTTTATTCTAAAGAAAAAAACACTAAACCCCTTTTTTAAAATTTACCACCTCACGCAAAGGAGTTCCTATTGTCTGAGTTTGACAAGCAACGCTTTTGCTATGATTAATTTCAAATGAAACTTTCAAGCAACAATTACCAGCTCACAGTTTTCGTAATTTCATTGCGTAGATCGTCAGTAGGGTGTGTTGTATTAGGCCAAGGTACAGTGTGAGCTCCCAAGAAGTGTTATTAGCTCGGAACTTCCACTAACTGTTCACAATCTCTGGCGAATTTATTGTGGGTCGGAATTTTCACAGCCAAGTGTATCATAACGCAACAAATAAGTGCTCTCGTTTCCAAGGTATTATTTGTAATGCAATATGGGATTCTGGAGTCCGAATGGACATTTAGGAGAAGATTTATTGACGTGTGCTGCTGCTGTCGAAAATTGTAGTATGTGTGAGTTTTCCTCTTTTTACTGTTGTAGATACAAAATACTCCTAACTCAGATATTTTACCGAATTTTGCAGGATCAAACACTTCCCAAGCGCATGAAATAGCGAAAGAAATACCACTACTAAATGGCCGTTACGGCAACACCATAAAAATGATCGCGCCATGTCAATATAACCCGTTCTTGACCAGGATGCGGAAATGTTCACTTATTATATGGTGTCTAATATTTCTCAAAGTGTAGTTTGCATTATTCCTTTCTACGCGGCTTTCGCGGCTGCGCTCAATGCAGACTCCTTTACTCAAATAAAAAGCAATAGTATTAGGAAAAAGACTCCAAAAGTATTCTAAAACAAAGGAATTTGCAATGGCTTATTGAAAGGCTTTTATCTGTTGAGTCATTAAATATCCTAAATAAAATGCAATCCTTCAGAAAACAGCGTTGAACCTCTTCCCAAACTAACGTTGACACATATTGAATTTGTATAGTGACTTTAAAAGTTTTCGATGGGCACTTTTCCTGTAACTTGAGAAATTTTATCAAGGCCACCTACAAAAGAATATAGCAATACCAATGGCGGAAAATAGAACTGGAAACTGTGTTGCATGAAGGCACTATATTGCACGAAGGCGCAAGAAAGCTGCTTTGATCTGACAATTCATTGTCTCGCCCGCGCTTAAATTGTGCCAAATTAATTTCAGCAGAAAAAAAAAATAATGCTTAATTCTGCGAAGAGGGATGTCCTGGGAAACCAAGCGCAGTCGACGGAGCTAACGAAGCAAACCACATTTGTTGGTTTTTGCGATTGAGCACACTTCCTAGGCATGCAGCTAAATCAATTTGGATGACTCGAACTTTATTCCAGAGAACAAACCTGGAGCTTTGTATTTACCTCCTCGGTTGTGGGCATCTTACTATCCGTGTAACCCACACCCCAATGCGCTCGACAGGGAAGACCCCAAGCAGGTCGCATTGGATCGTTTGACGTCCACGTGTAACGTCCCGCCCGCACAATAGACAAGCCATTAGTGAGGGCATGATCCTATAGCTTCACGTGCATGCACCCTTCCCCGCCTACCTCCAGTCCCGGCACGTGCATGCATTTACCGGCAATCGCTTATTTGTGCGTTCTTAAACGAGAGGCACCGGGAAACCGATATGCTGGTGTGGGTAAAAAAGAAGCCTGAGCGTCGCCGAGTCTCTGCTTCACCGGAATCAAAACTGAAATTGGGAGGGAGAATATATACTGTTTTGTAGTAAAAAGAATTTCTATCAGTTACTTTCGTGGCATAAGGAAAACCCAAATATCGCCAGCAATTGTTTTCTTGCTTGTTAACGAAGTTCTCTGACCGATATAGAATGCTTCAAAATATTGTTGCGTCTTAGTAGACGGAGGTGAAGACAGCAGGATGGAGATGTACCTATTTATTAGGCGTAGCGCTACACCGAAGAGTACAGGCAGCGCGGCGAGTATCAGCGAAGATGGCTGAATCGTTCTGATGATGATGATGATGATGATGTCCTCACTTTTTTGGGAAGTACCCACAACGGGGGAATTGGCCAGGGCTAGACCGGTTAAAAACGTGGGGACTTCAAAATACTTATTTCCGGAAAGAGGCTGTAAAAGGAAACTTAGTTGTGAATGAAACCCGAATTACCCATTAATCAGCACCGCTTAGCAATTCAAACGACCTGAGGCAGAAAGAAAATTTTGAATGCAATTATATATATCCCTTCTTGCAAACCCCAGCTTTGATGCGCCAATAGATAATATAAGTGTTATCGATAGAGTCAACCCCAACCTCCCAATCGGCTCCTTCCAAAACAGTTGTCTAGCTGTTGAGAAACGGCGACAGTCGAGGAAAAAATGTTCGATTGTTTCGGGGACCTGGCACCGCACACATAGTTCTGTAGGTGAAAGTTCTGATCTGAACAGATAGAAATTAAGCCTTGGAACCCTGCAGCGCAGCTCGGTGAAGGTCACCTCGCATTGCCGAGAGCCACAAAAATGAACATTCCACCCGTACTTTAAATGTTGGAACTCTTCAAATGATAAGAGTGAATCGGAACGGGTGGCGTCTAAATGACAATATCGTCTTAGTCTCGCAGATGCAAATAGAGCCAGATTAGGAATTCTGAATCGTTCTGCCTGCGAGCGGTGGACCCACACACTTGCGTCGTCGTCTTCTAAAACCTGGCTGGCAAGGAGAGGAAACGTAACACTCGCTGGGGATTGTGCACTAACACTGCACGGCGATCCCGCATACCGCAAGCAGGGGATCGCTGCTTGATAAATATCCACGTGACATTTTCCCCCTCGCCGAGAGAGCATTGTCCCGATGCGTGCAAAGCTCTGGAAAAAAATGAATGCGCTCAATGCATTGTCCCTCAGCGTGTCAGGCAGGCCTTCATACGCACGACATGAACGACGTCAGGGCGGCGGTTACGCCGGCGTTGAGAAACGATTCCGTCGTCCACAACCTCGTAGGTGACGTCGCTAAGTTGGCACAAAACTCTATAGGGACCGAAGTAGCGTTTGAGGAGTTTTTCAGAGAGTCCTCGACGCCGAACAGGAGCCCATACCCAGACTCGTTCGCCGGGTTTGAAAACGACAGTCCTGTGACGGAGGTTGTAACGGTGCGTGTCGTAGCGCTGTTGCTGCCTTGTTCGTAAGCGCGCCAGTTGACGCGCCTCTTCCGCTCGTTCCGTAAACTCATTTAGCTGCATGTTGTCGTTGCTGGTGTCGTGAGGCAGCATTGCGTCCAACATAGTGGTCACGGCACGGCCGTAAAGGAGGAAGGACGGCGTTATCCGGGTCGTGTCTTGTTGAGCCGTATTGTAAGCGAATGTCACGCATGGCAATACGGCGTCCCAGGTCTTGTGCTCGGCGTCGGTGTACATACTCAGCATATCCGCTATTGTTTTG
This sequence comes from Haemaphysalis longicornis, assembly GCF_048455015.1. Classification (NCBI taxonomy): domain Eukaryota; kingdom Metazoa; phylum Arthropoda; class Arachnida; order Ixodida; family Ixodidae; genus Haemaphysalis; species Haemaphysalis longicornis. The sequence continues at coordinate 139,094,793 of NW_027526445.1, forward strand.
TTGAGCCGTTCAGTCAACCCGTTTGTCTGCGGGTGGTACGCTGTTGAGGTCCGATGTGCTGTACCGCTGAGTTGCATCACTGCGTCGACAAGCCCAGCAGTAAACGCTTTGCTTCTGTCCGTATTAAAAATGGCAGGTGCACCATGCCGGAGAACAATGTTGTCAATGAAAAACTTGGCAACCTCGAATGCAGTTCCTCTTTGGGGGGCTTTTGTTTCGGCATACCGAGTGAGGTAGTCGGTAGCGACTACAATCCACTTGTTTTCCCCGGACGACGTCGGAAGTGGTCCCAACAGGTCCATTCCGAACTGTTCAAACGGCTTCTCGGGGATTTGGACAGGGTGCAGGAGGCCCGCTGGCCGGAGTGGTGGCGCTTTCTGTCGTTGGCATTCACGGCACGTGCCCACGTAATGCCGCACGGATGCAGAAAGTTTTGGCCAGTAGTATGACTGCTGGATCCTATTAAGGGTACGGGTGAAGCCGAGGTGACCCGCCGTCGGCTCATCGTGGCAAGCCTGCAGAACCTCGTTATGAAGTACTGCAGGTACAACAAGCAGGTAGCTTCGGCCACGCGAAGAAAAGTTCGCTTTATACAGGACACCACCGCGGAGACTGAAGGATGACAGCGCTCTTGAAAACACCCGCGGCACAGTGGATGAACGTCCCTCCAAGAAATCAATCAGCGGCCGTAGCTCGGAGTCACCCCGTTGCTGTTCCGACACGGAGGATGTGTCCAGCACGCCAAGAAAAGCGTCGTCATCGGTGCAGTCATTCGCCGACGCAGGGCAAGCTGGTGCTCGCGAGAGGCAATCGGCGTCGGCATGCTCTTGGCCGGACTTGTAAATGACTTTGACGTCGAATTCTTGAAGCCGAAGGGTCCACCGAGCTAATCGACCAGACCGGTCTTTTAGGCTCATCAACCAGCCGAGTGAGTGATAGTCCCTGACCACTGTAAATGGACGGCCATACAGGTAGGGTCGAAATTTAAGTACTGCCGAAATGACGGCGAGGCACTCCTTTTCTGTGGCCGAGTAGTTGGCTTCCGAAGAGGACAACATTCGGCTGGCGTACGCTATCACCCTTTCGAGGTCGTCTTGCAACTGCAGAAGAACCGCTCCGAGTCCAACGTTACTGGCGTCGGTATGGAGCATGGTGATGGCGTTTTCATCGAAATTGGCCAAGACAGGAGGTGTTTGCAACCGCTGGCGCAGCTCGTCGAACGCCCTCTGTTGCTCGTCATTCCAAAGGAACGCGAAATCATCCCGTGTAAGGTTGGTCAGCGGAGCTGCAATGCGGGCGAAGTTCTGTGTAAATCTTCGGTAATAAGGGCATAGCCCCAAAAAGCGACTCACGGCTTTCTTGTTGGTTGGCACAGGGAACTGGGATGCCGCTTCAGTCTTAGTAGGATCAGGTCGAACTCCGGCACTGCTAACTACATGGCCGAGGAACAGGAGTTTGTCGTACCCAAAACGAGACTTCTCAGGCTTTAGCGTAAGTCCGGCGGATCGTATTGCCTCGAGGACGGACGTGAGGCGTTCGAGGTGTTCTTCAAACGTGATGGAAAACACGATCGCGTCGTCCAGATACACCAAGCAAGTTTGCCACTTTAGGCCCGACAGCGCGGTGTCCATCAGCCTTTGAAAAGTGGCCGGAGCGGAACACAACACGAACGGCAACACTTCAAATTCGTACAGCCCATCAGGCGTCACGAAAGCGGTTTTCTCGCGGTCTCGTTCATCGACCTCGATCTGCCAATACCCGCTTTTGAAGTCCATAGACGAAAAATAGCGGGCGTGTCGTAGTCTGTAGAGGGACTCGTCAATGCGAGGCAACGGGTAGACATTTTTTTTGGTGACCTCGTTGAGTTTGCGGTAGTCAAGACAAAACCGTAATGTCCCATCTTTCTTTTTCACGAAAACTACGGGCGACGCCCAAGGACTATTCGACGGTGCGATGACGTGGTCTTCCAGCATTTGCTGTAATTGCCGCCGTGTTGCATCGCACTCCTTGGGGGCCACACGGTACGGGTTCTGACGGATGGGCCTCGTCGTTTCTCCGGTAATTATTCTGTGCTTTGTCAGATGCATCTGACGGACACCTGACGTGGAGGAAAAACAGTCCGCATACTTTTTGAGTAGGTCGAGGAGCGCTCGGCGTTTTTCTGAGGACAGGTTGGTGCTGACGTCTATTGCAAGTTTGGTGGTGGCTGTTGCGGTAGCACTAGTTTGAAGCACAAAACAGCCCTCTGTGTCATCGACAGCTTCGAAGAAGGCTACAGTAGTCCCTTTCAGGATGTGCTGGCGTTCATTGGTGCAATTGGTGAGCAGGACGTTTCCGCGGCCACAGGACAGGTGCAGCAGGCCTCTCGCGATGGCAAAGCCGTGGTCGAGGAAGAGCGATGTATGCAGCTCGGCAACGCCATCGGCAGTGCAAGCATCGTCGCACTCTACTGCGACAAACGCGCAGGATCGTGGCGGCACGCTTACGTCGTCAGCGGCGATACGCAGCGGTAGACGTCGGTTCCCGGTAGGCTGTAATGGAGGCACGTGCGTCGATAGGCTCACCCTGCCCTAGAGCACTGCACGGGCCCGGGCCGGCCCGAAAGCCCGGGCCCGACCCGGCCCGCGGGCCGGGCCGGGCCGCCCGAAGTCGATTATCGGCGGCCCCGGGCCGGGCCCGGGCTCGACGCCGTGGGCCCGGGCCGGGCTCGGGCTCGACGCCGTGGGCCCGCGCAAGGCTCGGGATTGAATTCATAGGCATGGCCGTAAATAGGTCCGACGTGAAGTGTAGTAAAGAGCATTAAAATGAATATTCTTGATTTATTTCTGCGCGCTTCTTGCTGTTATTTGTGCGCATTGTTTTAAAAACGTGTTTTGCTAGGTCTGATGGTCACTATACTGCAATTTTAATGACATTTCTTCCACTGCATCAAGATTTTATATTTTGGTGTATAACATATCAAAGGTACCATTGCAAGGAATGCCCAGTAGAGGAATGAATTAATTAAGATATCCTGGAGCTTTGCACCTATCTCTATGTATGTACACGTGTGTTTTAGATGTCGCACCGATCAAAATGCGGCTGCCGTGGTCCGGAATCAAACTCGCGTACCACAGAAACACCACCGCTTAACAATCACTGGAGGGGAAGTATTTCAATGCGCGTACATACTTGTTGATTCAAATGCAGATAAAAAAATTCAAGCAATACCAACTTATGGCCGAGACAACCACGTGAAGTTGCCAAGAGTCTGGTCTTCAAAGGTGATGGTGTCTCTCATGTTAGAATACGAGCTATTAAGCCGATGTGGCGTGAACTGCAGATGGTGAAAGCTAAACTTACGTGCACTTTTAAACCCTTATTTTCTGCGTTTCAGTTCATGACGTGCTTGTACAGACTAGATGCTCCGTTTGATCGCCAGGAATATAATAAACAAACTTCCTTCAGCGTCAAAGACCTGGCCTGGTCACACACCCGCGGGCCCTCCCTAGACCAAAAAAAAATAAATTACCGGGCTGGGCCGGGCCTGGGCTTAAGATGGCGGGCCCGGGTCGGGCTCGGGCCAGGCTCACTTATGATTGCCCGGGCCCGGACCGGGCTCCGGCTAGGTGTTACGGGCCCGGGTCGGGCTCGGGTTTCGCGAAGCGGGCTCGGGCCTTAAAATCTGGCCCGTGCAGTGCTCTACCCTGCCCTCGCCTATGTCTATAACGACGTCGTATTCCCGCAAGAAATCCATGCCGAAGATTACGTATTTGCAGCACCGAGGTAGAATGACAAAAGTGCTAACAAAGTCAGTCCCTCCTAGACAAATCCTGGCCGTGCATTTACCGACTGGTGTCATCAGGTGGCCTCCGGCGGACCGAAACTGAGGCCCGTCACACGGAGTCTTTACCTTGTGCAACCGCTCGGCAAATTGCTGGCTCACGATAGAATAGTCGGCTCCCGTGTCCAGCAAAGCGGTCACCTCATGCCCGTCGATGGTAACGCTGAGCTCAGCACTAGCGCCTTTGTCGGCGTTAAGGGTCGTCGTCGTCGTGTGCTTACACAGCGGCAATACTCTATGGACGCTTTGTTCGAGTCGTCGCGGCAAAACCATTGATTGACATCGGCGGCGGTAGGAGGTCTTCCGAGCTTCTGCAATCAGCAACCTTGCCTCCCGAGGTATCTTCGTCTAGTTTCCCCGCCGGGAGCTGGAAAATCGGACGTCTTGGTCGTCTCGAGGGGGCGACGGGTCGGCGGGAGGTGCGGCGCCGGAGAAGATGAGTGGGATCGACAAGTAGACGACGTGGTGTTGCTTGCGGAGAGGTAGTCGGCGATTTCGGTCGGCCGCTGGCCAAGACGGGGAGGAGGAGCAGCTGGAGAGAAGCCACGTAGTCCGATCTCGCGGTAGGGGCATCGTCTGTAGACGTGGCCAGGCTCACCGCAGTGATAGCACAGGGATTGCCAGTCAGCTGTGCGCTACAAATCCGTTTTGCGAACCCGGGTCGGTGGGAATTTCGCCTGCGAAGTGGGCCACGACTGCACAGGCGGGGGTGGCTGACGGAAAGGGACAGTCGGCAGGTTTGGTGGCTGCTGACGCATGGCTGCTGCGTAACTTGCGGGGCTCTCTTGCACGGGCGGGTAGGGCGGCAAGAATGCTTGGCGCAGCTCCTCACGCACAATCTTGGCCACGGAGGGTGTCGGCTGTGGAGTCGCAATTCCAAGCTTTCCGAGCTCTTCGCGCAAGATCGACTTGATCTGTTCCCGCAAAGAGCTGTCGTCGGTCGTCAGGCTAGCAGTGGTCACGGGAGTGTTGGCGGACCTCCGAGAATACTGACGACTTCGCTCCTGCACAGCCCGCTCGAAAGCCGTGGCCTCCCTGATGAACTCTAGCACAGTGCGTGGCGGGTTTCGGCCAAGGCCGGCAAAAAGCTGCTCCTTGACGCCGTGCATAAGGAAGCGAAGTTTCTTCGCGTCCGACATGACAGGATCAGCGCGGCGAAAAAGGCGTGCCATGTCCTCGGCAAACATGGTGACACTTTCGTTGGGTTTCTGGATTCTCGACGGCAGCAACCGCAGCGCGTGCTCAGGACGATCCGGGTCGGGAAAGGCTTCCTTAAGCTCCTGGCGGAAGTCGGTCCACGTCGTCAACGTAGCCTCATGGTTCTCGTACCAAATGCGAGCGCCGTCTTCCAACGAGTAGTATACCTGCCGCAGTTTGAGCGCATCATCAGACTGATTAAAAGTGGCAACACGCTCGAAGTGAGCAACCCAGTCTTCCACGTCCTCGAAGGCATCCCCGTGGAATTTATTAGGTTCGCGAGGCTGGTGAATTACCACCTGTGGTGCGGCCAAAATGGAAGCTTGCGGGTCCTTACGGGTGCGGACATCGGAAAGGCCCGGTAATTCAGGCGAGAGACCGAGCTTGCGCCGACTGCTCTGATGGACCGGCGTGTTGATGAGACACGGCCTTTCTGGGCTGGCGCCGGACAGGGGTCCAGGCATCCGAAAACCCAGCTCCTCCACCAGTGTTGCGTCTTAGCAGACGGAGGTGTAGACAGCAGGATGGAGATGTACCTATTTATTAGGCGTAGCGCTACACCGAAGAGTACAGGCAGCACGGCGAGTCTCAGCGAAGATGGATGAATCGTTCTGCCAGCGAGCGGTGGACCCACACACTTGCGTCGTCGTCTTCTAACACCTGGCTGGCAAGGAGAGGGAACGTAACACTCGCTGGGGATTGTGCACTAACACTGTACGGCGATCACGCATACCGCAAGCAGGGGATCGCTGCTTCATAAATATCCACGTGACAATCTGCATTAACACGACTTTCGCTCAACAGAGTAAAACATGTTTTGATGAGTTCGCGGAAATAAAAATACACCGTATTTTGTATAACCCGTCTTTCACAAATGTACGACGCTCTCCCACTTTAAGAAACTGTTAGGGCTTGTTGTCACAGATGTTTCGCCTATTCAATAAACTATACAACGTCACCAAAATAAAAACGTCCGCCTCTCGAAGCGAAACTTCACAGAACTATCCATTATAACTTTTCTAATGGCGTTTGTTTCATGCACTTGAGGTTGAGGTCGTGCCCGTGATGTCGTTATATTAAAGAACTGACGATCAGTACGTTAACACCACTATTGTTCATAAAAACCTCGTTTTAACGTCATTATTGACAAACCTTCAAGTCTATAATATTGGGTTTCTCGTGCTTGCGTTATAATGTGAATTCACTCTGGAAGTATGTAAACATGTCTTTGGCTATTCACGAATCAAATTGGGCGCCTGTTTATCTATCTCTGCTCTAATCAAACGCGAGCCCTGAATTGTTGTTTTTTAAAATATCGTGCTTGAAAGAAAGCTTCTTCAAGAGCAATGTAGCGGCCCCATGTGGGGACAATCGACTAGCCAAACACCCACCTACTTAGCTTTTGCCATTTCTCTATAGCGCATACTTTAGAACAAAATAAAGTTTCATGTGATTTTATTGTTAATTTGTCTCACTCCTGACATCTGGAAGTGAAGAATGAAATAGCACGAGTTTTCCGCGTGAGTGATATGATAAACACGTGAATAGTTTTAATTTTGTCACCTTTACGAAAACCACCTAAACATAACGTCGGAATCGATATTACCTAAACACATTTTACAATTCACAAAAAAGAATTGTCGAGCTAATACCCATCCTTTCTGCCTTTTCGCAGACAAGATCGCCCTATAGTTGATCTTACGAACCGTTGATTCGCACTCTACCAGCGATTTCAGACCGTGTGAGCCACCGTGGCTGTTACGACTGCACAAAGCTAGTCGGTGGGGTTTTAGTGCGCAGCTCTTAAGGGACCGCTCCATTGGTCTCACGGCGCCGTCGCGAATGCATATCCCTTTTGCCTGGTATGGTAGGGAAATGAAATTACATGAATTTTTCACAAATAGGGCACGTTTTTCAGCGTTTGTCGAAGTAAGCGAAATTTAAAATATATTTAAAATATAAAACTAACCTTTCCAAATGTAAACGTCAGTAACTGATAGCGTCGCATTGAACAAAAATGTGGTATTTTAAAAATCACTTGGCGGATTACACTGCTATTACAATTATTTCCTACGTTTGTGTCGATTCCTCGCATAAACGTGGGTCGATGCCGCCGGTATTTATTTATTTATTTATTTATTTATTTATTTATTTATTTATTTATTTATTTATTTATTTATTTTACCCTCCGGGCATACAAGCATTGTAGAGGGGAGGGGCTTGCATAGAAGCAACAAAAGACGTCAAAAGCACGCGACAAAAATTTAAGGATTGTACACACAAAAATATAAAATGATGTTTAAGAAACTGGTAAAGCAAATGCAATAACCGCAGCCATAAACGAAATCACACTCGGAGCAAAAATAAAAGCAAATGGTAAGCGCACATCATCCGTCGTAAAAGAACCCAGTAACGGCGGATCGACAGAAGCACACAATACACTAAGAAGAAAAAAAAAGAAACAATAAACAACGAAAAACAAAAAAGCACTCCTTACTAGAAAGTATTGGGAAAAAAAATTCACAGCAAATCAGAACTTGACAATGCTTCCCGGAAATGGTTAGGGTTAGTAATGCAAGCTAGTGAAGCAGGCAGGTGGTTCCACTCACGGCACGTTTTCGGCAAAAACGAATGAGAGTAGGTGAGAGTGTTTTGGTGCGGGATATGAACTTTGTGACGATGGTCAAGACGTTCAGGTATGCATCTTTCAGAACCTCCCAAGCAGTCACGTCTTATGAGTTTTGTACCTTGGCAGCGCGAGCTGCCTCCCCACCTTTCCCTTTACTTGTGTTTGCATCCGTCACCTTCGCGACTCGGCCACACATACTAAAAAAGGCTTGTTCACTGCAAGCGTTCGTATAGAAGCTTGTGCGCCCTCTTAGTCACACCCCTCTTCCCCAACCCTTCTGTTAGACCCACCTGTTAGACCCACGGGCAACTTTGCCCGAAACTGTCGACGGAGGACTGCAGGTGAGCGCAGCAGGCAGTCGTAGAGAATAAAATGGGCACCCTCCGCCTATCACTATCACCATCATCATCAGTATTATCATCACATCATCATAATGATATCATCATCATCAGTATCCCTTCTGCGCCCACAGGGGGAGGGGGTGAAGGCCGCTCCCATAAATCTCCAGTTCTCCCAGTCCTGGCTAACTTCGGCCGCCATATAAAGAGAATAAAATTTTGAAAGCATTGTCTAAATTTTAGGGGGAAGCCATCCGAAGCAGGCGAGCCCACGTAAATGCTGCGGCAACGGCCGGTGTTGCGCCGCCTCTTCCCCGAACCCCGATGCGACGATTCGCGCCACAGGAGACCTACGATCACTCTTTTCTAGGAAGCTTTTGTAAAATCAAGGAACGGCTGCCGACACCAAATAACCTCTCCCCAGCTAGAAGCAGCTCTACATCGCATGAGCAGGGGCTACTGTCACGGATGCAACGCAAGAAGGGAGCCGTACAGCCGGCCGCAAGTTCGCTGCGCTGATCAGGGCCGAACTGCTTCGAAAACGTGGCGCGATCTTTAGTCCCGCAACCCCCGTGCCCGTGCGAGCCGCTTTGTTTGTTCATTATCCTCAACGCACTCCCCCTTCCGCCAAGGTGCTCAGGCCCGGTACTATGAAAACAAAAGGGATGCCGCGCAAACTGCAGTAAATGCATTCATGTACGATGGACACAGCAGGGGGTAAGAGGTCAGGCCGAGCAGCGCGATGAAAGTGCTGCAGTCAAATGCAAAAAAAGTACATGCGGAGCTCGTACCAGCGCGAGTACATCGTCGCAAACGCAGAGTATAGTAACTGAGTTGAGGAAGCCCAGGTAAAGGGAGCAGGCACAAAATTCTTCCGAATACATGATGGGATTACCGCGAGCGATGAGTCGTTCAAGATCTCGATGATGACTGTGCTCCACGCACGTCATGTAGATTTATTAGAGATGCAGTTTTGACCTGGAATTTTGTAGAACTTGGAAGGGAGCAGAAACGCGGAGGTGGCTACGCAGTAGCCCACCGCCAGCTCGCTCACCACGTATAAACCATAAGAGCGATGTCCGGTGGGCCTGTGTCCTGCGTAGTCGCCTCCTGGTCATCCGTAGCCACTAGGATCCTACAAAAATTCGCTGTGCTGGGGGCGCAGTCTTCGGTTAACGGGTGCAGTCGTGTGTCCCTTGCATGACACGTGCGTAGACAGAATGTCATGGATGGTACGCAAGAGGGGAGTTAGACAGCAGGCCGCCCGTTTGCTGTAGTCAAAGGTTCTTAACTGCCAAGAGCCCAAGGCGCGAGCTTTCGTCCCGTGCCCCCCTGCCCATGCTAGCCGCATCCTTTCTTCATTATTATCAACAGCTACTGCAACCAACAAAACTTTAAAAATGACGTTTTAGAAACAGGTCGTCAGCGTTGGCGTCATTTGGTTACCAGTTGTGGCTGGACGCTTAGTGACCGCACCAGATGCCTGGGGTCTGTGGTGATGTAGGGGTCGAAGTGGCGACGACGCCGGGCGGCCATCTCTTGGCGGAAAGAGAAACCCAGTGGTTCATTCAAGACCTTGCTCATGCTGTACATGCTAGACAAAGCTTCTCCCTCGGCTTTCTACGCAACCCCCCGCCCCGGCCCCAGTTTTGCACCCTTCAATTGGTAGTGTTAGCAGTGGCTGCAGCCGTAGTGCATTCATATTTTTAAAATTAAATGGCGAGCAGTACTCAGCAGTGGTTGCAGCCGTAATGCCATTGTTCTAAACCGTCTAACACTAAAATAAAAAGATATATCTTTTAACAAAGTTAATAATAGTCAGCAAGCATGGTCTTACCAATATTTTAAATTTAAAATTAAAACCATACGCACGTTTACCGTGGCCTTAGTTTTATAGGACGCAATTGTTTCTTTCAAAGATGTGTTGTATCTACAAATTTTTTTTCAAGCATCAAAGACTTTGCATGTGAACAGCACATTTAATAAAATGCGCATAACTGAATTTGTGAATGGGCGATAGATTCATGTTTTAATGCTATAGTGAGCCAAAATTCTTGATAATGTTCCGCTGTATTTCTAGCTTCCAGGAGTTGATTTCGGTGCTTTGAGATTAGCTTGTTTCCGTACCACACACATGTTTTGGTTAGTGTGTTGAATGCCTGTAATACCAAAAAAACTGGTTGGGTTCTTAAGGGGTGAAACACTTTATGGGCTAACGCTGTCTGCGTCTGCTCTTATCTTTTCGTGTAGTCACGGTACTGAGAGGCGGAACGTTCGTGGTTCAATGGCTCCAAATCAACCGCGCCGCTAGGAATTCCGGCACCCCGGGGGCCCCGCATCCATTTGCGGAGCCCCCGGGTTTGCCATTTTGCGGGGTCCCGGATGCGGGGGCCCCGCAAAATGGCAAACTTCTTGGTCTAGTTAGGAAAGGTTTAAGCCTCCTGCCAAAAACCCCTAAATGAAACGGAGGCTCTCTATTACAATAAACATTCGTCGAAAAGGCTGTTGGTTGCACAATGCGCATTATCACGAAGTAGCTTAGAGTCCTTCAGACTGAAATACAAACGTTACACTCTCCCAAAACCACGCATCGCATAAAACAACAGAGCTTACACAGCTGATGAACGAAGAGTCCAGGCGGACTGGGGTATTTTGGAGTTTCAATGTTTACAACCACATCAACGCACTGTTCCTTGAAAAGGCCGGATAGGGCTTGTAGGAACGTACGAGTGCCTACCAAAAAATTTACGAACCAAAAAATTTATGAAACGTACCAAAAAATTTACGAACCAGAGAAATTGCCATTTTAGGTAATTTCTCTTCCTATAGCAGCCCGACAATCTTTCGAATGCATGCGAAATGTTGTATAAGCACTTAACTAATGGAACCTGCCGCACAAAGTACTCCAGGCTGCCGTGCGGCAGAAAATAGCTATAAATTGCTGATTTCGTTGTCCGTATACTTCTGCTCTTGGGCGTACATGCCTTTCTTCTTTTTCTTAGAAGATGAATAATAACAGGGAACATGGTAACGTCTTAACACGCCGAAGGTTGGATTTCTGCGCAACGCAAACGCTATTTTATTCAATATCCTAATGTAGGAATATTTTTTTGAAGAGTAAATTTGTTCGACAATTTAGTAGCAGAAAAGGCGTGTGCAATAGAAAAGAGTTTCTTGGTCTTTTAAAGGTGGATATTGCCTGAAAAAATATAAATGTGGCACCTGTTTAAGATTTGGAGATATGTGGACAAAAAATGATGTACGATTGTTTATTTCAGAGTGTTATAAAAACGTATTTGTGAGAGTTCGGTATCAACCTTGTTTTCATAAGCTTATCGTTACAGGAATATATAGCTCCCCGCACGATGAAAAGGTTTAAATAAGCACCCCTTTTTAATATTTTGTATGACGAATCAGCATAAGCAATAAACATAGTATAACTGTTTGTGAGGAAACGCTGCCTTAGAAGTGCTGAAATATATGTTGCTGGATGAAATCACAAAATAGGCAGGTGATTGGTAGCAAATTTGTGGTATGGATGGGCGAAACGTTTCTGGAAACGTAGTGCTCCCACTCAGGCGTCCAAAGGAGGCGGTACCGAATTAGTCAAACAGAATAAAGTCAAAGACACGGTCAAAGTCATAAGACTTTATTGTAAACAGAACGTTGAGTACATGGTTAGGATGATAAAAGGAAGTCCCAAAGTGGCAGACTTAAACGGTGCCTCCTAGAGGTAGCCATTTTCCATGAATTTGTTTCTTTATTTTCGGTGGAAGATGGTGTCTGTTCAAACAGGGTTTAAGTATGCAAAGGTTAGGACAAATGGAAATAACACATACTACACTTAGCCTCCACATCTAAGAGTCGTAGTTATTTCTTCTTCTCGTCACAATGTTTCACGCACTTATCCCTTCTTTTCATATAAACCTACTACGCTGACAGATCCTAATGCTGTCTACAGTTCTTTCCCACCTGGTATACTTAAATTCCGACTAGAATCTCTCTACATGCTTTGCGCGAACGTTGACGCCTAGGCGATGTTCATAAACACTCCGGAGATTATTCGAGAAAACATGGCATTTTTTCTTGCAATGAAATATAAATGTGTGTCTCAAAAACGACGAGAGGATAAGTCGTCTCAGGAATAACAAGAGGGTTTCGTCCCACTGCGGTGCACACAGTCGCGTTAACGCTAAATGTGCAATACGGCTGAGAATCACAATACGACTGGTAGTCATATTATGTCTGAGCGTTGCAGTACGGCATAAGGTGGCGGTACTGCTGAAGATGGTGTAAGGAATTGCCGACAGTCCACTGACAAATTAAAAAAACCAAAAACAGATGAACTAAACTGTTCGAGAAATCCGACACCCCATTCGGACGGAGGAGCGCCAGTGGGGCTCAGAAACACAGAGGAAGAGAACTCGGACCTTGCTGCGATTCAAGGCCACGGCGGTCGCTTTTCTGATAGAAGCGAAAAGCGAAAACACCCCTGTATAAAGATTTCAGCGCAGATTCAGAACCGCAGGTGATAAAAATACACCCGGAGACCTCCATTACGGAGCGCCTAAACGCCTGTGTAGCGTCGGCGCGTTAAAATGCGGTCCAATAAATCAACCTTTGCCCTCACCCATGAAGACAAGGTTGAGGTGGGACACTCTTTGACTTTTGACCGCAATAAAGAATGTTGTGCTGTTTTTGCACACGTGAGAAATAGTTTGTCGATAATTTTATCCCCCTACTCTCGTGTGGACATTATTGTTTTATGTAACTCAACTTTGATTATATAACAGTCAAATCACGACAGAGCCTCCTTACAGCGGAAACACACGCTGTCCCTCCACGTCACACATGTGGGGAGCGTTGTTCGGCCGAAAGAAACTTAATGCACACAATTTTAATCCGGAAGAAATGCAATAATTGCACTCACTTGGTCGGCCAATGGTTTTTTTCGGCTGGGTGACCTTCGTTCTGGGCGTGACTATAGGCATTTCAGTCTTTGACCTAGGACTTTGAAGATATGGCTTTCAAACAGAGAGCTTCACGCTCCAAACACCTTCCGCTTCACCCATAACTATCATAATCGTTAGAGAAAGTTGCCTTTCGTGAAGTGCATTTTGTGGCAACGTCGAAATCAGTGCGGCCTTAAAATCTTCTGTTACAGAAAAAAATACAAACAGTGGGATACGGCAGCTAGCTCAGTTTTCTACAGGTTTCCATTGCGGTTGCTCAGTGGAGGTTGGACACACCCCAGCAAAGCGCGTATACAGGATTTTACGCGCGCTGGATCACCATAATTTCAGCAGAACTGTGAGAGATCACTGTCAGCTTCGCGGAGTGCCATAGGAGTATGAACCCTCTTGCTGTAGCTATACACGTGGCGGCCAAATGAAGGGCGTCTGTATATTCGTCTTCCTTTGGGAGGAGAAAAATTATTTCATACGCTAACGGAGTGAATAGGACTTGTAAATGTTCCCCTTGGTGGTAAAGAACGATGCCTAGTCACCAGTAAGAGAGCGGGCATGCTAGCAAATGAGCCACTTTTCGCAACACATCGTAGAGAATTTGTGTAGGGAATATGAAAGCATTGCTTTTCTTTCTTTTTTTTATTTCATACATTGAACACATGCTTCATCCATGTTCTGGGTCTACCCCATGCCAAAAAAAAAAATACACGCGTGAAATAAAAATAATATCAAGTAGCCTGATCAAAAACTCCACGCTTAGAACTTTACCTTTAGAAGTCCAGGCGACATGCACACGCGTTTACTTGTAGGGTAAAACTGCTCAGAACGGTCCCTATGGGTGCAATGCACACTACAAACAAACGCACTTTTCGCATGGAAAACTGGCATTGTGACTAGGGAAGGTATCCATGACGTTCAATTCCACTACCATAATTCAAAAAACTAAACATACAATTCAGAATGAGACAGTCACGTGAGTGGCAGTCTGTATGTTTGCTAATGAAAGCTCGTTATCAGCGACGAATCGCTGCTCAGTTAGATGAGCAGTTATGTCTGCGTTCGATACTCAAAACTCGCTGAAAGGCACAAGTATTTTATTTTAACAGCGAAGCTGTTGTAGGTTGAGCCTTTTCGTCCGTCTACTGAAGGTCGGGCGTCACGTAGGGGTAAGAGCAGAGTTCTCGACGTATCGATAGAGCACTCAGTGGCCTCGGAGAAACGGGCAGAGCGAGCCTCCCGCCGCTGACACTTAGCTGCCCATTGCGTTGCGCGAACCGTACATTTTGTAAGGAGACTGGCTGCAGTTCTCGGGCGAGCGTCCGTTTACGTTAGCGCTGACACAAGAGACCCAAAGGCTCATGTTTCAGCAGATTTCAGAATAGGTGGAGCAGGGTTTATATTTAATGAGAAGCAGTATATGTCTGATCTCCCGCCCCCCTCTAAGTTTTTATTCCGGTGTCATCGATTTACTCGGCTCCGTTTCACGGCTCCTCCTCAACACCGTTGACACCTCTCACTACTATTTCCTCCTCGCCTCCACAGATGCCCCTTTGGCAAGTTGCACAGTCGGCTGATAAAGGCGGTAGTGCGGTTAACGGATGATTGCGAAAAATAAACAGAAGCACTGATTGCCTAAAGAATGCACTAACGATTACTACACTCCCTAATATGAAATTTGGGCGCAGTGCGAGCTGCAGTCTTCTCGGTCACGACGCATTCCTTCCGGCGGCGAACTTCCGGCGGCGTGCGCTAGTCTGCTGCTACCTGGCAGTGTGCCGCCACCGCCGGCCAGCATTTTACAAATCGTGTTTGAACCTCCGGCGGAAATTTCACGTAGTTTGTATCACCCGTTTAAATGTAGCAGCGAACATGTTGTTGCATATGGTTCGCTTAGAATAAAAACCAGCGGTAAATACAGGACACATAAGAAAACGACGGGATCACTTGGCTAGCTTGTCCCATCGTTTTCTTGTGTGTCCTGTGTTACCCGCTGGTTTTTATTCCATTCAAATATGTACACACTAACCCACTCCAACGCCTTTGTTGCCTATCGTGTTGGAATCTCCCGCGCCAACATAACGTATTTTGCATTAGCGGAGAATGGAACAGGTGCAGGACGCTCCTTGGTGGCGACGCATGAGACATCTGTGATGAAAAGGCAGTGAGAGAAATTTCCCCGTAGCCGCACGGGTCATTCTCCACTTCACCCTTCGCTAGACGCTCCTAACCATTTTCTATCTTTCGTCGCTGCTGCTTTCGCTCACTAGGTTACGCGGACACGAACAGACGCTGCTCCCGCGAAGCCCAGGTAACGGCTGCCAAAGTGGTGCCCCCTAAAACGACCGAAAGCGCCATCACCGTTTTCGCTCAAATTCACTTCACCAAGTAGCTGCTTCTTCAGTTGGAACTCCGGCTTCAGCCCATATTTATGTTTCAGCTCGGAAAGCCTTCCAAGGGACATTTTGCCGCTGTCTGTCACGCCTGTGTATGCGCCATCAGCGGTTGCCGTTTTATGCGTGCACGGTTTGCGGGTACAAGAAGTGAAGCGTGCACGCACAGCTGGGGTTCATGCTGCTACCGATGAAATGACGGTTGTGCTGGTGGGAGATTTAAATTGAGATGTCGAAATTACATGGCTCAATTCGGTTAGTCGTCTGTCCTCCGAAATCGAGTGGTTAGGGTGTGGGTTGATGTGTTACACAGACATCTTACACATACAGTAAGATTCGTACGAAGGGGAAGGAAAATAGACAGCCACGTGTTTGTACTCGAGAATAGAGCTCAAGGGCTTCCAATTTTGAAACCGCTATGGTACGGCTGCATGTCGTTCGTTCGGAGGAAGAGCAAGAATTGAAGCATTGGCCCAAACTCAAGCGAGAATGGGCACGAAAAGTACGCAAAGCTGCCGGTGCCGTTGTTACCGACTCAAGTTCGGGTAGTCGAGTAGCCGTGAATCCCTCCCAGATGTACAGGAACTTGCCCTCTTAGAACGCCGGCGTGAGCCAATACCACGCATTCAGAGGGCTTTCATGGGATCTTCTAAATGGCGCCTGTCACTTCTAAAAACGCGCACATTAAGGTTGCCGGTTCATGCGTGCGCAGGTTTGTAGTGAAGAAAGGTGGAAGTGAGGAGGGGGCGCGTTCACACGCAGCTACAGGTTTCATGCGCGTACTGATGGACGGCCCACTGGGACCTCTCCGAAGTCCTGAGTGGTAGTGCGGATCGGGTTTGCGTGTTACGCTGTTTTTTAGGCTACCGACGCAAAAGCAGTAAGGTGATCTGTGGAGATAAAAAAATGGCATCTCACGGAGTTCGGTTGGACGAGAAATGAAATGACGTCATTCTTTATAGTTGTTATGACGGCAGGAATGAGCAAGAGCCTTGAACGAAAAACAGCACAAAGACTTATATTTGGACAGGCAAGTTACAAACACAAGCCCGAGGTAACGGATCGATAAGGACAGACAACTTAGATGAAATTCCAATACAAGAAGCAGTCTAAAATTAGACAAAATGGTACAAACAGGTGTGTTAACAAATGAATATTACGAATCGGAGCAGTTAACTAAAAGAAAACGAACAGTTCGATGCTTAATAGAGACAGAGTCCCAGCATATTCACCGACCGGGCCGGACGATGCACCGCTGTCGGAGCCGATTCGGCTACCTGGGAAGCGTGGCTTCGCTGTAGGCCAGGCCGTCCTAGACGATCACGGTGATTCGAGGCCCGGGAGTACGTTGGAGTCCTCCAGGGCGCGGGTCGCCGATGGTGTGATGTACAAACTGGCAGGTGCCGTTGTCACATCACGACTACCAAACGTAGCTGGTTTGCTTAGGCGCGGCTCGTCCTTTTATAACCGTGCCGGCGCGGAGAGGGAGAGCACAACACAAACGCGCCCGCCGCCGTCAGTGAATAACTTCCCTCTTTCTCCCTTCTAGAATCGTCATCGCGCTTTAGCACTGGCAAGGCCACGCGCACGTCCTCGAAAGTACTGGAAGCTTCGACGAAACCGGAGCGGCGGAGGTTTTATTTTGGTATTTCCTTGCCGGCGAGCCGGCGAGTGGTCGTGTTACCGTCTCTGCGTTCGCGAAAGTTCCAGCCCCGTTTCGGGGTGAATAGAACCGAACTGAATGAATCGGACGACTGAAGAAGAGTTAGGCGGTGTGCAATAATATGAAAAATTTATACGATACTTTTAGACGTCGTACCCTCGAGTTTGTGACATTGTGGAAAGCCGGGTTCGGGCTGTTGCCACAACTGGCGTAATAAATTTAAGGAATGAGGTCATTTCACGTCTCAGGAAACCCAACTGCGTGACATGCCATTTTTTTTATGTCCAGAGATCACCATAAGGCTTTTGCGTCGGTAGCCTAAACAACATAGCGTAACACGCAAACACAATCTGCTCTACCACTCAGGACTTCGCACAGGTCCCATTGGGCCGTTTACCCGCCGTGTTCAAACCTTTCACCAGCCCAACGGCCCTTCCATCCATCAGTAGGGGCATGAAACCTTTAGCTCCGCGTGCACACAGCCCCACCTCCCTCTCACAATTCACCACTACAACCTGAGCACGCAAAAACACGGAACCGGTCATGTCCGCGTGCATAGAAGTGACAGATGCCATCGAATATGTCCCCTGTAAGCCCTCTGAAGAAGTCATATTGGCTGACGATGGTGTTCCAAGCGGGCAAGTTGCTGTTCACCCGGGAGGGGTTCGCCGCTACTCGACGAGCTGAACTTGCAGCGGTAACGACGGCGTCAGCAGCTTTCCGTTCAATTCTTTTTGTTTTTCTTCCATACAAACGACATGCATCCGTCTCATAATGATTTAAAACTTGGAAGCCCTTGAGCTCTGTTCTCGCGTATAAACATGTGGATGTTCATTTTCCTTCCCCCTCGTATGCACCGTACTGTGTGTGTAAGATATCTGTCACATCAACCCACACATCAACACATCAACCCACACCAGAAACACTCGATTAAGGTGGAAAGCCGACTAACTGCATCGAGACATGTAGTTTCCACATCTGAATCTCCCACCTGCACAACCGGCTTTTCATGGGAAGCGGCATGAAGCCTAACTGTGTGTACACACCCCCTTTTATACCCGCTAACCGTGGACGCATAAACCGGCAACCGGTGATGGCGCATACTTAGGCGGGAAAGGCACCGGCGAAAATGTCGCTCGGAAGGCCTTCCAAGCTGAAAAATAAATATGGGCTCAAGCCGGCATTCCAATTGGGGAAGTTTCTTTTCTGCCGGCAGGGATTCGCAGTTACTTGGCGAAGTGAATTTGAGCGGAAAGGGCGACGGCGGGTTTCGGTTGTTTTAGGGGGCAGCTCTTTGGCAGCCGTTGTCTTGGCTTCGTGAGAGCGGCGTCTGTTTGTGGCCGCGTCACCGACTGAGTGATCGCAGCCGCGACGAAAGAACGAAATAGAGAGGAGCATCTAGTGAAGGGTGAAGTGGAGTACAACACTTGTGGCAATGGCGTCATCTCTCTCACTGCCTTTTTTCACACATGTCTGATGCGTTGCCACCAAGGAGTGCCCTCCCCCTGACACTTTCACCAGACGCTGTTCCATTCTCCGCTAATCCAAACCACCTCATTATCTGATAACCGCACTCATCTGATAAGCGCAGTCATCTGAAAACCGCACTACCATCGTGAGCTGCCGACTGCGCAACTTGCCAAAGGGGCATTGGCGGAGGGGAGGGGGAAAATATAAAACAGGGGTTAGTGGTGGTGAGGCGGAGCGCCGGAGCAGCGCCGAGTAAATTGATGACACCGGAATGAAAACTGGGTAGGGGAGGGGTTAGAAATATACTACTTTGCAGTAAAAAAGAAAGATTTAAAAAAGAACTTGCCACTATCCAGACTCATGGAAGCAATTATGAAACTGCGGAGAGGGAAATATTGCTTTAAAGATGCACTGCTTTGAGCGACCATTTTGTGAAGTGCTTTCCCGTAATTGCAAAAGTGCCAGCTTTGTGTCAGTTGGAAGACATGTGAAGGCATGCAAAACCATTCATAAAACCTTTTAGAGTAATTTATTTTTGCAATGATCTAGCATCTGGTTTATGGGCGCAGAAGAGCAAGATAATTCATTTAAAGAAGGAAATATTTACCGTTTATTTTAAACTTGATTAATAAATTATGCAGTCGACATAATAACATAATGAAATTTGAAACTAGATTTTTTGTATTATAAAATTATTTATTTCTTCAATTAAAAACTGCTATAACAGTTAATTTATAATCCAGTAGCTTTTTTTGCAACCACAAAACATAAAGACGCGTGCAATTTAAAATTTTCTCAAATATGCTGCTAAAGTACTTACCGTATAGAAAACATAAATTAAAACCAAGCCATAATTTTAAAATTTTTTTGTTTTCAGATTTCAAAACAGAAAAATACATATATTTTAAAACAACTCCTCATGGCATTTAACGATTTCCTCCGCAACCTCTACTGTCTCTTCGCTGCTGAGTTAATGTATACTGTTATGGTGCTCGTTATGCGTTTGCTGGTCGGTTCACCACCAATGTTGACAGGCAAATTCCTTTAATGCTCCATGAATCTTATCGTTATTCAACCATGTCCAGTGATTTTTCTGGCGGCTCTTTGTTGCTTATTTAATGTTTACTTTTATTGTGTTGGCGCTGTTTACGCGATTGCTGGTCGGTTAACCAGCAATGTTTACATGCAAAGTTCTTCATTGCTCCATGAAACTTATCGTGATCCTAGTCGCCGCTCGTAGCCTGTATACAGAAAGTTACCAAAGAGGCCACCACTATAGAGAGATATAAAAGCACTATATGCGTCTTTTTCGGACCTACGTAGTAAGAGCAGTAGGAGAGTACCTCTCAACCCCACAGATCCGCCAACTGTGGCAGACAAAAACAGCGGTTAGCTTGAAGCTACGACATTCAACCTGCACGTGAGAAAATAAACAAGAGGGGCACACAAAGAAAGCTGTGACTCTGGGAAGCAGTTGCCGCCCGTCTACACGCAACATCGAATAACTCGAGTTGAAAGACAGAGACACGAAATCGAATGAAGGAATGCCAAGTCGCTGGAGCTTTAAAAAGTAGTAAAATGAGTACGCTCTAACCTTCAATCCGCGTCATCATATTTAGGTTACGGAGGAATTTCTTTCTTCAAAGAAAAAGAGTTGACGTGCGCAGTGGCTGCGTAGAAAACACCTGATTCATGGTATCACGCGAATCTAACCGAAGAAAACAAGTTTAAGTCGCCACAGTCTCCAAATGTTGCTAGACTTCGTGAGCAGCTGATCACTACTTGAGCCAACAGAAAAAAGAGGTTTTCTGAAATGGTGACCTGTACATGACTAGTAATACGTAAAGACCTCACTTTATAGCGGAAGCGTCATGAACCATGAGGTGGAAACCAGCTTTATGAACCAAGAATGCGCTCAACAACCCATTTGCTAATACGCAGCAAAAGCGGAAAGGCTCCAAAAATGGAGTGAAAGGCAGTGCTATGAACCAATAACGCACTTCCAATTTTTAATCACAACTCTGCTCAAGATCACGCAAGAAAACCTGGCCACACCCTAAGGACATCCGGCTCTGGATATTTTTGCTTCCTTAGGCTGTCCAAATCTTGTCCCCAGCCAGTCCAATCGGAGTCCCTTAGTCTTTCCGGCAGACATACTCAGAACGTCGTCAATCGGATGCCACTGGACATCTTTCATACCCTTTCAGGATTTGAACTAATCTTCTTTTTTCTTAGTCTGCAGTTTCAAGCTAATGCAACACGCCTCACTATAGAAATGGGGCACGTCTTAAATGATTAGCGTTGAACCTTGTGAACCCGAAATGGCACAGAGGACAAAAACTGCGTATGGAAATACGGAACCGGTAACCCAGGCAAACTAATGCGGGGGATGCTAGCATGATCGCCAGTACTGGCATTAAAATTCAAACTACGACTTTTAAGCTCTCACAATGATTACTGCAGCTCCCGTTTAACACAATGTATGTCCCGGATAACTGGTCCTGCAACATATGTTTATGTTAGGACTTCGGAAAGCTTTCAATCAGCAAACCATTTAACAAACCAATAAAATCATTCATGATAAAAGTAACAGTTGCGGCATTACATATTGTGGCTGTAGGAAAATGAGCATTTGACTTCACAGTTGTGACCTAACGTATGCGTAGAATAAATTAAGAAAACATAACTGCTGATACCGCCGTAGAAATTTCAAGAGAAAATGTGTAAGCAAAAAAGAGACAAAACACTTAGTGCCTTTCCACTCTGTGAAGAAGGATGACCTGCAAAGCTGGACGCAGTCCACGGAACGCACGAAACAAAACACGTTTATATTTGTGATGGAGCATACGTCCTAGACAATTTGTTGAATGAACCTTCCAACGATACAAGCTTTGTTCATTGAATTGCTTATGTCCCTCCCGCGTCGAAAGCAACTTACTGTTTGGGCAAAGCCGGGTTCACACTGTTAACTGTAACTTTAGTAACTTTAAAGAATGACGTCATTTCACATCTAATCCAACCGAACTGCGTGACATGCCATTTTTTGTCCACAGGTCACGATACGGATTTGGTGTCCGGAGCCTAACCGACTTAGCGTAACACACAAACCCAATCCGCTCTACCACTCAGAACTTCGGACAGGTCCCATTGGGCCGTCCATCAGTACAGGCGTGAACCCTATAGCTCCGCATGAACACACCCCTTCTCACTCCCACCCTTCTGCACAACAAACCTGCGCATGCATAAACCGGCAACCGGTAAGGACGGGACGGGCGCTGACTCGCAACTGGTTTTTATTGAAACGACGGCATGCATATATACATTCGTCGTAATCACACACATGGGTTAAAATTTTTTGAACAAGCTTCCGATGAGGGCACAAATCAACAAACATCAAGAAAGTTATCCAAGAACGCACATTCGTTTGACTAGATTAGCATCGAATGTGTATATGCATGCCGTCTTTGCAATAAAAACCAGTTGCGAGTTAGCGCCCGTCCGTCCTTTTCACCGTCCGTGTCTTTTGCTGCGCAAATTTTTATTTCTGTACTCTGGTCCAGCCTCGCCTTGAATCCGGCGAATATACGGCACGTTGATGCGATGGGACTACACGAAGACATGCGTAGTCAACTTAGACACGCGTAGACTGGCCTATGCGTAGAAAACGTGGCCCCTTACATTGCGTGGGCCCCATCATCATTTCCCCCAAACTTAGCCAGGCCATGAAGGCAAAATAAAAGTTTGGGTAAATAAAAGGACTCCTTTGTCCCCAGAACAAGTTTGCCAGTTTAATCACAAAATTCGAACAAACCGTGGAATTTTTTGGGAAAGAAGATGTAGCAGTGGCAACTAACTAACCAGTTTCTCGAGATTTTTTTATGGTGTCACAGAATTTTGTTTGTGCGATTGGCGACCGCCGATCGAAGCCATTGCCAAGAAGCCAAAGTGGGCGATTGTAGTGGGGCCTTGCCTTAACTTTTGGGTGATTGGTTTGGTTAACTTGAATGCTAAATGGTGGTTAGAACGCTGAAAACAATTCTTTAGTCCTTCATACTGTGTCTATAAGGCCCACAACACGTCAGTGTAGAGCAAAATTAGAAGGTGTGTTTATATTTAAAGCGTTTTCTTGGTTAAAAATGTCCTTTGTGGCTGGGATGAAACTCAGTATACTGCCAAAGGCTACTTCTTTCGAATTAGGTAAAGTTGTATTTTGTTTACATGACCCCCTTAATCCCTGAAGAGAACATTTTCCTGTTCATTTAATTAACCTATTTTATATTCTATTCATGCCCGTTATGTATTCGCTGCGGCAAATAAAGGCGGCAAAAATAACTAGGTATTTTTCTGCTTCTTTTCCAGAATTCTTTTACCCGCCCTTCTTTGACGCTGTTTCTCATTCCAAGGTTCTTCTCTATGTGATGTAAGCGCACCGAAATAAATAAATAGCTAACTATGTGCAGGTGACACACAGATAATAAACCTTTCGTATGAACGCTGAGCAAGCTTTGGCCTTCAACAATGAGGCACACCTCAGGCTTACCACCTTTACTGCCATGAAGATTAAGCGGATGCATGAAAACCCCCTGAAAACAGTAAAGAAGAGAACAAAGGAACGGCCATTTGAAGTGCGCGCCAGGAGCGCGCTAATCAGCGAGCGCCAGCGCCGACGCACCGAGGAATCATGGGCAAAGGTGGCAGCACACTGGTCGGCCAATCAGGGAAGGCCACGCATGGGACAAGTGGCGAGATGGCCATATATGGACAGGGAGGAGGCAAGAAACCGAAGAAACCAGGAGGCGGCCGGAGCACGTGCGCTTCAACGAACGAGCCAGGGGGACGCGGCCAGGCCTTCGACCACGCCATCCGACCCTGGGTGGGAGCGGGCCGACTTCGCATCGGCACCGGCATCCTAGGTGTACCACGAACCTGCGTCTTCGTGGCCCCAGCGGCATCGGTCGGGCACCAGCGGCCAGCGTCCACGCTCCGTCGACGTTCGTCTCGACGGCCCCGAAAGGCTACGTTCGGGCCGAGCCTACCTGGAAACTCCAGCGGCAGCGGCTGCCAGGGGGTAGCCACCGAGGAAGCACGCCGCCGAAGAGATGACCACGCGCGTCGAACGCCGGCATCAAGGAGCTCCAGCGAGAGCGGCTACCAGGGGGTAGCCACAGAGGAAAGAAGTCCGGACGCGCGGAGCCCACGCCGTCCAAGGAGTTACCGCGCGCATCGAACGCCGGCACAGAAGCGAGAAGACGGCTACCACCGAGTCGCAGCCACGCAGCGGGTGCGACACGTCAGAGCCGACGACAGCGGGGTAGGCCAGTCCATTATAGGGACATAGTTGTAGAACACAACTGAGGAGTTTTGGTACAAGAGGAATTAATGAGAACTTGGTTAAGGAGTGTATTTAGAGTGTACTTAGTGTAGGACGTTATTGTAGAGACTTTTGAGTTTTGATTTGAATCGTATATTGAGCTGTTAAGTAGGGGTTTGTATGTGAGTTGTATGTTGGGATTGTAGAGGTTTGAGTCTTTATCGTTTGGGTGTAGTTTAAATATTGAGTGCTTTTCCTGAGGGTTTTTGTGTGTATTAAATGTATGTTGTTAAACACGTCAACGGCTTCCCTGCGTCCATTGCTCGGAGCTGGTAAAGACGACCCCAACATCGGTTCACGTGACACAACTATTTTTGGTCAACACGTTACGTCCGTGTGAAAGCGACCCGATATTGTAACTTTCGGGATGGCTTCTTGACATAATGTTCTTTAGATTTTTCAGAACCTATGAAAAGCTAATTAAGAAACTTGGCTTGACAAATGGTCTTTATTGCACTACGAAAAAGCTCAGGTGACAAAAAACTCATGACAAGCACGCGACTAGACTTGGTGCAAGAAAGAACTAGCGTCACGAGGAGTACTTACGACGACACAGGCATAGTGTAGTATCAAACTGCCTGAGTTCAAGGCGGCTGCTAAAAAATTGAAGAGTCCCGGCTATGCGAATATCTTGCATTCGGCCGCATTCTGTAGCGCCTGGTGGGCGGGATGGCGCAGGCGGCTTGACGTGTACTCTAATTCGAGCCTCCGACGAACTTCCGAAACCCGCGACTCCTTCAATTTGCTTCCCTCTCGCGACCAGAGCGCGGCTTTTGTTCAGTCTAGTTTAGACCGCACGTGCGGAGCAAGTACAGCATTACTTGTTGCGGAGAAATTAAAATACTAACTGAACTTGATGGAAAGTAAGGCTTCGAACCATGGGGGTTGAACCTGCCCCCATTGAATTTGAAGTTATATATAGGCTATTTAATAAGGACATTCGTTGCTTCCTCAGCCTTGTTTAAAACTAAGCCATAAATATTTGATTTGATTGGTTTGGATTCGATTCGATTCAATTTGATTAGATTTAATTTCTTTATTGTATACGTTAAAGCCTTTATAGCCTTTTGCAAGCAACTGGCGCTGTAGTCTTGTGCTGAAAACGTGTACCACTGTAAGGAGTAAAAAACTATTTGAGTTTTGTGGTAATTTAGCCCGCGTTTCTACAATAGGAGGCAAGTGAGTTACCACCAAGCTGCCATAGCGTGCTGCAGAGGCGGAAAAAGAGTTACCCTTCTGCGTGACGAGCTTAAGACGTACTGTTATGTTGTTGCAGAAAATAGGTGAAAAAACCATATTGTATGAAGAATAGCGTTTTTAAATTGTTTAGAAACGACCATGACAGAGCGAGAACCATCTGCGGAGCACACCCAGCTTCTTCGCGTCGATAGTAGCTCAGCACCACTGCAGTTCGCCGCAACACCCACTTCTTCGTTGCCCCGCGGCAATATGGCATGGCAAGTGGAGAGCACGTGAGTAGAACAGATGGACGCCAGTTGCGCATAAATTTGATTGTGGAAAAGCTCTGGCGGGAAATGTCCGCCTGTCGGGGTAAATGCCACCAAACGACGACGAAACTAAGGCAAATAGAGACAAGAGGTGCAAACACGGTTTAGCAGTGCATAAGTCTTTGATAAGTATCGCCAGGCTATTGTCTTCAAAGCACCTAAGCAGGCTTAGGTGCCCACAGGAATTCTTTTGCTTTTTAGTTGGCAAAGTATTCATCGGCGAACATTTGCGATGCCAGCTCAACACGGAGCTACTAATGGTCCTACAGCCAAGCGTCATTTGAGCGTCATGACTAAGCTGGAAGCGTAATTCTCAGCCAAAATACTTACTATACTACTTCCACTTAGTTAAATGCATCAGACAGCACTTCAAATGCAAATCGTAATAATTTTCTTTTTTTAGAGGCCCGTACTCTTACGGAGTTTCATTAACCCCAGTGACACTTACATGGCACCATGAGGCTGCTATGCAAGGCACGTCATTACTGATCGGTAAAACTTCCCGTCACAAGGAGGAGAAAAATATCGAAGGCCTTCCACTCTGCGAAGATGAAACGGCACGGAAGCTGGAACCGAATCGAAGAACTGAAGGCGTGATACGAAATCCGAGAAGCCAAACAGTTTCGGTGCACGCATTCGATTCATCGCGCTTGGGATTTTGTCTTCAGCTTCATAATCCATCTTAACAGAGTGAACGGGCTTTGAAAATAATAGAATCCGCATTCCCCGCTTACTCAGACTACGCTTTCGTGGTCATGCAAGGCCGCGAAGACACAGCTGCCAGCTACGTATCCATTCTCGAGAACTGAGGCGCGAACAAATTACAACTATTATTGTTTTTACGCTTGTATTTATTCTCACTTAATACATCCCAAACGTTAATTATCCACGCTACCCAATTTAAAGACAACCATTCAAGCATCACAAGCTACTAAGGCTTCATCATTCGTGAAATTTAATTTAAAACTTGATCCTGCAGTTATTTAAACAATATTATCGTTATCAGTGAAATGCCTCCAGCTGTACCGCTTCGACTTGCCGAATTCATCTTGCTATAGCAAAATACTCTGTGTTCTAAGCATCACGCCCTTACGCACTGTGCCGATTCCATCTTCTGATCATCGTCTGCGTGATCCTCTGCGAGTTTAACGACTTAAACACTCAAATGCCGACGGAAAGTAAACAACGAGTCATGGGGTGCAAAATAGTTCACCTAGTGAGCAACTTATTTCTCTTCGTAAGGACGGACGCAACTTAAAAAAACGAAAGCGAACGGCGACAAGTCTGCGAAAACGGCCGCAAATAGAGAGTTCTAGGTGCGCTTTGGGGAACCCGAGAACGGGCAAGACGACTCGAAACGAGCGGATAGGCTCAACTCAACACAAATGTAGAGAAATGTGCGGACAAAGTATGAACGAGTAAGAGAAGATGAAAGCGAACGGCGACAAGTCAGCGAAAACGGCCGCAAATAGAGAGTTCTAGATGCGCTTTGGGGAACCCGAGAACGGGCAAGACGACTCGAAACGACGAAACGAGCGGATAGGCTCAACTCAACACAAATGTAGAGAAATGTGCGGACAAAGTATGAACGAGTAAGAGAAGATGAACGAAAGATTGGTGCAAAAACATGACGACTAAAAAGTCTCGTGGAATGCTCAGATCTCGCGCAGTGGCTGCTTTTTCGCAGCAGCCTTTCGTTGCCCACTTTGAGGCAGATTTTGCAGCGGTGTCATTTCTTTTCGCTTCTTTATTGTTGCGTATTTTCGTGTGTCCCACCCGGCGAAGCCCTGCTGCGCTTCTCTCCGTGATTTTTCAAACCGCGTGGAACATCTACCGCGCGACCAAAATTCCCTCTTCATTTTATTGCCTCGTTTTAGCAAAGCCATTTTTATACAACGTGGAAACTTTGAATTCTGTTCTACTTCAATACCCTTGCAGGCTGTCTTATCACCAAAGCACTCAGCGGATACGTGAAGCATTCGCAGCCATGCGACAGCCGAATCACGTCTGGGTAATATGGCGGTGGCGTCGGATGTTACTAAATAAAATTGGAAATACAACATTTGTGACGCCAACCCAAGTTACCCTCATAGATAGTCGAAGGCGCTAAGATGGAGCCATACCTGTAGTCATTATGATCACCTGCCGCTCATCCTCACACGCACTGACTATTAAAAACATGTATAAGTCATTGGGGTGTCTTGGTTACAGAATACAACGTTTCATCGTGGACGTGGTCTAACTTAAGTCACACAACCACTACTTGAATATTTGCCGACGTTCTTGACGACCTTGGAAAACTTCAGCACTCCCGTTGTGCGCTTGTTTCGTGGATGTCCTTCTCGGTTTCCCCAATTTGTTAGGCATAGCCGAGCTCGGTTTCCCCAATCCTGGCACAGCCAAGCTAAGCCACTGCTATTTTTTTTTCTTTTGAGACATACGGACCTGAAACTTGGAGCCTTATTAAACAACTATAAAGAAAACTTTGGCCGTCTCAACAGGCCAGCGAACGAATAATATTGGGAAAAACACTCAGGGACAGGAAACGAGCTACCTGGATCAGAAAACGAAATAGAGTGGAGGACATCATAGTTTAGGTGCAGAAAAAAAAGGACTTGGTCTGGCCATGTAGTGAGACAAACCTACATTTGTGAGCCATTAGAGTAACACACTGGATACCGGAGATGGGTATAGCAGAAGTGGAGGCCAATAACCCGATGGAGGGGTGAAATAAAGAAATCTTGGAGTAAACATTGCACTCCAGCAGCGCAGTACAGGAACGATTGGCGGTCAATGGGAGAGGCTTTTGTCCAGCAGTGGATCTGAGTCGGCCTGCTGAAGATGCTATTGATTATGATGATGAAGTTACCTCCAGATGGCACTACCGTGCGGTGCACTAAAAGATAACATAAAATCACCTTACCAGTTCCAGTACTAAAACCACAAGTTTGTGGTTTTAGTGTCTCAGAGAGTACCAGATATATTAATAATTTGTTCACGATTAAATAAGAAACTTCTTAAAAGTTGCAGCGGTGGCCCGTTAACACCGTAGTATATGGAGAGTTTCGAAAAGAAGATGTCATGATTAATGGTGTCAAATGCTTTGGTGAAATCGATGAAAATGCCCCCCACAAACATTTCCTGGTCAATTTCGAGTTTTATATAATCTGTGAGCTATCATGGCAAGGTTAGTAGATAAACCACGCTTAAAATCGAATTGCCTAGACGTTAGCAGATCAAATTTTTTAGATATGATGAGGGACATTTTTCTATGTTGCATCTGTATATTGTAGGTTATGCTGAGACTCTGCCTTCTTACACTGCCCTCATGATCGTACACCGCAATTTTGACGAGTATGCCTTCTTCTGTTTTTCTGCGACATCTCGAAGGCAAGCCAGTAAAAGATGTTTGTTTTCAAATTCTTTTTTGCACGGTATTTTTGTGTGCTCCAGTGGTGACGTGCCATACGACCCTTTTGTTTTGCTTGCATGCAAAGTCATTAGAGATCTCGGTTAGCAGATGGTATGCTGACGTTGACGCGTGCCCCACCGTGAAGTATTTCGCCGATGAAGGGGCTGCCCTGCAGAACGCACATCGAGGAATGCGTGAGTCCCGATTTGGATGCTTATTTTCTAAAAACTCCTCCCCATGCGGGTTTTTAAGTTTAATTGTAAATATACGCGTAAGTATACATTGGCTGAATGTAAATTACAAGTATGTGCAGTTGTGCGGCACGTAGGGGGAATATTACTGCGGCATGTTGGCCCGCTGACTCATGGCGCTTTCAAAAAAAACATTGTACATATTTGTTTTTGTACATATAATTTTGTATGTAAAAAGGGTGTGTCACTTTTAGGTATACAGACGATGCATGTACAGGATACAAATAGGACCCTGCTTTTGGCCCAAGCTCTGAACATGCGTTTTTCGCCAAAAAGATACGTTTTGATTTCATTCAATAAAGAAAATAAACTGAAGCACGTTTCGTAACACAAAAATTAATAAAACCCGAAGTTTTTTTCTATGCAAGCTGAGTCAAACTGAACGTACAAAATCGAAACCGCTCCAATCTCGTCAGGATGGCGTGATCGGTTAGGTTTCGGCTTCAAAACGCGATGGACTTAGGTTCGACTACGATCACGGGGACCGTTTTTTTTCTTGAGGCGCTTTGTTCGAGTGCTTTCTGCGCAACGATGGAGGTTGTCAGGGAGGCAAAGAAAACCTAGCTTTAAAAATTACTCCTACCTCCCCTCGCGGGAACCCCTGTGTAGATGCGACACATAGAGGGTTACGTTGTTGTTTCCGTTAGGTTGATTCTCCCATCGCGTGAAACATGCCGTGAACCCCCTGCCGCGGCTATGACGCAACGTGGCGCGGCTATGACGCAACACAATCCAACACAATTCA
Organism: Haemaphysalis longicornis; assembly: GCF_048455015.1. NCBI lineage: Eukaryota > Metazoa > Arthropoda > Arachnida > Ixodida > Ixodidae > Haemaphysalis > Haemaphysalis longicornis. The sequence goes on from NW_027526445.1 coordinate 139,124,557, forward strand.
CTTTAATCCAATCCAGATCCAATACAATCCAATCCAAATCCAATACAATCTAATCTAATGCAATCCAATCCAATCCAATCCAGGCCAAGCAAATCCAATCTAATCCAATCCAATGCCCCTCGCGAGAGAGTGTTTGCTATCGGAGAGGAAAGGCGGTGAGCGGTGGAGAGCGCAGCTCGCGCGGCGAGGAGAATGGGGCAGGGGTCTGGACGGACAACAACGCCGTATGGAGGGACAAGGCGAGTAAATGAGATGCAGTGGCATCTAAAAACAGCCCTTTCAGTAAAGCCCCGGGCTGCTTTCCGCTGACCTAGGTTATAACTATGTCCTATCACATAAGGGTTTATGTCTACTCCTCAGCGCGGCAGCCATCTTCTTGGACAACGAATGGAAGAAGAACAACGGCGCTTTTCGTAAAATGCATAACTTAAGGCTTTCGCCTTAAAATTATTTTTGTTTGGAAATTGTAGGCAATCTTGCGGGCACTCAGACTCGGGGATCAAAGCCAAGGTATGCGTCTGTCAAGAGGAAGGCATGCTGTGCTAAATACGTTTGCCGTTACGTGTCCCATCGCTAATGTGTAAAATTTTCCCCCACAACCTGCGCACTTCTGAAAGCTAAGATGCTACACATTTTATGCTAGCCAGATAAAAGGCGGAAGAAGTTCCACCGGCACACAAGCAAATTGGAGTCTCGGGACCAACATAATATATGCAGAACCGTAGTCGCACCGCGAAGCTACTCCACCCAATCGTATTTTGCACAATCGGCCATCTTAGCCCCAGTTAGTTTCGATGTGTTGCAGTCGAGACAGTACAGGGAAATGGTAGCGTGGAATCGATTGATGGCGCTGACAATAAAGGAGAATGGGGAGGCAGACAGCAACAAAGGCGGGAGTAATCACGGATTATTTATAACACGCCGGTTCATCGTGCGCGGACAACGTTCCTGGCACCGGGAGCAGGCGGCCAAAAAGCAGGCGGCCATAAATCAAAAGCGTCTTTTAAATTGCTTATGTAGTACGCCGCCCTCCGCTTATCGTGAAGAGGGACCGTACGAAAGCGGCAGCCATTCTTCGACGCCGTGCAAGAAAGGCGCAAGTCTAGGTATACGGCTCAAGATGGAGAATGGACACTTATCTCTCCTCTCCCCCCCCCCCCCCGCCCCCTCTCTGCCGCCGACGCACAAGCCGAGCGGTTCTTTAACGGTGGTCGGAAACTCCTATACGCGTCGAAGATGGATAGCTTATGCCATCCTTCGACAAACCTGGGGCCTATTTGCAGGGGTGGAAAGGGGTTGTGCAATAAGGGAGTCACGTGCCGTTAGGGATGGATGTGAATGGCGGCCGCCGTCGGGCACACATATTAAAAAAAAACGTGATGTTTCTTACGAAAGAACAGGATAAACACCGTTTTAACTTCCATCAATACCGCTCCAAACGCCCTACGCTTCTGGGCCGTTGTGGTGTGAGATATAGGTTTATAGACCGTCTACATAGCATCGGCCTGGCTTCAGCCTATCGGACAGTAAGACTTCACTCGCCATTGCTGGCCTTTTAGAGCGAGTTTACTGCCGTGGCCATCAATGAGGCCGGTTCTCATCGGCGAGCACCTCAGCAGCATTATGGGAGGATTTCGCACCTATTTACGAGTGTCGTTGTGAATGTGGACTGATCAGACAACTAGATATTGTGTAAAAACCTTCGGTGAAAACGTATTGCCGAAGGACGGACCATAAATATTCGTGAACCCTTTTCTGAATGCGGCGCCTAGGTTCTTTTTCGAACGTCTGATCCAACATACATCTCTTTGATAACATTTTTTCTGTTTCCCCGTACTCATATAGAGAAGAAGGTCTAAGAACAGAAACATCAAGCAAGACGACACAATTCGGCCTGTCGCTTCTTTGAGAACTTTGCGGTGTATACGCTAAAATATTTGAATTCATTGCACAACGTAAAAATAACATTAAACGCTGTACACCGTAATAACCGTTCATATGAGTGCAAGTTGGTAGTCGCTTCTTATTTCGTTCTTTCTCATGTTCCATCGTTGCGAAAAGGTGGAGTGTTAAGCGGTAAAGGTCAGTTGTTATGTTTGTTCGGCCTTATGAGCTGTTCCTGCCTGTTCTGTATGTGCCATGTTTTTGCTATATAAGCACACATGGTGACTTTGCGACAGGAGATATTCAGTGAATGAAGAAATTCACACGGGCAGAACAATAACCATTTACCGCCCGCGAAGGGCATTCGGGCTCAAATTTCGAAATAATGGGAATCTTCGATTAGCCAGTCCTGGGTGGTCCGTGGCACTCCTCCGACTTCCCCTGGGCTGAACGCGATTTTACAAGACCATTCTCGATCCCCCAGACTGACCGCGGATCTGAGGGGGAGGGCGGTGAAAAAGCTGGGTCCACCCCCAGCTCCGCTATTTCTCCAGCCTTGCACAACTAGTGCAAGCTACACCAATATTACTGCGAAACAGTGGGTCTAACCCATCCCCCCACCCCCCGAACCCCCCGCCCAGCCCCCCAATTTTCCTTTACTCGGCACCGCTTCGCGGAAGTTATCTCTGTCGGCAACAGCCTATACCACAACTGCTGTTCCCCTCGCCACCACCGGTGCCTCTTTCAGAAGTTGCGTTATCGCCTGACATTGGCGGTAGCGCCGTTGTCAGATGGTGCGGAGGAAACATAGAAGGGCGAATGAGCGTAAGACTTAAAGCAGCCGCTGCCCTGGCTGCCTCAAATTGCACCTCGCCGAGTAGATCTGAATTGAATATAAACTTGGAGGGTTACAACGCCGCCGTGAGCCAAAACGTTTTCAATTTTAATTGCTTTCCGAGCGAGATTTCCGCCCGTGTATTTTACGTATAGGGATGCGCCCGTCACCGGTTGCTGGTTTATGCGTGCGCGGGTTAGGGGGGAGGGATAGAATTGGGGCATGCGCGCTCACCTGGGCTCCATGCCACTACCGATAATGCGCTTTCTGTTGTCTCAAGAATTAAACGTGGAATTGTCATGGCTTATTGCATCCTGTCGGCTTTCCTCAGTTATTGAGGGGGTTGGGTCTCATGGCTTGTGTGTTACACAGCAGTGGCATGACTACGACAGGGGGGTAAAACGGACAGTCGCAGTTTTTCCGCTAGAGTAAAGCTCGAGGCCTTTTAGCTTTAACTTGGACGCATGTCGTTCGCTTGCAGGAAGAGCGAGCATCGAAGAAGCGTCTTCCCGAACAGAAGCGCGAACATGGGCGAAAACGATAGAAAGCCGCTGCCGTATCCGTTGCGTCCTCTAGTTCCAGCTCGTTGAGTAGCGGCGAATCCCTCCCGGATGAAGGGCAATGTTCCCGCTTACAACGCCATGCGTGAACCAGTATTCTTTGTTCAACTTAAATTGCTTTTACAGCAAAATTTTCGTCTGTTTTTATCACTTGGAAGCCCAAGGCGCCAACCGCTTGCCAGCGTGCAAGGGTGGAGTTGGGGGAGGTGATGGGAAGGTAGACGCACGCGAATCTATCAATCGACCTATAGCGACTTTTCTGGGGTCCTCTCAGTTGTAAAGCGGACTGAGTTGGTGTGTTACATTTACTGGGAGATGCCTACTACGCAGGAGTAATCCGTGAGACTGAAGGTCGGGTCCTTCCAAGTTTAAGTAATTTACTCGGCTAGGAAGCATGCTCAATCACAAATTACGAACAAACGTGTTTCCTTTCATGCACTCCGTGGACTGCGTCCAGCTTCGCAGGTCATCCTCTTACACAGAGTGGCAGAGTACTAATCGTTCGTTTGGGTATTAGTAGCCCAAGAACGACTGTTAGCTTCAAAATGGTATAACAAGGACTGCGCATAGGCTGAGGCTCTTTTTGCTCACACTTTAGCAGGTGCGAAATCCCGCTTCACTGTTAAAACGCCCTATGTGCGGTGTGGCACCCTTTACAGGTCGCGCCGTTTTTTCCTTGGTACTTTTTCTCTGCTAACACCGGACCAACCTCATGCTTAAGCAGCTCCGGTGTTAAAATTTCCTGAGTAGGGCCGCCGGGGTACCGGCGCAGCCATCACCACAGATGACAGAAGTCGAAATAATTGAGCCCGGTTGAACAGTAAAAAATTGTCGTCTTCACCTGTATAAGACTGCCAGCGCCAAACCTTCTCTGTATACGTAGCTTTTGTTAAAACCATCCAAGATGCAGGAAAACGCTGCCAAAATGAATCTCGCCTGAAAAAATAAAGATTTGGAGTTTACAAAAGCCATTACCGTGCTTATGTTGCCGCTTACCGATTACCGGAAAAGGGATTTACCATTTACGACTGAAAACGACAGGCAATGATGTGTCACTCGGCCTGACATCCGCTTAATGCAGGTTACCGGCACCTTTAAAGGAAGTCGCGACATTTGGTGAATTGGCCTCAATGCAAATTACACTAAACTTTGTTGGCCAGAACTCTCCCTTCCTTGTAAAATAGCTTCAATCTGTTTTGAAGACGATTTATGCAAGCTAAATCGCCTTCAAGATGAATCTTGAAGACGATAACAATACAATAATTTCTTTTAAAATATAATTGTAGACTCCTCTCTTACAGGTGTAAAAAAAAAACATGATGTGGATAGCGCCATCTAGTGGGCACTTTTACGGTGAAATAACGTAAACCAGAATCTACTTTTCCAGTCATCACTTCGGCATAAAATGAATACAAAATGTTTTCGTAATTACGCAATAACCTAGGCTACCTTGCTCAGCATGAGTTTGAGGCGTAAAAGCGACTTGCGAGCTCAGAAACTTATGTGAACTATTTGAGGTGGGCGGCCATAACCTTCGCCCGCCCGATAAACCTCGTCATGTGCAGCTTATCTGGGCATTATTTAACAGCCATCTCTTGATAAAAATAACAGACTAACAACTCTTCTACCAATGCCACAAAGCGTCATGCGCCGAGAGCAGTGTTTTGGCTGCAAAGAAGACTGCAGAATATGGTTCGTCGACGCAGGCAGCATAGTTTAGGGTTTGCTAAATCCTATGCCAGTAAGTTCCCATGCGTGTAAACTGCTGCTTCAGACGCAGTCTTCTCACGTAATCATGGTAAATGATAACGTGAACATGGTAGCGGTATGCTACAATTTTCTGATAAATTAGCGGCACGCGAGATAATGATAAACTAGTAGACGGATGAGCACGCTTGCACTGCACAGGACGTCTTCTTTGTGCTTGAACCCTAAAATCGCTCAATCAGCGTGGTAAGAATGAACAACTAACTCAGGCTGACATAAACAATATATGAATAGCTTTTTTTATCTCACCTCTTCAGCCGCAACTTCCCCCTTTTGTGCCTAGGTGCAGCTAGATAAAAGAACAAGGGATTGCGCAATAACCAATTCTAAAACTTTCTCAATGTTTTGTCATTCCCGTTTCATAATTTTCAATTTAAGAAACTGTGGTTTAAACTTTTTCTTGAAGTAATGACCGTTCTGGGAGAAGTTTATATCGAAACTTTTTTTTATTGCAAAGTCCCACAATGAGAAAGAGATTACAGAAAGAGACGTAAGCATGGCGCCACTTCGTAAGAACGCAAGAGAGTCGTTAAACCTGATGTAAATTGCTGGCGCCATACATGACAGGCCCAAGGTAAGCCCGTATATATTTCAAGGGACCGCGCAAAGCTTTCTTTCATTACGGCTTTCCGCCTTTCGCGGGCCATATCTTCGCACAAAGACAGCTCACACTCCGGAACTAAGCCTCAACAGCGAACAAAGAAAAATGACTGATGGAAGTCACACACCCGCCAGGAGAACAGCGCTAACATGCCACGGTTTTAATTAACTCCAGCGAAACACGTTTAGTGGAAGACGGGAAAATAAACAGGCGAAAAAGGCCGGAAAGCTAAGGGAACGTTAGGGGATTACTAGACAAGGAGAAAAACAGATGTCACGGCTTCATGTTCCAAAGCCTTATAAAATTTATTAAACGACAGCAGCTCGTACCAGCAGTGGCATCAGAAAAGCAGTGTTGTACGCGTTCCTCGCTCCATCCAAATTTTGAAACGAGTTCCTGTTACAAGTTTCTCTCTTGCGAAGGAAAGGAACTCGTTCCAGATCCACTTCCAACGTTGACACATGTCGTTAAAATAACCTTACATTTCATTTTAAATTAAAATATCGTGTTGGATTCCTGTTGCGAAATAAAGTGAGAACGTTGAAACTCACGTCGAACTACGTATATTATAGGAATATGAACACCGCCGGCAGCAGGTTATCTGGAGATAAAATAATTTGAAGAAACGCTCCTGGACGATTTTTTATGCAGAAATGCATTATAGTCGGGGGTTGTCGTGCGTCCTATGCCGGCATGCGCAGCGCGTCTGATGATGATTGTGGCATGATGCCCCTAGGGATTGGCCAACCAAACGATCCATCACGATATAGCTTCGCGTTCAACCACCATCGTCATCTTCCCGTAGGGGAACCGCTGAAGAAGAAGAAGGAGAAGAAGACTGAGCTGCGAAAAGGAGGGCTGCGTGAGTTTTGGCTACCGTTATCCTCCTCGGCCGGCGCATCTTCCCGATCTGAACCCGGTCGAAGAGCGGCTCATCGCGCCTCGACTCCCCTTCATGAGCATCAGGCGGCTGACTCGAGGCAACGGGCAGTTTGGAATCAAGGGACAGGCGGTGAACGTGCCCATCGACGTATCGAAAGTTGTGCGGTGCCTTCCTCGCATGGTACCCGATGACGTTGCGTTCGACGTTCACATCAAGCGGAGGCTGATGGGTCCGGCAACGTACAAGCGCGGGTTGGTGAAGCGCGGCAACATCCTGGCTTGGCTCAAGCACCTGGAACACACCCCGCTGTATCGCGCCATCAACGTTCGGGTCGATTGGAGTCGGCTCGATCACTTCGATGACGGCGGCGAACGAGCATTTCTGCATCCTCACAATCCCCCTCGGGGAGGTGCGGAGGAATTTTTTTTTCAAGGAGCACCGGACAAACTCCACACATGTCTAACAGCGGTTTTGGGGCTCGTCTGTTATAGGTGCAACGCATATGACACTTTCCACTTCGGTCTTACAAATGTGGAGTAAGGTTACTGCGCTTCAGATGAGCAAACAAATAGGAAGTTACTCACATGCAGGAACGCAATAAATCCCTTGCATTAGAAACCGCGTCGAAAGGAACTATAAATAGGCCTTTTTTGAATGATGAAGAGGCGACAGACTCGTCAGGCTGGCGCCCCTTGCCCTCTTCCTGAGGTGTGAATGTACTTTGACCACTCGAAAATAAATAACTAAATAAATAATGCAGTTTAATATAACTTACAGGCCCCTTTGCAGGGAATTTAGTAAGGGGGTTACAAAAGTGAAGCTTTGCGGATGGTACAGCACAAATAGGTGAGTAACAGAAGACATCAGAACAAGTAATGACAACGAGGTTCGCAATCCATGTTAGGTCGAAACACGCAACAAGAAAAAATAACAGCCAACAGCCTTGTCACACAAGAAATCTACGCACAAGATTTACAAGGTATGCCGAACACGGTCAGTGTTTTAGATAAAGGAAACAACCAAAGATAGCCAAGTATGTGGACGCGACGCACTAATCAGTTGCGGTGGCTAGAAATACGCATAAGGGAAAAGCTCAGGAAATAACACTGAGCCTAAGGAACTGAGTAAAAAAATTACACTATAAAAAATATAGTCAGACACAAAGTGCGACACTTGTTAGTCAACCAGATTAAGGGGAAAAATCCAAGGTGCTGAAAGTTTCTGCGAAGGAACCTTTGACATCCACCTGAATGCAGCTATACGGCTATAAAGGAAAGCTATACAGCTTCCTCCGTGACATCGCTGTTGAAGAAAAACTCGTCCTGGACCAGGACGAATGTTTCTTCAACTGCGAAGTCTCTGAGGAAGCTGCATAGCTTTTTGTGCACCCATATGGCTGCATTATGATCGATGTTAAACATTCCTTCGCAAAGTGCGACCCTATAACGTAAAAGAAACAACCACAAATAAATAATAAGTAATGACAAAACCAGAAAACACGTGCCATGGTACAGAAACGACAGAATCGGTGGTTCTTCAAGCAGAAAACGTTACGTACATAAAAAAGTTCGAGGGTATTGCAGAAAAGAAAAAAAAAGTTGAATGAATGAAAAAATGGAAGAACAATTCGTGGAAGAAAATTTCCGAATGCGTAGTCGCAACTAAGTAGAGTACCTTGTTTGAACTCAGCAAGAGTTGCATCTAGGTGTTGGAGTCAGGCAGACAAACCCGTTTTTTCGTCACCACCTCGCTGGTAATGTTAAAGAACCGTTCCACAGAAGCGCCTGAGGCTACTGACGTGTTGTACGTGAAGAAAAGTTGGTCCATACCCTCGAAGTTCTTCATCTGCGACAGCGGGCAGTCAATTGGTACCAGCAGGTACCGCGACAACTCATCCTGTGCCTGGGCTGGAAAGTGTGCTGCCCAAAGGAAAATAAATCCTCGGGAGCGGACGACGTGGCAAAATCTGCGCTGGATGGCTCGGTCACCGCAGCCAGCTCTGTCTTGATGTCATTGGTCGCATTGTCTCCCAGAGATCTGTCTGGGATTCATGATAGCTTAAAACCTGGGATTAAACGACTGGCGACAACGAGCTCCCGCTTTTTGTTGAGGGGTCCAATCCAGAAATACTGAACAATTCCCGGTTACCCGGTGACCCTGAAATCCCTGTGACCCTTCGAATGACCTCACAGCGAGAGCAACTCCCTCGACAACAACGCATTCGTGGCTGCGTCCAGTAATGTTTCCCCGACAGGGAACAATTCTATCAGGCAGACGCACATCCTGGCCTCCCCAGACAAACGATAAAAAGTGAAAAGAATTTTCGCGGATGCACGCCACGTATGCTCAACCGCATGAAAGTAAGCGCGAGCTGCGGCCCGATGCGTGGTTGTCCTTCTGCCTTTGACCTTCCGGGAAGGACGTTCCGCTGAAGGGTGGGCAAATTGGCCTGCTTTTAACCTCACAGTATCTGAATCGAACAGAATAATAATGCTCATACAAAAAGTGGTCATCTCGATTCGCAACAACCCTGCCTGCCAATCCCCAAGACTGTTACTTGAACGCAATTCCTTTCGTAATTTTTGTTACTCTTTTTCTCCTGTCTTGCTCCTAGCAAATTTCGCCATAGCACGCGCACTCACCTCCCTCGACCTGCAGAATTTCGTCGTACTATCGGCTTTAGACACACACGCAAAAAGGAAAAAGGAAAAAAGAAAGAAGAAACTCCCACCTATCCTCGCGGGAACTCCTGTGTAGATGCGGCGCATAGGGGGTTCACGTTGCAGCGTTGGACAGCGGAGGAACGGCGCTGGAACGATGGAGCGGAGCGGCGTAGGCACCGCGTTTTATAGCGCGCATAACGGTGAGGGACCGCGCCGGTGCCAGTGCATCTGCCGCGGCTATGACGCAACACAATCCAACACAATCCACTTTATTTCCAATCCAATCCAAATCCAATCCAAGCCAAGCCAAGCCAAGCCAATCCAATCAAATCCAATCCAATGCCCCTCGCCAGAGAGTGTTCGCTATCGGAGAGGAGAGGGTGTGAGCGGCGGAGAGCGCAGCTGGCGCGGCGAGGAGAATGGGGGAGGGGTGGACGCCGATGACGACCCCAGATGCAGGGACAAGGCGAGTGAATGAGATGCCTTCGCATCTAAAATAGAAAAGAAGTATTTGGATCTACCGCAAAGCTCTCCGTGCATCGTACCTGCGGATGCCCCTTCTATTCTTCTACGAACACCGGCCTCCGCACCCGGAATTCTTCGGACTATATGGGCTGTTTTTGTTTACTAGTTTTCTCCCTTACCCGAAGTTCAGTAACCTTGCCATCGCAACCGCTAGACGCCCCCTTGGCCCCAAACTTCCGGGAATCTTCCCTTGAGGTCGCCAGGCACCACCGCAGCCCAGCTTAAACCATTCAACCCCGTTTCCCCCAGCCCTCTCGTATTTTTTCCTCTTTCAAACTTGCGCGGTCCTTTCGCAATAACCACACCTCCGTTTCTCTCTCACTATTTCGCTCCTTTCAACCGACCGTTGACCCACTCGGCTTTCCTCTTTACAGACTCGCTCTAAACACCCTCGCCCCTCTCTCCAAATCAATCTGTATCTATAAAACAGTGTAGCAGGGATGCGCCTGATGCCTTGAAAAAGCAAGTGTCCTTGTCGAAATGTTGGCAGATGTCTGAGGCCGGTACCTTCTCCAAAATATTATTTCTATCTAGTGACCATCTTCAAAGCCCTATTGTTCCCTATATGCATATATATATGTATATATATTTGTCTGTGTTTGTGCGTGTTTGTGTGCGTGTGTGTGTTTGAAATAAAGACGGAATCACAATATGCGAAACAGAGGCATGGTGTGACAATTTTCTAAGGCAACAGCTGGGTCCCTGAACAAATGGCCTAAACATCACATGCAATTGACAATCTGTAACTTTTCTTCAGGAACAAGGCAATGGAAATAAGCCACAAATATCTCTTTTCGTTTTCCCCAAGTTGCAATAGCTCTAAATTCCTAGTCATCGGACCTTTATACGCAACTTCAGAATGCGAAGCTCGAGAGATACTTGGAGCAGGCGCTGGTACCGACCGCTGCGGAAATAGCACCGACTAAAAGCCTGTAGCCGTTCGTGAAAGACGGACCGCCGCTGCCTACGCTAGAAACTGCCATTAAATTATCCCCCACAGTAATACTGCCAATATTACAGGATCAGATGGGGTGACGATGACATCGATATCGACTTTAGTTCAAATAGCGGTGGAAATATGTCGGCGTTTATCGTTTTTTTTCTGTAACAACCGTTTTCGTCTGTAGGCTTATACGGAGAACCTGCATGCTTCAAGCCGCTCCGAAGCTCTCCTTACAAGCTGCTTTCTCCACTTTCGTTAAGGTCAAGGTCAAGGGAAAAACCACATTTTCCAGGCAACAACCATCTCGTTGTTAAAGTTTTTGTGGCCTCATGCGTGATAGCTATAGTCGGACTGCGTCGCTTAAAGGAACGCCAAAAATAAATTGTCGTTATTTGCAACCGCAGATTGAGCCAAACGAATGTAATTTGTTATTTGAATAGTTTTCTGAAGGCAAAAATCTTCATTCACGTGAGACAGCCTCCAAGGCGAAGGCAGTAGCGCGGTGGAGTTCAAGGCCAGCGTACAAACTACTCTAATCCTGACCCCCAAGTTACTAATGAAAATTTTGTTCCTAACTCTGACTCTGCCTTTTGTTGAGGCACATGTAGTACATGTTGTAGTATCGCTAATAATGTGTAATAATTAAGTGCTGCAATGGGCAATAAAGAGGGACAAATTCTCACTGGCTGCGAGAGGCGGGCAAAAAATTTCAATGAGCTCCGACGAGCGGCGCGTTGCTCTAGACACCGAGATGAATGGATACGTGCGGGCTTTGGGATGCGGAGGCGATCTTTTCAGCAACTCCACGGTTGTGCTTTTCCGTTCACGATTTGTAAAAACTGCTTAGGCGTCCCGAAACAAGGAAAAATGACGGTGGTGTGCAGGAAAGGGGTCGTGAAATAGTCAGTGATGTAGAAAGTGCATCTTGCCTAGGCGAAACGTATTAATGAACCCCTGGCCTCTGTTCGCCTTCAGAGGATTTCAGACGGATGGCGTCATTATTGATTCTGTAGCTTACACGTCTTCAGCACCGTCTGCTCTAACATCAAGACGTCTACAACGTGGCTGGCGTCACTGGCCACCGGGCACGCATAAGCGGAAACATCACTGCATCAAAATCGCAAAGGCACTCAATTACGCCACAATGCTATCGCATATACTACACCATAGGAAGTGCTTAGTTGGCCAGATAGTGCTTTTTACACCAGTGTGGCGGCACTGGTGGTAAAATGTCTTTATTCTCAGGTCAGTCACCCAGCCGCGCATGGGCACAACGCTCTGAAGGCTGTGACAACGCTGTGACCTCAGGCTTTAGTAACCGTCCTGTTTATGAGATGGCATTTCCCTATGGAATTGGCGCACGATGGCGGAAAAATCATAGAAAACATTTTGTTATCTCCGGGACATACGAGGTGTAATATTAGACGTTAATATTACTACAACGTAACTAAAGCTACCGCAGTTAGAGGAGTGACGGTATACAAGATAATCTCGGAGTTCGTATAAAATCATTTTTACTCACGCGGATAAAACACACAAAAAAGATGTGATTGGGGATTTTGGGTCTCGTTTGTTTCCACCTGCACACCTGTTGTCCTGTCTGGTTCCCTCCGTAGAGAATAGCCAATTTAAATACAAGCTGCAGGTAAAAAAAACGCTTCCCCTTTTTAGAAACCTTCTTCAGGACAACGAAAAATCATGCGTCGCTACTAAAGCACCGGCGGCTGATTTCAAAGATAAACATTACGATCGCAGTACCTGCGGGCACGGCAGCGAACTGTGCACAAAAAGAACGAAACATATTTGCACCGTCGTAATTATTTTGGAACATTTTTATGTGTATATTTCTTTTCACTCGGCGAACGACTGCTGCCATGGGCAACCTAGTAATTTCCACATTTCGCACTAGCTTCACGGGCGTGTTCACGTAAACCCCACTGGGAGCGCCATCGCACTATCACTCCATCTCATCACAGGTTTTCTCTGCCGTTAAAGTTAGCCAGCAGCCCGCAACATTCGAGTTTAGCGTAAACCAGCTGAACATTGAAAAGAAAGGAATAAGTATTAACAAATATGTTTTCTATGTTCAGCTGGTTTCAGCTAAACTTAATATGCACCAACTAGCCCAGCAACAAACTCTCCCGCCCCAGTTACTCTCCTACATCGCGCGTCCTTCAAAGGTGAAGAAAACTTCATTATAAAGCAAAACTCGGAACAAAACAACTTTTTACGACATTTTATGATTTTCAGCAGGCGAGGGAAACACAAAAGAGAGCACTGACGTGTACTGGCTTTTTCTTTTGACACCCAGGGGTGTTTTGGTGCCGTGTTAGGCAGGAGATTTTCAGGATCATGCTTCACATGCAGTGGTCGCGTGCAGTTCCAAGGAATTACACGCATAAATACTTAAAAGAAATATTAGTGCGTTATTTTTGGATTAAAATTTAGTTCTGAAATTTTATATGCGGAGAGTGAGCTTAGGAGGGAGCGTTCCCAGGTACAAGGACAAGAAACAGTGTAATAGAATTCTTCTGAGAAGCGAGTGACCAGCCGACCAGTTCGTACCCCAAACACCGGATACAGCTTGTGGGGACTGTCCATTTGGCAGCCCGGAAAAAGGGCTTCCTGGGCATAAGAGGCCGCAGACAAAGGAGAGACTGCAACACCAAAGGGTGCTAAGCGAAGTGGTTTATTCCTCCAATCTGTTCCTCTTCTCTTCCGCCTGAAAGCGGGAAATTAATCTAGATTGTTCATTTCCGTAGTCGCAGATACTGTCATGGAAACCTTAACTTGGAACCGTGAACAATTCTCTATAAGAAACAGCGTCTGGCATGGAGACACGATCTTTGCAAATTTGTATGCGCCCTGTCTGGAGAGGGTATTGAATAGGACAGGTCACGAATATGAGTACATGAATAATATGTTTGCCGCCAGAGATTTGTAAGCGATGTCGCTTTGTTCGGTGAGCTTGACAAACTCTTCCAAAAAGCATGCTCAAGGACAAGGTATTAGAATACACAATGAGTTGAAGATGAATAACAAGAAGGAAAAGTAATGTATACATACACGGCGAAAGTGACATTACTCACCTGGGGAATGAAGTGTTTGAAAAGGTGGGGGAGAAACCTTGGCTAAGTTTTCACTACTAATACAAACAAGGAGCAATAAATCTGGCAGGGATTCGGCACGAAATGGATGACTTCCCCCGGCACTAATATTGATCAATGGTAGGCTTTGAGAATGCAAACATGGCTACAACTAATGCATATTAGGACTATGAGATACAGACCATACACTTGCACTTGGCCCCGTACTAAATCCTTGGAAAAAGGACTTGGGTCCGCCAACCTTTGCGTGGAAAGTACGATGACGGTAGTAAATAACTGTTTATTTTTCATCTTATCCCCCTTTTTATTTTTACTTTTCACTACCGGTCTCTCAAGGTGCCTTCATCGCTCCAGTTGGTTTTTGTACGGAGATGTTACCGCTATTCTGTCATCCCATCGTGATCAACATACAGTCTTTGCAATTTGTAGACTAATATGTTAGCCATCCAAGAACGGAGCTACTGTAACTGGCTGTCTATTACAGTAAAAAAACGGCTTTCGTTCTGTTTAACTTCTCTCAAAAACGTCACCAGCCTGCCGTCCAGGATCAGCAACCTGTGGGCGCAGTTTCTTGCACCTCGTCCTCCACAGAAGCCACGCCCACTGTAAACCACATGTAGTGACAGTGTCCCCGCCTCCAAACGCTCCGTTTAATATGTCGCCCGCCTGGCGTCCAGCGGCTTGTGGACTGGACAATTCCGCTGCAACCCGCCACTACACGGCAGAGGCTTGTTTCTCTGTGTGAGTTCGCGCACTCCCCAAGCATCGACCATCGAATGTAACCCTTAAGCTCCCCGCCCAAATCTTTTTGTCATAAGGTTTCCTCTAAACACGCTACTTTTGGTTGCGATAGCGCTAGCACATGATAGTGCACGAACGTGTACACTTTGTGTTGGAATGTAAACTTATATCAACTAACTCAGCTTTCTGTTTTGAAAGAACGAACTAACAGGGATACTTGGATAAGCAATATTGGGGACTACTCACCAGAAGTTCCAATTGATGCCTCCCGCTCCGTTTCGAAACATGACGACCATTGAATAGCCACTTCATCCAAGTTGCAAATGGACGTTGGATTAACTAGAGAGATTTTTTGCCTGGCCCGTCCGATTTTGAAGGACACATTCAGATGCATATTTAGGCAACTTGTCTTGCAATGTGTTTATAAGGGCATAACAAGGCGGAAAAACTTCCTCCGCAACATCGCAACGTAGTTCCGCGCAGCCCAATAACCAGCAACAACCACAGAAACAACAGCAGCAAAGGCTCTGCTGCGCACGCTGCATGTCGTGCTGAGAGTTGTAGTAGTTATTTATCGAGTAGTTATAGTAGTGGTTCAGGGCTCCGGGAAATATTCGCGATGCCAAAAACAACCCGCCGCCATCTTGCGCAAGCGTGAATGGGAAGGGAACCGGGGCCGTTGTTTGAATTTTTACTGCATAGAATCATCTTCCCATATCAATGAGCACATATACATTGCATATTAACATGGGGCATTGACCGAAAAGGACATACCCTAGTATCAGTTATACCAACCTTCCCCCCAATACTTGTCCGGAAATTTCGTTGTGATGCAGAACCTAAATAAAAGTGGTCGTAGGCGCCTCTAAGCACCCGCACCTAACTAAAATATATTATACAACCCATACTACGATGGGAATACGCCAAATTGACACTACGGAGCAAGTTTTCAATACAAATAATTCCGGAAATAAAAAAAAAACTGCAGCTTCCATTTGTGATGCAAGGCTGGAGAAACCGCGGAGTGGGGGGCGGATCTAGCGTCTGCTGGTTTTGCTAAGCTTTGCTAAGTTTTGGTGGGCCCTGCTAGGCTTTACAAAGTTGTGTTAGGTTCTGCAATGTTCTTGCTAGGCTATTCTAAGTGTTGAGGGGTTACGAGAAATTCAGGCGGGTGTAACAATGCCGTTCTGGCCGGTCCCCCTCACTGACAGTAGACTCCAGGGGCGAAGGAGCTAAGCCGGGCGCCAGCTCTGCTGTTTGTCCTGTGTTCCACCACGACCGCAATGTGTGCCATATGTTTGCGTTTAAGTAGACAAAAAAAGTATATGAGCTTTCAAACGGTATAGTAAGTAATGTGCACATGCCTATATGCCCCGTGTGCTCACAGTCGAACAGGCGCGAAAGCCGGCTTCATTGTTATAAAGCCCTGTTCGCGGTGGTTTATCTTTTACAGGCGGCGCAGTTTTTTTAATTTTTTCCTGACACAAGCGGACCAAGCTGATGCTTAAAAGCTTCCCCGTTAAAAAGGTCGAAAAGCTGGGCCTCTAACTCAGGATGCAATTGTTAAGAGCCACGACGCTACCCACTATGTCACTATACCGAAGAGAAAGTTCCGCTTAACAGTGTATCAAGAAGATTGCGACAGTGCTCAAAGCCAACTAGTAGAGGAAGCTCCTTGTAACAACCAGTGCCGGGCCTGTACAGACTTTTGTAACGAAAGGTAGCATTTGTCATGACATCGGCTCTTAGACCCACACCCACACATGTTGCAAGGGCACATGCCCACTCTTAAACAAGATTGCTACTGTTGAGCATTTTGAGGGGATGGAAAGATGATTTCCCAGTGAAGCCTAGCTTGTTGCAAGAGCGAAAAGTTTGTTCAATAAAGCCAGATTTTGTAAAATATTCGCTGTGAAGAGTATCTCATTTTAACGGTGAAGAAATTAGGCGCGCATTTCTAGGGAGGATGAAGTGAACTTCTAACATTGCCAATTGCCATCCCCAAATTATGTCTGTAGTGCTTGGGTGCTTATGCTAATTTTTCCGGGGCGATTTGCGCGTTCCTAAATTAGTAATTTGCGTTCACAAATACCGCCTCCCTCGTTAAATTATGGTCCCTGTCGAATCGCCGAAGTAGGGTAAGACGCTAAGTAAGTGGATCACGTTGTCCAGATTACTCGCAATTTCAACCAAGACAACCATGTCATAACGTACAAAATAGTACAAATGAAGCATGAGAGGTAAAAGTCAATATTTTTATTCTTGATATTGTATGAAAGCATATCGCGAAGAGGCAGGATGTCACTGGTAGTCGGCGCTATTGTCACGAACGGCGCATTGTGTTTGCTCTTTCGTTTACAAATGAACTACTACACTTCTGCTAAACAGTCAGTGCATAGGTTGCGTAGGTGTACGATAGTCTCCATAATGCTGTTCAAAATGAGATTTCCACAAAATCCCGTTTTTGTCCCTCTAAAAGATCCAAGCTCCATTGAAAACCCACAACCTTAGTTTTTTTTAAATAAATTTTAATATCCCGAATTCGGTAAGTGATACCCCGCCGCACAAATTAGTATCCACTCAACAACAACATTTTCTTCGAGTGCCATTTTTTAGACTAAGTAGCTAAGATCGCAAATGCGTGATTTCGTGGCGTTGTCCTTTCTTCTAGGGATGCTTACTTTGGCGGGATTTAAAATGCACCACATTAATTAGAGTTTCGAAATATAGTATCGGATTTGGCTGCGCTCGCATTGTTAAAAGCCACCTGGAGCATTAACGTTGCGTAACCGGGGTGCCTTCATCGTAAACAGGTCGGCCGAAATTGTCCATCCGCACAAGCCAACTGCGTAACTCGTTTATGTGTTCGAATTACTCTGCACAACTAAAGATCACTAAGCAATTTCTTTCTACAGACAAAGGTGGACTTCCTATGTCAAATTTGGGAAAACTACTTGGATCCTCATCATCGCCACCAATGGTACATCTATGTCCACAGGAGGACGAAGGCCTCTCCCATCGAGCTCCAGACACTCCTGCGCTGCGATGCTTGGGCTCCAAAGTGTCTTTTTTCATCCCTTCACCGAGTTAACTGCCTTTGCTTTGCGTCGTGTCCCCTATCTCAGTAGCCACTCTGGTCATCTGCCGGGAGAGTCATTTGTCCCATTACAGGACCAAGCGAAATCG
Organism: Haemaphysalis longicornis; assembly: GCF_048455015.1. Lineage (NCBI taxonomy): Eukaryota > Metazoa > Arthropoda > Arachnida > Ixodida > Ixodidae > Haemaphysalis > Haemaphysalis longicornis. The sequence goes on from NW_027526445.1 coordinate 139,142,252, forward strand.
CCCACTTTCTTTTAATGTGAGGTATGACATTCCCCCCTCCCCTCCCCCGATCACCCCCCTGATGCAAGACACTCTTTTCCTGTCTGTGAATTGAAATGACATTAAACCTAAAATTACTTTATTTCAGGGAACATGATTAGGTGCAAAATAAATACAGGACGAGGTCCCAAGGTTATAAGTAGAAAAGAGGTTTGTACAATAACTCAAAAATCAGCTGAGAGGGTAAAACGAAAGTTACATACTGACACTTCCCATTATTGTAATGACAATTGTTCATGTTACAGTTCTCTACGGTATGACAGATTGGGAAGTTTGATTCTGCTGATTTAAGTGGTCCCACAAGTGCAAGCAGGAACCCTACCGTAGTCAGTTTTTACTTGTTGCAGTAAAACGCTGTCGCGAGGAGTTTGGGTGAGAGATAGTGCTAGGAGTGAAAATGCATTAGTGCAGTCCGCAACGTAATACGTTGAACAACGAGGTTTCAGTTTGTGAGCTGGTAAAGACAGGAGAGGAGTAAAATGTTAAGTGTAATGCCCAAAAGGGCAGAAGACGATAATCGGGCAGAAAAAGTAATAGATTTTCAAGCACGTTTTCGGAGTTTTTTAAGCTACCAGAAATGAATACAATATTTGCTACTCCAAGATGATACACAGTAACAGAAATGGCGATGAACAAACGCGTAATACATTGTACAAATCTTTAAAACGAAACTAGGTTTTTGCAGTAAGTAGATAACGTATCCCATATGAATTTTTCTACAAATCGAATTTACGTGATAATAAAATTGAAGATGAGTATTAACAACTTACCCAGACAACAGAGATGATCAAATAACGCAAAGAAATCTGCATTGATGTAAAAATTAGTGACAGGCAATAGGTGTTTTTCATGAGTGAAACAAAAGAAAACAGTTTTCTTTTCATTAACTGACACCCGCTTACAGTACCACCATTCTTGAATGACTAATAATTCATTTTACAAATTGTACATGAGAGTTTGTTTATCAGCATGGGATGACCAAATCTGCGAACAGGCAGCAACTGGAGGGATGAAGCCACAAAGGGAGGTCATAAATGAAAAGCAAAAATAACAACAGATCTAAGATGGAGCCTTAAGAGTTTTCAATCCCATCGTTTTGTTTTCGTGCCAAGTGAGGCTGACCTAAGTTCTCTTTCCAGGGACTATGTATGGTGGCAAGTGCAAGTGTATGGCCCGTTGCCCATCGTTGTCCATACGCAATATTTTAGCCATTTTTGCGTTTACATAGGTCGCCTAGAATTCATCATTTTTAGTGCTGCCTGAAGTCGTCCATTCCGTGCCGACCTCCTGCAAGATTTCTTTCTCGTGGTTTGTATCAGCTGTGAAAACCTGGCAGACGTTTCTCCCCCGTCTCTTCAACCACTGCATTCCCCATGTAAATGGTGAGACTTTCGGCATGTGTGTATACATTACATTTCCTCCTTGTTACTCATCTTCAACTCTAACAGGGAATTCTGATGGCTTCTCCTGAAGCATGCTTTTTGGAAGTGTTTTCGAAGCCCACTCAACAGAGCGATGTGGTTTGCAAAACTTTAGTAGGTCATTTCTTGTCCATTTACTCGTATTCTTGCTTGTTCATTCAATACCCTCTGCAGACAGGCGGCAAACCAAGTTTGCAAGATCGTGTCTCCATGCATCATACCCCTTCCTATAGGGAAGTGTTCACAGTTCCTGCGTACGATTTCCTTTACAGTATCAGCGACTACGCGAAGGAAGAATCTGGATTATTTTCCCGCGTGCAGGCGGAATAGAAGACGAACGGATTGAAAGAATAAACCTCTTCATTTACAAACCCAGGGTGTTGCAATCTCTCCTTGGTGTGCGGCATCCTATGCCAAGTAGGCCTTGCTTCAGGACTCCCACCTCGACACGTTCCCTTAGCCGTGCCCTGTCTTTGAAATACGAACTGGTTGGTTGGTCACACGTTTCTCATAGGAAATGTGGGAAACTGTCTGTGTTTCCCATAACGGTAAAGACCCCACTGCACTCACTCTCCGCTAATAAAATTTTAGAATAGGATTTTTGTGAACTATAACGCACGAATTTTTGTTTTCCGGGTTTATGCTGTAGTTCATTCGCATTCACGCGACCACTGCAGGTGAACCTTGATACTGCGAATATGCTGCCTAACACTGCAGCGAATCACCGTTGGGTGACAAAGGGTGACAAAAATGTGACAAAAATGTTTTGTTGGTTGACAAAATGTATTATGCCATGCAGCTGTTTATTATATCACTAACACAGAAACAAGTACTACACCAGTCTTGATTTCCATGTGTCAGGATGGGAAAAAATTACGATAAAATTATATAAGATTTATTTCCCTTCAAGCGTACTATAAGTGGGACGTACAAAACGGTCCAGTAGGTGGGAGTTTCACGAGGCGAGTGTCCCAAAGTTGGGCCAATGTATTGCACTTGTAGAATATTAGTTTAAAGCACGAAATTTGATAATCAAACAATTTACGACTGCAGCAGAAGGTAAACAGGCCAAATATCTGATTATTTGTCCGTTGTGCTGGCGGGAGGTTACGCGTAGACGTAGAACAGCCGAATGCGACCAGTCTTGTGACTTCACTGGTCCACCGGATTGGGTTGTGTGTTACACAGATAGTCCGATCCTTACTACGCGGGGTGAAATAGACAGGTCTCTGTTTTTTTCACTATAATAAACCTCGAGTTCTTGAGTTTCATTCAGCTATATGGCTTTAAAGTATACTCAGTCATAAATTCCAAACAAACGGGGTCGGTTTAGTGGGATCCGTCGCGTGCCCCTGATTTGTAGGACATCCCTCTTTACAGAATTGAAGGTAACTGTTTTTTGTTTTCCTGGCCCACAGTAATTGTCACAGGTTAGGTGCGGGTGAGACAAAGAATTATCTCACTAAAGCAACTCTCTTTTCCCTTACACATTGGTAAAGGGAGGAAGCAGCGCATTGCTGTCCTGGGCGGCTGACCGCACGCGTTTGACCGCAACAGTCAAACAGCATGGTGCCTTCAGGCAATATAATTCTCAGTTCTATGTCCTGCCATTGTTATTCTGTACATTCTTTTGTATTTTTGGTTGACCAAATATTTCCCACGTTAAAGGAAAACTTCGTCTCGAACGCTTTCATACTCAATATACAAATTAAGTATGAGTCAATATTACTTTGGGAGGTGGAGCAACCATATTTCCTGAAAGAGTACAATTTTTTCATTAAATTTGAAGGTGCCTTGAAGACACAATACAAGTTTGTTCTATTTGAAAGATTTCGTGTGGTATAGTGCCCCCACCGTTTTTTAGGCAGAATACAATGCCGTGTTCAGTGAGAAATTTATCAGCTTATTTTAAAATTTAGAGACTCCTACCAAATCGTTTGCTTTCGTGACGTCCGCAATGAATTCATGAGGGCGAGCGTTCAAACTTACTTCCACTGCGTCATTTGTCTCTGAAGCCTTGCTTAACGTCAGTCCTCTCATATAACGCCAGCACAGAAAGCCGCGGACCGTTGCACGCCGTTGCTTTGTATTTGACCGTATTTTTTGGTGGCTTGTTTTTATAACGGTAGAAAGTAATCATTTCTTGGAACATGGAGTATGCTCGACAATAGGGCCACGTAAGACACCGTCGATAACGCCAATAGGCCAGTGACGTGTAAGAAAACTCTAAAGCGGCGGCGCGCTGTGTATCTAAACAAGCATTGTGCGCCCAGTACCAACCGCAGCGCGCTTCGGTACTTTTATGTTTGCGTGTATTTCCGTAAGTTTCGTTGTTTGCCACACAATTTTTATAGCTGTAAAATAAATATCCATTACATTCAATCTTAACGAACACGTTCAGCAAGCTATCAAGCGATGTTTAATTTGCGTTTGCTTTTGCCGGCCCCTGCCAATCACATAGCTCTCCTTATGCCATCATAGGTTCTGTTGCGGGAAATGAGCAGGTCGGTCGCATTACCATTTCCTTGTATCCTAATTACATAACTTACTTCAGCGAAGTGGGCGTTAAAAGAGTTGTCAGTATGATTATAATGAGGCATTCTTTCTAATGAACCAAACTTGTGTTTCGTTGTCATGGCCCCTTTAGGGACTCAATCGATCAAAGGCTGTGGGTAAGTCGCCGTAAATTCCTTTGTTTTAAGATACTTTTGGAGTCTGTTTTGTAATAATATTGATATTTGTTACAGTAATGAAGTCTGTATTGAGGCGCAGCTACAGAACCCATTTAGAAAAGAATGATGCAAAGTGCATTTGGAGAGATATTTCACATAATTTAATATATGAACTGTGGAAAAGCCGACGAAAAACGGGTAGTATTGATATATGGCAATAATTTTTAAGGCGTTGTTCTCAACATCTTCAAGATGTAGTATTGCGTTCGCTGTTTGCATTCATTTTGTAAGTAGTGTTCCATCGAAAAAAATTTGTTTAAATATCTCAGGTAACAATAAGTTTGTATCTACAAGAATTGAAAAGAGTGTAATTATAACTCATTTTGATTAACGGAAGTGGCCGTATACGTCAATTAATCCCCCTCCATATATCCATTGCCACTTGGGAATCCCACATTTGCTCCCACCAAATATTTTGTAGAGGTTATTCCTCATTTGTTGCTTTATGACACAAGAGGTGAACAGTTAGCTGCACTGGGTAACGATTAATATTTCTTTAGACCGGACAGAGTTTGTCAAAATGTCAGAATCAATACCAATGCTTACATCCCTCGATCTCTACTACAACAACCTAATAGCTTATTTTATTCGAATGGAGGAGTGCAAATGAGTAGAAAGTTGCGGTTTACAAATATTTATATAAAGCAAGGCGCGCTTGCTCATGCTCTGAACAATAAAAAAGCATTTTAACAAAACTTTAAAAGCTCTTTTGCAGTTGCCAAATTTCTTCTTATTTGCAAAAGCCGCATCCACAATGTAAATGGTCTTTATTTTAAATAATAGTTTTTTTGAGAACGTTTTTAAATGCAAATAATATTTTGAAATAGCAAAAAAAGCCTGTTTAAAGGTTTAAAACAGTGTTAGAAACAAACATACAGTTATTCTTACCATAAATGCAGTACAAGTAGTAAAAAGATTATAACCTTGCCTGGCTACACGCAAAAAGTACTGGCCTGAACAAAACTAAGAAATTTCGATTGAACCTGGCCTGCTTTCACCGCTGACATCTTTATCGCTTGTTTTAAACGCCGTTATCGGTTAGTAACTCGCAATAAAACATTTAAAATCCTATGCCTAACTTCGAGGATAGTACCGAAAGAAATAGTAGTACTAAAGAAGTGTAATGGCGCAATCAAGCGGCTTCTTTTTAATTCTCCTCCTGATGAGTCTCAGAGAGGGTAGGAGACATTGGTCACTGGGGATGGGTAAGCAGCAAGGAGCTTTCGCTTGGTGACTTGCGGATACGAATAATATTTAAAGAGAGAAAGGTCATAAAAGCGAGAAAGCCACTTGGGGGAGGGTGCCGTAACTTTATTTAACGCTTTTTTGGCGATATTGTGAGGGGGGAGTGGCTTCAGCACAGGGGATGTTGGTAACTTAGTGAAGGCACGCGCTGTCTAAGCTCGAGCGGTGTTGGCTCCTGTGCTCGTTAAAGAACCAAACTTAGTGAAAAGAATGTTCTCCGACGATGTGTTTAGGCTGTTGTTCTGTTAATCAAATTTACAGATTTTAAGATTTTATCTCTTATTTACATACTTATTTATTTACTGTGCTTGAAATTTATTGCGTATTTTTAAGATGATTGTATTGTTCTTTGCCTGATTTTGCGTCGTTTTTGCTCATCTACAAATATGGAATTCGCGCCTGCTTCGAAATCACAAATTGTGTGAAGAAAAGAGCGACAGGACCAGGCGCCGGGTTACTTTGCGACTGTGAAAGCCACGAGCCACTAAGGCAATCTCACGATGGCATCCCTCTTGGCGAGCCGTGCTTCTTTCTCTTCATTCAACAATGTGCTCAAGCGTTTGATATGTTAGGGTAGTGAGATAGCCTGCTCCGTACGAGCTTTGACGTGCGCTCCTTGGCTTCATCCTTCAATAGTGGCCCATTTTTAGCGCCAGCCTCGCGCTCAGTTGGAACGAACTTGGACAGTGTATATGACAGTGTCTCGCATCGTTGCACCCCGTTCATCATCAGCTCATCCACATATCCCGCGAACAACACAGGGCATGGGAGCAAGTTTTTTAATAATTGAACGCATTAATATTTATTATACATGTAGCATTTACTGTAATCTTGCCTGGCCCTGATTCTAAACCGATTATTATACATGTAGCATTTACTGTAATCCAGCCTGGCCCTGATTCTAAACCGACCACTCAAAATTTAAACGCCAGGAAATGAAAAACAATTTCTTGAACGAAAGGCGGCTAAAATAGGCAGGGATGACAAGAGTGGCCAAACGGAACAGAGAGAGAGAGAGTAAACTTTATTCCATTTGCCAGCTGTGTAACTTAGTCGTCGGCCGTGAGCCCTTGTGCTCTGGCAGCGTCGTCAGCCAGCTGGACGGCCCAGTGTTGATCTTCCAGGCTGGAGCTGAGCAGCACGGTCTCCCACTGCTCACCGTTAGTGATTGTGCGGCAATTTGTGATCGCCTGCGGACACTGCCATAGCATGTGCGCCGGGTCCACTCGTTCCTAACATCTATGACACTGGCGGGAATAGCGCCCTGGGTAGCAACAGCTATACACTAGGGGATTTGGGTACGAGTGGATCTGTAGCAGTCGCCAGACCACCTAATGCCGTTTACTGAGGGATGGGTGCGCGGGTGGGAAGCGGGCCATGCCTAAACGTATGTCCGCGTTCTAAACGGAACAGGAACATTTTTTTCCGGGGAAGTTACACGGTTTGATACCTGTCTATAAGGGACTCGTGCAGACATTTAGCAAAGGCCCTGGCATGGCCAGTGTGAAAGTCACACATCTGGTTTAGGATGCTCCGCCCCATGATCACGATGCCCTGAAGCCTGGGCCTATTGCAGCCACCCAGTAGAAATGAGTTCTACGGGATGTATCCAATGTCCCGGCACCGCATATCTTTCATTGGCGGCGCGGAGCTTCTTCTTGATGCGTGCGATATGCATACAATGAAGCCCCGTCAGTACATGCCGTGATACTTGTAGCTACTCGTAGCTGATAACGTTTATAAAGTTCAGGACACTTACCCTTTACAATGTACCAGATGTCGAAGTAATGCCTTATTCCAGGCCGCTCTAGCCTGCAGTGCCGCCTGAGGCTATGGTGACTGTCTGAAGAACTCGAGTGAGCCACAAGAGCTGCATTATACCCGGAGCCAGTGAAGTTAGCTGTGCTAAGCACAGTTTTTTAGCAGGGTACTTGTTAGCTGTCCTTGCTAACGTTCCGATAGGATTGGTTTTTGTTGCTTTTGGTAGATGGAGAAGGCTAACGTTGTTTGGAAGGCCAAAGAGATATTTTGAATGGAGCTCAGTGACCATTAGGCAAACTTAGAGCAGGGGTGAATGACGCATCAAAAGGATATATCTGCTAAAGCTCCTTACTACGCACCGTAGGTGAGCTAAATATAAATTCTGAGTGCAGTGCCTCGGTACGAGCAGTCTGGTTTTTTTTTCTGTATTCAGTAGCACAGCTGTTGTGCTGTAGAGCCCAAAATTGTGGTCTCGATACCCGTCATTGCGGCTGCTTTTGGGCTAACACTCTTGGACGCATCGGTGTGTCCCTTGTGAAATGTGAGGGTTAATCACTATTTATCCCTTCAACAATTACAAAAGACTTCATGAGACACATTGATGGCGGATTTTTGTCTCCAGGCCAACCTTCATATGCACTGTTCACCCATCTTTAATGGCCAGAATAATGATCAGCAGCTGCACCATGTTTCTTGATTTCCCCTACGGCGCTTCCTTTCTCTCGAATGTGGCACCCGTTAATGCCTTGTGCGTTGCTCCATGTGAGCCACACGATTTGTGGCTGCGGGCGAAGTGCGTGGCATGCGCATAACACGCACTACGGTGCTGTTTATGCATATTTGCGATATGTTGTCCGGTGCCCCTTTTATTCTCATCATATGTGACGAGCGTTCTGTTCCTATCAAGCAATAAAACCACCGCGGCAATTATTTTTTTCTTGGGGAAAACAGATCAAAATATAGATTGATTGATTTTGGGGTTTAACGCGCCGACGCAACGCAGACGATGAGGCGCAGCGCAGTGGAAGGCTCCGGATTAATTTTGACCACCTCGGGATCTTTAACGCGCGCCGAAATCTCGTACACATGGACGTTTTTGCTTCTTGCCTCCAACAGAAAAGCGGCCGCCGCCACCGGGAATTGAACCCGCGACCTCGTGCTCAGCAGCGTAACGCCTTAGCCACTGAACCACCGCGGCGGATGCAGATCAAAATGAAGAGGTATGCTAAAAATAATAAAGTGCTATTGAAAAGCTAATATGTGTTTCAGTCCTTTCAAGTTCTTTCCACACACAGCGCGAGCATTGAGCGCTCTGTTGGAGGACCACGAGGTGCGTCAGCTGCTGTGGGCTCCTTGCGGGGATGATCTTAACCACACTGATAATGTCTGGAGAATAATGAAAATGCAACTCACCAAAATATGAGTGCTGGAGTGTAGTCGGAGAGGTATGCGAACGTCTCCGCTCCCGCCCAAAAATTGTAAACTCTCTTTATGAGTCGCTTCCCCGACGGATTGGTGATGTAATGAAAAACGATGGCATCTTTTCACACACATAGTCGGCTAGTAGAAAATCACTCGCAGTATCGCCTATATTTCTTTAATAAGTGAATAAACCATCGCTGTTGTTTTCAGTTCTTGATATTACCTGCACGTTCTTCACAGCGCACACTTGCCGATATGTGAATTTTCTTTATAGGACATGACTGAAAATAAAAAGAGTGCCAGACATCACATAAGGATGAAAGGCGCTGTTGTGTGAGATAAGCGCCTGTTACATACTTTCGGCAGCTGCTAAAAATCGTTCCGCCCGATCAGAGCACCACGCAAAGCGCCGCCGGGTGCCCCCTTCGAGAGGAACGAAGCGCTCAGCCGAGATCGGTAAAACTTATATGCATTTACGAGGCGAGAACGCGCATGCGCCCTGATCTCTCTACAGCATGCACTCGGACGGAAGGCGTAGCGCCTATGTTATCGCGCACCGCTCCCTTTGTCCGATTTATTTTGTGACTGTTAGTACATCTTTCAAGCAAGCCCTGCAGTAATGGTAAGCTGTAACTTAGGCAGCTTTCGGCTCTTTCTCTTTAAAGGCTGTGATTCATAAACTGTATCCTCTCAAAAAAGAGAAAAGAAAACTGTGAGCACCATTCGCAGGGTTGAAGTAGTTCTACTCCCTAGGCATGTAGAAGAAACAGGAAACCTGTGCGCCTTAGTAGTATATGAAGCTTTGAGCAAAAAAAAAAGTTTGGAGTCACTCACTTCGCAGTTGAAGAAAAATTCTTCATGAACAAGGACGAATTTTTCTTCAACTGCGAAGTCTCTGAGGAAGCTGTTTAGCTTTCCACCACAAATAAATAAAAAGAAATGAGAAAACAAGAAAACACGTGCCATGGTACAGAAACGACGGATTGTGGTGTTGTTCAAACATAAAATAGTTACGAACATAACAAAGTTAGAGGGTATGGCCGAAAAAAAAATAAGAAATGATTGAAAAAGCGTGAAAACGATTCGTGGGAAAAAATGCCCGAATGCATAGTCGCAACTAAGTAGAGTCCATTGTTTGAACTCAGCAAGAGTTGCATCTAGCTTTTGGAGTCAGACAGACAAGGCCGTTTTTTGGTCAAAACTTCGTTGGCATTGTTGAAGAGCCGTTCCCCGGAAGCGCCTGAGGGTACTGACGTGTTGTACTTGAAAAAAAGTTGGTTCAGTCCCTCGAAGTTCTTCATCTGCGACAGCGGGTAGTCAATTAGTACCAGCAGGTACCACGACAGCTGATCCTGTGCCTCGGCTTGAAAGGCTTGCTGGAAAGGAACATAAATCATCGGCAGCGGACGAGGTGGCAAAATCTGCGCTGGATGGCTCGGTCACCGCAGCCAGCTTTGCTTTATGTCGTTGGTCGCCCTGTCTCGCATAGACCTGTCTCGGATCTATGATAGCTTAAACCTTGGGATAAAGCAACTGACGACAACGAGCTCGCGCTTTCCGTTGAGGGGTACAAACCTGCAATGCCGAACAATTCCTGGTGACCCGGTGACCCTGCAATCTCGGTGACCCTTCGAATGACCTCACAGCGAGAGCAACTCCCTCAAAAACAACGCACCCGCCGCTCGCGCACAGAAATACGGTAATTACCCCTGACAATATACGGTGATTCCTCACCGCCGCTCGGACGCAGGAACCTTCCCCCGGCAGGGAACAATTCTATCGTCTAGACGCGCATCCTGGCCTCCCCAGAAAAACGATAAAAAAATTACACCATCTTCCCGTAGGGGAACCCTGAGTAGTATGCGAAGCAGGCATGGGGTCGATTCAAGTGGCCATTAGTTTTCAGTTCGTCGTTTCCGTGAGGTTGAGGTACGTAGCTACCGTTGTATTTACCATTTTGTTTCCATGATAACTACCACACTTTTCACTTACTTGAACTACGAAATGGGAGATTGCGTTGACCCCATGGCTGTTTCGCATACTACTCAGGATTTCCCTACGGGAAGAAGGTGTGATTTTATTGGAGGGGGGTGGTGGTGTTAGAGTGGAGAGGCATTAAAGAGAGAGAGAAGTTGTACGTGGTATGAGTTCATCTTTATTTAGCATTATCATCATCATGTTCAACGTAGGAGATGTCGAGCTGTGGTTGCCGTTCCGCTTTGATTATGACCGCCTTGTGGTCTGTGAAATGTAAAGTCAAGGGCTGTTGTAGTGGATGAAACCTAAACTTTCTGAAGAAGAGGTCGATGCACGTTCCCCGGGTGGTCATGGGCTGGTGTAATTACGGCCTGCCGAGACTTGCCGACGCACGTCGCTGCCGACGACGATAAAATGTCGAAGGCGCATGAAGCGTTCTCGTCTCGTGCCGGCCCAGGAAGACACCGGCAACACTGTCGCTCCAGGAGCCATTAAAGGGTAAGACACCATCGGGCGTTCCACAAGCCGAGCATGCGCACTGGTGTTGTGGACGCCGCAACAACGACAACGAGAAGGGAGGAACATAGCCCCGGCCATGGGAGGCTTCGCATCTGAAAGTGAAAAGAATTTTCGCGGATGCACGTCCCCCAAGCTCAACCGGCATGAAAGTCAGCGCAAGCTGCGGCCCGTTGCGTGGTCATTCTTTTGCCTTTGACCTTCGGGGAATAACGTTCCGCTGAAGGGTGGGCAAATTGGTCAGCTAGGTGCCTTAGATACCTGAATCGAACAGAATAATAATGCTCTTACAAAAGGGGGGCATCTCGATTCGCAACAACCCTGCCTGCCCATACCAAAAGCTGTTACTTGAAAGCAATTCCCTTCGTTACTTTTGTAACTTTTTTTCTCCTCTCTGGCTCCTAGCCGATTTCTCCCTAGCACGCGCACTCGCCTTCCTCGAACTTCGGAATTTCCTCTTTCTATCTGCTTTACACAAACACGCAAAAAGGAAAAAGGAAAAAAGAAAGAAAACAGAAAAGAAATCTTTGGATCTACCGCAAAGCTACCCCTGCATCGTACCTGCGGATACCCCTTGTATTCCTCCATGAACGCTGGCCTTGTCACCCGGAATTCATCGGACTATAGGGGCTGTTGTTGTTTATGACTTTTCTCTCTTACACGCGGTTTAGTAGCCTTGCAATCGCCCCCGCAATGCGCCCCCCTCTCCTCCCCTTCTGGCCCCAAACTTCCGGGAATCCTCGTTTGAGGTCACCCGGCACCACCGCAGCCCACCTTAAACCATTCCCCCTGTTTCCCCCCGACCTTCTGGTAGTCTTCCGTCTTTCTCTCTTGCGGGATCCTGTCGCAACAACCACACCTCCATTTCTCTCTCACTATTTCGCTCCTTTCAACCGACCGTTGACCCACTCCGCTTTCCTCCGTCCAGCCTCGCTCTAAACAACCTTCATCGTCTCTCTCCAACTCGATCTCTATTTATAAGACAGTGTGCCATATATCAGCCCCGATGCCTTGAAAATGAAGTCCCCTTGTCGAAACGTTGGCAGAGGTCTGAGGCCGCTGCCTTCTCCAAAGTGTTATTTCTAACTGGTGACCTTCTTCAGAGCCCCACTGTTCCCTATGTGCATAAATATATATATATATATATATATCGAATCAGAATTGGAAATGAGGGAGTCGTTGAAATAAGAGAGAAATAAGGGCTGGCAGTCAAGAAAACCTTGGAAATCAAAGGGGAGGTTGTGGTAGGTCATTAAACAGATGAAGAATTTGGAAAGAAAAAGGAAAGTGGAGAAACTTTCCATACAATCCGTGTTACAAGAGACAGTTTCCTAGAATTCTTATGAGAAGAGAGTGGCTAGCCCACCAGCTCGTACTTCAACCACCGGATACAGCTTGCGGAGGCTGGCCAGTTGGCAGCCAGGAAACAAGGTTTCCTGGGTATAGGATGCCACCGACAAAGGAGAGACTGCAACATCCTAGGTTTTAAACGATGTGGTTTATTCCTCCAATCCGTTCATCTTCTATTCCACCTGGAAGCGGGAAATTATTCTAGATTCTTCATTTCCGTAGTCGCGGATACTGTCATGGGAATCTTACTTTGGAACCGTGAACAATTCTTTATAAGAAAGAGCGTCAGGCATGGAGACACGATCTTTGAAAATTTGTCTGCAGCCTGTCTGGAGAGGGTATTGAATGGGACAGGTCAAGAATATGAGAACATGTATAATATGTTTGACGCCAGAGATTTGTAAGCGATCTCGCTTTGTTCGGAGAGCTTGACAAACACTTACAATAAGCATGCTCCAGGACAAGGTAATAGAATACCCATTGAGTTGTAGATGAATAACAAGAAGGAAAAGTAATGTATACACACACGCCTAAAGTGTTACTAATCACCTGGGGAATGAAGTGTTGGAAGAGGCGGGGAAGAAACCTTGACCAAGTTTTCACTACTAATACAAAGCACGAGAAATAAATCTGGCATGGAGTCGGCACGGAATGGATGACTTCCGCCGGCACTAATACTGATCAATGGTAGGCTTTGAGAATGCAAAAATGGCTACAAATTATGCCTATTGACGACTATGAGATACAGACCATACACTTGCACTTGGCACCGTACTAAATCCTTGAAAAAGGACTTAGGTCTACCAACCTTCGCATGAAAAGTACGATGATGGTAGTAAATAACTGTTAGTTCTCCATCTTAGGCCTCTTGTTATTTTTACTTTTCATTACAGGTCCCTCTAGGTGCCTTGATCGCTCCAGTTGCTTACTGTACGGAGATGATACCGCCATTCTGTCATCCCATCGTGATCAACATACTGTCTTTGCAATTTGTAGAATAACGTGTTAGCCACCCAAGAACGGAGCTACTGTTACTGGCTGTCTATTAAAGCCAAGAAAACGGCTTTCGTTCTGTTTAACTCCTCTCAAAAACGTTACCAGCCTGGCGTCCAGGATCAGCAACCTGTAGCCGCTGTTTCCTGCACCTCGTCCTCCATAGAAGCCACGTCCACTGTAAACCTGATGTAGTGGCAGTGTCCCGGCCAAAAAAAGCTGCGTTTCATGTGTCTCCCGCCCTGCGTCGAGCGCCTTGTGGACTGGACAACGCCGCTGCAACCCGCCATTACACGGCAGGAGGCTTGTTTCTCGGTGTGAGTTCGTGCACTCCCCAGGCATCGACCACCAAATGTAACCTTTAAACTCCTCGCCCCCATCTTTCTTCGCGTCATAAGGTTTTATCTAAACACGCTACTTCTGGTTGTGACAGTGCTAGCGCATGATAGTGCACAAACTTGTGCCTTTTTGTGGTGGAATATAAACTTATACCAACTAACTCAGCTATCTGTTCTGAAAGAACGAACTAACTGGAGAACTTTTAGAAGCAATATTAGGGACGACTCACCAGAAGTTCCATTTGAAGCCTTCAGCTCTGTTTCCAAACACGACGACCGCTGATTAGCCACTACATCCAAGTGTCAAATGGACGTTGGATTAACTAGAGAGATTTTCCGCCTGGCCCGTCCGATTTTGAAGGACACACTCAGATACAACTTTAGGCAACTTGTCCTGCAATGTGCTTATAAGGGGATAAGAAGGCGGAAAAACTTCCTGCGCAACATGGCAACGTAGTTCCGCCCAGCCTAATAACCAGCAACAACAACACAAACAACAGCGGCAAGAGCTCTCCGGCGTACGCTGCATGTCGTTTTAAGAGTTGTAGTAGTTATCTATTGAGTAGTTGTAGTAGTGGTTAAGCGCGCGGAAATATTCGAGATGCCAAAAACATGCCGCTATCTTGCGTAAATGTGAATGGGAAGCATCCCCCATATCAATGAGAACATAGACATTGCATATTAATATGGCATATTGACCGAAAAAGACATACCCTAGTATCAGTTATACCGACTTCCCCCAATACATGACGGGAAATTTTGTTCTGATGCAGAACTCTAATAAAAGTGGTCGTAGGTGCCTCTAAGCACCCAAGCCTTATCTAAAATATATTATACAACCCATACTACGATGAGAAGACGCAAAATTGACACTACGGAGCACTTTTTCGATAGAAAAATTGCCCGAAATAAAAAAACCGCCCAGCTTGCACTAGTGATGCAAGGTTGGAGAAACGGCGGAGCGTGGACCTAGCCTGCGCTTGTATTGCTAAGTTTTGGTTGGTCCTGCTAGGCTTTACAAAGTTTTCTTAGGTTTTGCAATGTTCTTGCTAAGCTAGTCTAAGTGTTGAGGGATGAGGAGAAATTCAGGCGGGTGTAACAATGCCGTTCTCGCCGGTCCCCCCCACTTACAGTAGACTCCAGAGGCGAAGGAGCTAAGCCGGCCGCCAGCTCCGCTGTTTGTCCTGTCTTGCACCACGAGCGCAAAGTGTGTCTATTGTTTGCGTTTAAGTAGACCAAAAAAGTATGCGACCTTTCAATCGGTATAGTAAGGGATGTGCACATGCGTATATGCCCCTTGTGGTCCCAGTCGAGCAGGCGCGAAAGCCGGCTTAATTGTTATAATGCCCTGTTCCCGGTGGTTTATCTTTTACAGGCGGCGAATTTTTTTATTTTTTTTCCGAACACGAGCGGACCAAGCTCATGCTTTAAAAGCTTCCCCGTTAAAAAGGTCGTAAAGCTGGGCCTCGAACTCAGGATGCAATTGTTAGAAGCCACGACGCTACCCACTATGTCACGATACCGAAGAGAAAGTTCCGCTTAACAGTGTATCAAGAAGATTGCGACAGTGCTCAAAGCCAACTAGTAGAGGAAGCTCCTTGTAACAACCAGTGCCGGGCCTGTACAGGCTTTTGTAACGGAATGTAGCATTTGTCATGACATCGGCTCTTAGAGCCACACCCACACATGCGGCAAGGGCACATGCCCACGCTTAAACAACACTGTGACTGTTCAGCATTTTTTTAGGAAATGGGAAGATGATGCCTAACTTGTTGCAAGAGGGAAAAGTTTGTTTAATAAAGCCAGCTTTAGTAAAATATTTGCTGTGAACTGAATCTCAGTTTGAGTGTAAAGAAATTGGGCGCGCATTTCTTGGGATGATGAAGTGAGCTTCCAACATAGCCAATTCCCATCCCCAAATTATGTCTGTTGGGCTTGGGTGCTCATGCTGAATTTTCCCGTGCAATTTGCGCGTTTTTAAATTAGAAATGTGCGTTCAAAAATACCGCCTCCCTCGTTAAATCATGCTTCCTGTCTAATCGCCGAAGTAGGATAAGACGCTAAGTAAGCGGATTACGTTGTCCAGATCACTCGCATTTTCAACGAACACAACCATGTTATAAAGCACAAACTAGTACAAATGGAGCATGAGAGGTAAAAGTCAATATTTATAACCTTGAGATTGCATGAAAGCATATCGCAAAAAGGCGCGATGTCACTGATAGTCGGTGCTACGGCCACGAACGGGGCATTGTGTTTGCTCTTTCATTTACATACGAACTACTAGACTTTTCTAACAGCCTGTGCATAGGTTGTGTATGTTGCCCTTAGTCTTCACAATGCTGCTTCAAAATGAGATTTCAATAAAATCACGTTTTTGTCCATTTAAAAGATCGGAGCTCCGTTGAAAACTTACAACCTTAGTTCTTTTTAAATAAATTTTAATATCCCACATTTGGTAAGTGATACTCCGCAGCACAAATTAGTATCCGTTCAGCAATAACATTTTCATCGACTGCAAATTTCTAGACTAAGTAGCTAAGATCACAAATGCGTGATTTCGTGGCGCTGTCCCTTCTTCTAGGGATGCTTACTTTCGCTGGTTTTAAAATGCACCACATTGTTTAGAGTTTCAAAATCTAGTATTGCATGTTGGCTGCGCTTGCATTGTTAAAGGCCACCTAGAGCATTAACGTTGCGTAGCAGGGGCGCATCCAATATAAACAGGTCGGCCGAAATTGTCCAAGCGCACGAGCCAATTGCTTAACTCCTTTATTTGTTCGAATTACTGTGCACAACTAAAGACCACGTGGCATTTTCTTTCTACAGACAAAGGTGGAATTCACATGCACATTTTAGGAAAACTCTTTGGATCATTCAACGCCACCACATGGTATATCTCGGCCTGCAGCAGGACGAAGGCTTCCCCCATCGACCTCCAGACACTTTTGCTTTGCGATGCTTCGGCTCCAAAGTATCTTATTTCATCACTACATCGAGTTAACTGTCTTCGCCTTGCGTCGTATCCCGTATCTCGGTAGCCACTTTGGTCATCTTCCTGGAGAGTCATTTGTCCCATTACATGACCAGGCGAAATCGCCCACTTTCTTTTAATGTGAGGTACGACATTCCCCCCCCCCCCCCCCCCCCCGCCGATCGTCCCCCCTAATGCAAGACACTCCTTCCTGGTCTGTGAACTTAAATGACATTGAACCTAAAATACCTTTATTTCAAGGAACATGGTATAGGTGTAAAATAAATATTGGAGGACGTCTCAAGGTTATAAGTAAAAAGGAGGGTTGTACAATCGCTCAAAAATCAGCTGAGAGGGTAAAAAGAAAGTTACATACTGACACTTCACATTATTGTAATCACAGTTGGTCATGTTTCAGATTTTTTCGGTATGACAGATTGGGAAGTTTAAATCTCCTGATGTAAAGGGACACTGAAGTGAATTTGTCAAGCTCCCGTTTTTGCTTGCACTGCGTAGACTGGCTCAAATTAGCACACTTTTCATCGTTTATCCGGTTGACAAATCGGTAATTATTTTACAAAGCGCGAAAGAAGAAAAACTACCATGCGTGGTTTGCGGCGGCCGCATAAACTAAGGCTGTGACGTTGAGAGGAGGGGCGCCGTGATTGGACGATGCCCAAGGTTAGCAATCACACAAGTTTCGGTTTCGGTTTCGGTTCTGTAAAACATAACCAATGGCTTTGTTGGATGGGCATTCTCAATATCTCAGTAATCATCGTACCGCGCTTCTGCCATGCTGTCGGGTATAAAATGCGTAAGATAAGCCTCCCAGGACGGCTTGGAATCGTAGCATTCACTACCCGAGGCCTACGCTGTGCATGAACGCCCTCCGCGTCCCCGCAGACGCTCAAATGCCATGCGCTTTTCCCCCATATTTGGAGCTTGCCGCACTCATGCCTGTATCGTAAAAAGCGTGCTCGCACCAGGCCAAGGGTCTGTTGATTCTGGCCTGTGCCCACTGCCTGCAAGCAGTCGGTGCTTATGGCAACAGCACGCCAACGAGAACTCGCTAGCGCGCCAGTGCCAGCCTGCGCGCGTTTTGTGAACTAGTTCGTGTAGCCATGAACGTTGCGGCCCCAAAAAAGGTGAACTCAATATAGAAAACATCGGCGGAAAACAAAAAAGTTAACTTACAAAAAAAAAAAAACCACGTACCCGCGGGGATTCGAACTCGTGACTCGCAAAACATTTGGAGTTTCATGAAATCCCAGCGCCCCAGACTGCTAGGCCACGGAGCGGGACGCCATTCCGTTGCTAATATAGGGTATATATTGTACAACCGGTTTACACTTTTATTTAGTTTTGGCATTTCAAGCCGCTTAGGTGACTATTTGTTGTACTGCGATCGTGCAGTAAGCGTCGCCCGAGTTTCCACAGTAGCTCACGTCTAGCAATTGCATTTCGTAGACGGAAAAGCGTTCGCAGATGCGTAGTCGTGCTGCTGACCGCTGTGCTTGTTCGCCCAGCGCAAAAAAAGTGCTTCCCGCGCCCTAGTTTTACGCTGTACGGTAAAAATATCAGTTGATTTTATTTGCTTAGTAC
This sequence comes from Haemaphysalis longicornis, assembly GCF_048455015.1. Taxonomy (NCBI): domain Eukaryota; kingdom Metazoa; phylum Arthropoda; class Arachnida; order Ixodida; family Ixodidae; genus Haemaphysalis; species Haemaphysalis longicornis. Next base: position 139,160,622 of record NW_027526445.1, read on the forward strand.
CTATATTGACTTCGCTGACTCTTCTCCCGCCTTCAAGAGGCCTTATATTTTCATACTGGCGTACCAGTCAGCGAAGCGTCGCATGTGCAGCGCTTGTGTGAAGCGACCTTGACTTGGAGCTAGATACAGTGTACAAACAAACCAAGTAAAGAAAGGCACATTCTTCCATTCACAAACGTGTCCTGGCTTCGTTTCAAATAAGCGAACGAATTTCGACCAAGCAATTTTTTTTTAACCTCCTTGATTGCGACGACCCGCCGGCGGCCGCCGGACGAAACGCTGGGCCGACTGACTCTGTCGTCCGGGGAGCCGTGCAGTAGCGCAGCCGTGGCGCAGCCAATTGCCAGCTCATCCCCTCCTGACGTCACATGAAAACGCCACAGAAAATGGGCGAGCGTAAAGAGAGGAGGACAGCGTTTTCGAATTAGTTTTTCTACTAAATAAAATTGCGTAAACGCGCCTAGAGTGGTCGAAACATGGCCTGGGGACTCCGGACTACAATTTGCGCTAGTAATCCCGCAATGTTTACATATCACTTCAGTGTCCCTTTAAGTGGTTCCACAAGGGCAAGCAGGAACGCTACCGTAGTCAGTTTTTACTTGTTGCAGTAGAACGGTGTTGCGACAGGAGAGCCGAGGGGAGTTTGCGTGAGAGATTGTGCTAGGAGTGAAAATGCATTATTCCAGTCAGCAACGTAATACGTTGAAAAACAAGGTTCCGTTTCTTAGCTGGTAAAGACAGGAGAGGGGTAAAATGTTAAGTGTAATGCACAAAGGGGCAGAAGATGATAAACTGCCAGAAAAAGTAATGCATTTTCAAGCCAGTTTTAAGTGCGAAGCACTTCTTAGTCGGGCCTACTCCTGCTTCCACCGCCGTCCTCCGTCCGCAGCCTAGCTCGGCGCGCCAGCCAGGCCACTACACTATATAAAAAAATAAACAGCATACGGTGCCAGGTTTCGATCCGAGGACTTTGCGGCCGCATCGCGACGCTCTACCGACTAACCCACGGACGCGACGCTGATATCAATGTTAGTAACGCGCCTTATATCTTTAACGCATTCAAACTACGTCATCAGCGGCGTGCGTTGGCGACTCAGCGGCGTTATAGCGGCTTGATAACTGCGTGGTGTACACGTGATACTACAAACCCGCTAGTTCTGCATTCTCTCACGGGACTGCGCCTCCTCTCCCTTCACTCCGGTCGGCGCTTCGCAGCTGCGGTGCGCTGCGGTGCGGTGCGCTCCTCCTCTTCCCTGGCACCCCGCTCCCCGCCGCCGCGGTCCCTTCTTTCGAGGGAGAGGGGGCCACGTTTCCTGGTGAAACAAGAACCACGGCCGCTGGACCTTGCGTGCGCTCTCATCCAGTGGCCGTGCAAGAACCATATGTGGCGCGCGCGCGGACCCCGCCGGTGGTCCCAGTTGACAGCCCCCGGCGGCGGCGGCGCACGCTTTGCTTCGTCCATTCTCCCGCCACCAAGGTTTCCGCAGAGGGACAAACGAGGCGTGTTAAGCCGAACGTGATCACGAGGGGGTGTTAATGTAACTAATGGGCAAAATGCCACCAAACTTCAACAAACTCCCCCTCATAGCATCACCCCGTGCTTCGCACTTCCTCATACTCCCCTTCGGGGAAATGCGGGGGAATTTTTTTGAGTTTTTAAATCTACCAGAAATGAATACAATATTTGCTACCCCAAGATGATACACAGTAACAAAAATGGCTGTGAACAAACGCGTAATACTTTAAAACAAATAATAAATAATAATAAATAATACTTTAAAACAAAAGTAGGTTTTTGCACTAAGTAGAGAACGTATCCCATATGAATTTTTTTACAAATCGAATTTACGTATTAAAAATTTAAGATGGGTATGCAAAAATTACCCACCAAAAAACACAGAATATCAAAAACGCAATGAAATCTGCATTGATGTAAATATTAGTGACATGCAAAAGGTGTTTTTGATATGTGAAACAGAATAAAACAGTTTTCTTTTCAATATTTGACACCCGGTTACAGTACCACCATCCTTGGATGACCAATAATTCATTCTGCAAATTCCACATGAGAGTATTTGATCAAGAAGGGATGAGAGAATCTGCGAACAAACAGCAACTGAAAGGATAAAGGCAGGAAGGGATGTCAATATGAAAAAAAAATAACAAGACATCTAAGATGGAGCCTTAAGAGATTTTTAATCCAATCGTTTTGTTTTCCTGCCAAGTTGGGCGGAGTTAGATTCTTTTTCCAGGGATTTTGTACGGTGCCAAGTGCAAGTGTATGGCCGGTATCCCAGCGTTGGCAACAGGCAATATTTTAGCCATTTTTGCGTTCACATAGGTCGCCTAGAATTCATCATTTTTAGTGCTGCCTGAAGTCTTCCATTCCATGCCGACTACCTGCAAGATTTCTTTCTCGTCGTTTGCATCAGCTGTGAAAACCTGGCAGACGTTTCTTCCCCGTCTCTTCAACCACTGCATTCCCTATGTGAATGGTGAGACTTTCGGCATGTGGGTATACATTATGTTTCCTCCTTGTTACTCATCTTCAACTCTTACAGGGAATTCTGATGGCTTCTCTTTAAGCATGCTTTTTGGAAGTGTTTTCCAAACCCACTCAACAGAGCAATGTGGTTTGCAAAATGTTGGTAGGTCACATCTTGTCCATTTACTCGTATTCTTGCTTGTTCATTCAATACCCTCTGCAGACAGGTGGCAAACCAAGTTTGCAAGATCGTGTCTCCATGCCTGATGCACCTTTCTATGGGGAACAGTTCAAAGTTCCGGCGTACGATTTCTATTACAGTATCAGCGACAACACGAAGGAAGAATCTGGAATGATTTCCCGCTTGTAGGCGGAATCGAAGACGAACGGATTCAAAGAATTAAGTTTGTTTAGGAGGAAAGGGTGTTGCATTCTCTCCTTGGTTTCGCGGCATCCTTTGGCAAGTAGGGCTTGCTTCAGGGCTCCCAACTCGACACGTTCCACTAGCCGTGCCCTGCCTTTGAAGTATGAACTGGTAGGCTGGTCACTCGTTTCTCATAGGAAATGTGGGAAACTGTCTCTGTTTCTCATAACTGTAAAGACCCCTCTGCCCTCACTCTCCGCTAATAAAATCTTACAATAAAATTTTTTGAACTATGACGCACCAATTTTCGTTTTCCGGGTTTATGCGGTGGTTCATTCGCATCCGCACTACCACTGCAGGTGAAGCTTGATACTGCGAATATGCTGTCTAAAACTTCAGCGAATCACCGTTGGATAACAAAAAAAGCCAGTACACGCCAGTGCTCTCGCTACACCGACCGCCCTTCGTACTTCCCCGTCCTGCTGAAAATCGTAAGAGCTTGTAAAACGTTCTTTTGTTTTGAGTTTTGCTTTACTATGTTCTTTCCTTAAGCTTTGAAGGTCACGCAATGTAAAGTGGTAGATGTGGGAGGGCAGCCGGCTAACTTTAAAGGCCTATTATACCCGAGAGGAAATGGAGTGATATGGCTACGCCACTCCCCGTCGACTTTACGAGAAGGCGTCCGTCAAGGCAGTGCGAAATGGGTAAATTATTAGTCTGCCCAAAGCAGCTGTCATTCTTCGAGTCAGAAGAATTATTAGCGCAAAAAAGGAACAAAACATGTCCACAATAATTTATACGGTGGCAATAATTCTTTGTCCTTTTTTATTGACATCTCGGTTTTACGACGTACCTACCCCAGGTACTGCGAGCGTAAGGTGCAACATTGACATTAGCTGTCGGTTCGTTACTACAGACGCATGGCTTCCGGAGAAGCGTTTATTTACCTCTTGTGCGGATTAATAGCAGCGGGCACCTACTGACAGCATTGGACAGGGAAACAGGGGTGCAGGTAGAAAAAACAACCACTCAGAAACGAAAAATGACCTTCACGATCTGCGTCTTAGAACCTCATTCGCATCCATTTTTTTGCGTTTTATTCGGGCGAGTAATAACGTTTTTGTACTCACTCTGAGCCTCTCCTGTATATCGTCACTCATTTAACGGCGGAAGAATTGGCTATGTTGTAATAACAGAAATGAGTAATATTGCGCCCTAGATAGAAGGACAAGTATAGGGTGGACTGCATTCGGCACGTATTCTCAGATATTAAATGGCAACCTAACATTCATGATTCGACTTGCGCAAAACAAACGTGGACGAGGAAGGAACGACAAAGACGTTCCTTGTCGTTCCTTCCTCGTCCCCGTTTGTTTTGCGCAAGTCCAATGATGAATCGTTTCCAACTAGGCCGGCTTGCTGTGAAGCCTACCATTGTACCTGAACAAGAAAGTGCGTGACAGCAGCATCTTAGCTGTGCTTACCTATGTAGCAGAAACATGAGATTTCACTAAAAGGGTTCAATTTCAATTGAGGACGACTCAGCGAGCAATAGAATGGAGGATTATAGGTGTAACATTGTGGGCCAAGATGAGGGTGGTGTGCTTCAGGGAACAAACGCATTTTGAGGACATATAAGTAGAAATTAGGAAGAAGAAATAAACGTTGGCAGGGCATGTGATGCGAAGGCACGATAACCGTTTACCATCAATGGTAACAGAGTGGATACGTAGTGAAGGCAAGAGTGGCAAGTGTCGGTAAACCGTTACATGTGCAGATGAGATCAACACGTTTGCGAGGATAAATTTGTCGCCTGGGAGGGGCCTTTGCACTGCAATGAGGGTGGATACAGTGATAATGATGATGATAATTACGCCTGAGAAGTTGTGGATAGAAGCAAAATCATTATACAGTTTTACCACCACTGTGCGATCCTAAGAAGGAAATGCCATCTGGTGTCAAGACAGGAAAGTTACTAAGACCTACAGCCAGAGGCCTTCAAATTGTTGTGCCAACGCTTGAGTGGGTGGCTTACCTCAGAATAAAGGCATGTTACAAAAAGCACCACCACCCAGGTTTGAAAAAACACTATCAGGAAAACTAAGTGGTTTCTATGGTGTAGTAAACGCGACAGCATTCGGGCATAATTGTGTGCTCCTGCTATTGAGGTGCACTCAAAGTTTTCGGTCAGGCCTGTGTGGTGGCCACTAACCCGGCCATCGTTGTAGACATTTTGATGTTGTCGCTGATGATACTGAAGACATGCAAGCTTCAGAATCGGTAATCATTCTGCGATGCTCTAAAGGCGAACTGCTGCGAGGGGCGCCTTGATACGTTCCGCCTGCGGCGAATGCGCTTTTTTCGTCATTGGCAATTTTAAGACAATTTCTTGAACACTGTCATCGTTTTGCTTTCCTTCGGGACACGTACGCACTTATGTATCGGGAAGAGAAAAGAATAAAGGTACAGTTGCCATAAAGATCCGGTAGGCATCAGCGGGTTAGCATGTATCCACTCATCTAGTGTTGAGATGAACGCTCTTCTCCTTGGAGCTATTTGAAATTTCATGCTTCGTTTCGCAGCCAATGTGAATTAGTTCCTCTTTTCGCTCATTGAGGCACCTAATTATTGTGGAAGTATTATTGACAAATAATACATAATGACAAACAAAAAATATTGTAGATGTATTACTGACGAATACTAATTTGACACCCCAAGAATAAGAAGACGGGCTACTTCTTCCATAAAACTCTATTTGCACGTGCGAACCGTTTCGCCAATCTGATAGGCAATCCCCTGAATATCCGCGACGCCTTTTCCAAATAGTACGGTCATGCAGAAGTTGCCCTTTAAAACAGTTTATACATGACAGCTGGAGCAAGCAAGCTAATGATGTACCCTAGGAACACTGACCCCGTATAGCATTGCTCCCAAGTGCTTCCATCAAACATCGAAGTGGTAGTAAAGTGCAATCGCTTTTTTGCGGTAACGTTTTCGACTGCAATTCTGACTGAAATCGCTACGAGGCTGTACCAACTTTGGCGTGGTTGTGCGGAGTAGTCCCTCTGGGAGACATGACACGGAAAAGTAACAGCGAATTATGGCTTCAGACACCCATCCAAATCATATTCCTAAATAAACACGCCACGTTACCCTATAGCAGGAGTGCTGTTACGTCCTATTCCCGAAGACAAATGCAATTGATCCAATAATGAGTGGCTGTGCCGTCGTGTGGATAGGGCCAGCAGTACCCACCACAGTGAACGGCTACTCTGACGTATAGCCAACGATGACTACAAGCGCAAGACTGGTGCTCTATGTGGTAAGCCAGCACAACGTGTAAGAACCCCGAGTGCAATCGCAACTTGCGAGTGTTGAGTAGGGCTAGTACTCGCGAGGGGGAAGCGGTACAGACCCCCACTCAAGTGGTCAATGCACTCGCACTCACGAGTGGTCAGCGCAGTCGCACTTGCGAGTGGTAAGCGGAACTCACTTCGAGGAGCGCTTGCAATTTGGAACGGTGAGCGGTGCTTGCCGCGAGTGGAGCTCGTACTCTCAAGTGGGGAACGGGCTCACCTAAAGGGACACTTGCAATTGATGGGCTCTTCTCGAGTGGCATTCACCTTCACGAGTCAAGAGCAGAGCCCGTTGGAATGGCCCCGCATGGACTCGCACTCGCACTCACCAGTCTGGAATGACGGTCAGGCTCACGCACAACTCACTCTTGAGTGGTGAGGGCGTTGTGTGAGTGCACTCGGAGTGAGACTGCCGAGCTATGACAAAAAGTTTTATACAGTTTGAAGTGGGCTCAGACTTAAGCAGCCTTATGTAGTCTCCCTAGGATCTGACCCACCCAGCCCCATTACGGCTTCGTGACACCACATTTCACGAGAGGTTTATGTAGCCATCAAGTCTCATTACGGCTTCACCACCACAAACATTACCAGAGGTCCTACTTTCACAGTGTTATGAGGACTCAGACACTATCTCCCAAGAACCAAAACTCCTTAAGAATCAGTTACTCAATCACGCGGGAAGTGAGGATTACTTGAACTGTAGCTCATATTGCCACTGTAATCTCCTACTCAGACTGAATCTGACGTGGGAGTTTGGCACAAAATACGACTTAGTGTCCAAATCCATAAGTGGGTTTGCAGACCTCCCAATGAGTCTGAGCAAACATACCATGCTTTGAAGAGCTCGTACTGTACATTCTGGGTGGGCACCAACTGTAGCCACTCAGTCTCCGAGTTGCTTAGTGAATTGTGAAACACTATTCCACAGTTTGCGGCCCAGTCCAGCGCTAAAATCGTGACGTTGCATTTTGTGGTGATACGAGAACGCATGCGATGAAGGGGTTTGGCAGCCGGGTTGTCGCCAGGGGCTTTGTTTTCACTGTAAACGGTGTCAGAACTATTTCGCGTCCTGCAGAAGCACGGAACATATTTTAAGAGACAGTAGTGGTACACTTGTTCTATGTGCTGTCAGTAGCATAGAAAGAAGACGTCAAATGCGGACACTCTTCCCAATTTCTCGCCATCATGAAAACACAAGGATACGCATGAACTGCCACATGGGTGCGCTGTTTTGCTGAAATAGCGGGTGTTTGCCTTCCTCCAACTAAATCAAAACGAAAGTTTCCTGCAGTCCATGCTTATCGTGGATGACGCAAAGAAATTAAGTTCATAGAGCTTTTCGGGCCGGACTCGCATTTTATAACTCTCTAGTGCTAAAAAGTTCTGTCTTTTATAACGAAAAAATGTAGATTGCATACCCGCCGAAGCCAAGGGGTGACTAGATTTGTTGAGGATGAATTCCCCATTTCTGCAGGAATTCACGATATGACAGATGGGATACGGAAGGAGTGGCGGAATTTCCTACTTTCCGTGTTTACTCCATCGCGGGGTGCATCGTTTGGTGGAACTTGTGCTTTTTCCTTCCTTAAACACAACGCACCACTTCTTTCTCGTTCACTATAGGGTGACCATCACTGCGAATGGGCGAAATGGATGAAATAGGCAAACTCCTTTTTTTTTTGTGAATCGTAAAATGTGTTTCGGTAATATCCACTTCTCCTCCTTTGTGTTCTCGTGATTTTTTTTTTGCACACGTAACATTGAAATAAATTATGCCACTCACCTGTTTATCATATCACTAACAAGGAAGCAAGCACTACATCATTCTTGACTTCCAACTATCAGGATGGGGAAGAATTACAAAAAAATCAAATAAAATTTATTTCTCTTCAATTATAGTATAAAAGGGACGTGGAAAATGGTCCAGTAAGTGAGAGTTCAACGGGGCGAATGTCCCAAAGTAGGGCCAACATATTGCACTTGTAGAAGAATAGTTTAAAGCATGAAATTGGATAGTAAAAAAATTTATGATTGGAACTTTAATAATGCAGGAGAACACAAACAGGCGCAATGTATGATGATTTATCCGTTGTACTGGCGGGAGGTTACGCGTGGACGTCGAACAGCCGAATGCGACCAGCCTTGTGTATTCGCTGGTCCACTAGAGTCGTTTTTGTGTTACACAGTGAGATCCTTACTACGTGGAGGGAAATAGACGACTCCATGTTTGTTCACTAGAATAAAGCTGGACTTCTTCAAGTTTAATTCAGCTACATGGCTAGAAAGTGTGCTCAGTCATTAATTACAAACAAACGCGGTCGGTTCCGTGCGCTCCGTCGCGTGCCGCTGGATTTGTAGGATATTCCTCTTCATAGAATTGAAGGTAACTATGTTTTTTTTTTCACGGCCCAGACTAACTGTCACAGGTTAAGTGCGCGCGAGACAAACAATATCGCACTAAAGCAACATTCTTTTCCCTAACACATTGGTAAAGGGAGGAAGCAGCGCAAATTGCTGTGCTGGGTGGCAGACCGCCGTCGTTTGACCGCAGCAGAGTCAAACGTCATGATGCCTTCAGGCACTATAATTCTCGGTTTTATTTCCTTCCATTGTTATTCTGTATATTCTTTTGTACGTTTGGTTAACCAAATCTTTCCCAGGTTACAGGAAAAGTGGGTCCTGAACACTTTATTACTCCCTATACAAATTGATTGAGAGTCAATATTACTTCGGGAGGAGGCGCGACCATATTTTCTGAAAGAATGAATTTATTCAGTATTTTGAAGGAGCCATGAAGACACAATACAAGTTCAAGTTTGTTCTATTTGAAAGATTTCGTGTGTTTTAGTGCCCCCCCCCCGTTTTCAGGAAGAATACACTGCTGTGTTCACTGAGAAATTCATCAGTTTATTTTAAAATTTGGGTTATCCTGCCAAAGCGTGTGTTTTCGTGACGTCCGCAATAAAGTCATCAGGGCAGGTATTCACACTCACTTCCAGTGCGTCATTCGGGTCTGCAGCCTTGCTCACCATCAGTCCTCGCAGGTAACGCTACCACAGAGAGCCGCGGACCGTTGTACGCCATTGCTTTGTATTTGGCCGTATTTGCTGGTGGCTTGTCTTTGTAACGGTACAAAGTAATAATTTCTTGAAACACGGAGTACGCTCGACCAACACGGCCACGTAAGACGCCGTCGCTAACGCCAATCGGCCAGTGTCGTGTAAGACAAGTCTAAAGCGGCGGGGCGCTTTGTATCTAAACAAGCATTGTGAGCCTAGTACCAACAGAAGCGCGCTTCGGTACTTCGATGTTTACGTGTATTTCGTAAGTTTCATTGTTTGCCCCACCATTTTTATAGCCGTAAAATAGATATCAATTGCATTCAAACTTAAGGATCACGTTAAGCAAGTTAATCAGCCCTGCCTAATTTGCGTTTGCCTTTGCCGGCCCAAGCCTATCACACAGCTGGGCATATGACATGATAGATTGTGTTGCTGGAAATGAGCAGGTTTGCCTTTGCCGGCCCGAGCCTATCACACAGCTGGGCATATGACATCATAGGTTGTGTTGCTGGAAATGAGCAGGTGGGTCGCATGACCATTTGCTTCTTTCCTAATCATTTAACTTACTTGAGAGAACTGGACGTTTAACCTGGTCTCAGTATGATTTAACGAGGCATATTTTCTAATGAGCCAAACTTGTGTTTCGTCTGCATGGCCCCTTTAAGGACTCAACATATCAAAGGCTGTGGGTAAGTCCCCGTAAATTCCTTTGTGCTAAGATACTTTTGGGGTCTGTTTCGTATAATATTGCTTTTTGTTCGAGTAATGAAGCCTCTATTGAGCTGCAGCTACAGAACCCATGTAGAAAATAATGATGCAAAGTGCATTTGGAGAGACATTTCACATAATTTAATATATGAACTTTGAAACAGCCGGCGAAAAACGGGTAATATTGATATTTGCAATAATTTTTAATGTGTTACTGACACCGTCTCCAGATGTAGTATTGCTTTCGCTGTTGGCATTCCTTTTGGAGGTGTTGCATCTAAAGAAATTTGTTTAAATATCTCAGGTAACGATAACTTTGTATCTACAATAATTGAAAAGAGTGTAACTATCACTTATTCTGAGTAACGGAAGCGGCCGTATACGCCAATTAATCCCCCTCCATATATCCATTGCCACTTGGGAATCCCATATTTGCTCCCACCAAACATTTTCATGAGGTTATTCCTCATTTGTTGCTTTATGACACAAGAGGTGAACAGCTAGCAGCACTGGGTAATGATTAACACTTCTTTGGAGCAGACAGTGTTCGTCGAAAGGTCACAAGCAATAGCAATCTTACATTCCTCACCCCTCTGCTGCACCAAATATCAATAACAAAGTTATCACAGAAAATGTGGTACAGTGATGCGATATCGTGGTTGTTGGGTGTTTAATTACCGCAAAGCATTGTCCGTAAAAACAAGCTAATCGCAAACATTTTAACAATACTTTCAAAGCGCTGCTGCAGTTGCCTAGTTTTTTTCTACCTGCACAAGCCGCAATGACTTTGCATACGTTCTTTATTTGAAACTGTAAATTTATCGAAATTTTTTGTTGGGCTATTAAATATTGTACAGTATTCTATGATATTACCGGATTAACGGTTTAAAACAGAGTTAGCAAAAAACATGGAGTCATTCTTACCATAAATGCCCTTACAACTAGCAAAAATGTTATAACCTTGCCTCATTACACGCAAAAAGTTCTGCCCTGAACAAAACTAAGAAATGAAGTTTGCAGTTGGGCTGCATCCACCGCGCACATCTTTAGCGCTTGTTATACGCCGCGGTTCAGCAAGTTTGCCACTGAAACCCGCAATAAAACGTTTAAAATCCTAGGCCTAACTGCTAGGAGAATACCGAAACAAATAGTAATAATAAAGAATTGTAATGGCGCAATCAAAGCGGCTTTTTTTATCCTCCTCCTGAGGAGTCTCGGAGAGGGTAGGAGACGGTGGTCACTGGGGGATAGGTGAGCAGCTTGGGGCTTTCGTTTGGTTACTGCCGGATACCAGCAATGTTTATCGAGAGAAAGGGTATAAAAGCGAGAAAGCCACTTGGGGGAGGGTGCCGTAAATTTCTTTAACGCTCTTTGGAGATATTGTAAGTGGGGGAGCGGCTTCAGCACGGGGGATGTTGGTAACTTATTAAGACACGCGCTTTCTAAGCTCAAGCGGTGTTGGCTCCTGAGCTCGTTAAAGAACCAAACTTTTTGCAAAGAATGTTCTCCGACGATGCGTTTAAGCTCGTGTTTCTGTAATGAAATTTACAGCTTTTAAGATCGTGACCCTTATTTACTGTGCTTGAAGTTTATTACGTGTTGTTAAGACGATTGTGTTGCTTTTAGCCAAGTTTTGCGTCGTTTTTTGCTCATCTTCAAAAATAGAATTCTCCCCTACTTTGAAATTATAAATTGTGTGGAGAAAAGAGCGACAGGACCAGGCACCTAGGTTACTTTGCGACTGTCAGAGCCACGAGCCACGAGCCGTGATTCCTTCTCATCATGCAACAATGTGCTCAACCATTTGATAAGTTAGGGTAGTGAGATACCCTGCTCTGTACGAGCTCCGACGTGCGCTCCTTCGCTTCATCCTTTAATAGTGGCCCATTTCTAGCGCCAGCCTCTCACTCAGTTCAAACGAACTTGGTACTTTCCCGGCCTGTCGCATACGACCACGTCTCGCATCGTTGCACCCCGTTCATCATCAGCTCGTCCACATATCCTGCGAACAACACAGTGCATGGGAGCCAGTTTTTTAATAATTGAACGCGTTAATATTTATTATACATGTAGCATTTACTGTTATCTAGCCTGGCCTTGATTCTAAACCGACCACTCAAAATTAAAACGCCAAAAAAACGAAAAACAATTTCTTCAACGAAAGGTGACTGAAATAGGCATGGGTGACAAGAGAGACTAAACGGAACAGGAACATTTTTTTCGGGGAAGTTACACGGTTCGATACCTGTCCTTACGGGGCTCGTGCAGGCATTCAGCAAAGACCCCGGCATGGCCAGTGTGAATATCACACACCTGGATTAGGATGCTCCGCCCCATGATCACGATTCCCTGAAGCCTACGCCAATTGCAGTCACCCAGAGGAAATGAGTTCTACGGGCTGCATCCCACCTCCCTGCACCGCATGTCTTTGATTGGCGGCGCGGAGCTTCTTCACGCGTGCGATATGTATACAATGAAGCCACGTCGGTAAATGCGGTGATATTTGTAGCTACCCGTAGGTGATAAAGGTTATAAAGTTCAGGGCACTTACCTTTTACAATGTACCAGATGTCGAAGTATTGCCTCATTCCAGGCCTCTCGAGCCTGCAGTGCCGCCTGAGGCGATGAGGACTGTCTGAAGAAGACCAAGAGAGAGCCACAAGAGCTGCATTATACCCGGAGCCAGTGAAGTTAGCTGGCTAAGCACAGTTTTTTAGCAGGCTGCTTGTTAGCCATCGTGCTAACGGTCTGATAGGATTCGATTTTGTTCATTTTGGTTCTTGGAGAAGGATCACGTTTTGTGGAAGAACAAGCAGACATTTCGAATGCATCTCTGTGACCATTACGCAAACTTAGAGCAGGGGTGGATGACGCATCAAAAGAATATTGCTGCTAAAGCTCCTTACTACGCCTCGTAGTTGATCTAGTTATTAATTCAGAGTGCAGTGCCTCGGCACCAGCCGTCTGGTGGTTTTTTTCTGTATTCAGTGGCAAAGGTGTTGTGCTGTAGGGCCCAATGATGTGGGCTCGATAACCGTGATTGCGGCTGCTTGTAGGCCAACAAGCCTAGGCGCACCGGTGTGTCCCTTGTGAAAGGTGAGCATTACTCACAACGTATCCCATCAACATCCAGAAAAGGCTTCATCACACAGATTGATTGCGGATTTCGGCCTCTAGGCCAGCCTCATACGCACTGTTCAGCCATCTTTAATAGCCAGAATAATGATGAGCAGCTGCACCATGTTCACTGAAGCCACGCACAATTCAACGCTTCTTCTGTGTGCTGATCACGTCCTCAACAGACGTGGTCCAGTTTAGTGGAGAAAACCTATAACAGGCTAGCAGGTGATATAGGTGCCATTTAAATGTGAACCCTAGTCTTGTGCACATCAAAACATCACGAAATTCAACAATTCTCTACAATCCAGGGACAACAACATCTCACTACATAAGCACGTCCGTACAATGGTCAACAGCTGTATAGTTAAGCTGGGGACAATTTGCGTTACTGCCCATCGACTCTGCTGAGCACACAACAACTTGAATGCTTAGATAAAACAAAACGACCTGGTCCTGCTGGTTTGCAGTCACCCGATATGCGCCGCTCGGTTTGTCGTAGTATAAATTCACTGTGTTCTTCAATAGTGTTAGTTATGAGTTATAACTATCCCTGTTGCTTGCTTCTTTGTGCCTCATTTGCGCGCACTTCTAGAAGCTATAAAATCAGCTTCCTGAATACCTGCTTTAGTTGGTGTCAAAGGAGAAGCCCGATGGGTCGGGCGCTGGGTCTGCTATTCGGCACTTCACATCGCCTTCAGATACCAACGTAGTGTCGCCCAACTTGTCTCGTTATCTTGTGCCTTGCGCCATCTCATCCACTGCTCGACGTGACAAATGACTGGCCTGAATCATGCTGCAGGGGGGTGACAGCCACTCCTGCACCCACTTGGGGAGTTCTGGCAGGTTCCAAATCGGGCTCAGCTTCTTTAAGAGCTGCCTCCTCAACAGGGGCCCCACTCGGTGTCTTGGACGACACGCGAAGCCACAAATTGGTCTTTGCCTGCGTGGCTGCAAAATGTTCCCATCAATATTCAGCTGTCATGCATTACCACACGGAGTGGTTTAGATTGCCTCACCAAAGTAATCGCAAAAACTTGCATTTACATGTTAACATTTTGTGGCTTGAAGCTTGTCTATTGCGGAAACGATCTCTTGAATGTTGTGCTGCTACTTCCTAGATTTCATTACAAGCACTAATTGGCGCTGTTTTGGCCGTATAATGAAATCTAGGGATTCCAAGTCTGTATGGGAGAATTGTGGCCAGAAGGCCTTGTATGCTTTCTAGCTTACAGCTTGCAGGTAATGCTGCCTACTGAGGGGGCTCAGGCAACAGCCTTCTCAAACCATTACAGTGCAGAACATTGCGAGAGGAATAAGGGGCTTTATGGAAGCCGTGGAAATGAAATATATAGGGCACAGAAGATACAATTACCAATACATATCACCAAAGAACTTCGATGTCCGGAGGCTTACGGCACGACGGGACGGACGGCTGACCGCTTGCTGCCGTGCGGGCTCCTTGAAGATGGCTGGCGGTGGCTTGTCTCTGCTAGCTGGCGACACTCCCGGCTGGCGACTCCCCGCGCTAACAAGCACCGCTGCGCTCATCTAGCGTGCACATAACGTGCCACGCCCCCTCCATCGCACAACGAGTCGCTTCCCCGACGAATTGGTGAGGTCGTGAAAAAGGACGGCAACTTTTCAGACACCTAGTTGGCTTGTAGAATATCACTCGCAGTATCGCCTATTTTCTTTAACAAGTGAATAAACATTCGCGGTTGTTTCCAGTGCTTGATATTACCTGCACGTTCTTCACAGCGCACACTTGCCGAAATGTGAATTTTTTTTATAGGCCGTGACTGAAAATAAAAAGAGTGTCAGACATCATGTAAGGATGAAAGGCGCGTTGTGAGAGATAAGCAACTGTTATATGCTTTCGGAAGCTGCCAAAAATCGTGCCGCCCCATGAGAGCACCGCGCAAAGTGCCGCCGGGTACCCCATTCGAGCGGAACGAAGCGCTCAGCCGAGATTGGCAAAACTTAAGATGCATTTACGAGATAGAGCTCTCATGTGCCCTCAGCTCTTTCTACAGCAAGCGCTCAGACGGAAGGCGTCGCGCCGATGTAACCGCGCGCCGCTCCCTTTGTTCGATTTATTTTGTGACCGACAGTACATCCATTAAGCAAGCCCTGCAGTAATGGTAAGCTGTAATTTAGGCAGCTTTCGGCTCTCTCTCTTTAAAAGGTGTGATTCATACACTGTACCCTCTCAAAAAAGAGAAAAGAAATCTGGGAGCACCATTCGCTAGGTTGAAGTAGTTCTACTACCTTTGCATATAGAAGAAACAGGAAACATGTGCGCCTTATTGCTATATGAAGCATTGAGCTAAAAAAAGGACAAATTGCAGTCACGCAACCGTTGCAACCACTCACTTCGCAGTTGAAGAAAAACTCGTCCTGGACAAGGACGAATTGTGTCCATCAGCTCATTTTATGTTGGGACTTCCTTTCATCCGCATCAGCGATTATTTCCTGTTTACGTCCACACATAAAACGAATGGAAATACATCATTGAAGTATGCCTGAGACCACGCAGCCACACTTGCTAGCAATCTCTGATAACGTTCTCAAGCCTGCCTATGAGACGATTATCTCCGTTGGTTGCGACCAGTTTTTCAATGGGGACATCATCATTTCTTCTCCTTTGTTTCTGCCCAAAAGTCTCATCATCGCTATAAGTATTGTGCGCTTTTCAAGTGGAACTGCTTTGCTCATCACCGCTTACACCACTTGTGAACCCATTGTTCTACATGAACGACCAATAATCGCAGCCTGTAACGCCTCTGAAACCACCTGTGTTTTCTCTCTCTGTGCCATATCGTCTCCTTAACGCTGTTTGAATTCTACACCTGCTGGCACCGCCCATGCCCGCACAATCAGTTCTGACCCCTTCCCAGCACAGACGAACTTTTTACTGTAGCTCCTGCACAAGCAAGAGTCTTTATTCGATGCCCATTGTATCTTCGTCGAACAAACATCTGCGGCAACGCACCGCATTGAAACTGTTGGCTCTCGAATTATTTTTCGCCGCCGTTATCGCATGTCCGCTTCTAAACAGAAAGTGGTTAGTTAAAATTTCGCAGAGATGCTTGAGAGGAAAATGAAATCGCACAAACCATCGGGTGTGGCGAACGAGGTCTTTTCTTTATCAGCTTCAGGCATGGGTATTTGCCAAAGCCCCGAGCACAGATCAAGGCTTAAAATATTCAGCGCCTTGTAAGCAATCCAAAGCATCATCAATGCTTGGCATGTGGTATACATCTTTTCGCGTGATCTTGTTCAGTTCACGGTAGTCAACACCAAATCGCAACGAAGCGTGTTTCGTCCTCACTAGAACAACGGGAGACGACAAAGAACCGGTGGAAGGACGTATAATTTTCCTCTCAAGCTTCTCTGCGAAATTTAAACTAACCACTTTCCGTTCGGAAGCGTGCTGCCCTTTGGGCTTTGCAACGCCCCGGCTATGTTCGAAAGAATGATTGGCACTGTTCTCTGAGGACTCAAGAGGAAAATTTTTTTTATGTTATCTGGATGGCATCGTTATATTTTTCTGGAGTTTCCTTGAGCACCTGAGGCGCCTAAATGAAGTGCTCACCTGTCCTGGCAATACAGGTCTCCAGCTTAAAACTAAGAAGTGCCCTTTCGCTACTCGAAGTATTAAGAAATTGGGGCTTGTAGTGAGGAACGACTGAATTCGGACGGATCCTGACAAGATTGCTCTGGTCATCGACTTTCCCCCACCGCTGCAGCAAAAGAATCTAGGCAGTTGTCTGGGTCTGGCCTTATACTTTCGCCAGTTCGTCAAGAACATTGCGACTGTTGCTGCCCCTCTCAACAAACTTTTGCACTCCGTACACCCTTTGCGAGGTCACAGGAATGTGAGAAGGCATTTCAAGAGTTGAAAGGAGCACTGACTTCGGTCCCACCTTGTGCCACTTTGATGAGTCTTGACCGGCTATTCGCAACACCGAAGCCAGTGGCTAAGGTATTAAGGCTGTTCTCTGTTCTACTGCAGCCTGATAAGCAATACCGACAAAGGGTTGTTTGAAGGTGAACATTTTGACAGACTTTGTCTAGTTGGGAAGTTACTGAACTGAGGTAATCAAGCTCCAACCAATACATAGACAAAAACCCGACGTTTCGAAGCCAGCTCGGCTTCTTTTTCAGGGGTGAATGGGGCCACGCTGCAGCTGCGTCTTATGGTCTTTCACTTTTGCTGGCCTCGCACAAAGCCCTTCGCTGCAGCACGTAACCCGTGTATGTACACCGAAGGAAGAGTGCCAAGCGAGCGATGAAAGTTCCCAGCGGTTCGCTGGATATGGCACGACTCAAGGAAAAGCCACTTCCTCCTGTTCGTCTCCCTTTCGTGGATGGCCGTTCCCGAGAAGTGTTTTTGTGGTCGGCCACTTTACAGTATTAGGCGACTGCGCTGCGTTCTCTATTCTGTTTCCGTACCTCGTATATTTGTTGCCTAATCCTCTCCGGTAGGTTTTTGCTTTCGCCGATGTTCGAGGCGCTGCACTCAGCGCACGGAATGCGGTAAACGACCCCGGGTGCTTTTTCAATTGTCGGCCGGTCTTTTTTGGGCTGAGGATTAGGCGGCCTATGGTTGTGAAAGGCTTGTGGGCGATGCGCCCTCCTACTCCTCTGCAAATGCGTGCCAAGGCCTCGATCGTTCTGGGTTACACGGCACCGGCACGCGTTTCAGATTTCCGACGGTTGATGTCCTTGAAGAGTTTGTCACCCTGTTCTGCTCTTTGGGGCGGGTTACGGATTGAGTCAACTTTTTAGGGTAGCCGTTTTTCTGGAGGTCCGCAAATACACGGCTTACTTCTTTTTTACGTTCGGATTCGGACGAGCAAATTGCATCGGCTCTGTTAAATAAATAGTACACAGCAGAGGCTTTGTGGTTAGCGGGGTCGGGCCGAATTAAAATGAAGGTAGCGTCCGGTGTGCGTCGGCTTCCTGTGAACGGAGAATACCAGGCTGTTGCCTCCTCTTGTCACTTGGGCGTCAAGAAAGGGAATGGAGCCGTCTCATTCACATTCAACTGTGAACTGGATGGCGGGGTTAACGGAGTTTAGGCGTTTTTCCAGGCTGTCAACTGCGGAGATCTTCACTATGCAGAAACAGTCGTCTACATACCGAAGAAAAAGTTTAGGTTGCGGCAGGAAGGAGCTCAAAGCCTTCCCTTCTACGAGCTCCATCCTCAAGTTAGCCATTGTTACAGATATGGCTGCCCCCATTGCGGTCCGAGTTTCTTGTTTGAAAATTTGCTCATTGTGCGAAAAATATGTGCTGTCCAAGCAGAACTCCAGTAGGCGGCATAGCTCGTCAGCAGTGAGCGGCGTCCTTTCTTTTAGGGTTGTGTCATTTTCGAGGGCAGTTTGGGCCGCGGATACAGCCAAAGGTACAGGAACACTAGTGAACAATGACAGTACGTCGAACGAGAGCAGGCTCTCGTCTTCGTCAATGCACACCTGTGACGCAAGTTGCACGAAGTGGCTGGAGTTGCGCACATGAGTCGACGTCTTCCCTGTGAAGGGGGCGAGGATGCGGTGCAGAAAATTTGAAATGACTCGACACAGGGATGATGTGAAGTCCACAATCGGGAGCAGGGGGACGCCAGGTTTGTGGATCTTCGGTAATCCATAGAAACTACGTGCAGAGCCGTTTCGGCAGATCAAACGAAGGTATAGCATTTTTTGTTCCGGGTGGTTCTTAAAAATCGCCGCGAGTAACTTGTTCAGGTGCGCCTCCGTTCGATTTGTAGGATCCCTCTTTTACTTCGCATACGCGTTTCCATCCAATAGAGCAGAAGCCTTCCCGTCGTAATCCTGGCGGTTTAACACCACCGTCGAGTTGCCCTTGTCAGCAGGTAGCATGACAATGCTTACGTCCTTTCGAAGTTCGTGGAGTGCACGGTTTTCGTCTGCCATTAAATTGGCTGTATCCGCGGCCCGAACTGCCCTCGAAAATGACGAAACCCTAAAAGAAAGGACGCCGCTCACTGCTGACGAGCTATGCCGCCTACTAGAGTTCTGCTGGCCAGCACATATTTTTCGCACAATTGGCAAATTTTCAAACAAGAAACTGGAACCGCAATGGGGGCCGCCATCTCTGTAACAATTTCTAACTTGACGATGGAGCACGTCGAAGGGAAGGCTTTGAGCTCCTTGCTGCCGCAACCCACACTTTTTCTTCGGTATGTACACGACTGTTTCTATATAGTGAAGACATCCGCAGATGAACGCCTGGAAAAACGCCTAAATTCCATTCACACCACCATACAGTTTACTGTTGAATGTGAACGAGACGGCTCCATTTTCTTTCTTGACGACCAAGTGACAAGAGGAGGCAAGAGCATGGTGTTCTCCGTTCACAGGAATCCGACGCACACCGGTCGCTACCTTCATTTTAATTCGGTCCACCCCGCTAACCACAAAGCCTCTGTTGTGTCCTATTTATTTAACAGAGCCGATGCAATTTGCTCGTCCGAATCCGAACGTAAAAAAGAAGTAAGCCGTGTAATTGCGGACTCCCAGAAAAACGGCTACCCACAAAATTTCATTCGCTCCGTAACCCGCCCCAAAGATCAGAACTGGACGACAAACTCTCCTAGGACATCAACCGCCGGAAATCTGAAACGCGTGCCAGTGCCGTGTATCCCAGGAACGAGCGGCCTTGGCCCGCATTTTCAGAGGAGTAGGAGTGCGCATCGCCCACAAGCCTTCGACAACAATAGGCCACCTAATCCCCCGCCCAAAAAAGACCCGCCGACAATAGAAAAAAGCGGCCGGGGTCGTTTACAGCATTCCATGTGATGATTGCAGCGCCTCGTGCATCGGTGAAAGCAAAAACCTAACGGAGAGGATTAGGCAACACAAAAACGAGGTAAGGAAACAGAATGGAGAACGCAGCGCAATCTCCGAACACTGTGAAGTGGCCGACCACAAAATTGACTTCTCCGGAATGGCCATCCTCAAAAGGGAGACGAACGGGCGGAAGCGGCGGCTTTTCCTTGAGTCGTGGCATATCCAGCGAACGCCTGGGAACCTTAACCACTCGCTTGGAACTCTCCCTTCGGTGTACACACACGGATTACGTGCCGCAGCGAAGGGATTTATGCGAGGCCAGGAAAACTGAAACACCATAAGCCGCAGCTGCAACGTGGCCCCAGTCACCACTGAAAAAGAAACCGAGCCGGCTTCGAAACGTCGGGTCTTAATCGATGTATAGGTTGGAGCCTAATTAAATCTCAGTTCAAAGGTTGTTTTGTACGCTGGCCGATCTCTCAGTGACGCTGAGAAGAACTACACCATCAAAGTGCAAAAAATGCCTCGCTGCTGTGTAGGCGGTTAAAACATTTCGACCATACCTCTACGGTCGCCAGTTTACAGTTTTGACCGACCACCACGCTCTATGCTGGTGGCGATAGCTGAAACATCTCTCAGGATGCCTCGGACGCTGGATTACTCGGCTGCAGGAATGTGGCTCTACGGTCCCCTACAGCTCCGGCAAAAAGTACCTTGATGTGGATGCAATCTCGCGGTGCCCGCTAAGATCCTCTCAAGGTCCTTCTGACACGTCCCTGGACCCGGCCTTCACCATTGCCAGTGTCAGCCGAACTGTCCTTGGGAACATTTACGATTTGGCAACTCTCCAGCGGTCAGGTTTTAACTGGCGTTGAATATTTTATCATCGAACCGGCTCCAAAGAACGTGTGCACCGCCGCTGCCGGTACCAACTTCAGCAATTTCGACTTTCCGACGGCGATCTTCAGCATTATTTTTTTTTTCGGACGGGGACCGTCCTTTATGAAGAGTCTTGACTCTTGATAAAGGACGGTCCCCGTCTGAAACGTCGATGTAAAGTTATGTTTTCGATGTAATCTTGTTATGTTTTGTATATCGCCCCTTTTTACTATTTAACCTTCACTAGCCTAACCATTTATCTTATATATATATATATATATATATACATACATATATATATATATATATATATATATATATATATAGCAAAAGAATGAGAGAAGTGGAAGAGAGAAAAATATAAAAAAAATCAAAAATTAAAAAGGATAACAGGAACTTACAGTCACGCAGTATGAACATGATAAAAAACGCCAAACATGAAAAAGAACAACGAGAGAAAAAACAAAAAGAACAACGACAGAAAAAAAATAAACAAGGTAATTCCACCTTTCCCCCGTTGAAACTGGTGTGAAATAGTGGTCAAAACAAGATATGCCCATGTACGAGTTTAAAATCAGAAAAAAAAGCACAGTCACGCGGAACGATGACGGTCCAAAGAAGATGTGCCCATGTACGCAAAAGGCGAACATCTGCCCATACACGCCCGTTCAAAGAATCAGGGTCAGGTGATTGAAACATGACACTTGGCTTGTGTCGGTGGGAGGCAAGGGTCGCGCCGAAAAGGAGTAGGACCACTGATGCCAATCTTGCGTATTTTCCGCTAAATCTGGCGGATTTCATATTGTTCTGACGGGGAAAAAATTAGTCTAGCGGCTAGTGGATTTTTTGACGGGCCATTTTCAGACATAGCGGATTTCTGGCGGATACCTCACGCAGATCACCGATTCAAACTCGCCCTGCAAGAAAGACCTTATGAGTTTGCTTTCAAGCTTGGTTAAAAAAGTCAAAATTCCTACAGAGCAGATTGACGTTCTGACGCGCAGAATTGAGGACCACTTGAACCCCAAGCCATATCTTTTTTGATCGTAACGAGGAAAAAATGTATTTCTGTATATTCCTACACGATAAACGACACGCCCCTTACCAGGGTGAAAGAGTATAAATACTTAGGGATCACCATAACGCATGATCTTAGGTGACAATCTCATATCAACAATCTTACATCATCCCCTCTGAAGCGGCTATTTTTCCTCAGGCGCCACCTGCATTCGCGCCACCTGAGACAAAGCTGCTTGCGTACAACACATTCGTCAGAACGATCTTAGAGCACGCAAACATCGTCTGGTTCCCTTCCGAAAGAGTGCATAATAACAAAGTCGAAGCAATACAACGGAAAGCGGTTAGGTTTATATTCAACAAATACAAAAAAACACAGTCACCTTCCCAGTTATTAAAAAAAACGCTGAGTTGCTGACCGTGCAAAATAGGGCGAAATTAGCGCGTTTAAAGTTCCTGTTCCAATTGCTTCATAATCAGATGAATATTATTACCACAAACCTCATCGCAGTCGTACAGACACGACCGATGCGTAATAAGCACTATTTTACACTCACTGAATTTCCTTGCCGCACTAGCTGTCTCAGGAACTACTTTTTCCCTCTAGCGATAAGAGAATGGAATAAACTAAGCCCATTCATAACGAGTGCCACTTCAATGACAACATTTTTAAAACTTGTGCAAAATGGTGCAAATTTAATTTTTTTAGCTCTAACCATCTGGCGCTACCCGTATTATAAACTGCCGTCATCGTCTGTTTGTATCTGTTAATCTGAGCCTTTTACAGTTCGATTGCTTTTATGCCTGTATGTTTTGCTGAAAGGATCAACCAAATGTAAACCTTTTCAGACATGAAACTGTGTGAGTTTGCTTTTAGAGATGTCAGAGGGTATTAATACCAGTAATATGCACACCATGATCCCTGAAACCGTTCTGTTATTATACATTATTATTGTGCGCTGTAATACTATGCATTTAGTACTGACTATCACACCTGTGACACATTTTTTACACATCAATGTACTTTTTTTTGCCCACCTGTTATGATCTCTCACGAGATTGACAGTATCTCTAAATAAATAAATAAATAAATAAATATCTGGGCTACGTGTTTGAGACGTACGTTGACAACGTGAAAGCTCAGAAGACCGAAGGGTTCTCTCTCGCAGATGAAGCTGTGATGAGAAAAAGCTGCATAAGGTTTATTACCACGCTAGTAGGTCAAATCAGACAGCGAATTCCCCACATCATCACAGTTCTCCAGGAAAAATCACTCTTATCGATCGAAAACGCTTTGTGCATCGGGAAGGAGCCATTGATTCCTCTGATGGAAGCAATGGCAGTGCCCACTGAGACAATAGAAAAAATTCAAAACCGGTGGAGCAAAATCACCCTCCTGAACTGGAAGCAAATATCACCTACGCAGTCGTTCTGGTGTGAAGTTCACTCCTATAAGAACGCCTGCGGCGAAAACCTGTTTGCCGAGCTGGCCAGATTTGCCATGTCGATGCTCGTGCTGCAGTATTCAAATGGCGAATTACAGAGCACGTTTAGTCAGCTTAACATAGTAGAATGCAAGCCGCGGAACAAGCTGAAGCCTGAAACTACAAACGTCATCCTCGTCGTAAGATTGGGGCTGAAGCGACACCAGAAACGTTTTTTTGAATACAAAGTTCCCGCGGCAGTTGTTAGTGCCATCTGGACATCTGCAACATATGTGCAACCAAGTCACCTTTCTGGTCCCTGAACAAGTACCAGCGTTCCTGTAGCGATGATATCAGACGACGACAGCGGCGACGAAGACCTCGATGTGTTTTTTGTTGACCTGTGAGTTCTTTTTTTTCATCAGTGTGAACATTTATAACTTTCAGCCTCATCTGTGATGAGGTTGACAAATGATGACCACCGCCGCACTGAAGCATCACGTGTTCTAGTTAGACTCCTTGGAAGACTCTTTTATATGTTATTTCAGCTCTCGTAGTTTTGGGAGATTCTAAGAATGGTAAAGGTATTTATCATACGAAATTGCACTGTTTTTCTAATAAAATAGGCCGTCGCGGGAAATTTAGCGGATAAGTTTTAGAATCTAGCGGAATCTGGCGGATTTCTTATTGCTTTTTAGTGGATGCGTGGCGCCCAGCGATAGCAACACTGAGTAGGACAGGCAGTTTCGACAAGAAATGGGTGTACCCCCGCGTAATTTTTTACCAATATCACGGGAGCGCGACCGTTCGGTCGATCAGCGCCTCGGGATTGGGTGATACGGCAAGCTCGGCGAGAGTAGCCGCATGCGCATTAAGCAAAGGCCTCTGCTGTAGTCGTCTGCTAGGCTGTTCGAAGAGTAGAGGGCCACCCCCGATTTTTCTTGTTCCCTTATCACACTGCCTGTCATACTCAAAATTTTCTTCAAGACCAGGCACGTTGCGCCAACTGAAAACATTTATCCGCGTTGTCGAACGAAAGGTTCGTTCAGCGCAAGGTTCGTTCGGCAACGCTGTGTACTGTTTTGTGTTGGCGCGACGAAACTGCTCTTGAAGAAAGATTTCCAGTATGGCTAGGGAGTGTGCTGAGCGAAGAACAAAAATCGGGGGCGCTCCTCTGCTCTAGGAACAGCCTAGCAGACGACGAAGTAGCGGCCTTTGCTCAGTGCGCATGCGGCTACTCTCGCCGAGTTTGCCGATCACTCCATCACACTGCGCTGATCGACTGAACGGTCGACGCTCGCGTGATATTTGTAAAACATTGGGTGGGGGACATTAGTGTACAAAGAGCAGAAAAATGCAGAGGAAAAAGAGAGGTCAAATAAGTCATGGAAAGAAAGATAACAGAAGGCAGGTGCACAGGTATGACGCGGCACCGGGCGGTACACATCTGACCAGCACATGGTACCAGTTCAGGGAACGCCGAGGCGGTCAGCAACGAATATTAGAAAACAGCAAAATAAAAAGAAAGGGGAGAGGAAAGCAATCACACGCGCTCGCGTGCCATAATTGATTACAAGGTGAGAGTATCAAAGATAACAATGGTACCGCTGCTTTCTACGCAGAACATAATGTCCAGACTTGCTGGTCAGATTTGGTTTAGTGAAGCCATTGTGCTAAAAAACTCGGCCCTAGCCCGAAACTACAGCCATGTACGGGAGGTTGCCAACTGATTGGAGAATATTATAGAGGGAAAGAAATGAACAGGCTTAACACTAGCCTGAGAAATGAAGCCGAAATTTTAATCGGAGGAAAGACAAGTCAATCTCCCATAACTTTCATTGATGCCAAATAGCGCTGACTTAAATTTATAGATGAGGTAGGACTTACGCACCTTGCAATAGGGATGCGTTTTAAAACTAGTTTCAAGATTTTTGGCCTTCAGTAGTTCAAAAGAATGACCAGAAGTATTAACATATTTTGATAGAGGCAAGAAGGCAGGTTTTTGCATGAGAGCGGTGATTGTTAAACCTCAAACAGAATATTGTTTCAATCTGGCAGATGTATTGTTTGCCGCAGAGAGTGCATTCCAGCAGGTATACGACGTTGGTGGAATCACAGTTAAACTTCCCTTTTACATTACCATAATATATATCGACAATCGACACACACACACACACACAACTTTGCAAGCGCTAGTGTTTTGTGTGACGAAACATGCCGAAAGGTTGTGCGCGATGAGGGTAACGTAGGGCAAAACACTGCAAAGGCCGTTTTAGCATATCTTGAAATGAACTTGATGCCATGTGCAGGCATTGTGTCATAGCGCTGCGCTGTGCACATCCGCAAAAGCGATAATACAATAGCGCTGATGTTCCCCTTGGGCTAATCCTACTGTGCTATACTGAATTTGAGGGGTAGAATGCCGCAGCAGCAAGAACGAGGTGGATGCGCGCGTTTCTTTCTGCTACAAAAGTGTCTTGCGCTGCCCAGTGTATCCTGTTGAGATAGGTGCGCCCTAGTCGGTAAAACTTGTAAAACCGGTTTGTTTCGGTTTAGTTTCCTTCGGTGAAGGTAGAATTTTAGCGCACCAGGCAATCTTATTGTGTCATTTCTGAAGTATTCCCCCTAAAATCCGTAGTCGCAGTACCGCCCTCTGCATGTGTAGCAACTGTGCTCATGTCCATACGTCCATAATCACGAAAACCAAGGAGCTGTTATTCCAACTCGATCGCTTCCATTCGCATTCACCTCGTGTAACCGACTCTTTTTTTTAATTTTTAGTGTACATCTTACCGTAACATGAGTAACGTGTTACTAAAATAGCAGGTGTCCGATGAGGATACGAAAAGACTTACGATATATACCGTTTTGTTCTTGCGTCTTGTGTGTATATTCTTTCCATCCGGGCTTCGAGGGGCAACCTGAATTTCCGACTTCAATTTACAACTTTGGTTTTATGGAGGGCTCTAGAGTGTTCTTTGGATGCATGGCCTTTCGGCAAAACCTGTTTTCTTTTTTTTTTGTCGCTTGATGGTGTCCAACGCGAACTTCTCTTCCCAGTGTTAGTTTTACGATTTGTTTACCAGACAATTTACGACCACTCGTGTCTGATAATCTTTTGCTACAAAACTTGGGCAGCCGTTTCGTGTTGCCACGCCTTTTATTTTCCGTAGAAGTAACAAGACGCGAGGGAGCAAACGGCAGGTATTGTGAATTAAGAAATTTTGTTATGTTTGGCGCTCACACATTTTAAGATGAAATTGTTGTGATATATCTACTCTCATGTTCTTCCAAAATGACGATGTTGTCTTCTTGCGCTTGAGTTCTTCCCATTCCACCCATCCACCCGCCGCGGTGGCTCAGTGGCTAAGGCGTTGTGCTGTTGAGCACGAGGACGCGGGTTCGATTCCCGGCCGCATCGACCGCTTTTCCGATAGAGGGGAAAAGAAAAAACGCCTCTGTGTACGAAATCTGAAATCTCGGCGCACGTTGAAGATCCCCAGGTGCTCAAAACAATCAGGAGCCCTCCAGTACGGCGCGCCTTATCGCTTGCGTTGCGTCGGCACGTTAATCCCTACAATCAAGTATCCCACCCATCCGTCCTAACAGCGACGGTGTTGAGTATATCGTTTGTTTATGGTGTCCATAGTTTTAACCTAGCGCTCTTGCTCGCATGCCTCGAGCACACGTTCGTCAAGCTGAGCCCA
The DNA here is from genome assembly GCF_048455015.1 of Haemaphysalis longicornis. NCBI lineage: Eukaryota > Metazoa > Arthropoda > Arachnida > Ixodida > Ixodidae > Haemaphysalis > Haemaphysalis longicornis. The sequence continues at coordinate 139,187,559 of NW_027526445.1, forward strand.
CCAACTTAAGGAGATTGGCTAATATGGCAAAAAATTGAAAAGCGCCTTAGAGTTCGCCGCGTGCCTCGAGCCTGTGCTTAACCAGTCAAACATACCCACTTCAGAAAATTGGCCAACACTGGCCACAAAGAAACTCCAGCTTTCGCTTTTTCGTGGTAACACCAGCTCGGAACGAGGAAGACACTTTTTCCAGAGTACGCTCATCGTTGGTTCTTCCTCGTGTCGTTATGCACACGCGGTATGTACCATACAAGAGACGTTCATTGAGTGTCGGAGCTTCTCTTGGTGATCAGTGACTCCGCGTGACCCGGCCGCAGATGTTCGCATGGCCGAGGACAAAGCCGTGCTTGGCCTGCAAAGCATTCGTATAGACGATAAGTCGCGTCTGCCGAGTGGCATATAAAAACTTCTACCACAACAACTAGCTCGCCCTTGCGTTGCTGAAAATAAGGTCATTAAATACGTAAACGCCGACCAAAACGACGAGCTCACTCTGGACGTGGTAATCATAAGGTCATTGAAATGCAAAGACGTCCACAAAAATGACGGGCTCAATACAATGTACGGCTTTCGCTCGCACTTATCCGCCCAAAACATCCTACTTCAAATTAAAGACGACGTTCTGGACACCCTGAACGATCAGAGCAAAAAATCAATCCTAGCCCTAGACATCCAAGGGGTATTTGATAACGTGCTATCTTGCAAGGTCTTGCCTCTACCAACAGCGGCGGACGTAAATTTTGCTGCTTCGCTTGCTTTCTAACCAACCGCACACAACGATAGGCATTGGACATCTCCGTTCCGACCCATTCGAAATGGCACCCAAGGGAACCCCACAAGGATCCGTCGTTTCACCATTGCTGTTCAACTTAGCTATGAAAGATCTGCCGCCGCTCCTCGCAGCAGTCCCAAATTAACGCCATGCCCTTTACGCGGACGATCGCACCTTGTGGGTGCCCACCGGCTGCACCGACGCCCAACAAGACGCACTTTAGGAAGAAATACACGTCACTCAAACATACCTCCGAGCTCGTGGACTGGGATGCGCCCCAGAGAAGTCCACCCTCCTCAAGCTCTGTGCCCGCACATACAAAAAACGAGCAGACCCGATCCCCGATCCGGAATTAACGATTAACAACCTCGCAGTGCCCACAGTCCCCCCCCCCTCCACATACTCGGTCTCAACATACCCAAAAATGGAAGCGGCACACCATACCGGGCTCTCAAACTCGTCGAAAAAGAAAAACTCAATACTTTTATCTGCCAAGCCTACAAACTTGCCCTTGACCTACCTCAATCAACATCCACGCGCACGTTGCTGCAACTAGGGGTACACAACAATTTGGAAGAATTGCACGATGCTCATCGTTGTTCCCAAATCACCTGACCTTAAAATCACCCGTCTCAAGCTGACACCTACCGGACGAAACACCCTTACACTCCTCGGATACCCTGTACCGCCCAAACAAGACCAGCCCCAACGTGTCCCCCTCCACATCCGTCAACACGTTCGTGTAGCTCCCGTGCCGCGGAATATGCACCACCTTTACAATAAAGCACGCCGCCAAGCTCGGGTTGATGCAGTTACGAATAAGCACGACACGCTACACGGACGCCGCACGCTACACCCACAAACCCGCCGACGCAGTCACGGTTATAGACCACCAGGGAACTGATGTCACAGCCGCGACGATATCCACCACCTCTACTAACGCCGCTGAGGAAATCTCCATCGCTCTAGCAGCCACAGCAAATAGCGAGTACGTTACAGTTATTCCGGATTCGCAAGTAGCATGCCCCACCTACCAGCTCGGCCGCATATCACCCTTCGCCCTCAAGATCATGAATGTCATCCCGCAGCTTCCCGACATTTATATCGTCTGGGCCCCTGGACACGACACTCTCGACGGAAATGAGGCGGGCACACGCCACTAGCCAAGTACACACCCTCCGGGCAATTTCCTAAGAGAGCAAAGGCATGGAGAAGCCCCCCCCCCACTGAATGGCTACGCGGACATTCTCGCTCACTACAGACAAGAGCGTCAGTGGTTTTCTCCACCCAAGTCCCACCATTCCAGAGCCGAAGCGACCACACTGCGCAGGCTACAGACCAACTCATACACGCACAATACCATCCTCCACCATATCGACCCCACCAGTATTATAGTACCTGCCACTTTTGCCCCCCGCCAGGCACCTTGTACCATGTGGTCTGCAAGTGCCAACAAACCCCATCCCTCACACCCAATCTCCGTCCTACATACGACCAATGGGTGGACCGGCTGTCCAGCTCGGACCTCTCGACCCAGCGCATGATGATAGAGAGGGCACGAGCAGCCAGCATGAACCAGGGCATCCCAGACTAGCGGATGCCCCCCACCGGTGGTGCTCTCACCATCCTGCACCATTAAGCTCCAAATTAAAAATGTTTAATGTTTATTCTCTCTCTCTCTCTCTGGTATTGCTCAAGATAAGGCCATTTAAATGCCATGCCACCGACGTCAACAACGACATCGCAACCACAGTAGCAGTCAACTTTATGTCCGTCAGTTATCATTTACATCTTCACCACTCCATTATTGGGCGTCCGTGCAAGCTTCCCTGAATATCATTCTCTCGCCTGTCAGTCTTTAATACAATACCGATCACTATCAGGTGCTTGTGAGGGGAAATACCACCACGAAGGTCCATTTCAGGTATTCACTGGCCTCTGGTCCTTGTCACTACTGTCAAAAACTAGACGAGGCCGTTTAGCGACGGCACAAAACAGCATATACTCGTAAAAAAACACATTGCACGAAGGATTAGACTCGAAGGCAAACCACGCCTTCTTCAAATTTACAGAACACAGAGAAATAATAGTGCTTAAGAAAAAATCAAAGAAAAATTGCCACCAAAAGTTCAAGGCGATGAGACGTTCTCCGCAGGGCATCGTGGGTAGTAGCGACGATAAAAAGTAAAGCGTGTAGGGGTTGCGAGGAAGTCGTCGTGCGTGCCGCAACATTGAAGGAGAAGACGCAACCTTGTCCTCGTAGATAACGGTATGCTCAGCAGCCGCTCACGATCGGGTGCCCTGTAGCAGCGGGCAGGGTGTAACCGTCCACATCCGGTCAACGACGGGCCGGAGGCAGCGGGTGGTCCAAGGGCGCAGCATGCCAACGTTGGGCGCCTCCAGGAGTCGGGAGTCGCGCCCCGGCTCCACAATGCCGAGGCGCACGGTAGGCGCTTCTCGAGCTCGGGTTCCGACAACCCGGTGAGCTTCGAGTCTTACACCTAAGATTTCGCGCTCCTACAACCTGCTCCATCCACTCCTCAATGCGTTCTCACCCATTCCAGCATGGTCTCTCCAGCTACTTGCTTGTGGTCACTTCCCATTGGCCCACGTCCTTCTCTCGTGTGGCTTGCTGCTTCTTTTTCCTCGGCGCAACCACACTATGGGAAATCCCCGCAGCCGCATTCGCACCTCGAGAGCACTGTGAGGGCATGTTCCCGCCTCCTTGAACTCCTTGTCGTCGTAAACACGAGCTTTCTACGTCAAAGCGCTCCATCGCTGTCGTTTATCACGTGCACCATACTTCCACTAATTCTTTTCATTTGCCTGTAGAGCGTGCTTCGCCATCCAAAAAACTAGTTAGAAGAGAAGACACCTTCACGTTACGAGCACGCGCAATGAAACAGTCTCTAATAAGCGAACTGGTGCGTTGCGTGCCTTTCCAATTTTAGTTAATGGCGCCGTAACTGTCTGTAGCGGTTCCTTTATAGACTATTGATGATAGCAGTTACTGGCGCCAACACTTGCATAATTCCAATTGCAACTGCGTAAATAATAAGCACGTCTTCTTGAAAGAAAATTAGTATTGCATAATATTCGTCATGCTGAGGCGAAATTTGAGTGCTTGGGAGGGCGAACTTGCACGCTTTTTATGGTATTCTCCCAGTGAAGTAGCCGTTAGGTATGCTGGCGTATTCCGCCTTTACTTTTATTTCTGCGTGAATGCAAGTTTACTTTGGCTTAGTATTTGTGTTGTCAATTCCCGTGATGTTTTTTTGAGCTCATTGCGGCAATAATGAACATTTTATTATTCATAAATACAGAGTACCAGTCATGTCGGTCGGCGGGGGGATTTCCCCGCGCATTTCGACGTAATTGGTGGCTTGTATTAGAGGAGAGAAGGCCAGGGGCACTTTGAAATATACCAGCTGACCAGGGCGCCATTTCGCGTGCTTGTATAGCCCGCGAATTGCGGCACCATAGATGCAGCGATAAGAATCTTGCGCAGTGGCAAATGCTTTCGCTCATACCGTAATTCGTATTTTAAAAAATGTTTTATAGCTGCAAGTAGAGGGGCAGAAAAAGTTGATTACCATGTTTTATTAAACTTTTCATGATTACTTGGGCGCAGACCTAATGCTAGCTTGGTTGCTATGGTATGGACGAGAAAACGTTTCAGAAAAGTGAAAAAAGTGAGATATTTAACTAGTGGCTAACCAAAGAGAGCCACTCTCTGCGTAAAAAATTTAAAGAAAGCTACCGCGCTATTCTCATAACAATAAGAATTCATCTTTATTGAACAAATAAGTAATTGCGTTTTGCTTGCTTGCCTATTGTTAACTAACAATTAATTGCAACGTTAGTTTTCTAAAGACAGCGTTCTGTTGAGTTTAACGAAGTGCGAAAAGGTTTGAGCACTTGCTTACGTTTTCCAATTTTTTCCTAAAACAGTATCCAAAACTTTAACATGTGTCATTCTTTTGTTTGCCCACGTTACCAAACAATGTCGAATATCACTGATTTTTTCAAATAATATTGTGGCTGTTTCAACATGATAAATTGATGGGTAGAGGTGAACACGTGTACTGTTAAAAGGACTCTGCCGGCCGAATGTAACTTGGGTTCATTCGAAAAATTTTCTTGTTATAGTGACATTGACACCGCTTCCAACGAAACGCCCCTCAAAAAGCCGACATAGTCAGGGAAAAATCTCGGGCCATCTCCACTAACGTGAAACCTGAGGAAGGGGAAAACGTGCCGCTTATAAGTGTATTTTTGGCGCTTGGAATTTTAGCCAACGGAGATGAAACCATGGGTATACAGCTTTGCTGTAAAAGAATCTTGTCTTTGAAGCACAAAGCTCTCTACCCCGAGGCGTAAGGAGTGTCCCGGTGTGGTTTAGTACGCGATACGAAGCGCTCCAGCGGGAGGTGCAAACCAGTGTCCCGGTGTTTTTTTAGTGATCGTCACGTTCTAGCGCGAGGCGTAAAAGAGTTTTCCGGTGCTTTAGAAGCGTGACTACATGAGGCGAGGATTACGACAACGTAAATGACGAGGCCACTGCAAATAGCGAGTACGTTACAGTTATTCCGGATTCGCAAGTAGCATGCCCCACCTACCAGCTCGGCCGCATATCACCCTTCGCCCTCAAGATCATGAATGTCATCCCGCAGCTTCCCGACATTTATATCGTCTGGGCCCCTGGACACGACTCTCTCGACGGAAATGAGGCGGGCACACGCCACTAGCCAAGTACACACCCTCCGGGCAATTTCCTAAGAGAGCAAAGGCATGGAGAAGCCCCCCCCCCCACTGAATGGCTACGCGGACATTCTCGCTCACTACAGACACGAGCGTCAGTGGTTCTCTCCACCCAAGTCCCACCATTCCAGAGCCGAAGCGACCACACTGCGCAGGCTACAGACCAACTCATACACGCACAATACCATCCTCCACCATATCGACCCCACCAGTATTATAGTACCTGCCACTTTTGCCCCCCGCCAGGCACCTTGTACCATGTGGTCTGCAAGTGCCAACAAACCCCATCCCTCACACCCAATCTCCGTCCTACATACGACCAATGGATGGACCGGCTGTCCAGCTCGGACCTCTCGACCCAGCGCATGATGATAGAGAGGGCACGAGCAGCCAGCATGAACCAGGGCATCCCAGACTAGCGGATGCCCCCCACCGGTGGTGCTCTCACCATCCTGCACCATTAAGCTCCAAATTAAAAATGTTTAATGTTTATTCTCTCTCTCTCTCTCTCTGGTCTTGCTCAAGATAAGGCCATTTAAATGCCATGCCACCGACGTCAACCACGACATCGCAACCACAGTAGCAGTCAACTTTATGTCCGTCAGTTATCATTTACATCTTCACCACTCCATTATTGGGCGTCCGTGCAAGCTTCCCTGAATATCATTCTCTCGCCTGTCAGTCTTTAATACAATACCGATCACTATCAGGTGCTTGTGAGGGGAAATACCACCACGAAGGTTCATTTCAGGTATTCACTGGCCTCTGGCCCTTGTCACTACTGTCAAAAACTAGACGAGGCCGTTTAGCGACGGCACAAAACAGCATATACTCGTAAAAAAACACAATGCACGAAGGATTAGACTCGAAGGCAAACCACGCCTTCTTCAAATTTACAGAACACAGAGAAATAATAGTGCTTAAGAAAAAATCAAAGAAAAATTGCCACCAAAAGTTCAAGGCGATGAGACGTTCTCCGCAGGGCATCGTGGGTAGTAGCGACGATAAAAAGTAAAGCGTGTAGGGGTTGCGAGGAAGTCGTCGTGCGTGCCGCAACATTGAAGGAGAAGACGCAACCTTGTCCTCGTAGATAACGGTATGCTCAGCAGCCGCTCACGATCGGGTGCCCTGTAGCAGCGGGCAGGGTGTAACCGTCCACATCCGGTCAACGACGGGCCGGAGGCAGCGGGTGGTCCAAGGGCGCAGCATGCCAACGTTGGGCGCCTCCAGGAGTTTGGAGTCGCGCCCCGGCTCCACAATGCCGAGGCGCACGGTAGACGCTTCTCGAGCTCGGGTTCCGACAACCCGGTGAGCTTCGAGTCTTACACCTAAGATTTCGCGCTCCTACAACCTGCTCCGTCCACTCCTCAATGCGTTCTCACCCATTCCAGCATGGTCTCTCCCGCTACTTGCTTGTGGTCACTTCCCATTGGCCCACGTCATTCTCTCGTGTGGCTTGCTGCTTCTTTTTCCTCGGCGCAACCACACTATGGGAAATCCCCGCAGCCGCATTCGCACCTCGAGAGCACTGTGAGGGCATGTTCCCGCCTCCTTGAACTCCTTGTCGTCGTAAACACGAGCTTTCTACGTCAAAGCGCTCCATCGCTGTCGTTTATCACGTGCACCATACTTCCACTAATTCTTTTCATTTGCCCGTAGAGCGTGCTTCGCCATCCAAAAAACTAGTTAGAAGAGAAGACACCTTTACGTTACGAGCACGCGCAATGAAACAGTCTCTAATAAGCGAACTGGTGCGTTGCGTGCCTTTTCAATTTTAGTTAATGGCGCCGTAACTGTCTGTAGCGGTTCCTTTATAGACTATTGATGATAGCAGTTACTGGCGCCAACACTTGCATAATTCCAATTGCAACTGCGTAAATAATAAGCACGTCTTCTTGAAAGAAAATTATTATTGCATAATATTCGTCATGCTGAGGCGAAATTTGAGTGCTTGGGAGGGCGAACTTGCACGCTTTTTATGGTATTCTCCCAGTGAAGTAGCCGTTAGGTATGCTGGCGTATTCCGCCTTTACTTTTATTTCTGCGTGAATGCAAGTTTACTTTGGCTTAGTATTTGTGTTGTCAATTCCCGTGATGTTTTTTTGAGCTCATTGCGGCAATAATGAACATTTTATTATTCATAAATACAGAGTACCAGTCATGTCGGTCGGCGGGGGGATTTCCCCGCGCATTTCGACGTAATTGGTGGCTTGTATTAGAGGAGAGAAAGCCAGGGGCACTTTGAAATATACCAGCTGACCAGGGCGCCATTTCGCGTGCTTGTATAGCCCGCGAATTGCGGCACCATAGATGCAGCGATAAGAATCTTGCGCAGTGGCAAATGCTTTCGCTCATACCGTAATTCGTATTTTAAAAAATGTTTTATAGCTGCAAGTAGAGGGCCAGAAAAAGTTGATTACCATGTTTTATTAAACTTTTCATGATTACTTGGGCGCAGACCTAATGCTAGCTTGGTTGCTATGGTATGGACGAGAAAACGTTTCAGAAAAGTGAAAAAAGTGAGATATTTAACTAGTGGCTAAACAAAGAGAGCCACGCTCTGCGTAAAAAATTTAAAGAAAGCTACCGCGCTATTCTCATAACAATAAGAATGCATCTTTATTGAACAAATAAGTAATTGCGTTTTGCTTGCTTGCCTATTGTTAACTAACAATTAATTGCAACGTTAGTTTTCTAAAGACAGCGTTCTGTTGAGTTTAACCAAGTGCGAAAAGGTTTGAGCACTTGCTTACGTTTTCCAATTTTTTCCTAAAACAGTATCCAAAACTTTAACATGTGTCATTCTTTTGTTTGCCCAGGTTACCAAACAATGTCGAATATCACTAATTTTTTGAAATAATATTGTGGCTGTTTCAACATGTTAAATTGATGGGTAGAGGTGAACACGTGTACTGTTAAAAGGACTCTGCCGGCTGTGGTGTAGTGGCGCCCTCTAGTGGAGCGCCCGCTCACTGTGTGCGCTTGGTTGTATTAATTGTAAGTAGATGTCGTTGCTGTGGTCGCACGTGACGGGTCACTTGCGTATGCGTCTCGGTGTCGTCTTGTCGAACAATAAACGTTCTCTTTGGGTTCTGGTCTTGGTACGAGCAGGCCGCACTTTTTCTTCTTGGGCTTGTGCGTGGGCCCGGCGCGCTGAGCCTTCGTTCCCGTCGCCGCCGAGGCCGCTCGCCGTCGCCCACGACACAACATCTTTTTGGCGACGAGGATGGGATCATTTTCGTCTGCTTCGACGACGTCGTCGACGGGTCCGGCAGAATGAAAACGTGAGTGCGTTTGACCTCGCTCGAGTGTGACTGTCCGGCGCGTCTGGCGTCGCGAGGCCTAGCCTTCTTTGTGCTGACGCTTGTCGAACCGTCGTTTAGGCCTCGCCCTACTTCGTTCTTCTGCTTCTGCTCCTGCATCTCTCTCCTTCCTGCTTGGCAGCATGGGCCTCTTCGATAACCTGCCCGTTTTCCTCGAATTGCCGGGGCCGCCTCCGATTCCGTGGCATAACTGGAAAAAATTGTTTCAGGCCCATCTCGAGGCGGCTGGCGGCAGCGACTGGAATGACGGACGACGCGCGTCGGCGCTCGTCAGCGTTTTGGGTAGGGAGGGGCAACGAAGGTATTTTGCTGAGGCGGAGCAGGACGAAGCAAGGAGGGACGCCGCCAGTAACGTGACCGACGCTAATGTAACCAGCCCTATCGTGACCGACTCCGCGACCGACTGTAGTGAGACCGCATCCTCGGCTCCGGCCATTTCGAAATTCGACCAACTTTTGGAGCAGCTGGACCGGCTCTTCGCTGCGTCCAAAAATACGCTTGTTGAACGACATGAGTTCACAAGCCGTCGTCAATTTCGGGGGGAAAGTTTTTTAGAATACGTGATCGCTCTAAAGGAGAAAGCCGTACGTTGCAAGTTCGGGCTGACGTACGCGGAGCGCGTCCGAGATCAAATCATACATGGAACGTCTAACCCCCAGGTTAGAGAAAAGCTGCTCGCACATGGCGAAAAGTTGTCTTTGGAGAAAGCTGAACAGATTGGTCGGAGTTTTCCATCGTTGTCGTTGGCGAACCAAGCCTTCGGTTCGCATCATCAAGTACAAGCGGTAGGCCGACGAGGAGAAGGTGGCGTCGCGGAAGATGACGGTCGGGGAAGCCGCCGCGATCAAGATGGCGGCGTGGAGGATCAAGATGGCGTGGGCCGCCGGGGTGGCCGGCGCGCTCAAAATGGCGGCACAGGAATTCAAGATGGCCTGGCCAGCCGGGGAGGCCGTGACGTCATTCCACCGGGTTTGGGAAGGCAAGATGGTGGCCTCCAAGATGGACGTTTCCATCCGCAGTCAGCTGTAGAGTTCCGCGGTACAGTTCAGCAGAAGAAGTTTGCAGGCAAGCTTCAGTTGTGCGAACGATGCGGAAATAAATGGCATAATTCAGCATTTCAAAATTGTCCAGCCCGAAATCGGCGCGGCAACTCTTGTAATAAGTGGGGACATTTCGCATCGATGTGCCGTAAGCCGGCACCAGTGCATCGAGTTTCTTCGAAGGAAGCTACGGGATCCGCTTCGACACCGGAACCTGTAGAGCATCCAGCATCCACGGAGATCAACGCACCCGTAAGATCTTCCGTCTTAACAGTCAGCACTTCTTCTAGAAAGGACTTATTCGTCCAAGCTGAAGTCAGCGTCAACAATCCTCCAAGAAAGGACTTAGTCGTTCAAGCCGAAGTCAGCGGAGTGACCATGCAACTCTTAGTCGATACCGGAGCATCCGTGTCGTTGATGACTGTCGAAGATTTCAAGCGTCACTTCAGTAAACAGCATGCGCTGTCCAAGGCTTCCGTAAACTTGTGGAATTTTTCCAAACAACGTATCGGCATCCGCGGCTCATTCCAAGCTCCTGTTCAAGTCTTGCAACGGTCTTGCTCCGTCACATTCTACGTCACCGACAAAGGGACATCTCTTTTGGGGCTCGACGCCATCCAGCAACTGGGCATTCAGATCGACGGTGCGTCTCTTACGTGTCGACTAGCATCGGTGTGTGCAGTGCAGTGTCCCGTGAACGTGCCCCCGGGTTTCGAACATCTCTTCAACGGCGAGTTGGGTCTTGTCGAGGACGTCTCGCATAAGATCCAACGGCGGCCAGGTGTGACTCCAGTTGCATCTAAGCTACGAAGATTGCCTCTTGCTCTCCGTGATCCAGTGTCCAGCGAGCTGCGACGCCTCGAGGACAATGATGTCATTGAGCGTGTCGACGCCTCGGAGTGGGTTTCGCCACTCGTCGTCGTCCGGAAAAAGAACGGGGACATTCGGCTGTGTGTGGACCTCCGGGAACCGAATAAGGCAATTATCATTGATGGGTATCCTTTACCGCATGTTGAAGAGCTGTTGCAGATGTTTCATGGTGCTGTTTGTTTTTCTAAGCTTGACTTGGCGTCGGCTTATCATCAGTTGTTGCTGGAAGAGGGCAGTAGGGACTTAACTACTTTCGTGACTCATGAAGGTTTATTCAGGTTTAAGAGGGTGTGTTTTGGTCTGGCGTCGGCGCCTGCGGTTTTTCAAAAAATGATGTCTCAGATCTTAAAAAATTGCAAAAATGTTGTTTGCTATCTTGATGATATTCTTGTGTGGGGAAAGACTCAAGCTGAGCATGACGCGAGCCTGGTTGAAGTCTTAACATGTATAGCAAACAGTGGCATGAAGTTGAACGACAAATGTCTTTTTTCGGTCAAGGAACTTGATTTTTTGGGTCACAAGATTTCGGCTGAGGGAATCTCACCTTTGGAGAGCAAAGTAAAAGCTATAGTTCATGCTCCCGCTCCTACGGACATAAAGTCACTGCAATCATTTTTAGGTCTTGCAGGATACTATGCTAAGTTCATAAAGAACTATGCAGAGATAGTTGAACCACTGCGCCTCATGCTCAGGAAGGGTCAGACGTTTTGTTGGTCTGATGATGCTCAGCGCAGTTTCGATCAGTTGAAAGCGTGCCTCACATGCTCTCCGGTGGTGAAAGTCTTTAATCCTGACTTGCCTGTAGTAGTAACTACCGACGCATCTGATGTGGGAATTGGCGCGGTACTACAGCAGCGGTATGGTTCTCGGCTTGAAACCATAGCCTTTGCATCTAGAACTTTGTCGGAGACTGAGAGAAAATACTCTGTGGGAGAGCGCGAAGCGCTGGCTTGTTTGTTCGCATGCGAAACGTGGCACATTTTTCTTTGGGGCAGACGGTTCACACTTAGAACTGACCATCAGGCTGTAGTTGCTTTGTTAGCCGCAGGAGACTAGGGTCGGAGACCTTTAAGGATTTCACGGTGGTCAGCTCGTCTGCTGTACTACAATTTTGACATCGAGTATTGTAAAGGGTCAGAAAATCTGGTGGCTGACGCTCTATCGAGATTACCCATTCAGACCGGTCAAGAACTTAAGGAGGAAGAGATAGTGTCACTAGTAACATCAGTAGTCGATAAAGAAACCGTGCAGCTGGCCACGAAGGCAGATGTGACGTTGCAGAAGGTAGCAGAGTATGTGTCCAAGGGTTGGCCTGATAAGAAAAAGGTACACAGTGATTTAACTGCTTACTTTCATGTAAGGGATGAACTTTCTGTTGTGGACGGATTACTCATGCGTGATGACCGTGTAGTCATTCCTTGTGTACTGGTACCTACGTTTCTCGAGTTAGCACATGAAAATCATCAAGGAATAGTACGAACGAAGCAACTTCTCCGGGAACGTTACTGGTGGCCTCAAATGGATCGCAATGTTGAAGAATATGTAAAGCATTGTCACGTTTGTCAGCTGGCAGACAAGTCTGCTAAGCCTCATGTAGCTCCGTTGCAGCCAGTGGAATGGCCTGAAGGGCCTTGGCAAAAGTTGGGAATGGACATCGTCGGTCCGTTAGATGTGTCGTACCCCCGATTTCTTGTTACACTAGTCGATTACTACTCTAAGTGGCCTGAGGTTCTGGGCACAAATTCCATTTCAACTGAAGATGTCATTAAGTTGTTGGACTGGTCTTTCAGTCGGGAAGGGCTCCCTGAGTTTTTAGTGACGGATAATGGACCCCAGTTTGTCTCCAAACAAATGCAAGAGTATCTAAAGGAAAAAGGTATCCGCCACGTGTTCTCGTCGAATTATTACCCTCAGGCTAACGGCCAGATTGAACGGTTTAACAGAGTTCTCAAAGAACATTTACAGGTAGCCAGACTTGAAGGCAAGGATGCTTCGAAGAGCATTACACAATTTCTTGGGTCGTATCGGGTCACACCACATTCAGTGACAGGTCTTTCTCCAGCTTTTTTGCTGCATGGACGTCAGCCTCGTTCCAAAGTGGATATTAGCAACTTCAGGATACGTAAAAAGGCAGCAGAATCGGACAATTTCCTGCCTCATGTTCGGAATCAGGTCTTCACGAAGCAGCATAAAGCTAAACAGTACTTTGACAGAAGGAAAGGTGCGCAGCAGACCCGCATAAAGGTGGGAGATGTCGTGAAGGTAAAATTCCGTAAGCAAGGATTTCTGAAGTATAGTAAGCCGTTGACAGTGCAAGCTCAGGTTGCACCTTTCACCTTTAAGCTCAGTGATGGAAAGATCTGGAACGCTTCAAAACTCACAGTCGTTCCGAAGGGAATCGAGGTTGGCTCAGCACCGTATTCCTTTGACAATGTTGAACTCTCGTCGAGGCATAAAGAGTTTTTGTACTCTTTGTCTAACTTGGACATTTGTGACAGTCAGTCCCCTAGTCTACAGTTGTCAGAAGGGACAAGCCCCAGTGTTCAGACAGACCCTGATCTGTCGGAGGTTTCTACCAGTGCAAGGTCTGAATCCATTGTCCCTCGGGAACCATTAGAATGTCAGGAAGAAAATAGTGAACAAACAGATTCAAATAGTCATGTAGACAACACAAGGGAAAATGAGGGGGCGTCTGGGTCGTCAAATAATGCAAGTTCAACGTCTACGCGTCCACGCCGTAAGACTAAGCAGCCTCAGTGGCTTCGCGATTATGTGCGGTAGGGGGTATACGTACGGTTCATGCTTTGCGTCATGTTGAACGTGTCATGTCTGTGTTGAATCGTATATCATCATTGAAAGTGTTTTGGACGGGTTTTTTTTTGGGGACTTTAGAGAACTGTCGTAGGCGACTGATAGCCTGTTGTGTGAGTCAAGTGAAAGGAAGATGCAGACATTCTTCAAAGCACGGGAGAATGATGTGGAGTGTGCATTTAAGATGCTGTATGTATTTCGCAGAGTGTGCGAACTTCTTTTGCACGGGAAGATGATGTGGTGTAGTGGCGCCCTCTAGTGGAGCGCCCGCTCACTGTGTGCGCTTGGTTGTATTAATTGTAAGTAGATGTCGTTGCTGTGGTCGCACGTGACGGGTCACGTGCGTATGCGTCTCGGTGTCGTCTTGTCGAACAATAAACGTTGTCTTTGGGTTCTGGTCTTGGTACGAGCAGGCCGCACTTTTTCTTCTTGGGCTTGTGCGTGGGCCCGGCGCGCTGAGCCTTCGCTCCCGTCACCGCCGAGGCCGCTCGCCGTCGCCCACGACACAACACCGGCCGAATGTAACTTGGCATCAGCCGAAAAATTTTCTCGTTATAGTGACATTGACACCGCTTCCAACGAAGCGCCCCTCAAAAAGCCGACATAGTCAGGGAAAAATCTCGGGCCATCTCCACTAACGTGAAACCTGAGGAAGGGCAAAACGTGCCGCTTATAAGTGTATTTTTGGCGCTTGGAATTTTAGCCAACGGAGATGAAACCATGGGTATACAGCTTTGCTGTAAAAGAATCTTGTCTTTGAAGCACAAAGCTCTCTACTCCGAGGCGTAAGGAGTGTCCCGGTGTGGTTTAGTACGCGATACGAAGCGCTCCAGCGGGAGGTGAAAACCAGTGTCCCGGTGTTTTTTTAGTGATCGTCACGTTCTAGCGCGAGGCGTAAAAGAGTTTTCCGGTGCTTTAGAAGCGTGACTACATGAGGCGAGGATTACGACAACGTAAATGACGAGGCCACAGCAAATAGCGAGTACGTTACAGTTATTCCGGATTCGCAAGTAGCATGCCCCACCTACCAGCTCGGCCGCATATCACCCTTCGCCCTCAAGATCATGAATGTCATCCCGCAGCTTCCCGACATTTATATCGTCTGGGCCCCTGGACACGACTCTCTCGACGGAAATGAGGCGGGCACACGCCACTAGCCAAGTACACACCCTCCGGGCAATTTCCTAAGAGAGCAAAGGCATAAAGAAGCCCCCCCCCCACTGAATGGCTACGCGGACATTCTCGCTCACTACAGACACGAGCGTCAGTGGTTCTCTCCACCCAAGTCCCACCATTCCAGAGCCGAAGCGACCACACTGCGCAGGCTACAGACCAACTCATACACGCACAATACCATCCTCCACCATATCGACCCCACCAGTATTATAGTACCTGCCACTTTTGCCCCCCGCCAGGCACCTTGTACCATGTGGTCTGCAAGTGCCAACAAACCCCATCCCTCACACCCAATCTCCGTCCTACATACGACCAATGGGTGGACCGGCTGTCCAGCTCGGACCTCTCGACCCAGCGCATGATGATAGAGAGGGCATGAGCAACCAGCATGAACCAGGGCATCCCAGACTAGCGGATGCCCCCCACCGGTGGTGCCCTCACCATCCTGCACCATTAAGCTCCAAATTAAAAATGTTTAATGTTTATTCTCTCTCTCTCTCTCTCTGGTCTTGCTCAAGATAAGGCCATTTAAATGCCATGCCACCGACGTCAACCACGACATCGCAACCACAGTAGCAGTCAACTTTATGTCCGTCAGTTATCATTTACATCTTCACCACTCCATTATTGGGCGTCCGTGCAAGCTTCCCTGAATATCATTCTCTCGCCTGTCAGTCTATAATACAATACCGATCACTATCAGGTGCTTGTGAGGGGAAATACCACCACGAAGGTCCATTTCAGGTATTCACTGGCCTCTGGCCCTTGTCACTACTGTCAAAAACTAGACGAGGCCGTTTAGCGACGGCACAAAACAGCATATACTCGTAAAAAAACACAATGCACGAAGGATTAGACTCGAAGGCAAACCACGCCTTCTTCAAATTTACAGAACACAGAGAAATAATAGTGCTTAAGAAAAAATCAAAGAAAAATTGCCACCAAAAGTTCAGGGCGATGAGACGTTCTCCGCAGGGCATCGTGGGTAGTAGCGACGATAAAAAGTAAAGCG
Organism: Haemaphysalis longicornis; assembly: GCF_048455015.1. Classification (NCBI taxonomy): domain Eukaryota; kingdom Metazoa; phylum Arthropoda; class Arachnida; order Ixodida; family Ixodidae; genus Haemaphysalis; species Haemaphysalis longicornis. The sequence goes on from NW_027526445.1 coordinate 139,203,324, forward strand.
TGTAGGGGTTGCGAGGAAGTCGTCGTGCGTGCCGCAACATTGAAGGAGAAGACGCAACCTTGTCCTCGTAGATAACGGTATGCTCAGCAGCCGCTCACGATCGGTTGCCCTGTAGCAGCGGGCAGGGTGTGAGCGTCCACATCCGGTCAACGACGGGCCGGAGGCAGCGGGTGGTCCAAGGGCGCAGCATGCCAACGTTGGGCGCCTCCAGGAGTCGGGAGTCGCGCCCGGGCTCCACAATGCCAAGGCGCACGGTAGACGCTTCTCGAGCTCGGGTTCCGACAACCCGGTGAGCTTCGAGTCTTACACCTAAGATTTCGCGCTCCTACAACCTGCTCCGTCCACTCCTCAATGCGTTCTCACCCATTCCAGCATGGTCTCTCCAGCTACTTGCTTGTGGTCACTTCCCATTGGCCCACGTCATTCTCTCGTGTGGCTTGCTGCTTCTTTTTCCTCGGCGCAACCACACTATGGGAAATCCCCGCAGCCGCATTCGCACCCCGAGAGCACTGTGAGGGCATGTTCCCGCCTCCTTGAACTCCTCGTCGTCGTAAACACGAGCTTTCTACGTCAAAGCGCTCCATCGCTGTCGTTTATCACGTGCAGCATACTTCCACTAATTCTTTTCATTTGCTTGTAGAGCGTGCTTCGCCATCCAAAAAACTAGTTAGAAGAGAAGACACCTTTACGTTACGAGCACGCGCAATGAAACAGTCTCTAATAAGCGAACTGGTGCGTTGCGTGCCTTTTCAATTTTAGTTAATGGCGCCGTAACTGTCTGTAGCGGTTCCTTTATAGACTATTGATGATAGCAGTTACTGGCGCCAACACTTGCATAATTCCAATATCAACTGCGTAAATAATAAGCACGTCTTCTTGAAAGAAAATTAGTATTGCATAATATTCGTCATGCTGAGGCGAAATTTGAGTGCTTGGGAGGGCGAACTTGCACGCTTTTTATGGTATTCTCCCATTGAAGTAGCCGTTAGGTATGCTGGCGTATTCCGCCTTTACTTTTATTTCTGCGTGAATGCAAGTTTACTTTGGCTTAGTATTTGTGTTGTCAATTCCCGTGATGTTTTTTTGAGCTCATTGCGGCAATAATGAACATTTTATTATTCATAAATACAGAGTACCAGTCGGCGGGGGGATTTCCTCGCGCATTTCGACGTAATTGGTGGCTTGTATTAGAGGAGAGAAAGCCAGGGGCACTTTGAAATATACCAGCTGACCAGGGCGCCATTTCGCGTGCTTGTATAGCCCGCGAATTGCGGCACCATAGATGCAGCGATAAGAATCTTGCGCAGTGGCAAATGCTTTCGCTCATACCGTAATTCGTATTTTAAAAAATGTTTTATAGCTGCAAGTAGAGGGCCAGAAAAAGTTGATTACCATGTTTTATTAAACTTTTCATGATTACTTGGGCGCAGACCTAATGCTAGCTTGGTTGCTATGGTATGGACGAGAAAACGTTTCAGAAAAGTGAAAAAAGTGAGATATTTAACTAGTGGCTAAACAAAGAGAGCCACGCTCTGCGTAAAAAATTTAAAGAAAGCTACCGCGCTTTTCTCATAACAATAAGAATGCATCTTTATTGAACAAATAAGTAATTGTGTTGTTGTTTGCCTATTGTTAACTAACAATTAATTGCAGCGTTAGTTTTCTAAAGACAGCGTTCTGTTGAGTTTAACCAAGTGCGAAAAGGTTTGAGCACTTGCTTACGTTTTCCAATTTTTCCTAAAACAGTATCCAAAACTTTAACATGTGTCATTCTTTCGTTTGCCCAGCTCACGAAACAATGTCGAATAAACCTGATTGTTTCCAATAATGTTGTGGCTGTTTCAACATGATAAATTGATGGGTAGAAGTGAACACGTGTACTGTTAAAAGGACTCTGCCGGCCGAATGTAACTTGGGTTCATTCGAAAAATTTTCTCGTTATAGTGACATTGACACCGCTTCCAACGCAAACGCCCCTCAAAAAGCCGACATAGTCAGGGAAAAATCTCGGGCCATCTCCACTAACGTGAAACCTGAGGAAGGGCAAAACGTGCCGCTTATAAGTGTATTTTTGGCGCTTGGAATTTTAGCCAACGGAGATGAAACCATGGGTATACAGCTTTGCTGTAAAAGAATCTTGTCTTTGAAGCACAAAGCTCTCTACCCCGAGGCGTAAGGAGTGTCCCGGTGTGGTTTAGTACGCGATGCGAAGCGCTCCAGCGGGAGGTGAAAACCAGTGTCCCGGTGTTTTTTTAGTGATCGTCACGTTCTAGCGCGAGGCGTAAAAGAGTTTTCCGGTGCTTTAGAAGCGTGACTACATGAGGCGAGGATTACGACAACGTAAATGACGAGGGCAGATTCGACACTCCCAGCCCACAAGGAGCTTCGCCCAAAAAACGCTCCACCTTCAATCCCCACATCTCCTTCAGTCCGTTTTTTTCCTTGTAGTAATTGTTATCGGCGTACGCACTAGGTGGGCCTTGAGTGCACACTCTTGAATAGCCTGATAAGGCCGCATCATAGGAACTCCGCCACGCATTCTCGAATTTAACCCCGGTACCCTTGCCTACATATTTTCTCTTTATTTTTCTTGTTTCTTGGTTACCTCCCCCCCCCCCCTTAAACCCATCATTTGCTATTTATTTTCTTACCTCTCCCCGTATATGCACCGAGGGAGAGTAAAACTATTGAAGGAAAATTGAGAAAGAACTTTGAGCGCATAACAAGTAGTTGCGTGTGCGTTGCAAAGGAATTTCGGAGGAGGCACAGCCCGTCGAAGCTTCTTCGCGTTGAAGTTTTCTTCTCTTCTTTTTGCGTGCTTTGTGCTTTTTTAGGTTTTTGTAAGCTAGTGCTGTGCTCGCTCCTCGTCTCACTCTGCCCAAATAGTCTGTCATGCATCTCCATACCTCCGTATTCTCCTTTTTCTTCATCGAGCTGCAGGATTGACAGGAGATGCTTGTATTCATCCGCTTCGCTCAGCGGAGTGCGGAGGAAGCCTGGAACGGTGGGGAAATCTAATAACAGGGAAATGGCATCGAAGCGTGTTCGTGTAATTCGTTAAGGCCCTCTTCTCCTTCAAGAGAATGCGTGCCTCTCAGTCTAAGAAGTACGACTTCTAATACGATGGAAAGTCGCCCCTTAGAAGTAGCTGATGCACCTTAAAAGTTCTCCTGATTTTTCCTTCTTGCTGTTATATAGTAGCTCACAGTGATTCTCGGGTGTTTAAAGTCATCGATGGCTTTCATGTTCGTGGTAGTTTTTAACAGCGAAGCTGTTGTTGCTGGCCGTGGTGCGTATGGGTTCATCAAAAGACTTGGTCTCAGTTACTTCCGCCGTTTACCGCTCATGTGAGCACGCACGTCAGGAGCAGCGCCTGGCATCGTCCAGATTTGCAGGTTGAGCTCGGAAACAAAAATACCAAGAAAAAATTTAACGAGCGCCCGCCCCTCAAGGTGGAGCACAAGACCGCTCGCCACACAAATGCCCAGTTCGGAAAGCCGATTGCCGCCTGTTTCGGCGCGTTCTCACGCGTGCCACTTCGGGAGAAATGTGAACGCTTGTGGGCAAAACGATCCGGACACTCCAGTCATGCATGAGGAAGACGGCAGTATAGATGGATATGACGATGACTACTGCTAGCACTACAGGTAAATGCGATATCGGAACATGTAAATAAGCAATTTGAAACCTAATGCAATGCGTGGTAGTGTGCCCTTCGGGGTTCACATAGGAAGATATCCTTGGGTTTCGCTGTGGTTCAAGCCCTGCGAGACCTAATGCAAGCTTCTCCTGTTTTTTGTGATGACGCGTTTTGCTCGACATCGGCATTCGGTCTTGTTTGACAGGAATGCCATATTTATTTTGCTATATGTCGTATTTCTCGGTTATCAGGGTGGTTTTTGTTCTTGCTATGTGGTTTTTGTTCTTGCTATGTGCTATGTGGTGCCCCGTCGAGGATATTTCTTTGTTGCAAGCAACAACAAAAGGCTGTAGCAACCTGAAAGGTCCAGCAGAGAAATCGCCCTACGTAAAGACTGAGCAAAGATGTCCCCCGAGTGAGCCGGTAGTCAAGAAGTGCAGAGAATACACCTTGCACTTTGGAAGTATAGTTTCTAAGGCGTGAAGAAGTAATAATTGTGTTACGAATGTCTTGTTTTGCATTTTTAAATAAGCACATGGATTACCTTGACCTTTAGCCCAATGGCCAACACTCGAGTTCATTTTAAAAGGAGCGGTTTCGGGAGTGTAAGAATAAGGGCCTGCACGTGTATACTACATGAATATAATAGCGATATGCGTAAATCCTTGCTTTGCGTGTGACATAATGACTGGTACAAGAATGCTGCAGTAAAGGTGGTTGGGGTTCGTTTCGCCGAAGTCCGGTGTCGATCAGTAAGGTGTCAGTGGCAATCCAATCGCCCGGACTCCGGTTGATTTGGCAGGAGTCTGGCCGAGCGATGGTGTTGAAGTTTCTGGAGATGGCGGTAGAATGGACGAACTCGAGGCATTGGGGTTGATTAAGTGAAACGAAGGTTTATATACAGCTATTTACAGTAGGATAACTGGGTACATGAGTAGTAAAAGGAAAAACTTCGAGCTTTAGCTAGACGTTAGCTCCAAGTGTGCAACAAATCACTCGAGCTCCTCAACTTCGTCTAACTCTCCCATTCTCGGCGCGTACACAAACCGCTCGAGAAACGACGACCGAGACCCTGTCTCGCCACAGGAACTATTAGTAGTACTTTCTTTCCACGTTGGAGACTGTCATTTGTATATATTTCCACAGGGATCAGTGGAGGGTATATGGTATTACGCTAGCTAAGGTTTTCTGATGGCTTTCCTATCGTACCAACAAAACTCTTATTAAAGGTGTAGTTGGTGTGTCCCTCAAAGACTGTAAGTCTCTTGCCACATGGCTCACGCTGATATGCCGCCGGAGAAGAGCCGGTAGGAGGAGCATTCGCGCGCTTGAAGAGGCGGTGGGGCTCTCTCTTGCGTTGAACCGGATTTAAACAATAAAATGAGACATACCACGGCAGCAAATTATCTTTTTGTCCCCCGCCGCAGAATGCCAAGTACGCTTTACAGGAGAAACCTGGCGTTTGAAATCAATTTCGAGACGGAATTCAACAAACATACGGTATTAATGCAATTAAATCTTGATTATTCCTGTGTTTTCAAACTAGTTAATATCAGGTTAGTTTATTTTGAACAGGTTGTATTCAATAAAGACTTTTTTTTTTCTCACCAGCATTTGACAAATTCATTTACCGGTACGACATGACACGACGACAACAGAAGCCTATAGCGCGAGCCCCTCAGGTGCTTCGCCCCTAATAATGAGTGGCGGTCTTTTGAGACCCCTTTGAGACTGTGCATGCTGAACTGAAGAACGTCACAGTCTCAACCAAAAAGAAAAATAAAGGACGACTTCCATAATTTACACCTCGTGAAGAACATTTAAACTCCTAAAGTACTAAACGCCCAAAGATTACGGCCGCGTGCAAAAGGAACTGACCAAGCTTTGGACCCTGAACTTGAGTGGCACCAATGGAAAGGCGAACAGCACCATTTCTCCCGCAACGTTGATGTTTCTCCGCCTCGCAGCGGCCCTCCAACTTGATTCTATATCTTTGGCGGCCTACGAAGAACGATGTGTGAAAGGTAATCGGCGGCGGCGGCGGTTTTTCCCCGTTCGCCCTCTTTTTTTCTCTTCTTTTCTTTTTTGATATCCCTGCACTTGTACCTTAGCCTCTGGGTGTAGGATTTTGTTAAACCTAACGCCAGTCAATTCGCTGTACCCTAGTGCTGACAACGACCCAATTTTTATTTGTTTCGGACAGTATTTACTTCATTTTTTACTTCTCCCTAAAATACTAAAAACGCAGTTTTTCTTCAAAAAATTCGCGAAACCGCATGAATAACCACCTGATCAGTACCACCTTACAAAGACAAACCTAACCACTAATATGTTCAATTTGTTACCGGTGTAATACATTTAAAACCAGAAATCTCATAACACGTCGTTATCGCGTGGTCGCCTTAAAACCTAAGGGCTCTTGAATATTAAACTCATGAATATTAAAACAACCAACCGTGTTGTTGAGATGGAAAAATTTCTAGAAGGTCTAATAAACGTTTAGTAACAACGTGATATCTTAAGCAGAAAACGTAGGAACAAACTGGCAAAACATGAGATCTGAAGGGCGCTTACCCTATGAGGCTGAATAAGGAAACTATTGGTGCACCCGCGTAACCGCAACCACGTCCAGAATAAAACTAGACATTAAAGGAGCACTGACACCAATTTTTGCCGTTAGTAATATTGCACAGTTCGCTTCCTTCACTCAAAAGAATACCCTGGATGAAATATGAGCGGCCGGCAACTCGAAGAACATAGTTTAATTGGATCTCATTTATCGCGCCGACGGAGCAGCGCGCGGAGAGGCACTCAGCAAATGGACATCAGCGTGACATCATCCAGGGAGAGCCAAAAGAAGTGACGCGGCAGCACTCTACAGAAGCTCTTGACGTCACTCGTCAAAAGTTCGTGACGACCCCACGAGCAGCGAGCGGGCGCAACACCCTCTCAAGCGGGCGCCGGTGACGTCCGCACAAAGCGGTGAGGTCAGGCAGGGAGTTTGTCATATGCGCCGTTCGGGATGAAAGCGCGGGAATTTGAAACAAATGTTTTCCGGCCGTTCAATGTAATTAACCATCGCGCGCTGAAGTATTTGAAGTGCTGTTTCAGGTTCGCCAGGCCATTAGGCATCTATAAAAGCAAGAAAAGTCTAGCAAAATTTTCGTGTCAGTGCTCCTTCAACCAGCAAAATCTGTTGTATATTGGCTGAATATGGTATTTTCTCGATATTTTGCGGAACCCGAACTCGTACATTGCCGGACAACAACAGAAAAGCCTAAATAAGTTTGCCTCACACCCGCATTCTGGCCGTAATGAACCTCCCTAAGGGCACCCGAGTTTCTTTCAGCAGCTCATGGCTAGGATTTTTTTTTTTGGGGGGGGGGGGGGTGGAACGGTTGTAGTGTTATGTAACTCCAAGCAGCCAATGCGAAAGATGTGCCCAACTCCTAGTAAAGATCTTTCAAAGCTATAGCTGACTCAGCAAACGCGCATGGCCGAAAAACACGGCGTCCTACTGATAGGCTTGAAAAGCGGCATTCGGTGATACCAAATTTCAGTAGAAATTATAGTACTTTGTGCAGAAAATTACGGGAAACTAACGTCACACGCTATGTCCGCGCGCCGCCCTAGCACTACTTTGAGGTCAAATATTTTAAAATTTTGCTTTATCATTATAACAGGAAACATGTACCCAATGAAAAATATGTACACCTGACATTGGTAAACATTTACAAAATTGGGCACTTATTATATTTTGGAAATAAAAAATAATTCCGCGACATCACATTTGGAAATCAGTAATGAGGTTTTTCTACACACCCGCGTCCTATGCGCAGAAAAGCTGCTTTGATTCAAATAATTAAAAATTCTTCGTGTTTTTTTATACTTGATTGCAGTCATACCATTTTTGTTAGAGCTTTTGCTGAGAAGAAGCGTCTGTTTTCTTAGATGTCTCGCGAAAAAGAGAAAAGAGGCCTTTTTGTGCTGCTTTAGCTTGTCAGCATGATATCGAACCTATGCGACTAATGAGCAATCTTTATTGCGACATGTTTTTGAACACCTGCTACAGTTGTTCAGTGGGTTGTGTTAGGGAGCACTGGTAGCGAGATTCTGTTTCTGGTTTGGGTGGACGCTTCCTATTTCGGTTGAAAAAACAACTATACCCGAGTGTAGACTGTTCCTTTGCATGTTAACGACCGTAGCCAGGGTCTTAATCCGTACACTTGTGCTCAGTGCCTGTCACAGGCCACGTAGACTGCACTGCATAAAGCATTTATTTTGCTTCTTGCTTCCTTCTTTGCTTGCTTCTTGCTTTGCTTCTTGCTTCTAAAGCATTAATTTTGCTTTTTGCTTCTTGGGATATTTTTTACGGACGCTAGTTCCGGCTGCTTGAACCTCCGTTTTCCTAATTTTCGCGTCCTACAACAGCTTACTTTTTTTCCCGTCTCGTTCGATAGCAAGACAGCCCGAGTTTATAAGCGCGAAACATCAAGGCAGCCTTTTATAAGGTGGGGATATCCTTACGCAAAGTACATCATATAGGACAGCTTCTGTATTGTTTCCCTTTCTACGCATTTTAAAACCCGTGTTCAAGAGCTTCCTTCACATAACGACCTTGGTGCCTTATGTGTTATTCGTACTTGTGGTATGAGGTCTCTGAGTACCTCAAATGTCTTTGCCGCCCCAACACTTGTTTTGTTGCCCGATTACTTTTTACAGAGGTAAGACGACATGCGCCCCTTGCAACAGCCACATAGTGGGCACTTCTGTGCTCCCAACATCAATTACTCCGTGCAAGTATAGCACGCTTATGACAGCAGCCATATTGCCGTCCCGGTCAGGAATAGCCCACTACTGAGCGTTTGACATTGCTTATACAACGGGTGTCCAACAGTCGTTGCAATTAGAAACTTTTCGCCATTCAGACGGGAGCAGGTTTACTTCTGTTGTGCACGTTGCTTACATAGTGCTGCAATAAAAGCAAGAAAGTGACGTTTTTCTTTTTCGTGATTGTTTTAGGTGGCCAGAAAATACTGTTTCTGGTATGTTATCAGCGTGTGTATAGAGAAAGCGAATGTCTTCTTAATTTACGTCCTCAGTCCAAATATTGGGCACTTCGCAGTCTTATCATGGTCTCTTATGTTTCATTTTGACTTCGGAATAGTTTGTCTAATGAAACAGCAGTTACTCCCCAATGAGCATTTGGACGGACCAACACATGGTCTTTTAGTATGAATGGCTAATGCAGAGGGAAGCATTTGCTAAGGACAACATTTAGTATAGTACCGAGAGTATTGGGAAATACTAACGATTGATGTTATTAAGAACTACGATTGGTCTCCAGTGGGCTAACAGAGGAGACTACCAGTTGATTGGCAAGTCGGCAACAGTTAGTCTTCATAAAGGACCACCCTTTAAACTGTGAAAGGACTGAGTGTAGACGGACTAACAGTAGTTGCCCTTACCATTAGTCAAAAATGTACTATTGTTAGTGGGAACGCATTGATTCCCAAAAAGGGCTCATTCCGATACCCGTCAGAGTTTTAGCTAACAGTGTATAATGGCGCGGAAGTGTGTTATCCAGCTGTTATAATGGGGGCTGTGATTATGATGTTTAAATTTTGAAATTCTGGAATAACGGTACAACTTTTGCATTATTTTGGAAAAAGCATATTTTCAAAGAAGCAAATAAATTAGTGGGGCATTCAAATGCAGCCGTAAAAAGTAGTATTGAAATGACATATCATTGTGATATACGACCATTCAATCATTTTTTCATTCATTCATTCATTTTTTCATTCATTCATTCATTAATTTGTCCATTCCCTCCACAAAGTCATTCGTGATACGCCGGCTGGGCCTTTAAAACCTAAATTTTGAAGGATAAGGCAACGTGCTTCAAATGTCCCAAGTAGGCAAACGTTCCGCTGTAAACTAGGGGGGTAAACCATAACGTAAACCAACGGGGAGTGAGAGGCTTCCGTTGGCGTTTTATCCTAAAAGTTATATTACTTCCTTTATATGTATGTAGTCTACGATCCTCAATATATCAGTGCAGCGAGTAACGACGGTAGGCGTAGTTGTACATGTGAGGAATTGTGAAATCTTGGTGACACTAAACGAACCGCACTATGCTTGTAAACGTCCGAAAATGAGGGACTGAAGAAAAGTATAGACCATGACAAGCGATTTTACTTTTAAGGTAAATGAAAAACTCGGCGCCACCGGGCTGAAGCTTCTCACACGACCACAAGGGGACACTGAAGTGTAGGACCATGCGCCTTCCCCCCTATGTCGATGCAGCGGCAGTACGCAGCCTTGCTGATGATGTCAGAGCCTTTTTAAAATACACTGCTTCATATGACATTGTTCTTGTTGATTCTCCTGTCACCCCTAAAACATCCAGTCCGGGAATCGGGGTGATCTCTGCCTTTACCCCTGCTTCGCACCGTTACTTCCTGGGCACAATCGTCAGGAGCCGGGAAGCCGTTTCCGGCACCCTAAGCGCCGCCCCGGCGAGAGCTCAAACACTTTACAATGGCCTATGGCGGCACACCATGGAAACCCTATCCAGACAAGCGAAGACCACCCGTGAAGAGACGACATGTCGGACGCTGTTTCACCCACCGTCTCGTTTGATAGGCGTCCGAGCACCTCAAGTGTTGTGGCCTTCAAGGTACCGCTGTTGTCTCCGAGGTGAGAAAGAATTCTTTACTGTAAATTTCCATCCCATTTATTACCCTAATTGCAATTCTCACTGTGCCACGGCCTTTGCCGGACGGCCACCCTTTACCAGGGCTTCTACAACAGCAGAAAAAACTAAGTGGATTCGCGACAATAGCACCATTCCCCTTCAGCCCGCCACGACGACATAGTGTGTAGGATGAAGTCGGACACCGGCTGCCATGGCCGCTTTATAATACATCACTTCATATACCATGGTTACTTTCATCTGTAGGCCCTCTGCGTAACAACAATATCGCTATACGCCCTCCGGAGATTAGCTATAAACGGCGACGGCTGCAGAACTAGTAAAAATATCAGCGTAGAAATAAAACAAGCGCTAGCATGAGCAACACAATCCAAATTATTCGACGTATTAATATTCCAACAGTGCAAAAAACTTTCTTTTAAGTTTTGCTTGCTGTCGTTTTCTACTCTTTCCAAATGTTCTTTTTTTATTTTGGTTGTGCCAGCTATTATTACCGAAAGATAGGTGAATTACTGATGCTTTAGTTTGGGTTAGTTGGTTGTACATATAGAAAACAGCGCAGGGACGAGGACAAAAGAAAAGAAAAAGACAGTGCAGGCAGTGTTTTTTTTTTTTGTAACTGGGAGATGCACATTACAGGGTTCAGAAGAATAGATAGAGGAACACTGCTGGCGTAGAATAAGTGAATCTTAATAAATCTTGAGTTGCGGCTAGTTGATTGTACATATCGGGGAAAACAGCTTTTTTTTTGTCTTCCTTGCGCTGTTTTCATGACACGCCGCCTAATAGGACAGACAGAATCCCGGAACTGTTCGGAAAGTTGCCTTGTAGGTGGCTGTTGCCTGAAATGTTTTTGTGAGGACGTTGTTGACAAGTCCGTGTTTGTAGAGAATACTGTTATCCATGTACGATACGAAATTTCCAATGATTTGATTCAGAATAAAGATATCTGGGTGAGTGCTTAATTGTCATCTTAATTATGCTGCAAAAGTGTGTTTTCTTGACACGCGCCATGGGTTCTAGCTTGTGTCGTAGCGAAAGGTATATGCTATGTTTTTAATGTTAGGGGGAAGCGCCCTAGGGGCTCGCGCTGCCTGCGTCCCCTGTCGTTGTCTCATGCCGTCACGGTAAGCCAAGTTTCCAAACGATGGTCAGAAAAAAAGTTCATAATGAATACAACCGGTTTACAATAAACGAGCATGATATAAACAAATTTAAAATTTAGGAGTAATCAGGGATAATTTGCATTGATAACAGAAACTAATAAAATTATGATTATGTCTCGAAATTGGTGGCAAATGCCAAGTTTTCTCCCGTATTTTTTAGCATGCTGTGGTGTGTGACACGAAGACAACTTACGGCCAGTATGTCTCACATTTAGTTGTTTAAATCCGCTACAACACAAGCGTGGGCGCCACCGCCTGAGCAAGTGCACGATTGCTCCTCCCACCGGTGCTTCTCCGGCGCCTAATCAGCGCGCTCCGTGTGGCAAGAGAGTGATACTTACAATCTTTGAAGAGTTATACTCTGTACGCTCCGCGCCCCTTCACCTTTCACATTAGTGCAGATGGTGCGCAGTGTATACACAGCCTCCCCGCCAGGTGGATCTTTTATTGAATATATATTGCCTTCCCTAATCATGATACATTTTTGTTGAGCTGGCTAAAGGTGCTCTTTCTTCAGTATGAGGCCTAATCATGGTATTGTGCATACGAAGAAGCCTACTACCATGAAACGTACGGAGCATGTGCCATACAAGTTCGGGGTTGAAAAATGAGTTGCGCCTAAATGCGGCGATGAATACAACATACAAACAGGGTTCAATGAAAAGGCTGACATGACCCCATAACAATACACCCAAATTTATTGGTAACTTCAAATAAACAATTGGTACAATTTGCAGAACACATGTAGTGGTGACTTCACAGCCATTTCCCGGCGACATCTTCATAACGACAGAGAACGTGGTTTGTTCAATGGGCGGCCGTCAACCTAGGCCACCCCCAAAAAACATAAATAGCCGTATATAGTAGTGCTCTTGATAAGTAATCGTATCACTTTAATTAAAACTATGCAGTTGACGCTCTCATAGCTATATTTTCAGGGGTGGCCGATATCACGCCCTTCATTCGTGGAACAAGTCACTGTTGAACGAATTTGGAAATTTTTTAATATTACTCGGGTTTTTCCAGTCAGAAATATCTGTCGAAGATCCAATGGAGCCAAATAGCTACTAAGGGTTGGTTAGTCCAAACTGCACAAAGTTGCATTTTGTCTGCATGGTCAGCATGGTTACCGATAACGCAACCTTTGCTTCAAATAACTTGAAAGGACATGAAAACAACCTTTAGAAATCACCGTATTTACAAAAACATTTCAAATTACGTTCTTTTACACAACAGGCGGTATTTATTTTGTAATCTGCATTTTGTACTTACCGTAGTATTGAGGCAGCCTCCCAGTTTCTGAAAGCCCACGGCTCTAATATCTTCGAGGCTGGGTCCTTCAAATTCGCATGGCTCTCACTAACCCCAATTCGGACTGGGCGTTTTAAGACCTAGAAAAGGACAATTAGCTTAATGCATTGCTCAGAATATTGTGTTTTTTTCCTCTTATAACAATTCTGCTAGAGCTGTCTTTTGAAGTTTCCAGCCGCCTAAATGTTCGTCATGGACGGTATTGTGAGGGTACACGGACAGTAAACGCTTAGGGAAGGACAGAGGGCTGAACACGACATATCCTAGCGCAAAGGTTTTGTTACTATAAGTACAATCTAGAAAAAATGCCTTTTTCCTCCACGCGACCTTCAGCTCACGAAAGATCAGCCTTGTATCTCTTGTGGTTGCGGAGTAAAAGCGTCTAATCACCCCATCAATCCATAAGCGGAGCGTGAGGACAATAGAAGAGGGGGAAAGCTAAGGGCATGTAGCCAACTATAAAAAGACGGAAGGAGGTGCTGGCTGCATGAAGGAATTTAGGTTTACTGCGCGTTAGCGAGTACAGTGCCGACTGCCCCACGCACCACCTCTGTTTCGTCCGGCGGTACAATTGGGTCGCCTTCACTGCCTTGTCGAACAGCTGGAGGAATATGTAAAATACAGATGGCAACTGATTCGGGAACATGTTACCCCAAATGTTGTAAATCTGGGGCCCCAATATCGATTGATTGATTATGAGGTTTGACTCGCCTACGCTACACACGTGATGAGGCGCGCCGTTGCGCAGGGCCTCGGATTAATTTTGACCACCTGGGGATCTTTCACATCACCGAAATCCCGAACACACGGGCGTTTTCGCTCTTAGCCTCCATCAGAGAAGCGGCCACCGTGGCGAGGAATGGAGCCTGTGTCCTTGCGCTCAGCAGCACAACGCCATAGCCACTATGGCATACCCGCGCGATAGGGCGCCGTTCACGGCTTGGTAGATTATCTTTGACTGCTACACGCTTTTTGCGTAGGCAAAACACAAGCAAAAATTCTCGTGTGCACATAAAGGTCTTATTACATGCAGTGCAGTTTCATGCTGACCTAACAATAACCACAACAAACTTTCTGATATTGGGCAAGAAAAACAAAATCCTTGCTACATAGTGCAAATACTAACACGCCAGCTGTAGATCGCAAAAAAACATTTTAAGGAAAAAATTAGCTGTTATGACCACACGGCGATCGCGTTACATTGGCAGTAGCTAGAGTTAAATGCTGGTGTTACGCTAACGATTATCGCCAAATCTTCTTTTCTGCGTCAATTTAGTTCTTTCAATCGATTTCATTAACACCATTGAGCTCTTTATTTTAATGACCTTGCAAGATTTTTGTTGGGTTATCGTCTTCTCGGCCAGCACCACCGCCACGCTATCGTCTGATGCAATGCTATAGTACTTGTTTAAAAAGCGTAACCACCCAAAATATGGCCTTGGCTATCACTGATGTGATGCGGTAAGGAGAGCGAAATGCTAAGCTTTATTATGGCCACGCACACTGCAGCCGCCGAATTATATATAGCAAAAGCTCCCACTCGATCGACCCCGTAATAAACAAAACAGTCAGTTTCCTTCGTTCTTCTTCCCCTGTGCTTAGTTATGTAATCCACCACTTTTGTAGGAGGAGTGTGGACGAACTCAGTGCGTTGGGTTCTTTTTAATGAAGAAGTATGTACTGCGCCCTTGTAAGCCTGGTACACCAAACCAATACCTGCTATTGGTTTACACATATCACAAGAAAACACTGGGCGTAATGTTTACGCTTTTTTGTCTTTGACTTGGACGCAGTTAATATTATTACTTGATTGATTGTATACAGGGTTTCACGCGCCGACACAACGCAGGCGATGAGACGCGCCGTAGTGGAGGGCTTCGGACTAATTTTGACGTGCGCTGAAATCTCGTACACACGGGCATTTTTGTTTTTCGCCTCCATCAGGAAAGGAGCCGCCGCGCCGGGAATCGAGCCCGCGACCTCGTGCTTAGTACCGCAACGCCTTAGCCACTGAGCCACCGCGGTGGGTTAAAAAGAATTATTACTTGCTTCGCTAGCACAGTTTTATTCCGCGCCACGTGCAGACTTCCGCAGTGCGCCTATTGCAAATTTCCAGGAATTTCACGGGTTCGAAGATGGGTGATTTTCTTGCCCGGTTATATGGCGATGGCAGCCGCCATTTGCATACTACTGCGTAACATCACGAGGCTTTCACGCTGGCTGCAGTTGCCAGTTTGTCAGGTATGCGTCTTCGCCAACTGTTTATATTACGTGACGTCTTCTCAGTCAATCACAGAGAACCAGTAACCTACTAGCCCATTTCCGGTTGGATTCCAGAAACAATCCTACGTTCTTATGTGGGTTGCGTCTCGTCTAATTTTCAAAAACGGGCCACAAATTATGCACCTTCAGTAGCGGGAAGAAAGGTAAACTTCAGAACTGGTCCAGTAAACGTTAGAAAACGACAAAATGACAAAAGCCCACAAAATCAATTTACAAGCCCGAAACATGTTACAAAACCAAGAGGCAATCAAAAAAGACTTCCGCAGAATTCACGAAGTCCCTGAGATTTCACAAAGTTGAGAAAAACGCCCTGGGTGGAAAAGAAGCGTACCATAAACTGGTTTCTTTTCTCCTTTCTTAGAAACTGCCACGTATGCTTACATTGTGCTGACGGGACTGACATTTAAGGTAACGCGGCTTATGAATTCATGATCGTTTCCGAACATTTCTTCAATCCCCACACATTGTAAGAAATACACAAACATTTTCGTTTCAGCTCGGTCATCAATATTTAGAAACAATACTCACCAGCGCATTTTTTTTGGCAATCAAAATAGGAACTAAACCTATTTTCGTTTCCACCACATCCCCCATATACAAAGTGCTTGCACTTCCCAGCATTTGAATCGTAGTAAAACACCGTCCTTCTTCCTCTGCAGGGGCCACTGGATTTACGAAGGTCACATATACTCCCCAGGCATCCATCTGAATAAAACACGTTTCGAGTCTGTTATTAACATCAATACTCCCTTCGAAGTCAAAAATAGTTGATGGATTTAAATTGTAAGGGAACTTTTTTTGATCCGTCAAAAATATTGGGAGAAGAAACCAAACGGACAAAAGCGTGACCGGTCGCCCGAAAAAAATAAAGTTGTCTTTTAAAACAAATTCACAAAGAAGGTTTCACTGTTTGCGAACATAACACAATATACTCAATAATAATGCAAGAAAGAGTAGCTTGATGTCAGATCACGATCCATCAATACCACCCCCTCTTAGCATTCTGGATGAGAAGGCGCCAAAAATACTGATGTCTGAGCCGAGGGGTGGAACTCCGTACTTACTCCCTTAGGAACAGCAACAGCCTGGCGAACAACTATTCGAGCATCGTTCAGGACTGTGTCATGGGCCCAGCGGATAGATAACACAGAAATAGTTCGACAATTTTTTATAACCTATTATTCTTCCAGTGCGCTACTGTTACCCCACTTGCAGCTTACCTCTCTACAACGTGTTCTAAAGCGGTGGATGAATGGGTAGCTAAGTGTGAACAAATCACATGAGCGGGATGTGCGCGTAACAACGGGAAGAAATGCAGTGGCCAGCATTAGCGTTTGCACTATAAACAAAAGTATATGACAACCGAAATTTTCACTCCAGTACTACCAATCTGCTAATGGTATGGGCGAAGCAATGTTGTTCTAGCAATACTAAGTATAGGGTTTCCGTGGTGAAGAGAAACGTCCTCGCAGGCTCTTTTCAGGTATTCTGTGGTGACTGAGACCGGCCACAGTGCAAATAATTAGACGAGGGCTCCTCACAACGACAGAAAAACACAGAATCTTAAACCAAACACGCCCACAGGGAAGGCAATTAAATTCAAAAGCTAAGCAACCTGTACATAACTCGAAGAAATATCAAATCTACCAACAGCACACAGAAAATCCGCCACAAACCTTTCTGGGTGATGAGGTGTTGCCTGCAGGGTGTCGTGGGTGGTGGTGAAGATGCGGGGTGTGGCGTTGTGGGATTATAACCGTGGTGTAGCACACGGCGGAGCGTCGACGAGGAAGACGCATTGTTGTCC
This sequence comes from Haemaphysalis longicornis, assembly GCF_048455015.1. Classification (NCBI taxonomy): domain Eukaryota; kingdom Metazoa; phylum Arthropoda; class Arachnida; order Ixodida; family Ixodidae; genus Haemaphysalis; species Haemaphysalis longicornis. Next base: position 139,220,246 of record NW_027526445.1, read on the forward strand.
TCTTATACAACGGTATGCTCGGCAGCCGCTCACGATATGGCACCCTGTAGCACCGTGCTGGATGCAACCATGCACTGCTGGTCGCCGACGGGCAGCAGGTGGCGGGTCGTCCAAGGCTGGAGCACGCCAACGTTTTGTGCTTCCATAATTCAGGAGTCGCACCTCGGCCCCAGGATGCCAAGGCGCCATGTAGACCCTTCTAGAGCACGGGTCCTGAAAACCCAGCGAGCTTCGAGTCTTCAACCTGGACGTCCTGCTAATCGAACCTGCTCCGTCCACTCCTCCCGGCGTTCTCCCTCATTCTAGGCTGCTCTCCCCAGCTCTTCGTTTGTGGCCGCCTCTTATTGGTCCACGTCAACCCTTCGGGTGGCTTGCCATTTCTTTCTTCTCGCTGCAACCACGTTCACGGCAATCCCCGCATCAGTACCGCGTGGGTATGTTCCCGCGAGGTTGTGGTCGTTGTTCTCGTCACAACGGGAACCTCACGTCACACAGTACTCTTCCGGGAATTGCACTCAGTCTGGTTGCACCGAGAAGAAACAAGTGGCAAGCCACAGGAGGGGTTGTCGTGTACCAGTAAGATGCGGCCACAAACGAAGTGGTGGGGAGGCCAGCCTGGAACGAGAGAGAACGCCGGGAGGAGTGGACGGAGTAGGATCGAAGAGCGTGACATCCAGGTGGAGGATTGGAAGCTCGTCGGGTTTTCGGGACCCGATCTCGAGAAGGGTCTACCGGGCGCCTTGGCATCCTGGGGCCGAGGCGCGACTCCTCAATCGTGGAGGCACGCAGCGTTGGCGTGCCCGCCCTTGGACGGCCGGCCGCCTGCTGCCCGGCGACGACCGGCGGTGAACGGTTGCATCCTTCGCGCTGCTACCAGGCTCCATATCGTGAGCGGCTCCCAAGCAGACCATTGTATACGAGGAAAACGGTGCGTCTTCCTCGTGGACGCTCCGGCGTGTGCTACGCCGTCGTCGTAGCCCTGCAACGCCACACCCCGCGTGACCACCAGCACCCACGACACCCTGTGGAAAACGCGCTATCACCCTGTACATTTGGTGTGGACTGTACATTATATTTTCTCAAGAGTGTGTATTTTCTAGCTTTATGTGAGTGTCGCCTGACTTTGGGTTGTTATTGCTTCCCGTGTGCGCGTGTTTGGGAACACCAGTGTGATCAGCGCGACGTTTAGGAACATCGGAGATAGTGGAAATTGTATTTGCTAGTAACACTATACCAGATTATGTCTATCTTGGGCTACACTCGATATCAAGTGTACGACTACTCGGAAGAGCCGACACAGCGCACCCGCTGTCAGCACTTTGGACACATCCAGCGACATGTACCCGCAAGTTGCGTAGCGCGCGCAGTAGAAAAAAGCATGAACTCGCGCCATGTAATTCTGCTGAAAAGCCATGTGCAAACTGTGGCAAAACTCACCAAGCCGATTTCGCTAACTGCACAACGTACCAGCAAGCGAGAAGAATGTTGACTAGAATGCTGAGGAAGCAGCGGTATTATGTAAAAAAGGTCCTGGGAAGGGAAAAGCGGGCATGGTTGAGACAAAGGAGCCAAGTCAGCCAGCATCTGAGGACATGGACTTTCACATTATTGACTTTCCGCTGCTATTGCCGCAGTCGTGAGACCAAGTTCCTCAAAGCCCTGCTCGGCCACCAGGCCCACAGCAGCCTGCCTGCAAAAGCTCCAACTAAATGCGTGTGGATCGGTTCAACAGAGAGCCGTCGGCAATCTCAAGCTCCTCTCTTTATACGCTCATTGAAGCGGTGCCTTAAATCCTAGCGCCTCTTTCGTCCCCTGTGGCTCAAGCCATTTTAACCCTCCTAAACACCTTTACTCTGCTCTTACAGGAGTACCTGCAAACCATCTCTGGAGCCCCGAATCAGTGCGCAAGCATACTATTCGAAACCGGGCCACTGTGTTTCAGTGGGGTGCCTGTGGTCTGCACTCCCGATTGTCCGACCTCCGGCATCTAGTTAACAAGCATGAATTTCTGGTCATTGCCATTTCAGAATCCCGTCTGCGATCGGATATTCGTCTGTCGGGGTACACACTGCATCAGCCGTCGACGAGCTGTGACCAGAGCATAGTGCAGCTCTCAATTTGTCAGGACTTCACCTTTGTGCTTCACAATGTCGCACAAGACGCATCACACGAATACCTTGCAGCAACAATAAAGTATAAGCGTGCAACCTTCACCATAATAACCGGGTACGTCCCACCGAGGGCAAATATCAACAAGAAGGTCCTGGAAGTCATTTTGGCCACTAAACCTCCCACGCACTTGCTCACAAGTGATTTCAATGCACACCACATAGCTTGCCGCAGCACAAAGACTATGCGAAGGAGCAGCAGTTTACTCCGTGTTGGCAGCGAAGCGGGCCTTAACGTATTAAACACTTGATGGCCCCCATTATCCCGGGGAAAAACCTCAAGTGTATTAGATGTCACTATGGCCTCTGCTTCCCGGCTGCCGTCCGTGTTCCGGCGTTCCGATATTGAAAGTTTTAGTAGCGACTAATTTCCCACATACAAAATAATTGAGGGAATCTGTGGAGGGCCCTCCAAGCGCAAGATTTACTGTGTGAACTAGGGCACCTATCAAAACCTATTAGAAGGTACTCCTGGTGGCTCATCAACAAGCGAGGAGATCGCAGTTGCTATTGGTAGGGCCAAATCGGAATAAACACTGCAAAATCTACTTCGAAAGTCATGGTCTACATTTGATATGAACTATAAACATCTTCCCGATGTTCGCCAGAGAGCGGATCGCCTGGCGAGAAAAACCCTACTACCAGACGACACCCGAGCTTCCAGGTGCGCGCAGAAGCGCGTTCAGAAGCACGTGACAACGCTTGCCAAAAATCTATGGGCCCCGTTTTGTGCAGGATTGGATCTACGCAAGCCACTGACGCGCATTGGGCAGGTGTTCCGCGCGTGTTTTTACCCAGTCAGATTCACCCATTTTCTCAGTATCCCTCAAGTGTGGAGTCAGTAAAGTAGATGTTGCGGAAGAATTTTGCACAAAGTCAGTGTTTCCCAGAACCCTTATCTGACTCCTGGGCAGTTGACCGAGTGGCTTCATACCACGATAGATGTTAATGGATGAGCGTTTACCATCACTGAGCTATCTGCGGCGTTCAAATCTGTTAATTTGTCCACCTCGCCTGGGCTTGATGAAGTTAGCTATTCGGCTCTGCGACATCTCGGCAACAAGGCTCTTGAGCAGTTTCTCACTATATACAACGCGTCATGGCAGACAGGCTGTGTTGAGGCAAGCTGCAAAATTGCTCACCTGGTACCGGTTCTCTATCCGGAAAAATGCCCGAAAGACAAACTCTTACCGACGAACTGCTCTATTAAGCTACATGGTTAAGGTACAGGAAAAATGGAACTACCGCGGGTTTTCTGGGACTCGAAATCAGGAATGTCTTCCCGCCAGATATATCAAGATTCAGGCAAAGAAGGAGCAGCATTCACAATGTGATCACCCAGTAACAGATGTTAGTGCACAAAAAGCTTCGAAAAGGTTCATCATTGCAGCCTTCCTACGCATAAAGGCAGCATTTGACAGTGTTCCCTACGAAGCAATGCTAAGGAGGTGGCGTTTTAATGGCTGGGAGGCTGAATGCAAGCCTGGATCAGTGATTACCTAAAGGATAGGTATGTCTACATGACAACCAAAGATGGTGACACGACACGACATGCCATCATGCAAGGTGTCCCACAAGGTGGTGTTCTCAACCCTAAATTCTTCAGTATATGCCTCATCCGCATCAAAAAGGGAGTGTATGCGGATGACATCTGCATCTGGACTTCTGTCATTGACCGCAGAAACATTCGAGCAGAAGTGCAGAGGGCTCTGTTCGCAATTGAAAAATTCCTCAGCAGCTGCGGGCTCCTTCTGTCTCCTGAGAAGTGCGCTGCCAAGGCATTCACCAAGCCCGATGTATCTCGATACCCACTGGAGATAAATAGCGTGCAGATACCCTATGTTTGCAATCACAGATTTCTAGGCGTTACGAATAACCGTTCGTTGCCCTGGGCTTCCCATATCAGGCGGCTTAAGGAGCGAATCCTTTCGTTCGTTCACGTTTTGCGGATGGTGACAGGAAGCACGTGGGACTGCTCAGGGCCAGCACTCTTGCTACTCTACAAAGCGCTTTTCGTAGGCCTCTTGCGATACAGCCTGCCGGCTTTACATGCTGTGTTCAGCAGGAACTTGAGGGCTCAGGAAGGCTTCAAGCTCGAGCACTGCGACCATGACTGGGCCTTCCAAAATGCACGCCCACGATAGGGACCTTATGTGAGGCAAGGTGCTTTTCGGCGACCACTCGCCGTTCACAAGAATTGCTCCGTACTGGCCTTCGACATGCCTCTCGGTGCTTTACTCATCCACTGGCTGCCGCGTCTGCATCTGGCGTGGAGCACGTCCTTGCGTCTAATTACCTCCGACCCAAGCTGCCTGCTACTCTACCATGGTTGAACGAGGCATGGGTTGTGTGCACCATTGTTCCTGGAATACGCAAAACCTGTTCTATCCCCGCATCTCCAGTGACGTATTTTGTACTGGAGCATATCCAAACCCGTTATTCATACAACTTCCAAGTGTACACGGATTGATCCGTCACTTCGGCCTGTTCGGGAATCGGCGTAAGGATTCCGTCAGCGGGACGGTCTATAAAGAAAAGCTCGGCCACAGAACAACCTCCACCCCCACTGAGCTACAAGCTGTCTGACCAGCACTTCTTTACATAAGCGGAAGACCTGCTCGGCGGTGGGTAATTATTTCCTGTTCCCGGCCAGCCTTGCAACTACTAAAAAACCCGCCTGATTGTCACCACCAACTTCTCTGCGGTATAAAAGAAATATTTTCAAGTGAGGTGCGTGATCGACATGAAATTTGCCGTCAGTGGTTAACAGGTCATTCTGGTATAACAGACAACAAGGTATCGGATGCGACCGCTAGAGAAGCCGAGGACTTCAACTTCACCGTTGGAATCCAGTTTTCCAACGAGGATAGCAAAAAACAGCTACACTCGGCCTAGGATGACAACTCCAGCTGCCGGTTTGGCACGATCCTTCGGCGGGTGTACACAAAGCCCACTTGACCCGCCCAATCCCTTCCACACTTATGAGCTTTAAGAGAGCGCCTTGGGCATCTCCTCCTTCGACGTCCAGCGCAAGTTGGTGGAAAGGGCAGAAGACGCGGCCCGTGCCAATGGACTCCTGGAATGAGGAGGCCACCCTAAAGACTCTTTACTATGAAACAATAAACATGTTTATTCTCTCTCTCTCTGAGAAGTTATGCGCCTCCAATTAATATAGACCCTCAGTGCGAATTCTGGCGTCCGCTGGGTCAGCCAAAGCGCACTGAAGGTGTGGTACACCGGCTGTGACTTAACATTAAATACACCCGAAGCTTGTTGTTCAAGCTTGGCTGGGTGGAGTTGTCACGCGTCTCACGCGGCAGAGTAATAAGGCTCAAGTTGATTCATTCGATGGCAACACAATATATTTACAGAACAAAACCACTCAAACGAACGGAATCATAGCGACTGAAGGCACATATATCACACTAAACAGCAAAAACAGGCACAACCTCACACACCAAAAAATCTAGCCAAAACGTCACTATAATACATGAACTGTCTATGCCGAAGTCAAACAAGTCCTACCCTTCAGCACGTCGAAGCCGCTGCGATGCCGATGACGTGGCCCGGCGGGTAGGCTTCCGCGTTGCTGAACGTCGCAGCACGTCGCGATGGCCCGTGCTGGTCGTCGGTGGACCGGATTACCGTGGTGCGATGCCTCGGCTTCACTGAGCAGCGCGGCTCAGCATGAGGCCAGCAGTGCGAAGCTGCTGGTCATAGGTGGTCCCGAGCTGCCCGCTGCCAGACGGTGCGATGCCGCTGGTGCGTCGTGGGGCACGGCTCGACGGGTCGCCGGCGGTGCGATGCCGTCGGTCAGCAGGAGGCCATCAGAGCGAAGCTGCTGGTAATCGGTGGTTCCGGGCAGCCCGCTGCCAAACGGTGCGATGCCGCTGGTGCATCGTGGGGCACGGCCCGAACTTGCCACCGTTCCTCCAAGACCTCGTTATTTTCCACTCTCCGTCCACTCCACTTCGTCGTCTTCCTCCTCACCTCGCATTCTATCGTGTCAGGGTTCCATTCGTTGAACAAGCTACCTCCTCCTCCTCTTTGATTACCCTGTGTTTCTTCTCCATTGGTCACTTCAAAATCCTTCTCACCATCCGGTATGCTGATTCTTCTTTCTCTTCATCTTTTCTGACAACCTCTTCTTCTCGGGCCAATCCCCCTTCGGGTATGGGTTCGCCTTACTACATGACAGGAGTCACCATTTTGTCCAGGCTGCAGTACTACGGAGCACGTTAGATACATTTCAGGCCACTGCCCACGATATGCTAGTCGGCGGGCAACAGCGTCTTAGGCCCCGCGTGGGGCACCTTGAGCAATCTTGGTGACGGTATTGGCTATACCGTGGGCCCTGAGCCCCCAAACATAAGCTGAAACCAACCGTGGCGATGTGTTGTAAGGCGAACTGTAGAAACCACAAACGGTGGCTGTCGAAGCCCACGTCAAGCTCCGACGGATGGGCTCTCTGTGTGTTTAGCACGCAGGGAGCTCCGGGACCTCTTCAGGTATCAGGGTAAGGCTGACGAAGAAAGTACCCCCGCCCCTGCTTTCAGCTATATCATATGGTACTTTCTGAACCCCCCCTCCAAACGTGATCGGTGCCTGCAAAGGGCCCGCACTGAGGTATCTTTTCCTCCTTTGTCTTCAATATCTCTTCCAATGCCCGATAATTTATTGCAGTTTTTGGTAATGGAATCCCTGGATAAGTCAAAACCCATCACTTCTCACTCTGTCTTTCCCATTTCCAAGTGTCTTGAAAGCCGTATAGGCAAATTGTACAAGGCTAATAAGCTCACAACGGGAGAAATCCTAATTGAAGTCGACAACAAACAACCATCCTCTAGCCTCCTCAGGCAAACGCACATGGTCGATGTAGACATCAAGATCACGCCCCATCGCAGCCTCAATAGCTGCCAGGGCGTAATCTTTGATCGGTATCTTTTACATGAGACTGAAGCAGATCTTCTCGGGGGCCTTCGAGATCAGGGCGTGACAGCAGTGAGGCGAATCACCATACGCCGAAATAATTAAATAATACTAACAAAGCACATAATAATGATGTTTGAACGCTCAACACTTCCTGAGTCGGTAAACGCAGGATTCATGAGATGCGCGGTCGACCCTACGTGCCAAACCCACGCCGCTGCTTTGGGTGTCAGCGGTTTGGGCACAGCACAACCTCTTGTCGTGGTAAAATAACGTGCGCAAAATGTGCATCACATAATCATTTAACCGACAACTGCGAATCCGAGTGCTTCACCTGTGCGAACTGCCAGGTACCGCACGCTGCCTATTGTAGGAGCTGTGAAAAATTCAAGCAAGAAAAACAAATCATTGCCCTAAACATAAACAAGAACATCACCTTCCCAGAGGCGCGGAAGAGGTTCGCCTCTTTCCCCCTGGGCAGGTACGCCGGCGCAGCTCGCCCTGGGGCGGAGCGGCGTCTGGTTTCGGCGGGGACTCAGTACTGCGAGTCGGACTTAGTACCGTCCCGCCCCCCCTCCCCCCCCCCCCCCCAAGGGTTGCCCCGGACAGCCCAACCCGCCGCTGCACCACTCGCTCAGCCAGCGGCGGCTGGGGTGGGAACCACGTCTGTTGGTGATGCCGCTTCCCGTGTACATCCACTGCTTCCGGTGGCGAGGAAGCAGTGGATACAAACGCAAGGGCAAGAAGGAGATGGAGACGGAGGCAGCTGCAGGGACCCCCTCCGCCGCCTCACTGCCTGTGCCATCTGTGGTGCTCCCCACGCCCTCAGCACTGGCTGCGCAGGCAAAGAACACCCGAAAGGGTACCAAGTCATGGGGGCCCAGTCCGCTGGGCACCCCCTGGCCTTTAGATGACGACATGGACGTCGAGCGCTTCTGGCTTTCATCACAGCGAAAGGAACGGGCTGCGACGTCCAGGTCAGTAGAGAAGGTCAAGAAACCCCTTCAAGAGTCTGAGCCCCGAAAGACCTTACATAAATAGTCTACTCCAGTAGCACTGAACACTTAATAATGTGAAGACAAAAACTTCTTCAGTGGAAGTGCAGAGGCTTTCTGAATAGTTTGGACGACGTGTACGAGATTCTGCATGCTAATAAGGCAAGTTTAATGTGTGTATAGAAAACGCATTTGAATTCCAAACACACATATTTCTTGAATAGTTGCCTCGTATACAGAAAGGAAAGGGATGGCTGCACACACTCTTATGGCAGTGTGGAAATAATCACTAGGAAATTCCTAGCCAGCCACCCTGTCACTCTGAATACTGTCCTTGAGGCTGTAGCAATTTGAACAATAATATTTAATAGGTTGATACCGGTATGCTCCATTTACATTCCACCTAATCTTCCACTTTCGAGCTCTGACTTTGAGGCACTGGCCGACCAGCTGCCCGAACCATATATCCTAACAGGCGATCTTAATGCACACAATCCTCTTTGGGGCTGTTCTCGCACGGATGCCCGGGGTCGCCTGATAGATAAGTTTTTAACATCCTCTGGAGCATGCCTTTTCAACAAGAAACAGCCTAGCTACCATACCATAGGACAGAACACTTACTCATATCTTGACTTGGCTGTTTCCTTCGCAGTTCTCTTTCCTTGTCATGAGTGGGGCATGGCCAGGGACCCATATGAAAGTGACCACTTCCCCACCTCACTAACATATATAGGTAAAGGCCCATGCACTCTATCTTTCCAAAACAGGTTCAAGGAAGCAAGAGCAAACTGGAATACATTTACTGAGACATCCAAACTATACCACACATCCATAAGACACCTACACGTTGAAGAAGCTACCCAACTCCTCACGGCGCACATCCTCGAGCGCCGCCGAAAAGTCCATTCCCCGCGTCTCTGGTGCCCTGCGCAATCAGCGGAGGCCGTGATGGAGTGAGTAGTGTAGGCGGGCGCGGGAGGCCCAGAACAAGGCGTGGGGTATCTTTTGTCGGTACCCCATGTCGGGAAACGTCCTGTTGTTCAAAAGGGCAAAGGCGATGGAAAAACGTGTGCGCCGTAAGGCAAAAGGAGAGAGTTGGCGTACATTCGAAGCATCAATTACTCCTACCAAGACACACGAAAAGTATGGACACAAATACGCAAACTCAAGTGACAACAAACACACAGCCTGCTGCTGGTCAGCACAACAGGGGACACACTCGAAGAGCAGGCTGACACACTCGCACAACACTTCCAACACGTGTCCAGTTCAGCACACAACACTAACACTTTCATGAAACACAAACAATCGGCCTAAAAGAAGTATCTACTTGAAAACTACAAGTGAGCATCCTCTTATAACTCCGAATTTTCACTTCATGAGCTGAGTGCCGCTCTGAGTACTTTTAAACCCTCAGCTCCAGGCCGAGACAACATCACATATACAATGATACAGCACCTACACTCACTCTTTTAACACATCTTCACCTACACAACAATATATGGCTTTCGGGGCACATTCCAAACTCTTGGAAGGACGCTATAGTGGTAGCTTTCCTGGAAGAGGGGAAGGACCCGTCTTTCCCCTCAAGTTACCATCCTATTGCCTTGACGAGCTGCCTGTGCAAGCTTCTCGAGAAGATGATAAATCGCAGGCTCGTGTACATCCGTGAGTACAACGGTCTTCTCGAGAGCTGCCAGGCAGGCTTCAGGGCGGGGTGATCCACGAACGATCAACTCGTAGCTCTTGAAACATATATAAAGGGTGCCTTTGTGCATAAACAGTATTGTTTAACATTGTTTTTCGACCTCGAGAGGGCCTACGACACCGCTTGGCGTTATGCGATGCTAAGTGGCCTCAAGTCATTCGGTGCTTCTGGTAAGATGTTAAACACCCTTGTTAGTTACTTGTCGGAGAGAATGTTTCGAGTGAGAGTTGGTTGTGCACTGTCAAAGGTCCACGTGCAAGAAAATGGCGTTCCGCAAGGTGGCGTGTTGAGCTGCACTCTCTTCATAGTAAAGATGAACTCTCTTGGAAAGGGATTGCCACTTACAATCTCCTAGTCCATTTATGTAAACAACTTTCAGATATCCTTTAAATCGTTTAACATGTCCATCGCCCAACGTTACGTCCATCTGGGCGTCAAGAAAGTTTCCAGCTGGGCTGACAAGAATGGTTTTAAAATTAATCACGGAAAGAGCTCTTGTGTTGTGTTCTCCCACCCGGACCCAGACATCACTTTTGAGGGCCTGCCGATTCCTGTGAAAAAGCAGCACAAGTTTTAGGTATTTTATTTGATGAAAAGCTTACATTCATTTCTCATATCAAACAACTCAAATGCCAATGCTTAAAAACCATGAACATTCTTAAGGTCCTCTCACATCAGTCTTATGCGGTCGTCAAACAACTCCTTCAGCGCCTTTACACAGCCTTGGTGGGGTCTCGGCTCGAGTACCGCAGTTTTGTGTATGGGTCGGCGACAAATACAGAACTGAAAACGCTCGACCCAGTGCTGCAACGGGGCGCTGCCTCCAAACCATCTTCGGGAGCACACGTGCGGTGTAAAAAACGCCACAGGGAGCACGCTCGCTGTACATGTTGCATAGTGCCCAAGGTGCTATCCTCTGTTCGAAAAAAGCCACGTGCTGGCTAGATACCAAGACAGAATGCGACGAGAGATAAGAGAAGCCTTTGAGCTCCACACGCAGAAAAAGAATCGCGGCAACGCCACCACAGTAACCTTCACGGGAAAAATAAATGAATTTGTTGGCGATTGTGGTGATTGGTAGGGCGCTCTCATAAATGGCGTGGTAGCTGCTTCAGATAGGTTAGTAGTGCAGATAACTGTGTCATAAAATTGTACTGTTCATTCTTTTGTACTCTTATTGGCTTTTTGTTCTTTTTTCTCCTAGAGTCGGATATCACGTGTCTTCTATCATTTGTTCCCATTCATTGCCTGTTTGGTGAAGAGAAACCAAGTTGTTAGTGCCGTGTCTATGTGCCCTCTTTCTCTTACGATTTCCCGCTCTGTTTGTAATTCACGTCGCATGAATGTTAACGTCTTGGGATATTACATCATATGCCTTCGAAATTTCGGTTTCGAGTATCGTGCTAGTGGTGCGGCAGGAGAAGTCGCGTCCAATATAACTTCGGGCAACATCCCCATACCATCCTCCGTTCCGAGAATAGGATAGAAACTGATTTGGGCTGCTTAATATTCGCAATGTCTTTCTTCCAGCAGGAAATTTTTTTCCCCAGCATTCGCTTTGTCAGTAAAGTAGATAGTGGCTGCCAGGACGATTACACGCAGATTTTCAATGATTCTGGTGGTTTTAGAGGCTGAGCCAACGAGAAAAACGTTCAGTACTTCCATTTCCCCAGAAAGGTAGTGGTACTCCGCCTCTCAGACATTACTTGTAAAACAATTTTGATATATTTCTCTAGGTTTTTCCATTCCACGACATTTCCTCCGACGCATGCAGGTGCGCACCCTGTATTAAAACTGGATTGAAGATTATTTAGGAAAATCTAGTGGCGCAGAATGTACTCTAAGGGCGCAGGATTGAGACAAGAGACGTTTCCGCCATGCTGGACACGTAACTTGGCTGGCTGATGACGACTATGCCAATGTGCACGATTGGCCAGTTCTTCTGGTAACCCCATTGTATCAAGCGACAATACGTTTTTAAAGTAGTAGAATTTTGTATCACTTGATTCGTATTGCCGTAGTTATAGATGCTTCTATTTTACGACGCCTTTGAGGTATAGAAAAGGCGTTGATTTACTAATCGGAGGGTTATTTTGTCATCGACAAGTGCAAGTGCACAGCTTCCTGTCACTTTCTTGTGGTCTTGGGCTTTCATTTCGGGCCTGCTTTGAGCTAAATTACGATAAATAAGTTGCGCGTTGCATCGACCACAGCCTGAGTCTGGGCAACGAAGATAATAGCCCCCCACCGTGAGGGCTGCAAGCGAGCCTCCATAGGAAGGTTTACAATTACCAAAATAATAATGTAATGAGCATGACTTTTGGAATAATCTTCTACTTGCACCGGTTGAAGAAGTTGCGCCTAAAAGCGGAACGTCTTCCCACGATAAACTATGCTTAAATACAATTACTTTCACGTTGCTTGAGGCGTAAATAACAATACGGTTAAGAACACCAACTATTTTCTTAAGCACATGTCTAGAAATGGTGATTGGCCACTGCATGTAAAGGTATGAAGATAGAAACGACAACGATCAGGCTTCCGCGCCCACATCTTATCCCATGCAAGTGTGCATGTCCCCCGCATCTTGTTACATGTAATGCGTAGCATACTTTTCCAAGAACTCCTTCAGCCGGGGTTGTAACCGTTCTAAAGCCTTTAATCATTGTATTATACTAAACGAAGTTATAAGTCGGCAAAAGTTTCGGAGACCAAGAAATTTGAAACAAAAAATAAAATTTTCCCACAAATAAACTGACAGAATGTGCAGGTCGTACGTCTCGTCCGGCAAACGCCGATTAAATTAAAAACGTCTGGAAAATAGCAATGGGCATAGTAATAAATAGGCGGGAATATGCAAACGACATTTGACTCCCTGCATTACCGCAAAAACACACCATCGGCCGTATCAACACATGTAATCGCTCTAATAGCGTAAGCGGACATAATTTGCGTAAGTAAATGAAAAAATAAAAAAAATTAAAAAAAAAATCAAAAATAAAATTTAAAAAATACAGTGACGAAATCCAACACACACACACACACACACACATATATATATATATATATAAATATATATATATATATATATATATATATATATATATATATATATATATATATATATATAGATTTATATATATGCATCTTGTGCACCTCTTGAGAAAAACGAAGAATAAAAAAAACTAAAGGAACACACAAAAACATAGCGAAAATGGTAAACCGCCCGGCGTTGTTAGAAAGTGCATAAATGGTGCAGAGAGCACATTAAATTGTTTTATTAGCATAGATGTAGCTATTCGTGGAATGTAATTTTGGAAAAGAAAAAAATTAAAGAAGTAGCAAAAAACTACAGAAACGAACTGGCGAAGTCAAAAATATCCATCTTATACATCTTTGAGACTCAAATAAAAATGGCCGGAAAATATTAACGGAAATACAAATGGAAAACAGCGAGAACTGACCAACTTTGCACTACGCCTTGGATGTGCGACAAAATACGCAAACAGTGAATTAACAGAATTTAATCTACATAATTTCGTAAATTTATACTATTCTAGCGAAGGAACATCAAAAAACTGAAAAGCAATGCAATAACACAACTTCTTTTGCTACTCATCCAAATCTGGCTGTCAAGAAATTACACTCAGGGCAAGCGGATCAAAAATTCTATGCATTAGTACACAATTTTGAGAATTTCTGGGTATTTTTTAATGCAGGTTGCGATAAACCAGACTAAGCCTTATTCCGATAAAATATACTCAGCGAATCCGCACACTGTGTTTGCAGTCCCTTTAACTCTTCTACCAACTGGTCACCAATCAAGGCAAATGTCAGCAGTGTTTTTGTTGACCTCTTTTATGTTATCCTCCGCATACTATGTGGAGGAATGTTGTTACAGAGCGACATGATGTGTTTTTGGGCTCAGCAAAACATCCTTTTTCAAACAAAGTTCTCAAATGGGCACTGTTAACCAACACGACGCCGATGCATTTGTGTTGTTCTATGAGTTTGATTGGTACAACTTTCTGTCATAAAATGTCGGCAATTTGCTATCGTTCTTCTGACATTCGGTTTCTCGCGCATTTTTTTTTTTTGGTTTTGTTGTGATGCCCCCCATCTTTCCTACAACTAATTTCATGAACGTCAGACCAGCCGACACTTTGGTAATAAAAAATATTGTAAATAAATCGGTGCGACTGATTACGATTCCCTATTCGGAAGATGACAGACAGCGGTCAATGGTTAGAAATTAAAAAAAAGCAAAATGATTTGCCGGTTTCTGTTGGCGTGATTAGCCTCTTGCACAATCGCTTTTTGCCCGCGCAAGGCCAGCGCCGGCGATGAAACTGCTTGCACGGGGACCCAAAGACACAGCCCTTCTAAATAATTATTGTCAGCTTCGGCTGACAAACTAACTGGGTAGTTATCATCAATAAATTCTAGGTGTAATAACAGTATTAGCCTCTTCACGCCGACTGGTGGACGAATGCCTTCCCCATATCAAAGCAATCTTGTGAAGCCTGAAATTACTCGATAGCCTGCTACACAAATGTTTCGTTAAAAATTGTGCACGAAGCTTCCGGAGGAACACGTTCTTGCAGTAAATATTTTATTGGCACACCACTCGTAATGTCAGGTTTCTAAGGAGAGATGTGTTTCGTGACGTTGAAGGGTACAATTTTGAAGAAAAAAAACTGGGTATTCTTAGTGCACGTTTTTTGTGAAAATAGTTACATTAGGTTAGAGGTATTCTGTAAAAGCGCAGTAAGAAAAAATGAAGGAAGGTGTCACAAAGTCATAGGAACAAACACTCAAACCTTACCTTCAAATGAAACGATGATGAGTCCAGCACAAAGAAAAAATAAATCGGTTTTCATTGCCTTGCTTTCTACCGCCCTTTTGAACAGCCTCACCTTATCTCAGAGCGGTTTTCCCTGCCAGCCCCGTGTTTTATACAACTGATTCTATCTATATGTGGTTGCTTATTATTACGCTGCCTTCGGCTCTTATCAGAATGTTTCCCCCCACGGCTCTTTTAGTGTACGCTGTGATCGGCAGGTTTTTATACACAGCGATATGAAACCTTCAATCCGCTGAGGACAATGCTAGAGAGGTTGTTTACCTCGGATTATTCAGCTAAGGATACTGAAACCGAACATCTGTTCGCCGTATTTCTGTAAAACCTCTCGACATAACTTCTGTAACTGGCCAGCGGAACGAGAGCATGTGTTCGACGAAACTGAACGAGCAGTTTTTTACGCAATTATTGCAGAACTAGATAAATGGCATACGACTGAAACAAGTGCATATAGAAGAGTAAAAATGCCGTGTTATTTTCTATTTGCAAATAACTGTTAAGATAAGCGCAATAGGAAAACACAGGCGTATTCTAAACCACTGACCTATTTCCCGCAATATAACTTATACTGGAAATGACGCGTATTCAATCGTGGTCGTTGCGGCCATCTTTTGTTCTTTCTTTTGTCTCTGTGTTAATGTGGTGTCATTTTTCATCCCTTATTGACATTCACCAATTCGCCCAACTGCCCATACGGTCACTTTCCAGATGGAGGCGAAAAACGAAAATTATTCGCCGCTATTTCGTCATGCGGTCATAATAATTCCGGAGCTATCCATTACTCCAGGCGTCATAATCCAGCGCAATAAAACCCAAAATATTAAAATAAGTACGCTAATTCCCACATTCTTTCATTGTGCAACTATGGGATGCTTGCGGAAATTCCAGATATCAGGCGAATCAGATAATGAAAAAAAACAAAATTGGTAAATCTGACGCCTCTGAACTAAGACACACAGAACCATCAACGCGTTCCTTAAGATAAAATAGAATTAGACGGTGCTGTTCCTTCAAGAAAAGGAACAATTTCCTCATACCTGGTTACCCGTAAACGCCACTTTGATCGATCCTGATTCTGCTTTACAAAGCGCCTGTCACATTGCACTAAGATAATTACTACCTCTATCACTGCCTCCTGTAAGAATCGAAGTACCCATTTTTCTGATTTTTGTTCTATTTGTAAAATATGTAACAGCACCGTTACGGCCACTGCCCATTAAGAATGGGTAAATAGTGTTACGTGGCTCGAAAACAGAACACAGGAACCACAGTGGATAATGAAGTGGCGGATTCACGTTGCTGTAGTTCATTTTGTTTTGGCACATACCCATTTACGGGATTAGCAAGAATCCGGATATTTGAAGGGCGAATGTGCCCACCTCACAAAAAAAGTGTATTGCAAAAAAACATACCATGATCCTAATGTCCGTCATGAAAGAGAGCCCATGCTACATGCGTAACACAGGTACTTCTTCGAATATGGGTGTGCATCCTGTTGTGTACTAAAGCCCACTTCTCGCGACAACATTGAGCGAGGTTATAATTTGTCTTGAAGTTTGCCAGGTGCAAGGGATCCAGCACTTGGTTAGGAGATAGTCTCGATCAAGGACCTTGGTCACGATGATTGTAACGACACTGCTGGCCTTCAAGTCCGCTTCGATGGAGATAGTTTTCGCGTAGCCAGGCGCGAACAAATTACACTTCTCAAGAACCGATAGGGAAGGCGCAAGAGTAAGATTTCAAAGGAGATTTGGCAACAGCCTTACCTATCCAGAGCCGCCCATGCCCTTCAATTATAGTGGTGATTGGAACCGTTGTATCGCTACAAGCATATATGAATGAAACACGTCTTCTGATCAACAAAGACACCGAATAACGCAATGTTCTTTTGACCAGAGTAGTTGACCTGGAAGACAGGTACCGGAGGGATACCGTAATACTTCATGGAATACCTGACTGCGAAGAAAAATGAAAAAAAAAACAGAGCAAAAAGTGCTGAGCGTGTTATCACGGTATTACAACGAAAACTTTCCTGATGACACCATCGAGCGTGCGCATAGGCTCGGCACGTTTACAAAAGCACGTTGCCGACCCGTTATTGCAACGTTTCACAACTTTAAAGTACAACTACAGGTGCCGCCGGCCCGTTCACGGTTTAAAGAAAACAACGTAACCATATCCCGATTTTTCAGTCGGCACATGCTTGGCAAGAAGTAAACTTCTGGAATTTGATAAACCGCAGCTGTAATCCCCTTCTTTTAAAACTGAGACATAAGAAATTGTTTATCACTATGGCATTTTACACTTACGACTCCGTAACTGCTACGATTGTAAGAGTGCATGAAAATACTCATCCCATCATTGCTAGTAATCCGGTTAGAAAATCTACCTCAAACGAAATGCCTCCTCAATTGTAGCAGGTAGCTAGGGAACGTTAAGAATGCTTGCCCAAATTGTCTGTACTGTATTTAAAAATAGGCATTATCCTAAACAAGCCAGTTCCAATTCACTCCATTATTGATACATGTCAGGGGGACATTGCGGTTTTCACCGAGACATGCCCACATCGTAACATACTAAACGTTGAAGTTTTGGAATCTTCGAATAACTTTAATTTGTACCGTTTTGGTCACATGTCTAAAAGGTGTGGAGGAACACTAATCGCCGTTAGCAAAAAAATCGTCTGCACCTATTGATGGACCTACTTCTTTAGAAACCAACTACGTATGCATCGACACTACTACAAAGAATATCGTTCTAGCAGATTGTTATAGCCTGCCCAACTCCCCGGCAACTTTTGATTGATTGATTGATTGATTGATTGATTGATTGACTGATTGATTGATTGATTGATTGATTGATTGATTGATTGATTGATTGCAGGGTTTAACACGCCGACGCAATGCAGGCACTGAGGCGCGCCATAGTGGAGGCATCCGGATTAATTTTGACCACCTGGGGATCTAAGCGTGGTCTGAAACCTCCTACACACGGGAGTTTTTACATTTCCCCTCCATCCGAAAAGCGGCCGCCGCCGGGAATCGAACCGGGGTCCTTGTGCTCAGCAGCGCAACGCCTTAGCCACTGAGACACTGCGGCGGGTACCTGCAGCTTTTAGTAGTGAACGTCGTGATGTAATCAACCTTGTTATTACCCAATTTCAACGTTAATTTGTATTTGTCGTAGGAGACTTTGATTATCCGCACATAAATTGCTCGCGAAACGGAGCAACTTCAAACTCATGTTCAACGCCAAAAAGGGACTTTCTTGTCCAGTCTACTTTTTTTTTACTGATGTCAACTAGTTAATGAGCCAACGAAAATATCTGAAACTGCTGTCAGTGTTCTTGATTTCATTTATGCCTCCGCTTCCGACGTGTGTTCTGATATAACCTACTTACCTGACCGGAGTGATCATGTTTTTCTACATTTCTGCTTTGATGTGAAAGCCAAACAGTATGAAAAGAAAACAAAAGACATTGTTGAATATAGGCATGCAAATGTGAAAGTAATGAACGGTGCACTATATTTATTTGTTGACACTTTTTTAGATGGGTTTGATAACCGACTCGTTGAGAAAAACTGCGACATCTATGGTAACAAAATTCGAAAGTACACCGAACGATAGGTAGTATTACGACGTCTTTATTTTTTACCACGGAGCTCCGTGGTACAATCGGGGCATCTGAAGGTTATGAAACACTAAGAAAAGACTTTACCGTGCTGCAAAAGCTTCCCCATCGTAACAACGTCGTCACGCTTATCGCACTGCGGTTGATGCTTACACTAATGCTCTCAGCGCTGCTAAAGAAATTTTCTAGAAAACTACGCTAACCTCGACGCATTTCGATGGCGCAAAGAAGTTATGAAACTATATTTACCAAAGTACATCTCTACTGATTGCTCTTTTCGACGCCAATGGCGAAGCAATTGCAGATAGTGACGGTCCAATTGTGTTAAACACCTAGTTCGCTTTGAATTTCTTGTGTTCCTATTCTTTCGATATTGCAGCGTTTAATGCTGATAAATACCCGGACATGCTTCTTATTACAGTTGATTCATGTGAGTTGAAAGGATCATAGTCTTTTTACAGACGTATTGCGCTACTGGTGTCGATGAAATTAACGTGAAATTTCTGAGAAGTACCTGTACGAATTCATCACCAACACCCTCACAAAATTTTCAACAATCTTTGCAGCCAGAACTTCTTTCTGACGACTAGATAATTGTGTCGTTCCAGTATTTAAATGCGGCTAGAAGCAGCCTCCTCGAAATAACCGACCCGTATCCCTCGCAAGCATCCCCTGCCAAATGTTTCAACATGTCATATTCTCTAAGCCTGGTTAATTTTAATGCGCCGCAATCTTTGCCGATTACGCCCACAGACAGGACTGTGTAACGCCCTGCATTTCCACAAAAACACAGACATCGCGGAAATTCCAACTGCAATCGCTATATTAGCGTAAATAGAGATATTTAGTCGCACACAATTTTGAAAAACAGAAAATTGAGTAAATTATCAAAAATTACTGGAAAGGGCAAACGTGTAACGCCTTGTATTTCAACAATATTTGACATTTTGCGACAGTCCCACTGTAGTCGTTATAATAGCGTAAATGGAGGTATTTCGTAGAACGAAATATTAATACAACTAAAAAAATAATAAAAAGTATAAAATAATTACGAAAACTATAGTACGGTGTAACGCCCCACATTTACACAATAACGCGAATTTCGGGAAAGTTTCAAATGTAATCGTTATAATAGCATAAATGGGGATAATTGGTCGGGCAAAATTTTGAACAAATGAAAATAAGAAAAAATATTTAAATATTACCCAAAAAGGCAAAAGTGTAACGCATGGAATTTCCACAATAATATAGATTTCACAAAAGTTCACTTGGAATCGTCATAATTGCGTAAACGGATATAATTGGTGGGGCGAAATTTTAAAAACCTAAATCAACCAAAAATATAAAATAAATACTGAAAATGGCAGAGCGTGTAACGCCGTGCCATTCCTCAATAATGCAGATTTCACGTAAGTTCGTAAGTTCGATGAGTGGTGGGACGAAATGTTGAAAAATACAAAAATAGAAAAGAATATTAAAAAATTACTGAAAATACAAAACGTATAAGATATCACGCTTCCGCATCAATGCAGATTTTGCGACAGTTTCACCTGTAATCGTTATAATAGCGTAATTAGAGATCATTGGTTCCAATAAATTTAAAAAAATAGAAAAAATATTACAATTACAGAAAATGGAAAAACGTATAACAAGAGGCATTTCCACAATATTTCAGATTTCGCCAAAGTTTCACCTATAATCGTTATATATAAGCGTCATTAAGTTAATTGGCAGAAAAAGTTTAGAAACACTAAAAAAATATATAAAAAAATTACGGGAAATTGTAAACCTTGTAACAGCGTGCATTTTCTCAATAATGCGGATTTCACGAAAGTTTCAAATGTAATAGTTATAACAGCGTAAACAGAGATAATTGGTCAAACCGGCTTAGAAAAACACGAAAATGGGCTGTAAAAACTCACGCTCAAAACAAGCCGCATGAGAGGCTGCGCATTAGTAGATAATTTTAAGAATTTCTGCCGATTTTGTTAAAATCAAACTGCTTCTTCAGGGAAGCACATCATGGTTTTCGTAAGGACGACCACTGTGAAACGCAGTTTGTATCTTTTGTACACAACATACGCGGTATTTTTGATAGCATTCCACTGTACATTGCATATTTTCAGGCTTTTCAACGGCGTTTGAAAAAGCATGACCTAAATTACTTCTCTGTAAACTCACTAGCCTTAATACGTATCATTGCCTTGTCGAAGGGATCGAGTATTTTAAAACAAAGCTTTATACTTTTTCCAGCCAACGGTTCCTTCGAGGCATGCCGGACCATAATATTGCCGCGAACCATACATTGGGTTTGTTTATTTGTGTTTTGCTTTTACCGCCCGGCTGCGCCGGTCTGTGTTATCTCTGCGCCAAGGGAAGCGCGTGTTCCATTCTTTCTTTCTGTGCCGCATGTGTTATCTGTTGTGATAGGAAGAGCATTCCGATCTAACGTGAACAGCCCAGAATAATCTTCTTGGATCTACTATGTTCTCGATGTGGATCGACGTTTCGAGAACCACGCGCACCGAAATATAAAAGCCTGCAGTGCGGACGCCGGGGCATTCGATTCTGCGACGCTCGCCGACGCACGTACGTCACTCTGTTGACCACTGCTTCACCGCCTCTGTATTCTTTTCAGTTGTTAGGGGAGCACAAGTTCGCTCCAATAAACGTGTTTCTTTTCCAAACAACTGCTTCGTCCTTGGCTACGTGACATCTGGTGGAGGTGCTGGGTACGCACCCTTCATGCCCACTACAACCTCTGGAAGCCGCCAAGCCAGTCCAACAAGAGCCAGCCTCCGCGTGCAAGATTTCCCACCCGAGTTCGGTCTACTACCGGAGAAGACGAAGAAGAAAAACGTCGCAACCAGCACCATGCTCAACCAAGCCAATCCTCCTGTCGTTCTGCAGCAGCCACGGGAACCGCCATCATTCCGAGGAGCCCCCGCAGAAGACCCAGAAGAATGGTTAGAGAAACTGGAGCGCGTCCGGAAATTCAACACGTGGGACGACGCAGAAACGTTCCGGCACGTTTTCTTTTACTTGGAAGATTCGGCTCGCACTTGGTTCGAGAACCACGAGAGCTCCTTGACAAACTGGGCTCAGTTCAAAAGCGAGTTCACTAAGACCTTCACTACCGTCGTGCGGAAAGAAAGAGCCGCCCTTTTGTTGGAAACGCGCACACAACACCCCAACGAAGGTGTCGTGATCTTCGTTGAGGAGATGAAGCAGCTATTTCGCCGCGCGGACCCCGAAATGACGGAAGAAAAGAAGTTGCGCTTCCTAATGCGCGGAGTGAAGGAGGAACTGTTTGCTGGACTTGTCCGAAATCTGCCCAAAACCGTCGCCGAATTCGTGACCGAAGCCAGCACCATTGAGAAAGCCCTCGAAATGCGTGCTAAGCAGTATGACCGCAACTTTGTTGGCGCGGCCAATGCGAACGACTTTGGCAGCACACGGATCCCGGCCGACAGCCTACGCGAGACTATCCGCGCAATAGTGAGAGAGGAGCTGCGGAAACTTCTCCCAACGCCGCCGCAGCCCCAAGTCGTTTCCCTCACCGACGTGATTAGAGAAGAAGTGCAACAAGCGTTGGGAACTTCTACGCCAACCGAGGTACCCCGAGAGCCACAAGCTATGACATACTCCGCAGCTGTTCGTCGACCCCGCCATGCTCCAACACGCCATCAAGAGGCCCCGCCGTACCGCCGCCCACTGTCACCCGCCCGACCCCCGGTAGCCCGAAACCAGACGCCGAAGAAGACGGACGTATGGCGAACTCCCGATAACCGTCCTCTGTGCTACCACTGCGGAGAGGCCGGCCAGATTTACCGTCGCTGCCCATACAAGAGACTCGGACTGCGTGGTTTCTCCGTCGACGCACCTCGCCCTCTCCCTGGCCAACGACCACGTGAGATCGACGAGTATCTATCTGAAACCAGCCGTGGCCCAGCGCGTTTCAACCGTTCGCCGTCGCCCTACCCATACCAATCGCCGAACCGCCGTAGCAACGCTGACTTCACCCGTGGAAGGACCCCCAGCCCACGCGGGGGAAACTAAAAGCACCAACTTCTGGAGGTGAAGTTGCTCTACGGCGAAAAACTGGAAACCCTCCAACGACGCAAGGACGCGCTGAAGACAGTGATTCACGACATGCCCTCATCCCGACGACCCGACCTAACCCTGACGAGACTCCCGAACACGACGACAGCTACACGGCGCGACGCGTACCCGACCTGACCGAGACGTCCGTTGAGAAGACGACGACAACGACGATGCACAGTGCCCGACCATCAACACGTACAAGCAGAGATACGACGCCCCGACGAACCCGGAACTCGAGGAAGACTGCATCTGACGTCAAGGTGTCCATCGACGGCTTTGACGTAGTCGCTCCACGACGCCGCAGCCTAACCCCGATCACCGTGCTGCTCGGGGTTAGGCTGCGTCACATCACCCTGCCACCCCGCGCAAGCTTGATGATCGCCGTCTACTGTGAGGATGCTGCTTCTGACATCGACGCTATCGTATAGAGTAATCGAAGGTTGCTTCTCGACCGCGGTGTCTCCGTCGCAAGAGGCATTGCGCACTTTAAGCAACGCGAATCTCACGTTTTGGTCACTAATTTCACCGAAGAGTACCAGCATTTAAACAAGGGAGCTGCAATTGCGTTCCTCGAAGAAACGCAAGAAGCAAGTGATGTGATCGCGGTCGCCGACTTTGAACGCACACCCGTAGAAACCTTCAAGCTCCCGCAGCCATTCGACGTGAATCCGGCGCTACCGCAAGAACAACGGAAAAAATTATTGGCTTTGCTGCGTCGCTATAGCGAATGTTTTTCGTCCAGCGCAAAACTACGTCAGACCCCTCTAGCGAAGCACCGTATAATAACCGAAGATGGAGCCCGACCTACCCGACAGTCACCGTACCGCGTCTCTTCACACGAACGGGAAGCCATCCGGACTCAAGTCGACGACATGCTCAGCGACGACATTATACAGCCATCGAAAAGCCCCTGGGCTGCGCCCGTCGTACTCGTAAAGAAAAAAGACGGCACATTAAGGTTTTGCGTTGACTACCGGCGACTGAATAAAATCACGAAAAAGGACGCGTACCCCCTCCCCCGAATCGACGACGCCCTCGACCACCTCTGCCACGCGAAGTACTTCTCATCGATGGACCTGAAGACCGGCTACTGGCAAATTGAAGTGGACGAGAGAGACCGAGAGAAGACTGCATTTATAACCCCAGACGGCCTATACGAGTTCAAGGTGATGCCGTTTGGGCGGTGCACAGCACCAGCGACGGTTCAAAGAGTCATGGACACTGTGCTAGCTTGCCTTAAGTGGCACACCTGCCTCGTATACCTCGACGACGTAGTGGTATTCGCCCGGACTTTCGACGAACACCTTGCAAGGTTGGAGTCTGTACTCGAGGCCATTCGTACGTCAGGGTTGACGCTGAAACCTGAAAAGTGCCGTTTCGCATACGGGGAACTCAAGTTCTTGGGCCACGTCGTCAACGCCGCGGGAGTCCTACCTGACCCGGCAAAAACTTCAGCCATTGCGAACTTCCCAAGGCCGTAAGACAAGAAGGGCGTGCGAAGATTTCTCGGGCTGTGCGCATACTACCGGCGCTTCGTCGCAAACTTCGCACGCATTGCAGAGCCACTCACGCGCTTGACGAAAGATAGCACCCCTTTCAGCTGGGAAAACGACCAAGAAAAAGCATTCGGACAGCTGCAAAAACGCCTGTAAAGCCCGCCCGTGCTCGCTCATTTCGACGAAAATGCCGAAACGGAAATGCACACGGACGCCAGTGATATAGGCTTGGGTGCCGTCCTTGTCCAAAAGCAAAGCGGCTGCGAAAGGGTAATCGCCTATGCCAGCCGTGGTCTGTCGAAGGAGGAGAAAAACTAATCTGCCTCTGAGAAAGAGTGCCTAGCTATTATATGGGCGATTTCAAAATTTCGCCCATACGTGTATGGAAGGCCATTCAAGGTTGTAACAGACCACCATGGGCTGTGTTGGCTCTCCAATTTGAAGGACCCCTCTGGCCGTCTTGGGCGGTGGAGCTTGCGCCTGCAGGAGTTCGACGTTACAGTCGTTTATAAATCCGGCAGGAAACACTCCGACGCCGACAGCCTGTCCCGCGCCCCCGTCGACCCACCACCACAAGACTCTGATGAAGACAGCGCGTTCTTCGGGATCGTGACGGAGAGCGACCTAGCCGCCCAGCAGCGTGCCGACCCCGACTTACGCGTCATAATCGAGTACCTTGAGGGATGCAACGTTGCCGTTCCTAGGGCCTTCAAACGCAGCTTACCAGCATTCAGCCTGAGAAACTCCGTCCTTGTGAAGAAGAATTTCAGCCCCGGAACAAGAGCGAATTACCTTCTCGTCATCCCCGCGGACCTTCGTGACGACATTTTGGAAGCGTGCCACGACGACCTGTCTTCCGGACATCAGGCCACAGCCCGCACTATTGGAAAAATCAAGGCGAGGTACTACTGGCCCGGCCTTACCTCTGACGTCACCCACTACGTCCGGAGCTGCCGTGACTGCCAGCGACGAAAAACGCCGCCGACAAGACCCGCCGGACTTCTGCAACCGATCGCCGTCCCATCGAGACCATTTCAACAGATTGGAATGGACCTTTTAGGCCCGTTCCCTACGTCACGATCACAGAACAAGTGGATTGTCGTAGCGACAGACTACATGACGCGCTACGCAGAGACCGCCGCTCTTCCGAGGGGGACTGCACAAGAAGTGGCGAAGTTCTTTATAAGCCAAGTTGTGCTGCGACATGGAGCCCCGGAAGTCCTAATCACAGACCGCGGAACGGCATTTACTGCGGAGCTGATGCAAGGAGTATTACGCTACAGCAACACGGATCACCGAAGAAAGAAGGCGTACCACCCCCAAACGAACGGACTAACAGAACGTCTTAACAAGACAATCGCAGATATGCTGTCAATGTACGTTGACGTTGAACATAAGACTTGGGACGAAGTGCTCCCGTATGTCACGTTTGCGTACAACACGGCTATCCAGGAGACGACGCAGCTGACGCCGTTCGAGCTTGTCTACGGTAGAAGGCCGACTACGATGCTCGACGCCATGCTTCCGCACCTAGAAGACGACGAACTCAACGCCGACGTCCACGAATATCTTCAACGTGCGGAGGAGGCCGGCCAGCTCGCTCGAGTTCGTATAACGGACCAGCAGCTGGTGGATGCGGGCCGCTACAACCTCCGACGCCGAGACGCCGAGTACCAACCAGGGGATCGTGTGTGGGTTTGGACTCCCATCCGACGACGCGGACTCAGTGAGAAGCTCCTGCGACGGTATTTCGGACCCTACCAGATTCTACGACGTGTTGGCCAACTTACCTACGAAGTGATCCCCGATGGCGACTCCGGCACATCACGACAACGCACGCGGCCTGCAGTCGTCCACGTGGTTCGCTTAAAACCTTTCTACGGACGATGACGAACTTTTATTTTCATTTGTTTGGACTGTCGCTTATGTTAGCATCGGGTCGATGCTCTCTTAGGGGGGGGGTAATGCCGCGAACCATACATTGGGTTTGTTTATTTGTGTTTTGCTTTTACCGCCCGGCTGCGCCGGTCTGTGTTATCTCTGCGCCAAGGGAAGCGCGTGTTCCATTCTTTCTTTCTGTGCCGCATGTGTTATCTGTTGTGATAGGAAGAGCATTCCGATCTAACGTGAACAGCCCAGAATAATCTTCTTGGATCTACTATGTTCTCGATGTGGATCGACGTTTCGAGAACCACGCGCGCCGAAAGATAAAAGCCTGCGGTGCGGACGCCGGGGCATTCGATTCTGCGACGCTCGCCGACGCACGTACGTCACTCTGTTGACCACTGCTTCGCCGCCTCTGTATTCTTTTCAGTTGTTAGGGGAGCACAAGTTCGCTCCAATAAACTTGTTTCTTTTCCAAACAACTGCTTCTTCCTTGGCTACGTGACAATATTGTGAATTTTAAAATTTTTCATTTTAAAATTGAAACTTTACATTTTAAATTGTAGTGATAATGAGCTCTTAGCGCGGCGGAGGCGGCAGCGTGGGGGGGGGAGGGGGGGACGAAAGTTTTCTCCCACGGATCCCACTGTAGTTGGCGCGGTGAATTTACCCAGCGTTCCTCGCGTGGAGATGCCTGCTCGCCGGTGGGTTCGTCGGCGCTTAAGCTTTGTTGTCTGCTTTAGCGATGGTTGTTTTGGGCCCGTTTTGGCGCAGCTTCGCGTGCATTCCGCACTTCCTTTGTACGGCTTGGTTTACGTGTTCGACAGTCCCTCCTGTATAACCCGGACCCAACGGAATTAAGTGGTTCTACGGCAAAGATACGTTAAGGATCGGTTTGCAGAACGAGAAAACAAAATGTAGAGACCACATACAGACATCTGGCTCCTAGAGAAACGCTACCTTTTGCGCACTGGTTGGCACGAATGGGACTCCATTTTGTAAATTGGAAATGCCAAATCGGTTGTGTTTTAAGAGCTCTTACAACAAGGCGAAAGGAGCAACCGGCTCTGATAAAAACCGATTATAAAAGTTTCCTGAGGTTTCTCGCAATTCTCAAACTTAATACACAAACTACCTTTAATCGGCATTATTGGGAATCACTAAGCGGATTATTCCAGTGTCAGCGCTCGTGTCGCGCCGTGGTGTAGCTCCGCGCTAGCACATCAGAATCGCGAGGTTCTGCTGTCTCACCCTTGCAAATACACTCCTCTCCGTTTTCTTTCTGCCAACGCATTTCCGGGCTAGAGCAACGGTGTCCGACGCTCTACCCCGACGTGGCCAACGCTGCTGCGTTCGGGACGCCGCCAACACGAATTCCAGGTAACGGATGGCCAAACCTCTGCTTTCACTCTTTGTAGAGCCATGTGTGTGAATTCAAGTGACGCCGCATGGGAAATTGTTGTGGGTGCCGTTTAAAGCTTTGCATTCCAATCACCTTTACATCGTGGATTGGACCCAATGTTTTTTTTACTTAACCGACAGCAGTTTGTTACCATGAACAACTGTGACTCACCCTCAATTACGGTTACATGTGGAGTTCCGTAAGGCTCAGTGCTTGACCAATTATTATTACTTTAAATATATGAACGATCTAACCGAACAATGTAACCCAATAATCTAACCCGATTTAACCCAACTCTGTAAATCCAACATCTCCTTTCACGCTGATGACTGCGTCCTGTTCCGAGAAATTACCAATACTAGTGGCACACATGAGGTACAATCAGACCAAGATAACATTTCCACGTGGTGCGGAAATTGGTTCATGAATTAAAATATCTCGAAATGTAAGGCAATGTGGACAGCATGTGCGACGAGCACTTTACCTCTTTCCTTTATTAAGCCCTACAAATGGGAGTAGTATACAATAATAAATATCTTGGGATCAACATATCCGAAAACTTAATCTACAAAGTCTACAGTGATCCCCTATTACTAATACCAACCGGACCTTAGGATACATTGGGCCAAACTTAGCTCTGGCTCCCTCCTACGTAAAGATACGTCTTTACAAAACGGAAGTTAGGACCAAACGTGTATACGGAGGAGCTATATGGGGCCCAGAACAAGCACATATGAACAAAAGACTAGAAATGGCGCAATATAATCCTGCTAGTATTATCCTCTCTAACTTTCATCGCACCCTCAGTTTATAAACTATGAAAACTAGCCTCAATCTACCTCACGTTGTTTCCCATCGCAAAATAGAGCCGCTGTGCACTTTCCATAACATATTTTTTAATCCTACATTCAGCAACAATTTAATTTATCCCCCAAACTACGCACCATGACGTCGTCATAACGTCCACAAAATTCTCATCCCTATGAGGCACAGGCGTTCGTACGTATGTTCATTCGTTCCACGAACATCACGCGACAAGGACGGCCTTCCGGCAGCAACTGCGACAACCTTAAACACTGGTGCTTTCCTATGATGTGTTAGAAATGAAAACCGCTCCAATGGCCATGAATGAATACTAAATTTCCTTGTGTGTTGGTTTAATCTTTTGCTTAAAAGAATTGTTGACTTGTTCTTGTAGTCATTGACCCCTTTCTGTGCAGACTATGTGGATTTTGTAGCGTGAGCTACACTGACCAAGGTTGAGCAGTTTCGCATAGCTCCTGGAGAGCCGTGCTCCGCATGCGCGAGGAGCAGGGACGTCACACGGTGCTCAGAACGTTGCTCGCTGCCCGGCGTCTCTCCCAAATCCCACGCGCCAGCGTCTTCGCCGACCTCCGCTCCGCACGTGGCGGCGCGGTTCACTTGATGATCATGCGAGGGGTGGCGGGGTGTGCAGCCGATGTCGCGTGCGTCGCAGCAACACCGGCATGCGCCTGTGGACCCATCTTATCTCTGGGGCGATTGATGACGCTGCGCCGGAGCGGCTTGATAAATATACATGTGCAACATAATACGTATACCATGTGTGTGTTATTGATGTGGCAGTTAGCATGATAATCAAGCTAATCCTAGACAACAAGGAAGGACAAGAATAACCAGCTGAACCTTAGCTCACGCTACGTATATCCTGGCACAGCCGACCTACGTTAGTGCTATGTTTAGGTGGCGTTCTTCCGCAATTCTTTCTTTTGATATGATTGCATGATATGCATTATAAGCTGTATTGCTCATGGATATTAAAATCCACTCCCCCTCAGTAATGCTTCGTCCATGAGGAAACCTTTAAATAAATAAATAAATAAATAAATAAATAAATAAATAAACAAAAATAATATACAAAAATACAAAAAAATCCGAAAATATTCTCCAAGATACCGACGAAAAGCAGATAACGCGGGTATACCTTGTAGGGTCTTCTATTACCAAAAAGAACAGAATTTCCCGAAGAAACACATTTCATCGTCCAAAGTAATATGGCGGCAACTGGTTTCAAGCAAAATCTACTACGTGAAATAAACATGAAGAATAAAAAATGCCCTTCCGCTACATGAATATCAGAAATATGCATTTCAAAAACAGTTCCAAAAACCAATGACAAACAAACGTCAAAGACACAACAGATATGCAGCAATAAATACCGTGAAAACAAATACACCGTGCAGTATTTCTTGCTTTTGTGAAAAACAAACTTCTTTCGAGATTGAAGCAAATAACGTACTAATTGCATAAATGTACATCATGGGCGAATAATTGCATAAATGTACATCACGGGCGAAAAGAAACAAAGAAAAAATTCGAGCAATAACATACTTCACCAAACGTACAGTCATATCAAAAAGTGTTACCCAAATACCCATGAAGACAAGCGGAGTACGAATGTTGGGATTCCGTCAACAATTACCCAGTTTTTGCACATTTTTTCCGCGCAGGCTACGAACCCCTCCGCCGAGCGATGCAAAAACGAACCTTGAGTGCACCTATCACGTGAAAGGGGTATTACCGACGCTATGTAGACGCCCGCGTTCTTCTTTTCTGTTCCGAACAATGCTAAGAACGTACTGCAAAAGCCCAACGTTTCTACGTTGCTTCTGCATGGCGACGCCCGTCCGTCCAATGGATTCGTCGCAGCCACGTTTTCCTACACCTCCAAGCTAGTAGGGCGTAGAAGACCTTTCTTTTTAATCCGCACTGTAACCAAGTGCTTATGGGAAGCATTGGGCAGACGTTTCGCACCTTTGAGGCAGTCCAAAGGGAAAAGAAATTCATTCACCAAAAAATCGGCATCGGGCTGGAAAGTACATCTATGCTATGCAGCTTTCTGAAAAACTTCGTAGTTTAAGAACAATTCGTGCTAGACCAGACCATATTCTTTTTAAAACTTTTGATGTTTTTAAGAACAACTTGCTGAGCCGGAGATTTGTCAGGAATGGGCATTGTTAATAGAATTGTTCTTAAACAAAAAAAATGGCTCTTCAACTGCTATGTTTCGGACAAAGCTGTATACGTTTTCTTGTAGCAGTAGGGCGGCATTTCAGACAGGCATGATGTTTTTTTTTTTCAGGAAATCAAACTGCTTTGAAGAGTTCCGATGAACTGGACTATCAATATTTAAGAGGGCTTGCGCAAGCCGTCCTTCTTTGGCAGATTTGCGAATCATAGCCACCAGAACTGCGTTTAGAAATACCAACAATAGCCTTCACTATTAAAGCACCTGCATTAAGCTCAGTTCACTGAGAAAGACGACGATCTGTCCAAACAAGCTGGAAACCGCGGGGATGCGTACAAACAAGTTGAAGAAATGAAATAATTGTTTTCAAAGAGGCGTTGCTTTTTCAACCTGCAAGGACCCTATTATCATGAATTTCAAATATGGTTCGCTGTTACGGTGATCTGATACCCCACTTGCGGCACCAGTTGGGCCCACGCGGTTTCATACTAGTGCCAGTTTTCTCATACTTTCACACCACATAAAGGTGGCATTTTTAGTGTTTCTGTTTTGACGGTCGTTTGGTATCCATAATTTTATTATTTCAATTGTTCATGTATTAGAACCATTCAAGGGTCATACATTCATATGACCATAAATAAATATAGCTTACCCACTTTTTGAGGGAAAATAAATGCCCCAAAATAAATTACGGTCCAGGTTTAGCCGATGGGATTGTACTAGCCGATTGTACTTACTAGCCGATGGGATTGTACAGGACACTCATTAATGAGTTGATGCGGCAGATCGCGTAATTGTTTTGTAAAAAGCAAAAAGGAGAGACTAATAATGCTATTTCCATTATTATTTTTCAGTTTTTACACCATCTTTGCATTTATGTCTAATTGCATAGCGTCTTTACTGTACATCGCACGTTTTAAGGGTGCTAAACTTGCCGGGATCTGCGCATATTAAAGCTCACGAACATTTTTCCTGTTCTAAAAATCCAACGCCAGTGCAGGTTCCCTGGTAACACGTCGCATAAACGCAAGCAGCAGGTTCGTCTGAAGTGTAACTGGAATAATCGCCTGTCATTAACAGCACCGGTTCTCGTCTAGTGAACAAAACCGCAAGAGTGACACGGCAGGCAGGTCAGTGACAGGTCCGGCTGCTTCTTCGCGCTTACCACCTCCCCCTGTACTGATATCTTCGTGCACTAAGACGACAATTCTTCCCACCACATACGAAGCATGATGTCACAGAATGGAATGTACAGGGCCTCCAGGCCAAACCCTTCCGCGCGCTACCCGGCGTGAGGCAACCAACGCTACGAAACTCTACTCCTTCTGGGAACAGTGTCTGTTCCCGTGGACCTCATGCAAAACTCCACGCCAATACCACATCAGATCGACTTTGTCCCCCTCCAAACCAACCCATGAACAGCGGGAGGACCGGCTGGTTGCGGCCGCTTGTTTGACCGTTTGAGCTGATTCACGGGCGTAATTTCCCGCACATTCACAAAGCTTCCTAAAACAAGCAGTCCACCCTGACCCTACCAGCACTACATAGCCGCCCCCTACCTGATTGGACACAAAACAAATAAAAAAATATTTAACGTCATCAATCTACGTAGGAGATCGCACCAACTGGGTGAGTGAGTGAGTGAGTGAGTGAGTGAGTGAGTGAGTGAGTGAGTGAGTGAGTGAGTGAGTGAGTGAGTGAGTGAGTGAGTGAGTGAGTGAGTGAGTGAGTGAGTGAGTGAGTGAGGGAGTGAGTGAGTGAGTGAGTGAGTGAGTGAGTGAGTGAGTGAATTGTTAGCAAATCGGTGGACATAGCCTTGCCAGCCGTGCCAGCAATTGCTACACCCGAATTGACCTTTTAAAGCGTATTGTCAGCCAATCGCTCACAGAGGTTTCTGTCCTTCGAAAAATTCTACACAAGGCGTAAGACCTCAAACCTAGCGATCCACTGTAATTTTGGAAATAGTATATTGTCGAAGGAGGAATGCAGGACAGCTCTTCGTCGAAGTTCTTTCAGTCTGAAATGTCTGACGTAAACAAGCACAGCGCACGTTAGGTACAATAGCGATAAGGTTAGTTTCAGTTTATAGTTTCAGTTCAGGTTGAATTTGTTTGGATGCGGAAAAGTAGCGGTGCTTTTTCCCTTTTCATTCATTTAGTAACACATGGGTGGTTCCGTGGGCACCAAGGAGACTTGAAAGTGTCGGTAAACGTCTGCTTAGAAGGGTGTAGCCCGAAATAACCCATTCCCGTTTGACCCCGTCCCGTTTAAAGCCACTCCCGAAACGCCCTTCCCGCTTGACCGGTCCCGTGTACGCCAGCTCCCGAAACGACCTTCCCGTTTGGGCACTTCCTGTTTCAGCCCGTTCCTAAGACGCCCTTCCCGTTTCAACCCGCTCCCAAAGCGCCCTTCTCATTTGAAGCCGCATCGTTCCAACCAATTTGAATTTCCGAAAAGATGCGTTACCGTCTTCGGAACTGTCCCCCAAAATGTACTTACAAGCAACGGGTCATGCACTAAACACTTGTATGGAGCAATGTTTCCGGAATCGACCGATATTTCTGCCCGATAAAAGTTTCCGAATGCCTTAGGCCGATACTGCGCTCTTGACAAAATATTTGTAGCTGCGAAAGAGTACTAGAAAGATACCCAATATCTTGAGCAATGCACACATTGGATTTTTGTGCAGCTGGTGTCCGTACGTGTGGCTGAAATTTGTTTAACAGCCGCTCTTATGCTCATTGTTTGGAGCGTAGCTTTGTCTTCGGGTTCGAGATCTATAGATCAAAGATGTCCATCGAGAGACTTAAAAAAAGCAAAAATAACGATTGAATGTGTTAACTAAGCCAATTACACATTTTGCGAGAACGCCGGCGGTTTTCTGTCCTGCGTTTTTGTTGTTGCATAAAAGCCTGCGCGGCTTCATTGTGCAGACACCGCTGAAGTATAGTGGAATAGGGGAAGCGCTTTCCGCGTTTCATCGGTTTTCTGGGGAAGCCGGGTAACGCGTCCAGCTGATAAAAATAATCCCAGCCAGGGAAGGGTGGTTAATGTCCTGTTGGGGGGAGCCGTATCTTTGTCGTCTCAGGTCTATAGGACGCCGAGGGTACCTTGTGACGTCGGCGGAATGTCTCGTTAGATGCCGGGGATAATTACCGCATTAGAGCATGCAAAGAACGGGTGCGTCCTGGTCGGTGGTATTATCCTCGATGCGGCGTCATTCGTGGGGCTAGAGATGAATAGAGAAAGGCCCGCCGCGGCGCTTGGAAAAGTTGCACCGGCCAAGGTACGCAGTGAGGTTCAAATTCGTAACAGGTCTACAGTGTCACCGCTCCAATGGATATATGTGACGAGGGACTGACAGCTCCTTTTGTAATCGACACCCGTGGTTGACAAAGCCGGGAATGTCTTCGGCGCTGAGCATATTTTCGGCGTGCGTCGTAGGAACAATACTTAGAGCCCGCCCGAGGGTCGATGCCCAGCTGTCGGAGTTTCTATGGGTCGGTTGGTTTTTGTTAGTTATTTACCCGTCCTTTCACGAATACCATGAAGATTGAGGTAAAGTTGGCTTTAGAGTGTGGATAAAATAATTGTTTGTGTATAAACCTTTAGTTGACGTAGCCGTGTGTGTTAGTAGCCCCTCATCACACTTTTTCGAGACACGGCCATGATGGCGGCGTTTCGATGTAATAGAACATAAGAGTCTGGGATTTTCGGGGTGGATCTAAAGAAGCTAAAGACGACGGTCAGTCGACCGAACGAGAGCAAACGAGGGAAGACGCCGGGAGACCCTCGCGACCTAAATACGTTTAGCTTGGTTATTTCGCTGTTTTCGTGTAAATTGTGTAGATTGGTTAATTGGTATGACTTTTTGTAACCAATTGCCGTCGTCTGTAGATTCAAATACTGAACCCCCGGTTTGAACAGCAGTCAAGGACTCTGGCTTTACTGAGTATGCTATCGCAGCGGCTGTGAACAAACGGAAATAAATGAAAAACAATATAAAAATGTTTTTTATAACGGTTCATAAACTGGGTATGTTATTCCGGGAACGGGCTAAATAGGAAAATACGAAACGGGAAGGTTCTTTCGCGCCGGGTTGAAATGGGAAGGAACAAACGGGAAGGTTGAAATGGGAACGGGTTCAAACGGGAACGGGCAAAGTGGGAAAGGGCGAAACGGGAAGGGCTTCTCGCGCCGGGTTGAAACGGAAGGGAACAAGCGGGAAGGGTGAAATGGGAATGGGTTCAAACGGGAACCTCCCGCTTAGAAATAGCCTGTAGTCTGGTATCACTCTCAATGCTCCAGTGTGTGAAAGTGCTTATCTGCACAAGTTATCAGCTCGTTTTTTCTCACAGCTACGTGGAAGGGGCCCACTGGAAGCGAGAAATGGTTGTTTTTGCAGCTGCTGAACAAGATTTTAGCTACACTGGAGTACGGCGAATGGCCATTCTAAGAAACGCAAAAGGAGTCGCACAACTTTTGATGCATAGAGTTCCTACAGACAAGCGTTAACAGCACTTTATTACGGCGCTGCATGTTTTTGGTGCGGACCCTCTTTTTATATAGTTTCTTAAGTAGGTGGTTTTCTGTTTGGAGTTGTCGACTACAAGAATTTTTATTTTGCGTGGGTTATGGTTATTTGGGCCAATCGGGAAATTCATCAGGATGCGACAAGAACAGCACTGCGAAATCATGTTGCAGAATGTGTGCATGCGCGTCCAGCTGGTTAGGCGCTGCGTAAGCTCCTACCGCTGCTTCTGGGTCTTCCGTTGACGCATTGGCGAGGATCGCGCGAGATGTGTTCGCGCGTAGAGGCCTAGCTGCAGCTGGCAGGGTTTCTTATTCTAATTCTCACTTGACGTTGAATGGTCGATACTCCACAGTTTTCAATTTGAACTGCGTATTTATTTCGGTGGCAATGCTGGCTCGTACCTCTGATAGATTGTGGGGTTTAATGCGCCGACGCAACGCAGGCGATGAGGCGCGCCGTATTGGAGGGCTCCGGATTAATCTTCACCACGTGGGGATCTTTAACGTGTGCCGAAATCTCGTACACAAGGGCGTTTTTGCTTTCCGCCTTCATCAGAAAAGCGGCCACCGCGGCAGGGAATCGAGCCCGCGACCTCGTGCTCAGAAACGTAATGCCTTAACCACTGAGCCACCGCGGCGGGTCGCTCGTAACTCTAAGCACATATAAACTTGTGTAGACTTTGCCTGAAACCACTTTACGTTTTATTCATGATTGAATATAAGCGCGGAAAAACCACCGCAGAAAATAAGTAGAAGTAGACAGGACCAGGAGGCGGCCTGACTACCTTGAACCCAGGGTCCGCGGTAATTCCGGTACTAGCGCAATTCCTCCACTGGTGTGCCTTGGGAAACATTAGTGCGTAGTAATTGCCATAGCAACGGCGCCACCTTGTTGGCCTTGAAAACGTTATAGTTGTCTTGACAAACGCGAGCAGGCGTAGTGAGGGAGGGGGAGTTGATGTTCGCGCCATTTTGGGGCCATTGATTCTCCACCTCCCCCCCCCCTCTCCTCGCCTTGCCAAGGCTACCTCCGTTGGGCCCGACCGGCGCGCAGCTCCCAAAGCTACGCCAAGTCAGTGTACGAGCTGGGGCTGTAAAGGCGCCAGCTCAATTCGCACTTTAACCTACTGGTGCCGCTGCCACACCTACAGGTGCCAATGTAGGTGTGGCAGAGTCGGGTGCTGCCTGTGCCAATCTCGCACCGTCCGAGCAAACTGCAGGTGTCGGTCTTGCACATGCCACCAATCTTGCGAGTGGCACCACAACGTGTCGAATAGCACCAGCCGCTGGTACTTCGCTGGCAGCGGCTGGTGTAATTGGCTCCCCTGCCTGCTGGCTTCCTGAAGGGGCGGGTGAGGTTGCCAGGCGAGGCCTCACATGGTCAGCATGCCGGTGCCACGTGTTTCCTTCCGACACGCGGACAAGCAGCGTTGACGTACTAGCTGGAGAGGCCACATGCCCGGCGGACCAGGTTGGACCAGGCCAGAAGTTCCTGGCGAAGACCGGAGCCCCAGACTCCGGCAAAAACCCAGGACAGCAACCTCGGTCAGCAGCCAGCTTCTGCTTCAGCTGCTTCAGGAGCGCTGTGGACCGGAGGTCTGGATGCAACACGTCCAACGGTGTCCTCACCATCGGGTCCTACAGGAGCTCGTAGGCGGCAAGGCCCGTGACGTCGTGGGGTGTGGTCTGGTATTGGAACAGGATCCGGGTGACATGCGTCCACAAATCCCCAGCCTCCCTCTTCTTGAGCTTATCCTTAGCCGTTTGTACCACCCGCTCCGCAGCACCATTTGACGCAGGGTGGTATGGCAGAACCATCATCTGGCGGATTCCGTTCTTCGTCAGCCCAGCTAATGAATGCTGGACTGTCGTCAGACACGCTGACGTCCGGCAATCCCATGGGCGGCAAAGTCTTGCCGCAGCGCCGCAATGGTTCCACCTGCCGAGGCAGTGGTGACTTGTAGTCACTTGGAGAAGGCGTCAACCACCACCACGAAGTAGTGGCCCTTAAGGGGCCCCCGAAGTCTACGTGCAGGCGGGACCAGGGTCTCTCCGGCAATGGCCAGGGGTGATCTTCACATGACTCGAGGCTCGCTGGTTCTCCTGGCTGTCTTGGCAGCTCTGCACCATTCCAGTATTATCCTGGTCCAGGCCAGGCCACCAAACGCGGGACCAGGCCACCGTGTTGTTCTTCTTCATGCCTGAATTACCCGCGTGCAGCAATTTCAAGACCCTGGGCCGCAGGCTCTGTGGAATCACCATCCTGTAACCCCTCAGCAGGCAGCCCTACTGCCGGCTCAGCTCGGCAGCCTTGTGGTTGTATGTCCGCTCCCCCAACTACTTCCCTCGGGACACCGCCTTGACCACCTGTGAGAGGACTGGGTTCCAGCTGGTCGCCTGCGACACTGACGATTTGGACAGAACCTCTGGGTAAGCGTGCTCCAGCATCAAAACTTTGGCAGGCTCAGGAACAGCAGCAGGCACTTCCGGCAAGGACAGTCGGTTCAGGGCATCAGCAAGTGTCAGGTCTTTTCTCTGATGGTACACCAGCTGGTAGTTACGTTCCCCAAGCCTCAAGGCCCAGCGCATCACTCGAGGAGACGCCCGCACTGGAACCGCCTTGTCAGGCCCCAGCAGTCCCATCAGCGGCTTGTTGTCTGTGACCACCTGGACATTTCGGCCCCACAGGTACTAAGGAAAGCGCTGAACCCCGAACATGAGGGCGAGGCCTTCCTTGTCCAGCTGGCTGTACTGCTATTATGCAGCATGAAGTCGACGGCACGCAAACGACACAGGGTGTTCCTGGCCACGCGACTTCCGGTGAGCCAGGACGGCTCCCAAACCTTACGACGATGCACCTACGGTCGGAACGACAGGCTTGGCCGGATCGAAGTGCACCAGCACCGGAGCCTTGGTTATGAGCTCCTTGCTGCGCTGGAAGGCGAAGTCCTGTTTCTTCTACCGAACCCACAGCTGTGCATCTCGAAGCAAAAGATGGAGCGGCTGTAGGTGCGGCATCAGGTTCGGAAGGAAACTCCTGTAGAAGTTGATGGGGCCGAGGTAGCTCTGCAGCTCTTTTTTGTTCTGGGGCTTGGGCGCCTTGAACACATCCTCAACTTTGTGGGGTTGCTGGGGCCAAGCCGGCGTGGGAAATGGCGTGGCCAAAATACCCAACGCCGTGGGGGGGGGGGGCAAGAAAAGGCTTTACTCCGGGTTGAGCTTCAGCCCGGCATACTGCAATCGTTCCACGACATTGCGCATGTTCTGCAGGTGGTCCTCGTGATCTGTACCGGTCGCCAGGATGTCGTCCGAGTACACCGCCTCGTGACTCATGCCCTTGAACAGGTTGTCCATCTCCCTCTAGAAAATGGCACGTGCTGAGGCCGCACTGAACGGTAAACGCGTGTACTGGAAGAGTCCCAGCGTTGCGATATGGTGACATACTTCCGGGACGACTCCTGGAGCACCAGCGTCTGTTACACATCTCTGAGGCTGAGCTTGGTGAAATTTTCTCACCCAGACTAAGCTGACCAGAGATCTTCAATCCAGGGAAGTGGGTACTTCTCCACTTTAGCGATGGGGCTGATAGTGACCTTGAAGTCCCCGCAGATCCTTACACTGCCGTCTTGCCTGATGGCTGGTACGATGGGAGCAGCCCACTACGACGACTTCACGGGCACCAGCATGTCGTCTTGCTTTAACCGTTGCAGCTCTTGAGATACCCCATCGTTCAGGACGAATGGCAGCGGGTGCGGCTTAAAAACGTAGACCGGGCTCCATCCGGGACATAGATGCCCGCCGCCGTGCCGGTTAATTGGCCCACCCTGGGCTTGAACAGGGCCTTTAACTTGGTCGGGAGGCGTGGGACGTCTTCTACCACCTGCACTGCTTCCTGATACTACGGCAACCACACACCTAACACCTAGATTCAATTGCTACCGAGCAGCGTCGGCGACGACCCCTTGGTCAAGTACAGGGGTAGGGTTGCCTCCCGGTCGCCAAGGCGAACGCTGACCTGGGATTGACCCTCGACCTGGCCGAGCAGTTTGTAGTAGCTGCGCAGCAATACGCCCGATGCCTCGATGGGCACTCCAGGGAAGGTGCGCTTGAAGACCTTCCCGGCCATGACCGACAGGCTGGCCCCTGTGTCCAGCTCCATGAAAATGGGTTTCCCGCAGACTTCGACCATCATCATATACGGTGGCACAGACGGCTGAACTATTCCTGTGTGCCAAATGTAACAAAATGGCAACATCTTCATTCCATGGATGATGGTGAGGGTGCGGCGTACGGGCACTCGAAATAACATCCAAGTTGCACCCCAGGTGAAATCCAATTTTCGCCCCGACCGTCATTCGATTTCAGCCATGAGTTGCTCCTTCATTAGTCCTTAAATCGCTTGAGGGTAGTGGGCGCACGGATAGACACGGACGGACATTGGGAGTTCCTAAGGTAGTCCGCACCATTACAGGTGAGGGAGTGAGTCGTTTGACTCTCGGGTACTAACTCACTGTCGTAGCCCGATAGGTAAGACGACTGACACTAACTCTGTCTGCTCTACCAGACACAGACTCGAATCCTGCCGGTGCCTGTGTGATTTTTGCGATTGTAAATAGTATGCGCACGGACGCGGGTGGACATTGTGAGGTCCTGAGGTGCTCCTCACCTAAAATCTGGGGGGTCTTCGGCCACGAGGTGGAGCCTAGACCTTGATCAACCAAAAGCTGCTGCCGCACGTCCCCATCGGCACCCTTGCGCCCGTTTCCTTGGCCGTGAGCTTGCATGGAACATGGGCTCGACCCAGGCTGCTGCTTCTGCCCGTTCACCACCCCGCCTCGGCACGCCCGAGCAATGTGCCCAGTTCTCCCACATGCAAACCACTCTGTTTGCGCGGACTGGCACTGTTAGGGGGTATGATCACCACCGCAACGACTGTACCTGCCATGTCATATCGCCGTCTTGTTCACTGCCACTTCCGTCGATGGTGAGCCGGCCGCAAGTGCAATCTCGCCTGCGTGCTTGGCCGCCGCATCCATCGCCAGCGCTGTCCTCACGGCGTCGTCCAGCGTGGGGTCAGGGAGCTCCAGGAGTCGCGTCTGCATGGCGGGGTTATTTATGCCGCAGACGAAACCTTCCCGTAGCAGCGAGTCGAGCTGGTCCTCGAAGGCGCAGCCGCTAGCTAACCCTCGCAGCGCTGCGACGAACTCCCCGATAGTCTCCCCGTCTCGGCGGCTCCGGTTGTTGAAGCGGGAGCACTCCATTAACGTGGACGGGGCTGAGCCGAAGTGCGAGCGTGGCGTCGCGAGTAGCCCCCCTGCGACTTGTCATGCGGCATGGCCAGCTTGAGGAGGTCGAGAACGAGACCGAAGATGCAAGTCCCGCAGCTCGCCAGAAAAATGTCGCGCAGTTTTGCCTCGGGTGTTTCGTTCGCCCGGGAAAACATGCCGACTTGTTCCTCATAGGCCAGCCCTCCAACGGCTCGAGTCTCCCGTGCAGTGGCATGACGGTAATGGCGGCCGGCGGGGGGTTCGTTGTCTCGCCGCTCTCGGTGGTTTTGGTGGGTCCGTGGGCTCCTTCCCTCGTTGCCAGTGTCATAATTTGGCCCGCATTCGTGAACGTTGGAGGGTTGCCGTACCCTCCAGCCGAGTGACGACCCGCAGTGCTGGTGGTGACGGTGACTGACCGCAGGCTGCTGTGCTCGTCGGTGTTTATTGGCCAGCCGTGAACAATGTTTTTCACCGAGTCTGGCGCGGCCACCCAAGATAGCGGCCAAGGAAGATTAGGATCGGGAGGCGCCACACACTTGTAACAGGTTTCTTCAGAACTTTTACAATACGTGACCAAAAACGAGCTCATGACGCGCTCCTACGCGAGGCTGGTGATAAAAAGCTTAATTGCTACCTTCGGCGGGGAGCCCACCTAGACTGTCTCATGCTAGAGTTTTACGAGTGAGCGAATTATGCAGTTCAACTGTCCCGCACTTTTCTTTTTTTTTCTTTTTCTCCTCTCCACAGCCATTTGGGTGCCTCGAAAATACGAATAATGTTAAGATTTAATACAAACGACATTACCGCCGACCGTAGACAAACGCGCCGGTTTTCTATCCGGCATTAAAACCAAAATTTTTCGGTACCCCCTAAAGGCAGGTAACCTTCAAGTCCAATTTCTACATGCTTTAAGCAACGTCATCAAAAAGAAAGCTGCAGGTGACATATACACCTAAGTTCCCAAGATGCATGACTGCGATAGCATTAATTCGCCATCGAAGTGCCATTTCGGAACGGAGTTGCTGCATTTACCATTCATATTTCTCAGCAACTAAAGTTCAGCTACGAGTGCGTAGGAAACTTATAAGGGGATATGCGGGACAGGACACGCAGAGGCCACTTAAGCTTGTGCAGAGTCATGCGCATGAAACAAATGCAGCTGCGAGATGTTGATCAGTTTGAGTGAAAAGCGTTTATTCCCTACCATTTTGGCCCGACTCGACGCTTTCCTTTTTCTTAAGAAACCGACAGCGAGACAGACACATAAAAAGACGTTTGTTTGAATGAGGCTTGTGCGAAGTTTGGGAAACGGGAGTAAAGCGATGAATCCCCCGGGTGGACACCCTATGTCGAGCATCCCAGAATCAGCTTTCGCTGAACCTAAGGTAGCAAGGGGGTGATGGCAGCCTGCCAAGTGTCGATGTGAGTGGAATGTATAACTCCTAATTTTTCCGCCCCTGAGGGTATCATTGGATATGAGCAGGTTGTGTAGAAAAGAGTGTTGGTTTGCCTGTATTAAAATAATGTGGGGCGTATCCTACAAAACATCTTAGATCCCTTATATTAGTGGATATATGTGACAGGTTTTCTCGTTCGCAGGATTCACAGTTTTGTATAGCGTTTATTTTGCCACAGTGCATAGATGAGGGAGTATGAGTGGATGAGGAAAGTTTATCAAATGAACATGAAAATGTTTGCTTCGCCGAGCAACTTCAGGAGGGAATGGTGATGAGGCCATATATCCACGCAGTGTATGGAGTCGCGCCTTCTATGCGGAGGGGTCCAGGCGGTGTAGTCTTCTATGACGATTGTCAGGCTGGGACCAGTGAATCGCCGAGGCGTGGCCGAGAATGGTAGACAAAAGGGCGGTCGTGTCCGCCCTTGCGAAGGGCAGACGTACAACATCTGCATTTGCTGAAACCTTGTTTGCCCCCTGGTCACCCCAGTCGTTACCAGCTAGCCCGCAATGGCCTGGTACCCACTGAATGGTGAGGACATGTCCTTGTTGCAGTGCCAATGAACATAATTCGAGTACTTCCGCAGCAAGGGCATAATCAGGTCCTTGCCTCATAACTCCATTGAGGACCTGGAGTGCTGGCTTGGAATCACAAAACAGGGTCCAAGCTTGAGGGGATTCACGGGAGACTAAACGAATCGCCTCCCGTATGGCAACCAACTAAGTGGCAGTAGCAGTTGTCTTGTGGTCTAGTGCGAATCCTCGGGTAACTGCAAGTTTCGGTTACCTCCTGGTATTCAGCGAAACTACGCCACGCTGTTTCACCGACTACGGCTTCGCGTAGCCTTTACCCGTCGCTACAAGCACCTCATTGGCATTACGAGTGACCCCGACTGTGAGACATGCCATGTAACAGAGACTATCTCGCATGTTCTTTGCCACTGTCCACGCTATGTGCATCCTCGAGAACAATTAGCGAGAACATTGGCCCGTTTGGACGGTCGTGTGGTGTCGGAGGAAGTGCTGCTGGGACCTTGGCCAGACGCGAAGCGTTCCCACAAGACATTTAAAGCTGTGCTGACATTTCTGCGTAGCAGCGGCTTCTCAGAGATATTGTAGTTGAGGCCCGTCCGGCTTAACTTTAACACATGCATCTTCTATACATAGCCATTTATTTATTTCTCCTCCATCTTCATCTCTCTCGTCCTCCATCCACACTCTTTCCTCCCCTTTCCCTTCCCACACACAGAATAGCTGGCCAGATATACTACCATCAGGCCGACCTTCCTGTGTTTTTTCATTTCAATAAAATTTCTCTCTCTCTCTCTCTCTCTCTCTCTCTATGCGGAGGCCCAGGGATGCGATATACCTCATCCTGGTAGGACGCAAGCCGAGGCAGGGTGACAGCAAATGGTGGATGTCAGGTATTGTATCCTGCGGTGGCAAACTGGGCAACCGAGGTTTCCAAAAGAATTCTGAAAATGGGGCCATTTGTGTGTCACAGCGGTAGTTAAGACGTCCCCCACCCAAATCCTTCTGGGCGCGACCTCCTCGGCAGGGGTAATAGCGGGGGGAGGGTAACAGCAACGTTGACATGAGAGCGCGTTTGTGGCGACAGAGGTGTTTCTTTCTCGTCAGCAGTAACGTGGCAACATCCAGCTCTAACGGAGAAGCCGCGGACGAAACATAAGCTGTTAGCAGGGCTGCCACGTCTGTTTGGCCGTGAGGTGTCCTAGGTTGCACGGAGCCCATTCTACATGAATCTCATGAGACATTCATGCATCAAGTTGGTGAACATTCTGGCCGGCATAAGGCTAGGAGTAACTAACCGAAGTAAGTGGACTGCTTGAAAGACACCGCTTCGGATTTCTGTGCCTGCACCGAGCTGCAAAGTGATACCAGTTATACTCAAAAGAGCCTCTCTAATCGCTACACGTTCTACACAGAAGAATGCTAGAGGTTCCGGGACCTAAACTCTGGACGCCGTGCTAACAGCTGGATGGCTAATTGAATAGAAGCAATTTCCAGAGAATGAGAACAATCACTGCGCTCACACGCACCACCCCTGTAGTTGCTCTCCAGGAACATGCCCAATTGAACACCTTGCATGACATTGTTCATCAACAACGCGAAGCACCAAAATTGAAGGCTGAATTGTGTGATTCTGCCCAGCCCGAATTGCTTACGCAGTCTCGCATACTCTATGAGCCCTATCTTAGCGATTACTTCCGCCTCGGCAGTTTGTACAATTGAGTGCCAACAACCCAACTGACTTTCGTCGTCCAGAGTCTACCAATTCATGGTGTGCCCTTTGACAACGTATCACGGAATGGGATAGCCGCCTTTTTAGATACAGACGCCAGTATTCAGGACACGGTGATTGCCTGTACCATTATTGTTTCTTCCAGTGGAGATCCCTGTGTGGTAAAAGAAAGGATTGCGTGCTAGGCGTAGTATGCGAAGACGCTTTCTTTTTTTCAGAGTAGTGAGTGTGGTAGCCGCGGTAAGCAAGGACCACGGTATGCTAAATGGCGTAAATCTGGGTCAGCTACGGCGTTCTCTTATAGACCCTTGCCACCGAGTGTACTATGTGGTGACTTTCATAATGTTAGATTGGGGATTTTAACACGGGAGCATTGTTAGGCTTATTTTTGATTTTTTTCGTGGTTGCTAGGGGTCTACTATTACCCTGCTCATCAAGATTCTGCTCAAATTCGTCACTGTTCTTAACACAAAACCACAACTAAGGCAGTCAAACACAAGGGAACGCTGGAATAAGGAGTGCAGAGCCGCTCCCGGAAAGGAATGGAATGAAACTGCTGCCAGTACACAAGAAAAAAAATGCGCGCCAGTCCACCCTGTGAATGTGGTGGGAAAGCAAAGTTCCAAACGCCAGCCACAACGATTACCCATGCGACGTCACTTAAATTCACTCACGTTGCTCTAGAAATAGTCAAACGAGACACAAATGAGATGCACTTAGCCGCCCCCTTTATTACTTCAAAGAGATGCTGAGGTTAAATCAATGTATGATTCATGAACGGTGATTGCTTGAGTTGTATTG
Source organism: Haemaphysalis longicornis (assembly GCF_048455015.1). Taxonomy (NCBI): domain Eukaryota; kingdom Metazoa; phylum Arthropoda; class Arachnida; order Ixodida; family Ixodidae; genus Haemaphysalis; species Haemaphysalis longicornis. The sequence goes on from NW_027526445.1 coordinate 139,264,751, forward strand.
GTGAAGTACATCAGGGGAGGCGGAGGAGACAACAACGGTCATTGCTCCCACTGAACCCGAAGAAAGGAGGGGGCGATGGTTGTCGTTCATTCAAGGTGGGTGGCGTCCCTATCCGGCATGACATGGCTAGCTGCAGCTCGAATGGAAACTTTTTTTATAAAATAAATCAAACTCAAACCCGGTGTCAGACGATCTCACTTCTCCGTCTCTGCTGCCGAGGAACTAGCCTACAACAGTGAGTGAGTGAGTGAGTGAGTGAGTGAGTGAGTGAGTGAGTGAGTGAGTGAGTGAGTGAGTGAGTGAGTGAGTGAGTGAGTGAGTGGGCAATGTATTGAAATAGCAAGTGAAAAAAAAGCGGGTCATCCCTATTTCATATTGGCCGCGCTTTCGAGGCGCTTTTTTAAAGAAAGTGCTACGAGTTGTGCCGCGCCTCCGCCAGATGGCGCCACGGGTCCCGCGAACGAGAGAAGACGCAGTGAAACATCCCCGTCGCGAGGGGCACGATCAAATGCAGAGCATTTCCGGGGGCGCACGACGTTAAGTAGTTTGCGTTACGTTAATGTTTTTGCACTTGTGGCAACTGCTGACGAGAGAGCGCTCGTCAGCAGGAATTTGAATTAGTCAGCGATATAAGGCGCGTTAGCAGCGTCCCATTCTGTGTCGGCTTTCTGGCGCAGTGGGTAGAGCACCATGTACATTGCGTTCCACCCGCAGGGTCGAGGGATCGTAACCGAGCGCCGGATAGTATTTTTTTTATATAGTACGGAGGGATGCAGTGCGGACTACGGACGTCAGCGCGCGTGACATCGTGAGTTACTGAAATGCTCTGCATTTAAAAGAAGTGGACTGGGGATATTTCGAACTCATTTCGGGGTTCTTCGGCATACAACCCAGATCGGGGAAGAGGAGAGGGGGAAAGGGGTGGGTTAGAAAGAAAGAGAAGGAGTGCATAAGGCTGGCCGGCAGGGATTGTCTACACCCGTTTAAACAGGTCGGAGGTCGGTCTGCTCGAGGAAGGCCACGACAAGTCGGAAGGTTTCCCGCCGGATGGAGGTGAGGCCCGTCGGGAAAAGCAGGTCCATCAGGGTGTGGCTGGGCAGCCCGAGACGCTTGAGTGCGGCCCGAAGCTCTGCTCTCGGGGCATCGGGCTGGCGGCGGGAGCAGAGCAGGTGTTCCAGGCTCTCGGGCTCTCTGCATTCAGCACACGTGGGCGATGTCCGGTGGCCTTATCGGTGTAAACGGGCTGCCACATTGCAGCAATGGAGCCGCATGCAGAGCAGTATGGAGTGGACGTTCCTGCTGATGCGCCCACGCAGGACCTGTGGAGCTTGGCCATTGATGACTCTCGGGTCCCGGTGCATCGTCTCCACCTCCCGCGCCAAGATGGGTTGTGTAGCTTCGAAGGGTCTCAGGTCGCGGGAGGCAGGGACCCCTTTCCGTGGCGAGCAGCACCTCTTGGCAGGGCGTCAGCGACCTTACTTCCTGTGATGCCGTCATGATATGACAACCAGTGGAGCCGCATGTCACAACCGCGGGACTCAACCAGGTGAAGCTTCACCGCCAGAGACCGCTCCACGTAGCTGCTGGAGCTCGATAGCTGGTCCGCCGCTCGCAGTCGCAAGAGAGTGGGCCGGCAGCTGGTGAGGATGACGGCCCCCTGAATCTGGTTGCCCTTCTCCAGAAGCCGGTCTTAAGCAAGGTGCAGTCTGGCGAGCTCTGCATGGGTGGAGGGAGCGGGGAAGGGCAGGCAGCCTGCCTGACTGGTGAAGATATCCAGGGCTGTGCATAGGTCTCCAGCTCAGTTCTGCCCATGGATGGTTGCACGGAGCCTTTTGTGTAAAGCTGCCGGAGGCCAGCCGTCTCATCCTGTAGCAGGGCAGCAACCTCCTGGTGGATAGCCTAGGGTGGTGTTGACGACTTCCTACGAATCCCCGGGAGTGTGGTGGTGATGAGAAGAGCTCGCCCGGTGCAGGTGGAGGTGTTTAAGGGGGTGGGGTAGGCTGCAGCAGCTCAATGTGACTCTCGTAGATGGATGCCAGTATGCTCATCTGCGAGTAGGGGTGGCTGCAGCAGCTCTGCAGAAGAGTGCCCCATCCCGTGCGGTATAGAGTCGGTGGATGTGGTCTTGCCCCTTCTGCGGGGCCGGCAACTGGAGAATGTGGAGTGGGTATAGTTGTCCCGCAGGGAGTGATGTCGGTGTTTTGCTGCGCTGACACTCATTGCAAGTACTGATGCATCCGTAGACACCACGGTGAAGGCCCGTCCAGAAACACTGCAGTGTACGCGTTCGTACGTGTGATGCCAATGCGGTGAGGAGTTGCCATGTCGTTAAGCTGCTTCAGGAGGGTGCAGCACAGGGGCAGGGGGACTGCGAGCAAAAGTTCGGGTCCGCCAGGACAGATATTGCGGCGATACAAAATGCAATCCCGCACAAGACATCGTCCCGTCGACGCGTCAGGTGAGGCAGAGTTCAGGTTGTCAATGACCTTACAATGATAGATATACTGATACAACGATTCCAGGTCAGGACGCGATTCTTACTTAATTTGGGCGAGTCCACCATTATTAGATTTCAGTCCTGGCATGCATCCCGGCTTGTATGCAGACAATATTACCATCGGATTACCCTGAACGAGATGGAGCATCGCCTTAAAATTGTAGCCAACATGGTAAATCATTACACCAAGTCTTGCGACCTGCAATGTGATCCACAAAAATCCGGTCTCGTCCTTGTTTCTACAAGAAGAAACTCCTCCGAATGTCATCAACTATCGCCATCCCCAGAGAAGACCACAAGATCACCCAGTATCAGCATCTACAAGGAAGGCCACACTATCAAGATCCTTGGCATGACCTTCAAAGCCGATCCTAAAAATTCCATCCTAATAGCAGTGCTGAAACATACCTCGCACCACGTCACACACATGATCAGGCGTGTAACCACCAAAACACGGGGAATACGGGAGGCCGAGACACTTCGCCTAGTGGAAGCCCTCATAATATCTAGATTTGCATATTCATACCCTATGCTCTTCTCACCAGGTAACAAATTGAAAAGCTGGGTGTTAGGAAGAAAGGCCTGCAAACAGGCCCTCAGACTTCCTGTCAGTACGGCCACCAACAGACTATTAGACCTCGGCCTCCACAATACGGTCGACGAGCTCATTGTAACCCATCTTTCGAGCCAAACATTGAGGTTGGGAGTCACGAGCACGGGGAATATTCTTCTCTCTCGTCTGGAACTCACCTCCCCTCTGCAGCGTCAGACATCGCAACAGAGAAATTTCCACCACAGTATCTGGACACAGCTTTACATTGCGCCACTCCCTCCATAAGTGCATCATCCTGGTCGCATGGAAGCTTAAGAGCAAAGACAGGCTGTGGTTGTCCAGCACAATACGCACGTCACCAGACTAAGCTTACCTGCATATACGACCTTTCAAAAGCGGAAGAAGCGCCCATCTCTCTCGCCATAACTCAAAATTCAGCCAAAGTCCTCATCGCATCAAGCGTCCCGTAACTTCTCGTGCGGGCACATTCACCAGACAACACACCAAATCGTCTGCCAGCGTCCACCAGAGAGATCCATTATGATTATATGGGCACCCGCCCATGCTGGTGTCCCGGGCATGAAAACCGCCCTTTTGATGCACCTAAAGGTATCCCGCCGGGCCCCGGGAAGCGAGCAGGGTAGGCCAACACAGCTGATCAAGTATTACGAGATACCTCAGCACTATGAGGTAAAATGTATCACCCACCCACCACCACATATACATCGAATAAAAGAGGATAAACGGCCGCTCCGTGCACTCAAGACAAATACCTTTTCCCATCCCACTAATTTCCGCGTGATGCACACCGTCGTAGATTCCCCGATATGCCGATTCTGCGAAGCCCTCTTTAAAGTGGTAGTGTAATAAGCCCTCGTAGTGTGGCCTGGGCGCAGCTCTCGCCACACTAAGTTCGATAATTTTTTCTCTTTCTCCTTAAGAGCTTGGGAGAGAGCGCTGACCAGCTCCGTCTTCAATGATGAGCGCCTGCTGTAGTAGAGGGCGGTTGAGGCTGGAAAAACTCAAAGGGTGGTGTACTGAGGACTCCACACCATTGTTTTTCCAAGTAAACAGGTTTAACCTCTCTCTGTGTGTCTCTCCACATATAGCGCACAGAAAGACTGTGTCATCATCGTCATCGGTGTCAGGCGGGTCGACAGGATGGCGAGGCCCGCAGTCAGAATCTCAGTGCAAATGCCCAGATTTGTATTTTACGTCAAATGTCTATTCTTGCAGGGGCAATGCCCAGCAACCTCCCTACCGGATCCTTCAGTAAAGCGAGCCAGCAAAGTGCGTGTTGGTCTGTCACGACTCTGAACAGGCGGCTATGCAGGTAAGGGCGAAAATTGGTGATAAACCACAGAAGGGCCAGACATTCTTTTTCCCTGAACGAACCATTTCACTCTGTGGAGGAAAGAAGGCGGCTGGCATGAGGGATGACATGCTCAGGGCAAGTGTGTCGTTCCACCAAGACAGCCCCAATTACGAACCCACTCGCATGTGGCGTGCTTGTGTGGAGCATGGAGTGTTGAGACTGGGGCAGTGCGGAGATGAGGGTGGTAAACGCGGCCCCTTGTTCCGAGCTTCCCAAAAAGGAATTTCTTGCTTCTGCATGCTGGCAAGGGGTCCACCACTGCCAGCGAAGTTCTTCACAAAGCTGCAAAATTGCGAACGAAGTCTTAGAAAGCTTCGAATGACTTTCGTCAACCGCGTTGGCGGAAAGTTTTTAATTGAGCTGACTTAATCAGGGTCGGATCGAACCACCTTTGCGTCGCCGAGACGGCCGAAGGTCGCAATTTTCCCACGCACGAAATGGAATTTGGTGGAATTCAGGTGGAGACCGGTCTGTCGAAAAGTTCCGGAATTCCCGAAAGGAGTTCTAGTTGGGGGGTAAACCAAAGAGAAAAAACAATAACGTATCACGCTCTATATGCTGATGATCTCACGCTCTGGACCAACACAGTCTCCGCAGGTTACCAGCAAGACAATTTACAGCAAGCAGTCGACGTAATCTCGAATTACCTCTGTACGTGCGGTCTCTCATGTGCCCCATCTAAATCTGCCCTTCTCGTTCTCCGAAACAGGACCCGAGGACGACCACCGAACCCGACACCCAACCCCACAATATACAACGGCAGCCAACTGATCCCCACTGTCAAGACCCTGCGCATTCTGGGGGTTCACTACCACCACGACGGCTCCGGAGCTGCATATCTCCCCAGACTACAAACTACTGTGTCACAACTAACGCACCTGATTCGACGAACCTGTTCGAGTAGACACGGTCTCAGAGAAGCCGACACCTGCCGCATTTTCCAAGCAATGCTAACCAGTCGGATCACATACGGAGCTCCATACCTTCTCCTCCTCAAATTCAAATTCTAATTCGGAAATCCTACAAGACGGCGCTTGGCTTGCCCGTGTACACATCGTCCGAACGGCTACTGCAACTCGGTCTCCATAATACTCTCACCGAATTGATGGAGGCCCACATAAACAACCAGTTGCAACGACTGCAGCTCGCCCCGACGGCCCGACACCTGCTGCATAAGCTCGGTCGACATGTAGAGCAGACTCCCGATACCCCCCAGCGAATACCCACTGCTCAACGCGCGAACATACGGGTGCTTCCCATCCCGCGCCATATGCACCCCACGTACAACATCGGACGACGACAGCATCGGTCCCGCCTCCTTCTTCGAAAGTACGGCAGTGCTTCAACTGCCCTTTACACCGACGCCACTCCCTACCCCCGACAACGAGCACACGTAGCTGCTGTAGCGCGCTCCGCCGCCACCACCATCGTTGCTTCCAGCCTGCAGACAGCATCAACGAGCACGGCAGGAGAAGCCGCTATAGCCCTCGCCATCGCTCACGCTACGACTCCAACTGTCACGGTGCTCACGGACTCTCAAGCTGCCTGCCGCCGCTACGCTCAAGGCAGAGTTTCCACCCTGGCACTCCAAATCCTGTCCCAACGCCGCACTCTACCGTTAACCCGCATCGTGTGGACACCGAGCCACACATCCCTCCCTGGGAACGAACTGCCTCACGCCACGGCCCGCGATCTTCTTACCCGGGCCCTCCCAGATGAGGCCTGCCGCCCCAACCTAGACCATGGTCCCCCTGCTCTGACGCCTCTCCAACAAACCTACACCGACATCCTGTACCACTACAGGGCCTCCCGACGCACTTATCCCCCTCCTCACCCTTCACTATCCGTTCCCGACGCCCGCATCTGGCGAAGACTTCAAACTCACACATACCACAACCACGTCGCCCTCCACCGCATCTCCCCCACCTGATATAAACCCAACTGCTCACGCTGCGACACTCCCAACACGACCCTGCACCTTGTCTGGATGTGCCCACTGAACCCCCAACCACCCGATTCCCCTTCTGTAGAGCGATAGAGAGCGCGTTGCGCAGTCGCCAGCTCGAGGACCAGGAAGCCCTGATCTCTCGGGCGAAGGCGGCGGCGACCCTGCGCGGCCTACCGGAATAGGATGGCCACCCACCGCTCCTAACTCTTTCCCTGCCCTCTCACTTTTTCTGAATAAACATTTTTCCTCCCCCTCCTCCTATCCAGGAAAGGGATGCCCGTTGACCACTTGAAGCACAGAAGCATCTAGTCCATCATGCGTTCAAATACAGCTGGAGCGTTACAAAGGCCGAATGGAAACACTTTTAACTGGTACATGCATCGGGTTACATCAATGTGGTTTTTTCTCCATCCGTTTCATCCGCGGTGATTTGTCACTATCTAGCAGAAGGTCAATGGATGAGAAATACCACACCTCATGAAGGCAGTATATGACGTCGTCTATCCTTGGTAGGGGATACATGTCTATGTTAGTGACTGCGTTGAAATGCCTATAGTCGATGAAAAAAATTACACCATCTTCCCGTCGGGGAACCCTGAGTAGTATGCAAAGCAGCCATGGGGTCGATTCAAGTGCCCATTAGTTTTTAGTTCCTCATTTTCGTTAGGTTGAGGCACGTAGCTACCGCTATATTTACAGTTTGGTTTCTATGTTAACTACCACACTTTTCACTTACCGGAACTACGAAATGGGAACTTGCGTTGAGCCCATGGCTGTTTCGCATACTACTCAGGGTTTCCCTACGGGAAGATGGTGTAATTTTATTAGATGCGACGGGGCTATGTCCCTCCCTTGTTGTCCCTTTCTTGTTGTTGCGCCATCCACACCCCCAATGCGTATGCTCGGCTTGCTGATCTCCCGGTGGTGTCTTACCCTCTAATGGCTTCTGGAGCGACCGTGTTACCGGTGTCTTCCTGTGCCGCACCGAGATCAGCCGAGCATGCGCAGTGGGGGTGTGGACGGCGCCAAAACATGGGAGGGACATAGCCCCGACTTTGAGATGCTGGAGTGACAGTGTTGCCGGTGTCTTCTTCCTGTGCCGGCACGAGACGAGCACGCTTCCCCTTCAAGGGCTCCTTGAGGGGCAGCGTTGCCGGTGTGTTCCTGGGCCGGTGGATGGACGGATGACGGACGACGGACGACGGAGCCGAGAGCCAGAGATGCTTTTCATCTAAAAGCACCCTGTGCCGTATTGTTTTCACTAGCACTACTGGAGAGGCCCATTGATAGCAGGAACTTTCAATGAGTTCCTTCGCTAGCATCTTATTCACGTTTTGTATATTTTTCCGCGGTGAGAGGGAGACACAGTAAGGAAGTTTCTGAATGGGGCCTGCGTGGCCGGATGTAATGAGATATGTGACTGGCGAGGCTATCCCTAACGGCGCTTTTTTAGGTCGAGAATGTCCCGATGTAATGTCCCGATGTAATCTGGAAGGCAAGGGAGTTCGTACGCTAGCACATTGAGCAAATCTGAGTAACCCATATTTGCAAAGGGTGTGGTCGCTGCAGTTCCGTCCAGAATGTTGGACAGCACTTGGGTATAGAAGCTGACATTCAGGAAAGGAAAAAAAGTCTGACTTAGCGTGATCGTGACGACTGATTGTGGAATGTTCACGTTGCGATACAGTAGCACAGCGCTGATTACTGTTTGATGGGCATAATCAGTTCCGTTCCCAAAGTATTGAATTTGGCTGCATGAATTTCTCTGTTTAGCACATAACGAGGAAGTTCAAATGCGTGATTTACTTAGAGTGCATGTCGTACACGGGCTTTGCCGTCGGGTTGTGCTACATCATGAAATCAAACTTATTCAACACTCTTATGAAGTCTTCTTACAACACTACTCTAGGCGTTGTCGGGAGTTATACGCCGACAAAAAAGTCATATTATCAAAGTCCAAAAGCCTTAAACATACAAGGTGGCTTACTAACCTTCTCTGCAAACGACAATAAGTATTTTTAACTCAATTTAGCTCATCAGATGTCATATTATGTATTATAGCGTATCACTTAATTTATCCTGTGACACAACAAAATCATGCTGAGCCTTGCGAGTATTCTCTACCATTTGATACGGCCAAAAGTTTCACAATATTTGCTTTTGTTTTGCAGAAACAAAAAAATTGTACAATGTCGCAATTCAGGCCGCTTTCAATTCGAGCAAAATCGAGCTGCAAATATGTTCTGCAATAAAAATGAACAACGCTTGTAGCAGCTCTTGCAACTTGTTATAAACACTGCATTTGAAGGCCCCAACTATTCAGTTTGCTTATGTACATCAAGCTTGGTACGAGAGCATATTTAGCGACATAAGACAGCGGGCTTTAGGTAACAATAGCAGCACACATAAAAGCTGAAAACTCTAAATCGAACACAACTTTTTCTCAAGCGCATGCAAAGCTATTGTTTTCTTTGATATGTAGAGCGATGTGCGTAGCAAATATGGGTTCGTTATGCGCAGTGATGGCTAATGAAGTTCATAAACGAAAGATGGAGAGCAGTTCACCGGGTTGGCATAGTTATCTTCTACAAAATTTGTTACTAAAACCAAACGACGACTCAGTGTACCACGTGGACACCGGAAGTTCCGGTTTATGCAGATTTATAACGTAATATTTCGTGCGCTAGAACCTTTTTCATCGAAAATACCAAAGCTGGTACGCTGCCACATAACGTATGATGTAGCAAGGAGCAAGTCGGATATTATGTGCTGAGAAAGTCTCCATTACGAAACCACGTGGACGCGAGCCAAAATCTAGTCCAACCGCTTATGCAGTTACGGTGACGGACGGGCTACGCTGCGAAAGCCAGCTCCCTTTTTTTATAAAAATATGGTCGAATAGCTTGGTGAAACCATTGCTTACCATTGAAACCATGTTCTTACCATTCTTGCTTTGCTTACGGTTGTTCTTCCTATTCGACTTTTGCGTCGTCCATTTGTGCTATGCCCCTCTTTGTTAACCATCAACCTACTTGCCCACGCCTCAAGTTTACATTGCTTCGCTCAACAAACAATAAAACATTACTCAATCGTACCGCCAGTTATGCGAGTGGCAACGTCAGTAGCAAGTGGTTCGGAGTTTTTATCTGAGTTCCATTCTCTTCCTGTGGTTTTCGGTATTGCGTGTCGTTTAGACGCAGCTGTGGTAATAAATTGACGTACTGCGTTAAAACCATTAGGTGGCCATCGCCGATGACGACTTCGCAATGGAAAAGACTAAGAATTATTTGAGCGGAGTTGGAGGGCACAGACCCGTGTACTTTACCTTCAAAAGTAAAGATGAAGACCACTGCACAAAGAAACGTGATACGAACTTTCATTGCTCCATTCCTGGCGGTGCTTTCAGGAGCAGTACTCTCGTGCTGAGCCACTTACTCTATAAAGCCAAGTTGGGAACCACCTTTCTTTTTATACATCGCCAATTTCAAAACAATTCGGTAGAAGAATATTACACGTTCAGTGAAACACTGTTTTGTTGTGACCGTTTTGATCTTCAAGGTCGAACGAGAGTTGTGGAAGTTTTTACCTCGTTTTTGCGGTGTATTGTTATCTAGTTAAGCCAGTATAGCACAATAATGCCCACGAGACACAGCAAAAAGATGCAAATACCTTCGCCACTGGGCTTCTATCCAGCCTGAGAGGCAAAAGAAATGGCTGTTGTGCACAAATAAAGCGGCAACACAACGGTTTTAGGAATTTAAAAAAACTCGAAGGGAGAAAGCTATTTCACATCAATATTTTAAGTTATATAACGCTACATTTTCAGCCGCGCTTGTAAAATATAATAAATAATAAGGGCAAGCGTCAGTTCACCCATAATCACTCAACAAAAACCACTCACCAAAAACTAACCCACGAAAAGAAAGTACCCAATGTATGAAGCCCCAAGAGTTGGCGTTGCGTCATTGCACTTCCAATTACTGCTGCTTCGAACAAAACTAAATTTCCCCAATAAATTTAACTGCAAGATTGGTCCTGGTGTTTTTGCTATAATAATGCAGAAAGATTATTTGCGTTCAAAATTTATATTCGTGTTTATATATTATAAAATTTATATCTCTTTGCATACGATAAAATGTACGGTGGCTGTGTACAACTATGTTTGACGAAATGCATATCCACTATATCTGTTCCAAAACCCGGAAAGGTAATGTTGCAGTTTCTTGTTCCAGGCTTGAATTTGGGCAGCACAAGCTCGAGCATAGCTGCGTTTTTCCATAGGAGCGGTGATGAGATGAAACGTGACATTTGTTGAATAATGTAATATTTAGCACAGACTATTAACCGAATTGTTTGACGTTGCATCTCAACAATGGTAGAGATATCGGACTGGCATGAAGCCTTTTATTACCTTACATTTCGTTATACTGCCTAAAACTAAAAATCTAGTTGCAGTGCGTGCGCAAGATTTGTGGACAGGCTTTTTGTGTCATATTGCACGCCCGCAATGGCACTGAAATTCCGACGCCGTGCATGAATACAAGATTTCTGGCGAACCCATGTTGTGAACCGTGCTCTGTAAATTCTTTTCTCATTTTGTTTCAAGTGCCTAGCTGCGTACGGCTTTTCCGTGCGTACAACGAACTCTATGGTTTTTTGTTTGGAGCCAGTCTACTCCCACATATTTTGTTGGTTGACAGGTGTTATTTGTTTCGTAAGTATTGACGAAATAGTTCTAATGCTTGTTGACAAACTCTTCAGAGTGGACCCATGAAACTTTGAAAGGGCGTGCAAGTCGGCCACCCAAAAACATATCAGGTAAACAGGCCAGCTAATTTGCAGCGTTCGATACTGTTTGAAAACCCCGATTGATACTTCCGGCAAATTCTAGTTTCTTCTTTGGCTAATCGCGCGAAGGGAATGTGATCATTGAAGGGTCGGAGCAATGAGGAACGTGAGAAATGAAGGAAGACCTTATAACATCGTCTACACGGTCATTTTATGACTCTCATATCAGACTGCCTACGTGGCAATGAAAACCAGTCGCCCACTGTCCAAGCTGGCATCAGGAGGCTTGCGTACAGACACGGCGAAATCAAACGGCAAACATTTTTGTGTGAAGTGAGCTTCCCTTCGCCAAACTGCACGCCCTCTCTCGAGTCGTACAGTAAGAGAGAAGTCTCGCTGGAACGGAAGAAAAGAAGGGAAATATTTGCCTTTCTATGGCAAACTGTTCAATAGCGCGAATATTTCAATAATCTCTTGTAACATATTGAGTGTTATCGACAATGCCCATTTATTGCTGAAAAAAAAGAGAGAAACAGTTTAGAATACCTGCTCGCAAAGTATTGAAGTACGTCAGGCACGGGCAGCTAAGCGCGTGTCTTAATCAGTAACAGTTCCCTGACAATCAGTTTGCATACGTGGTAATGTGGATAGGTAGATAAGTAGCTAGAAAAGAAGAACGCAGTCGATTTCCAACCAAAGCCAACCTATGTCTGCGTAAGGATTCATAAATAGAGCAACGCAAGCTATACAGCACAAATATTTACAGATGTCGATGCCAGTCGGTCCGAACCATACACTATTTCAACGAAATAACACGGAGGGCAGCATACTTCTTACGGGGCTAACCGCAATTCAAGGTCCACTCAGCAAATTTTGGCTCAAAATGGCATCATTGCCTAATAATATAGCAAATCATTTGATATGGTGTGCCACGAAAACTAAATAGGCCTGCCAAAATAATACAAATAGCTTAATATTAGTGAAGAGCTGGGGCTCAATTATCTAAAGCCATGGGGGTCGTTTTGAAGCGATACGGTGTCGGCATGCAAATGCATATATTATGTGGTTGGAACGTCGCTTGGAAGCTCGGTAAACGGTGAAAATCGCACGCAGCTTGGCGAGGGGCACACGTTTTTTTAAAAAGTTCAAGCTCGCCTGTAACGTGGTCAGGCGGCGACTCAGCTGCGGAGCCCTTATGTGCCCCGGCAGCACGCGGCAGCGGTTGATCTGAGCATGGCGACTCACCTGACGCATTCGTAAGACTACGGTTTAGTGGCGGTCAAATGAAGGTGAAGTTGCCCAGGACGACGAAACTCGGCTCGACTAGGTTAATAAAACTTTGGTTCAAAAACGACTCCGCTCATCTTCCGTGCACAAAACCGAGGTTTTCCCCTTGATCTAACGTATTCGCCTTGTAGTACAACACCTGGCTCAACGGCGCACGCTCAAGCGCATCACCGTTACTACACGATGTACTAATACACGATGTTAGAGCAGGGTAGGATATATTGGTTGCGGTAGAACAAACAAATATGGTTTTATTTCGATGTTGTTATAGATCCCGCCAGTGGCAAGGGTGAGAGCCCTCTCTTGTTGGGCAGAACGTCGGCCGCGCATGAGGCGCTTTTCCTTTATATAACACATGCAATACCGACATAATGGAGCACAGCAACATTTCCACTAAAGTACTGATTGCTTTCAGTCACTCCCTGTTTGTACCTTGTGCTTTACTTACCCGCTTTGAACTGTTCGCCTTAAACAAATATAGTATTTTTTAAGGTTTTTCCTGTTCTGCATAATGGGATAGCGCTGCTTGTTCATGGCGGGAAAACAATGTACAGTTTGGTAAACAACCAACTGACCGTCTTCAATAGTCATTTCATATCTATTCCAACTCTGTTGTTTTAATATTTGACCAAATGCCCTGTTGCACACACCCCGTGTCTTGTATATCAAGGCAGTAATATCAGAAAGATAATATTATATAAATAAAGTTTTAGAGACTACAAATGTGACACATAAGTGGCAGCACATTATCCATCAATTGTTCATTACCCGACAATCTCGGCAGCCTCCAAATGAAACTGTATATTGGTACAGTGTGTCAGTGTGATGATGTCAGGGTTCGGTGGCGTGAACAACGAGACTTGCGCACGTGAGAGGCAAAGAACAAGAGGCAACACGTGAATGCAGAACACGGAAGAACAACATGTTTAACAGACAGATAGAGGACATGAAAACTTTGGGCAGTAAAGCGTAGGACTAAGGTCCTAGTCACAATAGTTCTAACAGTAACAACGATTACCGAGCTGGGCAAGTAAAAGAACGAGCTCACACTTCTTGTTAAGGTGCATCGTTACGCGCATCCATGGTAGACAGGTAGACTTCCCCGATGTCTTCGCGTTCTGGGGTTCCCGGTGGCCGTAGAGTAGCGGTCGGGTCTTTGGCGCCGCTGCCTTGACTGGCAGGAACGGTAGGTCTACCATGAACTGTGGTGGCCTCGATGACTTTGCGCGAGCCGAAGATCACCGGCGCGACGCACGAGTGCCTCGATTTGCGGAGAGAGCAGGTGGTCCGGCCGAAAACGGGGTGGCCCTCGTAAGAGGAAACGATGCCCAGGCCACCTGGCGCACAGCTCTGGTGCCTGGAGATGGATGAGTGTGCGGCCCTACGGCGCGGGCCTGGCTGTGCCGGCAGGAGCTATCTACGTACCGGCGCTACGGCATGGTCGCATTGGCTTGCATGCTTGCCCTCGCAGCGCCAGGTCATGTTTGATGAGCAGCCATTCGCTCCAGGCGGTCTTGCTGGCTCCCCCACGTTCCGACGTCTTCCTCCTCTTGCACGCCCTTCTGGCACATACACGGATGCGGGTGATTATCCTGGTCTTTTTGTTGACTTCGCCTTCACGACCACTTCCTGGCATCTCACTACATTCAGCAGCCAAAGAATGAAATGTTAGTACATAGCCCCAAGAGTTGCAGACATGTGCTAGTGCTGAGCTGGGAAGAAGAAGAGGTTCGTGCTTGGTATAAATGCGGTCCTCGCTTTCCTCGGCATACATGTGTAAAATACACCTTCATTTGCACGTATTCTTATCGGTAACATTGCCCGAAATAAATAGCAGCGCAAAACAAGACGAATTAGGAACCAGGCGTGAAGGTTGTCTCCGACTCAAAATTTGTAGCTCCAATAAGGTAGAATACCTCTGCGACGCAGTAATATTACGCTAAACAATAATTAAAATATTGCAACTTTTAAATATCTTGACATACGCAAAAAAACTGCGTCGAAGTGAGCCATTGATCTCCCTTCCTCTGTGCGACGTATCCTCAGGTTGTTGACCACAAAACACTTCTTGGAGCTGAATATGGCAATCATCCATCAATCAGCAATCAAGTTGCTGATATACATAAATATTAAGGCCGTGCCGTTATGTATCTTTTGTTTAAAAAATTCTAAACTTTATCTGGGACAATAGACCAATCCCCGCGTTTGCCTTCCAGTCGATGTCTATGGTATGAGAACTATTTTCTACCAAAAAGCGCAATAACCTGAATTAAACTTTCTGGGAACTGTTTCGCGACATAATTATGAAATCCAATACCCCTACCATTAAACCAATTCTTTAAATTCTTTTAGAAGGCGACTTTCGTTGTGTGCGAAAACGACCGTATGGCACTGTTTTTTGTGACTGCTCTGACTTACTGATAGTGCGGCTGGCATAAGCAATACCATGCTCCCCCTCACTGTAACAATGAAAAACTATGGACTCCACTGCAACACCACTGGCATGGATGTGGACTTCCGTTGGTGCTTCGAAATCAAAGTTGGCCCACTCCTACTTCGTGTGACGGATCAGTTGGCGAAAAACGATGTCGCGTCAAAGTTCCATTTCAACGGGATGTTCTTGTTCAGCAAGCACGTAAGAGGATAGGCTGTGTCGGCAAATCCAGAAACAAAAGGACGAAATTAAGAGCACAATTCTAAAAAGCTGTAAAGTTCCTTGACAGAGCTCGTATTTTAAAAGCAGTCAATGGCTCAGTTTTTTTTTCGTGTGGGTCCGGTACAATGCCCACTTTATCAATAACGAGCTCTAGCACAAGTATTTTTCTGTCTCTAAATCACCAATTCTTCCACTTTTGAATCAGACCAGCCTTTTAAAAAATCATCGCCAAGCGCAGGTGGTGCGCCCGGAAAGTGCGACCGAAACTCCCGATATCGTCCATGTATCAAATGCACACTTGCCATTTACGTCCCAAAAGTACGGTATCCATGAAGCCGCGAAACGGGGAAAGGAAGTATTCGAGTAAAAGGATCATGCCATTATATTCATAAAGTCAATCAGGCATGAAAACAGTGTGTTTCCTTTTTACAGTAGTTCACAGTAATTTGCCAGCGCTTGATCCTAAGTCAAATGAAAAATTACGACGCCGAATAAAGACAGTATATTGCATCGTGTATGCGGGGGAGTGGGTATAGGTCCCTCTTGAAAACTTCGTTAAGGCGGCAGTAGTCGACGCAGAAGTGCCATGACCCGGTAGAAAGGATTTACTTATTCAAAGCTAACTCTTAAAACGAAGGGACTGATTGGAAACGTAAAAACATAAAACTGTAGAGCAGTGCGGATTAGATTGATTAGGACGAACTATGGAACTTAGTTGACCACAACAAAAACAGCGACATTCCTGCGTACAATATGGCAGGGATCAAAGAAACACCGGAAAAATGAGGAAGGTTAACGGCAACTAAGAAGAACCAAGCTATTAGCAAAGACAGATTTTACGCACTGAAAGACGAACCAGGTAACATTGCATACCACATGGATGAGATAACTTACGCAGCAGAACGGTTCTACACCACGCCATATTCCTGCGACGTTAAACAGGGGGATACAACTAAGAGGACATGCTTCACTCACGAAGTCCCAGTAATAATCAAGCACAAAGTTGAAAACGTTCTCTAGGAAATGCAAAGAGGTGAAGCTGCAGAATAAAATGGCATAGGCGTCGATCTTTTAAAGGAGGGAGGAGAATTCACTGGAAAAGCTGTCTCCACCATTCTCAGAAGGCCCAGGATTCTAACCTTGCTCATAGCCTGGAAGAACGCCAACATAATTCTGATTGACAACAACGGGGACACCAGGGACCTTAAGTACTGCAGAACCATTACCCCACTCTCAGCCTTATACAAGCTGTTTACCAAAGAAATAGTAACCCGAATAAGTAACAGCCTACATTGCCATCAACCAAGAGAACAGGCTGGATATGGGAAAGGTTGCTCAACAACAGATGACATGCACGTCGTAAATCAAGTGGTAGAAAGTTCCGGAGAGTGTAATAAATCCCTTAAATGGGATTTATAGACTACGCAAAATGATTTGATTCAGTGAGCACTGCAGCAGTGCTGGAGTCATTTAAAGCATTAAATCACTGAAATGGAGAATATGCCAACAATGCATGCTCCCGGTGATGACATGGGGGGGTAGTTTGCCGCCTTACTAAAAATTGGCTGTGTCAATGCCTCTATAAAAGCCCGCCAGGGTGACGTTTGAGCATGAAACAGCATTATCCACCGTCACCTAGGATGCCCTGTGTCATTCCATTATCCTAAAGAAAAACTAAAATACTCCTGCCTCATGTTGCTTACACCTAAGCGCAAACACTATTGGCAAGTGTGGAGCACGCTCGCCTATTAAAAGGAGACACCGTGGTGTTAATGTCCTGTGAAAAGTGTACACAATGCAACAACAAAATTTTCTGTCAGCACTGCGTCCTAAGGTACGGTTCACTGTGAACATTTCCCATATTTCCTTGATGATTTGCTTCATGAGAGCAAATATTTGGCTTTGTGGTCGGGGTCCAGTCCTGGGCTTTCAGATTACTACCGGGCAATCTGGTTTTCCTTGATTTGAAGAGGCGCACGCGGGACGGCATCTAAGAGCCGCCAGCACACAAACTCTCCTATCTTCGCCGTCTAAAGAATGATTTATCATCATCAGCCTAGTCACGTCCACCGCAAACGGAAGGCATTTCTCTTTTACCTCTTACCGCTCCTGTACTGCGCTGCTCGAGTCCACAGTCAACCGCCGGATTTCTTAATTTTATCCCTCCATCGGCAGAATGGCCCTCCACTTCTTCATGACACATTTCTTGGCATCGTTTTATTTACCTCTCTTTCTATCGGTTTTCGGTTCATCTGACTACACTGCCAGCTCCAGTGCATGTCACTCTATTTGAACAATGATATTTTCCACTATAGTTTGTCTGATACAGACAGGTTATTCCTAACATTATTTGTTCCATGGCCATTTAGAAGACATAAGTTTGCTTACTACTTTTTTAGCAAGGCGCCAAGTTTCAGCTACGTATGTCATCACTCGCAGTATGCACTGGTTGTAGATTTTTCTTTTGAGGGACAGAGGTAGATTTTGCTTTTATTATTTAGGACTACTGGCCGAGTGCAACCCAACCCATACCTATCTGCGCCTGATTTCTCTCTCGTTGTTCGGATTTTCCCTAACCATCATTCGGAGCTATTTATAATTTTTTTTATTTCTAGCATTTTCTTTCCTAAGTTGAAGAGGATGTTTGCGCCATACGTGTTCCTTATTACGTTAGATGCATTCTTATATATTTAAACCCACAGCCGTGCTTTCGGATTGTGGTTCGTCAAGCATGGTTTGCCCGTGTTCTGCACTCTCACTCAGCAAGACTATATCGTCGCTAACCTCAAATGGCTCAAGTACTCTGCGTTAATGCTTAATCCTATGTTTTCCCAGTCCAGCTATCTAACTACCCCCTCCAGACATGCTGTGGATAGTTTAGCCAGATGGTATCTCCCTGTCATACTGTCTTTCGGATCGGAAATTTATGACTTTGCTTGTGGAGGGTTATACGGGTCGTGCATTTCTGGTACATGCTTCTCGAAGTCTTATGTAGGTTTTTTTTCTGTGGTCTCCTAGTGCTTCCAGCACGGCTGTGGTGAGTGCGGAATCAAACGCTTTCTCATAGTCTATAAATGCCATGTAAAGGAGTTTCTAGTATTATGCAATTTTTTTCTATCGCGTTCTCGAAACATGCATCTGATCCCGTTTCTAAACCCAACCTGCTGTCTAGGTTGCTCGAAATACATGCTCTTACCTATGCTGCTAGCTATAACTTTCGTAAACAGCTTCTAAACAATTAAGAATAGGCTTACGGGTCTGTAATTCTTGAGGTACCCGGGATACCTTCCTATGAATGAGAATAATGCTGGCGTTTTTCCAGGCAATGATCGCTAGTTTATTCTCCAATGAATCTGAAAATACCACAACAAGCGTTTTCACAATGTAATATATTTTCCCTCATTCTAAAGATCCCCTGTTATACAGTCGACCTCTGCAACGTTTAAGTTTTATGCCTTTGAGAGCCTTTCCAACTTCCTCTTCAGTCACTTATAGAACATCGAACGTTGAGCTTGTTCGCTCACTAGTTTCCCCTAGTCTAACATGGCTGGCATATTGACTTTGTCGGAGGGTAAGCTAGCCACGCAGTCGCGGCAAGCCTGCTAAAGTAAGCGTCACGTGAAACGTCCTAAAAAATCGCCCAGGAGGACGCAAAAAGGAGGGCAGCAATTTAGAACTGGTGTTTCGAATAAATGGCACCCACAGTGGTCAAAACATGGCCTAGGGACTCCACACTTTCATTTCCGCAAGTAATCCCACAGTGTTTACAAATCGCTTCCGTCTCACTTTATGTTTCCAAGGAAAATGTACTTTCGAGCAAATGCACAGGAGACCGCTGATAACATCTGATCCATTAAAATGTACTCTGAGATCGCCATGACATCTTTTGTGTTGTTCGCATCATTGCTGTACTACGCACCCGTTTGCATCCACCAGAAAACAATGTTCACTGTTCAGAATAATCAAAGCATGGAATAGTTGTTTTCCATCTCTACTTGACGCGACACTTACACATGAAGCGAAGGTGTGTGCCACCATGTTGTCCCGGATACCTCGAATTGTAAGCATGATGCCTCAACGGTGCGCAACATGACCGTCAGCTTGCATCTTTTTTATTGCCAAGTACGCGCTGAAACCTCTAAAACGGTTTATACACACACTCCTTTCCAACGCGGGAACTCATGTACTCAACTATGTCGACCACCATGACGCTTCACCGCTGCGTTCTACTGTTGCAGAATCTCTCAAATAGTCTCTCAAATATCAGAATCTATCAAATGAACAACAGCGACATGGACTGCTTCAAATGTTGTGATTTCGAGAATTATTTCTTTTAAAGTGCAAACATTTTCTGCTTGCTTACTGGGTGCAAGAACTCGAGCGAACACTGAAACGCCTTTATGATTCTCACAAACCCCCAGTGTGCTTTGCAGACGTGATCGAAACACGGGTTTATAAACCCTGGCTGGTAGTAAGGAAACTTGTCGCTTTATAGAGCGTTCTCACAACCACAGTGCATTCCTGATATAGCCCTTTCGTCACAACCAATGCAAAGGGCACAGGAGAACTTCGCCGTTTCTTTATTTCCGGGCCTCATAACCGAGCGAACGAAGGGAACACCCAAGGTAGAAGAAAAACGGGGGGGGGGGAGAACAAAGGAGGGGGGGGCGGTAGGACAAGACGACGTGAGACTCTCCCCAGTGGTTACGCGCTACGAGATAACCGAGAGAACGAACAGGCCACCGGCTGTTCGTTCTCTTGGTTCGTTATCTTGGAGAAAAGGCCAGGGGGAACGAATGGCGAAATTGTGATGGGGAGAGCCGTATGCTGAGGCCGGGTCACAGAAGCCCAGCATGCGCTACGTGCAGCGCGCATTCGGTCCTTCGGCGTCTTCTTCCTTGCGTGGCTCGTCGGAACCAAGTGACATTTGAGCGGGAGCTTCAAACACGTTTTACAACAATATTGTGACGGGGAAATCCCTGTTCGCGCCAAACATGCGGTGTGCGCAGTGCCGCTGATAAAAGACGACGAGAACGACAACGCTCGGCCCCGGACTCACGCTGCTGCCTAATCCAGTGCTTCCCAGCTTATTCTGACTTATAAATAGCTTCACCTTACGCGTCTTTGCCACGTAACCATATGTTTGGAAGCCGCGATGGGCTGCGCGATAACTTTAGAGTAGCGTGCGCCGGCGTGCAATCGCTCATCCCGCGATCCCTACCTGAAGCGCAGTAGCAGTGAGCTCTAGTTGGGAAGACCGCAGTTCGCGCTGAGCACCAATGCCGCATTCGAGTGTATAGTAATCGTCAGTCTTTTTTTTTCTGCGTGAACTTCTGATACATGCAATACTGCGCCTGAACTGCTCCAGACAGTCACGGTGGTAGGTGGAACAAACCACGCGTACCTTTGCTTGCATCGTCGCTTATACCTAATGGGTCATAGTATAGGCTGCCTAGCACTGGGCCACCCTGGACGCTATTGACTGCAACTATTCATTTTTATTCCTAAACAACATAATATTGAAGCGACAAACGCCGGAAACCAACGACAAATTCCCAGAAGCAAAAAAAAAAAACAAAATCCTTAAAAGAGAACGACAATATTCGATGTATGATAAAGTATTCTTTGTACTCGTTTTCAAGCCTGAGGGCTCCGAATAACGTGAGGTATTTAAGGAAGAGGTGCGAAATGAATTACGCACATTGAAACAAACAAAGAGGCATTATTTGTAGCTTGGAACTCTCCCAAATAGACATTGGTGACTCGAAGAAAAGGCGAGAAGGAGGAACTTGCCAAGAATCAAAACCTAAGGAACGAAAATTATGCCCTCGGGGCGAAATATCATGTTCTTGAAGACAGGTCAGCTGATCTGCAGTAGAGCACCCTTCAAGTTGAGCAATATACTAGAAATTGCATTCTTGAGATACACGGTGTTGAAAAGTAGGAAAATTAACATGTTGTCGACATTTCTCTCTAAGCCTGGTATGGTCATAAATGAACCCATTTTTCAGAGTTGCATAGTAGCCTGCTACCACATTTTACACATCAAGCATTGTTGTACGATTCAAGTCTCGTGATAAGCGGGAATCAGCTCTGAAAAAGGCAAAAAAATGAGGCTGACAAATGAAGACCAAGGAAATGAAATCACGTTGCCTGTCTATGTCATAGAACTTCTGTGTCCGAACCTGAAGCTTTTGCCTGGCATGGCTGCCAAGAAAAAACACGAACATGAGTGGAAACCAGGGTAGTTATTCAAAGGCAAGATATACGCAAAGAAATCTGGAAATTCGCCTTTTATCGATATAAACGACGAAGCTGACTTTGGCATAATACAGTAAATTCAATCCGAAACGGCTTTACCGCAGTAATAATGGATCTTACCAACTGTAATAATAAAAATCACGTAGTGCCGCTCGGTGGTAGTGATAACTACAGCGTTTAATTGGGACCAGACGCGAAGGAAAGAGGGATATCGTCTATCCGTACTTTTGCAGAGTCTTTTTGAGGGATCATGGGATCATGCATTTAACGATGTCATTCAGGATGCCCTTGAAGCTCGTGGCATTACAGGCTGTTTACATAAGTGGACAACAAATCAATCTCCAAAGACTGGCGGTTTCATGGCTAGACATGATTCTAAGACATCACGTGGTCCCGTAACTTATGTTCCAAAAGGAGTACTCCTCATCCCTATAATATTTGCCCTCGCTCTCACAGGTCCCCTTAAAGTGGACCCCAAGGCAGTTGCACCGTCTGCCTCTGCCGATGATATTTACTCTTGAGCATAAGGTTAAAGGGAAGTTACCGTGCACGGTCCAATAGAGAAAAGTGGTTGCGATACTAGGACATACCAGCGCTCTTAGAGACTTAAGATGTAAACATATAAACCTACGACATTGGCATTCACTGGGAGACGCTATGACGTTTTACACAATAAATATCAAAGCTGCTGTTATTGTGTCTACCATTCTTTACAAAAATCGTTGCATGGCGATTGACCGAGGTGTACCTCGCTGAAAACTTTTCTTTATACAAGAAATGAAATCATTGTTTCACCAATGTACTTTATTCAATGAGGGGAAATTATTGGCCAGTCATTCTTGTTATTGTGACTTGATTAGACGGATTTTGTTAAGATTACGCAACGCAGCTCAGTGCACCTGTATTTGATCCTTCGGCAAAAGTCTACGTGCGTGGTTGAACGCTTACAGGAGCAAACCCTACGAATCTTCGCGGCGTTACCTCGGTGCACATCCACATATGCATTGACTAGAAGCTTCAGGCTACCCAGTTCATGTTTGTACCGCGCAAGAACGGCTTTGTATTTATCTCTATCTTGCAAGACATCAGTGTCGATTCATTTTCGAGTGTTTGAAAGGACCGCCCAGTGCTACTCGCAAAAATTTGTAAACATTATTTTTTTGTATTCCATGTTGCCGGTAGCTAAATAGTTTTTCTGTCTCTATGGCTTGTGCCTCTTGTGGTGCTGTGATGATCGACACCGGAATCAGTAAAATATGTATGTGCGGCCTTTTGGCCTAAGACCACTGGTAATATTTTCAATTATTTAGATACAACCCTACATAGGGTTGTGTGCATGTCGTTGTATACGGCTCAACCATGGCATCTTCGTGTGCGGCAGGATTAACCGTTTCGAGGATTTCTAACGGACGTCATTCTACCACCGCACATCTATGGTTGGTTTACGAGAAGCGTTTAGCACGATGACTCACAAAAGGTTGCAGAAGTGGGCTGTTTCTTTTCACAGCAATTTAGCTTACAAGTCTCTGGAAAACCTCTTAAGAGAGCCTGACTACTGTCGTTTCCATGGTGTTTTAAAGAGCTACGTCTTTTGCAAAAAGTGCACCCAATGGTGCTTCAGTGTATACAAACTGAGCCTGGAATCTCCTAAAGCGAGTTGGCGAATTCAGAAAAACAATGAGCACATCACAATGGTACAATCGTGTAAACAAGTTTTCAAATGCAAAAGGAGAGCGTGCACATCACAATTGAGCTATTTTAGACATACCTTTAACGAGAAAGAGCCAACTACGCAATACTATGTCGTGCACGTAAACAGGCTCTTGCTTTAAATTGGTCTCACCGACACAATCGTCAGAAACGACGCTACAGCCCAGATCTGGAAAAAAAAGTTCAGGCTTTCTCATCGACTTCGCAGAAGCCAAGATACAATGCTTCACGTGAACTCGCCCTGAGCAGCATTTACCGAGAAGTACCTGAAATATTCCGACGCGCTGAATGTTATTCTTCGGAAGCTATTGACTATAAGCTCAGTGCTGACCCAATATAAACATAGGAGGGAAAGGACATTGAGCTAGCATGGCTGTGCTAGCACAATAGCCATGTGTCCGGAAAAAAATATTTTGGGCAGGTGGGCACACTTTATAGAAAACTTCGCTAGAAAAGCGCTACTTATATACCATAACAAACCTCCCGAAATTTTATTGTCTAGGTCACAAACTCTTACATCCCCGGAAAAAGATTTCCGACTTGCAATTTTAATTTTCCACGGACGATGTTTATTCGGTCAAAATTTCGCTGTCACAATCGGTTTCTTAGCAATGTTGTATGTTTGACGTACTCTAAAGACATATAGTGGACCTGCTAGTTACCCATGATCCTTCGTCATCCCTTCTTTCTCTGTTCATCCCCATACCGTTGGCTCATAAAGAACAAGCCGGCCTGAGGTCGGTGTCTCATGCCGACCTTCCCTTTAAAAAACATTCCTTAAATATACCTTTCGATAAAATTTCCTCAAACATGCAAACGGTTGCTATAACATCACACTTTGAGGTAGAACGTCATCACCAGGTAAAACTTAAAAATATTCGGGGAGCTTTAGGGGCCACCCTGTCGCGGAAGCCATCTTGGCTTGTTTTACTTGCCTTTACACCTAACTCGACGCAGCTACCTCCACGCCAAAAAAAGAGGACGTTTTTATCTGTCGAAGTATCTGTGCTAGGTGGTTCAAATTTGGTATAAAGGTGCTCTATAACTTTATAAAAAAGGAGCGTTAAACTTTTAAAACTTACATGGCAGATGTTCCTCAAGAAAATTTGAAACATTCCCTAGCTCAGTGTAAACACGTCCGCCATGATGGGAAGCTATTCAAAGCTTTGCATTTTATTTCAGCCAATAAAACATTCCTTTCGTACACTCGGCATGTATACTTATGTGTGTAGTTTTAATCTTGGTATTTGTTCCACTGAAACCACCCGCTCCCATGGATTCTACTTGCTCTTACCTAGGCAGATGTCTGTGACAGAATTCTAGATGAATTCCAGCGAATACACTTCCGAAAACGCGTGAATTATATAAATTCTGTTTTGTTTCAGGGTGAATAAACGGTGTCAGTGCACCCTATAACTTTCATTTTTATGTCACTGCTTTTTAGAAAATATAATCGCCACGGCAATATTTGCGTTAGTTTCTCTCCTGAGCATGGTGCGATATTTCCATAAATTATTGAGAGTCAAGATTTGGCTCAGTTACAGCAACACCAAGCAAGGCGTTCGCTATTTAAAGGCATTACGCATGATTTGAGAGAAGTATGAAATCAATAAATTTTAAGTGCAATACACTTCTTAAGCGACCCTGAACCTGCGGCCACCGGCGATGTCCGCGCACGTGGAGATGGGCGCGCACAGCCTGGCCGCTGACATGCACATACCCACGTGGGGGATTGGCCAGGAATCTCCTCGTCTTCCTTGGCAACGGGGGGAGATGGGCGCGCGCTGCCTGGCCGCTGACATGGCACATACCCACGTGGGGGATTGGCCAAGAATCAGGCGTGAGAAGGGCTAATGCACCTGCCTAAAGGAGTACTGACACGGAATTTCAAAGCTGACATCCGCTCTAGCAATCAAGTACAACGACTACACAAATAGGTGTCTGTGAATAAATGCATCTTTCTTTCTTTGTAGTTGTGTGTGTGTGTGTGATCTCTCTTTCGCGAACATTACCGAACCGCGCAAATTCAACTCGTGCATTTGCACTTTCACATTCTTCCCCTCGGGGAAATGCGGGGAATTTTTAGGAGAAGCTTTTAGCGCAGTTTGACAAAATACTCTAAGAATTCTCTAGCTGCGAAAAATTAAACATCCATCCTTAACTAAAAACTAACGGAATTTATGGGGGGAATTGAGGAAAGCTTGCAATCACGCCCAAAATGTGAATGGCGGAGCTGTTGTAGGTGATTGCAGGACACATAGTTAAGCATAAGTATCATTGTTAATTTGCACTATTCTGATGCTAGTTTTTGTCGTCGTATGCATCGAAGAGGTTCTTGTCTTCCTCGCGGAGAGTTATGGAGACAAAGTCATGCTCATCATTGCAGACTTCCACCTGCTCAAATGGCAAAGCTTGCACTACGTTGCGCAATGCTTGAACCGTAGCGAAGCTGCAGGCTTTCTTTTTACGGGACACCTGAAGGACACATTTCCATGAATTTAAACAACATTGATGTTGTTTTTTTACATGTTCTGTCGCTGCGTTAAAATTTGCCAGAAGTAGTCATCGTCATATGCATCGATATTGCCGTGTTCATCATATCAAGCATTACTTGTGCGATGGCGCTTTACGACAGCGCTTGAGATTTTTTTTTTGCTTGAGACACTGCGCCAGCCGGGTATTGGACCATAACCGCGACACGCGTGCTCATGGGCGCTAGGAATTTTCTCGCTCCTCAGAGTTTTTGTCAGTTTTTTGTTAAAGCCACTGCGCGTGATCGGTATCTTTGTGGTCGCCACGAGGCCCGTGCTCACGTGCGCTCCACATTGTCTTGGTATTTTAAGAGCGGAGCTGTTTCACAAGACGCAAGTTCGGTGTGGCAGAAAACATACCAACAACAAAAAAAGTTGGCATAAACCTTAGTCCCCCTGCTCGTAGTGGTGTTAGCCACCCCCCCCCCCTTACAAAAAAGCTCCAGCGCTGTCGTCAAGCGCTACCGCGCATTAATTGCTTGGCATGAAGAACACGCTGGTATTGATGCACATGACAATGACAATTACTGTGAAATTTCAAAGCAACGACGGAACATGTAAATAAACAATGTCAATGTTGTTAAAATTCGTGGAGATGGGTCCTTCAGTGTTCACGTCAACAGAAGACCTACAGCTTCGCTAAAGTTCAAGCTTTGCGCCACTTAGTGCAATCTTTGCCAGTGAGCCGGTGGAAGTCTGCAATGCTGAGGAAGACTTGGCACGCACTACTTGCCGCGAAGAAGACAACGACCTCTTTGAAACACATGACGTCTAATACTAGCACAGCAACTATGCAAATAAACAATGGTAATAACACTTACCTATCTGTGCGGCAATACTCCGCTACAACATCTTCGCTATTCAAGTCTTGCACGTGAGGGCAATCTTCCCTAATTTTTTCCCCTGCAACACTCCGCTCTTAAAGTTCTTCTGGAAAACTTAAACCGACTTACTAGCTTTGGAGGCGAATCACTGGCTCTAATTGTGAACACCTTCTCCACTGCTTCATCGCAGTTGAATCGCCTTTCTTCACTTTTGTTTCTACGTATCGTGGCGCGAATCACTCGCACGGGCTCTTTTACTGCTAAGGTGTCTTTAAGTCTCTTTGCTTTCGTCTCTTCTTCGTTTTAATTATTTGTTATTCGCATGTGCCCTCACGTTCTCTTATTGTTAGCCATGCTTGGGGCTTACATTTTCTACCCCTGTAACGTGTGAATACGGCAATGGTAACAGACTTGGGTCCTTCTGTTGAAACTAAGCATTAAATAAGGAACGTACTAAAATATATTTTAATTACTCTTTCCAGTGAAGCAAATATTATGTACTCAAAACTTCAACATCAGTACGTATTTTCCAACAATGGGGCATAAATACTTTTGTAGTAGAAGCAATATGGTTGGCCACCCTGCATGCAGCATTTCATGTCGTAAATATCAACCCCAAATAATACGCGTACTTTAAAATAGCTCAACGCACTGTGAACGGGTAGAAACTATTACGTGTGGCACACCCAGTCAGTAGCACTGCTCTATTCGATGCTTCATAAAACGCCACTCACTGAACATGAGGACATGATTAACTGGGGAGCTGGTGTACAAACCGTAATTTTCGTGTCTCAGCCAAAAAATACCAACAAAATGCGGAGCGCTCGTGAGTGCCTTCTCACGCTGACTATCAAGCGTTCCCGGCACGCCCAGTGGATTTAGCATAAAAAAACACTGCCAAAAGCCACAAGGAGCGCGAATAGGTCGAGCGCTCGTAAACTGGTGTCATGCGGCGACTGCCGAGTCCCAGGTTCGCGAAGTGTGTTTAGCAAGGAGAGATAGCAAAAAAATCTCCAGCACCGTCCTACAGCGGTGCTGCGCATGGAATGCTTGGCAGGAGGAACACGACGATATCGATGGAAATGTCGATGACTAGTACTAGCACATTGCGCAGCAACGACAGAACATGAAAATAAACAATATCAATCATATACAAATCCGCGCTATTGTGTTTTTAGTGTACATGTATAAATAAGTTCTTAGGCTGCGCGATGTTTCAATCCTTGCACAACTTTTTGCAAGCTTCGCCAGTTGAGCTAGTGGACGTCTACAGTGCTGAGCATGAATTTGCATCCACCATCAACCGCGAAGAAGACGATGAACTCTTCGATGCGTATGATGACGAGTACTAGTACTGCAACTCTGCAAATAAACAATTGCACCGGAACCTAACTATGTATCCGGCAATGCTCAGCTACAACAGCGTCGCCATTCGACAATTACGTGTGAGTACAAGCTCCCCTGAATTTTTCACTCGCAGGTTCCATTAACACATATTAATAATGACTGCTTACTTTTAGGAGTTGGCCAATTCATCTAATATTTCGTCAAACGGTGCTAAGAGCTTCCGTCAAATTTTATTGATTTCATATTTACCTCGAATCTTGCTTAAAGCCTTTTAATGATGAAGACTTTGCTTGCCTTCACTGCAACGCAGCCAAATCTTCAGTATCTATATTTTATGGAAATGTCACACCATGTTCACGAGGGAAACTAACCCAACTTCGACGTTTAAATCTTCGAACGGGCTGCGGCATAAAGAAGAAAGTTAACCCTTCAACTGACAGCGTTTATTTATATCTTGAAACAAAATGACATTACATTCAATTTAAATACTTCCGGGGCGTTATCATCTTGAATTCACCCTGAAGTGTATTACAGACATCTGTCTCGTTAACAGGAAGCAGAATCCATCGCAGCGCGCAGTTCCAGAGATGCTAACACCAAGACCAATATGTACACACGGAATTCTAGTGCCAAATTGTATGAAACGGATGTTACATTGGACAAAACAAATGTTATATTGTCTGGCAACGAGTCCTGACTAAACGTTCTTGCCTCGCTGATGTGCTTGCGTAGATCACCGCTATGCAAGGGCGGGGCACAATACTGAAGTGACTATCGAACAAGTTCGGTCATATTTGATTCTTGGATCAGTTGTTCTCGCACACTCACGTTGCGTCCCCTCAGTAGCTCGGTACTCCACACAGAAGACGCACTACTGTCGACCGCTTGTAAATGGGACACCGACAAATCGGGCAGCCTCGGTAATTCGGAGGGCTGCGTGGCACCGCCGTTGGCCCCGTAAGGTAATGTGTAAAGATGAGTGATATTTCGGACAACCACCAGCTCTACACTCGATAACACGGACCCTGTTGCTCACTGTCGTGCATGCGGGATCGGCCGCCATTATCTCTTCTGGCACCTCTACAATACTAGGGCAGACCTCAGAAAAGAAAAAGAAAAGGTAAACTGTGATCTACGAGGCCTGGTTTTGTGAGACCTCAAAGATTTGTAACGGTAAACGCCGTTTTTAGAGGCACGGCTTCAACTGCGAGGTCGTATGAGCAGCTGGATCATGACTTCCTGTTTCGGCCTCCCGCGCACAGGCCACTGAGTGAGCACTATATCGGCATGCTGTTGTTTGCCTCCTTGCATTTTTTTACATAGTTCTGCCGTTTGCTGACTCGAGGACGTCTGCGTCAAATGGCACCCACCGTGTCTTCACAGTTCGCGCCGTCGACCATGCGGAAGAAACTCGGCAAATACAAAACGCTGAAAATTATTGGGCGGCCATTCGCAGGTCGAAGTTGCCCGAGAATTACGTGTGTCTAAACAAATCATATCGGAAAACATCAAACAACATTGTGGTTGATCCCGCTTTCATAGGAATGGGTAAAACAAGAAAGTGAAATGTGCCTTCACACGATCAGTTGAATGTTTATTCTGCATCGATATGAACTTGCACATCGCTATTTATATTTCGTCGGTATAACACCGTCAGGCGCATCACAATTAGACAATGGATTGCCCGCGCCGGAGCACTGCGTAAACCCGAATGAAACTACACACGCTCGCACACCATGCCAACGAAACCGAACGGGTTGCTAGCGAACCGTTTGGTGACCTCACGGTCCGCTGCAGCGAAAGAACATCATTCGAGGGGCTTTTTTGTGGGTGTGCTTGGCGAGCGACGGCCTGCTGGTGTGTGGCCTTGGCAAATGGGTGACCACCGCTCTTCTGCATCGTGATGCGCACGGCAGACGGTTCCGTTGCGATGAGCTAAGCTGGCGCCGACTGTCGGCCTCATTACCATCGTGATGCACTACGTCGCTCTACCCCTCTTAGACTGCACCACCATCTAAATGGAGGAGGTTATAGGAATGATACATGGTCCATTCATACAGCTGTCTGCACTTCAGCTTATAGCGCAGTGGGTGAAGAGTCTGGCATCTCCCATTGCGGTGACGAAGATCCCGGCTCAAATCCTGGCACAGCCGCATGAATGGAACTTTTCTGGCGACTTCATTTCCGTGACGGATATTACATCAGTCAGATCTTGGTGGATCCCGGCATAAAACACTTTCGAGTTAACAAGGAGAAACTTTTAGGTGGGGCGGAAAAACGTCTTCAAGTGAACATAAAAGGATTCGGCAAAGCATTTATCCGAAGTTAGAGGAAGCGTTGAACATCTGGGCTAACTCTACCTTCGATCAATGTGTTCGCTTTTCATGCCACCTTATGGAGCACAAATCCAACACCCTTGCACTAAGACTGGACAGAGAAGAGTTTAAATTCAATGATGGTAAGCTCCGTACCTTTAAAAACAGCTAAGACCTCGCCATCAAAAAAATGTGCGGTGAGAGGTGTGTAGTCGGTACTACACAGGTAGCGAACTACCACAACAGAAAAGTTATTGAGCTACTTCGGAAATACACACCGGAAGATACCTTCAACCTCGACGGAACCGGGCTTTCTTATAAGCTGCTACAGGACAAGACACTCGCCCGGTCTGGAGAGCCTTCCCACGGAAGAAAGCTAATAAAAAAGAGTCACTGTCGTAGTAGTCATCAACGCTTCATGGAAAAAAAAGCTACCGCTGCTGGGGAAAGAAAAATTGAAAACCCGTACCTGCTTCAAGGAGAAAAAATCAACCCGTCTGGTACGAAGCCAACACGAAGGCGTGGATCACGCAAATACTGTTTGAGGCATTCGTCTGATTATCAAATAGCTATTTGGCAACCACTAAACAGTGACTCTCAATCCGATAACGATGGGCCGTGCGGTCCGGAGCCGTCACATGTGGACCTAACTCGAATATTCGCAGTTCTTTCATCAGTGTACAGCGGTCAAGCCACACTGGAAGAGTTCCAGGCGGCCTTGGTTTTATGTTTGCGGAAGCGCTTGCAGAAACACATTCGCAACCTTTCACCCCCCAGGGCCATAAGGCGTAAATAAAACCTTTTTTCTTTGTGCGTCCGCTCCTTCTTGTGGGGACATTCGATAGTTCGGAGTTATTTACCATCCCCAGGAAGACCGAATTATCGGTTGTCGACTGTATTGTTTGCCTTCATTTGCTGCCTGCGAGGAACACGGCTGAGCCTGAACTCGTCGGCACAGTAGTATTCCAATTCACAGTGTAATACAGATGCGACGCGACTGCCAGCTGCCGTTTGAGTGACGCTCCGAAGCAACGCCTGTCGGTGTCCGTTCTAACCACTTTCTGTACAATATGCATTACGCACAACATTTCGACAGCGCTCCAGACGTAGCAAGTTGTCGGGAAAGCCGGAAACGAATGACCTCTCCAAGATTTATAATTTCTTTGTATGATGGAGCCTGAAATATCTACGAATTGTCAGACTTTTTATGACCATTACAGTATTTCGCGAATTTTGGGATGCCATCTACGAATATTTTTTTTTCGTCTAGTATACACGCTATCGTGCATGTCTTCTTATTTTCCTATTTTAAAAAATTCATTGTCTCGTTATAGTGCAAACTTCCCTGTTTATTGCTCAAATCAGCAATGAAAAGACTACTTTGAAGCCAACCAAAATTTTAACAATTTAGCAAACTAAACCTTCACAAAAACATTTAGAAAAAACTTCTGTTTCTACGAAGCAGACTTCGATTACAAATGAGAGTTTGTCCGATGAACAAAAATAATCTTTAGTTTACTTTACTACATTTCGCTGATTTTTGTCTCTGAAGTATGAAGTTTGATGTTTAGTTACTTAAACCAAAAAAGGCACATGTGCAATGTCCACATGGACCAAACAATGTTGTCAAAGGCTCCCGAATAAATAATAGTACACTTTTACAAGAATTAGGCACTCGCCGTTGCAGAAAAAAAAACACAAGGAAAAAACCGTAGCGAAAGATCGGGCTAACACAAGTAAATTTCAGGCATGATGTAGCTTGACGCTTTTTTCACACAACACAAACGAAGCAAGGTTCTGAGTTTCGGCATTTAGAAAATTCCAGTAAGTTGTTCCCATAAATTCTAGTGTGTTTTGTTCATAGTTTGTACGAATTTTTCGGCAACTGAAGGTGTTGTAGGATGATATCATTGGTTCGGTTAAGAGGTTTGTGGCAAACTGTGTTTAGATATATATTTATTTTAGCTGAAGAACTTCGCACATGAGTTGAGCGATGTCATATGTGAATAATTTATACATATTGAGGACATCAAAAATTCTAAATATATTCAGTATTTCTCAGCTTGTACAACGTAAAACTACGTGAAGTGCTCGCTTTTCTAACCGAAAACTAGGCAGCAGATCAGTTCTATATGTGCAGCTTCAGGCTACAATGCAATCGTTTATATTGCAGCGTACAAAGGCATAGCATAAGTTGACAAATGCGTCTGAACTAAAATCTCGACATCGGGCAAGTACATGCAATCCACAGGACGCCTTTTTATTGATTAAGCGTATAGAATAGGTGAATTTTCAGTTAATATCAATAACTACACCCAAACGTTTGTGTTTTTAGCGCACGCTGTCAACGAGGAATTCCAACAGGAGGTAGACCTTTTACGAATCTGGCCTCTGTGTGGTATACACTGTTCAGTTTGTTTTCAGGATTAGGTTGAAAGACATTAGGTGCACAGCATAAATGCAAGTTTTTCAGTTCTTCAAACTCTTTTGTTGCAACAGCTCTCTTATTACTTTCTGCAATGATTTGACTCGAATAATTGGCGTAAAGCATTGGGCTAGCGTGACCTAGCCAGCGGGTCATTATTCTGCAATATAAATGAAGGATTTGGGGAGTACGGGCCTTCCACGTTCTTAAAGAAGAAGCAGTAAAGTACCAAAACTGTTCTCTTTCAAATTTTCCCTGTGTACCTCGATCGCACTTTTCTGAACTTTCTGGCCTCCTTGCTCACATCATCAATAACCGCAACCGAGACTTCTTTCAAAGCCCCTGTGCTCACAATGCATGGATGACAATTTCAGCTAATGTCGATTAGGCGATATCAGACGCTGATGTTCTTCGTTTCTCATCTCTACTGAGAAGTTGCAAATTATATCATGGTGGGGAATCAAAGCCAGCACGTGATTTCCAAGGATTGTGTTTTACTAACCGCCATCTCTGCCACCGAAGGAGCGCTTTGAGCTGACGCGTTTGGAAAGAAACATGGATGTTGACTGTCTTCGTTATTTCAATTGTACTTTTTTTATTCTTTTGAACACCCCATGTTATCTTGTTCGGGTAAAAAACATACCCATGTTACGAAACATGCAAACACTTGGCTTTCCTAGATTGTAGTAAGATCTTTCTACATAAGCAAATGACACCTTCTCGGCGATGTCACGTAAAGATAAAACATTGGGACCGTTCATTTAGCGAGTTTTGATTAAACACCCAAGAAAATGGGATGTACGTGCTTTGTACATCTGCAAGTTTATTGCTTTATAAGATTCATTATCATGTACTGCTTTCGAATTCTCTCGGCCTACAACAAAGCTGCAGGAAGTCATTTCTTCTTGTGAAAACACGTACGTGACTCGATGGGCAGCAAATGAATCAACCAAGTTTTTCTTAGTTTTAGTGTATGCGAACGCGGCAATATTGTTGTGTTCTTTCTGAAAAAATTCAATACACTCTCTTCACACCAACTGTTTTCAACTGAGACATTGTTTTCTGCGTGTTCAGCTTCCCTTCCACTATTTTCAACTGAGACATTGTTTCCTGCATGGCAGCTGAGTCACCAGCGCTTCTGTAGTTCGTATCGCCCAGTTTCGTTACAAAACTAAAATAAAGAACACTGCGGCGTTATCGGTAAGTTCTCAAAGCAACTAAAATCTAGCTACCTAAAGAGACCTCCGACTTCCGGAGATATCTTCCCAACAAGCTATGTTGTCTCGCATTCAGGCAGTATGGTGATTCAGGCATTTTGGTGATTCTAATGTTCTCCCTGCCAACGAAACTACATAAAGAAATTTCAGACAACTAAATTTCTATTTTACAGTCACAAACATATCCTTCATTAATTGCCGAAATTGTATTTTGCTTCCTGAAAAATGTAGGGAATATTTCCCATGAAACCCATTTTAATTTTCTCAATACTATGCGTTGGATTTTTCCCAAGTGGTTTTGATTTCCAGACATCACGATTGGAATTAAAATGCCATCCGTACAGCTTTTTTCGAACAGTTGTTTCTTCCACAAGAAAAAGAGAATATTTCCGCGCAATCTTTGTTTTAAAAAAAAACAAATTTTATTCTGCAATTACATGAGCGCAAATATACAAAATGCAGTCAAATCCCCTAGATCAATGCATTTTTAATTTTCCAAACAGCATTCACCAGAAGACCAGCAGAAAATGTGGATGCTATGCAATAGGTGAGGGGCCTGTCCCGGCACAGCGAATGTGATAAACAGGCCAGCAACACTATCATGTACACAGAGCGAAATAATCAGTTGATATTGATACAGACCTACAAATGAGACGAAACATTGCTGATTAACATAACAATTCATATCAAAGTTCCTTAAAAACATATAAGTCTGCATGCACAAAGCAGTGCGCACTCCTGTTCTGCTAATGTTTTCTAAACGCAGTTTCTGTTTGTGCAGATAGATTAGTACCATGGGAAGGGAAGACCGAATCATTTGTTCCCAATACTATGTCCTCCAAAAAGGTGTTTGCCAAAGTTTGTTTTTACGAGTTTGATATACGAGTTTTATACGACTTAAATTTTGCCCACAATTTCTAAATTTATTGCCATAGACTTCTGCAGAACGTCGTTTCGTGCATTTCAGGAGTACGCGGGAAAGCAAGATAACGAATATATTAGAAGGAAATAACATTTTTTCTCAATGTCACAAGCCCTGTACAAGCAATGTGATATCCACTGTTCACATGATGTTGTTTGTGTTCGCAATTATTCTGATTCGCCGAGCAACTTGTCTGCACGTCCATTTGAGTTTTTTCAATATTTCTGATGCTATCGCGGGCTTTTCAGATTCGCCACTACTGAGATCAAATATCCGCAACCTTGTTTCTTTTTCTTTAAGAAACCACGATCCCCCATAAGCGCTCGTAACTGCCGAGCAGGGTGAACGCTGATTTTTTCAGAAAGCACTCGATACCACATCTCCACGCGATGTACTCTGAAACAAATTTCTGCCATGGCGTTGATGCTTGAGTGTTACTGGATCGTCGTCGGTGCGATTTTGTGGATACATAGCAAGTGTTCCTCTCACCTGAGTGCCTACAGAAGGGCGGGAAATTTTATGAGAGCGAGGGTGAGAGTGACAGAATAAACTTCTTTGTTGCGGTTTGTTCGCCTTCAAATAGGCTTCTTCTGCCCAGGACTCCATTGCTCCTCGCGGCTGCTGTTACGGTGGGAAGAGGCAGAGCACGCATACTTATACTGCACTGGTTGGCACAGCGATGATCATCAATACACCGTGGGCCAGACACACACCAGCGAATCACAGAGTCCACCCTCACTTGTTCGATTAGAGTCCAGCGTCTGGCAATAGGAAATTTATCCCTTAGGCAAAATAATCTGAGTTGTTGTACCAATTTGTATCAATATATCCCTAGAGCAAAGACGCCATGTGGGTACAATAACATTTCTTCTTGAAGCCAGGCTTATATCATTGTTTGTTAGCAAATGTTTCCGCATGCTGCTTACAAAAGATACAACATTTTGGGCGTTTTCTCGGCCGTACATACCACGAAGGCGGCCAAACAGGTATGCACGCCATTTTATGCGCGTGCTATTTGTGTAGGCAGGCGCTATAAAACACAATGACTACACAAATTCGGGTAACTACAATTTAAAAATCGAAGCTTGCTTCCTAAAACAATTAACATTAGTATACGACATTAAATCTAGCATTATACAATGCAGCTATTGCAACCCACTGTTTTCCTCTCTTTTTATTTTCTTTTGCCTGCCTCTAAATCACGCGCCTCGTGTTCCAACACCACCTATAGTCCTGGTTCCCTCCCCATCTTCTATTAATTCCGATAGAAACTCTTCTTCCTTCTACCATCCCCATTTTCCCACCACCGCGCCAATAGAACTCCTCTCCCCTTGATTCATTCGCTTCGGAGCCCTTTTATTGCCACATTCATTTCTGCTCTCCTCTTGCTCCACCAATCCTGACCTTTTCTGGTACACGCTTTTTGGTCTCATCTTCCTCTCTCCTCCTTCTCCCTATCTCACTCACTTTTAACCGGTAATCTTTCCGTTGGAATTTTCTTGCCATCCTCGCCTCTCTCATCTAATACCATCACAATTTACTGCGAAGGGGATGGTGCCACTCTCCTTCCCTCCCCTCAAACCCTTCATTTCTCCCACTTTATTTGCGCCCGTCCACCTCTCCTTCTTCCCTTTTGAGTCCTGCCCTCCCCGCATACTCCTCTGCTGTACTCTTCGTCTCACTTAACTTTTCCCATTTGCCTCCCCTTTCTCCTATCGAAATCCTTTTTCTCCCGTGCCACCCCAGTACTCATCTTCCCCTTTTCCACTATTATTATTCAATCTTCAATATGCCATTACCCACTTTTGGGCAGACTCCCCGGTAGCATTTTGAATTCCTTTGAGATACAGCCAGACAGATAGCCACACAGACAAGGATTTTCCTGTTTTTGTGACGCAATAACTATTACCTTCTCTAAATATTGATGCTATTTCGAAGTCGTCTTTAATTGGAAAGCTCGAAGAAACGTTGACGTTAGAATAAGCAAACCATGGACCATATTGGTCACTTTCGGTTTTTTGCACAAAATCATAGTTGCATTATATTTCTTTTACGTTTATTTGGCGTAACAAATCTGTCAAACACAAAGGCGGTGCTGGAAGCCACACACGGCGCGAAAGACCAGTTGCACCGCGCCCCAAGAAGACCTGTGTAGCGTCTTGGGAGCTGGACGAGCTGCGCAAAGGTTGCATGGACCGGCGTTGTGTTCCTGAGGCGGGGATTGGCAGAAGGAGCCATTGCTTCCCGGAAAATTCGCACTGTGAAGGAAAAATACATTTTCGTGACTGTCGCCAACATGGCACTGTAGCGGCCACAATTATTTTATGACATCTAAAACTTACCCATTTTTTACTTTGTTCTGGACAATTATTAACATTCCATCCCAAGAAGGAAACAAGCAGTTAGTCTCACCACTACCAAACTCGCGCTGGAGTATGTATATTTCTTAGGGGACTGCACTACCGAAACACCTAAGAAACTCTACGAGCAAGGCAAAAAACGCTGTGCACAACTTGCAACTAGCATTTGCCATTTCATCATCAGAAGCTCAAGAACATGAAAAAATATTCCAAATTCAAATTTTGGGAGTTTAACGTGCCGCTCCGCCTGGGATATGAAGCGTGCCGAAGTGTAGGGCTGCCGATTATGTTTTGACCACCTGTGAACGTTTAACGTGCTCTTAAACGTCTACACACACGTTTTCGGTTTTTGCCTCCATCAGAAGTAAAATCTTGTGGAGATTGCTGGTTAAAAGGTCACAAGATTTTCTGCTGAAATACCTCCTCACCATTTAAACCCAAATGCATGCCACAGAAACATAAGAAAAATTGCATTCACCATTGCGAAATAAATTGCGGAATTTTTTTTCAGATAATAATATAATTGGAACAAGGTACCTGCAATAGAAATTTTGCGCCAACGATTTCCGTAGAACAATTACTGGGAATATTTAGAAAATTATATTTCGAAATGTTTCGCAATATTATATTAAATTACGAATATTTCATTCCTGTATCAATCTCAGACTACCGAACTCCAGCAACTGACAATTTGTTTCCCTTACTCTTAGTTTATTCTCTTGTTCACATTCGACTGCACGGTAATAACCCTCTAGCATAGAGCCCTCCAGCCTCTGCTGGTGCTTGTAATAGACAACTAAACATTAAATGGCTTCTATCAAGGAGCCCTTCCTTAAGCGTCGACACAGGAAATGGGGATACGTTGAACTACTAAAAAATTCCCGCAATCTCACCGGGGGCTCGAAGTACTGAAATTGAAAATTTAATTATTTGAAATCTGAAAAATTGAAAATGAGAAAAATATGTAACCATATAAGTGAAAAATCTACACTGGTTACAAGAACTTTCACCATCGCCGACATCCAACCATCGCCGACATCACCATCGCCGACATCCAAAATCGTGTATGGGTGTTTTACTTACCTGAGTATTTACAGCATTCGAATATTTTCAAAAGTAGCGTCTTTTATTAATACGACAAAAACATCCCCCAATTCGGGTGAGGTACATGAATTCCTAAAAACGAAATAAGTATTAGAGCTTATTTTGATGATTTCGTAGGCAATGGCTGTTGGATAGCGCTCAACAACAAGGGAGAAGAGAAGATTTTGACCAGTCGGCTCAGCTCTGTTGTGCCCACGTCGTTTTCTTCGTTCCTATATTGACACTCTCCCGAACCCATAAAATAAGTGGCGAACTAAATGGCACGGCTGTTCGGCAGTGTGTAGTATTTGTTTATTGTACAGAGGTATTTTATTTCAGTTTATTTATACTTTCGCTTTCGGTTGAAAAGAGGTTGTAGGTTTTGAAGCAGTTGATGCTGGCGTTGGAAAGAAAAATAAATCAGCAGAACACAGTTTGGTCGAATGTGATTGTACCCAAAGAAACACGTGCACGCAAGGTATATTCGGTGTCCATGCCCAAATATCCATTTAACCAGTTCTGTAGCTCTCTGCGCGAACTGGATATTGTATAAACAGGTGAAAATCCCAAACTCTCTGCACTCCTTATTACGAAACAGTATCTATAAACGGTCTGCATCACGGTTTCATATTGCAATGAAACTTCCGATTGCCTTCGTGGCTATACCGAACGGGTAAATGAGACTAAATTGAAGTAAATAACCTTGTACAAATTTTACAGGCACCCTATTCTCGTCTTCATAATTTCTTGCTTGATTCCTCCATATTGACCAGGATTTCTTTCTTCAATAGCTTCAGTTGAACCGAGTTATCCGGCTAACGAAGTGGCTGAACTGCATTCTCGTGTTGACGTTTCATGCTGTCTAACTGCACCAGCTATTAAGTCAACCTGTCTTTTGGGCCTTTCCGTTGTATAATACTAATTTCTGTCTTAAAAAACTACGCGACAAATACTGAGCAGGTAGTTATTTTCAGTTTCTTTTTCACAGTGAATAGACCCATGTGATCAATCTTCCGTTACCATCATTCGCTCTGTAACTTGTAGCGGGATCTTGTGACACCTCACCGGACTCTTAGGACCAACGGCACGCTAAGAACAGTTTCTCGAACATCTTTTATGCTGCACGGCTGCTAGACCAACAAATCAAGCCTCGGGCACCGCGCGGCCGCCGTGTCGCTGCCTTTGATCCCGTCGGCAGCCGAGACCACCCTGCTCGAAACCCTGCCTCCTACGGTGAAGCCGTGTACTACGAGGCACGCAGCAGACGAACCGTCTTTACCGACAACACAGGAAACACGTTCTATGCCCACTATTCCAGAATGCAACTCCTACAACGCGCAGCGCAGCCTTGCTAGCACGCGTGGTGATGCCACCTGTCAGAGCCCGTACTGGCTGTTTGTGCAACCCACGGCCGCGCTTTCCAAGAAGCAAATACACCATCGCTTATCGCCCCCCCCCCCCCGTCAGGGCTCGACGTATACCCCTATACAACCTGTGCGTGGACCGAAGGCATTGCGATGGCTAACCAAATACCCCGTCAATCATTCTTCGACCAAGCCATCGTGACAGTTTAACCGTAGAGCAGCCTCTTGGTTGCAAGCACCGCCAGTGTGGAATACGGAATCACACGCAGCACGGTCACAGCAATCAAACTCGTCACAATTAGACACGAGCTTATGTATGAAGCCTCCGCCGGATACAGCCGCATGGTCCTCCACGGTCTTAATGCCGACACTACAACCAAAAATTCCACGAAATTTTGCTGGAAAACAAATAGCAGCTACTGCACGCACGCCTAAGGAACCCCACAACCTCGGCACAGCTGAACTTCGCAGAACCCCTAGTGCTCCTACCGGTTTTTTTGCCACATCTCCCGCTATAAACCAATTTCTGGGATTAAAAACTACGCCAACGAAGCTGAGCGGTCGAGTTAATTTCAGATTCTCGTAATTCTTCTTTTTCAGTTACTTTCATTCTGCACATTTTGTTATGTTAATTTTACGTTTCAGTGGGTAGCATTCTGAACCATTTTCGTCCGCTCGGGCGCAGGCTGGAAGTGTCCCGGTTGTGTGGCTGCATTGGTCATCGCAACGACATATGAGTTAACGCCAACAACCCGAAGTCCCCTGACTGCGGACTAAGTTATCACCAACTAACTATGCAAAGTAACCAGCAAACTAACTATGCAATCTACCACACGCTACCGCGGAGAAATACTGCCAAGGATATAAATGTCCAGACTCCCAGTGTTTAAACCCCGAACCACTGCCCACGAAAGGGCCCGAAAACAACCAAAGTCAGCTTCGCACCAATGGTGAAATGGTCAGATATTGCCTCGTTTGCTCCCACTGCTCAAAACTTTCCAACCCTCACTATGCAATCACCAGCCGCCACTCCATATACATTCCATCCTTATTCTTTTTTCATCATTGAAAGCCACTCGAAGCTTTTGGACACCAAAACGCGATGATTCCTGGTCGCATCTAAACACTCGAAGCAGCCAACCCTCTGCCCCAACCCAATCCCCTTCAAACTATAAAACTGACGACACCACGCCTCCATCCCCCCATGGGAAAAAATTAGGTCGCAACCGCATTGCTGACCCTCAAGGAACCGTCAGGTCACAGTCGACACCATCCTTCGCCTCAGATACTCCATCACTAACCGTTTTGCTGCAGTCGAACAAGGAAGCAAGACCACGCTCATCTCAAGCCAAAACATGTAACATCTCTCCAAAATACCACAATCACCTTATTTCTCCTTTCCAACATATGATGACGAATAACCTTATATGCCGTTACCAGCTACCAATAGAACTGGCGGTCCTTAAATACAAAAAAAGCTTAACTTAGATATTACTTTTTCCCTCCCCTCGAGACATATCTGCAATGCAAGAAACTGATACCGTGTGTTGTGACTTCCTCTTCATCACCCGTATAGGACGAGGGCTAAGAATCATCATATCCTTCTGCTCCTCATGAGCTGTCGCATGCCCTCAGGGCTGCGTCCGCACTCCCAACTTTTCTAGCCCATACTATGAAAAGCATCATCCCATGGCGACGTGTATCTCCTCCCTCTCAACATCGCGCCGTGGTTGGAAATCCCAGAACTCAAACACAAGTGCCGCGAACCGGGGACTAATAAACGACGCCGGCTCTGTCGACGCACGGAGCTGCAAAAACCGAGAAAGGTGCGGTGCCTCCGATCTTGGCGAGAGTTTCGGAACAGCAGCATGGAACGGCAGCTTCTATGACGCCTGAGTCTACGGGCGCAACTAGACAACCTGTTAGCGGAAGCGGAAGACTATCTAAGAGGAACCCGCCACGGTGGCTCAGTGGCTAAGGCGTTGCGCTGCTGAGCACGAGGTGCCGGGTTCAATTCCCTACAATCAATCTGTCTATCTAAGAGGAACTCGCTCGGCTGCGGCAGCTGCAGTACGTGTGCTGCTCCAGCAAATTTTACGGCCACATCAAGAAAGTGAACAAGGCGATCTTTAAGCAGACCCCAGACGACTTTTTTGTACCGCGTCACGTTAGTCGCCGGACAGTACCGCGACAAGGTTGTCACCTTTGCAGCCAGTCTACATCTCAAGCTGTAGTAATGCCGGTCTTCGACACCACAGCCCGCGACCGTCCATCCATTGCCGACCGGAAAGTGCGAGGTCCCCACCTATAATTCCTAAAATTTGACAAGAACCGCAGATTGTGGCCGCGATTCTGGACGCAGTTTTCAGAAGCCGTTAACAACAACCACGAGCTGAGCCCGACTGTTTCAACTACTTGAGCAGCCTGGTTGGAGGAGGACCCCTATCTGCACTTTCAGGACTGCAAAGACGCCGTATAGAATTGAAGAAGCGCTTCGGAGAAGACATCAGCCTTCAAGATCTTTGCGAGGCCCTTTTGTACTTGAAGCCAGTGTCATGGTCATCAGATGTAAGACAACTCAGACAACTTCACGATCGGGTTCACGTTCATAACCGAAGCCTTGAGGAGCTTGGCAGGAGTTCGACGACCTACCGCAATATGCTGTATGAAATAATGCTAATGTCGCCGACAGAGATGATCCCGCGGTTTTATGAGGGGCGAAATACATTTCTTTCAACTCCGCTTCACCGAACCCTCGCGGCGACTCAACCGGCCGAACGGCTCCGCCCGAGAGAGAGAGAGAGAGAAGCTTTATTGTACATGGCAGTAAAGAGGGCGGGGTGGCCGGTGGCATGAGCCTCGTGGCGACAGCGGTGGCTCGGTTCACCCAGGGAGATTTGGATCCCCGGATCCGAGCTACCCAGCGCCCCCTCCCACTTCTCGTCACACGCTATGGAGGGGAAGGGATCATTAGGACATGCCCACATGGAGTGCGACACGGTGGCTAGAGCACCGCACGAAGGGCAGTTGGGGGAGGGAAATAGTGAGGGGTGAATATGGCGCAGCACTGCACGACATGGAAGAGTGTCGGTCTGCAAGAGCCGCAACGTGCGTTCCTGGGAGTTAAGGCTGACATGAGCAGGTGGAAACGCGCGGCGGGAGAGATGGTAGTGTAGGACCAAGTCGTGATAGCTGAGAAGGCTATCTCGAGCCGATCTGGCACCGTGGGAGTGGACAAGGCTGGGGCCCGCTCGGATAGTCCCACCGGTCTGGGCTGGGGTCCAGATCAGTTCTATCGGGGTAGTGGGTAGATCTTTCGAAATAATTTGGAGGGCCTGGGGGTTATTATACCCCGGGCGAAATTTCGAACGGCCATCTTCGAATCAGAGATTACGATTGCGGGGGCTGACCGTTGAGTTAAGGCTAGTGCAATTGCCGTCTCTTCCGCCGTCGCGGAACAGGTGGTACGGACGGAGAGGAAGGTGACAGGAGGGGGGGGGCATTTGGTCGGTCGACTACTGCCACTGCGTATGCGGCGTGGTGTCGATAGTCCGCCGCGTCGATATAAAGTATGCCTGGATTTATCGGAAAGCGCCGAGCACGAGCTTGAACTGCTCTAGGATTTCTTCGACCATCAATTGATGCGTCGAGAGGCCTTTGCTGAACACACTGCCGAGAAAATTCATCGCAACCAAGAATATGAACAAAAATCCAGCTACTCCTGGTGGAAACAGTGCCAACGCTGGCGGCTTCCTGTTTTTTTCGCGCCTTTCGCACTTCGGTTCGGCACGAAGCACCTTCGATCCCGCTCTTCGTCCTCTTAGTGAACGGCATGCGTAAGTTTTTTAGCGAGTTAGCACCTGGAAGGACTCAAGCTTTATTTTTCCGGTCGAACATGTGGCTGTCAGTCTTCCTCCCGCGTCGTATTCATCTTACGGTCTGTGTAATTCACCACCCCAAACTCAAAACCCTGTATCCCCCATCACCGCGCGTATCCTGAAGACTGAGCAGACTCCGCCTGCACATTTTCCACACCTGATCTGGTCTCCAGCCCATTCGTCCCTTCCGGGTAAAGAGCTGCCTAACGAGGTAGCCCGAGATTTCTCCTGCCGGGATGCCTCAGATGCTGCCTCTC
This sequence comes from Haemaphysalis longicornis, assembly GCF_048455015.1. Classification (NCBI taxonomy): domain Eukaryota; kingdom Metazoa; phylum Arthropoda; class Arachnida; order Ixodida; family Ixodidae; genus Haemaphysalis; species Haemaphysalis longicornis. Next base: position 139,308,349 of record NW_027526445.1, read on the forward strand.
TACCTCGGGAGGGAGGGAGGGATCGCTTGGTTACGTATCGGAAAATAACGCAGCACTACCGCCTCAGTCGGACGCACTTACCCGGCCCCACTCCCACCTTAAAGCGCAGGTAGTTTGTTCAATGGCGTCGACTGCAGACTAACACCTTCGCGCATCCCGCATCGTTCCACATCCACTTCCCCACGTGATACTGCCACACGTGCACGTGGTGTGGCGCGCCTTTTGCTTCCCTCCACCACATATTAGGCGCGTGCCCCTCGAAACCCCCCTCCGTCCTACTCTATCCCTGCCCCTTACCCCGGTAGAGCAATGAGAGGCTACTCTGCTCAGCCCCGGCCAACAAGTTCTAGAGTGTGTGATTCAGCTGGCCGAACTTGCCACTAGGGCCCTCGTGCTCCTTGCCGTCGACTAGGGGACTGTAGTGTGCTCGTGCACCCAGCCGGTGCCTCTTTCTTAACAGCTGTGGATAAAGAAATTACGCCCACCTCCCCTTGCGGGAACCCTGGTGTGATGCAATGCTGAGGGGGGTTCAAGCGCAAGCGGAGAGCAACCATCGACCGAAAGGCCGCCGGAGAGCGGCCCACCGGTTATATGCGCAGCGCGCCCGAAGGAGAGGAGACCGCGGAGAGAGAGAGTACTGCACATGCGCAGCACCACACGCAGCGCCGCCCACCGGCGGAGTGAGAGCGCGCTGGGCCGCACACCCGCAGATTTTGAGAGAGTGTGTTCGCTCTCACCTGGGCACGCGCCGGCGCCAGTGCGTCTGCCGCGGCTATGACGCAACACAATCCAACACAATCCACTTTATCGAATCCAATCGAAATCCAATCCAATCAAAGTAAAACCAAGCCAAGCCAAGCCAAGTCAACCACGCCAATCCAATCCAATCGAATCCAATCCAATGCCCCTCGCGAGAGAGTGTTCGATATCGGAGAGGAGAGGGGGAGAGTGGAAATGCTGCGGACAACAACGGACGCACGCAGGAAGGACAGGGCCGCCGACAAGAGATGCTCTCAGCGTCGCATCTAATAAAGTTTTTACCACCACCACCACCACCACCGCTCGACAACGGGGGAGAGCTGGCAGGTCGCAATGAGCCGTGAGACTTACGCGTTTACATCTCCCACCAGCATAACTAACATGTCTTCGGTACCGACATGGCGCCCAGCTGTGCATGAACGCCCCATGCTTCCACCTCCACCCGTCCACACAAACCGAAAGCCGGTAATGCATGCGTAGTCAGGTGTCAAATAAACCGGTGAAACCTTTTTTGCGAAATCTGGGAAGCTAAAGGAATATTATGACCACAATTTGGTGTTTCAAGCGGGCAAGTTGCTTTTCATCCAGGAGAGATTTCCAACAACTTCACGAGATAGAATTTCACGCAGCAGCAGCGGTGGCTGCAAGCTAGGCGACAGCGGCTCTCAATCGTTTTTTACGCCCATTCGCCCTTCTGGTGATTCTCCGCAATCATCTTATAATGGCGCTACCGCTGTTAACAGCCGATTATGCCACTTGAGAATGAGGCGTCGGTGGTGCCGGCGGGAATTGCAGTTGGGAAAGATGGGTCGGCGGTGGCGAAGAAGAGCGCCTGAATGAATGAATTAGCGAAAGCTTTCTTTTGTGCTTCCTTGCCGGTATAGGTCCCCTCAGTTCAGGGGACCCCTGGGTTGCCTTTCGCGACTTCCTAGGCGGCACCATAGATTTGTGTGACCTGGATTGAGTCATGGTCGGCCGCTGCTTGGCCTCTATTGCGATGGCGTTCTAGGTTGTGCTTGGTGAACCCGACGGAGGCGGTGTGGTCTTCCCGAGACGAAAGACCTACGATGGTCCCTTCGCCTGCTTTATTGTTGCACTTGCCGAATAGGTAACACTGATTTAGCGCTCCCAGGCATTACGATCATTGGGGAGGTGGTTTCCATTAGTAAAGGGCCATTCGTGGTGGGGTGATGAGGGTACTAGTTCGCGCCTTTCTCAGTAAGACCTGTTCGTCTGTTAGATGTGCTCGTCTAGGATAAGTTTCCGAATTGTGTCGCAGATATTTAGTGGGATGGGTTTTGGTGGGAGGGGATCTTTCTGGGGTTGGATGCGGATGCAGGGAGCCCGGAAGGTGGTTTCGCGGCTGAGTCGCTTTGCTCTTTCGTTACCCTGTAACCCGGCATGATCAGAAGCCCAGTAGATTCCCATGCTTCTTTGTATCTTTTCATAAAGCTTGTGTGCTTTGAGGGGTATTCGATTGTATAAAAGGCGCGAGCATGCCTTTTGGGGATCACTGTAGATGTACAGAGGTTATGTGGGATGTGCCTATTTTAGCATCAATTGGCCGATGGCGTATATTACTGCTTCTGTTCTTTCAGTAGGCACGCACAGGTGCCCGTTGCTTCAGTTCCTTCGATTTCGACGGGGACCCATGTCCATGTCTTCTTATGGCGGCACTGGTGCACAAGCACGTGACCAACGTTTCACTTAATCCCACCAAATCATCTGTGGACTCCCATCTCAATGACATTTAGGCTGCTTGACGCGACCTCGCCAACCGGTGAAGGAAACGCGAAATGAGCCGCTCTTCAAAACGTAAAATTCCACAGATCACCCAGCAGGCAGCCGCATACAACCAAACAATGCAAAACATTGCAAGCGCAAAATTGGGGCGACAAACTCTGGGACGCGTTCAGCACTAGTCGCACTTGTCCCATTATCCGCCATCTTCTGGGACATAAAACCTCGAGGACGACACTGCATCGACAAATACAGCGACTTGTAAATTGCTACCTGAACAGTCGCTTTACACTGCTTGACACAGTCGGAAATAAATTATTGGTATCCCGCAGGATCGCCTGAATTCCCCAGCAGCAGCCTATCGTGGCCTAACAAACACCGCTTCGTGCGCCACGCGCATAGACCAAGAACTCTAGGAAGTCCTCGCGTGCTGCACCCGAAACACAACTCCAGAAAAAGACCGCATCACAAAGAAGTTCATCCGGAATCTCGACAAAAAAACCCTAACACCGACCTAGCCTCTCCAACAATTATTGGGAAACAGCCACCTTCCTCCCACAATGGCGCCGCACCAATATTATACCAACGCCGCCTGTATAAACAGTGCCTAACGCGTGAGCGAAAAATGGACAAACAGCCACTCTCCTGTTGCTCTCTCCTACCCTTCCCCGCTCCGTAGCCTTCCAGCGTGCTTTCGTGTCCGCCAGCCAGCGCCGCTTCTCGGAAACTATGCAAAATAGTGGAAAGTTTGTTTAGCGTTCCCGAGGCGGCGCTCCTACGCCTTCTTGTTTTTCACCATGCCTGTCTGTCTTGGTCTGTCACTGATAAAACTTCCTTTGTCACGAAGCAAAATCCCTTGCGCTGCAGCAGGCTGATGCCGGCTTTGCGCGCTTATCTATTCGGATCACAGGCCCTGAAATTTTCTCAGTGGGGCATCCCACCTCTATCCCCTCCGCATTTAGGTATTGTTTTGACCCCGCTGTTCGCACTCCGCATCGGTACGCACTTCTAAAATTGAGGACTGTACTGTAGAAGCGCCCGGACAGCGTGGCTTGATCCCAGCTGCTTATCCTTTAGTTTCCTATAATTTTCTGAAGTTTACAAGCACGTGATATTATTGGAAAGTAATCGTAGAAGTGAACGCCTGAACAAAAAACGCGCCTGCAAGTTTTTCTTCTCTAAATACTCCAGAAAAAAAATATCAGTAAAATAATGGCTACCCCAGCAGAAAATATCGTTTTTCTGTTAGCTATATGTCTACCCGACAATCAGTATGTTCTTACACTATTTCAGTTCGCCTCCGTCTTTATCTTTCTAAAAATGCAGCAAGTATGAAGCGAGCGACACGTTGAACGAGATCCCCAGTGCGCCACAGAACTAGCGCCCCGTCGCGGCTAAGATGTAAGCGAAACGGCCCTTGAAGCCCAACAGGCAAGCTGACAGACACACGTCGTAGAAGTGGGTGCAGCGTTCACGACTCGCGAGCAGTGACGTAAGGCGAGATGTCCGCCGGAACGCGCCACATAGTGGATCAGAGCCTGAACTAAGCGTCCCTACCCTTCCCATTGAAAAGCGTGCGACGCGTCAGGCAATGTTAATACAGGCGGCGTTGATTATACTCATCCTATATGCGGGCACGGCACCGCAGCGAATATGCACGGCTCACCTTCCCTGTTGTTGCAGGCTACAGTGACCTGTGTTATCTGCGCTTCTCTTCCCGGCACGTGCGAGCGGTTTCGAAATGACGAACTTTTCAACTGGCCTGCTTCGGTGCTCCTGGCGCCGAATTTGGATACGGCGAGCCCACTGATCCGGCAACCTGGAACTTCAACGACTACGCTCCGCGCGCAACCCGGGGGATACAAAAGGCCTCCAGAACCCGCCACTTCGGGCACGGCACCGCAGCGAATATGCACGGCTCACCTTCCCTGTTGTTGCAGGTTAGTTACCTGAAAGGTGCTCCCAAAGTAACATGTCGGGATTATTGCATGATCTCGGTGTCGTGCCCCCCAGAGTGGTTTGAAGCGCTGAAGCGATTGCTGTTGTGCTCGCATAACATGTGTTCATGCCTGTTCAGCCTTTTACTAATGCTTTCGGGAGACATCGAGTCAAACCCTGGCCCGATGAGCAAAGCCGAAGCTGAGGCCTTTTCTGCGGCTTTGGAAACAATACGTAAGCTGGAGGAGTCGAACGAGACATTGATGGCCGAACCTAAGTGCATCAAAGAGAGACAGGCAGCCTACGTAAACAAAATTTCGGCGCTCAAAGGAAAATTTGTAACACTGGAATCGAAAATTACGTCCGAAAGTGCATCTGATACTAACACTGCTGATCGAGCCATTCTTGATTTCTCCGATCAAATGACCACAATCGACTCAAGGTGCAATGACCGAGAAAATCGGCAACGAAGGTCCAACTTGCTGTTTTTTGGAATAGCTGATGATTCTGAAGAAGACTGGGCCAAATCTGAGGAAAAAGTAATCAACTTCTGCTCCCAAAAATTGGGATTACAAAAAACAGGTGCTCAATTTGATCGCGTGCACAGGCTAGGCAGGTACAAAGAAGGCTCAAACAGACCCGTAATTGCTAAATTCACGTTCTTCAAAGATAAACAGGAAGTTCTCTCCTCTGCGCGAAAACTTAAAGGGACGACTTTTTCAATCAGCGAAGATTTCTCATTAGCTACCAGACAAAAAAGAAAAAAGTTGTACGACTTCGCCAAAGCCCAAAATGTCAAATTCTATATAGCCGTCGACTCTCTGCGCATCGACAAAAAAACCTATGTCATTGATAGCGCTACTAACGAAGTAGTTCTATCGACGAGATAGCTCAAGAATCGTGCATGCACTACGCGAGCCTATGTCACGAAGAGAAATAACATGTGCAATAAAGACCGCCACCGCGATAATCCAGTTTCTAACAAACTTCATTATGTTTTACTTTCACAAACATCCGAAGCCTGATGCCTAAGCGAGAAGAAGTTGGTTCTCTTGTCGACGATAACAAATCAGACGTTCTTGTGCTTACTGAGACGTGGCTGCACTCCCAAATAATGATAGCGAACTCTTGCCTAACAGTAACGCCTTTAACATTACCGGAAAGATCGCACTGACAGAAGAGGTGGTGGCGTTCTTCTAGGAATTAAGAAAACACTATCGTCCTACGTTATTGACACCAGGTCCGCAGTTGAGATTATCTGGGTAGCATGCAAACCTAGCCCTAATGATATTGTTTTAATCGGGAACTGTTACCGCCCTCCTGACGCAAATAGTTCTTTCAACGTTGAACTGCGGAAAAGTGTTGACGATGCTATTTCTTTGTGTAAAACAGAAAATGTCTTTCTTTTTGGTGATTTTAATTTACCGCTGATAGACTGGAAGCTTCTGTACTCCCCTTGTAACGCATCTAACGAATTTATCAGCCTAACTCTCGACTTTAACCTTATAAAGGTCGTCACTGAACCTGCCCGTGGAAGCAACATTTTAGACCTAGTATTAACCAGAGCACCTGAAACTGTCGCAAATATTCTACACCATGAAGGGTTCAGTGACCACAGACTTCTTGAAATAACACTTAAATTTCCTTCGACTTTCGCGGGTAAAACTACCAAAAAAATTAGAGATTACAATAAAGCTAACTACGCAGAAATAAACAATAACCTTGAAATATTCTTCGATCAAGTCTTCCTGCCCTCTTTTCATAACCGTTGCGTGCAGGATAACTGGGTACTTTTTCTTGAACAGATGATCGCCCTGATTAACCAGTACGTTCCCTTGATTTTGATTTCTAATGACAAAACTAACCCCTGGTTCACTAAATCACTCAGCCAGCTAAGAAATAGGAAAAAACGTCTGTACCAAAAAGCTAAACGCCTACGTACACTCACTTCTTGGAACACTTACAAGCAATGTTTGGTGGAGTACTGCTTTGTAATACGCTCTGCCAAATCTAAGTATTTTTCAAAAGACCTCTGTTCTCTTCTAAAAAGTAATCCTAAGAAGTTCTGGAGGGAGATATCTTGTCATCGTGACACTAACCGTATAATTCTATATGATTATAACCAAGAACCTCTTCCAAACAGTCAATGCTCCTCTGCCTTTAATACATTTTTCACTTCCATATTCACTCAGGAAGATCAATCTACTCTTCCTGACGTGCCGGAGTATGACTACCAATACATGCAGCCCATCGAAATCACCATCGAAGGTATTGCATGCCTCATAAATACGTTGAAGGTGTCCAGCTCAGCCGGCGTTGATGATATTAATTCCAAAATACTAAAAAATACCATTCCCATTACAAGTAAAATATTGTGCCTCATTTTTCAGCAATCATTAGCGTCTGGTAAATTACCAGATGACTGGAAAATTGCCAAAGTAATACCTATTTTTAAATCTGGACACATACATTTGCCGCAAAATTACCGCCCCATCTTACTTACATCCATTTGTTGCAAACTTCTGGAGCACATCATCGCCTCCCATGTATTCAACCACCTTGAAACAAACCATTTCTTTTCTCCTAATCAGCATGGGTTTAGGAAGGGTTGGTCATGCGAAACGCAATTACTTGAATTCACAACTGATCTTCACACTAATATGAATAACAATCTACAGACAGACTGCATTTTTTTAGACTTTTCAAAAGCTTTTGACCGCGTACCTCATTGCCGCCTAATTTCCAAATTATCTGCTATCCAATTAGATTCGCTAACCTTATCATGGATTCGGAATTTTCTATCACTCCGTAAACAATTCACTGTCATCGATAAGGACTCGTCACCTGTTTCTTATGTAACCTCTGGGGTGCCGCAGGGCGGCGTCCTTGCTCCACTTCTGTTTCTCATCTATAATAATGACTTGGCGAAAGGCCGAACATCCTGCATACGCATATTTGCCGATGATTGCATAATATACCAACCTATTAAAAACGTTGATGACCATTATACCTTACAGAAAAACCTTGACCTAGTTATCAAATGGTGTGATGCATGGCAAATGACGTTAAACGCATCCAAATGTAAAACAATCCTCTTTAGTCGTCTGCTTGACCCGTCTGTGTTTTCTTACCGCATAAACAATGAAGTGTTTGCGCAGGTGTCCACCTACAAATACCACGGAGTTCATCCCACCCATAACCTTTCATGGGCCACTCACATCACTAACATCTGCGCCAGTGCCTCAAGATCATTAGGATACCTACGCCGTAACCTACGTTCTACTCCGTCTAACATCCGCAAATTAGCCTACGAAACATTTGTCCGGCCCCAACTTGAATTCGCCTCTGCAGTCTGGTCACCTCACCCCAACTACCTTATAAATATGGTCGAAGCAATTCAAAACAGGGCTGTCCGTTTCATTTCCCGCAATTACGATTACGGCTCCAGTGTAACACAACTTAAAAAGGATCATTCGATTCAACTCTTAGTCACTCGCCGCAACATCGCTCTCTTATGCCTCTTTCCCAAATACGTACACACCAGTAAAATAACCAGGCTACCCATTCTACGATCCCCCTACTTATCAAATAGATTGTACAACCGATTTAGTTTCTCGCGTATATATGGGAAAACAAATTCTTTTAACGCATCCGCATTGCCCAGTGCAATCAGGTTATGGAATGCCCTTCCTGATAACATAGCATCTGACACTAACCTCGATTCGTTCCGTCGAAAGTTACTCTTACATCTATCTTGATAGTCTCATAATTCAATAGTCTGTTTTTGTTTTTGTATATGTCTGGTGCGTGCAGTACGCCGTGAATTTCTAAAGACCACGTTTTGCGCTTCGTTTTTTTGTTGTTGATTGAATTCTTATCTTGTATTGTCAACATGCTTTTGCTCGAAAATTACGGTACCTATCTTCTTGACTTCCTTACCTTTTTGCTCAAAGTTTTAGCCATTTTTATTGCGCATCCTGTATCATTTGTAAACTGCATTCTACTTTTTGTTGCGATATGCTGAATTATGCATTCTGTATTACTACACTGTTTTTTTTGTGCATTCTACTTTGTTTTTGAAGCGATATGCTGGTTTATGTATTTTAGTTTTGCTGCACTGTTTCCTTGTTGTTAATAATTTTTACGCATTACTCCTGTATATTCGAGACAAACGTGTACTTTTTCTTTTTCTGCCCCCCTTACTCAATGCCCTACACATTGGGCCTGTAAGATAGTTGTAAATAAATAAATAAATAAATAAATAAATTATCCTCCCAAACTCGTCACGATTGACACCCTACGCCCCATCTCTCTCATCTCATGCCTCAGCATGAGATAGAAGAGAGGGGGAGTGGGTCCACTCCTGACTCACCGCTCACCTCAAAGAAAACCCGTACGTCCATACCATGTTCGGTTTCCAAACCCACTCATCTACCCAGGACATTTTTCTACAATTAAACGAATATATTACCGACAGCCTCCGCAAAACCAACCACACCACACTTCTCTTCTTATATGTGGTAGAGTCCTGCTTTACCGTAACACACGTAGTCATATTCGAAAGCCTCCGAGCAACCACCTCCTGTTTTGCCACGTACAACATCTTCCCGCTTTCCTGACAGTCCGGACGGCTCCAATCCGCCTCGGCAGCCTACAATAAACTCTTTGTCCACTCCTGCCTCAAGGATTAGTTCTGACGCCCTTGCTTCTTAAAACTGCCCTAATTCAACTCCCCGAACGGCTATGGGATACACCGAGAAACCAGCACATCATTTAAACCGACATTCTGGCTATATGGATCAACACTGGCTTGCCCGGTCAACAAAAGGGCGGGCTCAAAATAGTTGTGAACGGTACGCAAGAGAACCTCAATGAAAAAAGGATTCACCCGTGACCCTCCCTAAACAAAACAGCCCTTCTTGTGCTCCAAGACTGGGCCTGCGGTCGACCCCCGTAAGCCGTAACCGGTACTAGACCCATTAGAAACTATCGACTCCACCCATATACCAGCAGTGACTACATTCCAGATACTTCGTCTCCCGTTCCAAGCTGATAGCACAGAGGGCGCACTCCTCCTGCAACTATCACCCAGCTAACGCGTCTCATCCGCCTTATCTGCACTAAACTATGAATTGAAAGAACCAGACACTTGCACCCTCACTCACGCTCTTCTGCAACTCGCGTAACATATGGTGCCCCCTACATGCAGCTGAGGCCCAAACAGTATTTCAGATGAGACCCGCTGATCCGGAAATGTTTCAAAATCTCCCTAGGCCTCCCAGGCGTACTACCGACTTCCAAACTAATAAGGCTTGGCATTCACAACACGCTCGCAAAACTACTCGAATTACAACCCGTTTCTTAGCTCTTCCGTCTCTCTGCTACCCCTACGGGGTCTAACACTCCTTGAAAAGTTAGGCAGCCTTATTCCTACATCCATCAACGCTCCGCAACCCATCCTGCCACATATTCGATTGCACATCTCTGTATTTCCAATACCCCTACACACGGACACATGTTGACAGAAGACAAGCTCACATACGCGTCCTCCTGAAGCAAATCTTTAGCAATACAGATTCTAGTATACCTGTGCTGCTGCTTCCCCTACATAAATACTCACGCACACGCAAACCTCCACTCCCATGGATAACTCATGCCACAACCACTACTACTGAAGAAACCGTCAGAGCGCTGGCAGTCACCACCGCAGTGGATAGCTACGCCACGATTGTAACAAAGTGTCAATGTAGCATGTCGCAATCACCTCACCGGCGTAATATCCTCGCACTCCAAGCTCCTACAAACACTTTCAGCGCTCCCGTACATCGGAACCCTGTGGACTCTAGGACACGCCCATTCCCAGAGAATGAAGCCAGTCGTGCCGCTGCCCGCGAGATCATTTTCTGTCTGTTCCCGTCAACCGTGGATGAATCGGCCATACTCCCCCTCTTCCTAATAGTTTCTGATTGCTACACTAACGTCCTTCACCACTACTCACGCGACCACCTCCACTCTCCTCCACCTCACTCGCCTCTGAGCGTTCACGACGCACGCTTTCGGCGCAGACACCAAATCAAAACATACTTTATCCGTGGCATTTTATACCACATCTATCCCACTCACTCACTCTTTAATAAATGTACAACATGGGTTGCGCTGTAAGACCATGATTTTTTTTATTAGCTGCAACGTTGTAACGTATTTTATAAACCTTTGGCGTTAACTATTACATTCCATCTTTGCAACGTTTCTCCTCAAGTGTGATGTGGTTGTATTTGGGAGAAATTATTTCTTCAGACGAAGCCATTTCTGTCCATCGTTTACCAAAGGGCCATTTTTTACCAAAACGTGCCGAAACATTTTACAAGCTTTCAGTGCCGTGAATTACTCCAGAATTTGCAGCAACCGCTATTAACCACAATGTGATTTCTTTGCATGCTACGAAGAATTTATATTCGTAGGTGACCATAAAAACTGTGATTCATTACTTTTACCCGTGGCAATCAAGTTCTGCTTAAAATATTGGTGAAAAAAATTTCAAGAGGGAATTACATGCCTTATAACTACAAGAAACCGAAGCCCTGCATCCGGTCCTTGTTCGTGCCTTTAAACTAAATGATTCATTTTAAAATATTTTGAACTGCAAAAAATAGCCTGCTCGCCCGGAACTTTTGTCATAAAGGCTTGAAACTACTTGTTTAGTCGTTACTGCGCTCTATAAAAACGAGAACGAGAAAATTGAGACAGGATGTTTTTTTATTGATGCAAATATATTTGGCAAAGTCCGACATACAACAAAACGTTTGCTGTCATGACACAGTGCAACACAAACCTGCTAACAATAATCTGCAAGCTTCGAGTAGCTCTTGTATGGCTGCATGCCAAAATACTACATGCTACATGTCTGAGATGCTACATGTCAAAGATGCCTTCTCCTATTTCTTAACATTTCAGCCGACGGAGACGTTCGGCTCAGTCAATAAAAACATACCATGGCTACTTCTACTCCGACGTTGTTTCTGAAACTCAGCCACACCTGCCGGTCATAGCAAACCTCTGTTCGAGAAGACATGGCAGGGGCACCATAGAAATGTGAAACTTCTCCACATAGAATTGCCCCCTCCTCTCGACTTTCGTCGCATTTCTGTCCTCCTATTCGCTTTTTCCTAGGCAAATCTTCGTGTGGCTAAGCGCAAGCCCTATTACAGCACCCAGATAGAACAACAAGCAATGAAATAGCTATCGCAGCTCCGTTGCTGACAATTTTGTATATTATCCCAATTTTCGGGTGAGGCGCAGCTCACTGTGCGCGTTACCGGCCACGAATAGCTTCGTAGATATCTTGAGCTGCTGAACCCTGGAGAACTGCAAGTAGCAGACAATATGCAAGCAAGCCAACTCTTCTGTGAGCCCACTGACGCAGCCCCGCTCGTGAGAACAAGAATGGTTCGTTGTTATGGTTCCGCCATATCTTTACTGCTAGGTAAGCAAGCATAATTTGTAGGAGTAGCACTTACCAATGCACACCTTTTGGCACTCAAATATTGACTGAAACCTGTTTGCATTTCCTCCGCAACCACCATATTCGAACTGCTTGCACTTGTTACTCTTTTTATCGTAGTAAAATTCCCAATGGTGTCCTACACAAGGACCATGAGATTTTGGCAGATCGCATCTGGGGTCCGAACACCCACCTAAAAGAGCATGTTGTTTTACAGACATAAAAAATCCCTCTTGGTGCAACTGCTCATTATGTTTTACTTGTTATAAACCTTTAGCATAATTCAGTGGAAAAAAAAACATCAGAGGCAAAACACAGGCCAAGCAGGAGTTTGCTGTACTGTGGGGATAGGTGTAACAGCTCGAATAACCAAAAACGTAGTCAGCGTGACCGGAAATGGAAGTATCAAAACATTCTACAGTTGTTTGTACGCTTCAAAACTGCTTGATAATACTAAGCCCCAAGCTATTCGGTATCACGCATATATTATTTCAGGAGCTTTACCATAGCGAGATTTCCTACTGCCCTTACATTTCAGTCTGAAACCAACACCTGCATCTTGACGAATAATAAAGCGTGTTTCTTATTTATTCGGAGTATATCTAATTGCAGTAAATTTATGTGAGCGCCAATAGAGCTTTCAATCTTTGTAGGAAAAAATCTTCTCCAAGTTTTAAGTGAACCCTATTACCCCGGGCTAAACACAAAAAACGCCTCGTTCCGTAAATTCTACTAAAGTTCAGCCAAGGTCAAGACGGCGCCTTGTGCGCTTCCACAAAAGGACAGAGTGTGGTGTGGACGCCGAGAAACCGGTCTACAAAAAAGAAACGCCCATTACTCGACGGAGAGACGAAATAAGGAAATTCGGAGGGAAAGAACGGACTCGGCTGCGCGGAACAGGAGGAGCTGGAGGTCGATGGGCAAGGCCTTCTTCCAGCAGTGGGCGTTGAGGGCTGCTGCTGCTGATGATGATGCAACAGCCGCGTCTCTCGTGAATGCAGGGGAGCCCGCCAGCAATGCTGTACCTCCAGCCTTGCACAAGTGGTAGTGCAAGTTGCGGCAATTTTTTTTCGTTATTTTTGTTTCTGGTTCAACCTGAGACAGCCCGAACGCGGGAGCACCGTTCCTGTTCTTACTTTTCTTTTTGAAAAGGTGAAGCCTATCTCCGCCATATTTAACGGGTTATTTTTACATCCGATTTCCTAAAACCTATCACCAATTTGTATCTAAACGAACGCCAAAATTCAGGTTTATGTGCTGTTACACTCGCGAAAGCGTCCCCGAACCGAGTCTGTCGCGTCCGTCATGTGTGGTAGCGTGGTAATGATGATGAAGATGTTAGGTTTTCTTGGCGCAAGGGCATCAAAACAAAAGAACGCCGGTACTATGATGAAGACTAGTTCAGAATAAAAATTAAGTACAGCCTATATATAGTACTACGTTATAAAATTTATGTAAAAATAAAAATACACTGTACTAAAATTGATATAAAGGACCAAGTGAAAACAAATGTCACTATGACATGAAATATTACACCCCATGTCACCATCCTTCGCTAGCAAGGCTAGGCTCTTTCGGGCTGAAGTGTGAGATGGTGCCTAGGATCGTGGTTGATATGACACATATCTTTAGAAATCTTCGTCTGACAAGTACTTAAAAACAAGGTTAAGAGAAAAAATCGGCTTGTCAGATAGAAATTACAATGTATGTTCGCGTATCATGCGTGTATACAATTCTGGAAATCGGGGCTCCCTTTGTGGTAAAATAAAGTATTTTGCTTTCCACTAGTACATGAATAACGGACCACAACCCTCCACATCTCGAGCAGCGTAGCTGTTCTGTACCTCGTAATAGGTACGCATATGTCGCGTGGGCATGGCCTATCCGCCGACTAAAAAGTGTTACCTCAATTATCCTTTCTCCTTTATCAGTGACAGATTTACGTGCCTACTAAAAACTGGATTTCTCTGTATTTTGCCTAAGGCCAAGGCCCGCACTGCACTTTGAGACCCAGTGAATATGGCGGCCGCCTGAACTTTCCCACGAATTATATGCTCTACAGCCAAAAGACGATCATGCGTTTCAGCAGTGAAAATGGATATGGTTTGAGGCATTTTTTGTCAATTAAAGGGCACGACCACGTGCAGCACATGCAGCAGCGCCTATGGACTTGGACGCATTTGTGAATAACCCAGAGTCGCAGCATTTGTTCTATAGGTATAAAAACTGCGGCATAATTAATTCCCTTGGACAAGTTTTCTTGTCGGTCTCCATAAAAGACAAATCCACAGACACGGGATATAATTTCAAAGGGGGCACCAAGTCAGAAATGCTAGTTCTCTCAACAAAAGCAAACGATATTCCGAGATCTGTGGCTACTGTGTAAAGTGAATGAAGAAATGGTTTGGCCATTGCAGGTCTCCTTTCAAAAAGCCTTATCGCTTGGTCCCTAGGGGTGCTGTTGGGATGTTTAGTAAATATTGTCATTTTGAGAGCGTACGTTAGCCCAGTGTATATGCGTTGTTTCTCTAAAGCCCACTGTTTGGCCTCCACATAAAGGCTTAAAATAAGGCTAGACCGGAACGCTCGAGTAGCCATCGTTGGCTGAGGGGGTACACTGGGTCTAACATTCTGAGTGCTGTCTTTGGCGCATACTGATACATGAGAAATCCGTAATCCATGAGTGATTTTATAAGCCTTGTAAGTAAGACCAGTAGACACTTCGTGTCAGTATTCCATGACTGGTGTGGGAGGACTTGCAGAATGTTTGCGATGCCCAGGCATTTCATTTGGATGCACTTGATGTGGAAGATAAAGGAGAGTTTCTTACCAGGCGCAACACCTAGGAGCTTGGGCTCTTTTTTACAGTTGTGGGTATCTCATTATGTGTAATGACGGGGTCGGGGCAAATCCCGCGCTGTCAAGAGAAAACCACACATGTAATTTTTTCCGGATTTGAACAAAAACCATTTTCACCTACCGATATCAAGGCGGTCTTTAAGTGTATAGGGAAACTCAGAGAGCTCTTTGAATCTTTTTCAGTCTCCGGCCTCCTCCTCGAACTTTTCTGGGTGCAGAGTGCTGTCTTTATTATTGTGTAAAGTTTGAGGCTTATTGTAAAGTGATCACTTCCATACAAGTTAATAACCTTCCACTGAAATGCTGGTAACAAAACTGGAGAAACTATGGCGAGATCTACGCAGGAGTACGTGGCATATGTTGTGCTATAGTATGGTGGGTCTTTCATGTTCAGAATACAGGCTCCCGATGATAGCAGAAACTTTTCAATGAGGATTCGTCGAACATCACTGCGTGCAGAGCCCAACAGTGGGTGGTGCACATTACAGTCCCCAACTTGCACATACGGCTCTAGCAGCTCAACTAATGTTTCAAACTCCCCACTGGACAGCCCGCGCTCTGGGGGTATGTGCAATGAGCATACTGTTAACGGTTTATCAAAGGTAATGGCTGGTATGGCATGGCTACAGCCTATAAGCTGGTCTGTGCCGGTAGGAATTGGCATGGCACTGACTTTTGAACTTTACAACTCCTATGGAGGGGGGCATGCAAGCTTCCCTATCCTTCCTAAATACAGAAAATACAGAATGATTCTTTAAACTTTGTTTGGTTTGCCGTCCAATGTGTTTCCTGGAGACACATAATACCTATTTGGTGTTGTGACAGTAATTCATAGATATCCTACAAGTTTTTCAAGAGACCTCTGGAATTCCACTGGACTACATTTTTAGCACCTATCACCTTATGATATAAAAATGATTAAGAAAGTACCGCGCTGTCACACTCTCGGGTTCAAGACATCTTCCCAGGCGCCGTCACCCTAGATGGCTTTACATTTGTACCGTCAAGAGTGGTGCCTCACCCTCTCGGTGTGCAGTGCACCGGAGAGCCTGGCCTTGTGTTCATGGCTTCTTGCGAAGCCTCGACAACAGGGCTAGGCTGGCTGTTTGAGGCAGCCTGCCAATCAGCCGAAGCCGGCCCTTCAGTGCCAAGAGGGGGCCTAGCCTTATCATCAAGGGATGCTGAGGCCGCCCTTGACGCTTATTTTGTGGCATGTGTGGTGACATTAGCCACCGGCACTCAGGGGGCATCTATTACGATTGAGTCCTTGCTTGGAGGGTTCCAAAAGGGAGCTCTAACCGAGTGTAGCGCTTCCCCACGTCGCGCTACATCGGCAAAGCTAGTGTGTGTAAGGGACAGTCTCGGTCGTGCTTCCCGAATACTAACGTTTTTCTGATACTTAAGGCAAATATTTCTTTTTCTTTCTTCCAGCGGGAGCATGACCGCGAGTAAGCGGCGTGCCCTCCGTCGCAGTTTGCGCAGTGAAGTGGAGCTTCACACGTGTCAGACGAGTGGTCGGGAATGCTACACTTTGGACATGCTGCCTTGCCTAGGCAGCTCAACGAACCCTGGCAAAATTTTTGGCAGTTGTGGCACCGTAGGGGGGTTGGAATGTACAAACGGACAGGGATCCTAATATAACCTGCCTCGAGAGACTTGGGCCGTTCACTGGTCGAGAATGTGAGGATTACGTGCTTTGTTGGAATTTTCTTCTCACCTTTACGTATTTTTATTCGTTGAACATTCACAACATTCTTACCCTGGAACCTTTTCAGGAGTTCTTGCTCAGACAAATTCACTGTCTTTATAAGAGTTAACACATGCGGCAGTGTTCATAGATCGTTCATAGACAGTGTTCATGCTCCCAGGGTTGTCACAAACAGAGGTTATTTTGACAAATTGGCGCACTGATCTGCGTCTTTGACTTCTAAAAGAAGGTCACCGTTTCCCAATTTGCTTACTTTACAGCCAATTCCTATCTCATTCGTAAGAACTTCATCTACCAATAATGGTGGCAGACGTCTCATTGACATGCCTTCTTTTTCACAGTGCATGGCGTGGAACTTTAGAAAATTTTCGGGCCTTTTTGGTGTGAAAAACTGGTGTGCTGCTTTGTTGCACACCCGTTTTGGAGGACTTTCAATGGATGTATAAGTTCTTGTTGCCATAACAACTCAAATCAATTCAGCAGCTGAGCTGGCCGCCCACCACCGAGACCAACCCGGGAACGCACTAGATGTGCGTTAGACATACACGACGGCTATAACACTGTTTAAGTACTCAAAGTTGATTCCTTACCGAGGGTTAACCCTCGCCAGTTGGAAATGTGTGGAATTGAGGAAAACAAAGATGACAGGACAGGGGTAGCAAAGATGATGGGAAGGTGGAAGAGGTAAGAGGGAGGCAGAAACGGCGACTCGCTAATTCGCCCGGCCGGATCAGGATAGGGGCAGCGGCTGCGAGAATCAGGGACCAAAGTGGCATGTTGCCGCTACCGGGCTGCCGTGAAGGTCCAAAACAACCCCGGCTTTGGCTCAGCCACAAGCATTCTCTTATCCCCGGACACGGCTCAGCCATGCACAGACGGGGCGTGGGTGGGTCCAAACAACATGGACTCGGGGTCCGGCGTGGTGGTGAAGCGGCAAGCAAAAGTTGCTGCTTTGGTGAAGACGACAAGAAGCCGAAGGCAAAATTAACTGGCTTACTACGTAAGATAGGTGAACTGGGATGATGCAGAAACAACGGCCTGATACAGAAACAACAAAGGTCCCAGCATGACTATAACAGACGACAGCATGGATTCGCTCCTGAAAAACGAATTGAAGCTCTCTACCGATAGAATGGCTTTTATACACGGAAGCCGTAACATCTGCAGAGGTTAGAGTGCTTCTATGCACGCGGGATGAAAATAGTACACACACATACAACGCTCTTTCCCGAGTTCGTGAGGGCCGGCAGTAGTGCTGCACGTTGAAGTTTACAGAGGGGGAAATGATACCTCGGCGAGCAGCTTACGCTTCGCCGAGGCACGTCTAACCATGAAGCGATTGTTTTTGTTTTCTTAGCTGGAATGGCTTGAGTCAGCGCCAACGGGCACCGCGCGGCCAGCGCACGCAGTTCCTAGTTCCTCGAGGGCAGGCACCACCACAAAGCAGAGGAGCATTGCACAAACCTTACAGAATGCTCGAAGGGTAGCCGCGCGCTGAATCGTAACAGCTTCTGCCCGAGGTTCCAAGATCCCGATGAATTAGGGTCTTCAACCGCTGTGCAGAGGGATGCTCTCAAAGAGAGGTGCTCGGGAAGCCCGACTCCTGGCTTGAGCACTACGACACAGTGTCATTCTCACGGGCAACTCGGCTGAAGGTACTGGGCTGCAGCTTTACCGGGAAAGTCACTGCACGAAGAGTTGTTCTTGAAGAACACCTCTGGCTTGGTGAGGCAAGCGACGACACAACAGAAAACGCAACGGCATCGCCGGCAAGCATGAAGGCAATCCACACTAAAGCTTCATCAGGCTTTGAGTCGCGACAAAAACACTCAATTAACTGACTATACAAATTCCATTTTAACCCAGCTTTAACCCCTTTACTAAGGCGCATGAATCTTAATATGGGACATTACGCGTCTATGGAAATGTCCCAAACAAAAAGAAATGCAATCGTAAGGGTCAACTCTAGATCAGGAAAATCAAAGTCATTGAGAACGTCAGTCGTCTGCAGGCCACTTCTTGTGTTGAGAGCTGCAACTTGAGCTCTCGAAATTGCCCTGAGCTTTGCCTTTTTTTAATCGCAACTATGTGCGCCCGTTCTCTGAAAACTGCTGCGACTGTGTGAGAGGGCACCAGTCAACCTCATTGACAGAGGCCGAGGGAATGGAGGAGCGAGTGAGCGTAGAGGACGCCAACTGCTTGGCCGCCTAGGTCACAATACCTCAGAAATACAAAGCAATTGTAGCATGGGTTTAGCCACAACCATAAGGCAAAACGTCTATGTGGCTGTGGACTACGCTTACAAGCTTACCATGACAGCTGTCCTCACCACATGCACCGAGCACGTTGCCAGTGTAACACCTACTGGAATCAGCACTACCCAGGCAGACGAAGCCATCGCTCTTGCCCACACCTGATCCGTGCAATCATTACTGATTGTCCAGCAGCATGCCGAAGCTGATTATGCGGGAGGATATCACGACCAGCTGCCATAATTCTTATCCAGCGATCCTCTCAATGCAAGATTCGTCTGATTTCGGCACCTGGCCACTCGTCCCTTCGCCACACGACAGCGCGAAGATTAACCCTACGGGCAACGCGAGACGACTGACAGCAAGCGGCTCCTCCCCTAGTAACCGACCAAGGCATCACACAGCACCACAATTTAGGTAGGCAACAGTATCATCCTGGCAGCCCATCCCTCACCCGGAAACAGGAGCATAAATTCAGCCTACAAACTTTATAGGTGTCATCATCGCTGCACCGACGAGATCACCATCTTCTGTGCCCGTATTCGCGTGAGCATCTATAGCACGAGCTGCTTCGTCTTTCACTCATCGCCATCTTTGTAAATAGAAGCACCACTGCATCACCGGAACGTCTCGGCCATTTGGCGTCTTTTTATTTACACTCAGGCTTCAGCAGGCAAACACCTTATTACACCTATCAAAACTTCACGCCATCTATCCCACCCTCTAGAGCTCCACATGCCCACACTGCATTGACATCTGTACCCTCAGCCACATTGCGTGAGCCTGCCATAAAAAAACGAGCAGTTCGCCCAATCCGCAACCCTTCCCATGAGCAGTGGGAGAGAGAACTGGGGAGCTCCACCCGCGAAACTTAGCTTCGCGTGGTCGAACATGCGGAGAAACCAGCAAGCCCTACAGGGATCCTGAAATAAGGAATCTGACCACGCGATCTCATCTTGTGCATCAAATACTTAACTCTCCCTCTCGCTCGTTATTCGTTTCAGAGACCGTCGCATATCCTCCATACTCGTCTCGTCGACCCACACACACATACATACACATACACACACACATACACACACAGACGCGCGCACACACGCGCACACACACAAACACGTGGGGACACGCACAGACTCACGCACGCACACAGACACACACACGCACACACACGCGCACACGTACAGGCGCACGCACGCGCACACACACACACGCACATACACACACACGCCCGCCCACCCGCATGCACGCATGCACGGACGCACGCACACTCCCACACACAGGTATAGCGCCAGCCTCAGCGGTAACTTTGCCCTAAGGTTTGCATTTCATAACACCCTTGCTACAATAAATCAGTATCTACGGCCACTGACCCTCTCTCACATTTGCTGCTCCTTTCGTTACGCGACATACGTGTACATTTGCCGCAGCAGAAATAGTGACTGCCCCTGGCTTTCGCACGCAGCGGCTTTAGGGACCACGGTTCCTCACCCCGACATTTTTGGAACGGAGAGGGGTAATTTCATAGGATAACCATGAGTGATTAGCTGCCTGCATAAAACCAAGAAACGAGACAGTCGGAATGCTAAGCGGAGCACTCCGCTGCTCCCCGAAGCTCTTTCTAAATTCCAATAGTTTCTTTCCCGTTCTTTTGCTCTTTTTTCTGCATTGTTATACCGTTCCCCGCTCATTTCTTGAATTCCTTTTTACCAGAAAGAGGGAGTTCGGGCAAAAATATGAATTAAAATCCCAGCTGGGCTCACTGTCGCCAGGTTCCTGCAATGTAGGCGCATTTATTTACTTAGCAGTGAACGCAGCTTACTTAGCGCTATCTTATACGTCTAGGTTCCTATTTTTGTAACTGTCTTTTCAAACGCTTATACGCAAGACCGTCGCGCAGCTTGTCCAATACTCGTGTATACTGCTTGAGTATGTGGATTGTATTTCCTGTGATATCCCGAGGACACCTCTCCTGCTTGTTGAGAAGACAGTGCGAACACCTTACTGAACAATGCAAGCCGACGCGTTCAGTGTACACGGAATCACCATCACTTTTTGATAGAACTTTTTGTATAAAAACAAAACCGTCGCTACACACTTGCCGGATGTAAGTGCCGCTAAGGCGGTATTACAGCCATGCAGCACAACACGTTAAAGCAAGATGCGGCTGGCGCGGCTACAGTGCATCAGCGTCTCAGCTTCGAGCACCTGAAAATGCATTCAGGGTTGTGAACGAACGTTTCTCCGGAATGTCGGAAGAAGTGAATTGTGTGCCTTTGTGCGACCGGATGGGTGGATAGGCATAATTATATCATGGCAATTATCGATAATCTGCTGCCGGTTGTTGCTGATTCCCAGCATTTTAGCGAGACTGCAACTTCAGAGATGGTCTCTCGAACGTATTTCTTGCTGTGAGTATAATCCGTCAGCTTTTTCATCAACCTTCACAGAGCAGAAAATGCCCTGGCACTGAGATATCGAAGGCACTAGATGCTGTAGCTGTTTCTTTTCTAAAGATGTGAACACAGTGTAGACAAAATGTGTCAGTATGTAGAACATTACTTTGTGATCATGTGGCTAAGGCGTTGCGCTGCTGAGCACGAGGTCGCGGGTTCAATTCCCGGACGCGGCGGCCGCTTTTCTGATGGAGGCGAAAGGCAAAAACGCCCATGTGTACGAGATTTCAGCGCACGTTAAAGATCCCCAGGCGATCAAAATTAGTCAGGAGCCCTCCACTACGGCGCGCCTTATCGCCTGGGTTGCGTCGGCGCGTTAAAGCCTACGATCAATCAAATGAACTTCGCGATCATATTTGACGAAGCCCCGAACGCAGCGGATATCGCATACCAAAATAGGCTTGCGAAGGCGTCGGAGTAGCATGAGCGCCGTCAGTGACCCTGAGGCATTCTACCGCATTCAGGTGCGCGTGCTTTTTGTGGGCTGCTTCTGCAAGAAGCTGAGAGAAATTCGCAGAACGAGAGCGAATCTTGATTTCTTTCAACTGTGTCCTTCCGTCGCAAATAGCGTCAAACCATCCAGCCGATGTTGTTGAAGGCGCGCTTTCATACGTCTAGGACGAAAACATTCGCAGGAACCAGGAGAACCGCGAGTTTAAGTTGTGGCCATACCAGTGAAAAAATAACAAAATCATTATGGCGCTGAGCTCAGCTAACCGTCTATATGCAAAGAAAAAACTCATTTATTCTGGGTTAGTATTGGTTTCACTTGGTTCGCTCTTCCTCAGTGTCCAACGCTAGATTCACGCTCTTTGCATTCCGGGCCCTCTCCAGTGAAGCAGATCCCCGGGCAATATACGCGGGGTGTCAGACGCCACGTGCCGACGGCGGCTCAAACCCCCCTTCCACTTCCGCTATGAATTCGCTCTCATTAATGGCCAAGCTCGCACTGAGTAGGCGAACGTGGCGCTTCTGTTAGACAGGCCACGGCCGCTCAATGGAAACAAGACCTTGTTTCCATCGAGCAGCCGTGGTCAGGCGCAGGCGAGGGAACCTGGCAGTGGCAGAGCTCAGCGGCGGCAAAGCGGTGGCACCGCAGAGTCAATAACACTGACTGTAGAGGAAAATATGCCCGGCCAGCCCGTGTGTTGAAACATGCTAATCCCGAGTGCAGCACGACACCACCCTGACAGCGTTACTCGGTCTCTTTTTTCCTACTTGTGTTGACGGCAGTAATAGGTATTCACCTGAAAACCTACGAATTTCGTCATGGCAGTCTCCGTTGCCTAAAACACGCAGGAACAACGTTAGCGTGTAATTACGTTGTGTGAAGTTTTTCCTGTGGCAGGTAGCCACATTCTGTGCCATGTTAATTGTGCAGTGTTGAATTCTGCGCAACTTAGAACGGTAGCGCGAAGAGTAGCGCGTGCTTCGTACGCTCGGAGGTATCTTTTCGGATATGTTGCCTGATAATCTCTTCGCGCTCCGTTTAGATGCTCTCTAAATGCGCTTGATTTTCTAGCGAAGAGACGTTTTAACAGGAATGAGCTACCACGAAATGCGTATGCAAGGTACATAGCTCACTCGCGTTTCTTCGCGTGGAATAGTTTTTCTTTTAACAAACATGGAAGGTTGCAGATTGTGTAAATAAGAAAAAGGTTCTGTGCAGTGTCAAATTTCCTGATTCACGGACGCATATCAGGCATTAGGCGTATACATGTGCAATGCTCCGATTTTATTGGGCTGGGAAGAATTGGGACCGCGTATTCCTAAAGAACACTTAAAAAAGGTGTAGTGTTAATCTGAAAAAAGCATCACACCTGATAGGTAGCGGCGAGGCGGTTTTAAGATTACGCCCAAATATCTTTTCATTATGCATTTTTAAATAAATGACAAGTTTATGAACTGCATGCAGAAGTAACAAAAATCTTTTGGGAGTGGTTTTAAAGCTAAAACGTACCTAAAAAACCGAGGCGGAAAAAAATGAGTATCGATTTCCTGTGGAATATAAGTGTATCGTAGTGAGTACTGCTCTGCGTTTTTTTTTTCGCTAACAATAGAACAAAGAACAAAAAAGAGCTCCTTGTTTTGCTTTTTGTGCTTCGAACGTAAAGAGTCTAGGAAATGTCGTAGCACTTCATGCTAAACAAACACGCTTTTTCCTAAAATTCATATGCCATTGTATATTATAGCATTTACACAGTTGTGTTTGTGGACGTGTGATGTTCTGGCAGCTAGCTAGTTAGAAGGCATCACAGCTAACAAGAACGCAATACAATATACAGAGGAAGCATTACAACCAAGGCATCCTAACAGTTTGTACACGCTATTTAAAATTGAGTATGGGTACAGTAACCATACCATCCTCATTCAGTGACTCATTTCGAACTCGCCAAGCTCTTCCAAAACCACACTTCTTGTTAAAAAATTACTTCAACTGTACGTGTTTTCCTTTTTGAATGTTAGGAAATGCGATGGCATTTCAGCTGATCATTGAACTCTGTTCAGGCAATGACCTATGAATAATGTTTTGAATGGGTCTCGGGAAAGTTAATATATTTGCAGACATTTACTGTTGATAAGCAAACAAGTAATGAGCGGTGAGCAGAGAAGCGGGCTTGTGCATCACTACGCCTTCAAAAACACCAGCCCAGGTCCAGGCCGCCCCTCCCCCTTTTCGCCATTTCCCTCAAACGTTGAGCACGCAAACCCAGTGTATACCCCTCGTGGTTTCTGCTGCCACATCGCAAGACAGTTTTCTGTTCCATTTTGCCTGTCCGCGAGACCCCCGCAGCATGCGTGTCAACTTTTTCTCCCCAATTGGTATCCTTTTAGGTAGTGGCCCTTGAATTAGTTTGGATTCGATAGCCATGAAATGCCCAACCCTAATATTTCTTTGTTTGCGCCTCAAGCAACTCGCTCAACAGATTTTTTCTCTTTCTAGGTAAGCTTGAGACATTGCGCATCCGTTGCATGCTTGGGGGGCGTCGCAAATGTCATATATCTCTGTTTCCGGGGTTCTTTCTGTTAGATTTAATGAAGTAAATATCAACTTCACAAAGTTTTCATGAAACGGAGCGAAAAGATTACAACGGTGTCATGCAAATCACGCAGTGTCAGTCTGGGCTAGTGGTAAGTGTAGCTTTGAGTACTTCCAAACCCAGACAAACTCGTGAAAGTGTTCCTTAGTATCACTGCAATGCTCGGTATATACCCTTTAAAATTCCTTGCTGCCCTTCTCTTTAAAAGAAGAAAGTGAAAAATAACGCACGGAACTATCCTGTTCCAGCAAAGCTGTGGCATGTTGAAAGCCAAAAATCAGGCAGGGCTAAAAGCTAAACCAAACCTTTCAAAAGAAAAACCAATTTGAAGATAACAAACCTTTGGCGCAGGATAAGATGAGAAGAGTGACATAAACTGACACAAAAAGAGGCAGCAGAATTGAACAGAAAGTGAACCAAACTAGTGTGATTCTACTGGTCAGTTATGCACAAAAGCTTGCTACAAAGACTAGCTCCACTAGAGGAAACATTTCAAAAAATGAAACTATGTACATTATTTCCATCACGTAGAAAGCAAATCAGTCATATTTCAGTTGTTTTAGACAAAAGGCAGCCGAAGAATTCAAATCCATTCTTCTTTTGAAGAAGCGGATTGAAGGCTCATAAGAGAGAAAAACAGAGAGAGGTGATGTAGGCGCGTAACCAGCTTGCAGCATCCCTCGATTGGTAGTTTTTTGTTTTGCCGGCTTATTTTTGTGCCTTTTATTTCTTTCGTCGATGGTACTTGCACTTTGTGCTTGCAGTTTCGGTCGCCTAATTTTTATATTCTCTCTAATTTCCGCCGTTTCTTTCTCTTTAAAGTCCTATATTGTTAATTTCACGTGCAGCGAATCCATGTCCTTTTTCTACTTTTTCATTCCTTGGTTACCCTCCCTACCCATCTTCTACTGTTCGCACCTTTCTGTGAACTCGCACGTTGAGCCATCTTACCCTCACTGCTGGCATCACAAACTTCCCTAAAGGCCTGGTCTGATTACTGGTTGTGAAATAAAATTTGTTTGAGGAGACTCGCTCGTAGATTGAGCCCTTGACTTTTATTTGTTTCTTCTTGCCTCTTCTTGCAGCAAAAAAGTGACGTACAGCCGGTAAAAGCCTTGTCTATAACACAGCTTTCGTACTCTCAGCCCTATCCTGCCCCGCCGGAGCGGGATTTGAATTAAACTACTGCGGAATTCTGAAGTATTAGCCCTTCGCTTTTGCCTCCGACATGTTTGGAACGAGTATGTTTTGGCAGTTTTCGGATGTAGCTGGTTGAAGTTGAAATCGCTGTTATAGACAAGCGTTTTACCGACTGTACTATTTCGATTGTACGTTGAAGAGTAACATAGGGATGTATGTGGACAGAATTTTATTGCAATCAGCTAGTGAAAATAACTTCTGATGTCTCAAATAAAACCGGTGAAGAATGAGATAAAAGCGTGTCAATGTCAAATATGTTTCTTTTCGTTGCCAGATTTGCAGCACAGATTATGTTTTGTGGTGTGAAGTACGTGATACACAGAAGCTGATGGCATTATAATACCCCCATTATTTTCGATAAAACTTATAGTGCCATTGACATTATCCACAATGAGCATTTGCGGAAACTCCCATAATCAGCTAAAGCATAACTGGCAGCTAGCTCTGCGAATGTAACTTCGTCATCATCCTTGTTGCTGTGAGCATACTATAATGGAAGCGTGGACTTTCGACAAGGTCTGTAATGACATCCCTCTTGCCACCGGTCTGACGTTGGCATGAATAAGAAGGCTATGCTACGCATATCGAGCTGCGAGTCGGGTGGTTTATTATTCCTTCCTTTTATCTGATGTATACCGCTGAAGAACATATCGAGGAAGCCCTGGGTGAAACGATGCGCACAGGTGTTGCCGTAGCAAAAAAATGCAAAATCCAATGTATTCTGTGCTGTCTTAATTCCTGCTATATCAATCAATCAATTTTAATCAATTTTATTTGACAACTGCAATTCATACAGGTGCCAGGGGGCAGATAAAAAGCCTGCGATACGCGGCTTGACAATGGCCTGCGCCCCCTTAATGGTAACACATTGCTGAATCATGTAGCAACAGAGAACGAGAGAGATATAAAAAAGAGTGATGGAAAAGAGAGAGAGAAAACAGGAAACAGAGGGAAAAGCAAATAAAACGAAAGCAAATGGTAACAAGAATTGTTCAACCTGGTTATTGTACAATGTTAATATATATGCAATATTTATTAAGTCTCTAAATACACTACCCTAGTTAATGATGATAGTCGCATGCAAAGCACTTTGAATCATCTGCTATAGTATATGTTCGACAGCTCTTTCAAAGTTCACCACTATGATGTAATTAATGAGGTGAAATAACTAATTTATAGGTACACTCATATTCACTTACTTGTGAAGGGAGACATATATCTTTCGTGGGCTTCGCCTTGCACAAAATACACGACGAGGCCATCGCGACTGGAGAACACGCATAGTGCAGTCATTGTTAAACTTTTCTAGGCCACGGCTCCCGTGGCTGTTGCAGGCGCGCGGCCGAGAGGGGGCGCTGTGGTCGCCGCTGCCGGATGGTTGTGATGCTAAAGAGAGTGAGTGGGACGTTCGTTCTTGCTTCCATTCTGTAGCAGGCGCGTCCACGAAGTGCGACGCGATGGCAGTATCTCAGCGGAGACACTGAGCAGCAGGTAGCGTCGTGGAAGATTCAGGAGAACTTTGGAACCACGGTGTTTAGTGCACAGCCACATACCCTCCAAGCTATTTTAATTTGTTTTAGATAGTGCGCGCACGCTTTTCGCGAAACATATGCGCAGTTGATTCTTGACGTTTTCTTTCTGCAGGCAAAAACTACCCACCGCAGGATACACAATTTTCTTTTCTGTGCGTGTGCATTAGAGCATACGCGATGAAACAAGTAAAATAGAGCGTGTCTAGTCGTGTTATGGTGGCGCGTATATTGTAGGTTTAAATAATTGGCTCAGCTACCTAGCTTCCAAATTGGTCCCCTGTGCAAGAAACGTTTGCATAATAAATTCTTGGTGAAAAACTGCAGTGCTAATATTATCGACTGCGCAGTCTGATCGACTATTCCCTCATCAATGTGCCGAATTGGCGCTTTATTTTTATTTGCCTGCAGGCAGTTGACGATGGCACCGTTGCGCAGTGCATTATCTCTGCTCTGCGGGAAAAGTTTTTGCGGAAATGGAATATGATTCCGGTTCGTCTTGTGCCCGACGTGTCATGACGACCCTGGGAACCCGGGGTCGAGCTAGTGTGGGCGGCTTGTTTAGCGCGGTTGAAATGACGTAGCGTCAGAGAGGAGGGGGCGCATCACAGAGCGAGCAACCGTGATACGAGCGATTGATATCTGTTGAAAGTTCTAAACTCTGTTGTTGAGAATTTAGAGGGGTTACTAATATTGCTGGTTGCGCATTGAAGATTCCGTATTTCCCTGAAGGCACTTGCTATTACGTCGGATTTTCATGACAGCAGGTGAAGCAAAAAAAAAACAGATTTAAAACGAAAACAGTAAGGGGAGAAAACAGTTAGCTGAAAACAGTTAGCTGAACACAAAAAAACATGCTGTATTAATATGCACTCAGCATAATTATAGCAGCAGAATAATATCACTTCCTTACGCCGTGCTGGGTGATTTCGCGTGGTTGTGATTTTGTCATTTTCTCAGTTGACTATTCGCAATGAGTTATGGCATCAGAATGCTTAAAAATCACTCAAATCAGTAGATACATTTTGTGATTTTCGTAAATTTTTGTGGATATACCCTTCGGCTCAATCGCTACAACTGAAAATGAAGAAAATGATTACTTTCTGACCAAATCTATTACATGAACATTCTGCACACCATTTATAAGCAAAAGACCCACAATCAAGTTAACACTAAATCTTCTGGCTACCATCTCAGGCATACAATACGGCACACTCCAAACGTAAGAGCGAACTATGGTGAGCAATGTTTCTTGTAGCAGTCAACGGACATATTAATTAAATTGGGAGAAAAATTAAACTTCGATGGATGTGAGCCCACGTTTAAAAAACAGATCAAAGAAATGTTGATTAAGCAAAAGGCTTGCAATACTGATATATAATTAGGTGTTTGAAGTATATGCCTATATTCACCCTAAAGGTAGAAATTAATACCACTTACAAACTACAACCTTTCTCTGTTTATCATGAAGGGGAAGGCGCATCAGTTCACCATCCTTGTCACTGTCTGCAAAGGAAATCGGTTTTTTGGAGAGGGGGAGCACGTTGTGCACGGGTGAGGGGTGGTAGCCGAACACACGTGTAAGTTTAATTTACGCCGAGTGATATTGGCGGGCACTGTGAGGTGGCTCTGTTACATGAGCAAGTGTGACGAGTGCGAAACTATTTTATTTTATTTGGTTTGTTTTCCCTGGTTTTACCCTTTCCACGTTTCATGTACATATAGCCTTTTTCGTGTTTCTGTTGCATAAACTTAGTTGAAGTTCTAGCGTGTGTTTCGTCGCCTCTTTTACCTTTGTCTCTCTTTAGTGTTCGCTAGTACGATGATTTCCTTAGTCAGTAACCAACTCGCCCAACTTAACGCCTTAATTGTTTTTTCTTTCATACAAACATATCCCTTCGGACAAATGTTGTTTGAAAATTCGATGCCTGAATATAAGTGCTCCTCCGTAGGTGCAGATCATACTCCTAGACGTCGCCAGACTTCCCACCATAATATCAAATTTATCTCCTCAATGACCGGTACACGTACGTGGTTACCTACAAATGAGCGCTTATTTTTAGTTGTACTTAAAGAGGCGGTGACATTGCTTTATTAGTTACACGTTGTTTCCGAAGTGCAAGCGATTTGGTACTGTTCAAAAACCTGTGGCAACGGGAAAACTCGAGATAACATTTGGAGGGTCCCAATCACTGTTGGGAAACGACGAACCGCGACGCTTTCATCGAGGCACACCTGGATTGAAATGCACATTTACGTGACATTTCTTGAGACTGCTATGTTGTTTGCGTATATTTTTCGTCGCATTCGTGAGTCATGGTGAGTGTCTCAATAAATTAAAGATGTACGTATAAACGTTAAACATTAAGTCTCCCGGATGAAGATGCCACAAGCTCCTTTAGTGTGATACACGCAAGTACGCGAGTTACTCAGCGGGGCCCGTGGAAGCCACACACGGGCGATAGCTAGTGCTCACTTGTAGCGCACGATACCAGAAAGCAGTAGTAGCTTCTCGAAACCTTGCTGAAGAGGTAAAAAAACCCTCGCTTTATAAAAGAACCTATTTATGGCATTATGGCCAACATTTCCGATGAGGCAACGTCGATACGTATGTTTTAGGCAGCACTGCAGTTGCTTTTCTCTAACGAAACCATCTCCGCGTATACCCTTCCCGTACGGTCGAGGTCTCCATGTGCGCTTTGAAATTCAATGGTCTGCCGGCGTTTCCCCGGGCGCCGCGCCACCGCTGCTTGTTTACTAATGGTTGAATACCATCTCCACGGTCATCGGAATGCATTCAACGCTACAAGGCTAAGGCAACGAGGCGAGAACTTGATGCTTTATGACAAAATTATTCAGGTGTACTTTTGTCAGCACCGCTCTTCAGCGGTGTTAAAATATGAAAGTGTAAATGTGCTGCTCGCGGACATATCCATATATCTATAGAAAGAGCCTCACAATGTTTTCTATTTGATTTCGGGAAAAGCGAAGTCTATAGGTGGAACTCCGGGTGTTCTTTGGCGGCAAATATTGATGCACTATTACTAAAATTTAATAAGCCGTTTAGACACAAAAACATTTGGGGAGATAATTCACTAAGTGCCTAGATTAATCCCTTTCGGGGACCCCATTAGACACAGCGATTCGGTCCACCTACTAACTTCTTTCGCGGAATCATTTACCGACACAGACAGAACAAACAACTGGCAAAAACTCCTCTACAGACTCATTTCGAAAGAGACAGGCGGGGCCGCGAAAGAAAGGACGCGGCTCGTCTCTCTTGCGCGCTTGCGTCACCAGCTAAGTCAGTGATGCGTGGGCCAGCTGCACCACGGTTTTGATGAAAGTTTGGTGTCGTGCCTTGGCAATAAAAGCAGCTAAAGGGAATTTTGCTGGTGCAGCTCCCACAAACGCTGCATGCACTCAGCTAGAAAACTGCAGCTCGTGTGTTTATGCATCTGAGTACGGGAAGAGAAAAAAATTAGTGCACTTCCACTCTGGAAAGAAGGAAGACCTGCGAAGCAGGAAGCAGTACACGAAGTTCACGAAACAAAACAGGTTTGTTTGTAACTTGCGACCGAGCAATTAGCAGGTAGCCCAAAATATGTAAGAAGGACTCTAGATTCATTCTAGTTGACAAACGTGTATCTGTCTGTTTGCCTTCCGCGCCGTAGGCACCTTACTGACGGCGGCACACACCAACGCAATCCGCTCGACCACTGGGAACACCGGAAAGTATACATTCGGGTGGTGGAAGTACATGTTTCAACCTCCCACAAGCACAACGTGCATGTCATCAGTAAGGGCATAACCT
Source organism: Haemaphysalis longicornis (assembly GCF_048455015.1). Lineage (NCBI taxonomy): Eukaryota > Metazoa > Arthropoda > Arachnida > Ixodida > Ixodidae > Haemaphysalis > Haemaphysalis longicornis. The sequence goes on from NW_027526445.1 coordinate 139,339,143, forward strand.
ATCACTGTGCGTGCATGCCCTTCCGCCCTTCCCTCCATTCCCAACTCGTACCTGATAAACCGCCACCCAGTTATGCGCGCGTGCTTAGAAGTAAAAGGCACAGCCGAAATTGTTGCTCTGAAAGCCCTTCAAGCTGAACAAGAAATATTAGCTCCCGTCGACGTTGCTGTTCATCCGGGAGAGATCCACAGCTACTCGGTGACCTGGAAGCTGCGGTGTAAACAGTGGCGACAGCAGCTGTTTCGCATACCTTCACTCTTGTGTTCCGGCAGACGGTCCTTCGACTCCTGCTGTTCTTCCTCCGAGCGAACAATACACGTCTGTCCATAGGAAGCTAAAACTGGAAGGACTCGAGCTTTATTCTAGTGGACAAGCATGTGGCTGTCTTTTTTCATCCCCTGTCGTAGGCATCTCACTGTCTGTGTAACACCCCAACCCCAACCTAAACCGTTCCACATTTGATGATAGCTGGCAGGTCGCATTGAGCCGCGAGATTTCAACGTTTAAATTTCCCGCCAGCACAACGCGCGTGTCATTGGTAATGGCATATAGACTGCCAGCCCCCCTGCTTCCACACCCAACCAATGCACGCATAAACGGCAACCGGTGATGGGCGCGTGCTTAGGCATGAAATGCACACACGAAAATGTCGCGCAGAAAGCATTTCGTACCAAAAAAATTGCCCCCACCTCCCCGAAGGAAATCGTGAGGACGTGCGAATGCATTTCTTGCGCCGAGAGTACACGGCGTAGTAATTCTGACATCGCCTTGAGAGGCGCCCAGCCAGCGAACGGTCTAAACTGGAGCAGAGCGAGCAGGAGACTGTAGCGAGAGAGCGCGCGCGAGCCGACCCACGGAGGTCTGGCGGTTTATCGCTGCATATATAGGGGGGTACGCCGCGCCGAGCGCGCCGAGCCAGGTGGCTGAGAGAGGAGGCGAGCGCAAGGGGAGAGGGACAGCGGCGCACGGCAGCTGCAGCCGAGCGAGGGGAGAGGAGGTGCGGGTGCGTGACGTCACGGCGCGGGGAGGGAGAGTGACACACAGCGGCGCACGGCAGCTGCCGGGGAGAGGAGGTGGAGTATGTGACGTCACGGCGCGGGGAAGGGAGAGGGACGCGCGCGGCGCACGCCGTCGCGCCGCGAGGAGCTGTGAGGGGCGTGTCGTCACATGGTGAGTGACGTCACTGCGCCGTTGCTACCGACGCTCCAATCCGCTCCACGCCGTTGCTAGGGGATAGGAGGACTGCGGACGGACGGCGCCGGCGGTGGAAGGTTTGGGGTCGCTTATAAAGTGCATTGCACTTAAAAAACAGTCACTCGCTCATGTCGGCATTCAAAGCGGGCAAGTTCCTTTGGTAACGCCTGATAAGGGCGCTACCACCGTTACCAGCCGATTGCGCAGCTTGTGTGTGAAAGAGGCATTTGTAGTGGCGAGAATGATAACAGTTGTGAAAACGGTGTCAGTGGTGTCGAGGAGAAGCACCGCAGCAGCGCCGAGTACATCGGCTTCACCAGAATGAAAACTGGGGGGGGGGGGGGACGGGGAGAGGGGTTAGACATATACTGCTTCGGAGCGAAAACTGTTCATCTTACTGGGGGTAGGATGGAAACAGTCATTGGCTGGCTAAAACCATCGACGAATCGTCCGTCTGCAGGTCAGATATCGAATTTTTATTTTGTGAATAAAAAAACAACCGCTCTTCTTAAATAAAAAATGGTTAAAAATCGGAGCTTTCTCTATGCAAGACAAGTCAAATCAAAGTCCATGATTCACCCTCCCAAACTCCACAGACCAAAGCCAAAGTCCACTTCAACTCAGCCAAATTCCGAAGACAAATCCTGCGCTATGAACCCCGAAGAAAAATTCTGAGCACCCAAAATCTAATGTTACCGCAATCGGATAGACTCCGATTACACCACGCTAGGGACCCAGGTTTGATTTAGACCACGGGAACTGTTTCTTTTCTGGAGGCGCCCACTGCCCACACCTGCTGATCGGCTGCTTGCCTAATTACGACATTCCCTCAGACATCATGGCATATCATTTTCGGCCTCTCTACTCTGGTGCGCCGAGTCTTGAGGGACGCCAGGAACTAATGGCACACAAACTTAAACAGTTCCGAGGTCATAAGCCAGGAGGTCCAATTTGCGTACGACATCAGTGTTTGATGCCGCGGTAATTATGATTGCGAATTGTAGCGACGTACAAAGTAGTGAATTGTAGCGACGTACAAACCATCGCCCGTTTATCGTTGTACGCATGTTGCAAATATCTGGCTTTATTGTGTTCTCATTCTCCCTGCAAATCGGAAATGGCATTGCATATTGCGGAGTGTGAACGGGCGGACATAATAAAACACCCTCATTCAGTACTTTGCGAGAAAATAACAAGGCCAGAAGACCTACAATCCTTACACCCAGCAAGAAAATATTTTCCTGCGAGACCAAAATAGCAGCATTTTTTTTATTTTAGTAGGCAAAATTAAGAGTTTTATACACCCATATACCACAAACATTTAGGGCAACGTTGAGCAAACCCTACAGGGGGCACTAAACATGTAAGGTCCCGGATACCACGTGCACATGAAGTAGATGCGGGAAGGCGAAACTAAAACTAGTAAATTCCAAAATACTCCTTAAGACCAATGTTACAGTAGCTACGTTTTAGAAATTTTCAGACGTCCACCATGAAAATTTTGGTGCTTCATTGTTGGGACTTTACGTCACGTCACACGGCCCAAATTCACGTGTGTGCAATTTCTTCTTATGAATTGGCCAACCATGTACTTTTCTCAAAGCTACCTACAGATACAACACTGTTTATTGTGTGATTGAGTTGGGGTCAGGTTTCAGAGTCACATCTGGAGAAACACAAATAGTTAGCTATCCGCTTTTTGAACAACGCCGGTTGTGTAGTCGTCATTTGCGTGTTGAATTTCGAAGTACCTGCCGTGATGTCGCAAAGTATAAAAACCGACGCGTCATACACCGTTGACAGAACTTGGCCATAACTCGCTAACGTATTTTTTTTATTCATTTACCCTAAAGCCCTTACGGGCGTTACATAGGGGTCGCAGTGAAAAAGAAAACACACTGTAACATTAAAAACAGCAACAACCATAGAAATGCGAATACAAACACATTCATGTCAAAATGCATAGTTGCAAAAAAAGGGTACACAAAAAGGCGCACAACAGTTACCCAATTTCAAAAATGCGAGGGTTAAAAAATGACCCAGGTTCAAAATGACACAAACGGCGAACATTGAACCAATCTAAGAGGTTCAAAAATGACACAAACACTGACAAATGATTTATACATTGAGGAATAACTGTAACTCTTTGATAAATGAGTCGTGGTTAACGAGGGTAACGATGTTACCTGGGAGCTGATTCCAGTGACGAATAGCAAGTAAGAGTGGCAAAGAAGAAAAATAGGTTGGTACGCGTAAATAGTGGTTGAACTTTGAATGCATGATCTAAACGGGGGGAAATGCGACCAGCGGGTGTTACGTGCGAGGCAGCGAAAGAATACTGGCTGTGGTATAGCCTATAAAAAACCGATAAAAGACTATGAAGCCGGCGTTGTTGTAGAGGTGGTAAGTTCAGGGATTGTTCCATTTCTGTTATACTTGTTGTTCGTGAGTAGTTCCTGAGAATGAATCGGGCAGCTTTATTTTGGAGTGCCTCAAGTTTATTTATGAGATACGTCTGATGGGGGTTCCAGATTAGCGCTGCATATTCAATCAAACAACAGTTTGGTAGGCCAGAAGCTTTATGGATGTGTTAGCTGAATGCTGATTGCGCCTAATGAATCCGAGTGATTCAGAAGCTTTGCTGGTTATTTTATCGATATGGGGATTCTAGGTTAGATCAGACGTTATGTGAACCCCTAAGTATTCTACCAGGGTTACGGTTTGTACAGGCATACTATTGAGAAAATAGTGACGGGGCTCAGACGCGCTAGGCTTGGTAAATGGTATGGCGTTAGTTTTGGGCACATTTACTTCGATCTGCCAATTCCTACACCATTTCGTCCGTTGAATAAGGTCTGCTTGTAAGGATAAGAAATCTTGGCGGTTTTTAATTTGCTTATCATTGACGCAGTCAGCCGCAGATAATCGGATAGTGGAACAGATAATACTGGTAAAGTCATTGATATTTATTCAAAAAAGATAGGACCCAAGACTGAGCCAAGTGGAACACCGGAAGTTACTTGAGCTGGAAAGGAGGAATGGCCAATAATGATTACTGACTGAAACCAATGGGTTAGGAAGTTCTTAATCCACCTGTTAACCTTAGTGTTGACATTAAAACCAGAACGTTTTTCCATTAGGCGGATCTGAGGGACCTTGTCGAAGCCCTTGGCGAAATCTATGAATATAGCATATATTAGTGAGGACGAATGTAGTGCATTATGGAGATGAGTCATTAATACGAAAAACTGAGTTTCACAAGAACGGCCTCTCAAAAAACTATGTGGATTAAAAAAAAGTTGTGTTTTGTAAGGTAGCTCATTACGGCAGATCATGATATGTGCTCTAGAAGTTTGAAAACTATGCTGGTTAATGAAATCGGTCTGTAATTAAGAGGCACAGATGGGTCACCTGACTTGAAGATGGGGATAACACGGGCAATTCTCCAAGCAAACGGTACGCATCCTGTGTCTATCGATTGCTGAAATAAAGCAGCTAAGATAGGGGACATGACCACTTTAGTCATTTTTAGTAGTTTAGTGCATATTTCATCGGGGTCTGGTGCATAGCTGGTTGGGAGTCTATCAATGACTGCAGCAATACCCTCTTGAGGGATAAGCAAGTCTTCCATTGCTGAATCTCACGACTGTATATTAGGAGTGGCTGGTAATGGGCTTTCAGTCGTGAATCCAGAACAAAAAGCAGAATTGTATTCCTCGCCAGCCTCTGATGAAGAAAGTTTTGTACCATTTTTAGACAATGATATGAACGATGATGATGAGTACTCTGAATTTATCGCTTTCCAAAATTTTCTCCTGTTGGTCTGCAGTAGGTTTGTTGTATCGTTGTTCCAAATTTTTTCCTTGGCTGCCTCGATTTCTGCTTTGCACAGTGTAGAGTGTTCTTTGTAGTCGAGAGTTCTACGGAATGCCGTCTGGTCAGGTAAAGGCATTTGTATAAAAAGCACGACACTGACCAATGTTGTAACAAAATTGACGTTTCGATTTGTTACAACATTGGTTAGTGCCCTGCTTTTTATACAATGTTCTTTGTAGCACTTCCAGTCATCGGCTGAATTACATCATCTGGCCTTGGAATAAAGTCGCTTTTTCTTATCGATGCAGCGTTTGACGCCATCATAAACCAAGCGTTTTGCGTCGATGACGTGATACTGATTCTTGGAATGTATTTTTCTTTCAGCTCCAGAAGCTTATCGCGAACAATTTTCCAGTTTTTATTTGCATTTTTGAGAGCGAAGAAAGTGAAGAACTGAGCGGAAAATGATAACAATTCGGTTCCTATCATGCCGCGGCCCGCGGGGCTGTAATCAAGAATTGTTTTCTTTTTTTTTTCTCGATTTTGGAGCATTGCAATGTTACCTCACAATGTACTAAGTTGTGATCGCTGATATTATCTAAAACATGTACGAGCATATTGTTTGGTTCTGTGGTCAGCACAAGATATAAAATTGCGTCGACACGTGTAGGCAATCTGACCATTTGACTGAAATTATTGAAAGATAACACTTCAAGAAATTCTTGACAATCAAGCCTTTTTGTGCTGCCATGTGGTATGCCTGACCGCCAATCAATGCCTGGGTAATTGAAGTTTCCAGAAAAGAATTATTGGGCCTTTTGGGTACTTGTTTTGTATAAAGCAGATCGATTCGTTTAGGTGCTCAATAAATTCGGGGGAAGAATCTGGCGGATGGTAGCAGACCCCGACAGCACAACTTACAGAGGCAGATACGCGTACTATCACCCATAGGATCTCTATACATGAAATTGTGTTGACTAAATGGGCTTGCAAATACTTTATAACGGCCACAATAACACCACCACCGCGAGACACTGTTCTTTCTTTCCTAAATATAGAAGTGTTTAGCCAATGAAAACTCGCAATCACTGACATCCGAGGAAAGCCACGTTTCAGTTCCAAGCACAATATCCGCAGAACATGATCCAGTGAATGGGCATATGAGATTCAGTTTATTAAATAGGCTGCGAAAATTTGCCAGGAGGATTGACAGCTTTGAAGATGAACAATTTTTTAGTCACTTTTCTTTAGCAGCCGTGGTGCTTGACTCCTCCAAGAGTGTCTCACTCTGTTCCATAGCACTCTGTTCGTTAGTGAAAGAAAATGACCACTTGCTTCTACTTTCATGACAGGAAATAGTGAAAGCTCATACACTGGAGCATACATAGCACACTGCACGTTGACGCACATTTCATCGTTTTGCTAGAAATAACCCCGACGAAGACGGATGGACGTAAGCTAATATAAACTAATACAATAGGATACACTAAATGCATGAATGGTGAGTCCCTGGTACACTACAAACGGGAGCTCTACCTCTTTGTAGTATTTAAATAGCCTTATCTATGTTGTGGTCGACTACTTATGCATTTGGGTTAGGAAGTTTTTTTACAGCGTTGTGATATCAAAATCACGTGGTAGCTATAAGTATTTTCGGATACCTGTGTCTATTAAAAGCACGAAACGACAAAAACAGAACGTTAAGCCCGAAAAAGTTTAAAGCACCAACCAGTTTACCTTACCTTTAAAGAAAATGATGATTAGTGCTGTACAAAAGATGGGTATACGAACTTCCATTGCCTCGCTGCCTTGGAGCCCTTTCAAGAGCGGTATTTCAGCCGCCTATTTTAACAGGGTTGTTGTTGGGGCCACTTTCTTTTTTTTATACATAGCCAGTTTGAAACTGACAAACTGGAACAATATCACCCATGAACATAACACTGTTGTCACGGCGACCATTTTGATGCTGAAAGATGAACAAAAAGTGGCCAGTGCTTTTATTTTGTATTCTTATTGTTGTTGTTTTTGCGTTTTGGCAGTGCGGTGCAAGAATGCCTCCGAGACAATGCAAAGCGAGGTGAGTGGCCTCCTGACTGGCCCTGGATACGCCTGAGCTGCAGGAGACACTGTTGCGATGCCAAATTATAGGAATGCCTTGATGCCTTAAAAGAGAAAGATTTGGGATGGCGAGCGTACTGATTTTGCACACTTCCAGCTCTAAAAACGCCATTTAAGTCAGCTATTTCGAGCTTTATGTACTTATGGCAGCCCACATAGGTTTAGGCAAGAGTGATCGCACTGAGAATTAAGGACGCAAAATGAGCGAAGAAACTGCAGAGGGAACATGTTGTTGGTCCTATAACATATTAAACCTCACAACGAGCACCTACTGTTGCAGCACGCTTGAATGCGGGGACGTTCCTGCTGCTTTTTGCGATGATTATCACTGCAGGATAGCCATTTCACGATATAATAATTAAATGCCCCAGCATGTGCATGCCACAATCATAAGAGGTTGGCTCAAAACAACCCTTGTTTAACATAGCGCATGCATGCTCAATAATTGGCTTGGAAATTTTAAATGATAGTGATGAAGCTTCTGGTAACTTACTTGAATACCAACTGTGGCAGTTTAAATTAAGCACAAACGCATCCTTTACGTCAGAGGTTTTGTGTTGGAGCACTAGATTTGTTGAACTGAAGCACTTGTTGGGAACGTTTTGCAACCGAACAGTTCTGCGCTGCAACTTAGCGATGTGTTTGTACAAAGCAGTGTACCTTACCACGGCTCCGCTATCGGTGGCCGCCAGCAGCCGATTGCGGAGGCCATGCCTCTACCCTCCGAGGGTTCTTTCCCGACCGTTGCCGTCAACAGAAAACTCCTAGAACAAAGGCACCGCCAGGAATCGAACCTGGACCCGAATAGACTGACGGAGCCCAAGTCTTTCCTCTTACCGAGTGAGCCATGCCCACACGAAGAGACAGGGAGACAGACGGTGTACTCAGGAGCCCAGCGGTGGGTCTACAACCTGCGCTCATTTAGAGCCCTCGTTTCATGTTCACGATATAGATACAAAGGATCGGCAGGAATAATGCAAGACCGCTGCCAACAGACCACGAACGTAGTTCAAGCCTGTGCAAAATATTGCGGACTAATCTTCGCCCCCCCCCCCCTCCTCCCAAGAAAAAAAAATCGAGCTTTTACTCGTGCAAAAGAGGCGACACGACACAGCCCTGGGCATAAAAATATCACTGTACGGACATGGTATCATTCCTTCTTCCGCAATTGAGATATTGGGCATCACCTAACAAGAAAATTGCAAAAACAACCCGCTAATCCAAAAGCTAGAAGCAAGCACAGCGCAAATAATTAGGATGCTCTGGAAGATTGCGAATCAGAACTACGGCATGAAAGAGTAAGACATGCTACGCTTGGTCGAAGCGTTCATTGTTCCTCGAATCACCTATACATACCCCTACAGTATCTTTGAGGTGCGAGAAAAGCAAAAGATCAACCCAAAATTCCCCAAAGCGTACTAACAAGCCCTAGCTTTGCCGAGAAGTACATCAACAACTCGACTGCAAGCACTTAGACTGCATAACACTCTAGAAGAACTGACTTAACCCCACCTAACCACGCAGAGAACACGGCTAGCCATTGCCCCCCTGGACGCCACATACTCCAACGCCTAAGCTACGCACTTCCACAAACCATCGAAACGATGTCGGACATTCCACTGGGCATTCGGTGAATGCTGTGGGACCCCCACTTCCACGGAACATGAGTACTCAGCACCATGAAGGTAGAAGACGAGCCAGAGCGCCAGCCCCCCCAAAACTACACGGATAATCTACTAACACGGTGTACACGGATGCAGCGGACTACGCCCGCACGAACACCTAAACTGCAGTTATCGCAGCCCCCACTGCCCTCATCGCTAGCATAAGTGTAAAGCACTGCATAACCTCCAAGCGGAAGAGACAGCGATCGCAATAGCCATTGCGCAGACTCAAGCCAGTACCATCATCGCTTACTCCCAAGCAGCTTATCGTACGTGAATGGTGGGAAGATTTTCCAAAAAAGCAATGCAGGTTTTAGCCCAGAATTCACCGAAAATACACCTATCAATAATTTAGGCGCCTTCCCATTTGTTTCTCTGCGGCAATCAAGCCGTCCTTGCATTCGCGCGAAGTTTCTAAATCCGGGCAACACCGTTGGAGGATGACGACAGGGCAAATCACTCTCTCACTACATTCAGCAACACAACGCAACACTACAAGCTATCTCGATGTACTTAACCGCCAGGAGCTGACTCACTGTGCAAAGAACAAGAAGTGACCTCTCGCGGTGTGCAAACAAACACGTCCCCACACCGCACGAGACTACATGCCATTCACCCCACACCCTGTACCTTCTGTGTTATTCATATGGTCAGGGAGTGCCAGAATAACCCAGACTTGAAACCGATTTCCAGTCCCTACGAGCAGTTGGAGAGTGCACTGGCCAGCTCTGACCCGACTAGGCAGTTATGGCGTACAGAAAAGGTGAAGACGCCGGGTAGAACCAAAGGAGTCCCGGACTAAGGACCTTGCCGACCTACCAGTTCTTCAGTCGAATAACGTTGGTCTTCCCCCTCAACCTCCTCGTATGAAGTGGGAGACGCATAATCCATGATAACAGCGTTTAGGTAGTTTGGATTATCAGCGACCTGAAGAGCATTTGGAGAGGGGGAGGGTGGATGAGGGCGCTCCTTGGCGGAGACGCATGAAACAAGATTGAGGGTGAGGCAGGTAGAGAGATGACGCCATAGCCTCGCGTTCCGCCCTCCTCCTACAACTTCCCCAGGCGCTCCTCTACGCTTTCTTTGGGCCGCCATTGCTGCCTTCGGGCCGCAGCAATGACGGGTGCCGTTGTGGGTGCCGTTGTGGGTGGGTGCAGTTTACAGCTTTGCAGTCAACCACCTTTACAGCATGAATTGGAGCCAAAATTTTTACTGCAAAGACGTATATGTCTAAGCCCCCCAGTTTTCATTCCGGGGTCACCGATTTACACGGCACCGCTCCGAGGCTCCTCCTCACCACCGCGGACACCTCTTTCACAACTATTTTCCCCCTCGCCTCCACCAGTGCCCCTTCGGCAAGTTGCGCAGTCGGCAGCTAACAGCGGTATGCGGTTATCAGATGAATGAAGAACGGATTGGCGTAAAAAATGCACTGACGGTTACTGCACTCCCGAATATGAACTTTGTGCGCAGCGCCAGCTGTAGTCTTCTCGGTCACGGCGCATTTCTGCTGCGTCTCAGGAAGTGTTCGCGTGATCAGCGAACGTACGGAGGCGTGCGCTACTCTGCTGCTACGTCGCCGTGTGCTGCCGCCGCCGGCCAGCATGTTGCAAATAGTCTTTGAACCTCCGCGCAAATGCCACGCGGTTCGGATTAGCCCCGTACAAGGGAGCCGCGAGCATGTTGTTGCATATCGTGTTTTAACATCACGCGCACACGTCACGTAGTTTGAATTAGCGAAGAAAGGAACAGCGTCTGGGGCAAGTGTCAGGGGGAGGGCGCTCCTTGGTGGCGACACATGAACCATGTGTGAGGGAAAGGCAGTGAGAGAGATGACGCCGTAGCCGCACGTTTCGTACTCGTCTTCACCCTTCGGTAGACGCTCCTCTGCGTTTTGTTTCTTTCGTCGATGCTGCGATCGCTCACTTGGTTACGCGGACATAACCAGACGCCGCTCCTACGAAGCCAAGCTGACGGCTGCCATAGAGCTGCATCCTAAAACGACCGAAACCCGGCGTCGCGGTGTCTGTCACTTCTAAGCACACGCACATGACCTGTTGCCGGTTTATTCATGCGGAGGTTTGTAGTGAAGAATTGTGGGAGGGAGGAGAGGAAGCGTGCACGCACAGCTATTGGTTTCATGCCCGTACTAATGGATGGCATGTACGTTGTGCTCGTACGAGATTTATACGAGGGCGTTAAAGGTCCAAGTGGAACCTTTTCAGATTCCTTAGTGGTAGAGCGGATTGGGTTTGTGTGTAATTCTATGTTCACATTAGCGACGCTAAACCCGTATCGTGATCTATAGACGTAAAAAATGCCATGTCACGCAGTTCGGTTGGCTGAGACGTGAAATGACATCATCCTTTAAAGTCATTACAACAGTTGCGGCAACAGTCTGAACCCGGCCTTACAAAAGCAGTAAGATGCTTATGACGCGGGAGGGACGCAGGCAGTTCCCTGTTTATCTGCAAAACAAAGCTTGTATCCTTCAGAGGTTCATTCAGCTAATTGGCTAGGAAGTTTGCTTTATCGCGATTCCCGATAAACGTGTTTTGTTTCATGCACTCCGTGCACTGCGTCCGGCTTTGCGGGTCATCCTTCTTCACAGAGTGGAAGGGCACTAATTTTTTTATATCGGTCTTGTTACAAACCTTTGATGCAGCTAGTCTTGGTAAATTCTGTTACAGTGACTCAAATTGAAAATATGTCTGTCCTATTTGGTCAACTCGGTCATGGAGCCTTGGAAAGTCTACTGCATGGCCTCGAAGGTGCTAAAATTGAGACAGCCTGAAAAAAAAAAGGTTTTCGTGGAAGCGAACGGGCGAGTTTTGAAATGCGTGTTAGAAATAGACAAAGAAGTATCTTTCAAAACTTGCGCTCGTAATTTCTTAATATAGGGCGCTCTTTACTGGTGTGTGTACACAGCCATCAGCCATTCCTTGTCAACGATTTGATTATTTTGTTTCCAGCGCCTACATGCCCGCCGCTCTATTTTCCAGCGGTAACTGCCGAGCGTCCTCTTCATCCTAGCAGGCTATTTCGTTGGTGAAAAGTTGATACTTATTGAACAAGTATCCACCAAATATTTCTAATCCTTATTGACCAATACCTCTGAATGGGCTAACAAACACTTGGAGGGGCCCCGGAACAGCAAATACCATCATGTGAACCAGAACGTGCTGCTTTCCTTGCAATTTCAGAGCACTAATGAGACTGAAAGCGTGCTCATACCAATATTCTTGGTGGCTAATTCCTCACTTAACCGGAGCAGTCGCAGGGGGGGGGGGGGGGGGGGTATCGCGAATGACGATGTCATAACAGTGAAAGAACTTCCACTTTATAACCCTCACACTATGTTCGCAACCTAGCATCATAAACTCGTGGCCCGCCACGCAAGCCAGCATGTTGAGAAACACGTAACGGTGCAGCGAAGTCAAACCGCAAAGCATGTGTATGCCTAAAGCGGCCTCCACAGTCTTCATGTAAGAAGGCCTCGTTGGAGTCGTGAAGCGAACAAGGTGTTTTGGAGGAAGAGGGGATAATGAGACGTACGATTCACTTTGTATTACATAAATTCAGAACTACCGGAAATTTTGAAATTGTAGGAAATATGAAAAGTTTAAAGCAACAGCTTGGAAAATTTGAATGAGCATTTTCGCTTTGAAGTGTTTTCACATGGTTAATACGTAAAGGCAGCCAACCGTTGTTGAACTTCAATCGGCAACTTAAAATTCACACTGAAGTCAAGTGCTTGGTTAGGTTGGCAGACACAAAAGTTGCCAAAAAAGCAGGACACATTCCACTACCAACTTGTTAGGGACTTGTGCTGCATGATTTACAACCCCAGAAAAGGAAGGTGTAAACCAACCTAAATACTAGATTCCACTGCCGTTTTAAAAACGACGCCATAACCTATACAAAAAAATGGAAAGAAGGAAACTTTACTCAACGCATTATTCGCACTCTGACTTGAAGTAAAGTGTTCCAGATGTTGCCATTTTCAGAAATAAATGACTGTGAGTCAGAGCTAGAATGTCAGAATACTTCAAGTCAGATACCTTACAATACAAGGAATGTCACCTCTACCGCTCATATGCATGTCAATAGTAGAACATGACCAAAATGAATGGCCATCGGGCGTTTGGAACGGACTGGCAGAAGGTTATGCTCGGAGCTAAATTACACATTGCGTAACATTAGGAATAATATTATATTTAAGACTTCGTAATTAGCTAGAGTTTAAATGAATTGCGAAGGTTATACTATGAATAACATAGAATAGCCTCACCATAATTCAAATTCACATAAAATTGAACTTCCGGTTAACTCACACCAATTTCAAAATTTTCTCTGGGCCGCTATGTTTTCAATGTATTTCAAAGCCGCCTAATTCGAACTGCTCAACTACGTAGATTCACTTAAATAGTACTTCTGGCCTGTCCTGTCGGAAAGCATTTCCTGCTCTGTAGCGTCTAGCTCCACATTTGCCTTCTTATGACACTAATAGTGACAAATAAAGACGAACCTGCATACACGTGACAAAGCGGAATCTTTGACATCGAAGGCTTTGTTTTGAATCCGCACGCAAAGAAAAACCAGTCATCCATTAATGATTTTTTTTAAATTGTAGAGGTATCGCACAATCTAAAAATAATTGCTAAGCCTGCCGAAGTTAGTGTTGTTTTTCTGCTCCTGATAAACCTTCCAGACTTTGCAGACACATTAATTGTGATGCCCCTAGTTCTCCCGTTTGTAGAAGAAGCACCAACCACTATTTATTTTATGTGCCGCAAACGTACCTTCAAGCATTTATTTATTCTGTCTTAGAGCATACCTTGGTCAAACTGGTAGATTTATGATCATAGGCTAAAGGAGCACCGTTACAACGTGGAAGAGTTCAAAAGTGCTCATCAAGGAATGCACTGTAGAAATTGCGTTTGCTGCGATCCTACCTTCAATGGTATCGCAATATTGTACAAAAATATGCATAAACTGACAAGGCGAATAATTGAGGCTCGTAAAATAGCAAAGAAAGAAGAAAAGTGTGTAAGTGTCCCTTCATTCGCGCTACCAGCAACAGAAATCACCTATCTAGACAGCGTGTAAGCTCATAACGGTAGGGATATCGTGGAAAAATTGTTATTTTGTTTTCCCGTGTTATGTCTCGGTTTTCTTTGTTGCCTTGATTTCTCCTGTGTTTAGGGTTGTCTCAGACGACACTGGCCGACTGACAGAGCAACAGTGTCTTGCATGACCATATTTGTCGAACGAGCACTGTTTCAGAAAACGATTATTTTCTCCCAGAACAAAAACAAGCCAGGTTTAAATACAGTCAAAAACAAAGCAAAGGCAGAAAACGGCTTGTCACGGCATGGTGGCACCATCTAGGTTCAGTCACGTAAAGAAAGGCGGGAACGCCACCCTAGGGTACATCGAGGGCAACACCGCCCTACTGGGTGGAGACACCCTTTGAACGGTCCCCTGCCGCCGCAATTGGGTCAACGTGCTCAACGCGTTGTTCTTTTCGTTTCCCACGAGACCTAGCAACGCAAATCAGATAAAATGATTAAAACTTCAGCAGTAAACCGCGTTGCGGCGATAATTTTGGCGCGGTTTTGACACGATGACTTCCTTTGGCGGCGAGCGAGCGACCCAAAATGGCGGTGCCAGCGTATACGTGTCTCTACTGTGTATGGCGGACGCGTGAATCAAGGCATTCTAGGCGGCAGAGCGGTCGGTTCCGCTGATGTCATTGCAGACCACCAAAACAAACGATTAAGCGGGAAGATCAAAATTTTAACTGAAATTGATTAGTTTATCAGTGAATAAAGCATCGTTTATATCCGGACAAGCGGTGGGGGTACTATAAGACACAAAATCTTTTGAATAAAACAAACTTGCATTTTTTCTTGAGGGCTCCTTTAACGTGCGCCGAAATCTCTTACATACGGGCGTTTTTGCTTTTCCCCTCCATCTGAAAAGTGGCCGCCGCGGCCGGGAATCGAACGCGCGTCCTAGTGCTCAGCAGCGAAACGCCTTAGGCAACCCCTTGCTTCTCCGGAGCTCGTCTTTTTTTTTTTTTTTGCAAAACTTATACCTTAGGTTAGAAACACAACAAAAGAGAATGCCTCACCAAAGGCGCCAAGTTCTAACGCTAAAGTGTTCTAGCCGGAGTAAATGGCCATATTTCAAGTGTACTGTCAAGTGCACGGCAATTCTGTGCGGTAAAGTGTAAGGTGCCGGAGTACACAAACCTCACCGACGTCATATACGTCACGGAAGTTATATCACAAGGAAAACTTCCATTGGCGCGGCAGCGCTAGGATTCGAGCGCACGATTAGTACGGCCGCAATGGGAGGAGTGAAGCGCTCTACTAGCTGAGCCATGATGTCATGTCTGGGTAGCTGTACGAACGCGCCTTATATCCATCCATCTAACTTTTCCATTGAGATGGTGCTGCCGTCTAGGAGATCTGAAGCGAAGTAGTGCATCTTGACGCTAATGAGCGCCGATATTTGGCGCCTCGACAGGGCAGCGAGCGGAATCCGCTGTATTTATCCGCCCGCCGCCTATGTGAAACGCCGTCGCCGCGTTCTGCAAACTGCGCTCCTTTCATGCTCCTTTCGATGCTGCGGATCGTGACTTCACCAAACGATTCTCTGACAGCCCGTTCAGTTTCTTACGCACGGTTTTGCGAGCGCCTGGGGTTTCACTTGTATTTACGCGATGCTCTGGAGCGTGAACTCCAGTGTCTAACGTTGATCCGTCTAACGGTGCCATAACGACGAAATATAAATAGCGACGTGCAAGTCCATGTCGATGCACAAAAAACATTCAAACGCTCCTGTTGGGATCGCGTCGGGAAAACTTCGGAAGTAAGGAGGTTACGAAGGCGCCCAGACAGGGCGGTAGCGCAGAACGCCGCGAAGAAGTAGCTTACGAAATGCTGGCGTAGAGACGACTGCTTCCCCTGCTAGAAATCTGGGAGCGTTGTTTGTTTCTACGAGATGGCTGTCTCCCTCGTTTGCCCCGCGCCCGACAACCCGTGTAGCGGTGGGCGCAGGCCGCCGCTCGCTTGCAGCATCTCGCTTCGTAGTACCTCAGTCCTTCAATGCTTTACTCTGGTAGTACGTTGGAATATAACGAATATAACAGCTCCTGTGATAGGCGCATTTTACTTTCGTGCTTTACCGATTCCTAAGAAAGAAGGACCAACCACAGTTTTTTGTTCTTATTTCAGTTCTGCTCAAATTTTTCGCCACATATTACAAGCGCAGCCTCAAACGTACACGCCACGGAACGCATGAGCCTGGTGTACGTACAAAAACAAATTGCGTGTATTTACAGCACCCAGCAGAAAAACTCAAGAGGTTATTAACACGATCGGCTTCGCTACCGGGGTGCGGTGGCATTAACCTTTATTGCTGCACTCTAAGAAATGTGGGGAGTAGTTGAAGAATCAAACAGCGTTCCTATTCCTGCCAGGGTCGTTTGACACCGTCCGCACCACGCGTGGCGTTAGATGGCGTGTTCACTCTACTAGGAAACCAGAATAAAACTGCTGGCGAACTCTCCCCGCTCTTGATGGAGCTAAGCGGCGGTTGTACCCCTTTCGCGGGAGAGAATAGAACAGCGTACCGACTCTGTCTCGCATCGATGGAGTTCGTATATCCTCCGCAAGAGAGAATAGAACAGTATATCGACTCTATCAACTTCAGCTGCACGCTTTCAGGTGTGCAAAAAGGCAGACACCTCTATGGCGGACGCGAACTCTTTGAAATCGTATGAAGAAGTAGTTACCTAAACAGCCACAGCACCGGGCCATGAAACAAAGCGTACTTACAATAAAGCGCAGCGTATTCAAAAGAGCGTGCGAGGTAGTGTTACACGTCCTCTAGGAATGGGTCATTTGTGTGTTCTAACGCAACGATGTCCGTCGGACTACTTGACCGTTGTACCTTTGCGCGGTCTTTTCATCGCGGCGGGGCTGGCGGACGGACGCGTCTCTCCGATGTCTCCGTCTCTTTTGTGGCATTGAAACCGCCGTAGTACTCCTGTACGTGTCTGTGAGGTGCGTTTTGGTGTCGGTGGCTGTGTTTGAAGTATACCTGACTGGTGGAATAACATCGTTTGGCTGCTGCGGCCGCCGCTGAAAACGTAAGTCACCATTTCAGTTTTTCTTGCGCAGTACGGGAGAGCTCGCGCTCGTTCCCGCCAAAACTTCAGCTTTATTTATAACAATTGGCGCTCGTGAGTGCTGCTTAGCCTTGTTGGTTCTTGCGAAGAATTAAGTGGTCACATACATGTGCTTTCATTTGCGTGACACCAGTTCTAGCTATCCTTTTTCCGGCTTTGTGTTTTTCGAACAAGCGGCCGTGCTCCCATCACAGGTTCACGACGTTCAGCATGCGTTGAAACAAGACTCGTGTGCAGTGTAAGAGTTGCGGATTTATTAAGCTGGCTTCTTTAGGCACTGGACACATGTACGATTGGTACACGCGATTCGCATGCGACTGATCGTTACGACTGTCGCCACGAGTAGCCGTACGCGTGAATTTGAGACACGTGGCCCGATGCGCGCATGCGATGTGTCGTCGGCGTCGCTCCGCCCACTGTTTTTGCTTTGTGGTCAACTACGACGATCGCTGAGCTGAATTTGTAGATTCCGCGCGTTTTTTCGCAAGAAATTGATAAAGCAAGCAATCTTGAAGCGTTTTCTGCCTTCGGGAATAGTCCGCGCTCACGCCGGCCGCGCCTGCCAGCTCGACACACTCAGCGGCTCGAACCGGCGCAGACCACGGTAGCAACCGCTTGTCGCTGCTCTCCCGAATCAATCTGTTCGCTAAGAAGTTCCACATGCGAAAAAGTAGGTGTTAATGTGGTGAAAAATTGTGCTAGGGATTGTTGTCAGGGCTTATTTTAAAAGCGGCGATCAGATATCTGCCGCCGTGCAAGCCTGCGCTGACCGGCCGTGGATGCCGCGGCGCGCGGTGCGCCGAGCGGTCGAGAGATGGCGATACCTGCGCGGAAGCATCTAAACAGGCTACGCAGATGTCTTGGTCACCGATCACTCAAACGGCTGTTATAGCCCAAATAAAGTTTCACATGCGAGAAAACGGATGATAGTGTGGTGAAAAGTTGTGTTACGGATTGTCATCCGCAGTTGCGCAGATAGCGGCGATCAAATGTCCGCCAGAATGCTAAGCCTAAGGTTCCCAACACCCGAGCCGACCGGAGCAACGCAAGCCTGTTGCGGGCGTTTGGGGCTCAGCGGACTCTCGATCGCAATGATGGCACGACTGCATCTGGCTTGCCAGTCGCACGTCGTGAGCCTCCTCGGACCAGCGAGCGACCCAAAACAGGCCCTAACGATCAATCGTAACGATCAGTCGCATGCGAATCGCGTACGTGTGTCCAGCGCTAGCTATAAATTAGGCTTTCGTTTCATTATCTTCTTGAGCAACGTAAATATATTGTCGAGCGACACTGCCGCCGGGCTTATCCGTCGGTTCCGTTCCCATCTGGCGCGTCTGACGAGGCAGAAGTGAGCGACGGCGACAGCAACACCGTAACCAGTTTATTACCCAATCAGTTAGGTTGGTAGCGTCGCTTTATTTGGTTACCCCTTAAAATATAACGCAATCAAAGGTCACAAGGTTTCAATTTAACCTCCAAGTTGGCATAGATGTCTTGCAAAAAAAAAAGAACGTGAACGTTTGTGCGTTCCGAACCCATTGTGTAGTGCGTTGCCTTGTAACCTCTGGTCCCGTGTTGTTAGAAAACAATACTTAACGCTAATAAAACGTTGACGGCAGGACATTTCATCGCGATTAATTGTTTATGTGGCTACAGTAGCCACAACAAAATTTCACGGAACCGCTGGCGTGTTGCTTTGTCTATTGGACCTTTTTCTTATTACCTTGCGCGACTGCAATAAGAGTGAAGCCCATTTTCGGTGAAATTCCGTACTGTTTTCTCAAGAAAGAGCCAAGTAACGGCTACCGTAAAACGTAGTATTGAAAAATGAATACTGCAGTACGTTTTGTTTCATAGCGAGTGTTGACAAGCTAGAACTTTAGGCTGAATATTTTCACGCGGACCTGTGGTAAAACTGGTGCTAGGTGCTGTATTTAGTAAGCAGCGTGCATTTAGCATTATAGTGAACTTTTTTTTACTTATTACAGGCGCTACGACGTAAAGGTGTTTCCCGTGGATGTTTCCAGGGCTATTCTACAATAGTGCTGTTCAACAACATATTGTGATCGCCTGGCGTTCGGAAGCAGAAAGAGAGCAAAGATGCCTGATGCGGCCGACAGCTGTAAGTAATAAATACTTCATCTTTGGTCACTTTGCCATAGTCATCTGGCAAATAAAAATGTGTCTTTTAGCCTTCATGGTGTCATTTGCATACACTTTTGCTTTCTAGCATCGACTGACCTTAGTTGTGTTTTATTATAAATGTCATTAGGGACATAACATAACTGCGTAACCAACTTTCTGCTTGATTAAAAATGTGTCGCTTCCACTGCAGTGCATTAATGCTGTAGCTTTTTCAAACTGCCAAACACTGCAGTATTTTTTAACAAACTTATTTGGTCACGAGTAAGATTCGATGTGCAGCTTCAAGATTGATTGGGATTAGGAATGCGGTTGTGCGGCATTTATTTTCTGCTTGCCTCTTGTTACTCTCCATGATTCGGTCTTGTTACTGTTCACTGATCCCATGATTAATTCCAATAATGAGAGGCTGACAGTTTTGCTGTAATATTGCTTGTCTTTAAGCCATCCTTTTTGATAACACCAAGTACTTGCAGGTTGGCCTGAGGTTGCAGGTTCTCTTGTTGGTCTGGCTACTTTTTATGAAAGTGGTTGGTTGGAAAAAAAGAGGAGGAGGACCTTGTTGATTTAAAATTTGAATAGGGGATCAGGACCCCGATGCTTTAAATTAATCCGTGCTCTCGTTCTTGTCAGATGGCTTTTCAGTTGCACTGCTGGTGAAAGAAAAGCCAGAGTCCTTGCTCTCAAAGCTGGTATGCATATTTTTCTTCTGTATGTTGAGTAAGTGAAATCCAGTGTAGTACTTGTGAATCAGGCTCACCAATCACCATCAGAGTAATTCAAATTTGCTAAAGGGAGCATTTTGCCTCATCAGTAGACAATTGTGAATGTCACATTGATGAATCGTTAGCGTAGTCACTAAATTGTTAGCTTTAAGTGTATAGACTACTAACTAGCGATTGGTTTTCCTGAGAATCGCTTTGTACAGTGGTTTGTCCACTGAGGAAGGAAGAGCAAAATACTGTTACTTGTGTTTCTTCTGGTACTTGCATTTGTGTGCTTTTTATGCAGGAGCCAGGAGAGACTTCCCTTTACCTGTTCTCGGGCCAAACTGCGCAGAAATCTGGAGCCGTGACCGTGCACTTCGAAGAGCTCCAGCTGACGGCTATCGACATAGTGGACGGGTTCGCTTTGCTTTTGGCGGTCTACTGGACCTTCAACATCCAGTATGCCCCAAAGACAAAGCGGACCTGTCTGCTTTTTGAGATGATGATCGGCCTACCACCGACAGAGCAGATGGTTTCGGTCATAAAAGCAGCAACTGCAATACAGGTGGAGCGACGTGTGTGAGAATGTCAAAATAAAGCATGAAATGCAGTGTGAAAACGATTTGTCTTATTTTTTTTTGGCTAAGCACAAACGACAGCTTTTTTTGTAAAGACGCCTTGCTATGTTTACTTGTGAAGTAATTTTACTGTATTTCAGTTTGTAAGCATGAAGTAAAGAGGGCTGACACTAATGCTGTTGTGGATGCTAAAGTGCAGTCTTCTTAAAGGTAACATCGTGCTGCCTCTGAATAGTAGAGTTCGGCAACTCGCAGGTAGTGCATAGATCCTGCTTCAAAGGAATACATTAGTTCTGACAAAGGGTAAGCTAGCCCTCCTTGAGGAGGCATTATGGGACTCTGGTTGAAAGAATGCAATGATTCTGAAAAGAGTACGCTAACCCTTCCTGGTGAAGTATTGCAAAATGCTGTTTGGTGGAATAAGGTAATTCTGAGGGGTGGCAGAGGTATAGCAAGATTCTGGTAAAGAATTGTATAACTCCCTGACTGGAGGAATTATTCGATCCGTGGTGAGGGAATTGCCGGACGCGGTTCCCGCAACTCCTGTGAGAATACCTCGATCCCTCTCCGCGAGAGGCCTGCGACTCCCTTGTGAAGGGTAAGGCTATTCTGCTAAAAAGGGAGTTGCCTGATGCTGGAAAAGGGAATCGTATATGGGACAAGGGTTTCTATTCTCTTTGGGAATTGGTGGGACTTCTTTAGTTCTTAGAGTGTGGCCCATTTTTCGTGTATTTTGTGACCTCACACGCCGTACCTGCGATACCATATCTGCACGGTTCTGATTGATTGTAGGGTTTAATGCGCCGAGGAAACGCAGCCGATGGGACGCGCCGTAGTGGAAGGCTCCGGATTAATTTTGACCACCTGCGGATCTTTAACATGCGCCGAAATCTTGTACAAACGGGCGTTTTTCCTTTTCGCCTCCATCACAAACCCGGCCGCCGTGGTCGGGAATCGAATCCGCTACCACGTGCTGAGCAGCGCAACGCCTTAGCCACTCAGCCAACGCGGCGGGTATCTGCACGGTTTGAACGCCCCACCATTTGTAACGCGTAGGCCAGTTTACTATTGAAGCTACGCAAAAATATTTTAACGTCGATTTTACCCCGAACGAATGAACGGCTTGACGCCACGTACCTGCCAAAAACATTTTCTTTGACACACACATTTTTGGCATTGAAAATCCCCAATGCTTCATAAGCTTGCTTATCCAGCTCCGGTGGGTATTACAACTAAACCGTTGAACATTGAAACTCCACTGTATTTTTGAAAGCAATTGCAAGGCGCCCGCAAATTTTAAGGCTTCTCTTTGCGAATAAAAGGTGCATGTTATAATAGAGCAAATACTGTAGCTCAGAGACAGGTTTCTCGAAAAGGCGGCCTCCACGGGTGGGGCATTGCGGACACCTTTGACTGAACGCCGCCATATTAACACTGTGCTTAAGAAAAACCCGGTGTGCTAGGTTTATTGCTTATGTATTAAGGAACGTTTTGGCTAAAAATGGTTCCCGCCTATGTCCTTGCTGTGCTCCAAATGCCGAACGGCGAAAGACTTCCGTCAATCCTTTCTCCTAAAACACTCTAATCTCTCCCTCTAACCATGCTAATGCCGCATACTCCCCTCTCGCGCCCTCCATGGTGAAAAGGAGAGAGGTTTACTCAAAGAAATCCTTTTATCCAACGTTCACATTGATCGCTCGCCTACTTGTGGAACGTTCTATTCCTCTTTTGCTTTAAGCATCTCGAGATGACATATTTGGTATTAGTGTGCGTATTTTCAGTCTCTTTCCACAACGTTTTTACACGTTATTAGATGGCAAGCATCTCGTGGTCGGGGCTATGTCTCTCCCTTGTTGCTGTTGCGCCGTTTACACCCCCACTGCGCATGTTCGCCTTGCAGAACGCCCGGTGGTGTCTTACCCTTTAATGGCTCCTGGAGCGATAGTGTTGCCGGTGTCTTCCTGGGCCAGCACGAGACGAGCCCGCTTCACGCGCCTTCGACGTTTCATCGTCGTCGGCGGCGGCGTGCGTCAGCGAGTCTCGGCGGGGCGTGATTACAAGCAGCCCACAACCATCCGGGGAACGTTCATCGACTTCATCTTCAGCAACTTTAGGGTTCATCCACTACAACAGCCGTTGACTTTACATTTCACAGGCCATAAGGCAGTCATAATCAAAGCGGAACTCCAACAACAGCTCGACGTCCCCTACGTTGAAGATGATGACGATAATGCCTAAATAAAGACAAACTCATACCACGTACAACGTCTCTCTTTCTCTTTCTTTAATGCCCCTCCACTTTAACACCCCCCCGCCTCGAATAAAATTGCGCCATCTTCCCGTAGAGTAACCCTAGTATGCGAAACAGCCCTGGGGTCAACGCAATTTCCCATTTCGTAGTTCCGATAAGTAAAAAATGTGGTAGTTACCCTGGAAGCCAAACGGTAAATATAACGGTAGCTACGTACCTCAACCTAACAGAAACGACGAACTCAAAACTAATGGGCACTTAAATCGACCCCATGGCTGCATCGCATACTACTCAGGGTTCCCCTACGGGAAGATGGTGTAATTTTTTCTTTCGCAGGATATCTTTAAAATGGGCCATACCACTAACCTTAAACCAGGGGAAGGGTGAAGTATGCAGCGTGTAAGTGTATTCTTGACTCCTAGGATTTTTTGTCGACAGACTGAAACGGTTAGGGAAGGCGGGGTTTACCTTGCAGCCTTGCTGTAACAGTCACGTGCCTTTGAAACACGCAGCATTGTACCGCGATGCGTTGGAAAGCGAATGTCCCAGTGTGTTCTTTCCGTACGCGTTACGTTCTAGCGCGGGTATAAACGATTGCCCCGTTGTTATACTATCGTCACTACACGACGATAATATGAGACGACGACGGTTCTCTAGCGCGAGGCATAAACGATTGTCCTGGTGGTTTATTACCGTCACTACATCGATGATGGCCTGGGTCGACGATGACGTTCTAGCGCGAGGAATAAACTATTGTTCCGGTTTTGTAGTCCCGTGACTACATCGACGGTGACATGAGACGACTACATAAGAGGGCGACATGAAACGCCGACAGCCCGAGCACCTACGGGACTTCGCACCTAAAAGAAGCAATTTTGCATTCCTCATGTAAAAGAATACTGGCACTCCTCGGTTTTCCAGATACATGAATACTGCCTCAAATACGAGTGGTTTTATTAGCGGTGAATAATATAGGCATGTATGAGCCTTGACAGCAGCTTCAGTAGTTTCGAAGTCTTGTTGGTAAGCTTCAGGTTCGAGCATTATTTCACGCGGTTTAGCGGGGCGGTTGATTCGACAGACAGACAGACAGGCAGGCAGACAGACAGACAGACAGACAGACAGACAGACAGACAGACAGACAGACAGACAGACAGACAGACAGACAGACAGACTTCTCATTTAGGTAAGGGAAAACACAGTCGTATTAAGCTTACCACGTCTTGTGCCCCTAGGCTTCAGCTACCATCGCATCACGCTTTAGAACATCTCAAATTTTCTCGAAAAATTTGGCCGGGGGGTTTATCTGACGCCGCAGGATGGGCGTCTAGGGGCAGGCATTTCAGCGCAACTGAAACTGTCAGGAGGATGACTAAAAGACGTCTCACCCGTCTCAACAGTGCTAACACAAAGGCTGGGGGACAACTGACTTTTTCAAATAGGACGATTGGGAGTGCCTACTGGCGCCTTCCGACGTCGCGGCCGTGCTTTATTTTTCGACGCCACTGTTGTGGAAAAATAGGTATGCTTCTCGCGTGCCCGCTTTCATCATCAGAAGGAGGTTCGATTAAAGACAGCATCAGGAGGGGTTTCCGTGGCACGTCTCCTTCCCCGCATATTTTGGTGCCTCAACCCGGGAGAAGGGAAATCCAAAGCTCAGCTACCACGAGCGAATTTCGCTTCTGTTCGACCGCCTTTTCACCTCTGGAGCTCCGAAAATGAAGCTGCACTGGGAAGAAGCCGATTGGGAGAAGAGCGGGCAGCCCAAGAATAAGACTGAACGAACCCAGCCGTTCATCATATCTGCCCGACACAGCACGAGATGTCCGTGAGCAGTGACAAGACCGCCGCGGAGACGACGCCAACTTCAGCCTTCTGAACCCGGTCGCCAGAAGGCTGAAGGCTGAAGGCCGGTACAATCGACGTGAAGCTGTACCGGACCATAGAGACCCTTCTCGAAAGGCGGTGTATGGTCTGACCATACATAACGGCTATCATGGCCATAGTTGAAGAACTCTTCCCAATAACACGGCCACCAATGAGTGAGTTCGCTTTTCACATTCACTGCTGCATTCCGTTGGTTCGCGTATGAAGTATCGGTACTCTCCCAGTATTCTTTCATGGCAATTCGGTGTCCCTTCAGCTCTGCGGAGATTTGATTTCTGTAGGACGCAATTAGGTTTGGTCGGGTTCTCTGAGCTTGCACTCTTTCAAACTTAAGCGCATATTCAACCTCGGCCTCAAATTCATCAATGTCCACGGTGTCTTCAACTTCGCTGTTAATCATTTTTACTGCATCACTATTCTCATTCAAATTCCGTATAAGCGCTGTCAACTCAATTATTGGTACTCTTTCGATTGGTGGCAATCATCGGCAAGGTTGAAGACCTCCTCCCAATAACACGACCATCATCGAGTGAGTTGTCTGATTTTGCTAATAAGTTGACAGAACATCATGAAGTACTACGCAAGATTAACCGAGAAGTGAAAGAAACTGTAGACATTAGTAATCTGGAAACCGAGTTTGAAGATACGCTCAACTTTGACGACCACTTTGTGTGACAAAAGCCAAGCTTCAAGTTAAGATGGTTCAAACAAAGATAGCTCGAAAAAACCTAATTGATTCCATCAAACAACGAATAAGCGCAGAACACAAGGAACGCCGGGAGAACCAGACCAGGTATTCGGAAAATAACAAGACATCAAATGCAAATCGCACTACTGGAGCGGAAAATGATAAAGGCCGATATACAAGGAAACTATTTTCAAGATATAACACCAACGAAAACAAATGGTCTTGCGAATTCTCCCGACAAAACTGAACGCGAGGAAGGGACCTTTACCACTACATTCTTGGAGAGATAGGCGATGATTTCTACCAGGCCGGGACTTGCTCAAACTAATGAAACCACCAGCGACTTTGCTATCGATTACCGGACACCAAAGATGCCCCAGAAGAAGTCTTGTAAAGGAGAAACAGTGCTCCGAGAAACCAATGATAGAGAGTGCAAAAGTATGGATCCCGCAATGTTTGGCACTGACTTTCCCGGCGAAAAAAAACATATCTTCCTTACAACCCGACGTACCTACTTCTCCATTGCTCAAACGTAAGGCACTGAGAAAGCAGTACGTGCGAAAGAAAGACGGCACCGCTAAAACAAATCGTTCAAGGACGGAGGAGTACAAGGGCTGTGCTCACAATTTGCCACAGTTCAAAAATAATCACCATCGCCAGCTAATATTGAAAAAACGAAGAAAGCATCTTCACCTTGTCACAAGAAGGCGTACAGCGCACTCCGACTCCAAGCGATTTGCTGGAACAGTACCGAACACTACAAACCGAACCATGCTCTTCGACAAAAGCAGCAACTCGACTACGACACACGTGCATCCGCTGCAACAAAAAAATGATTCGTTGCGGAAAGCGACAGAAACACCTGTGACCAGAACAGAAAAAAAGAGATCAACTTCTCTTAAAAGAGTGCATCACTGGGCCGCAATACCTGGGATCATGGGCCCACCAAAAAACCAAGACATTGTTACCATTGATGGAGGTAGAAGATGCCGTCTGCTATACTCTGCTGCCTCGCCCTGAGTTTAAATCGGCTCTCCTTTGACCAAACAATTTGCTGGATATGAACTGTACTTATTCATTATTGCGTGGGGAGGATGTTGTGAAATACGTAGGTATGCTTCTCTCGTGCCCGCTATCATCACCAGAAGCGGGTTCGATTAAAGACAGCATCGGGAGGATTCCCCGCTGCTCGACCCCTTCCCGCAGCCACTTCGCATTCGCGGATTTACTAAAAATTATAATTTGCGCGCACAAGCCAAGCCTGTGCTCCGGGGATACCATAGTGGATTGCTGCGGATTACTTTGAGTGTTTTAACAAACGCTTAAATTTCAACGGCTGTATCTTGTGGTTTCTTTGGTTTTGTCAGAAAAACGGCCGTGGCTACCAGGATCTATACCTCGTCAAATTGTTTAGAGCGAACAGCGTTTCAGCCAGTGAGCAATAAAGTAATTTCAATACCAATATAATTTTATATGAACATGCTATATTAGCAAATACTAAAGGTTGAGAAAACAGTAGTGTTTTGAAGTAAAAAAAAAACAAATTCCAAAGTGAACATTTTAAAGTCACCGAGGCTGCGAGATATTTCCACGGCTAAATATTACTGCAAGTGAGTTCATCAGCTCCTAACGAGTTGCAGGCTGCCAGGTGCGCAAACAACTTAAAAGAATCAAATTGTTTCCCCGCAGTTTCTCAATTAGAGCAGTATGTTTCAAATAAGTTTATTTTTGCCTATCTCTGCTTAAAGACGAGGCAAAAATAGTCGTATTTCGTCATTTTCTTACCAAGTATTTTTTTTAAATAGTTTCGTTTTTCGACGCCTGGTTCTCATGGGCTCAAAAGAGGCTACAGGCACAAAATAGGCAACTGTACGTAAATCGTGCCGCCTGTTTAAGCACTCAAATTTTTTACGAGGGGTGGTGAACGGTAACTTGCAATAGCGCCAGCGACGTTCTGCCGGCGCTGATTTCGCTAACGCAAGGCCGTCTCCAACTATGGAGTGACTTACCAATCCAGCCGTAGTAAAACATTGGCCGCGTATCTGCTCCTTTCGTTGCAAATGTCGTCAAAATACGATAGTCCTTGTAGATATTTGCCAAGGAAATGCCCCCCTTTGTTTTCCCCTCACCTCTCATTTCCCCACACCTCTCGAGGCGATTTCAATTTACCGCGTTCCACTGCTACAGGCCGGGTTCCTTGATGCCAGCGCTACAGTACGGCGGATACGCGCGTTAATCGAGGCGGCCGACTACAAGGTTTATAGAACCGCGTTGCCGTGCTCCACGTGCGTTCCAAGCAGAACGTGAAAACTAGCTAGTGGAACCTTTCGTTGCTTTTGCCGCGTGATTCCTAATATGCCGCCAGGAGGTAGAGTTGGCAACAGCAAGCAGCGGTTTTCTGCAGTAGATGTAGAATATCATTTGCTATCGAAAAACCACGCACCGATAAATTGTTTTGAAATAAAGAAACACTGTAAATATCCCTTGTATACTAATTTCTTGTCTTATATTTGCACAATGTCTTGTTCTTGTTCAACTAGGTTGATAAGTATGAACACATAAACCGTGCTTAAACGTTTACATTTAGCTGTGAGTATATACGACTATTGCGCAATATCTATTTTACTTTGGCCGGGTGGCTGAATCGAGTCACAGACAGACAGACGGGCCGACAGGCAGACAGACAGACATACAGACAGACGAAAATTTCTGGGTTTAAGTAGCCCAAGAACGACTATCGTCTTTAAAAGTGATCCGACATCGTTATTCATCAAACCTTCCTTCAGAGTCGCTAAAATTTCATTTAAAAGAGCCGTTAGAGCGGTTACATTTATATCTCTGCGCTGATCAAAATTCAGTAATTTTATGTTGCCTTTCGAACACATAAAAAATATCGTAAGCTCTTATAAAGAATGTCAGGGCAGGTAGGTGGTGTTACCATTTCAGGGCATCCCACAAATGCAGGAATGCATCATGCTACCAGTGAAAGCGATTGAATTTACCGTTGTAAACTGAATTTCAGAGATCGAGGCTTCATGATTTGTTTCTGCTTATGCTTTTATTGAAGGCTCAAAGCCATAGTCTGGAAAGATCGAGCTTGCTACGAGCCACGGCGTACAAGTTCATTGTCACTATTACGGCCATTCTGAGATTCCCGATGGGTCGTCGTTTTTTTGGCGTAGTAATGAAAACTTTCTGCCGCTTCCATGCTATGGATTGAACGTTGAGGAACCGAACTACAACATACCACTCTTGTTTGCGCATTTCGTGCGCACATATGGCGGGAAAAAGGCACGAAGCGCGCCCACAGCGTGCATTCTTACGGGCCGCTCAGCGGAGCATCCACACTAGCAGCGCGACGCTGTCGCCCCCTACATGTCGATCTCGCGGCGAATAGAGTCGGCGATTTGAAACGTCCGGTGTGTTCCATATGATTCTACGAGCAAAGGGGCGAAGTGCCCTCGCGGCATCGGTCCTTGAAAGCGGAAGCAGGATGGTGCATCCGCTCTCATGGCCTGTACGGGCAGCTTCATCCGCCGACACTTTACCGATGACTCCGTAGTGGCGTGGAAGCCACTGGAATATTACGTCATGGCCGGCTGTGATGGATTGATGGCATTTTTCTCTGATCTCCGTCACCAGTTGGGGGAGGAGGTCGTAGCGCAGGGCTGCGTGTAAGCTCTGTAAGGCAGCCTTGGAATCAGAGAAGATCGCCCAATTTTGAGGTGTAGCTCCGATGACATGATCAAGACCACATCTACGGGAACGATTTCAAAAGGCGGCCAATGTAATGCGATCTTACCTGCTCGACAACAAGGTCTGAGTATCTCGGGTGACAAGTGCGCGCTGGTTGCATTTACCCGCAAGCCCATGTTTCGATATTCCATCAAGATCAATGGGAGGTTGGTTCCCTACTCCAGGCATCACAAATTCCTTGGCGTCATCATCGACAGGGACATTTCCTGAAGCGCACATGTGTCTTTCCGTAAGAAGAAACTTACCACCCTTGGCCACATATTCAGATTTCTTGCTGGAAAGACGTGGGGCGCATCGGTAAGAGGAATTCTGCAACTGTAGTCCGCACTTTTTTTAGGAGCCTTGGGTTACAGCTTGCCAGCAATTTCCAATACTGGCACCGGCTCTGCGTACGTGTCTTGGTTTGCCGCGTTGTGCATCAACAGTGGGCACCATTTGCATTGCTCAGGAATACACAATAGCAACGTGCGTGGCCACTGAAATACTACGCCTGTACATCAGGCTCCCCACGAGGCTGCCTTCTCACAGTCTGGCGGAGCTTCCTCAGAATAGACCACGATCTACCTTTTTCAGCCATTGTCACAACGCACCAGGCTGGAATCCCTTCAAGGTACGCTCCTGCGGCCACACCGTCCTCCCCGTTGTGGTGCCTGGCACAACCAGAGAGAGTTGAATTGAGCATATTTGTTGTCGGGGGCTTCAGTCCAAGACTCCGGTGCTACGGCCGGCTGCCTTTGCCCACTAGCCAAAGGTGAGGGCACGCGTGATCTGTACACCTATTAATGACGACGACGACTTGATAAACCTTACAAGCCTGCATAAAGAACAACGGGTGTAGTATTTCGGCATATACCGGTGGAAGTCATGAGAGAAACACGCCTGAAACAAAAGTGAGACCCCCCTACCTTTCTTTTTGTAGATTTACCGAAAATAGGCGGAGGAAGCAGAAGACACGGTAAAAAAAGAAGCAGGGCTTCAGAAAGACCCCGCGCCGGCGCCGGTGCCCGCGGAGGCCGCAGACGCGGCCGCGGAGACGCCAGCGCCATCTCTCGCCCCCGCCGCAGATCCTCCCGCGGCGAAGTGCGAGGAGGTGGCGCCGCTCGTCAGCACCCCAGCAAAGAAAGAACTGAAACTAAAGCGTCGCAAACTGTTCGCATGGCGGCGCAGTGAAACATCCCCCTTGCGAGGGGCACGATCAAATGCAGAGCATTTCCGGAGGCGCAGGACGTTAAGTAGTTTGCGTTACGTTAATGTTGTTGCACTTGTGGCAACTGCTGACGAGACAGCGCTCGTCAGCAGTAATTTGAATGAGTCAAGAATACAAGGCGCGTCCGTAGCCTCCCATTCTGTGTCGGCTTTGTGGCGCAGTGGGTAGAGCACCATGTACATTGCGTTCCGCCCGCAGGGTCGAGGGATCGAAATCAGGCGCCGGATAGTATTTTCTTTTATATAGTGTAGGGGGAGGGGTGTGGACAACGACGGTGCGGACTACGACGGGACAACGCGGGTGACATCGTGAGTTACTGAAATGCTCTGCATTTAATAGGCAGATGGAGCGTGTCTGTGCGGTGCGCAGGCCTCTATCGCAGGCCGAGTGCAAATAGTTAGCGGAGCGTTTAGTTTTAGCCACCACGCCCATTGTTCGTTAACTTCATCTCATACCTCTCCGAACAGAGTTTCGCATGGAACTTGAGTTGAGGAGGACAACTTCAAGAAAGCAAATCAAGGGTGTGAATCCAAACCACAAGAACGGTAGTAGTAGTGAAATTACTCTGCCGTGTAGACAATCCGGCAAACACTCTTAAGATGAAACAGTGGGGTATCTATCTCGCCAAAGGAAGGAATACCTCGAATGCGTAATCACGGTGATGAAGAATGGGCCCGAAGCTTGGGCGCGTCTTAAGCACCTCGGAAGAAAACTTCGCTCGGCCAAACGAACCATCCAAAGAAAAATGACAAGCGTAGAGGTTCGGGATAGAAAACAAGCGTATTTGACTGTGCAGTAAGCTTAGGTATGAGACACCTTAAATCAAGTTTAGGGAAAGAAGTGGTGTTGTGCTGAATGTGTAGAGTGGGCGACTACCAACCTGTGAAAAACAGTGGTAACAGTGGCTACCGAAGCACGTGACTAGGAGTAAGAGGAAGCCTAAAACACCGTGGAGGAATGAGTTAATAAAATTTATTTTCGAGAAATGCTCCCGTACAGCGCAGGATATAAGCAGAGCGAAGTTTAATCAAGACGTCTTAGGGGACCTTATTAGACCTCCTAATGTCTTGTGCACACACATAACAAATGCAGAAACGGGCATAAATTCTTTATGCTTTCGTTTTTGTCTGTGTGTGCATTGTTCACGCGACCGACATAGTAGGATTAAAACCCCACTGTCCACCTCTTTCTACACAAATCATTGCGGAGCAACCACTTTTCTCGCAGAGAACTTCATACACCGTATTTCTAAATTTTCTGGGACAATTTTTATAATACCCAAGAAGGTTGCTTCACTGTGAAGGTAATGTCGATGGTTCGGAAACAACGGAAGCGCAGACACGAGCCAGAGTACATTACGCTTCTTTTTTGCATAGCTTTGAACTCAGACGCTGTGTTACTGTTGTCTAAAAAAATTTGTGAGATACACTTTTACTTCTCGCCAGGGCTGCACATCTTGGGAAGACCAAAGCATGTCTCTTGCAGTGGTGGAAACAGTGATTTTTTGACACCGCCAGTTGGCCGACAGTCCTGGTGTACTCCCGAAGGGAAGGTAGGCTGATGCTACAACCAGTGCCATATGCAATCAGAAGCAGACAGCGGTGAACGGAACTAACTTTGTCGCTATCCTCAATTGTACCAATGTGCTGAATCTCGTTCACGCTAGCATGGAAGATACCAGACATTAAGAATGGGGTTATGCGCGCCACCGCACGCCTTACGGCAAAGTCGTCCTTGCTTTGGGGCACTTCGCACCCCTTGTTTGTTGCACACATAATACATTCAATCCTACTATTATGACAAAATTGAGCTGGTTTAATTACATGGTTTGCCATGACGAAAGATTTCCTGGACGTCCGCGGCCGAACAGTTATCTCAATACCAGAAGATAGCACTGCTGCTGGTGGCGCTCGCTGTTTTCCTTCATTGCTACGCCAACCCTATACGATCATGCACCCTGCTTTCGTGTGGCACGGTCGTATAGGGTTGGCGTAGCTATAAAGCAACTATGTTCAGCACGCTGTGTCATACCATACAGACAAGTATGTTGCGTGAGTATCTAACGTACGCCATATATGATAGCACTAACATACCCCAAATTTCCATTCACAACTTGAAGAAATGGCGCACTTCTTTAGGTGCAAATGCAATAAATGACTGATGGGCAAACACCGGAGATGCCAAAAGGCACCGTCGCCATAAAATTCTGAAGAAATGTTCCCATCAGCTCCTACGCATCATTTGACCCAACAGTATGTGCCTCAGAAACTGAAAACCACCAAATGAGTAGAACAGCTAGGATTGTTACGAGTACATACATATCTGGATGGGATTCAGCTCAAACACGATGAATGCAGTAGACAAGAAATACAGAACGCGCCACTGGTATTCGGTATTTATGGTCTTCTGATATACAGGACACCGGCATGTCGCGTATTCCTTGTCTTCAGTGTGCGTTCAAAAGAGAGCTGCTTCCTTTCAACAAAAAAGAGCACGACTCGTAACGGCGTAGTCCGCGCCTGAGAAAAAACATTAAACGCTTCTCAGCCAGCGGCGCAGCAGTCACCAATAGCCAAGGGCACGCAGCGCAGCCCACCTGAGCACTCTGTACCAATAGTGCAGCAGCTCCTGCCCTTCTCGACCCCGAACGTGCAGGAGCTCTCAATTACGCGCTGATGCTTTCGTACTCACTATATCATAACAAGTGCTTCGGTTTCCCTCTAGATTTTCGGTGCAGGCACCTTTCACCCAATGAGTTCTCTCAGAGTTCGCAAAACGAGGCTCTCCACAGAAATGCATGCGCGAAGGGAATGAGCATTGTAATATTCGGTCGCATAAACGCTAACAGACATGAAATGGTCGCTTTCAACGTACTCAAACTTGCTTTAAATTGAGCAGTAATAAGGCCGTCATATTTGTCGTAACAAACACTCGATGGGGATACCTTGTATTTCGAAGCATGATTTTATTTTGTCAGTGGTCAAGACCTGTATAAATTGTATTTCCAAAAGTTACCACTTGTTTCCACGAACCAGTTTCTGTCAAACGTCTTTCTTGTTACCACGGTGCCACCTTCCTGCAAAGTAGTATATTTCGTGCTGTTTAGCCGTCACGTACGATTCCTCTTTCTATACAGGCCTTGAGAGAGACAGTGATTGCTGCTCGTTTGCATTCGCAGGGTGGCCACTATGGTGAACATGTTTGCCCATTCCTCGCTGTTTTCAAAAAAAAACACGATGAGCACATTCTGCAACGTTATATTTACAGCGATATTACTATGAAATTTACCATCGGGTTATTGTTCAATGTTAAGAAAAACTCCATTACACCGGTTTGCAAGAACTTGTACCGGCGCTAAACTTGGTTGACTATAAGG
Organism: Haemaphysalis longicornis; assembly: GCF_048455015.1. NCBI lineage: Eukaryota > Metazoa > Arthropoda > Arachnida > Ixodida > Ixodidae > Haemaphysalis > Haemaphysalis longicornis. The sequence goes on from NW_027526445.1 coordinate 139,372,727, forward strand.
AAAAAGGAGTGTAGCACAAACATAAATGGGCCCTCAAGCAGAAAACTGGATAATACGGGCGTGGACCTGTGTACGTTCTTGTTACTTGTCAATATTTTCTTGTTCAATCGCCATGTTTCAATATGTTACTCCGGTATACGTGACTCATTTTTAAATGGCCCCGTACAAAAAGTATACTTTTCGAAACAAGTTGCAATCATCTGTTTGGCCAAGACCCCAAGTTGTAGAGAGATAAGCTGTCAAAGAACAAAAGTCGTCTCTTTTTTCTAACAATTACAGTTACAAAATGAACGATCGCTGAGCGACTAGACCTGCGACATAAATAGGTATATCATTGCAATGCAAGACTATTGTTTACTTGCGGAATTTCTAACGAAGGATTATTTGATAGACTTTATTACGTTAAACATCGTGATAAAGCAAAAAATGTGTGCAAATGCTGACTGCGTAATCAAGAGCTCATTAAAAACTTAACCCAGCACAACTTATTTGTAAAACAGCAAGCACGGCATCCTACAACGAGCCTTTTTCTTCATGAAAATGGACATATGGCCTTCATATGCTTTAAGGGTCCCACATATGTTTCTTTAGCCAAATACATGCAAGAACATCCCGGTGAGTTTGCATTTTCTTCGTTAAAGCAATATTTATGTTGTAAAGTAATGGAAACAGCGTATCTTCCCTTTCTCTTTTTCCTGAAGCACGTGCGTTTACAGAAAGAATTAATAAATTCTTAAGAAATGCGAAGTACTTACCGTTTCGCCCTGTATCATTCTGTAACAAGGAGGCAAAAGGCACAAAATGGTTACTATGCATTCTATAAGAGCGCCAACGTCAGCCACATTATTATTACCCAAAATTCACAAGGTACTCATTCCCGCTTCAGGGGTTCTATGTTATTAGAACTGGATTAATTACTGGAGGACAGGACTTGGGTTGAGACAAATAGGCTCTCTTTCGATCAAATTCCAGTTCAAGCGAATTGACAAGTCAGATAAAAAATTAAAATACTGCTGCCCGGTTTATTCCACAGACATGAAGTAACTACGGCTGGACAAAAAAGTGGAAATACGAGCAGCTCCTACAGATGTCTGACGTTCCTCTAGCCCTTCCAGTTCTACTGCGTACATCAAGTGCGCCTCTAAGTGCCAGACGGAGTCTTCCTATGCAGTGGGCTTTTGATGCGGTCCAATTCACTTCATCGGTTGGTGTTGCATGATTAAATATTACACATCATTTCGCATGTCATTCGCTATCCCGGCAATAAACTGCTATTCCTCCAAATTTATTAACTAGAAGCATTCTTGAATGGTCCACAAGTAATAAATTTCTCACGCATTACAAAACTTACTCAAAAGCTTTTTTTTTATTATTTTTTTCGTTATTTGATCCCAAACCTGGCTGCTGGAAAAATGGCCTATAGCTAGTCGACAAACACGTTACATATCTTTTAACTTCACTGTTCTTAACCGCGGTATAAGCTCCGTGGTGGCGCATCCAAAAACCATCCGCAGAGGTTTCAGTCAGCCCTACTTATATGAAGTTCATACTGCAGCACATCGTTTAAAAAAGCGTGCTACCTTAGCCGTCGCCTTCTTTGCTGTCACTGAGTTTTTTCCAAGGAAAATTGTCCCGGAATTATTTGCGTCGAAATTTTCAGAAATAATGAGAACATCGTACAGACATAAAGAAATAAGACGAAACTCTTATTTTAAACATTTCAACAAGAATGTGCCTGAACAAGAAAAAGAATGTCGTTAGGAGTGTAATTTTCAAAGGAAATAATATTCCGGACAAAGCAAATGGGAAGTGTTACAGTGAAGTGTCACTGAAAAGAAGAAACTATACGCACCCATGCACCTTCGCTGGCATATTTCCCTTGTTCTGAAGTTATTCTTATTCGGTTTGCATCCACCCCAGAGAAATTCCACGCAGTTGTCCCCGTTGAAATACCACCTAGGTATGGAAGCTTTGCAGGGCCCAACTTTAACTGGTTGGTTGCAAAGCGGTGGCCGTTTGCGTGCTAAAAAAATTTAAAATATGTGGTGTGAATACAAAGTAAATATGGTGAATATGCCTCTTGTTAGCATTTACTAGCGGAAAGTTCTCTGGTTTTCAAGTTTGGCGAAACCAAAAAAATTAGGAAGAGTTTTGGGCGCACGGGTTGTGATTAGAATTCCATAAATAATATGCAACACTCAGGTAGGCATTGTTGTTCGCCAACGTATAAAATTCCAAAAACACAACTTGCACCCCGCCCCGTACACTTTCTCCCATTTCCGTTTTGGGTGCCACAAATCGTAAATGGTGAAATAACTAGGTGGGTTTGTTTTGGGTGGTTTTATCAAGAGTAAATAATAAACATTTCAATGTAAAATAAACCTGTTATAAGATCTGGTGAGCTCATTTGAAATAAAAACTACGTTTCTACTGAAGCAGATTTCTAAATAAGCTGCCACGCAGTGAGACGCCGTAAGTTGTATGTCGGTTTTTATTTTCCTGCAATGTTTTTCCAAGGAGTAACCAAATGCGGTTAAACAACGTATATATATATATATATATATATAAAGAGCCTAACCAAACCCTATGCCTCCTTTGGCGTTGTAGACTGCCAACCTATCTGTGTATTTCCTTAACAAGGCCCTGATTTCCTTACTATATATATGTATATATATCCATAGAGAAAAAAAAGGTTGGCAGTCAAGAAAACTTCGGAAAGCAAAGGGGAGGATGTGGTAAGCTATTGAAACAGATAAAGAATTTGGAAGGAAAGAAAGTGGAGAAAAAATGCCCGCCGGGTGGGATCCGAACCCACGACCTCCAGAATACCGGTCTGGTGCGATGACCACTACGTTACCGGTGGGGTAATTTTTCCCTCCACTTTCTGGGGTATTTATATTCAGGTATTTTTGTTTCCTGCCCTGGGCAGCGATGGCTCAGCGATGGCTCTGAGGTACAGCACTCGCCTCGTATGCGGGAGGTACCGGGCTCGAATCCTGGTACCGCCGGGCACCCACAGTTTCTTTAATAGGTACAGGTGTCCCTCGTTGAGTGCGGACCCTTGAAAGGGGAATCCACGTCTGGAAAGCTGCCTTTACCCTTGCGAGGGGCCCCTGACCCTTGTCCATCTGGCGGGGGGTGTCCGGCCACCATGCCGCGTTACGCCATTGCCAGGGGTGAAAGAGTTAGGTGGCATGTCCTGCCACAGGTGGTGGCGAGTTGAGCGCCCGTCGTGGCTGTGGAAGGCACCATGTGCATTCGTGTGCCTTGGTGGCGCCGGGCACCTACCGGTAAAATAGGTACAAGCGACTCCCCGGCCCGGCGCTCGGCCCTTGTGTGGGACTACAACGCCTGGGAAGTTCACACGGATTGCACGGGAAATCGCCCCTATGGAAAGTGGCGGCTGCAAAACGCAGGAGCGTTTTCCTGCCACAGGCAGTTGCGACTTGAGCGTCCACCATGGCTGTGGAAAGCACTTGTGCATTCGTGCGCCTTGGGGGCGCCGGGCATCTACCGGTAAAATAGGTACAGGCAACTCCCTCGCCTCGCGCTCGGCCCTTGTGTGGGACTACAACGCTTGGGAAGTTCACCGTGCTTGCACCGTAAATCGCCCCTATGTGAATGGGAGGCTGCAAAACTGCAGAAAGAAAAACATGAGGGCTCTCGTTTTCTTGTGGTGACAAGCACCCCAGGTCTGCAGCCTGCAGGAAACTACAAAAAGGTCCCTGCGCAGAGTTGACGAAGGTGACGCCCTTACGCGCAGCCTGCGATAAGCTCACACACACAGTAATCTCTGGTTATAACGAAGTCAGCGGGACGGCAAAAAATTTCATTATAAGCGGTATGTCGATATACGCAACCACTTCCGAAAAGCTAAAGTAGTTGAGAGTAATCTGCGCCACAACTGCGTGGAATAGAAACTTTATGTATTCAGTGAACCAAAACTTTACTCAGGTGCAACAAAGGCAGTGGGCTTTGGCTGCTTCATGTTTTTGGCGGGCGCGAGTAGCTCCCGCTCCAATTGGCCGAAGCAGTGACTGGCATCCGAACGACTCGCACACTGCTAAGCGCATGAGGAGGGCAAGGCAGTGGTCCCATTTATATGGAAAAGGGGGGGTGGCGTCACGGAACTCTACGAGTGTTTCGCGCTGCAAAGCGCCGCCAATGCCGTGGCTGCAGTCAGAGGTTGTGTTTGTTGAGCTCAAAAACTGTTTAACCGCTCATTGTGGGTACATAACGCAATCATGAAAACTGGCCGGTTTTGCACTACGGGTATTACATGATCACTGAGCAATTTTTTCCGGAGGTGTGCAGCTAGGAAGTCTACAAAACACGAGTTTTTCGTCGCCCTGCTGTCGACGACACTGCTAATTCTGCGCTGCGAGTGTCAGTGGTCATGCACCGTCGCGTTCACGCTATTGACCAATGTCTAGGAACAGAATTCAATCGCCCTACAATGCTTTTGGACCATTTCTCTGAAGTCAAATGGAAAACAGAGCCTGACCGTCTCAAGAAAATTGACCGGGAAACAACAGCTTGTTAACCAACCATGTTGACCATGTGACTCGCCACTGGGTCGCCACCGCTCGGCGACGCCTCCGCTTGCCACTTCGCCCTAAGCGGGTCCACCACTTCGAGCACATCGAGTGATCCGGTATAAAAGCATGCGTTTGGGTTGGGACCAGAATAAATTTCGAATAAAGCGGTATTTTGAGTAAAGCAAGTTCGTTATAACGAGGGGTTACTGTATGTACAAAAGCCGTCCACCCTTGGTTTCTGTGCAAACACAACCTGAACGCTAACACGCAAGCCAGAGAACTTTCTTCCAATAATTGACAAGAAAGTCGCCATTGCAATATCACCAGATATTCGCATACCGGTATTCTGGAGGTCGTGGGTTCGGATCCCACCAGCCGGACATTTTTTCTCCCCTTTCTTTCTGTCTTTCGAAATTCTTTATCTGTTTCACTGACCTACCACATCCTCCCCTTTGCTTTCCGACGTTTTCTCGACTGTCAACCCTTATTTCTATCTTATTTCAACGAGCCCCTGATCACCTATTCTGATTCGCTACATGCATAGCGAGGGCCTCTGTAATGGCAGTCTTGGTGCCAAAGGTAGCTTAAGAGGGTTCAGTGCTGGTCCACTATCTCGACATGTCGTAGACATTCCAGTCACGGCCCGGGGGTTAAAAAGAAGATCCCCTTCACCCCGAGTAGTCCGGATGGCGCAGGCTACCACCCCCAAGCGTAGGAAAAAAAAGTGCCTTTACATAAATACCCCAGAAAGTGGAGCGGAAAATTGCCCCGCCGGTATCGTAGTAGTCATTGTACCAGACCGGTATTCTTGAGGTCGTGGGTTCGGATTCCACGCGGCGGCCATTTTTTCTCCCCTTTCTTTCTGCCTTTCCAATTTCTTTATCTGTTTCAATCACCTACCACAAACTCTCCTTTGCTTTCCGGGGTTTTCTTTACTGCCAACCCTTATTTATATATATATATATATATATATATATATATATATATATATATAGGGAGCAATAAAACTTGGAAGATGGGAGAGAGCACAAAAAAGAAAAGCTCGAACAAGGTACAAACCAGGATTGTTGCCAACGTTTCAGCAGAAAAACTTGCCTTCGTCAGTGCCCTGACGAAGGCAAGTCTTGTCTGAAACGTTGGCAACAGTCTTTTACCTAGTTCGAAGTTGTCTTGTTATATATATATATATATATATATATATATATATATATATATATTTATATATATATATATATATATGATTTGTGTGCGGGTGTGTAGAAAGAGACCGAGAAGGGCAAAGGTGGTTCGTCGTTTCTTCACCTTAAAAGAGATATAGTTTCAAAGACTATCTGTTATCAATAGCGGATCTGTTTTCCCGGAAGCCATTCATTTCAGGTGGGTAAAGGTTTCTGCTTTCCAAGTACCACGTAATTCTCTTAAATATCATTTTTTCCATGATTTTGCCAATGCAGCTTAGTAAGGCGATAGGCCGGAATGAGTCGAATCTTGTCGGTTGCTTCCCAGGTTTTAGGATTGCAGTAATTTTAGCGATTTTCCATTCTGTAGGAACACTACCACAGAGCCAGGTTGAGTTGTAGTATTCCAGAAGGCGTAGGCGGGAATGGTGAGACAGATGGGAAATCGCTTCGTAAGGTATGTCATCATGACCTGGAGAAGAACGTTTCTTGACATTCGAGATGGCCGTGTCGAGCTCTCGAATAGAAAACGGAAGGTCCATTGCGGCTACAGCGTTTGGTGGCGTTACGTCGGGGACACGTTGAAGGAGTAGCGGAGGCATGGATACTGTAGATATGAGCCGACAATACTCCTCAGCGGCTTCTTTTTGTGATACGCCTTCGTGTAACGACAGCGCTTTGAAAGGATACAGTTGCTGGTTATCTGTGAAAGCGGACACATACCGACAGTAGTATTTCTTGACATAAAGTCAGCATTTGATTCAGTCTTGCACACTGCAATTCTAGAGTCCTTAGCTGTCCTTGGTCTTGGTGGAAGACTGTACGCCTGGATTGCGAGCTACCTCAAAGGACGTGAAATTTTTATGTGCACGCCAGAAGGCCCTACTTCCCATCACAGTATACAGAAAGGAGTGCCTCAAGGAGCCGTTTTAAGTCCTCTATTATTCAACCTTACGCTTATCCACCTAAAGCGTGCGCTCCCTCCCGGCGTCAAGGTCACACTTTATGCGGATGACATCTGCATTTGGTGTGCGGCAAAGTCACGTCGTACAACGCAACAGCGGCTGCAGAAAGCTTTGAGCAATGTGTCTTCGTACCTTGCGTCCAAGGGTCTTCGCCTTTCTCCCGAAAAAAGCGTTGCCATGGCGTTCACCCGCAAGCGGATGAGACAATACCCTCTAATCCTTGGCGGTCGTTGTCTGCAATACGCACGAACCCAAAAATACCTTGGGATCATCGTAGATAGAAATCTATCATGGGCGCCGGAAGTGAAGCGGTTACGTACTCGTCTCTCTGCGGTGGCACAAGTTATTGGATACCTTGCTGGATGTCGATGGGGCAGCGACTGCAGATCCATGGTGCTTCTCTGCAAAGCATATGTAGACGGCTTGCTGCGCTACAGCCTGCCTGTTCTGCAACGGCTGTCGCCCACATGCAAAAAGCAACTCAATGCGGCTAGAAATAACTGCCTGCGTACCTGCCTCGGCCTTCCTAAGGGCTCATCGTGTGTTGGCACTGTCGCAGAGGCTGGTTGCTTGCCTTTAGATATTATTAGAATGCAGGAAACATTTCGAATATACTTGAGGCATAGGCTGCACGCAAAATCCAAGTTCTTGGCAGGTATTGTACGATGCAACAAAATTTCGAGCTTCGCAGAAACTCTAAATACTATAAACATCTCTGTGCCTACCCAACGACGACAACTCATGCCATCTGATTTCCCGCCTTGGACTCTATCACCCCTATGGATAAAATTAAACATACCTGGACTCACATCAAAAAAAGTTATGCCTCAGATATGCCTCCTTCAACTAACACTTGCCCATATAAGTGACCAATACTCTCGTATGACCCACATTTTTACTGATGGATCATCTACGCCTGACTGCAGTTCTTGTGGGCTCTTCATTACATCCACCGGCCAAGCGCTCTCATACCGTCTTGAGCGCCCAACATCATCTACATCTGCTGAGCTTCATGCCATCAAACAAGCACTTCGCTACATTCTCCGCCAGCAGCCAGCACAGTGGGTAATCTTTACGGATTCGAAGGCAGCACTGCAAACTCTTCGACGTGCCAGCTGCTTCAGCATTCATGAAGATATATCCCGCGATGTCTCTTACCTAAATCATCTAGTTTGTGTCGCCGGACACCGCGTGATACTGCAGTGGATCCCTGCCCACTGCGGCATCATAGGCAATGAAAAAGCAGATGAGGCTGCCAAGAGAGGATTGCAACTGCGGAACGTGAGGAACATTTTCTTCACGAAGCACGATGCCTCTAGGCTAGCAAAGGAGCTTGTTTTCAGGGAAAGAAGCACCTTCTGGTCTCTCCCGGAAAACCAGCACCCATTCCTGCATCATGTCGACCCAACTTTGGCACTGAGGTTACCGGAGCGACTTCCACGTCGGCTAGAGACTTTGCTCCATCGCTTACGTCTCAACGTGGCGCTAACACATACCTACCGCTATCGCCTTGGCCTAACCTCGAACCCCTATTGTGACAACTGCGGTTCACCAGAAACCGTCGAGCACATTTTACTGGAGTGTCCTACATACTATCAAGCAAGAAACAACCTCGCACAGAAGATCGAGTGCCTCAACCACAGTTCCTTGACTTTAAAAGCACTTCTGGGACCATGGCCATCTCCCTCCTCTCAGCGTAAAGTGCTAACCGCATTATTTGAATATCTCAATGACATCGGCGTCGCTGAGCTGATATAGGACCAGACCATTCTTGCACTGTACAACCGCCCATAGACTTTTCACGTGTCGCACTGACGGACCCCAACGCACACGCTTCCTCCTTTTTTTTTTTTTCACTTCTTTTATTTTCTCCTATCTTCTCTCTCTTCCACCTTTCTTCCTATTGCAACTTTTTTTCCCTCCTCCCGTACCCCGCAGAGTAGCATGTCGGCGTCAACATGCCGGCAGACCTCTCTGCTTTCCTCTAATAAAGAGCTTTCTCTCTCTCTCTCTATCTGTTTCAAGGATAATAAACTATGAACCACCTTCTCCCCTTTGCCTTCCTTGGGAGTTTTGACAGCCTACTCTTATTTCTGGCTTCATACATTTCCCATTCTGATTGGCTATATATAAATATATATTTTTTTATGCGTGTGTGCGCGTGCGTGCGTACGTGTGCGCGCATGCCTCTAGGTGTTTGTGTGTGTGTCAGATGACACAGTGACAGTGCATTAGAGCAGTAAAAAGGATATTCAGAGAGATCACAGCCATTTCAAGGTCACCAGCATTCTTCTTCAACCTAAATTACAATGATCTCGTACATTGCGTCTGCTGCCACCTATGACCCTCGTTGAATCACGGCCGTCTAATTCCTTACAGCAGTGTTCCTACAGGACAATTGTGACTCGCTTAATAAAGTCGCCCTAGTAGCAGGTTATGTTTCAGGTCCTCCATCAGCAGGCAGTAGTTTTGAGTATTCGAATGCTTCCTCCACTTTGCCATGGTAGTCAAGCACGTATTGTGGCGGAATCGAATAACGTACGTGTTCTGCGACCAAATATAAAACTCCCTCCACCTATGCGAAAGTGCCTTCATCCTACTATATTTATATGCTGAAATAGGCTTCCGCCCGGTGGGATTTGTGCTTTCAGTTTCGCCATGAGTGAACAGGGCAGCTTGCGATACCTGATTGAATTAACTAGGTGGGTACAGAGGCAACACTCTCGCTGCGAGACACTCGCACGCTAGTGATATGGCATCTCCAAAGCGTGTCTGCGCGACCTCTGCCAAAGGTGTTCGCTGCGACCACGCTGGCCAATATACTAAATATTAACAAGGATGCAGGTCTGGCTATGGTTGTACCACTATCCCCTCTTTCATTACAGCATTCAATCAGCAATCATATTTATGCGGGCCACGCCAGTTACCGTACAGCTTAGGTTGTATTACTATACTCAGATTCCACGCCATGCAGTCGCATACATTTTCATTGATATTCAATTTCAAGAAGCTCCCTGCTTCCAAATAAGCGTTGCCCCTCACTTTAACCCAATATATGCTATAGTGGCCAGTGGCCAATGGTGAGCCTAAAACGTCAGTGAACCTAAAAAAATGGTGAGCCTTCACTTAACCGATTCCCCGGCAATTATAACGTGTCCCGAGAATAGTCTGTTCCAGAATGGGCAAAAAGGCGTTTAATAATTTTTCAGGCCGGAAATTACAAACAAACGCAACAAAAACACCCTAAATAGGATATCTCTACAAAGGTAGCGCTGTTTGCTAGCCGTGTAGAAAGAAGTGACCATAGATGGACCATCTGGATAACCGTGGATACCACTAGGCGGATCTAAAAGAAGGCGAAGGCCAATACCACGATTGAAGGATGAAATAAGGAAATTCTGCTGCAAAGTATGGACTCTAGCAACGCAAGATAGGAGTTGTTATAGGTCAATGGGAGAGGCCTTCGTCCTGCAGTATATCTAACTAGGCTGATGCTTTGGCACCACATAAGATTGGTGTGACGGTTACGTAGTTATTGATTATTATGAAAAATTTTAACTCGGGAACATTATAACACAATGGCTCTCTGCGGCCGCCAGAGCACATGCTCCCGCCTCTCACTGTCATTGCTTCATCACAAGAGCGACAGGATACTGCCGATGTTCCTTGTAGATATATTCTTGTTTCCTTGACAGCATGTGATACTGTGTTTGCAAGTATTGTAGCATATTTTGTTTGTTTTGTTTTTACTTCGAAGTTGCAGGCGTCCGGAGTTGCACTCCAAAGTTACAAGCAAGATCCCTTGAAGAGGCCCCTCTCTGGGCAATTACCATACCTTTGCGCGCTCACACGGCCCTGCTTTATCGAAAGAACGCAGTTACTTACCAATGCATCTCTTTTCGCACTGTACCATGGTCCGGAAGTTATTGCCGTTGGGAAAGCAACCTCCCCAAAGAAATCTCTTGCAGATGCGTCCATCAAAGTAGAACCTTGCTGCAGCCCCTTTACATGGACCGGTCTTCAGCGGATCCGTGCAGTTAGTACGGGGTGCTGGAGTACAAAACAATACTCGTGATCAGTTCTGCTAATATTTTTTAATTCATAGTAAATCAGAGCTTGGCAATTAATACCAACCACACCAAGGAAGTACTGCATCAGGATTCATATGTTTTATTAGTTTGTTTTATTCTTTTCTAAAAAGAGCAGTATTCTAGCAGATGCTATTAGCTTGTTACACGAGAGCTGGCCCGCGAGACTAGTATTGAACGCACGCACGCAAGAACACATGCACGCACGAACCCACGCACGCACACGTGCACAGATCCATGTGAGCGTGCAAGTGCACGTCTGCGCGCGCGTGTGTAAATCCACGTGTTATTTTCATGCTACAGTTAACGCGGGGATGACTCAAGTAAGGCCAGGGGTCAGCGAAAAGCAGACCAAGCAATCTCTACTATCTAAATCCAATGATAGGCTTGTTTGATAACGATTTCAAAACTACTTTGCCCATTCTGTGCATAATAGTCTAGGTGCATGAATACCTAAAGGGTCCTTAAAAATGCAAGTTGTGTTCATTGAAGAGGCTGCTTCGTCTGGACTATAATGATGTCAATTTTATACGATCCTTAAAACAAAGAAATGACATAATAATGAAAGCAGATGAAGCCGTGGCGACTCCGCAGCAACTTCGGCATGATTTCTTTACAGCGGCACAGTATAATGTTTGTGCAATTGTCGGCCGCCGAGCTAAGCCCCCTGGGAAACAAGGCCGGGCGATTAGTGGGACCTCTAGTTCTGTGTCATCTCATCGCTTGAACGCTGACATGCAGTTAAGGCTCTGATGACTATGCTTTCATTTCTTCCCAATAATACATCACTGCTGCCAAAGTCACGTCCTGGCAGCGCGAGATTACAAAGCCTTATTTATTTATTTATTTATTTATTTATTTATTTATTTATTTATTTATTTATTTATTTATTTATTTATTTATTTATTTATTTATTTATTTATTTATTTATTTATTTATTTATTTATTTATGTACTGATTTATTCATCTGTTTTTTATTTATTATTTTATTTATGTATGTATCTATTTATTTTATTATTTTCTTATTTGTTTGTTAATACTGTTTCCCATTGTGGGGCCGCTACAAGGGTGGTCTCCTTCAAACAACAAGAAAAATGACGCAACCAAAGCTTCTTAGCCCTGTACCGACAGACACAGCCATATCCAAACACGAAGTCACAAATTTAGCCACAAATACAATTTTACTACAGTGTCGAAGCAATAAGAACAAATGCAAAAAAGTAGGAGGTGTTCAGCAACTGTGTCCGCAGAAACTGCTTCGTGCAACGTGTGTTCGCGCAGCCTGTAACAACAAAAACCACAGTGGACTGATTACTTGAATATTGACTTGATTTGATTATTTGATTATTTGAGTATTGATTATTTCTCGCGATACAGGGAAACAGCGTTTGTATGGCTGGAATGGCCGTTGATGAATTACCAAAGGTTAGTTCTTTCAAATATATCGTCTCCACGGCGCAATTGAATATAATACTGTATAACGGATACATTATCATTCATTCGTCAAGTTCTAATATTGCGGCACCTGCGCAAGATTAATAACAAGCAATGTATACTAATACATAGCCATTCACGGTAGCCGCCTATTAGACGAAGTGTACCTTCGCGCCAAAAGCGGTCGACATTTCATTGGCACTGCATTTTAAACCCATAACGTGCACTTACCAAGGCAAGTATTTTCACACTCTTCTTTGGTCTTGTAGTTATTTCCATTCGAGTCGCAGCCTCCATAAATAAATTCTCGGCACTCTTTTCCATTAAACCACCATCTTTTTATATTCCTCGCGCAAGGGCCTCTTCTGATCGGTCCAATGCATGTCTGAGGGCGAGGTGGGCCTACGAAGTAAACATAGAAATGCACGTTGTGTTTCTTGAAATAATGTTAGGATTCGTCTGCTCTATTTTTTACACTTCTTGCATGTGGAAAATTCAATAAATAAAGTTGGCATGTTTGTGTTTCTAGGCGGTCCCAGGGTTTTGATTTCCGTAATGTTTCTCGGAAAATGGTGATATATTTAGCAGAAAATCTCTCGCCGACGTCCCAGGTTGCAGTTGGCAGAAGAGTTGTGGATTGGGTGAGTTAGAATGACATCTTGAATAGAAAAAGGGCGGTAGGTACGGAGACACAAAGAGGTTCTTGTTTTGTTCTTTGTGTCTACGTCACTATCACGCTGGTTTCATTCAAGGTTGTACTCTTAAACAATAGGGCAATGACAAGCCAAATTTTCGGCAAGAAGACCCTGCTCGCATTTTTTTAACCTCTTCAAATTGACTTGTTTGTGCAAGTTGCCGAAACCCCACGACGCATTGCTAAAACAGAGAATGCTTGCCACGGATTGGAACACCTCTTTGAAGAGCCTAAATTATTGCAAAATGTTACGATTACCCTGCAACTTTCTCCCAACCCCTACACCGGTGCTCCCAAAGCCAACGTGGGCGCCCCCCTTCACGCTGGTAGAAATAGAACCGGCTGTCTCAGTTTATCAAGGCACACCACAGAAGTTAAGGATAAAACACTACCCATAAGCAGGGGCGTCGGCAGGAGTTTGTCTTGAGAGGCGCAAACCCGTTGCATCGCGGGGGTAACGGAGAGGGTAGGGTGGGAAGTGCTGGTGTTGCTTAGGGGGGGGGGGGGGGGGGGTAAGTGACCTTTTGGCACCTCCCTGCCGACGCTCATGCTAATAAGCTCCTCCGGAACATCGGCACGGCTACGCTGGAGGCTAATGCTGGCATGCGTGAACTGCGCTGCGCTCAGTACATGCTCGCCAGCGTTACCGTGTCAACACTTTACGCTGCTTTCCCCCAGCAATCTGCGCCCCACATCCTTAAAATCGGGTGTACGAAGGCTTGTTGAACGTATGCTGCAGGATCATTTAGCTCCTTACATTGAGAACAGATATTTTTCAAACACCATGTACAGATCCCGACCACTTTCGTCGAACCACAATATGCTTCTGCAGTTAAGAGAACTTATCACAGATCAGCTTACAAGCCCACACACGCATTTCATTCCCGCCTTCCACCTCAACGGCGCATGGGGCAACGTCACCTATGGAGCCTTTCTCCGAGGTCTACCCCCCATCAATTGTGGGCAAGAGTATGTGATTGTTTCGCGGCCTTCCTCCCCAAAAAGAGCTTCATTTTCTCCCGTTTCTTCAGTTTCTCTCCTACGGGACCGCAACCATCGGCATCGGACATCTCCGTTCGTCCATCTTCAAGACCATCCATGCAGGTGCCCCTCAAAGCTCTGTGCTTTCATGTCTCCTTAACATATACCTCTGAAGGACCTCCTGCTACTGCAGCGTATCGCCACTTATGGCCAGCACTCTTCTGCGAAGATGCAACTCAAAACGACATTGAAAAAGCGCACCGCTTTTTACACTTCTGTGGGAATAATGTTCTTTTAATTATGTGGTTCTACGGGCCCTATTATAAATGAAGAAAAGGGAGAGGGCGTACAGAAACGAATTAAACGAACTGAAGAGTAGAAGTGCCTCAGGATAAGACTTTTAAATTTAGTTGTCACGGGCAAAAGCAAAGTCTGTTGCACAGCGTTTCGTAAACATTTGTCTTATTCTGAGACTTCGCAGCGTGCCGTCTAGACTGATCTTCTGGATGACTGGATACATCCTGCCCCTTGAGCAGAAGAGCATTCAGAAACGGCCCAGCAGACGAGTGTTCGACGGCAAAACTGAGAGAGAGAGAGAGAGAGAGAGAGAGAGAGAGAGAGAGAGAGAGAGAGAGAGAGAGAGAGAGAGAGAGAGAGAGAGAGAGAGAGAGAATCAACTTTTACTAAGCCCTTTAAATAAGGTGTGTACGCGCAGGCACCAGATGGGGTGGTTCCCTAGTCACGGGACCCATATTGACGCTGCAAGTGCTGGAGAAGCAGCCGGTGAAACCTAGAATATCGTCACGTGATGCCGTATTACTGTGTTTCCTAGCGAGTGCAGCGATGACAAAGAAGGAGGCAGCTTGCCCGCCGGAAGCGGAAGGTCGACGAAATTAATTACCTTGAACAATGTTGCGTGTTAAATCTTTCGCTCTAAAAGCCCCAAAGGAAACAACATCCGTAATTGCCTCGTGTACACTTGACGGTCGGCCTAGGGTAAATCTTGGAGGACGACCATCATCCGTCCGTTGCCCCAGCTTGAATTGAATGCGTTTTATGGATGATACTTGCAGCTCATTAATATACATTAGGCGTAGCGTTGGAGCTACCAAATGTCAGGGCTAAATATATGCCTAGTGAGGGCCATTGGTGAAGGTGCTTAGCAGTTGTAGCTAAGAGAAGGAAAACACGGTAGGGAGACAGGATGAGCAGAAATGGTAAGCATGAAGGAACGAAAAGATGAACGCTTTCGCGCCCACATCTTAAAGCTATACGACCGTATACGACCTCCGCATATTATAGAAGTTAGCTGCTTACAACGGAAAGGTGGCCTGTAACATCTCGACTTATAGACCATTTACAGAGAATGGTTGGGCTTCCCTTCAACAGGAGAGGCTAGCGCCACAATGACATTACTGGGGCAGTATTCTCGTGTTTCGTCCGTTTTGTGTCCGTTTCAAAAGTGTCCGTTTTGAGGAAGCCCTGATTGGCTAAAAGCCAACACACGGATTGGAGCCATGCAAGCACAGTGGAGTTAGAGCGGTGGTTTCCTGGAGCAGACGATTTTTCGTCGCCTTGTTATTGGTACGCTGGCGGAACAATAAACATATAAAAGGTAGTTTAAAATAGGTTTTCCCGTTTAAAATGTTTTTGCAAGAACAGCTATGCAAAAGTCAATCCAAAGCCCACCTACAACTGGAAGTACGTGACAATAAAACGGAAGCAAAACGACGTTTTAAAAACGGACATACGTGAGAATGCCGCCCCTGGTCATTTACACGCGGCGGTTTTGGTTTCCGCAGTACGTTCCCATGGTCCTCAGCAAAGATGCGCAGTCAGAAAACATGGAAGTCGTGGGGGGGGGGGGGGGGGGAACGCGCCGTAATCGCATGTACCAGCTACGATCGGTATCTCAAAGTGTGGGACGAGTTGTCATGCGAGCCTCACTGGCCGCACCTTCCCAAAGACTGTCCCTGTGTGCGGCCTTTCGCAATGTCCCGCTTTCCGCATAGCGAGCGCTAAACGGAGACCACGCGTCGCTGGATCGCCATTTTCTAACGGAAGAATTTTGTCCACAGATCGTCAAGGGTGACTTTTTCAGGTCATAACGGAAGACTGCTTTGACGCGTAGTGTAGTCCACACCAATCGCCTCATCAGGCTTGTTTTAAAGCATGCCTCGTGTTGTTTTTAAAACGCTTTGCGCGTGTAATGTGTCAGGGCACCCCCCGAGAGGGGATGCATGAAACACCCCGAAAAATAGAAGAAAAGATCAAAGGAACGAGAATTTTGAAGTGCGCGCCATGAACACGCCAATCAGCAAGCGCCAGCGCCTACGCACCAAGGAATCCTGGGAAAAGGTGGCAGCACACTGGTCGGCCAATCAGGGAAGGCCACGCAGGTGACAAGTGGCGAGATGGCCATATAAGGACAGGGAGAAGGCGAAGAACCAATGGGAGTGCGCCACGAGAGAGCCTAGAAGATATAAAAGCGGGGCGCACAAAAAGACAAGGGGAGGCAAGAAACCGAAGACAACCAGGAGGCGGCCGGAGCACGTGAGCTTCGCGGAACGAGCCAGGGGGACGCGGCCAGGCCATCGACCACGCCATCCGAGCCTGGGCGGGAGCGGGCCGACTTCGCATCGGCACCGTCATCCTCGGCGCAGTGTCTTTGTGGCCCCAGTCGCATCGGTCGGGCACCAGCGGCCAGCGTCCACGCTCCGTCGACGTTCGTCTCGACGGCCCCGAAAGGCTACGTTCGGGCCGAGCCTACCTGGAACCTCCAGCGGCAGCGGCTACCAGGGGGTAGCCACCGAGGAAGCACGCCGCCGAAGGGATGACCGCGCGCGTCGAACGCCGACATCAAGGACCTCCAGCGAGAGCGGCCACCAGGGGGTAGCCACAGAGGAAAGAAGTGAGGACGCGCGGAGCCCACGCAGTCCAAGGAGTGACCGCGCGCATCGAACGCCGGCACCGAAGAAGCGAGACGAGGAAGGCTACCACCGAGTCGCGGCCACGCAAGGATGCGACACGTCAGCGCCGACGACCGGGGTAGGCCAGTCCAATAGGGACGCAATTATAGGACACAACTAGGAAGTTGTGATTAAGTGAGATCACCTTGAGGGTGAAAGAATAAGTTGATTTGGACGAGTTGTGTAGAACTTTATATTGTAGAGACCTTTGGGTTAGAGTTGAATTGTATGTTGGGATTGTTAGTTAGCGGTGTGAGTGTTTATCGTTTGTGTGTAGTTTAATTATTGAGTGATTTACCTGAGGGTTTTTGTGCGTACAATAAATGTATGTTGTTAAACAAGTCAACGGCTTCCCTGTGTCCATTTCTCCGAGCTGGTTAAGACCACCCCACCATCGGTTCACGTGACAAATAATTGGCGAGCCTGCCAGGATTCCTTGGTGCGTAGGCGCTGGCGCTTGCTGATTGGCGCGTTCATGGCGCGCACTTCAAAATTCTCGTTCCTTTGTTCTTTTCTTCTATTTTTCGGGGTTTTTCATGCATCCCCTCTCTGGGGGTGCCCTGACACATGACAGCGCGCATGTCGTCGAGACGAAACCAGTGGACTCCCGGATTCTTTTCTAGTTTTCGCTAGCGCATATCACCTTTACAACGGCGCAGAATATATGCTCTCGCATTACGTAAAGTGCAACAAACACCTCTCATAGCCCTGCCGGCGTCCCCGGAGCCCCGCCATTTGGCGCCGCGGCTAATAGGCCTCCTGCGCTGCCCAGGGGGCGCTGCGCAAGCAGCTTCCGGGAAGTACTTCCGGGTAGTACAAAGCTGCGCGGGTCCCATAGGATCCCGTGTTGACGGAAGCAAAATGAGCTCGACGCTCCCGATTATTTTGCGACGTGGTCACCAGTTCATCCCCGACGCGTCCGATCTATTTCAGCGATCAACTTGGCATTAGGGGAAAAAGCTTTGCAGCGCTAAACACGTTTACAGCGCCGACGAAAGTGCCGGGACAATTGTTCTAAAAACGTTGGCCGGGACCGTGACGGCGTCTGCTACTCGCAGGTTCACCGATCGATGGTCGTATGAAGTGAAATTTGAAGTGAACCTTCTAGATTAAACTAACACTCTAGGTGACAAGGACTTTTCGACAACAGCCGATCAAAAAAGAAGAGTGACGCAATCGGCGATGATCGCGCTTTAAAAAGACAGCGAGTCCGGCGGACCGCTGGCTCGCCTGCTACGGTGCGCCACTCTTTTGCGTACCTGCGCAGTATGCGTGCACTTTCATTAAACAGTGCTCGTTTGCGTCACCGTTACGAAAACATGGTGCAGCGTTATATCTTGCCGTTTTGTTGCGTGTCTCAGTGATAAAATTCAGCGAGCGTAAGAAGCGTGAAATCAATTTTGCGATTCCGAAATTAGTGGCCGTAAAACAAAATGGTCGGGCGAACCGAGAGGCCGCTCGCTTCCCTTGTTTGCGCTCACTTTACTTAATTACTCTTTTGGATCATATATTCCCAGTTCGCACTTAATAGGCTGGAATGAGGGTCAGCAACGTTTTGAAGTGTAGGGCCGAGTTGCATGCAGCCGACACGGTGGAGGGCTGGACGGCAAATCGGGTGGGATAGGGAGGAGGGCTGTGAATGCAAAGCGAAAAAATTCAGTGAATCGCCAATAATGTTTGACAATAATCTGGCGAAGTGTGAAGATGGGGGACAATTCAACTGGAAGCGACCGATTTTCTGTTCATATCTCGCTGTCTAACTTCAATAGAGGACAAAACTGGCGTGTCGGCGTTCAGATTGTTAGCGACGAAGATAACCAACAGAGTCAGTGATGATCGAATGTAAATACTCGGGGCCGCGCCGTGTATGCTGCTGTGTTATGTTATGTAATGCAAATATAGAAGTACACATTTCTTCAGGCAGCGAGCGTGCAATTTCGTGCTTGTTTTGCGTCCTTTATTAGCGCTTAATTTGTTTATTTGACGCTATTGCCTCACCTACTCGCTAGTATACATGTACGCTGCCGTTCGTAAATCGTGCGGCGTAAAACGTTTGCAAGAATCATTTAGTTTGCGAAAATACGAAACAAAATTTTCACTCGTTTCAAAGGCGGTGCCAGGCCAGCAGTGTCAGCTGAGTCGGCTGCGCAATTCTTGCGTTCGCTTGCATGCTCCCGCTGAAGCAACCTTTTGCAGTTACCTCAGGATATAGGATGAGCAGCGCTCCGTGTTTATGCTACTCGTGAACTTTCCTTTGTCGACCGCACACAAGAAGAAAAAACTGTAACTGTCGTCAAACGGCTCAACCACCCGACTTGGCGATACTGTCCCAGGAGGCGGACTCTTAGCCTTCAACCCAGCGTCCGGGCTAATTGCGACTCATGCGGCATATTCTCCCCTGGTGAGCCTGGGGAAACATTACTGCGTTGTTGTTGCCCTAGCAACACCACCGCCATGTTGGCCTTGAAGGCGTTATAATTGCCATGGCAACAATGCGAGGGCGCGCAGCCTGCGTGGGGGAGAGGTAACGCTCTCCCTTCTCATGCCGGTTGGATCAACGTTTTTAGAACAATTCAGTTTCACAGCTTCCCATAGGCGCCCACTATCCGGCGCGGCCGCATAGCGTGTCGCGGGCGCTAGGGGCGCTGTAGGCATGCTTTGCTCCGCACTCCGCGCGTCGTCTGCTACACCGGAGGAAACGCGGTGCGGCGCGACCGTGTTACCGCTCGCATTTCAAAGCGTTTCGCTTTGCTAGCGGAACAGTTCGTGCCAAAGCAGCAGTTTCTTCGTATACATGCATTTCATTGTTGCTGCGCCCGTTTTCATCTGGTGGAATTACGTGTCTGGGCTACATCTATAGCTACCGTCGCCAGTACATTCTTATGTGGGCATAGGCGGCCTCGCGCGAGCATAACTGTAAAAAAAAAAAACCCTTCAAAGAAAACACGTAGCTACAGTAAAACTTTTTAAAAGCACAGTGCTCCTTTCTGATGCCACATAGTCATGCGCCGTTTACCGAACAGACTCGTCAATCCGATTTCGGTGTTTTTTCCTTTCCCATTCCCGTGAATCTTATTTGAAGATAACATGGTGAGAATAATAATACTGAGAAAGTAAAAATGGCAAATACAGAAGGAACATATATTTTCTTGCACATCCAGAATAGTATTGCATCGTTCCCTGGGCAAGAAAGGCAGCTCAAAGCAGCTTAGTTTTTTTTCCTGCATTTTGAACTTTTTCTGTGACAAGCAGTTCACGGTTCTTCTTTCGAGAGAAGAAGTGCATGCGCATCAAACAGTAGGATTTGATTATCTTTGCGGTGAGGAATTCATGGTGCTCATTACAACCAATTACAGGCAGGGCAGTCGCATGAAGCCTGTCTAATACCACCCAGAAAATATCCCCGAACACTGCCGACGTTTCAAGCGTATCGTGCACAACCTCTTCTATTTCCTTAAGTAATGCGTACAGCCGAAATGAGGCCTCTCGAAGGGATTCTGGCTTGAATGACCTCAACTCAGTCAGGCGCCTCTGGTTGAGCTGTGTTTCCTCGGAGTTGAACTGATCGGGAGCGGTTGTTTCCCGAACCATCACTCACAATGGAAATGACTGTAGCATTATGCTTGTGAAGGCGCACCACTGCTTCCAGGACTAGTTCCGCCAGAATTTTGCCAGGAGCAGCACTTTTTGTCGCGAACGCTGCAATTGGCTGGACCCAGGATTCAAACAGAGGAACAAACATCAATACTAGTGCATGGTCGGCTAGCTGATTGGTTCCTTCATTCGTGACGCCTCCATAATCACCAAACCATCCATCTTGTAGCTGCATTTGTTGAAGTCATATGCCTGGCGCAACTTGATCTCGTCTAAGGTCAAAGACCCCAACCTTTGCTCATCTGCTTTTCTATGGAACTGCTTCTGTATGGCTTCCAGACAAATGGGGTTGAAGCCGTACTTGCACGGCAAGCCTTTCAAAATTTGTGTCAAGCAGCTAAGAGAAGGAAGAGGCAACATTTTCGTCTCGCTAATCAGCTTATATGCCCGTGGACTTGTAATTCTCAGGATCAAGCAGTTCAAAATCCACTCAGTATTATACCACATGCCACACGGAGCTTTTGCTTTGAGTGACTTCAGTGCTGTCAGGAATGCCAGGCGTTGCAAGTGAGGAAGGCTACTTAAAGCTTCTTCTATTCCTTGGTAAGAAGCCTTCGCGAGCTCCTGTTTGAGCAGTGTGATTTCTTGCTTCCCCTTCTCCCTTGCAGCTGCAGCTCGGAAAACTTTTTTGGTCAAGTTTCGCATTTTTTTGCTTTTGTTCACCGCTGCCTTCATTGGCTTTCTTGCTCGCATTTGCCTTTGAAGGCGTAGGCACCGAGCACACACAGGTCGGGTTGTGAGGACAGAACACTGCTTGTGATGGACATTTTCTAATTTTCCTGTCACACCAGTGTGAGCTACCTGAATGCCTGAACAGATTTTCAAGCTGTCTGTCTCATTGAGCAGGTGCTCGACGCTAGCAGTGCTGTCTACAGTCTTATGCAGTTGCTTGTGCATCTTGTTGTAGCAGTTCACAACACAGCTACCATCATTTTTCACAATAACGGTCTTGCTCACTTTAAGATCCCCTGCCACAAGTCGCCTGTCGAAAAAAACACCACAAGTTTGCCCAGAACATTCATCGACGATGAGTTCAAGCTTCCAGTCCCTACTAGGTAACGGCACTGTCACCAGTTCATTCAGACAAACACCGGAGGAGTTAGTTGCTGAGGTGCTAGGTGGTGGCGTGATGCCCTCTGCTCCGAGCGCATCGCCTAAGGACAAAGAGGACTCTCCACACGAGCCACTCGAACAAGACGCACTTTCCGCCGATGCTTCAAAGCCGATTTCGTGCCGCTTTTTCGGTGATTTTCGCGTGCATGTCGTCGTTCTTGGCTTAGATATGCGTTCCGGCAAGACAGGAGAGACGCGGCAACGCTCCTGGCACTAACTTCCAGTTACCACGGGGAATTAAAACCTCCTGGCCCTTTACAACATGCTTGAAATACTTTACAGTGTCTTGCTCTTCGAAATGTCTCTCACATACCTTGGATTTTTGAGTAAGGCGCCTGTCCTTGCGGTGCAGCATTTGTTCCCATTGTTTCGGGTTCGATTTCCGGCCGCGGCGGCAGCTTTTCTGATGGAGGCGAAAAGCAAAAACGCCCGTGTGTACGAGATTTCGGCGCACGATAAAGATCCCCAGGTGGTCAAAATTAATCCGGAGCCCTCCACTACGGCGCGCCTCATCGCCTGTGTTGCGTCGGCGCGTTAAACCCTACAATCAATCAATCAATCAATCAATTGTTCCCATTGTTTAAACTCCGTGGCCTTACGTGGTGGGGTAAAAAAATGATGATTTGCGGCGTAAATTCTGTAGCCACTCGTACATCCCGGCGCAAAACACGAAGGCATTTCCACTACACAAAAGCAAACATTCGGAAACCGGATAATTCAGGCGCACGAGTGGGGAACGAAATCGCTTCGAACGATGCGCGCCCGCCAAAGCGCGCGCCTGTCCGTGCGCCCATGCAGGAGCAGGTGAAGAAAAGCGTGACTGCAGCGCCACTAGTTCGCGTGACCGCCACCACGGCCGCCTCGGGAGCGGAGCTGTGAAACTGAATTGTTCTAAAAACGTTGGGTTGGATTCCCTCCCCCCACCCCCTGTCCCCCCCATTCCCGCCCGGCAACCGCCGCCGCCACCCCGCAGCCCCCAACGGGCAAGCCTCGCCGGCCTCACTCCGCCGGCACGAAGCCACGCCGCTTGAGCAGTAACGACGCCAGCTCCAATATCACTTGAACACTTTATTCGCGTTACGTGCGCAAACGCTACGTGCGGCGAGAAACACCGATGACCAATACAACACAGACAAGGTTGTCTGTCTGTCTGTCTTCAAGCACAGCACACGCACAACACAAGTCCTATCCTTCAGCTCAGCTTCACGTACGGCATACGAACGACGTTCTCACCTTTTGCTAACAGCACTCGGAGTCTTCGCGTTACGATTCATCCTGGTGTTCTTGGCGTCCCTTTTGTAGCACCGTAATGTCCGAGGGAGCACATACGAGAAACAGCCCACTACATGAAACGCGCGTCGGCCTCGCCGTCGCGCAGGGAAACCGTTCTCGCGCATGCGCAGCAAGACGGGGCGACGGGGCTGACGGCGCGACGCGGGGGTGAGGGAAAGCGCTCCGTGAACGAGCGAAGAGAAAAACGGGAGAGAAAGAGAGCATTTTGTTTCCCCAGCGCCACTGGCGTTTGGCGCGCAATAATAGAACCGAAACTAGAAAGAGTAGCATCGGACTGACTGTCCCACGCCGCGACCACCGCGACAGCTCGCTCAAGAGAAAGCCGACAAATCGGCTTCTTTTAGCGGATATTATTTTGTTTAGCCTCTGCAACTACTTTAAGGGCTATTTCATACAGTATGCAGTCATTTAAACACGCCACAAACCGCCACAACCAACTTTCACTCTGGCTTGTAATTGAAAACACATGGAAGGTGGCGAGGGTCGTCTGCTTTTGTACTACCCAGAGGCGTCGGCCGCTAGGGGCGCTGCATGTCGCCAAAACTCCAGCGCAGGAGGCCTATCGTGACGAGCGCAGAAACATTTGCAGCAGTTCTCATTGCATGTGTTTCTTCACACTGCAGGCCTGTATTCCGCACATTCGCGCAGCCAGAGTTGGGCCGTAGGGGAGTTGCCTTGCGTCTGACGCTGTAGCTTCGTTATTATTTACAACTCTTTTAACAATGCGTTGCGAACGAATCCGTTCATGCTCATGAGATAAAAGTGTGGCAACCAGCGGCTCAAGGCCGTTTCATTTATATCGGGGCTCGGCAACCTTTTGAAGTGGAGGTCCGAGTTGCATGAACCCGACACGGCAAGGGCCGGAAGGAAAATAAGGAAGCGAAGGGGGGAGCAGGAGGCGGGGCGTTTTTTGGATCGGTGCAAAAAACATCAGTGAAGGTGTTATTTGGCTAAATGTGAAGATGAGGGCAATGCCAACAGGAAGCGGTCTTGCCTTGTCCCTGTCTAACCCATTTTAGGTTAAAATTGCCATGTCAGGCTTCAGGGGCCATTTCTCTAAAAAGGGGGCGTAGTTTCGAAATGACGGGGTAGCGCCATGCAAATACGTGTGTTTTGCGGTTGGGGCGCCGTTTAGAGCTGTTTCGGGACGTGAGAATCCCTGCAGGAAAGAACAGTAGCAAGGGCGCAAAGGGACACCACCGCTCCCCGTCGCTTCGCTTGTGGCTTCGCGCCCTTGCCACAGTGCTTTCCTGCAGGGATTCTCACGTCTAGAAGCAGCTCAAAGCGGCGCCCTAGCCCCAAAACACCTGCATTTGAATGGCGCTACCCCGTCGTTTCGAAACGACGCCCCCTTTTTGAAGAATTGCGCCCCTGGGGAGGGGGGTTGTGACGTCCATCTTGGGGCCGCACGTGCCAATAGATGAAGATACCGACAAACAGCTATCAGACTCTTGGCGCCAGTCATAACAGCGCTTTACTAAGCTTTATGGGCCGTTTTTCAGGCCTAAGTAGCCTCTGAAGGTTGCCACAGAACATCTACGCGTGCGATAAGTACCCATTCACAGCGACACCCCAAAATAAGGTCACAATTCGCCGTTAAAGCCATTTTGGCATTGTTGGACAAGACGAGAAAAAGCCACCAATGCCGAGTGAAGTCGTCGGCAATAACTGCACCCTTGCCCCCGCTGTGTAAACCGTGTGTACAGTAGTGGTATTTTTCAGAAGGCTGAGGGGAGAGTAGAAAAGCACATTTGTCGTTACGGTTAACCAAATTTCCGTCTTTATTACATGTTTATTCAACGTATAGTCCGGTTTTGTATTAGACGAGGGGGCTTTTAAAACGTTTTTAAAACAATCATGTCTCCAAATGAGCGCACCAAAATACGAGTGAAATCAGCCAAAAATGAAGATTGCAAGTACTACAAAGCAAAACATTTAAACTTTCCCTTCTGATTCAGCTAAGTCTTGAGGCACAAGTTCTGTGTGAAGGCAATGTGGTGTCTCATTCCTTATGCACAATTTAAAGTGAGGGACATTATAGGACTACGGCAGTCTCCAGCCGCCTTGAGACGTCCTACGAGCCTTAATACCTTTGGTACAGCCCAGAATATTGCGCAGAAAATTGCGAATGTGCCTGGCAGGTACATTCCTGTTTTATTGCGGGTTCGTGTAGTTATGCAGCTGCGTGTTGGAATGTTTTTTTTTAGTTTATTTACCCTACAAAGTTGCAAGCGAAAGAGGTGAAAAGATTCCTCTCCAGTTAGCTCCAGTGTTTTTACTAACTGATACGGGTCAGCTTCAAAGAAACAAAAAGCGTGTACTTACGAACGCATGTCTTTTCACACAGTAGTTTGGTCTTGAAGTTATTGCCGTTAGATGCGCATCCTCCCCACAGAAATCTCCGGCAGTTCTGTCCATCAAACCAGTATCTATCTATAGACGCTTTACATGGACCAGGCTTCAACGGTGCGAAGCACTTCACCGGCGGTGCTGGAGTATAAAGCCAAAGATACTTGTAATTAGTTTTCCCTAATTGAGCGCAGTCTATATTTTGTTGTTGCTTCAGATTTATTCTGGGATAAAGGCATCCGCAACGTGTCTAGAAAGATAGCAATGTTTGAGCAATAAATGGCCGCGTGCCCCGCCAGACCTTCGCGGTTCGACTAAGATTGACGCCCTTAATGGTTCATGTTTTGCATCAGCCACGGTGTACAGTCGTCAATAGTGTTAACAATAACAAAGAAGCGGGGGCCAGCCTACGCACGGAGCGGCCGGTTACTATAGCTACCGGCACATCTTCGGCAGGTGATAATCGGTGCTCCCTATGCTGACGTTCTGCACTCGGCAGCTTCAGCGCATGCGCGCAGCCTCGCTGACTACCTAGGGCGGTCTGGAAAACTGCCGCTTTGGGCGTACGCTGGCACCTCGTTTATTGTTGTTGTTAACACTTTTGATGACTGTACTTCTATGTAGTCAACTTGAACTTCTCTGTAAACCGACAACAGCATCATGCTACCACCGACGTGTAATCGTGACCGCTTATTTGGTGCAGCACTCGAACCGGTCATTCATTTTCTTCTGACAGGTAATGGCTAATGCAGGTTGAATTTGCCAAAAATCACAAAACAACTGCCGATCCACGTCTTAGCGTTTAGCTGGGGACATGCAGTCAAACTTATTTAATTTTGTACGCGTGTGAAAATACTGTTTTTTCGGAATTATTATCAACAGTAGTAGAAAAATTGGGCGAGCATAATATTTCCCATTCTACGTTATTACACTACTAAATAAATTCCGAATTTCTATAGTGCCTCTAGCACCTTTTTGGGCAACTTGAATACTAACATAATACTGCCGCAGTGATTACACTTTCTTTGGTGTTTCCCATTTCGCTCTACATGCAGTAGAGTGAAAGGTGTTCTACATTTGTCATCCTCCTGGTGAAAAAGTACGTCTGTAGGGAGAAAACAGAGGTCAGGAAGTTTTACAAACCGAGTTCCTCAAAACACGAAGTTCAAATTTTTAGGGTTTCTTCAAGGTTCAACTATACCGCGTGAACAATACGTAATATTTATTCGTTTACCAGCGACAACCCACGACACTTTTTTTAGAAACCCTTTCGCTTAGAAAAGAATCCTGCTCTTGTCGGAGAGATTTTGTTGCTCTTTGACTGTGAATTGAGTTCAAGAAATCCGATTTACTGTCAGAGAAGGCGTTGGAGGCTTAGAGTTATAGTTTTTGTGTTTTTCTTAAATACACCGAAGCTTCATGTTGTGTGAAACGAATAACCAATACTTAAAACCGCGAGCCACAGGTGGTTACCCTTGGTTATATAGTGTATACCTTTCACCGCTCTCAGCTCGTTTGTTTCTTTAATGAGCTGCCGCGCTTTGTTAGATTAGTTAACGACTGTATGTTGGTCTGAGTAGCTTCGATAAGTATTCATTTAATGAATAAAGTAAAATAAGTGCCCGCTTGAAGTAACGTTGATCTTGTTGTCGTAGACACCACACAGCACAATTGCTTTGCATACAGAAACCTACGCCTACTTCGTAGTACAATCCTTTAGGCTAAGGTTTGTTTTGTCATTGCATTTCCCACTCTCCTAATGAGTACGGGGTCGCTTGTTCTCTGTCTGGATATAGGAGCTGTTTTCTATTAAAGCCAGCGCCAAACTAATTGAATGCATATTTCCTTATGCTGCCTATATTATCGGAGCTAGATTATACCACATTTCTTTGATTTATAGAACTTCTCGGGCACTAAGTCTTGCTATCGTGCTATTTCAATTTGCATGTATAGTGCCGCTATGAATGCCACTGTTGTGTGCTTCGAAAACTCGGCCGAATAAAGTAATCCCGGTACAATCGACCAGATTTAGGGGAAATCCCCAAGGTGGAGTAAGTTTCTGCAAAGGAAACTTTGACATCCACCTGAATGCAGCCGTACGGTTACAAACGAAAGCTAGACAGCTTCCTCAGAAACTTCGCAGTTGAAGAAACGTTCGTCCTCCTCCAGGATTCGAACCCGGGACCGCCGCTTCTTCATTATCGAAATTTACAAGATATTTACAAATTTTTAAACAACGCATACACGAAAAAAAATTCACTCATTTCACCAACAAGACAGACAAGAATTCTTACCTTTATATTTTTCTTCAACTTTCCCGCCGCCAGGCTTCTTTTCTTCCTCTCCTAGAGTATTCGAAGAAAAATTTGGCTGTCACTCAAGAGCTTGAAGAAACCAAAAGGGTACATTCGTCAGCGTTAAAAGGATAAAACAACTTGGTCGGGCTATCTCATATGTTTGTCGTTGCGATTCAGCGTTAGCACTGCCAAGCCCGTTTTATATGAGTTTAACTTGCTTTGCCCAAAACGAGAATTGAACATCCCGTTTCATGTTTTTCACCCTGCCCAACGAAAGCCATCTTTTTCTTATTTTTATTTTATTTCAAAAAAACCCTAAAGGCCCTCTGGGGAGGGCATACATAGGGTAGGGGGGGTTACAAAGGTGTCACATAAACTAGAACAAGAACAAAATAAACACAAGAACTAAAAAATGGTAAAAATAATTAACATTGCTAGAGTGAAAACAAATACAAAAATTCGGTAGAACAATAAGAACAGCTATTGGTACAGTAACTAGAACAAACTACACCGATTATAACCACATGGTATATTACAACATATCATCTGACAACGCAAGAACTGAATGAAATGAGGCAGTTAAATGATACATATTATACATTGATATTTTTGCTCAGAGCATTAGTAAATTTCGTGGTATTCGGTTCAATAAAAATGTTTGATGGTAGATTATTCCAGTCTATTGTGGTACGAGGAACAAATGATTCGGCAAAAGCAACGGTATTACATGTGATGCGTTTGATTTTGTATGAATGATCTCGACGCGGAAAAATGGCGGCTGGTTCACACATAAATTCGTTATGAAGGCATGCATGGTAGTACAGTTTATGAAATAATGTTAAGCGAGATATGTTGCGACGATGCGATAAGGTTTCAAGTTCAGCACGATTTTTTTAATTCGGTTACGCTGGTATAGGGTGAGTAATCAGAAAAGATGAAGCGGACAGCACGGTTTTGTAAAGCTTCTAAGTCATTTATTAGATATGCCTGATGAGGGTCCCAAATGGCTGCCGCGTACTCTAGTTTAGGGCGTATTAGTGTAATATATGCTAACTTTCGTAAACGCGCGGGTGCATGTCTGAGGTTACGTTTAAGGAAACCAAGCGAACGGTTAGCAGACGCGAGGATATGGTTAATGTGATTATTCCATGTCAAGTTACTGGTTAGATGTACACCAAGGTATTTATAGGTGGAAGTTCTGTCCACGAGGCTGTCGTTTAATATGTAGGATGCTGAATTTTGGGAGGCGTGATTAGTAAAGGACACTAGTTTTGTTTTAGAAAGGTTTAGAGGCATTAGCCAGGTTGAGCACCATGTGTTTATAGCATTAAGGTCAGATTGTAGAATATCGTGGTCATGGTTAGATTGAATTTTACGGTATAATACGCAGTCATCCGCAAATAACCTTATGTTAGATATAACGCAGTCTGGTAGATCATTAATATAAACTAGAAAAAACAAGCCAAAAAACAAGCCAAAACAAGCCAAAAACAAGCCAACAAGCCAATCAAAGCCATCTTTTGTCTGCGTGTCTTCTGTATAGTACAGCTTTTGCAACCATTACTAAAAATGCCAGAATTGTCAAAAAGAACCATTAAAATGCTGCAACAATATGAAATGTTTGAAACTGCAGACGCATTTTCAGCGTTTCGTCCTGCGCACAGCCATGGATCCAATGGAAACTAAAAATTATTTATAGATTTTAAACCCCCAATAACGCCAATGTACTGTGGTGCCTTTTGCAAAGAACCGTTTTCCCTGCAACGACATTCGTGACGCAACAGCGCAACTTTGCTTGCCAAATGCATACTTAAAATCACCGCAGAAAAAATACGGCACAAGCAAAAACGAGAAGTTTTGACGCGTTTTTTCCGCGCTGATCCTTAACCATGAACGCTAAACGGCTCGCCTAAATCACAGTTTTATTGCACAAAGTTTTTCTTTGCGTACACCTGTTTTCAAACACCGTCGCACCCGAGTGAACAAACGTAGTGGAGAGCCCGAAGAAATCAGCCATGGTAGTTATGCTCTCGCTCATAAATCGGCGCCGCCGAACTTTTCAACTGCTGATTCGACACCCTCGAGATTATATCCCTACTTCACGTTGTTTAACCGGGCCACCAAACCCAATTGTACATTGGAAAACAGGTGAGCACATCTACAAACATAGCTTCGCCTTGTTTGTACCGGCTACTTCAAACAAGCAACGCCCTGCTCCGAATTACTGATCAGAACAGCGCCATCCGGCACAATCCCAATAAAATATCTGTGAATGTTTCCGACTGCTCTATATCGCCAAGTGTGTCCTTCTTCGACGATGGTGCTAAATTAGTCGTCTCAGGTCTTTATTGTAAATGCGTTTTGAAGTAATTTTCTTCTTCCTGTGATTTCTTTTGCTAATCCGTCCAGCCCTCGTATTTTAGTACTTTGGTGCATGCGCTAGTAAGTTCTTAAATATTCTCGTTTGAAGGGAAATGGTGTCGGGCATGTTAAAGTGCTTTCAAACTAGTAAAACGAATTTCTTGAACTTCTTGTTCCTACCACTGTGGAAGAATCTCTAAATAAGCATTTTTGTGCGCACACATCAGTGTATCACCTCAGCTTTGATTTAAATAGACTTTGTACCCTTCGGGTTTGACCATATGTATTCATTTGCTACTCTTCCTTTTGTGCAGGACGGCGCACATGATAATGAATTTCTTTTCTGCGCAAACACAACCACCCATCGAATCGGCTATTCTGACCACCTAGTCCAAAGGTTTGTTCTTTGTTCCCACATTTTCGAGTATTTATATTTTACCTTAGTGCAATTCGCATATCAATCTGTCGCCTGAACTAGGCAGGCCTTGAGATTGCATTATCCTAACGACTTGACTGATGCGTCTGGTGGTCTAGCAGTACCCATATTTTTCAGATCTTCTTTGGTGACACTTTGGAACTATCGTCAACCATTCATTTCCGTAACCTCTGTGGGCCAGTCCAGGGGAAGTTCCAGAGGCGTGTAAAATATTCTGAAGTTTCCACTACCAAATTAGGCAAGCACCCTTCGTGAAGCCCACTGAACTCGTTTAAACGAGTCGCGTACCGCCCTCAAGGATGCAGGTAGTGGCGGAACGCTTTACTAACTACGTTATATGACTCTCACATTGTGTCTATTATTCTTCTGAATCTCTTCTCCTCTTTGACTGTTTAGGAACCGGAAGGCAGCAGAAGTTTGTCTAAGCGCCCGCTTCGGATTGTGATTACAACTAATCTTCTTGTTGTTCTCTCTTAGCATCCATGCTATTTTTGTGTCTATGCATTAAACGCGATAATTTTCTACGTGTTTTTATGCTCAGTTATGCCCCCGCGTGTTAGACCTTCGGCTCTGCTTTGGCAGCCTTGCGATACCGAAAAATAATTTTTCAAAGGAAACTCAACCCCGAGGAAACTTCGGCCCACTATTCTCCCACATACTAAAGCACTCAGCTGGAACTGCCCGAAACAAAGCAACTTGTACCAAAATCCCCAAAAAATGGAAATAAAAGTCGAATCAACATCGATTCTTCAGCAGCTGCAGTGAATTTACAACCGAACTCCAACGTACAGAAAGGGAACTGGCAAAAAAACAAAGCTCGTACGAAAATTCAACAAGTGCGCAATGAGTGCAGCACAAAAATGATCCGCGGCTTTACCGAATAGAAATACAGATCCGCACACTTGCCTTTTCCTGCCAGATTGCCGGTGCTTCCTTTCTCCGGTGTTGGTTCTGTAGGATCGAAGAAGTTGCTAGTATAAAGCAAACAACACCATCACAGCAAAAGTATCAAGGCCTTCAAGTGGCAGAGTAGCACGTATAACGTCACCTATGAAAAGACCCTGACTTCAAGTTTAAAGCACAACTGCGACGAAATTTTCGGCCCCTTAAATGCGCTGTTTTCCCACAGTACTAAGTTTAGTAATTACATGTAAATGAAAGATTCACCAAGGGAAACCACCGCCTAACCAAGCTAAACAGAGCTTTCGCGTTCCATGCCCCGTGTTAGCTGAGCTACATCGCAGCAATTAGTTTTTTAGGCGCAGCCTTTGGCGGCCGCATCAGGAGTTTCGCGACGTCACCGTCGTCGTATATCCAAGCGAACGATGGGAAGAACGACGAGTGAAAGAAAGGAAAGGAGGGGAGTGTCGCGAAATTGTTAAGGGAGGGCATTTCGCCATGGCGGCGCGAGCGCCCTCCGGAAGGCTGCGGCAGTATGCTCTGCCCTCACCACACGCTCGTCTGCGTGAAGCTTGGCGAAGACGTGAGGGAGGCATCGCGTGACGATTATATGCTTTCGTTTTAATGCGCGGGTCGCGGTCCCTTCCTGAGACACACTTCGCGCCGCCGACGCAGAGGCTCATCAACGCTGCCGTCGAGCGAATCCACGAGTGAAGGCTGCCTCCGCGCACTGCAGCACTGAGGATTGAGCGCTCAACTGCAAATGGGACAACGGGTCGTGCGCTTCGTCAGCCGCTTCAGCTAAACGAGCTGCCCGAGCGGAGACTGAGCACCGCCGACGCCACAACCGAGAGTGAGGGCTGAACAATCAGCGAGGAAACCGGTGCTTGTGCTTGGCCAGCCGGTGCGAATAAGCTTTCGATAACCATACAAATATGTCTGTCTGAAACTCTTTACCTAAACATATTTTGACAGTCAAAACAGCTAAACGCCTGCACC
Organism: Haemaphysalis longicornis; assembly: GCF_048455015.1. NCBI lineage: Eukaryota > Metazoa > Arthropoda > Arachnida > Ixodida > Ixodidae > Haemaphysalis > Haemaphysalis longicornis. The sequence goes on from NW_027526445.1 coordinate 139,404,976, forward strand.
CTAACTTCACATTAGGGAGTATCATAATCGCTAGCCAATATTTTGCTAAAGCCACGGCGTGAAGGTCGTGCCGGGCGCCTCGCACTGGGGGCTTTATTTTCCTTGGCAGCTTTTTTGCTAACGCCTACGGGCCGAGCTTATTCTTAACCAGTTTTGCTGTTGATATACAAATGGTTAGTTATTGCGCTAGGTATGCAGCACAGCACCAACTAAACAAAGATTCAGTGCGAAAAAAAAAGTCCGGCTAATAACCACGGAAGGAAGTAACGCATCAACAAATTGTGACTGAATGTACCCACTGCAAATAAACATAGTACTTGCCTTTTTCTCCCAAATTCCCCGTTTCCGCCTTCTCTTGTGTAGGTCCTATAAGCCAGAGATAAATATTAGCAGATGGGAACGGAACCTTGGTAAAGCGAAAGTATAAAGGCCAGAGATAGACCGTTTTGCTTTTTCTCTCGATAACAGACTGTCACCTCAGGTTGGTCACGCGGTAGCCGTTGCGTTCATGTATGTCGATATAAATCAATTGTGTATTGGGTGTAAGCAGATTTAAACGTAAAGAGGCAATCCAGACCATATAGCTGAGTCAAACGTCAATCTTTAACATCTTCTTTTTCCTTACTGAGGGAAATTCATATTGGTGACTACATTAATACTTTAGGTTTGTGGCATGCCATGTAGGTCTGTTTCTCGTCAGAAAATGGGGCACTATCGTAATCAGTACGTATGTTCCCCAAATGTGTTTTACATAACCGGCATAAGCATGTGTAAAAAAATAAGCACGTTTTAAAGTAACCTTACCAACATAATTTTCATACCAATTTCAGTAAAACAATATAAAGTATCAGTAGATACGAACTGCAATACTTTTTTGCTTCGAATATATTCAGCCTAACTTTTCAGGTCCTAGAAACGTTCATTTGAATTCCTATATTTCGGAGCAGTGAGAAGTGTGGTTTATAGAACATGAGCAATAATCTTGCAAAAATGTTGCCATTTACGTACCCTCTTCTAATCTCCCCCGCATATTTTTACCAATATTAGAGCTCTAGCCCGCTGACAGCTCACTACACGACGCGGCTACAATGGAAACGACACATTTTCAGCCTCTTTGACCAAAAATGCCTGAATGAACACTGAAACAACGTCTGCTGACATGTTCAGGAAGTATTTGGAAAATAAAGGTGGAATTATTGCTCCTAACATTGGAAGACCTTTGAGCAGAAAACTTCTTTTTATTTTTATTGTCTCCATATTCAACCTTTCAATAGGTTCGAACACCAGTCTTGTATGCTAATGGTTCCCTTATAATCAGCCTTATTCAAGAATTTTCTGATCTCACCACTTTATCAGGCTTTCTCACTTCAACTTTAAGTTGAAGACAACAGTAATTATCTCTCTTAAATCATAAGCTACCGTTTCAAATTGTTTTACTACTCAATAAGCTTGCTTTTTTAGTGTTCTCAACCCATTAGGGTGAAAAAAATACCAGTGTTTTTTAAAGTCATGTTTTGCGGAAAAGTTTGTCCGTACTGCGGCTCACAACTGCAATAATGACTAAGTGGTGAAATGCTGAACGCCAGAAAAATTTGTAATTTATAGCACCATAGGTGTGGCCTGCGCAATGAATTAGGATGGATATAATATGATGGGTAATAAAGATGTAGGGAAGAAAAAACTGAATCTGCAGTGATCAAATAATCATGCACACCACCGTCTAACGACCACGACGATTGAACGCTGAGCTTTCCGTGATGAATTTCTTGATTGTCTGAGTTCATACTTTGACTTGCAGATGGTTTAAACTTTGACTTCTTGACCATTGAGTTTAATTCTCATGGTGTATGTTTTTTTTAATCGCAGCGGCATTGACGTTGTCCCTTTTCCACTCGATTTCGCACGAAGAAAGCTTCCCGTTCTACCATCATTGTCATTAGATGGAAAAGCGCATGATATTTCTGCATAATTTCCCGCGTCCAAGTACCCCTCTGCAAATGCAAACTTCTGCGACTGTGTCAGAATGGCGCAATCGTATTGACGTCGACTTCATACCCCAAGGGACCCAGGTGCGATTCCGACCCGGAAAACCGCTTTATTCTTTCACTTCACTCACTATGATCGTCATCGTCAGAAAAAGTTGGCTTTTCGGTGGTGCTTTTTCAACAGAACATATACCATCAGTGAGACATAAAAAGGTTCGCTTTAAATCCATCACTGAAGAATACTCTTTTTCACAGGAGGTAACACTCCACTGAATCCTGCGCCGTCTATTCAGCTCTTTACCCAACGGGGAACTTCACCGAAGGTGCCCAACGAAGTGATCATTGTACTCAAGGGAACGGGGACAACTACCTTATGTTATACTCTTATAGTGCTTAATTTAGGTAATCGTTGCAGCTCTTCTCCCTTTATATATGATAGCGAAAATCCCGTTCAACATCGTATTTTCGCGTATCACGCGATTTCCTTTGTTTGATTGCCTCTCTAACGATTATGTACTGTCACAAAAGATTAACCAGATAAGACCATATTCCTGTTAAACTGATAAACAGCATGGCTTCTGTCGTCCTGCTTTGTGCCAATGTGCGCCTAACCGTCTGTTCTACTTTATGCTTTTCTGTGGACTCTTCGACAAACCACAAGCAGTCCTTTTTGGAGGGCACCTCAAAGCATTTAGTTTAGCGTACCACACCAGAACAAATTGGTCAACCTACATGCGACTGTGTGCAAGAACTCCATGTGTACTAAAAATGCAAACATGGGAAAATAAACGAAACCTAGCGTACGACTCGTTACCAATTGCACTGTATTCATGATACGGCTTATTCTAAGCATAAGGTCAGAGGCACAAATACACTCAACACATGAGCACCAAGCTATGTGACACCACAAAAAACATCTGCTATCTTTTTTCACTTAAAAAAGCAAGCGTCAATTACTTGCCTTTTCCTTCCGTGTCATCCGTTTCTACCTTTGATTGTCCTAGTCCTAGAGGATGAAACAAACATCAGTCTACATGGAGTAGAAGCTTTATTAAAGCAAAAGTATGAATTCTTTAATGTAGTAGTTTCACATGTCACTTTTGAAACAACTGGCACTGTAAGTTCGCGTTGCGGCGACCATTGCCACTGTGGATACTATGAGAGCACGTTATTAGGGTACTAGTAATTTAAAATAGTCCTAATAAATCGGACTACAAAACCTGCGTGAACGTCATGGCCTGATCTTGTTGTTCTGTGTTTCGAATTGGCAGCAATTCAGACCAGAGCCTATTCGAATGCGCCATAGATTAGTAAATTATACGTAGTCAGTAAAAAATAACTGATAGTCTTTCTACTTTGCTTTTGTATTCCTGCTTCTCCGGTTCTTCAAATAAATTCGCTTGCTTTCCCACAATTCCAGTACTGTGTGACGCCTTCTAATAACATTATATGTAACCACATGAAAGAAAAAAATATGCGAAAATATTGTGAGCTTTGCGCAGCTTCCGAGTACACTCGAGTTGTGATTTAACATTGGTTTTGTGCAATGAAAAAGAATGCTAATGTTTGGTGGAATAAAGAAGGGTGGCCTTATTAAGGAAATTTAATATGCACTATAAGAACTTCCAGTAATGACGTACGGAGCAGAGACTTGTGATTTGACTAAGCGACTTCAATACAAACGTCTATATGCCCAACGGGCTATGAAAATAGGTGTAACGCTTAAGGATAACAAAACAGCTCCTTTGATTAGGGAACAGCCTGGTGTGGACGATATTCTAGCTCAAATTAAGCGAAAGAAATGGGCATCGGTGGGTAGCGTAATGAGGATTAGGGGCCACGGGTGGACCATACGTTTATCGGAGTGACTGACAATATACCGTAAATGCAATAGGGGTCGGCCAACGACTCGATGAGTGGATAAGCTACGAAATTTGGGGGGCAAGGTTGGACGCAGCTAGGACTCGATAGCCGTGGCCGGAGATCTTGGCAGAGGTCTTGGTCCTGCAGTGGACAAAACCAGGCTGATGATGATTATGATGATGATGGTGGTGGTGGTGGTGGTGACCGTGGTGGTGATGACCATGGTGGTAGCGGTGAGAAATCAGACAAAGCGTGTGATGCAAAGGCAATGCCGGGAATGTAGAACAAAATATATATAACGAATCTGTATGCAACAGTCATTTTATGCAGTATTGGAAAATTACGGTGGTAAAAAAAGTGCGCTAGAAATAGGACACAAGTCGGAAGAAGAATGACGCAGATGCGCTTTACTAAGCGCATTACTAAATACTAAGCGTCACTGAGTCGCCCGTCATTCTATTTGTGAACTGTTTTTAGCCATCTTTTTATTGCCTTCGTAAAACACCGAGTAGCCCAAAACACTATTTATTTAAAAAACAAAAACAACAACAGTGGAAAATTATATTCAAATACTCAGGCTTTTTCCGAAATAGGACATTTGTACAGTGTGCCAAAAGACAACATCACACTGCTGAAACGCCGACACGTACAACTGAAGATCTTTACGGCTTCATTGATAATAAAGTCGTAAAGGCACGGGTTATTGTAAGCGCTATCTCCATAGAGGCAGTTCATTTATGCCACATAGTGAAAATGTCTCAGTGACAGTCTTATTGCCTTAACAAAGTGCGGGGACTTATTTTCGGCGGCACTGAATTCCATCTTTTCAGAGAAACGGTAGGGCAAGTTCAACTTTTGCTACACTTTGCAAAACTAAAGAATAAGGTGCACAACTAGATGAGTGCCGTCAAACCCATTAAAATTACTTATTCATGGATATCTTTTGTCACTAGTAACTGTATTACCTAAAGAAATAATTTGACCTCATATATTGCAATTATAATTTTTTGTTTTAGGATACTTCATTCTTTTTAACACACTGCACAGCATCCTTGCAATGAACAAACCTTTGAATAATACCTTCCAACACATATGGAAAACTTCTGACCTGTGGCGAGGGCAACAGTAATATGTTTATTTCCGCTTAACATTCAAAGCACCGCTAAATTAAGGGGCGTAGTATCTCTACGGTCTGCAACATGCGAAGATTGCCGAAACGTTCGTTATAGTCACCTCCACGCATATGTTAATGACAATTACAGACCCCACGTGTCGCCTGGAAATGCGCGAATTGAAGATTTTTCACTAGAGAGGTAACAAACTTTCGTTTAGGGACGCTTTAGCTTGCCTTAAGTTCGCTGTATCCCACACCTACCTCCGGAATTCAATCACAAAAGCCCTGAGGGAACTGACGGCATAGACATACTTGTATCTATTAAATATGGTATACGCTGTTGTACTTGTCTTTAAGGTATCTACACGTTTTAAGGTTTGCGTTTATAGATCTGTCGCTATCCCTGAAGCTAAGAGACGTAAAGCATGAAACGATGCCATGGAATAGTCGATTTATTCGTTTATAACGTTTAAGGTGATGCAGCGGAGCACGCTGATATGTTAAGGACGCAACGATGACGACCGGTTTTTATCTACTGTGCGCGGCTACCCTGGAAACATACTGTCTTACAATAGCATCCTTGGTGCTCATTGTCTATCGTAGTGTTTGCACCCGTTAAATGCACGCACCTTACTTGTGCAAGGTAACAAAGGATTACTGCGGTGAGCGGTAGCAATCATGATTTCCAAGTCTGGTCAAACAGATATAATATTTATGGACTTCAGCAAAGCATTTGATCGGGTTTCTCATTCTGGTTTGATATTGTAATGTAATATGTAATGTATGTAATGTAATGCCTTGTAATGTAATGTAATGTAATGTAATGTAATGTAATGTAATGCCTTCGGGCCCTTAAGGAACTAATAAATGAAATATTGAAACTTAACCGATTACACTTTCCTTCCAACCTAGTTAAATGAATATCGTCCTACTTAAACACGCGCCGTCAGTTCGTCGATGTAGATGGCCACTACTCTGACTTCCTTCCCGTTAATTCTGGAGTCCCGCAAGGAAGCGTCCTAGGCCCGTTGTTTTTTTTTAATTTACATAAATGATCTAACAGCCTGTATTGATGAGAGCGTTACTATTAGATTATTTGCCGACGATTGCTTAGTTTAAAAGGAAATTAAAAATAACAATGACCAGGTTGTTTTAAATGGTAGTATCAGGGCTATTTCTGACTGGTGCGATAAGTGGCACATGAAACTTAATCTCGAGAAAACAGTGTTCATGCGCGTTACCAACAAAAAATGTCCCGCTGAATTCCCATACCGCATTAATGACGTTGCAATTGCTCAAACTGAAAGCTTTAAGTACCTGGGCGTAACACTCGCTAGTCACCTAACATGGTCCAAACATATTGATGCTGTCTGCGCATCTGCTCGTCGCAAACTTGGTCTCGTCAGACACAGGCTCAAATACTCGCCCCCGCATGTTAAACTGTTGGCTTACAACTCGTAAATTAGGTCTAGACTAGAATATGCATGTATTGTTTGGGACCCCTTCTATAAGAAAGATATTAACAAACTTGAACAGATTAACAGTCTTGCAGTTCGTTTTACGTATAATCGTTATAAAAGGTCTGATTCTCCTACCGAACTAATGAACGCAAATGGAATTAGCTCCTTAGAATCTCGGAGAAAGCTTCCTAGGCTAAAATTTCTTTTTCATCTCTGGCATCAGGACTCTAAGCTGTACTCCTCTACGTACCTTCAGCCTTCAACCACTAGACCCCCACGACATCACCATTCCTGTAGGTTAACTCCCATTTTTGCACGTACAGAGAAGTTTAAACATTCCTTCTTTCGAAGAACCATAATAGATTGGAATGCCCTCCCCGGCCACATATTTTTTTCAAATGGTGTACCCCGGTCAATTGAAAATTTTCTTAACATGTTAAAATTTCAGCTGTCTGTTGTTCTCCCCATTTCAGTTGCTTGTTGTATGGCGTTATAAATGGTCTTCTTTTTTTTCCTGTTCTTCATGTTTTTCATGCATGCCTTGTATGCCAAACCTCGGCTTTACTATACCCTCGCTTTTTTCCCTTGCGCTGCTTTTATTAGTTATTCTTTACTTTTTGCTTGCAATGTTAATGTGTATCAGAATATTGTATCTGTACCCCACTCCTGCTTGGGCCTCAAAAAGGCCTGCAGTATTTTGTAAATAAATAAAAATAAAATATTACTTTCACTGTCGTATCCACTCTGTGGTTCCGACGACGTAGCGGCACCTACCATTGGGAGGCGACACCCACGGTCGTTCACAGAGGACCAAGATGTAAAACGCAAGGGCATGTAGCTGCATCACGCCCGATGTTTCAAGAGCTGGGCTTTTGAAACGACTATGGAACGGAATTATAGCTGCACTCCCGTGAAAGCTCCCACCAGTGTGAGTGACCAGTAAAACTGTTCCATAATTTGTGACTTACATCGGGAAGAGTCTACAAGTGGGAGCATTACTACGTCTGATTTCATATGATCTATGTACCCGATACCGTGCAGAGTAAAATCAAATGCGCACACCAAATCTCTTTCGAAGAAACTCTCAATACCGACACCGGAAAACGAAGGCAGTAAGGCTGTATAACAAGTGTAGGCACTGAATTGAAATAGAAACCCGACGAAACTTACCACCGCATTTCACGTTGCATTGTTTCTTAGTTTCAAAGTTATTCCCGTTGGACTTGCAACCTCCCCAAAGGAATTTTTTGCACTTGTTATATCGTACGCTGAAATACCACCTTGGTATTCCCGCCCTACAGGCACCTACATCTCTGGGCTGGTAGCACACGCAAGGCAGCTTTCGACCTAGACAATAAAACGCCATATATTATTATTTGTCTCAACTTTCAGGGGTTTATTTTAGACAAAATTTGCAATGTAAATTCGGAAAGTGAATCACTTTCTTGAAAGTTGCAACCAACTACGCCAAGTCTATATGCGCCATAATACGGGATGCGCATTTGAAAAAAGTGGCCGCTTAGACGCCCTCCATATGCGCCGCTCACGTCGTACTAGAGGAGTCGCCAAACTAATAAGCCAATTGGTGGGCTACATACAATTAAAACATAGCAAACCATACAAATATTAGAAATGAATCCGTAAGATTTACCAAAGAAAACATCTTTTATAAACCAAAAGTGCTGCATTTATGCAAACCTACATGCTACCCCTGGGGCTCGAACGAAGGGTGTTTGACGTTTTAACACTTGCTACTCTACCGCTAGTTCACTTAGGCCGAACAGCGCTGTAGAATTAGCAGTTACTCAAGGGAATAAAAGCCGTTTCCAAACGAACAAGAAGCGACGTGAAACGAGTTGCAGAGCGACTAGGAGGCCAGGTTTGTCAAACGCGCATACGCGATGTGAGGGGATTACTACATATTAGTGGCAATATACCCTTCCATAAGTCCGCGTAGCTGGCCTTCTCACTAATGTTATTAAATTTGTAAGCAGAAGACAGCTTCTTGGCCGTCATTTTCAAGCTTGCATACGGGACGACTGCCGCATTTTTGCGTTACATTCCTCTTTGGCTTATTTACTCAGGCACTCAGCTTTCGCGCACAAATTCTCTTCAGAACGAAACATTTGTGACAGCACCCCGGTGAGGCTAAGAAAATCAGAAAAAGGTCATTAGCGTCATATTTATATCCAGGTAAAGAAAAAACGTTTACCTTTGAGTTTGAGTCGTTAGAGTATTTATTATTATTTCTACAGGCAATTGGGGAAAACATGCAATACCTAGCCTCATATATATTGTGTCAGTCACTATGTGCATAACCGGACACTCCCGCAATTTATTCAAGCTGAGATACTCAATGGGTTACCTACGTGTAAATGTATATGCATGCATATTAGCCACGTTAAAAACACAGCCACTAATTATATTAAAGCAAATAAAAATGTGCGCCTGTAGACGTTTGATGGACTGCATAACAGGCATATACTTACGAAAGCATTTCCTTTCGCAAGCACACTTGGTCTTAAAATTGTTTCCATTCCGTTCGCAGCCTCCCCATATGAATTCCTTGCACTCAGTCCCATTGAAATACCATCTTCGTTTTGATGCTCTACATGGGCCGGTTTTTTTCTTCTCAAAGCAACGCTTTGGCGGTTCTGTGGCTGTGAAGAGCGGAAAAATGTGCAATTACTTTTGGGCGTAGTACCTAATCAACACATGTTTTATTATAAATAGATCATTTCGTTTTTAGTCCCTATTGAATACACAAAAAGGCATCGCGAATATTTGGTTCCTATCTGCTGCTTTGTTATTAATGGAATGATCTACTAGTGACTCGTATCAGTTGCCTTGGTTTCAAGCGGCTCCCTGCGAAAGCCACAACAGGTGACGAGAACATCTTTTTTTAAGAGAGGTTTATTTTTTTTAGACAATAGTGCAGGCCGGAATTAGGCCCAAGCAGGAGTGGAAAGATAAAAACATAGCATATCAGGCAAATGTAATTATACAATGTCTATCTTAGAAACACCAACAAAAGAATGGCAGTGACAAAAACTTTCTACATGTGAAAAAGCTGATCAATGAATGCATGCAGATTTGGGGAAGTCAACGCCGTGGCAGGAAGACTGTTCAAATCGGATATTGTTCGCGGGAAAAATGAATATTTATGAGTGTTTGTGCGGGCGAACAATGGGGTACATTTAAAGGGGTGGTATTGCCTGGTGGGCCGGGAAGAAAGACAGGTCAGATATATTGATGGGTCAATGCGAAGTTTGCGGTTCCGAAGATCGGCAAGAAATTTTAATCGGTTGATTCTTCTTCGAGATTCCAGCGTTGGAATTCTGTTGTTCTGCATGAGAGTGGAAGGTGAATCGTGTCTTTGATAACGGTCATAAATAAACCGAACTGCTGTCTCTTCTGGCGACTCTCTTCGCGGTGGTGCCGCAAATATTCTCGATATTTGCATATCCCTGTCTTCTCTCAGTCACAATTCTATTATACGCCCTCTATACTGACTAATAATTACCTTCATTACGCATGATGTTCCTCTTTTGATGCCCTCTATGATAGGACACTTGCCGCACTTACCTCAAACAATTAGTATCATAGCGGACCATGGAGTGCTGCCTGCTGCGGAAATAACAACCATCCCGGATACCTGAGAGTCTAAACCAGATAGGTTCAACCATGTTGGGAAGGCTCTTGGGTACGCAAACATCCTTCCCTTACAAGAGAAGCATCTGGCCACCCTGGTGTAGTAGTTGGCCGAGAGCTCCTTTACTTGCCAAAGAAATTTCGGCGCTCAGTACCCAGCATCTGCACAGCAACCGGCCACTGCAGTGGCCAGGCCAGCGATATAGTAAAACTTGCTAAGAATATCTGGGTACAGAGAGGCCTCCTTTGGAACTTGACCCTGGCAACGTTCAACGCACGAAACCTAGCAGCGATGGAAGCCTAGCTGTACTACAAGAGGAGCTCTTTGACATTATGTGGGATATCGTAAGGTTAAGCGAAATTAT